>NC_067399.1:517316866-518544991 GCF_016432865.1 Antechinus flavipes
TCTGTGCCTGAGCTCTTCTTGCCTTCCCTCAGATCAATACAGAGCAAGTTTTTGTATTTGAACAGGTTTTGGAGTGACAGAACCTACAAATATTTGGAGTGTAACAAAATTTCCATCAGGAGATATTTTGGAAGAACTTTAGGAAAGGTCTGTCTCAAATGGACAGTGGCAGGGAAGAGACAAGGGAGGATGGTGTTTGCAGGCCAGTGCAGGCCAAGCACAGCACAATATAGCTTAGGGAGACCCAGGGAGGGGGGTGTCCATAGCCAAAACGCATCAATGGATGAGCAGACTAGCTATGAAACCTCCAATGAAACTACAGAAGGCAAATGGTGAGTCCCTAAATCCCAGCATAATGCAGGACTTTGCTACATCCACCCAGCATACCCAAGGTAGCTAGTAGCACTGGCTCCAAAGCAGCATGAAGCCACTCTCTCTTATAGAGGAAACTTTGCCAAAAGAACAGATCTCAACCTTTAAAAATGAACAAAAAAGCAAAGATAGCTTTTATGGAGACAGAAAAGAAGAAACCCCAAAATGTGAGGCTTTCAGATGAAGCCTCAAAGAATGATAAATGAGTCTCCATCTTCATCCAAGGTTCTCTTGGAAGAATTCAAAAAGGATCTTAAAAGAAAGATCGAAGAAAAATGGGGAAGAAAATCACTTCTTAAAGAATAGTTTTAGTGAAATGAAAAAGAAGATAACTTCTTGAAAAACAGAATTTCTGAAATTAAAAAAAAAAAATAGCTCATTTAAAAGTTCAATTGGCCAAATGCAAAAGGACAAAGAAATAAAAAAGCTAACTAAAGAAAATAGTTGACCAAAAATTAGAATTGGACAAATGGAAGTGAATGATTCCATTTCATGAGTAAGTCAAACAAAACCAAAAGAAAGGAAAAAAATAGAAGAAAATGTAAAATGCCTCAGTGGAAAAACAACTGACATGGAAAATATATGCAGGAAAGAATATTTGAAAATAATTAACTACTTGAAAATTACAATGAAAAAAGAGTCCAGATAACATTTTTCAAGAAATCATCATGGTAAAGGCCTCATTTCCAAAATATATAGAGAACTGACTCAAATTTATAAAAAATCAAGCCATTCTCCAATTGATAAATGGTCAAAGGATATGAACAGACAATTTTCAGATGAAGAAATTGAAACTATTACCACTCACATGAAAGAGTGTTCCAAATCACTTTTGATCAGAGAAATGCAAATTAAGACAACTCTGAGATATCACTACACACCTGTTAGATTGGCTAAGATGACAGGAAAAAATAATGATGAATGTTGGAGGGGATGCGGGAAAACGGGGAGACTGATGCATTGTTGGTGGAGTTGTGAACGAATCCAACCATTCTGGGGAGCAATCTGGAATTATGCCCAAAAAGTTATCAAACTGTGCATACCCTTTGATCCAGCAGTGTTTCTATTGGGCTTATACCCCAAAGAGATACTAAAAAAGGGAAGGGGACCTGTATGTGCCAAAATGTTTGTAGCAGCCCTGTTTGTAGTGGCTAGAAACTGGAAAATGAATGGATGCCCATCAATTGGAGAATGGCTGGATAAATTGTGGTATATGAATGTTATGGAATATTATTGCTCTGTAAGGAATGACCAGCAGGATGAATACAGAGAGGCTTGGAGAGACCTACATGGACTGATGCTAAGTGAGATGAGCAGAACCAGGAGATCATTATACACTTCGACAACGATATTGTATGAGGATGTATTCTGATGGAAGTGGACTTCTCTGACAAAGAGACTTAACTGAGTTTCATTGGAGAAATGATGGACAGAAACAGCTACACCCAAAGAAGGAATACTGAGAAATGAATGTGAACTATTTGCATTTTTGATTTTCTTCCCGAGTTATTTTTACCTTCTGAATCCAATTCTCCCTGTGCAGCGGGAGAACTGTTCGGTTCTGCAAATATGTATTGTATCTAGGATATACTGCAACATATTTAACATATATAGGACTGCTTGCCATCTTGGGGGGGGGGAGGGAGGGAGGGGAAAAAAACGAAACATAAGTGATTGCAAGGGATAATGTCGTGTAAAAATTATCCTGGCATGGATTCTGTCAATACAAAGTTATTATTAAATAAAATAAAATTAATTAAAAAAAAAAAAAAAAATCATCATGGAAAACTCCCCTGATGTCCTAAAACCAGAGGATAAAATAAACATTGAAAGAAACCACCACACACCTCCTGAAAGAAAACACATGAAAACTCCAAGGAATATTATACTTAATTTCTAGAATTATCAGCTCAAGAAGAAAATACTGCAATTAGAAAGAAGCAATGCAAATATTGAGGAGTCACAATCAGGATTACACAGAATCTGCTTTAAAGAATTGAAGGCCCCAGAATATGATATGCAAAGGAATATTGATTCCACTCATAAATCAACTATCCTAGGAAAATTAAAGATTACCTTTTAGGGGAAATGATGGATATTCAATAAAATAAGAAATTTTTATTTATTGTTGTTGAAAAGACCAGAGCTAAACAGAAAGTTTGATTTTTTTTAAGAAATGTTAAATTGATTTTGTGGAGGAAATTAAAGTTGAACAAGTAGAAATGTGAAAATTTGCAGAAGAATAAATTTATACAACATTCCCCATCCCTCAATTTATTTTTTTATTAAAGCTTTTTATTGTCAAAACATAGACATGGATAATTTTTCAACAATGACCCTTGCAAAATCTAGTGTTCCAACTCTTCCTCCATTTCCCCATCTCCTCCCATTGATGCCTCATCAAATATGTTAAACATGGTAAAATATATTTTAAATCTAACATATGCATACATATTTATATAATTATCTTGTTGCATAAGAAAACTCAGATCAAAAAAAGGAAAAATGAGAAAGAAAATAAAATGCAAGCAAAAAACAGCAAAAAAGAATAAAAATACTATGTTGTGGTTTACATTCAATTCCCACAGTCCTAACTCTAGGTATAGATGGCTCTCTTCATTACAAGATCATTTGAACAGGCCTCAATCATCTCACTGTTGGAAAAAAAGCCATGTCCATCAGAATTGATCATCATATAGTCTTCTTGTTGCCATGTACAATGATCTCCTAGTTCTGCTCATTTCACTTAGTGTCAGTTCTTGTAAGTCTCTCCAGGCTTCTCTGAAATCATCCTGCTGATAATTTTTTATACAATAATAATATTCTAAAACATTCATATACCATAACTTAATCAGCCATTGTCCATCTGATGGTTATCCACTCGGTTTCCAGTTTCTTGCCACCACCAAAAGGGCTGTCACAAACATTTTTGCACAGGTGGATCCTTTTCCCTCCTTTATGATCTCTTTGGGATATAAGCCCAATAGAAACACTGCTGGATTGAAGAATATGCATCAGTTTGATAGCCCTTTGGGTATAGTTCCAAATTGCTCTTCACAACTCCACCACCAATGTATGTATGTCCCAGTTTTCCCACATCCCCTACAACATTTGTCATCATCTTTTCCTGTTTTCTTAGTCAATATGACAAATGCATAGTGGTATCTCAAAATTGCCTTAATTTTCACTTCTCTAATCAATAGTGATTTAAAGTACCTTGTCATATGACTAGAAATAGTTGCAATCTGTGCTCTGCCTCTTTGCACTTGATCCTCCTCCTTTCATACTCAAATGAAACAGACCTTTTCTGGAGATCTTCAAAATTATCTTCTGCTGGTAATTTGTTACACTCCCAATATTTATGGGTTCTGTCATTTCAAAACTAGTTTAGAGGCTAGATTTGTTTTTAGTGTGAGAGTTGTGGGGAGAGCTCAGGGAAAACTGTGTTGCCTTTCCACTATCTTGACTGCACCCCCCCCACTAAGTCTATTTTTAAGGAGTTTTCTTTAGATAATTTCTGTGTTTCCTTTTCTAAACCCTCTTGCAAAGTTTTCATTTCTTTTTCCCATTTTTCTTCTAATTCTCTTTTTTTAAAGCTGTTCATAGTCTTTATTTTTTTTATTTTTTTAATAACTTTTTATTGATAGAACGCATGCCACGGTAATTTTTTACAGCATTATCCCTTGCATTCACTTCTGTTCCGATTTTTCCCCTCCCTCCCTCCACCCCTTCCCCCAGATGGCAAGAGTCCTTTACATGTTGAATGGTTGCAGTATATCCTAGATACAATATATGTGTGCAGAACCAAACAGTTTTCTTGTTGCACAGGGAGAATTGAATTCAGAAGGTATAAATAACCCGGGAAGAAAAAGAAAAATGCAAGCAGTTTATATTCATTTCCCAGTGTTCTTTCTCTGGGTGTAGCTGCTTCTGTCCATCTTTGATCAATTAAGGCTCTCTTTATTGAAGAGGTCCACTTCCATCAAAATACATCCTCAAACAGTATCGTTGTTGAGGTATATAATGATCTCCTGGTTCTGCTCATTTCATTCAGCATCAGTTCATGTAAGTCTCGCCAGTCCTCTCTGTATTCATCCTGCTGGTCATTCCTTACAGAACAATAATATTCCATAACATTCATATACCACAATTTACTCAACCATTCTCCAATTGATGGACATCCTTTCATTTTCCAGCTTCTAGCCATTACAAACAGGGCTGCCACAAACATTTTGGCACAAACAGGTCCCTTTCCTTTCTTTAGTATCTCTTTGGGGTATAAGCCCAGTAGAAACACTGCTGGATCAAAGGGTATGCACAGTTTGATAATTTTTTGAGCATAGTTCCAAATTGCTCTCCAGAATGGCTGGATGTGTTCACAATTCCACCAACAATGTATCAGTGTCCCTGTTTTCCCACATCCCCTCCAACATTCCCTGTTATCTTTCCCTGTCATTCTAGCCAATCTGACAGGTGTGTAGTGGTATCTCAGAGTTGTCTTAATTTGCATTTCTCTGATTAATAATGATTTGGAGCATATTTTCATATATCTATAAATAGTTTCAATTTCTTCATCTGAGAATTGTCTGTTCATATCCTTTGACCATTTATCAATTGGAGAATGGTTTGATTTCTTATAGATTAGAGTCAATTCTCTATATATTTTGGAAATGAGGCCTTTATCAGAACCTTTGATTGTAAAAATGTTTTCCCAGTTTATTGTTTCCCTTCTAATCTTGTTTGCATTTGTTTTGTTTGTACAAAAATTTTTCAATTTGATATAATCAAAATTTTCTATGTTGTGGTCAATAGTGATCTCTAGTTCTTCTTTGGTCATAAATTCCTCCCTCTTCCACAGGTCTGAGGCGTAAACTATCCTATGCTCTTCCAATTTATTTATCATCTCATTCTTTATGCCTAGATCATGAACCCATTTTGATCTTATCTTGGTGTACGGTGTTAAGTGTGGGTCAATGCCTAGTTTCTGCCATACTGATTTCCAATTTTCCCAGCAATTTTTGTCAAATAATGCATTCTTATCTGAACATACGCTATACCTTACTATTGTACTATAAGAAATGATGATCAGGATGTTTTCATGAAAGATTTACATGAACTAATGCAAAATGAAATGACAAGGACCAAGAGAACATTGTACAGAATAACAGCAATGTTACTAGAGGATCAACTGTGAATAACTCACTTATTCTCAAAAATTCAATGACCTGGGGCAGCTAGGTGGCACAGTGGATAGAGTATCAGCTCTGAAGTCAGGAGAACCTGAGTTCAAATCTGTTCTCAGACACTTAACACTTCTTAGCTGTGTGACCGTGGGCAAGTCACTTAACCCCAATTGCCTCAGCAAAAAAAAAAAAAAAAAAAGTATAGTGATTTAAGACAAAGCCTCATGATGAAAATAAATCCCAAGAAAAAGAACTGATACAGTCTGAATGAAGATTGAAACATACTTTTAAAAAATATATCAATTCTTGAATTATTCATTATTATATATTTGTATTTTATTTTGTTATATTGTATTATATTATTCTTTTTTATTTTGCCTGATTTTTATTGCATTATGGATAATATGAAAATGTTTTCTTTTCATGTGTATACTTTTTTCAAATTTCTTATCTTTTAAAATATAGGAAAGGAGAAAAGAGTTATAGAAATAATATGGAACTAAAATTTTTAAGAAAAAATTGTTAAAATTTTACTTATATATAATTGAGAGGTTTTATGTATATATATATATACCTAAATGTTAAAAAATAGAAAATAGGATGACCAAACTTTATATTCTTTGAACCAAGGAAGATTCTCAGGTATGTTAATAGAAGACCCCAAATAATCTTTACTAAAGTTTACACTTTATCCTTTCTGATTTAAAAATAGAAAATCATCTTTCTCCTATTATGCCCTAACTATGATGTGAATGGTGCAGATTGGCAGTACAAACATTTTGAGTTCAAGAAGTTTTGGACACTGGAAAAGATTCTTTAAGAGGTTGAAGAGTTTTTGACCTATGATAGGTCACTTAGGAGATAATTTTAAAATTCCTCTTTCTTCATATAATATTTATAGAATCATAAAAACTCAAACTTTTAGAAAATTACTAAAAGAGCAAAGATCACAAATTTCACCATTAAGCTTTTAGTATCTGAGTGTCAATTTATACCAATGTCTGATATATAAAGGTGCTTAGTAAATGTTTTTTGACTTAACTGTCTACACTATATTTTTCCATTATCTTTTAGAACTCCACTTTGCCCACAGATTTAGTTTACCCTCTAAAAGTAAGTTTGGTTTGACTTTAATTCATTCAAGATTCAATGATGTTTAACACTGATCTTTCAATAAGCACTTATTAAATACCTTTTTTGTATAATTTAATCACCTTTCTATTAAGGTTTGAATGGCACTCCAACAAAGGAAGAGGCCTTTAAAAATAACTTTAAAACTAGAATTATTCACCATGTTCCTTTTATTTTACAAAGATTTAAAGACTTCCTGGGAAGATTTCTCACCTTTTTTTATCAGAAAGAGGAAAAATAGCCAGAAAATCTTAAACTAGTTTGAGAGACAACTAGGTAAAGAACAGATTCTTCTACAATGGGAACAAAACCTATAATAGACAACCAGACTGTCTTCTTTCATTTTTTTGACCTTTAATTGAAAGATTGAAGATAAGTAGTTCCTGTGAGAAGGCAAAAGGCTGATTCACTTACCCCGTGGCTTCAAGTGAAAAAGCTTCCTGGAAGCCTTACTATATATCATGAATTACCGTCTTGTAATTTTAAGAAGTTCATAGCTGAGTAAAATGTAAGAAATGGATTGATAGTTCAGTGAGGGGCACTGGGGCTAAAGAAAGAGGTGAAAAGTCCCCAGATAATACAGTTGGGATTCCCTCAAGGTAGTTTGTGAAGCTTATGTTCTTGACCTCAGAATTTTCTTTCTCATAGTTATCAAAATTCAATACTCTTTTTAAAATTCCTGTTCTTTGAGAACTCTCCAGAATGTCCAGCAAAGTTGAAGGGGCCAAGTATGTTTCAGTGTCTTTTCAGTTAGAACCTTTTTTGTGTGCTATTTAGGTTTCTCTGAAGGAGACATCTAGAGAAAAGTCTTGATGTCACCTTCTGTCCCCAAATGATGTGTGTGTATGTGTCTATATGTATATATGTATGTGTGTACGGATATATATGTAGATATAGTGATATAGTGGAGAATAGTTGAAATTCATCACCTCCTCTGCTTTTATGAAACCAAGGAATAATGTCCAAAAAATGCTGTAGCTACTATGCAGTTAGAGTGGCAATCTGTCTTTGGTAGATTTTTTTTTTTTCCTTTGAATTACTGCTTTTCTGATGCCTTTTTTCCCATTGAACTTCTACTTACTGAATTTGTCTTCCCAACCTATTACTTTGATTATACTTCTGTCTTTCTCAATTGTATAAGGGCTTTCTTTTGTTCAAAGGAACAAATCCTTACTTTTTATTATCCATTCAAAATCTGTCAACATTAGGATTAGATTCAGGAGTAGGATAGGAAAGGAATTTACCTGATTAGCATCATAGACTTAATCTCAGGCCTCCAAAAATATTAGAAATCATCCAATCCAACCTTCTCATCAAATAAATGAAAGGATTTGCAAAAGTCATAGAACTAGCAATAATTATCTCAATGTGATGCAATAGAAGTTTTGCTGTTGTTTAGATATTTCAAATCTTTGTGACTCATTTTGGGGGTTGTCTTGGTAAAGATTCTAAAAGTCTTTGCCATTTCCTTCTGCAACTCATTTTTACAAATAAGAAAACTGAGGCAAACAGGGTAAAATGACTTGCCTAGCTACTAAGTGTCTGGGGTCAGAAAATGAGTCTTCTGGGCACTTTATTCCCTGTACTTTTCACCTGCCCTGGGCTAGAAATATAGAATGATATTTATTAGGTTGTATGACTTTATCAAGTACTTTATCAAGTCCTTTCAGTTAACTAAAAATATGTAAATATGTCACATGTAATCATAGATAGTATATATCACATAATCATATATGCTCATATATTTACATAGACATCATATGTTATATTTTATTAATATATTATAAATATATGTGCACAAATGTCTATATAGAAACTGTGTGTATATATGCACATATATATTTATAGTTAATGTATCGACTTTTCAAAAATATAGCTACAATGAAGGTAAATTAATATGTAGTAATAAATGTAAAAAGAAAGAAAAAATGATAATAAAGTATAAAATATAATTAAAAGTTCAATAGGGAATTTTCTATCATATTAAATCTAAATTATGCCTTAAAAATAGTTTCAATGTAATAAGTTCACATTTTGATACACAATTCCTACGGAATCTTAAAACTTTTAGTGGTTTACTGTATTACCTTCAAACTTACTTTCATACATAACAGAAATTCAGTTGTTTTTCAATCATGCTCTATTCTTCTTGATCCCATTTGAGGTTTTCTTGGCAAAGATACTGAAATGGTTTGCCATTTCCTTTTCCAGCTCATTTTACAGATGTGGAAACTGAAGCAAATGGTTATGTCACTTGCTCAGGATTACACAGCTCATAAATGTCTGAAAAGTCAGATTTAAATTCATGAATATGCATTTTCCTGATTTCATTGATCTTCAAGTATCAGAATGTTCATATTTGTTCCTAAAGAAGGGAAGGAAACAAGGATTTGCTAAACATTTAATATTATTATTACTAATTATGTACCATAAACTGTGCTAAGGTGCCTTATAAATATTGGCTCAGTTGATCCATACAATATCCCTTTGAGGTAAGTGCTATTATTATCTCAATTTTACCCTTAAGGAAATTGAGATACAGATTTAATGACTTGCTTACTGATCACACAAATAATAAGCATCTGAGCCCAGATTTGACTTCTTTACTCCAAGCCCATTTCTCTATCCACTGTACCATCTGGAAGCCTAATTAATGCTTATTCAGTTCAAAATAAAAAAGAAACCATTTTTAATAGAATACCTTCCACCAACATCCCAGTCAGCAGGTGATTTTTTTTAAAAAGCAGGGTTAGCTTTAATGGAGCATCACAAATTAAGGATATCAGGAAGAAGTAAGAGGTTATAAATAGAGAAAACTACAGGATAATTTTCATGGTCTGAATTAGATCCCTATTTTTAACTACGAAAGTTCATATTTTGTTTAAAATTATCTTGAGAAAAGTAGTTACTCAATTGTATTTTAGAGAAACAATTCTAAATTGTACTAAAAATGCAACAAAACAGGTATCATTCTTAATCAGAAAAAGAATTGGGTCAGTCATATAGTAAAAGAGAAAGCTAAAAGATAGATGGTCTATGAGCTTTACTAATATATGCATAATGACAAGAGACCTATAGGATTCTTTGTAGAAGATTTACAGAAGGACAGATAGTAAGTAAGAGTAGATAGATTACAATCTTTATCCCAGGAGTGAATATCTACACTGATGAAATAATAGCTTCATTGAAATATATCTCATATGTTGAAAAACAGTCCTGTAAGAATATTATTAAGAAAGTTACTTGAAGCTCGTCTAGATTTAATTTATGGGGAAAAAATCCCTTAAGCAAAGGTAAAGGGGTTTGAAAAATATCTATCATTTTGGGATTTATAGTTCAATGGAATAACCATTTTCTCTGAGACTTGAGATTGATTTTGGTCTACTGAAATCTTTAAACTGAAAGGTAAATTTTGAGTTCACACCTAGAAAATTTTAAAGAGATAAACAGTCCCTGAATAAGTAGAAGCAGAGATTATGTGAGGTGAGTATTAACAAATGCAGCAAGGAGACATGCATCTCCTGCCTAGTCTGAGACTTAATGAGCCGAATTGGAAAGAACTGACAACACAGGGACAACAGGCTAAAGTTGAAATTGGAAAAAAAAAAATGTATTGTAGCAGAGAAAAGAGAGAAATGCAAGTAAGTCATCAGCTCCCTGGTGGCATCTTGAAACAGTCTGCAGATTGAAGTTAACAGTTATTATCACCTCTTTAAGAGCTCTGAGAAGTCTTAAAAAGATTTATTCTTTCTCCTATTCCTCTCCTTGAGCCAGAGTGGTAATATATACTATAAACACTATGCTCACTTCTTTTCCCTAAAAGTTTACCATACTCTGATTTTGTCTATCTATGCTCGTGTGTGTATGTGTGTGTGTGGGGGGGGGGGGGGAGTGCAATGGCAAGCTATAAAATATATACATCCATTAGGTCATACAAACTAGGGCCAAGAGTTAAGGTATAAATTTTAAGAATGTTTTTAACTGGGAGCTCTGAGCTATTTTGTTTATATTCTGTAACCTTTTATCTGTTACAAATTCAGAAATAACAGAATAGCAGAAGAAAACATGTGGACTTGAGTATTATTACATTACATCTAGTTTAGAAGGCAATGTAATTGTTGTAACATAATGAGGCTCATTAAATCACCAGAGTAAAGGGAAGCATGAAGGAAAGAGTGATATCAGGAGGGGAAAAAAAATAAGCAGAACCCAGGAGAGATTCAACATTATACCTTCTGGGAAGGAAGGAGAAAGTACCTTTCACAATGCTGCCAACAGGGGTTATAAAATGACAGTCTCATTTGGAATATAAAGCACATACATATCACTTATGTGTGGTCATTGTGGTATTTTATTGTGTATGTGTGCTATAGATCTTTATATAGATGTATTTAAGTATTCACGAATATGCATGCAAACATATGTGCTATTGCACATATTTTTGTGTATATTTACCTCCATACCCTTTTCCTCTCTGGGGCTGTTTTCAATTATTCAGTCAGTCAATAAGCATTTATTATGCTTCTATTATTTTCCAGGCCCTATGCTAAGAGCTAAGGATACAAAAGACAGTCCTTGCCCTCATGGAATTCACAAATCAGGTGGAGAGACAGCACAAACAAATGAATATTTGCAGACACATTATATAAAGGACAAGAAGGAAAGGATTAAGAGAGAGAAGGTTCAGAATTAAGAGGAGCTGGGAAAAGTTAACTATAGGAGATAGAATTGTTGGGACTTAAAGGAAGTCAAAGAACTGATGAATTACTGAAAATGACAAGATGCAGTGCTCAATGGAAAGTCTCAAATATCCTGCCTCTGAATACCTGTCAGGCATAAGGAAACAAATTTTTGAACTTACATGCTTAGAATGCATATATAAATTCATATTATTCAGTGCTCCTTGTCAAATGGCAGAAGGGGTGCTGATTGAGTTTTAGGGGAGAAAAGCATAGAGAAGAAGAGAAATCCCACGTCATGTCCTATCATGAACTGAACAAATATTTATTTGACTAGTAATGAAAAAGGTGTTTTGCCCTCAGTACTCTAATCACCCATTTTTTATAATCACAATTCACAACAGCAATGCTGTTCAAGGATATTTTAACATGCATGGCTTCAGGAAACTAAGCAGGAGAACATAACTGAATATACTGATTCAATTAAAAGGACTTACAGAAATTCTAGGTACAAATCCAGGCCATCTGGAAAGGAAAGGAGTCAAAGGAAAGGAAGCCAAGTCAGTCCAACACAGGAATAATACGCTCAACATCACTCAATAATGTAATGCTAGCAATCAATCAACCAAAAAATTAACACACATTTTTAAAGCTCCTGTTACAGGAAAGGAATTGTGCAAGGTACTGGGCACCCAAAGATAACAACTTATTGTTGCTCAGAAGTTTCACTTTCTCTGGTCTTTGTGACCCCATTTGGGAGTATTCTTGGCAAAGATACTGGAGCAACTTGTCATTTTCTACTCCAGCTCATTGTACAGATGAGGAAACTGAGGCAAAGAAGGGTTAAGTGACCTCACCTAATTGACAACCTCAGATACTTATTAGCTTTGTGACTCTGGATAAGTCACTTAAACCTACCTCACTTAAACCTACCTGACTCAGCCCCTCATCCCCATAAAGTGTTCTAGAGAAGGAAATGACTAACCACTGCAGTATCTTTGCCAAGAAAACTCCAAATGGGGCCATGAAGAGTTGAACATGACTGAAAATAACTGAATTTAGTAGTTGTAGAAATATCTGAAGAAAACTAAGCTGACTTTGCAAGCTGTTTTGATTGGAGTAGTTTTGCAGCTGCTGAGGGCTTGGAGAAGCAGATTCCTACTATTTGAAGAGCTACCTGGGTTTGTGTATATTGTTTAAAGAACATTATCTGAGGAGTGTTTCAGTTCTCTTGCTGCTTTAGCAGACTGAAAGTAGTTCGGACTAGGAAGATGGTGAAGAAGCTCAAATGAAGAGCACTTGTTAAGAACCTTAAAAGAAACCACACATATCCAGGCCTGTTTTTTCAGAATCATGAGTTTCCCATGCAACTATATTTGCCTATAAATTGACTTCCTAGGTTTCTGTGCACAAATACTATGCACTGGAGGGAGAGATTGATCCAGATTTATGGGCAAGTGTTTTTTTTTTTTAATTATTGTTCTTATTTTTGTCTTTTATGGAGTAAATGTTATGTTTATTCTTGCTTTCATTTTCTCATTTAATAAATATTTCATATCTAATAATCAAGGGATTCCTAATTAAATTGGGTAAATGGGAAGCACACCAGTAGAAACTCAAGAATCACTATAACTATCAGTAGAAATATATTTTCCCAAATAGATTTGCCTTTAGGACCTTGAGACTGAATGGTAGCTTCATTTTTCACCTCCAAACTTTCCCTCTTGTAAACCATTTTGACTTGCTGTAGTTGGGAAGGTAATATGAATGAAATAAATCACAGCCCAAAGATAAAGTAAGACTTGAGAAAGCTGAAGTGATTGCCATGCCTGTGTACAACCACCACCACCATCACCACCAGAATTTTCCCTACTCACTTTTGTACATCTTTTTATCTTTCTTTCAATCTTGTAGTGTCTTGTAAGATCTTGTAGACCTTACCAATCAAGTCAAATATTTTTCCATGAACTATATTTTCCACGATTTGAGAAATCTTTCAGTGTCCACAATTAGATGGATTTCTAGAGTTCTATCCCAAACAATACTTAATTGTGAGGCAAAATTCTTCTGATGGAAAACGATGTTTTGATCAAGTAATTGTTTGAATATCTACCAATAAGGTATCTATTACTTTTATCATGATACTAAATATGCCAGCCACAGAAGATAGATTACCCAGATAATGTATATCATTGTTAATTTTTACCAGAATAAAAGCAGGACATAATCAAGAATCAATGTGATAATATAATGTATAGTGAAAGGAAAAGATCTGTTGTCTATAGTTAATTGCAAGACATATGGGCCTAAAAGCATATCTAATTTTATATTTGTCTTTTATTTGGATACTATTGAGGAAAAAAATAGACTTGGTCTCCCTCAGATGCTGGAATACACTTGCCTTTCAGAGTCATTTGCTCTCTTGGGAAACCATCATCACCATACAACATTTATAAAGTTCCTAATAGTTTTTGGCATAATAGTGAAGGTTGTAAAAGTCACTCTGAAGTGTGCCATTTTATGATTTGACATTTGATTACAGTTAAAAATTAAAAAGATAAAAACAAAAAAACTCTTAAACCTGAAGGTTCTAACATAGAAATAGGGAGAACAAAACATATGTCTGAATGTCACCGATGAGAATAGTGCTCATCTGGATGTAGTCAGAGGATTATAGATTTAGATCTGGCAGAGATCTTAATCCAACATCCTCTCTTTAAACATGAAGAAACTGAGATATAAAGAGATTAAGAGACTAGTACAAGATATCAGATGACAACAGAAAAGCTAGAATTTAAACCACATTGGCTGACTAAATTAGCATACTATGTCTTCTTCACCATGAATTCCATCACTTATATTATTAGAGTATGCATTAAAGTATCCATTAAAGATGGAATTTTGTGTACTGGGGCATATACTGGAGAATCCATAGTGCCATTGCCAATATACATGCAAGTAGCCAAACTATAAAAGTAGGTTGTAAAGGTCATAGAGTAAGATTAGTGCAAATATGGATAGGTTCTGAGTCCCTTTTGGAAACCAGGAGTACACACTGACTGTCCCTATTATTGCTCAAAGAGTAAAAGTAGAAATGCCAATGCTATAGTAGGAAGTGCTAGTCTGGGGATTTGTTTGTTGATTCATTCATTTTTTTTATTAAAGTTTTTTATTTTTCAAAACATATGCATAGACAATTCTTCAACATTAGTCCTTGCTTTTGTTCCAGTTTTCCTCCTCTAGAAAACCCCTCCCCTAGATGGCAAATAGTCCAATACATGTAAATATGATATAAATATATGTTAAATCCAATACATGCATACATATTTATACAATTGTCGTGCCACACAAGAAAAATAAAATCAAAGCAGTAAAAGAAAAAAGAGAAAGAGGCATTACAACAAAAAGCGTGAAAAAAAAACCTGTTGTTAACCACACAGTTCCCACAATCCTCTCTCTAGTGTAGATGATTCTCTTTATCACAAGATCATTGAAACTGTCCTGAATCATCTCATTGTTGAAAAGAGTCACATTTATCAGAACTGATTATCATATAGTCTTGTTGTTGCTGTGTATAATGATCTCCTGGTTCTGTTCATTTCACTTAGCATCAGTTCACATAAGTCTCTCCAGAGCTCTCAGAAATCATCCTGCTGATCGTTTCTTACAGAACAATAATATTCTATATCATTCCTATACCACAGTTTACTCAGCCATTCTCCAATTGATGGGCATCCACTCAGTTTCCAGTTTCTTGCCACTATAAAGAGGGCTGCCACAAACATTTTTGCACATTTGGGATCCTTTCTCTCCTTTAAATTCTCTTGGGATATAATCTCAGTAGAAACACTGCTGCATCAAAGGAAAGGCACAGTTTGATAACTTTTTGGGCATAGTTCTAAATTGCTCTCCAGAATGGTTGGATCCATCCACAGATCCACCAACAATGTATCAGTGTCCCAGATTTCCTACATCCCCTCCAACATTCGTCTTTAACTTTTCCTGTCATCTTAGCCAATCTGAGAGGTGTGTAGTAGCATCTCAGAATTGTCTTAATTTGCATTTCTCTGATCAATAGTAATTTAGAGCATCTTTTCATATGACTAGAAATAGTTTTAGTTTCTAATCATCTATAAATTGTCTGTTCATTCCCTTTGACCAATCATCAAATGGAGTATAGCTTGAATTCTTATAAATTTGAGTCAATTCTCTATATATTTTAGAAAGAGACCTTTATCAAAGCCTTTGAATATAAAAATATTTTTCCAGTTTATTTTTCTTTCTAATCTTTTCTGAATTAGTTTTGTTTGTACACAAATTTTTAACTTAATATAATCAAAATTATCTATTTTGCTATCAATAATGATTTCCAGTTCTTCTTTGGTCACAAATCCCTTCCTCCTCAACAGATCTGAGAGGTAACTATCCTATGTTCTAATTTGTTTATAATATCATTCTTTATAGATTCTAGATCATGAATCCATTTTGACCTTATCTTATACCTTTCTCCTACTATTTCTACTTTTCCTTCTATTAGCCTATCCTCTCCCTTTTCCCCTTTCCCTTTTACCTTCCTATAAGGTGAGAAAAGTTTCTCTGTGAAACCAACTATGTCTAATATTTTCTCTTTGAGCCAAATCTGATGAGAATAAGAGTCACACAATGTTTATCCACCTCCCTTCTTTCCCTCAGTTACAATAGGTTTCCTTTGCCTCTTCATGAGATGTAATTTCCTTCATTTTACCTCCACTTTCCCCTTTCTGGTACAATCCCCTTTCCACCTCTAGTTTCTTTTTTTTATTATTATTATAACAGTAAAATCAAATTATACATGGACTCTCTATGTATATTCATAACAGATATACAGTTCTCAAGAGTTCTTTTCTTTTTACCTTTTTTTGCTTCTCTCATATTCTACGTTTAGAGGTCAATTTTTTTTTGTTTAGCTCTGTTTTTTTTTCATCAGAAATAAATGGAATTTACCTGTTTTATTGAATGTTCATCATCTTCTTCCATGAAGGAAAATGTTCAGTTTAGTGGATAGTTTATTCTTGACTGCATTCCAAGTTGTTTTGCCTTTTGAAATATCAGATTCCAGGTCCTTTGAGCCTTTAAAGTGGAAGCTGTTAGATCCTGGGTAATCCTTATTGTGGCTCCTCAGTATTTGAATTGTTTTTTTTCAGGTGCTTGCAATATTGTTTTTGGTCCAACAGTTCTGAATTTTAGCCACAATATTCCTTGAAGTTTTCATTTTGGGGTCTCTTTCAGGAGGTGTTAGTTGAATTCATTCAATGTCTATTTTACCTTCTGATTCTAGAACATTGGGGTGGTTCTCTTTGATGATTTCCTGAAAAAAAAATGTCTAGGCTCTTTTTTTTCAACATAGTTTTCAGGAAGTCCAATAATCCTTAAATTGTCTCTCTTCTATCTGTTTTCCAGCTCAATTGTTTTCCCAAGTAGGTTATTTTCTTCTATTTTTTCTTTTCTTTCTTTTTTTTTTTTTTTTTGGTTTTGCTTGACTGATTCTTAATGTCTCATTGAGTCATTCATTTCCATTTGTTCAGTTGTGCTTTTTAGTGAATTATTTTTTTTCATTTACTTTTTAAGTTCTTTTTGTATTTGCCCAATTGAATTTTTAAATGAATTGTTTTGTTCTATGGATTTTTTTTCCATTTCACAAATTCTGTTTTTCAGGAGTTATTTTCTTTTTCCATTTCACAAATTTTGATTTTTAGTGGATTGTTTTCTTTTCCATTTCAGAAACTCTATTTTTTAGAAAGTTTTTTTTTATACTTTTTTTTTTGCTGAGGCAATTGGGGTTAAGTGACTTGCCCAGGGTCACACAGCTAGGAAGTGTTAAGTCTTTGAGGTCAGATTTGAACTCAGGTCCTCCTGACTATTCATTGCATTACCTAACAACCCCTTCTTTTTCCATTTTGTCAAATTAATCACTAAGTCTATTTTATAATTAATTTTCTTCAGATAATTTCTTTGTTCTCATTTCCATTCCCCATTTTTCTTCCAGCTCTCTTTTAAGATACTTTTTAATTTCTTCTAGAGAGCCTTGTGTGATGGGGACCAATTTATATCCCCCTTTGGGGCTTCATCTGGAGACAATCTGCTTTTAGTCTCCTCGGGGTTTGAAATCTTTTCTTCTCTTTCACTATAAAAACTATCTATGGTCAGACTTCTTTTTTCTTTTTTTCATTTTTTTTGTTTTAAGTTGAGACCTGCTTTTAGGGAAAGAGAGGTTGTCCCAGCTTCCTCTACAAATGGTCTGGGTGTGTTGGGTCAGAGTTTATTGACTTCCAGTGTTGGATGGGTATGGCCAGGCCCCATGAGATTCTGACATTTCGGGGTTCACTCTACCTTTGGTGTTTGTGTTGGGTGTTTTATAACTTCTCTGCTGATCTACTGGATTGCATCCAGGACAGAGTGGCCAACACTGCTGTAGATTCCTTCCCATAGATTCTCCAGCATGCACCATCCAGGACTCTGTGCTGCCTGCACTGGCATCTGTGCTCAGCCTGCTTGCATTTGGTCCACCTCCCTCCATGCCCGCTTGAAACACAGATCTTCAAAATTATCTTCTGCTGGTAATTTGTTACATTCCCAATATTTGCAGGCTCTGCCTCCAGAGCTAATTCAGAGGCTAGATTTGCTAGTTAGTCAGAGGGTGGTGGGAAAAGGTCAGGGAAAAAAAGTGTATCCTCTCTGCCATCTTGGTTCTATACCATTCATTCATTTTTAAAAGGCTTTTTTTTTTTTTTTTTTTTTTTTTTTTTGGTATTAAAACAAGAAAATTCCAAAAATTAGTATGGTAAACAAGAATTGAAAAGGGAGAAGAAACAGGAAAAAGAACTCTTCTACAGTAGAGGTGTCAAACACAATGCCATAGATTCCTGACTCTGGTTCCTTTGGGAACCAGACACAAACAGGGAAAAATATAACAAAATAAATAAAAATACCTAAGTATATAGACATGGTTAGAACATAATATGTGGTTTTCCAACTTAATATGCTGTCTGCAAGGATTCTTATCTGCAGTTTAATGCCCTCTTTTCTATTTGATTCTGACACCACTCTTCCACAATATCTTAAGTTGGCATGTTGAAAATAGCTCTGGTCTTCGAGTCATGAAGGTCTCAGACCAATTTCTAGCTCCATGATTTATTAGCTGTTTGTTTCTCTCACTAGTAATACAAGTATGTTTGCCCCACACTAAACTTAAACACGCTATGATGGCTGAAGATGCTTACTTCAGTGGAACACAATTTCCATTTTTATAAAATGAGATTATTCTAAATGGGTTCTGGATGTACACAGTGAAACTTCCATTCAAATCCTTTTTCTGACTTTGGATAAGTAAATCAAGTTCTTTTTGCCTTAGGTGACTCCTTAAATTTTTTTTTTAAGAAGCCATAGATGAATAATCATCTTACCTATGCCATTTTGCAGAAGTATCCTGTAGGGAGAGAATTCACACACCACTAATTCCCTACACTGACACAATCACAGACCCTTCAGGTACTTAGGCATTTGTGTACTAAATGATCTTTAAAGGTCTAGCTCTAAAAGTCTATGAGAAAGAAAGACATAAATCCCAGGCTGAAGATAAGGGAAGAGCCTATTCCAAAGATGGTATAAGCTGAAAAACAACACAATTTGTCATTCAATCTCCTATGTATATGACATCAGCTTACACATAAATTTCATAGCCTTGATAAAGAAAACATTGCTTTCTTTTACTCCATGTAAATCCACCACAGTCTTGGACAGAGAAAGAACAGAATCTGAAAATTTAAATTTGAATCCTTACCCTGCCACTTATTAACACTATGACTTTGGGCATATCACTAAGTAGCTTTGTGCCTCAGTTTCTCTATATGTAAAGTACATATATTAATGCACACTTAAGTATGCTTTTTCATAGGAATATCATGGGGGATGTTATAACCATAAAGCACTATAGAAATTTCTTCTATAGTTATCATAGTACCACAAGGGCCTCCTAAAAATCTTAAATCCAAGTTTTGCTGAAATGTTTGAGCTGTTGAGAAATATAAATTTTTGAGATGAATTGATTAGTATTATTGAGCACCTATTATGTTCCAGGCACTGTGCTGCACATTAGGTATGTAAGTTCAAAGAATCAAATAATTTCTACTTGCAATGAGCTTATAATATATGTAATAAGAATAAAGTTAATAATAAGCATGTTTTGAATAAATGCATATGTATGCATATATATGTGTATATATATATGTATATATATATATATATATGTATGTATATATGAAGTAATTAAATACAAGGTAGTTTGGGAGGGAGTTGGGAGAAAGCACAACAGTTGGTAGAATAAGGTTCTATGTAGAGAAGGTAGTGCTTGAACTAAATCTTAAAGAGAGGGACCTTATAAGATGAAAATAAGGAGGAAATGCAATGGATGCATAGGGGACAGCAACTGTGAAAGGGCAGAGACTGAAGATGAAGTATTCTGAATAAGGAAGCCAGTTTGAATGGAGAGTGAGAGAAACATGCAAAAAGTCTAAAATGGTAATCTGGGGACCAGATGTATGGTGCTAATATACCACTACTGTCTATATTAGAATGCAATGGAAAGGTTATTTGCTAACTGTCCTTTCACACCTAATAAAAACATTTCAGAGTTAATCTTTAGCCAAATAAGAATAGTTTTCAAGTTTATTTTTTAATAACAATATCACAAGCTTCTTTCTTCCCCTCAGCTCTATAGAAATAATTAATGGGCTAACTATAAATAATGCTTGTCTGTTATACAATAAATTACAACAAATTCTGATAGAGCCTTTACTGGGTAACACCTTGTTAATTTTTAGCTTGTGTCACTGTATATACAAGTAAAATCCATCTAAAAGCCCACAATTGAAGTTAATGCTTTTGTGTCAGTAACATGAGCAAATGTAGCAGGGTGAGAACTATGTAAGAGAGATTTCTGTGTCTTGGGAAATTGTCTATATTTCCCTTAATGTACTAGCTATCACAGCACCATTAGGAAGTTAATGAATTAGATTACACAAAATGTTCTCTAGGACATAAGTATTCATGATGTCCTTACTTATCAATGCATTTACCAAAAATCTTGATGTTTTCATTAAGTATATTGATATTTTGCTGTTTCTGTACTTGTCAAATAGGGGACCAATGAGATGAAAAACAGAGAAAATGGATGGGGGTGTATGACAGCAGGTCCATCAGAAGATGCAGAGATGTACATAGAAAAACACAAGGTCAGGGCTTGACATGTTACTACAATCAAAGTTATAAATACAGGCATAGCAAGAATCACACTCATACACTGTTAAAGTTGTGAATTGATCTAACCATTCTGGATATCATTTTTAAATTATACTAAGAAAAGTAACTGAAATATTCATATCCATTAGATCCATAGATCCTCCTTCAAAGAGGTCAATGATAAAAGAAAAATCTCATATATACCAAAAGATTTATAGTAACAAACAGTTTTATATAATAAAGAATTGGAGACAAATTAGATGCACATTAGTTGAAAAATGGATAAACAAATTGTAGTACATGAATGTCATGACATATCATTGAAGTTTAATATACTCTGACTCTGTTTACTATTCAGGTGAGCCAGGACCTTCCAGAGCTTCAGTTTCCAACTCTGTTAAATAAGAGAATTGAACTTAATAACTTCTGAGATCTCTTCCAATTCAAAAGTTATGATGCCATGGTTCTTCAAAATCAATGAATGAAAAGAGAAAAGCATGAAAAGACTCATGAGCTCATGAGGATGCATTTATCAAACCACTTCTGATCAATTGATGAAGACAAAGAAAATTGATAAAATTTTAGAAATTGAAGGGCAATTAACAGAGATAATAGAGTTCTAAGGCAACCATATATGAAAGTAAAGGACACTAAGCCCTGCAGTGCCTGAAATTTGAATTTCCTGGGGATACTCTAGTGCTTTCCCATGACTTTACTGTAAGCCTATTCTGCATATATCTTATATATATCTGATTATCTACTTGTCAATCCCCTCTTCTTCTATTAAAATATGAGATCTGGGAAGCCAGAGATTCTGATTCCTGTTATTTTCCCAGCACTTAGCATGCTTTGTGGAAAATAATAAGTACTGAATAAATTCTTATTGACTCACTATAAGTATGTGCCTTTCTGCTGGGGTATTGTATGAGTGCCGTTCTTCCTGCTGATAATATGTGTATTTGAACAGGGGATATTCTTACAATATCATCTCAATAAATACCTTTAATTTGAATTATGTTCTCTGGCTATTAAAGATAAATATATAAGTCATGGCTCTGATGATATGTTTGTAATCATTTGGAGGCTTTATCCAGGATAAATGTATGTGATAGATACAATTTCAGTGCCTCAATGGAGGAAAATTAGAATTTTCTTTTGTTTTTGTATGATAATTAGTTAACTTTCCAGAAAATTTCATTTCTAAGACCAGTTTCTTTGCAGTAATTTTGTAGCATTTTTGTGATTGAATCCTTTTTTGGTGTATCTACAGTATTATTGTTAATGTACATTATTCATTGTGAGTATGGAGGCTGATATGAGTAGTATGGCTTAATATCCATATCCACATAATAACTTTAGAATACTGGTGTCTTAGCAGTGTACTCAGAACACATCTTAGAGATACTTCTATATCACTTTAAAATTTTTTTCTTTTGAAACTACCTAAATTATTTTTTCTTATTGCAGCAGGAATCTGAACAGGTTGACTGAACTCCTTATAAACTTTAAGTTCATAGAAGAAAGTTTACCCAATGTCTTAAAAAACATGAATAATCAATATCAAGTGATTACACTTCTTCTGAGAACCTCACATCTATCTGGGGATTTTCTGGGTTGTTTCATTTCTTTTTAGTTAAGATATTTATCCTAGTGAGGTATAAGAAAGCATTTGAGATGCTTTGTGAATATAGAAATCCATTGGAGAAATTTCATTTGTCCTATGTTACAAAGATCCATTGATTTTTTTTTTGTCATGTTGCCTGTTTGAATTCTCTATGTTCCTGCATCCATTGGAGACATTTTTCACACAAATTAAGGATTATAGCAACCAAGAGGAATTTTCATACAGAACATTTTGATTTTCAAGTGTTAATAAAGACATCAGATTAAGACTAGTTACTCTCTTTGCTGGAAGCTATATTAAGACCAGAGGTTCCCTCTGAAGAGAGGAATTTGATTTTCATTTTATTCTTAAATATGTTTTGGTTAAAGCCGGTCTTTGTGATCACCAAATTAATGGTAACTTCTGAGAATTTTTTAATTGTACTTTTTTTTAAACTTTGTAGCTATTTGAGAATGAATATACTCAGGGTCATCAGCTAAGGTAAGTAGACTATCATGGATGACTATAACTTTTCTGGTCTGGATTTTTAATTTTTTTTTAGTACAAGACATAGAGGAAATATTCTTAAATGGATAGTGCTAAATATCAGTGAGCCATTAGGGAGTTATCCAGAATTGAAATGATTGGAGGCTAAGTGTGCCAAAAGGATCCCAAGTAATTTACCAATGACAGCAAATGCTTATCTGTGAGAAGAATTTTTTCAGGACATCCTTGATCAACTGATTCTTTCCTAGTTCATTTGATGATATTTCAGAAGGTAAAGAGCAGGTCACAGAGACAAGGATGCTACCAGGATACACCTACATAAAATGCAAAGAATTCTCTATACTCACTTATTCTTTTATAAGATATGAAGAAATTTTTCAGATAAAACTTGATGAAATTAGAAGATGGCTATCTATGGCTAGAGAAAAAGGTCAACTGTACTACTAGTGACCATTTAAAAAGCAGGAAATATTCTTTAGGTCCAAAAGAGGTTCTTAATCTTTCCTATATAGTGTACTCCTTTGTCTGATTAAGCTTATGGACCTCTGATTGGAATAACTTATATAATATTTAAATAAAATAACATCAGATTATAGAGAAAACTAATTTGGTTGAAATAGTTATCCAAATAATTTTATAACCAGTTTGTTTACCCTAAATTAAGAATCTGTGTTCACAGGGTATTTTGAGACAAGATATAACTCTACAGAATATGTCTCCTGGTAGAAGACAAAGCAACCATTAGAAGATACATCCAGCTCTTAACAGGAAATCATTCCTTACCTCTTAAATGAGAGAGAATTTCTCTTTCCTCTCTAGTCCTGGTGACTATGATATTTGTACAGAGGGGTTTGTGTGTGTGTGTGTGTGTGTGTGTGTGTGTGTACACATATATACATATATATAGTAATATACACATATAATATGAAAATAATATATATGTATATATCTCAATAAAATTTAAAGAATCTTCCAAAACTATGACATCACCTTTAGCTGTCCCTTACTCACAGCAATAGAACAATCATTAGATCCACAAACAAAGGGACCCACCAAAATTCTCCCATGCAGAAAATAAAATCCCACAAGAATGTTAATGTTTACAAATATAATATAATATAATATAGACCAAGCCGTTTGCTTTATTTATTTAAAAAGTCCAGCCCTAGTTCCTCTATTATAGCCACACTTTTTTTCATTTAAAAATAACCAAATTTCTACTATGATATAAAAGTGATACCCTATTATGGGGCCATACAACTAAATGTAGGGGAAAGTCATTAAAATTTTGGCAGCAGTAAAAGGTTTGTGAACACAATGACCAAAAATTGATTCAAAATTAAATGCATTATAAATTGGAGATGCATTACAAATTGGAAATATTTCTGACAGTGCTTGCTTGTGTTGCATCATGGAACTTCACTGAACCCTTGGCTCTGAATACACAAAATGAGTACTTTGCACTGCACATGCACAAACACTGCTAGAAGTACCTTGGCACAGATTTAAGACAGGATCATGTAAAAATTTCTTGGTATAAAGAGGGTCACAATTGGAAAAAGTTTAAGAAGCTCTGCCTTATATGGTCAGTGAAAATGCAATTTTACCTGGATTTGAAAATAATAAAAGTGCATTTCTTTCTAAACAATCCAAAAATCAAATGTTTTACTAATTCACATTGGATTTTCCCTATAATTTTCTTTAGTCAAAGAGGTTTTGCTGTTTCCCTAAATACCCCAATACTGAATAGTTCTAGTAGATCATAGAATTGTCAAACCACATATTAAAAACTACACTATCTTCATACGATAGACTGTAATAGCCTCAAAGGAGTCCATACTGGCTTTGTTGTCAATAATTCATGAATTAAAGTCTACCACTCTTTATGGGGCTACATCAGCTTATGTTAAGATGCTATTACAAAATTTGTCTTTTGAAATCTTGACCCCTAATGACTGGAAATCTATAGCAAGAATATGCCTAGAACCTGGACAGAACTACTTGTGGCTTTCTGAATATAGTGAGCTCTGTAGGATACAAGCCCAACAAAATAGTCAAAGTGGAGTTCATACTGCAATCACCTGTGACCTACTAACAGGTACAGGTCCTTATGCAGATGTCGCAGCACAAATTAGTTATTCTGTAGCAGCATATCAGCAAATTGCTGATAATGCTATCAAAGCGTGGGCTTCTCTTCACAATAAAGACGACAAGGGGGGGGTGGGGCTTCACAAAAATAACACAAGGGCCAAATGAACCCTTTGCTGACTTTGTGGGACGCTTGCAGACAGCTATCACAAGAACAAATGGAGAAAATGCAATAACAGACATTTTGATAAAGCAACTTGCTAAGGAAAATGCTAATGAGGTTTGCAGAAGAATTATACTAGGACTGCGCAAGGATGCTCCTTTAGAGGAGCTCATAAGACACTGTGCCACAGTGGGCACAGGTGCCTTTTATAGCCAGGCTATGATGCAGATTTCCCAAAATCCAAACATGAGAAGACAGAGTCCCTCTTGGCAAGGGACTTCCAGAGAGACTCGTAGATGCTTTCAGTGTGGAAAAATTGGACACCTAAGAGCCCAATGTAGAAATGGAGATAGAGTGAGAAGACAGGATGAGAGAAAACCCAAAACCCCATGTCCAAAATGTAACTGAGGCTTTCACTGGGTCTCTAAATGTATATTGACCCAGAGGAATGAGAGGCAGGACCTAGCTCCAAAGTATCAATCAAAGGACAGGTGGGGCATGATAGCAGCTGAGGTTACACCCAGAGAGCCTTTAGAAATTCAGAACTCTGATGTCATCAACCAACAGAAAAGCAATCAGGATTACAGTTGGGAAGAATACAGGCCTTTTAAGACAACAAGACAATATCCAATGCAAACGACTCCAATGTAATTACCAGATGATGAGGAGAAATCCCAAATTTGGTAAATAGAAGGGAATTAGGTTAACTGCTTGGGGAAGAGGATCTGCTTATATTTCCACAGATGGAGAAAGAATCAGATGGCTGACAAGGAGACTGTTAAAAAGACTTTTAAAATCTTCAGGAATCATTGGATTTCCTAAGACAAGATGAAACTGTTTCAGTTCTTGAAAAACTAGCAAGAATCATTGGATTCCTTAAGATGAAAAATTGTTGATGAGACTTTTTGCAGTACTTCAGAGCTTACAGGAACTATTGGATTCCTGGCACATGAACTAATGGACAATGGATTCCTTATGGACTATTTCTAGGACTTATGGACATGTGTAAATTTTCAGGTTGATTCTTGCTATTTGTTACATTACTACTAGCCTGTGTTATATTGCTATGTGCTTATGTAAATTATGTGTAATGCCTCCCATATTGATGGATTTATGTATACCATGTATATCTGTTACAAAGTTCTGGCCCATGTTGATGGATTTATGTGTACCCCTTCAGAAACCCACTAATCTGATTTGATTTCCTATTTCCTTTGGTGTTTTCATCTCCCTTCCTGAGATGTCAGGGAAGGCATGATCACCTTTTAGGTGGGGTTCTCACCTCCTTGAGAAATCAGGGAGGTCATGACCACCCTATGTTCTAAAACAAAAGAAAGGGAGAGATGTAAGAATCCTTACAAACTGCTAACTAATTAGAGTTGATCTAATCTTACAAGAAGATGTTTTGGGCAGAACCTGAAATGAGGTACTAAGTAGGACTAATTAATACAAGGCTTGTGTTTACACCTTTACTCATTGGAGTTCACAAGTATGCCAGCTTCACAAAGTAAACTTTGTACCTTTATGAGTTCACACCTCCCTTGAAGCTCTTTGGGCCAGAGAGCAGTATGGGAGAAAACCCATAATCCCTCTCTCTCGTATCCCACAATTCCTCCCTCTTGGATAAAAGAAACAGACAGAGGCTCTCGGTCAGATTTCACTGGAATGACATGAAGAGTGGAGCTGGCTGGAGGCTGAAGAAAGCAGAGGCAGAGGCTGAAGGACCAGAACCTTTGGATTTGGAGATACTTGGAGGGCCCTAAGCTAAACCGGCTGTGTTTTGAGAAGAACAAGAACTCCAACATTTGAACTCATAACAATGAAATAATAACAAGGGTTTAGTATTGGCCAACAAGGAGCAAAAGACAGAATGACAATGTCCAGCCAAAATCTAAGAAGTTCCATTAAATATGGGTATCTAATGGGTAACCTTTATCAGGATAAGATGCCACAGTAAGAATAGTGATACTGTCTATGATCTCAGATGTGAAACATCATGAACAAATGAAAGTCACAGAGACAGAAATAATCACTGTGCAATCAAATAAACTCAACATTGGAAGGAATTTTTACTTCCCACTTTAACAAGAATTCTTTCTATTTTATCCCAAATAAATGGTGAACTAGTCTCCACTTGAAAACTGCTACCTTCCAAAGGAGCCAATTCTCTCATTCTTTTCTTTCATCAAACCTTAATCTGTCCCTTAAAAACTTCCATTCATTACTCCTTGTTACGCCCTTTTAGTCTAAACAAAACAGTTCTAATTCCTCTTCCGAGTGACATAGGACAATTATTATGTTTTCTCTGTCCCAAGCTAAACTTCCCTAATTTCCTAAGCTACTTCTTGTATGACATTTTCTATCCTTGTCATGATTATTCTCTTTTACCTGTGCTACAAATTATCTAGGTTATACCAAGAATGAACTACAGTTTTCCAGATAAAGTTTGATTTGGACAGAATATAATGTAATTACTACCTTTCACATTTTGGATACTACCTTTGTTACTTCCAGGAGAGGATTTGCTTTTGTCTCCTACACTTTTGAATCAGGTTAAAATGTCTAAATGTTTTCACATGATTGTTATCTAGCCCTGACTTCCTTTTCAAACTATACTTGTGAAATCAAAGAATAGAGGGAAAGAGATTTTAAACAGATGTTAGCTCAGGTTGTGGAAAGCCTTAAAGGACAGGATGATGATTAATTAGAAGTTTAATGTTTATTCTATAGGCAAATAGAACCTTAGAAGAATGGTCAACAGAAGTGACATGATCAGAAATCTTCTGTAGGATGATATCTAGGGACAAAATGCAAAATAAATCAAAGGGAACATGATATAATGGAAGGCCCATTATCCTGGTTTGATAGCCTAGTTTGCCTCTTTGCTGGGCTTCACTTTTCTTTTTTTTATTATAGATTTTTATTTACAAGATATATGCATGTGTTGAACACTGACAATTGCAAAACCTTTTGTTCCAATTTTTCCCCTTCTCCCATCCTCCAGATGGCAGGGAGACCAATACGTGTGAAATGTTACAGTATATGTTAAATACAATGCATATATATATATATATCCATACAGTTATTTCGCTGCACAATAAGAATCGGACTTTGCAATAATGTACAATGAACCTGTGAAGGAAATCAAAAATGTAGACTGACAAAAATAGATGGATTGGGAATGCTATATAGAGGTTCACACTAATTTCCCAGAATTCTTTCTCTGGGTATAGCTGGTTCTATTCATTATTGAACAACTAGAGCTGATTTGATTCATCTCATTGTTGAAGAGAGCCATGTCCATCAGAATTGATCATCATATAGTATTGCTGTTGAAGTATATAATGATCTCCTGGTCCTGCTCATTTCACTCAGCATCAGTTCATGTAAGTCCCTCTAGACCTTTCTAAAATCACACTGCTGGTCATTTCTTACAGAAAAATAATATTCCATAGCATTCATATACCACAATGTATTGATTCATTCTCCAATTGATGGGCATCCACTCAGTTTCCAGTTTCTGGCCACTACAAAGAGGGCTGCCACAAACATTATTGCACATACAAGTCCCTTTCCCTTCTTTAAGATATCTTTGGGATATGAGCCCAGTAACATTACTGCTGGATCAAAGGGTATGCACAGTTTGATAACTTTTTGAGCATAATTCCAAATGGTTGGATCCATTCATAACTCCACGAACAATGTATTAGTGTTCCAGTTTTCTCTCATGCCCTCCAACATTCAACATAATCTTTTCCTGTCATCATAGCCAATCTGAAAGTATTGATATCTCAGTAGTGGTATCTCAGAGTTGTCTGAACTTGCATTTCTCTAATTAATAATGACTTGGAGCATCTTTTCAAATGTCTAGGAATACTTTCAATTTATTCATCTAAAAATTATCTTTTCATATCCTTTGACCATTTATCAATTGGAGAATGGCTTGATTTCTTATAAATTAAGAGTCAATTCTCTATATATTTTGGAAATGAATGAGGCCTTTATCAGATCTTTGACTGTAAAAATGTTTTCCCAGTTTATTGCTTCCCTTCTAATCTTGTTTGCATTGTTTGGGAGCATTCATCCCATTCATATCTCGTAACAGAGAGATTCCCAAATATTTTGTATTATTGGCAGTTACTTTAAGTGGAATTTCTCTTTGTAACTCTAACTGTTGGATTTTGTTAGTGATATATAAGAATGCTGATGATTTATGTAGGTTTACTTTGTATCCTGCAACTTTGCTAAAGGTGTAGATTATTTCTAATAGCTTTTTAGTAGAATCTCTGGGGGTCTCTAAGTATACTATCATATCATCTGCAAAGAGTGATAATTTGGTTTCCTCATTACTTACTCTAATTCCTTTAATCTCTTTCTCAACTCTTATTGCTGAAGCTAGCATTTCTAATATAATATTGAATAATAATGATGATAGTGGGCAATCTTGTTTCACTGATGATCTTATTAGGAATGGTGCCAGTTCATCCCCATTACATACGATGCTTACTGGTGGTTTTAAATAGATGCTGCTGATTATTTTAAGGAAAAGTCCATTTATTCCTATATTTTCAAGTGTTTTTAACATGAATGGATGTTGGATTTTATCAAATGCTTTTTCTGCATCTATTGAGATGATCATATGGTTTTTGTTAATTTGGTTATTGATATAATTAATTATGCTAATAGTTTTCCTAATTCTGAACCAGAACTGCATTCCTGATAAAAATCCTACTGGTCATGATGTATTATCCTGGGAAAGATTTTCTGTAATCTTTTTGCTAATATTTTATTTAAGATTTTAGAATCAATATTCATTAGGGAGATTGGTCTATAATTCTCTCTCTCTGTTTTTAATCTACTAGTTTAGGTATCAGTACCATATCTGTGTCACAAAAGGAATTTGGTAGGAGTCCTTCATTCCCTATTTTTTCAAATAGTTTATATAGCATGAATTGATTGTTCTTTAAATGTTTGGTAGAATTCACATGTAAATCCATGTGGTCCTAGGGATTTTTTCTTAGGGAGCTGATTAATAGCTTGTTCTATTTCTTTTTCTGAAATGGGACTATTTAAGCAATTTACTTCCTCCTCTGATAATCTGGGAAGCCTATATTTTTGGAGGTAGTCATCCATTTCACTTAGGTTATCAAATTTATTGGCATAAAGTTGGGCAAAGTAACCCCTTATTATTTCTTTAATTTCCTCTTCATCAGTGGAAAGTTCTCCTTTTTCATTTTTAAGACTGCTAATTTGATTTCCCTCTCTCCTTTTTCTAATCAGATTTACCAAAGGTTTATCGATTTTATTAGTTTTTTCATAAAACCAACTCTTAGTTTTATTTATTAGTTCAATAGTATTTTTACTTTCTATATTATTAATTTCTCCTTTTAATTTTAGAATTTCAAGTTTAGTAATTGATTGGGGGTTTTTAATTTGGTCTTTTTCTAACTTTTTAAGTTGCAGGCCCAATTCATTGATCTTTTCTTTTTCTATTTTTTTCAAGTAAGCCTCTAAGGATATAAAATTTCCTCTTATTACTGCTTTGGCTGCATCCCATAAATTTTGATATGATGTCTCACCGTTGTCATTATCTTGAGTGAAATTATTAATTGTGTCTATAATTTGCTGTTTCACCCAATCGTTCTTTAAGATAAGATTATTTAGTTTCCAATTACTTTTTGGTCTATTTACACCTAACTTTTTGTTGAATGTAGTTTTTATTGCATTGTGATCTGAAAAGAAAGCATTAACTATTTCTGCCTTCCTGCATTTAATTTTGAGGTCTTTATGTCCTAATATATGGTCAATTTTTGTGTAGGTTCCATGAACTGCTGAAAAGAAAGTATATTCCTTTCTGTCACCATTTAGTTTTCTCCAGAGATCTATCATACCTAATTTTTCTAATATTCTATTTACCTCTTTAATTTCTTTCTTATTTGTTTTGTGATTTGATTTATCTAAATCTGAGAGTGCAAGGTTGAGATCTCCCACTATTATAGTTTTGCTGTCCATTTCTTCTTGCAACTCTCTTAACTTCTCTTTAAGGAAGTTAGATGCTATACCACTTGGTGCATATATGTTTAATACTGATATTGCTTCATTGTCTATAGTACCCTTAAGCAAGATATAGTTTCCTTCCTTATCTCTTTTAATTAGATCAATCTTTGCTTTTGCTTGATCTGAGATAAGGATGGCTACCCCTGCTTTTTTTACTTCACCTGAAGCATAATAGATTCTACTCCAGCCTTTTACCTTTACTCTATATGTATCTCCCTGTTTTAAATGTGTTTCCTGTAAACAACAGATTGTAGAGTTCTGACTTTTGATCCAGTCTGCTATCCACCTCCTCTTTATGGGAGAGTTCATCCCATTCACATTTAGAGTTAAAATTACTAATTCTGTATTTATTGCCATTTTATTATCCCAGATTATGCTTTTCTTTTTCTTGCCCCCTCCCAACTCTCTTCCCCAGTTTTAAACTTATGGGCCCCACTTGTATCATACCACTCACCCTCTTTAGGATCCCTCCCTCTCCCTTTTGAATCCCTTCCCCTTTCTTGTACTCTTCCCTTATTACTTTTTCCTTCTCCCTTTTCCTCTCCCTCTTTTTAATGAAGTGAGAGAAGAATCTCTGTAAAACAAAATACAAATTGTTTCCTCTTTGAGCCAACTCTAATGAGAGTAGGATTCACACAATGTTCTTCCCCCTCTCTAAGTTCCCTCACATATGATAGGCTTCCTTTGCCTCACTGTCACATGTAGTTTCCCTCTTTTTATCTCCCCTCTTCCCTTTTTCTGACACTATCCCCTTTCCATTTCTACTTCCCTTTTTTATGTTATATCAGTAAAATCAAATTATACATATGGTTTTTATGTATATCCACAACAGAAATACAGTTCTCAAGAGTTCCTTTTACCTTTTTCTACTTCTCTTGATTCCTGTTGTTGAAGATCAAATTTTTTGTTTAAGTCTGTACTCTTAGAAACAGATGGAATTCCTCTATTTCATTAAATGTCCATCTTCTTCCGTGGAAAAAAAATACTCAGCTTAGCTGGATAGTTTATTCTTGGCTGCATTCCAAGTTCTTTTGCCTTTCGGAATATCTGATTCCAGGCCCTTCGATCCTTTAATGTTGAGGCAGCCAGATCTTGCGTGACCCTTATTGTTGCATCTCGGTATTTGAACTGTTTTTTCCTGGCTGCTTGTAAAAATTTTTTTCTTTAGTCTGAAAATTCTGAAGTTTGGCCACAATATTCCTCAGAGTCTTTATTTTAGGGTCTTTTTCAGAAGGTGTTCGATGAATTCTTTCAACACCTATTTTCCCTTCTGGTTCTATTACTTCTGGGCAGTTCTCTTTGATGATTTCCTGTAAAATAGTATCTAGGCTCTTTGTTTCATCATAATTTTCTGGTAGTCCGATGATCCTCAGGTTATCTCTCCTAGATCTATTTTCCAGGTCTGTTGTTTTTCCAAGTAAATATTTGACATTTTTTCCAATCTTTCTTTTTTTTGATTTTGTTTGACTGATTCTTGATGTCTCAATGAATCAGTCATTTCTATTTGTTCAGTTCTGATTTTTAGTGAGTTATTTTCTTTATTAGCTTTTTTTACTTCTTGTTGTATATGTCCAATTGTGTTGTTTTGCTCTATGGAATTTTTTTCCATTTCACTAAATTTTTTTTTTTTAGTGAGTTATTTTCTTTTTCCAATTTGCAAACTCTGTTTCCCTGCATTTCTTAGGAGTTTTTTACCTTTTCCAATTCATATTTCAAGAAGTTGTTTTCTTTTTCCACTTTATCAAATTTTTCTTTTAGTGAGTTATGTACCTTTCCCCATTTCTCTTCTAGCTCTCTTTTAAGGTTTTTAATAGTCTCTTCTAGGAGAGCCTTTTGTATTGGAGACCCACAATCGTCTGAAGACTGTCTGCTATTAGTCTCTTCAGGGTTGAAAAGCTGTTCTCTTTCTGTGTAGAAACTATCAATTGTTCTTTTGATTTTTTTACTCATTTTATTAAGCCTGTATGGTCCGCCTTCGGAGCCAGGAGGTTACTAGCTTCCTCTGCAGAGCAGTGAAAGGTATATGGACGGGTAGCTGTCCTGCCAGCCGGCTACAAAAAGCAGCGAGGTACTGGAGTGCTCTGGGAAAGAGTTCCCCACCCAGGAGTAACTCAGGCCTGCAGGGCTGGGCTGGGAAAGTTCCCTTTAAAGAACCCTGCCTGTATGAGATAACGACTGCCCTGGGGCTAGACGCTGAGCAGTGAGAGTTTCACTTCCCAAGCCAAATCCTGCCCTGGGGCTGTGGATGTTAGCAATTGAGCAGTGAATGGATTTGCAGGGAGGGGAATTGTCTGCCTGAGAAGAGCAGTCAGCTGGGGAGGTTCTATTGCCCCAGGCCGAGCCCCCCTCTGCCGATTAGAGACTGCCCAGGCTGTGCCCCCCTGCTGTGCAGATTAGTAACTGCCCCTGCAAAGGCCTCAAACTGCCGGATGTGGCCGCAGGGCTGCATTAAAGTCTGTCTGAGTCACTTCTGGATTTGAGGGGTTACAGCCAGATCTTGTTAGGTTCTGGCATTTTTTTAGAGGACCCTCTGTTTTAGGCTTTAATTTCTCTGCCACTTTACTGCTTTGTAATCAAAGCAGAGCAGTTAGCCTATAGCAGAGTTGTCTCTATAACTTCTCTAGCCACAGAGTTCACCTCCACCCCTGGTCTGCTCAGGACACTAGCCTCTCGCTGCCTGTGCTAGTCTGTTCCTGGCCCCTCAGGACAAACCTTTCCTGGTGATTTTCCAGATGGGCTGGTAAGTTGTAGTGCTTCTAATCTTCATGAATTTAAGTGGTGAAGAGTTATTTTTGAGGCTGCATTAAATAGTTGGTTATGAGGGGAATGAGAGGAGCTTAGAGAGTCATGTGTGCCTGCTCTGCCATCTTGGCTCCGCCCTGTATTCCTCCTTTACCTTTTCTAATTCACATTTCAGGAAGTTGTTTTCTTTTCCCACTTTATCAATTTTTTCTTTAAGTGAGTTATATATCTTTTCTGTATTCTCTTGCATAGCTTCTCTTTCCTTTCCCCATTCATCTAGTTCTCTTTTAAATTTTTTTTGTAATTTCTTCTAGGAGAGCTTTGTGTGATGGGGGCCAGGTTACATCCCCCTTTGGGATTTTGTCTGGAGACTGTCTGCTATTATTCTCCTCGGGGTTGAAAACCTGCTCTCTTTCTGTATAGAAGCTATTTATGGTTAGCTTCACTTGGCCTTCTTACTCATTTTTTAAAGCCCTTATGGTCTGCCTTCAGGGCAAGGGGGTTACCAGCTGCCTCTGCAGAGCAGTATAGATATATGGACAGTAGCTGTCCTGCAAATGGGCTGCTAAGAGCTGTGGAGCTGCAGAAGAGCTCTGGGAAGAGCCTCGAAGTGGAAGTGACTGCGGGAAGTTCTATTGCCTTGGGCAGAGCCCCCCACTGTGCAGATTTGTGTCTACTCTGGACAGAGCCCCCCTGGTGATCAGAAGGGTGACTACCCTGGGCAAAAGTCCCATATTGCAGAATGCAGCTGCACAGCTGCTCTGTGGTCTGTGCTGAGTCACTTCTGGTGTTGGGTGAGTGTAGCCAGATTCTGTTAGATTCTGGTGGGTTTTGGAGTACATGCTACCTTCAGCCTTTTTTGTAACTTCTCTGCTGATCTACTGCTTTGCAACAAAAGCAGAGCAGCCATCCTGCTAAAAAATCTCTACCCTCGGAGACTGCCCACATCCTGGTCCGCTTGATGTGCTAGCCTCTGGATCTGAATCCCTGCCTGCACTGGCGTGCTCCCACCAATCAGGACAAACCTTATCTGATGATCTTCCAGATTATCTTTAGCTGGTAATTTGATGTATTCCCAGTATTCATGGATTTTATCAGTCAAGCACTATTTCTGAGGTTGCATTTGGTAATTAATAATAGGCTTATTATGAGCTTAGCATGAAGAGGAGCTTAGAATGAAATGTATGTCTTTTCCACCATTTTGGCTTTACCCCTTGGGCTTCACTTTTCTTAAGACAATTAGGTGGTACAGTGGATAGAAATGCAGGCTTGAAATTAAGAAGATTCAGCTTCCTGAGTTCAAATATGGCCTCAGACACTTAGTAGCTTGTGATCCTCAGCAAGTCAGTTAACTCTGTTTATTTCAGTTTCCTCACCTATAAATAAATTGAGCTGAAAAAGGAAATGGCAAACCATTCCAATATCTTTACCAAAAACAAAACAAACAAACAAAAAAAAAAAAAACAAGTGGGATCATAAGGAATTATATAGAACTGAAAAATGACTGAACAACAACTTTTTCATTGCTTCGGTTTCTTTATTTGTAAGATTTGGTATTTATTTGTATTTGGACTACCTATCACAAAAATACTGAAAGAAAATTATTTTTTGTTGTTAAAGTTGTAAGTCATTGTTGTAGTCAATCAATAGAAATTGAACAGTTATAAAGATATTGCAACAGTTTAAGAATGAGGTTTTGAATAACTGGACTAGGGAAGGGATGGTCAACTAAATGTCAGTGGTAGTTCACAAATTAGAAAAATAAAGGCTTAGGAAACATCAGAGTACTTTGAAAGGATAGCACTTCTGAACCCCCAGGGCTATGTTGAATCTCTTCATCTCTATGTATCTCATTCTGCACACATTTAAAAGAGGGGCAGCATGTCCACATTATCTAATTAATAGAACTATTGTAAAGAAAGTGCTTTGTGAAGCTTTAAATACTATTTAACTGTATTATTCTATTACTATATTAAAGTTTTATTTTGTATCAATATTTAATTGGTCTTGGTGGGAAGATCAGGATTTAAAATACATTATGAGAGGTAAAAGATATGTTTTTCCTTTCTTCTCTTTATCACTAATCTTCCCTTAAATTCAAGACTTAACATTTTCATAATCCAATGCCCAATTTAAAAGCACACATAAGGATCATTATTCCTTCTCTCAGATGTTCAATTGTCAACTTCCTTAAACTTCTCACCATTCTTCATTTTTCATTGCTAATCATCAAATCTCCCTCCACAATCCTAGATTATGATATTATCTATTGCAAATATACCACTAAGGGAGAAGGAAAGAAACCATAAACATTACTATATAGGGAAAATCATAAAGAAACCATAAGGATAAAAAGACTTTCCCACTAGTCATAAGTTTAATTTATGTTAAATCATAAACTGGCTCCAAATCCACCTGAAATTCATGGCAAATTTCTCAAATGATTCCCTAAGAAGTATAAAAAACTTTTCAACTGTTTTCTCATTCCTCTTCAGTTCTTTAATTAAAAGCATTTCTGGAGACACAACTCCTGTTAAATGTGTGCTACTCTTAATCATTCAAATCATGAGTAGAGAAATCTGGGGCATTAATTGATCCACAACAGATCCTCGGAAAAACAGTGCCTTGTATTCCAGAGTGTCTTGTATTCTCCTACAATACTGATTCTCATGATCTCCAACTATATGACATTAGAAAGCAGATCTAGGGATAGGCTTTAAAAGAGTACTTATTAGACAAACTTGGAATGAGACATATTTAAACCTGATATAAATGCTAATTTTCTAACTATTGGAGCTATGGGTATTTCAGCAATGTATTTTCTTTTATTTTTTATTAAGTTTTTATTTATTTTATTCAAGCTTTTTCTTTTCAAAACATATGCATGGATAATTTTCAACATTCATCTTTGAAAAACCTTGTGTGCCAATTTTTCCATCCCTTCCTTTATCCCCTCTCCTACATAACAAGTAATCTAATATATGTTAAACATATAATCCTATAATTCTATACATATTTCCACAGTTATCATGCTGCACAAGAAAAATTCAATCAAAAATGAAAAGAGAATGAAAACAAAATGCAAGCAACAACAAAAAAGTGAAAATACTATATAGTGATAAACATTTAGTTCCCACAGTCCTCCCTCTGGCTGCATATATCTCCCTTCATCATAAGATGGTTGTAATCATTCATTGTTGAAAATAACCATGTCTATCAGAATTGATCATCATATAATCTTGTTGTTGCTATGTACAATGATCTCTTGGTTTTGTTCACTTCACTTAGCATCACTTCATGTAAGTCTCTCCAACCTTCTCTGAAATCATTCTCCTGATCATCTCTTACAGAACAATAATATTTCATTACATTCATAATAACTTATTCAGCAATTCTCCAACTGATGGGCATCCACTCATTCTCCAGTTCCTAGCCACTACTAAAAGGTCTTCCACAAACATTTTTGCACATGTGGGTCTTTTTCTTTCTTTATGCTTTTTTTGGGATACAAGCCCAATAGAAAGACTGGTGGATAAAAGGTTATGCACAGTTTAATAGCCCCTTAGGCATAGTTCCAAATTGGTCTCCAGAATGGTTGAATCAGTTCACAACTACACTACCAATGTATTAGTGTCCCAACTTTCCCACACCCCCTCCAACAATCATCATTATCTTTTCCTATCATCAGACAATCTGAGAGGTGTGGAGTGATATCTCAGAGTTGTCTTAATTTGTATTTCTCTGATTAATAGTGATTTACTGTACCTTTTCATGACTAGAAATAGTTTCAATTTCTTCCTCTGAAAATTCTTTATCTGTTCAGATCCTTTCACTATTTATCAATTGGAGAATGGTTTGAATTCATATAGATTTAAGTCAATTCTTGATATATTTTAGAAATAAAACCTTTAGGTAGCATAGATAATGAAGCAATATCAATATTAAACCTATATGCACCAAGTGGTGTAGCATCTAAATTCTTAAAAGAGAAATTAAGAGAACTGCAAGAAGAAATAGCCAGCAAAACAATTAGCATCATATGTAATGGGATGAAATAGAACCATTCCCAATAAGATCAGGAACAAAACAAGGTTTCCCAGTATCACTATTACTATTCAATATTGTATAACAAATGCTAGCTGCAGCAATAAGAGTTGAGAAAGAGAATAAAGGAATTAGAGTAGGTAATGAGGAAACCAAATTATCATTCTTTGCAGTTCATATGATAGTATACTTAGAGAACCCCAGAAATTCTACTAAAAAGCTATTAGAAATAATCCACAACTTTAGCAAAGTAGTAGGATACAAAATAAACCCACATAAATCATCAGCATTCTTATATATCACTAACAAAATCCAACAGAGTTACAAAGAGAAATTCCACTTAAAGTAACTGCTGATAATATAAAATATTTGGGAATCTATCTGCCAAGGGAAAGTCAGAAACTATATGAGCAAAACTACAAAACACTTTCCACACAAATAAAGTCAGATCTAACTAATTGGAAAAATATTAAGTGCTCTTGGATAGGTCAAGAGAATATAATAAAGATAACAATACTACCTAAACTAATCTACTTATTTAGTGCTATACCAATCAGACTCCCAAGAAAGTATTTTAATGATCTAGAAAAAATAACAAAATTCATCTGCAAGAACAAAAGGCCAAGAATTTCAAGGGAACTTATGAAAAAAAAATCAAATTAAGGCAGCATAACTGTACCTGATCTAAAACTATATTATAAAGCAGCAGTCACCAAAACCATTGGTAGTGACTAAGAAATAGACTAGTTGATCAGTGGAATAAGTTAGGTTCAAAGAACAAAATAGTCAATAACTATAGCAATCTAGTATTTGAAAACCCAAAGACCCCAACTTTTGGGATAAGAATTCACTATTTGACAAAATTTGCTGGGAAAATGAAGTTAGTATAGCAGAAACTAGATACAGACCCAACTTAACATCATACACTAAGATAACATCAAAATGCGTTCATGATTTAGGCATAAAGAATGAGATTATAAATAAATTTGAGGAACATAGGATAGTTTACCTTTCAGACTTGTGGAGGAAGAAGGAATTTGTGATCAAAGAAGAACTACAGATCCTTATTGATCACAAAGTAGAAATTTTTGATTATATCAAATTAAAAAGCTTTTGTACAAACAAAACTTAATGCAAACAAGATTATAAGGGAAGCAATAAACTGGGAAAACATTTTTATAGTTAAAGATTCTGATAAAGGCCTCGTTTCCAAAATATGTAGAGAACTGACTCTAATTTATAAGAAATCAAGCCATTCTCCAATTGATAAATGGTCAAAGTATATGAACAGATAATTTTCAGATGATTAAATTGAAATGATTGATACTCATAAGAAAGGGTGTTCCAAATCAGTATTGATCAGAGAAATGCAAATTAAGACAACTCTGAGATATCACTACACATCTGTCAGATTGGCTAAGATGACAAGAAAAGATAATGATGAATGTTGGAGGGCATGAGAGAAAACTGGAACACTAATACATTGTTCGTGGAGTTATGAATGGATCCAACCATTTGGAATTATGCTCAAAAAGTTATCAAACTGTGCATACCCTTTGATCCAGCAGTGTTACTATTGGACTTATATCCCAAGAGACCATAAAGAAGGGAAAGGGACCAGTATGTGCCAAAATGTTTGTGGCCGCCCTTTTTGTAGAGGTTAGCAACTGGAAAATGAATGGATGCCTATCAATTAGAGAATGGTTGGGTAAATTGTGGCATATAAATGTTATGGAATATTACTGCTTTGTAAGAAATGACCAGCAGGATGAATACAGAGAGACTTAGAGAGACTTACATGAACTGATGCTGAGTGAAATGAGCAGATCCAGGAGATCATTATATACTTCAACAACAATTCTGTATGAGGATGTATTCTGATGGAAGTGGATATCTTTGACAAAGAGAAGATCTAATTTAGTTCCAATTGATCAATGATGGACAGAATCAGTTACACCCAGAGAAAGAACACTGGGAAATGAATGTGGACTATTTGAATTTTTGTTTTTCTTTCTAGGTTACTTTTACCTTCTGAATCCAATTTTTTTTTGTGCAATAAGAGAACTGAACAGATCTGCACACACATATTGTATCTAGGATATACTTTAACATGCTTAACATGTTAAAAAAATAAAAATTTATACTTCAGAAATCTACAAACACTACAAATCAGGGATTGATTTATGGTTTTGTTGATTTCTAGACTTCACAAAGTGGGTGAGAGAATGTTAATGATACAGATTAAATTTAAATAGTGAAAAAGAAAGAAAGAAAGAAAGAAAGCCTTTATCAGAGCTTATGAATATATTTTTTTCTCCTATTGTTGCTTTCCTTCTAATCTTGTCTGAATTGGTTTTATAATCAAAATAATCCATTTTGCATTCAATAATGTATTCAAGTTTTTCTTTGGCCACAGATTCCTTCCTTCTCCATAGATTTGAGAGGTAAACTTTCCTTTATTCTTCTAATTTCAGCAATACATTTTTTCTCCTTCCTATATTCTTGGCTCAGCATAGTGGTCATGAAATAAAATGATGAAAATGGAAAGAATATTTCTTAACAAGTGAAAGATAGGATTGAAATTGGTTCATAATTTACACTTAAAGAGTGATGTTATAAGCAATAAGAACAAAGGATAGTTCACTTCTCAAATCTGTAGAGAAGGAAAGAATTTGTGGCCAAAGAAGAACTTGAGTACATTATTGAATGCAAAATGGATAATTTTGATTATATTAAGTTAAAAAGCTTTTGTACAAACAAATCCAATGCAAACAAAATTAGAAGGGAAGCTATAAACTGGGAAACAATTTTTATATTCAAAGTTTCTGATAAAGGCCTCATTTCTAAAATAGACAGAGAATGAACTCAAATCTATAAGAATTAAAGCCATTCTCCAATTTATATATGATCACAGAATATGAATATAGAAGTTTCAGATGAAGAAATTAAAACCATTTCTAGTCATATAAAAATGTTCTAATTCACTATTAATCAGAGAAATGAAAATCAATACAACTCTGAGGTACTATTACACACCTCCCAGATTGGCTAAAATGACAGGAAAAGATAATGGCAAATGTTGGAGAGGATGTGGGGAAAATGGCACAATATTACATTGTTGGTGTAGTTGTGAACTAATGTAATCATTCTGGAGAGCAATTTGGAACTATGCCCAGAGGGCTAACAAACTATGCATACTTTTCTATCCAGCAGGGGATTCTACTGGGATTGTATCCTAAAGAGATCATAATGGAGGGAAAGGGACCCACATGTGCAAAAATGTTTGTAGCAGCCCTTTTTTGTAGTGGCAAGAAACCGGAAACCAAATGGTTGACCATCAACTGGAAAATTGCTGAACAAATGATGGTATATGAATGTTATGATATATTATTGTTCTGTAAGAAATGATCAGCAAGATGATTTAAGAGAGGCCTGGAGGGGGGCAGGACCAAAACGATGGAGAAGACACATGCATCATTCTAAACTCCCCTTATACCCTTACTATTAATTACCAAATTCAGCCTCAGAAATTGTGCTTGACTGATAAAATCCATGAATTCTGGGACTACAAGAAATTAACAGCCAAAGGTAATTTGGAAGATCACCAGAAAGGGTTTGTCCTGATCAGCGGGAGCAGGCCAGCACAGGTAGGAAGGCAGAACACGGAGATTAGCACACTAAGTGGACCAGGGATGGGCACCACAGGTGGAGAATTTGCAGGGAGGATTCTACCACAGGTTGGCTGCTCTGCTTTGGTTGCAAAGCAGTGCATCAATGGAGAAGTTATACAAATGCCAAAGGTAGAGTGTACTCCAAAACACCAGAGTTTCACAGACCTGACCACACCCACCCAGCACTAGAAATGACTCAGCACAGACCATAGCACATCTGTATAGTCCCACTCTGCAGCATAGAACTTTTGCCCAGGGCAGTCACACTTCTGCACACCAAGGATGTTCTGCCTGGGGCAGTAGAACTTCTGTAGCTCAGGACACGTTTCCCAGAGCAGAGATATTTCAGCTGCAGGGCTTTTCCCAGGGCATTTCCACAGCTCAGTTGCTCTTTGCTGCCTATTTGCAGGACAGCTACTCTCCATCTATCTATCCATCCCTATTCTGTAAAGGAAGCTGGTAACCTGCCCTGAAGGATATATACTTTAACATATTTAACATGTATTCGTCTACTGCCATCTGGGGGAGGTGGTGGGGGGAAGGAGCGAAAAAGTTGGAACAGAAGGTTTTGTAAGCATCAATGCTGAAAAATTACCCATGCATATATCTTGTAAATAAAAAGGTATTAAAAAAAAACAAAAAACAAAGAAAAGCAGAAGACAGTTCCTATCCTCTGACTATCATGAAGTGATAAGTAAGGAAGGAACGAGATGCATAACAAAACCAATTAAACAAATGGCTGAACTTTTTTATCTCACCCAATCGACAAACATTTATTAAAAGCCTACATATGTCTCTAAAAATAAACAGAGAGAGAGACTTACATGAACTGATGCTAAGTGAAATGAGCAGAACCAGGAGATCATTATACAACAAAATTATCTGATGATCAATTCTGATGGACTCAGCTCTCATCAACAATGAGGTGATTCAGACCAGTTCCAATGATCTTGTGATGAAGAAAGCCATCTGCACCCAGAAAAAGAATAGTGAGAACTGAAGATGGATAGAGACATAGTATTTTCTCTCTTTTTGTTGTAGTTTCCTTGCATTTTATTTTCATTCTTTTTTTTTCCTTTTAGATCTGATTTTTCTTGTGCACTTGATATTTGTGGAAATATGGATAGAGGAATTGCACATGTTTAACATATATTGGATCACTTGCTGCTTGATGGAGGTGTGGAGAAGGGAATGAAAAAATAAAAACATAGGGTTTTTCAGAGATGAATGTCAAAAATTATCCATGTATATGTTTTGAAAATAAAAAGGTATAACTAAAAACACTAAAATAAAACAAATGAACATTAATAATATATGCAGTAGACATGGCATTATACCAAATATCAATTGTCAGGATACTACTGTAATGAGATGCCTAATTTAATGACAGTAGGAAAATTAAGATTAACCTTTTAAAAATATGTTTATCCATAATACTCAGCAATCAATCAAAAAAGCATAGTATCATTTTTAGTAATTCTTCCTTACAAACTACCAAAGAAATGCATGTGCTTTCAATATCTAAATGTAAGAGAAGCAATTCTTGACTAACTTATATGTGGTCTTAACCCTGGTGAAGCCATTATTCCTAATTCTTGAACTTGTGTTTATCTTTGGATCCAAACCAATCATTCCTTTATTTGTGTACACATTTTTATTGTTTATAAATATTAAAAAGTTAAAAAAGAAAGAGGACATTTAAATACCTAAGTGATTTATAATTTCATTTAAAGATATGTATTCTCTGCCACATTTCAGATATAGCTGCTCTGAGATTACAATAGTAAGAAGTATTCTCAAGACTGTTATAAAAAAACAACAAACAAATAAATAAAATCATCATTCTCAAAAAAAGAAATTATGAACTAAATGATTATAGCAGGGCATGGAAAGATTCAAACAAAATGAAGAAAAGTGAAGTGAATAGAATAAAGAGAATGTTTTATAAATAATGGCAATATTGTTTTGTTTTGTTTTGGCTGAGGCAATTGGGGTTAAGTGATTTGCCCAGGGTCACATGGCTAAGAAATATTGTGTCTGAAAAGTCAGATTTGAATTCAAGTCCTCCTGACTTCAGGGCTGGCACTTTATCCACTGCACCATCTGGCTGCCCCTCTTGTTTTAATACAGCAATTTTGTTTTAAGAGTAACTTGGTAGGACAAGACTCTTTTGATGATTATAAATACATAAACTAAAAATAAAGAACATATGAAAAAAGATACTATCAGAGAAAGATAAATCAAAGTTTGTATAGAATTCAAACACACATGTAGATATAGATATAGATATAGATATAGATATAGATATAGATACCATGGTGTATACACACACACACACACACACACACACACACACCTATCTGTATCTAATAGTAGTCTTTTGTTGGGCAGGGGATGGGAAGTGAAGAAAAAAAGAAATTTATCTAACTTTTTGTATTTTAGAGGGAAAAACAAGTTCTACATAGTAGATTTGCAATTTTTAGCATCAATATTTTTTTTATTTTACTCTGTTATGGAAATTCTTGTTTTTTTCCATGGATTGAAAATACAATTTTTAATATATATATTTTTTTTCTCCACTGAGTTTTCCTTAAAGTCAGTATCAGTGCCACTGGCATAATTTTGCAAACTTTTCATTTGTTGATTTTTTGACTATTTGTGTTGATAATTCTTTTATTATTGAATTCAACATATAAAATTATCATACTGTTATTTTCTATATCATAGAGTCCTATATAAATACTGGCATTACATTTTCTATGAAAAATTTAGAATCACTAGATTACTATTGTCTAGTACAAAATATTCATATTTTTCTTTTTTTAGTAAAATTAGCTTAAACTGCTTGTCTTTTATGGGGGAAATGTATATTATATGTTTAACATTGACATCAGCACTTGGATAGTTCAAAAGAAACATTCCCACTTAGGGAAAGATAAAAATAATAATTTTGTTATTCAAATTAAATGCAGAGGAAGAATAGACAGAGGCATTAGAGAGGGGAGGAAGGCTTGTAGTTCTGAAAATCTACTCACATCACATTGGGATAATGAAACAGAAGTTTATATTATGGTATGGTATAATATAGTTAGGTGGATGACACAAGAAAGAGAGTTAAACTTTCTTATGGTGGCTGGAAAGCCTTTTAAAAACAAACCAAAATCTATTTAAAAAATGAAGGGGGAGGGATGGGTAGAAGGATATGCAAAGGGGAGGGAAGAAGACAAAGAAAGGATCCATGGGTAAAGGGAGATTAAGCAACAGTAAGAAAAGTCAAGGAGTAGAATTAATGCAAAAGAATTAGCAAGGATAGAAAAGAAAAGATATTCACAAACACTACAACATGGAGCAGGAGTAGAATTTATTAGAAAAATATAGTTAATAATCATTGTTCTACAACAAAGTCAAACTTAAATGATTCAATCAAGAGAGAAATGTACAACATGCGTGTATATGTGTGTGTGTGTGTGTATGTGTGTGTGTGTATAAAATTTATCTGTGCTTAACTATATCTACTTGGGGGAAGTGGGGGTGATGAAACAGGGAAAAAAACAATAAAGTAAGAATTTCTGATTCAGACCTGGGATCTGAGAGTAATGCATCCACTAAAGAAATTTATGTATATTATTACAGGGCAGGAGAATCGAACTCAGAGGTCATTTTTATCCTATCCCAACTGCTATAGAGACTCCTAAGGTCCATATTCAATCCACAGACCAGCAATATACTGATAGGCAAACAGGTGCAGACAAACAAGTCTTTAATCATCTTGATAGTCAGCCTATACCCATTCCTAGCTGTGCTATAGAAGAGAGAGATTATTTAGTGACATGAGAACTAGTTCTATCTAACTAGCCATTAGCCTGAGTTATAATGATACAGGTAATCTAAAGTGACAAAAACTAGAGAGTGTCCATATGAAATTTTCTTGGAGGTAATTTCATGTGTTTATAGTTATACATTTACACTTCAATTCACTTGTTTCTTATTTTTCTGCTCTACATATTTGACTATGCTTTGTGTTATGTTCACATTATAGCAAAGTCTATTCATTTTTGTTTATGTACTCATTTTTAAAGATAAGGTATATTCTATATATAGGCCCATTAATAGTGTTATTATTGTAGTCAACTATTTTTGCTTTGTTAGTCATACCTGTCAATTTTAATGGATTGCTGTGAACTATGAATATACATGTATTCTTGAAATATGCAAGTGTTATGTCCTATATATAGTTAACCATGTTGTCACCATAGTATTCTCCCTGGTGAAACTCTGTGTAAAATCATGTTTATCTTATATACTGTTAATGAGCATTTATTTTATTTTTCAGTGGCACCATGAGCTGGTTACCTGAGATTTAATTAAAATCAATCTTATTTTTTAAGTGTTTTAAGTCTTTGTATTTATACAGTATAGTTTCAGGTATCAAGCTTGCTCTAGCTGATTTTTACAAGGGAGTACAAAGAGTTTTGGCCCAGGGGAGGAATGTAATCTTTGATTCAAAGGACTAATTATATAGGATTCTTTCCTCATTTGAAGAATTGATTTCACATTGATTACTCAAAGCCCCATGTCTGTGTAAGGGATGCAACTGCTGAGAACAAAGAGAAGAAAGATTTTTTGACTTCTAACTTTCAGGTTTAAAGGAAGGGAGAAATTCTGAGTAGTTATAGACAGATAGAGGAGCTGGTAATCTCTATCATATCTCTAGCTCTATCTTGACATACTAGAGATTTCAGGGAATTTCTCTTGTGAGATCTGGGACACTCTAGCTCTTTCTTTTAGTTGAGTTTCTTTTCACCCAAAATGAGAGCTCATTCACTCTACATATTCTTTGTAATATCATCTTATATGTATATTTTGTCTGATTTCTGTTTTGCTATTGATTTGGATAAGTTAGTTTTTTATGATTAAAAAATTAAAGTTTACATAGAATGGGCTGCTTTTGGATGATGGTATATTCCTCATTAATGGAGGCTTTTCAGAAAAGGATGGGTGGCCTACTGTTAAGTATATGAAAGAGGGAAATTTTTGTTTAGATATAAGTTGAACTAGGTTATGACTAAAGTACCTTTTAAATATGGGATATGAATTTAGGATTATATAAATAAATAAGGAGGGTAGAGTTTCACTATTGAGATAGGCTGTCTGGCCAGTTTACACTATTGCTTCAATTACTTTAGTTATATGCAGAAATGAGGTGAATAAAACACCTCAAAGTCATCAGCCTCCATAATATTATGGTAAAGGCTGAGCATCTTTAGGCCCTAAATCACAGTGGATGACACAAGAAAGAGGGTTAAACTTTCTTATGGTGGCTGGAAAGCCTTTTAAAAACAAACCAAAATTTCAAAAGCAGTGGAAAGAAAGAAGCCAGATAAAGTAAATTGCTCCTTTAGTCTATTATCTTGAGAAATACAGTCTCGAAGGGATTTCTTTAACAAAAATTTTTGAGAGAGGAAAAAAAAAAGTTCTTAAGAGTCATGGTCAAAGGGAGAACAGATATGTTGTTTTTATTAGCTTTTTATTTTTTATTAGTTGCCTAGAAATGGGGATCATCTAATGCTGTATCTATTTCTGGGGGAATGGGGAAGACAGAAGGAGAGAAATAGAGAATCATGAATTTTCCATGGAGACAGGTTTCCAAAGCGAAAATGAATAAAAAATAAATAAATAAATAAGTGTTCTTGTCATTGAATACAACTACCAGATTGATTGATCCTTATTGTATTAGTGCCTCTGACCATAAGCTCTCAGTCCCAGGAAATAGCAGTGAGGAAAATCTTCTCCTATTAATAAAAAAAAAAATTTAGGAGCTAAATTTCTGTAATTAGTTATGAAAGAATTTCTAGTTACGCTGACTTTTATGAGAGAGAATTGGTAAAAATTTCAGAAGCAATGCTGGAATCTTTATTCTCCACTCTCAGTTCACTCTCATTGACTCTTCTTTTTAACTGAGTACTTCCCATAAGAATCACTCCTTAATACTCTGAATTTCTCTCTCAATATAAGCACCCCTGGGCAACTCATCTCCTCTAATGATTTCTATAAGATAATGAGGCTGATTTTATTTTAAACAATCATGTTGGAACTCATATAGCCAAATGAGTTTCATCCTACAAAGTTGTATACTCACTGCAGTAGGATCAGTTTTACCAAAACATTAATAAGAATTCATGTGTGTGTATGTAGGAGGACAATAAAAGTAAGGATGATTACCTCATCACAATAATTAGCTTTTTTAAGCCTGGGAGAATATAACTCCCCTCCCACCCAAAGTAGATATAGTTCCTTCCTTTGCAGCTACTCTATAGTTTTACAAAATGTTATAAATCTACTGACAATTGTGCCTAGTTTCTCATTAGGAAAATTCCTAACATTTAGGCTGAAGTCAATGTCTTTGCCTTAATTTACATTTACATCTAACCTTAGTTAACCCCCTCCACTATTTGTTGTTGAGACAAAATTCAGATTAAGGAAAAAATTGGGATAATGAAACAGAAGTTTATATTATGATATGGTATAATATAGTTAGGTAGGTACCAATATATGTTCAGTTCACTCCCAAATCCATCCTTGTTTGTGAATGTGTCTGAGATTGTGTCAATGTTGAGTTTCCATCAAAATTAAAACAATACTTCCTACTTTATGATTGGTCATTACAAGTAATTAAACATAAGAATTATTTAAAATTAATCACACTTAGGATCTTTTATGAACTGTGCTTAATTTGACATTATGTTGTTTTCACTAATTAAAAACTTAGATGTAAATAACTAGAAATATAATATGTATATTTTATATACATATCATATGCCATGTGTTTGTATGGAATAGATGGAAGACACCATGAGAGGAAAACACAGGGCATCAGAGGAAAGCAGAGTGGAGAAGCTAAGAAGAAAAGAAGCTAAGAGATAGAATAAGGGGCAGAGCATTTCAAGTATGAGGGCCAATAGATTTAAAGATTTGGAGATAGAAGAGGTAGTGTCTGTTCCATGATGAGCAAGCAGACTAATGTTGTTGCATTAGAGAGGCACAGGGAAAAAAAATACAATAACAAAGACTTAGAAAGGTTGGAAGGGGCTACTCTATGAATAGATTTAAATTACATAGAAATTTATATTTGGTTCAGGAAGTAAAAGAAATACAAAAGTTTATTTAACAAGGAGGTGAAGGAAGGTGAGTTAAATGACCTATTCCAACACATACTTTAGGAGGAAAAAATCACCTTTGCAACATAATGGAAGATGCCCTGAATAGAGAAGGGACTTGATAAAATAATTATTAACCTATCACAATACAGCAAACAGAGGGTAGTAATAATAATATAAGAAATAAGTCAGTAGTTATGTTATTGGAGAGAAGGTAAAATATATTACAAGTATTCAAGATAAGATATAGAAAGCCAAAGGTTTTTGTGGTGGGTCTGGGTGGGGACAATAAAAGTGAGGATGATGAACAAGAAGCAAGTTTGGGTGATTGGAAGCATGATAATGCCCTCAACAATAAAAGAAAAATTCAGAAAAATGGAGAGTTTTATGTATATAGGTGGGTTAGCTAATTAATTCTTTTAAAAAACATGTTGAGTTTAAGATACCATCTCATTCAATGTGTCCAAAAGACAACTAACTGGCAATTCAAAGAAGAGCCTAATATTTAAGGCCTTCATCATCTAATCAACATCATATTAAAGCCTTCATCAAATGTCCCCTTCTTTTAAAACTCATCTCTTCTTACCTTTGGGCAAAATCCAAGACATATCTTATTCTCACTCTGAATGTGCTTCCATGTATTGAGAAACTTTGTTTCCTCGAAGGCAAGCACTGTACCTTTTTACTATTGAGCACATCTTACTGTTGTAATGTTATTTTCTGCCACAGTCTCCCATTGGTATTAGTTCTAATTTTTATAACACCACAGAATGAGTTTATTCCATGTCCCACCCTGAAGCTTTTTAGACAGCTATCTCATGCCCCACTACTACATCTCTCTTTTCATACTCAGTGGTTTTAGTTATTTCCTGTGTCCTGAAACCCATCAAGAGCTTGTAAGCAAAGCTCTATATACTCTGCTTTTTCAATGAGGGTTTTAATATATGGCATCAGGACTTAGCATAGTGTGCCATATGTTGCCTGACCAAGGCTTAATGCAGTAAGTTAAATAATTCCATTGTTTTAAATATTGTATTCCTATCAATGCAGACTGTAATTATATTAGCTTGTTTTCAGATATGTCACACAATTGGTTTGCATTGGGATTATGGTCAACTAAAGTGTTCAGGTAGTTTTTTCATATTAACTGGTGTCAAGACAGATTATTTTCAACCCCAACTTGTGCAATTGATTTTTAAAAAAAAATACTTAAATGCAGGAATTTATATTTCTCTATTAGATCTTAACTCTATTAGATTTTCAAATCAGTCCAGTTAATTTGAATCTTGTTTCTGTTATCCATCATCTTAGCTTTAAACATTTCTTTCATCATGTTGTATTATTCCCTGTTTAAATAGCTCCAAGGACTCCTTGTTTCCTACCAGTCTACTGTACTGCAAAGATCCATGCTTGCTTCATTGTGATATTCTTTCCATTAATGTCAGTCTTGACCCTTTTCTGCTTTATTGTAGAGTCTTAAGCTTTTTGTTGTCATTAACATGTATAAAATTCTGGTGTGTGACCTATGGATCTCTTAGCAGAATGTTTTTATTTTTTCGCATTTAGCAATATTATCATTTTATTTCCAATTACCTATAAAGATATTTATTGACATTCACTTTTTGGCTTCTAATAATTTCACTGGATTTCCCTTGCTCAATTTTAATTTTTAAGTTCTTTCTTCCTTAAAAATTTGGATTTCCAGTTATTTGACTTTGCATATTCTTTTTGCTTTTCTTGAATAGTTAGTTTTTTTTTTCCCTCAGTCTCTACCATTTTATTTTTAAATTCTTTTATTGAGTTCTACAAATTCTTTTTTGGTCAGGTGACAACTTAACATTACTTTGGGATATGAGAGGTGTTTTGTGCTTCAATATTCTACTGTGAAGATGAACCTCTGAAGTAACTTTCTATGGTGGGGTTCTTTTTCCTATGCATTTTCATTTTTAAATAGGAGGATGTTAGTATAATCACTATTCTATTTCTAATCAATATTCTATTCTCAGGTTGTGGGAGATGGTGTTTCTAGCCTCAGGTCCTCTTTCAGTTTTCTCCTCTGTCTTGGAATAGAAACCAAGAACTCCACCCTTCTGCAAATTTGCACAAACAACAGCATCTCTTCCTCACTGCTTCTGTACCATCAGGCAAATACTGGTTCCTTCTTGCCTAGTGCCAATTTTTGTCAATACTAGCATGCTTTTTCAGCAGAGGTTCCCTCAATCTTTCCCTACTTGGATGCTGGACTCCCCACACTGAGAGGTAAAAATTCCTATGGCAGGGATCAAGGCTACCTCCTAGCCCAGGTATCCCCAAGCCTTGCCAATTGTTGTTTCAAGGAAACTAGCCTGGAGGTGTTTACATTTCATATGGGCTAAACCTCTGTCCTAGGATTTTTCTTCAGATCTTTTCCAGTTGTCCCAGAAAGACCACTATCCTGTCCAAAGTTCTATGTTTACACTGAGGTGCTATTTTGTCTTGTTTGTGGGGGGAATTTTCTGACATCTTTCCAGAATCCTCTCTGAATTATTTTCTTCACTAAGTTTTTGTATCTCCTTTTCATTTGGTCAATTCTACTTTAAAGGAGTTGTTTTTTCAATGATTTCCCCCCAATTTGGCCAATTGTATTTTTTTAAGGATTTGTTTTCTTTACTGATTTTTTTTCCTCTTCCCTTTCCCCGTTCTCTCTCTCTCTCTTTTCCCAATTGTTGTTCTACCTCTCTTACTTGATTTTTGAAATTCTTTTTGAGATCTTTTTGGTGGACATTTTGATCTTGAGACCAATTTATAATCCTCTTTGAAGCTTTACATGTAGACATTTTGAAAATTGTCCTCTTCTGAGTCCATGTTTTAATCTTTTCTGTTTCTAGATTTTCTATGATCAGGGTTCTTTTCTGGTTTTGCTCATTTTTTCAGTCTTTTTTGTGACTTTCAAAGTTCATTTCTGTTCCTGGAGCACAGGGGGAACTGTCTCAAGTTTCTTGTGCTAGGAGGTAAGAACTAAGTCAATAGCTTTCTGAACTGATATTTGAGATGCTGGTGGCTTGCCCATTGCACTGGAGGGGAGGAGTGGTCCATTGTATTTACCCCTGTTGTGCTGGGTGTTCAGAGAGTGGTAGTTGTAGAATCTCTCTCCTCCTTCCAAGGGCAGCTCAGGTATCACTTTCTATATGAAGCCTTTCTTTATGCTCCCAATCACTAATGCCCTTCCTACCAAATTACAATTATGTAATTTTGCTTTAAATTCTGGGTATATTCATTTATAAATACACACATTATTGTCCCGGCTCATCTCCCATGAGAATGCCAACTTCTTGTAAGTATTATTTCATTTATTAATTTGTACACCCATCAGTTAACATAATGCCTAAAGCATAGTAGGCACTTCACAAAATGATCACAGCCACTTGTTGTGGTAGAAAATTTAATCACCTTATAGCCATCCTGACAGTAAATCTCTCTGAAATTAGTTAGGCTGTTCCTCAGACACCACACTTACAAATCATTGCATAGCTTGTATTTTATTTCCTACCATAATAACTATCAAATCCTCTACTTGTTTTTTCAAGACACTCTATGACTCACCCCACCTACAGATTCAAGTTTTGCTTTCTCCTCAATTCATTCACAACCCCATCTTCTAATAGACTGAGTCAGTTTCCACATTGTCCCACAGGTATCACAATGATATTTCCATTGGTATTTCAGGATTTTGCTAAAGATAGTGAACCGTCTTATTTTTCTCTCTATCATAATTCTCTCTATCCTTTTAGACTCATCTGATTATTTTCATCTTCATTGATGTCTTCCTGATGTAAACTCAATAATTTATCATTGATTATAGCTCCAAGTATATGGTTTCTATATAGATTATGAGTTCCTTAGTAGGAAGGAAATTACCAAGTATAGTGGGAAGATGACTAGCTCTAAAATCAGGAGCTCAGGAGTGAAATCCCACCTTTAGGGTGCTTAGTAATTTATTGGACAAGTCCCTTGTCCTCCTTGACCTTCAATTTCTTCTCTATGAAATGGGAAGCAGTTTAAAATGTATGATTTCTGCGGTCCCCTCCAGTTCTAGATCAATCAGAACGACTGTGATTCTTTTTTGTGTTTATATCTCCATTATCTTTTGGAGTTTCTGTTGTGTAATAGCCATATAGTAAAAGGTTCCTGAATAAAAGAATGAACAAATTGCTGCTTATTTCTCACAGAACCCAGAATAGCGGAAATTGAAGTCACAAATCAAATCTGGAGGTCCTAGTGGCTATATGGTTCCTTTTTGTGAGGAAACATGTCTTTCTTGATCCTCCAAATTCTTAATAACTCCTCATCAAAAATATTGCCTAGTATATGTTTTGTATTTTCTTTCCTGTATGTGAGTTATTACTCATCTAATAAAACTTAAGCTTCTTAGAAAATCAGACTACTCTAAAGCTAGGTAGTGCCATACTGCACAGATTTGTTTGTACAATTCTGAATCAATAAGCCCCTTAGTTCAAATCCATCTTCAGACACTTACTAGCTGTGTGATCTTGGACAAGTCATTTAACATTTGTCGATTCATTTCCTCAACTATAAAATGGGGATCTTTCTACTATTTATGTCACAGGATTGTTCTGAAGACCAAAGGAGATAATATTTGTAAAAGGCTTAGCACAATGCCTGGCATTTAATAAATGCATGTTCTTTTCCCTCTTCCCTATATTTTGGTATTTCTATCCCAACGGTTTGGCATAGTACCTGTCATATAGTAGATAATTGATAGATGTTTATTAAATGAATATATAATGGTCAGGCTGGAGTACAAAGGGTATACTTGGACAATTAACCTGAATTAACTAACCTGATGAGACTAGGAACAAAGCAGGTTTTGGCATCACAGCCACTTATTAAAATAGATTTAATATTAGTAATTCTTCTTATCTCATTTGTTAATGGTTTCAACATCATTCAAAATGCTACAACCAAGTACCACATGTAGAGCCTAAAGAATCCCTGGAGATTGATTCCATAAAACCAGAAAATATAAATCTGTCACCACATACTGTCTAATTTTTCTCCCTTATGTTTCATCTATTTAAAGGGAAATTGTCCCTATTTGCCCTAGCCTGGCACTGTGAAAGAAATAATACAGGAAACTTTCATTCAAACAACAAAAACCCTAAAAATATCAGAAATTATAGGCAGTATAAAAACGAATGCATATGAGTCCAGCTGGTCATAGTATTTATCTTCACATCATGAAAGTGGAAAAATGATTCTTGTCACATATTAGGAAAATGATCTCACTAATTTCTGGTTGTAAAATCAGTGGGGAACTCATTCTTTGATTATGAAGTAGCCCAAGGTCCTTCCAATTAGCCAAATGTGTATTAACTACAATAATAGCTGCTTTGTATATGAGTGTATTTCTGTGTGTGTATGTATGTGTGTATGTGTGTGTATGTGTGAGAGAGAGAAAGAAAGAGAGAGAGAGAGAGAAGAAGAAGAAGAGAGAGAGAGAGAAGGAGAGAGGGGGAAGGAGGGAGGAAGAAAAAAAAGGGGGGGTAGAGAGAGAAGGAAAGAGAAGGAGAGATGAGGGAAAGGATATAGTGTTGTGGTTAAACAGTTGTCCAGCTATCTAAGATAGGGAGAAGAACAGCACAATGATAGAAACTATTCTCTTGGCTTACATCTGCCAAATAAAGTTGGTATGCCACAAGGCCTTGAAAAGCCAGTTGAGTGAGACAACCTTGTGCTTAAGGCCATTCTAGTGCTAGGGTGCAGCTTTCCTCAAATCCTCAATTTTTCCAATAACCTGTTCATAGAAATAACTGTGTTGCCAAACTTTCAGACAGTCACAGCAATTCAAAATGAACTCAGAGGAAGCCTAATTTAGGAAACAATACATAAGATTTATATAGTGACTTGGTTTAGAACAGTTCAAATCATCTAACATATTACCTCATTCATCATAACATTTTTTATTAGAAAAAAGTTATAGGGTAGAATATGAATACAGTAACATCTTTCCAAGAAGATGAAGTAAGAACATACATTCCAGCTTCCCCACATTCTTGTTTAGATATATTTCTGGCAATTTTATCATAAAAATCAAGTTTCAATACCACAATGTCAAAGAACTGAACAGGTTTCTTCATCATTTTTTTTCCAGATCTCATTTCTCTTCTTTTTTTTCCTGAATTCTATGTCAGCTGAATCTTTTTTGTAATGTTTATGTTGTTTTAAGAAGGAAAAACTAAAAACATATTCCCAACTCTACCTATCTAGAAGGCTTATTTCTAGAATATTGATGCCTGCCTGCCTCTCCTATTATCAGTTTTTGAGATCTGTTTTTTTCCCTTATAATTATTGTCCTTTGACAGACAAGATTTCAAAATTCTCAGTTGTTTCCTCAGTTTCTTCCTATTGAGTGTTTTATCTATCTTTGTCTCTCTTTATTTTCCAAGTGGTTCTCTAGTTTCTAAAACATCATACTGTGACATCTCATCTGATAAATATTAGTGAAGAATGAAATCCCTCAGAAGTAAAATTTCTAGGTATCAGCTACAGGAACCAAAATTCTAATATAATGGTTTGATGGATATTGTTCCAAAAGTGTTCTATGTGCTTATTAGCTTTTGCAAGCAAAATGTACTCAATATAATTTAACCATTGCCTGATAACTGGGAGTCATTATGAACACTGCTTACTTTTTGTACTTTAATGTAGTCACCCCTTCTGGATTTTTTAAGCATTTGTGCTGTTTGCCCTTAAAGCAAGTGGACCAACATTGATATATATTTAATATTTAATTTTTGGATGATTTTTTTCCTCTTTCTTGTCCTTGTTGTCAAATTATCAGCTGTTAACTTCTCATCAATGCCTCTTGCTGTTAGCTACTGAAAGCTTCTAACTCATTACTTACATCTGTTGTGTACCAGAAAAATCAGATAAATAAATCTCCTAGAATGGTGTATAAAAGAGAATAAGCAGACCGGAAGGACTGGCATTCCTATCTGAGGAATAACTTGTAGTTTTTATTTTAAGTCTTTTAACAGCTCTTTCCCTATACACAGTTCTTTTTTGTGAGATCAGGGGTCCATAGGTATATATTATGATGTCAGAAATTTAATCTGTGAATATGTGTATTCTCCATGAAGAGTTGTTTTTCATGTTGATTAAAACACATTATTCCCTTATCTTTCTCTGCATCTAAGGTTAATGGATCTTGATTTACATTAACTTTGCTTCTCCTATTCAAGTTTATCTAATTATATTATTAATATTATTCATGCAATCTCCCTAGAAGAGGGATTCTTAAGTTTTGTATGTCATAGATCCCTTTGAAAGTCTTGTGAAGTCTATGAACTTCTTAGAATAATGTTTTAAAATTCATAAAAGAAGATATATGATTATGAAAGAAACCAATTATAAAGAAATATAGTTGTCAAAATATTTTTAAAAGAAAAACCAAGTCCAGTGACCCCAGACTAAGAACCTCCATATACTTATAGCTCATAACTCTCATCTTGGTACTTTCAAAGATAGATTCAAATTATGGGAGTTTTTAATGACAGCCTCTTTTTGAAAGCCTATCTTTATTTCTCATTCAGTTAGAAAATATGGGACTTTTTGATATTAATTCTGAGCAAAGTATTAAAGTGTAACTAGAAAAAAGGAGTTGAAAATTTCAACATAAACACCCTTGATATTACTTGAAAAAATTCCCCTGTTAGTACCTTCTGCCTATTCACTCCTGCTCCCCTGAGCAGAACCCAGCTTAAGTTGTCCTAAGTAATTCTTTTCTCTTCATATGGTCTATTATATCCAAATACATCTCTCTTTACTCATGCTTACCAGCCTTAACAGAGATTTCCATTACTCTTCTATTCATTTGCCTTGAAAAAAACTAACACCTGGTCTTATCAAGAGAAAAGAATAGGAAGATTTTTCGTAACCATATAACAAGGTCCGGAGGGAAGGAAAACTGGGGTGGGGGGGGAAGCAAATAATAAAATAAGCAACAACAAATAAATCATGGCCCTGTCTTATATATGCAGAAAAGGAGAGAGGAGTAAATTGTATATAGGTGTTTCCTGAACTTCAAGGATTTGTCAGGTACATTTCTAATTTGAGGCACATCCAGGGAAGACAATAAAAGTGAGAGGAAGAAAGATAATGGGAATAAGGGGTTGGGGATCGGGGGGAGAGACAGAGAAAGACACAGAAACAGAGACACAGAGACAGAGAGAGAGACAGAGAGGAAAAGAGAGGGAGAGACAGGGAGAGAGAGTGAGAGGGAGAAAGGGAGGAAGGGAGGGAAAGCATGCCCAAATGTGGAGTGGCCATATAGCCAAAGGATAATTCCTTCATTCAATGATATCAATGAAACACCAAGATAATTAGAGTAAGACCCTCCAAATGCTAGACTGATGATGCCCTGTACATAATTTTAAAAGGAATAGACAAATTGCATGAGATGAAAAGGAATGGATGTGTTGAACTTTCCATCAACAGAGATCCACTTCAACAATACTACTTATGTTTTGAAGTATTAAAAGTTTTACAAGTTATTTCTTTAGAATAGACAAAGAGCTCCCTTTACCTTTTCCATAAAGAATTCACAGTGTAACAGAGCAATGGATTTGAAACTCTAAGACTTGGGTTGGAATGCTGACTTGGGCACTTATTATCTCAGTGACTTTGGACACTTATTATCTGGGTAACTTAATCTTTTTGGAACTCAGTTTCCTCCTATGTGAAATAAGAAGATTGGATTAGATTATCTCTAATGTCAATTTCTCCTCTGAATACTATGAACTTATGATTCCATTCTCCCTTTGTGCCCAGAAGGAAGCCAGTGACAGGAATGAAAAATGTCCTTCTACCTTTTAGGGCAATTAGATTTTACAGCAGTTCAATTCAATTAAAAAGTGTTATACTGAGCCATAACTAAGTCAGAAAGCCTGGGGCTTTGTCCCAGAGTGCCTAAATATTGGCAAAGAAAGCTACTTTTTCACTCCCATAACTGTTAAATAGCTGCACACCCCTAAACCATGTAGTACCACCCCTAAACAATCCATCCCTCTCTCAAGGCTTGCTTCCCCTTCCCATGAGGTAGGGGTTTAAAAAATTGATCTTTGGCATAGAGACAGGAACAAGAGACTAGATGAATATCCTTTTCTCCTGATATATTTATCTAAGGTGCATTCTTCTTTGCAAAACTATCCTTCATGCAATTTCTTCACCATTCTGCTACTTCCTCTTCAAGACTAATATCTCTGGGTCAGAAGTGTTGCCTGAAGTTTCAGAGGCTGGGACACTCTATGTATAAAAAGTTTCTCTTTCACTCCTAAAGATATGGGCCTATAGCCTTTATGTAGCCCTCTCATCTTTGGTCTATGTCCATTCTTAGTGTGGTGTTTGCTTCGGCAGCACATATACTAAAACTGGAAAGAACAGATAGTGTGATGTATATGTGTGTGTATATATATGAACACATCTACAATATACATATATATGTGTGTGTATATATATATATACATATATATATATACACACATGTTATCCATGTTTATGTACATTTGTAGGTATGTATGTGTTTGTAGACAGTTTACATAATATATATGCAATATTCCAACATTTAGGAACATATAATATGATTAAACAAAATATAAACATATATATCATTTATATTATAGAATATATAATTATATAATCATACTATATATCCCGAAAGAATGAGTTTTAAACTATGCTATATTCACAATACAATATCATAAATATAATGTGATATGATATGATATAAAATAACATGCAGTAATAATATATAACATAATAAAATAAATGTAGCACAATATAGTATATAGTATATTTTATAATATATTATATATAATACATGCTAAATTATATATGGTATATTATAAGACAGTGTAATATGGGATAGTATTATCCATTATATACATACATAGATACTATTATCCATTATATACATACATAGATACTACACCTAAAATACTTATTATAAATGTCATATATTATACATGAAATGTGATATAGTACAGCATAATATTTTATTATATACTTTTATAATGTTACTATTATACTGTACTATAGATATAATGTGCCATTATATACTGAAGTATAATACATTATATTGTATTATTTTTGTTGTTATTCAGTCATTTCATCAATGTCCAATCCTTGCTGGTTCCTTTTGGAATTTTCTTGACAAAAATGCTGAAGTAGTTTGCTATTTCTTTCTCCAGTGAATTTTACAAATGAGGAACTAAGGCAAACAGGATTGAGTGATACCTAGTCTGAAGCCCGATTTGAATTTAAGAAGATGAATCTCCTTGACTCCAGGCCTAGCACTTTATCTACTCTACCACTTAGTTATGCTATGTTATACTATATTATAAGGATGTATCTATACGTTTATTTATAGTGTATGTATATGGGTTATGTGTGTATCCATGTATATGTATACATGTTCATGTGTATGTATATATGTTCACATGTCTATATGAGAAACAGAAAGAGAGAGAGAAGAGAAAAAGAAAGAGAGAAAGAGGGGCAGACATTACTTAATGTCAAAATGTGACTTATTCTGATTTAGAATCTAGGTGAGCCTCTTAATACTTTCAGCTAGAGTTTTAGAGAATGTAAAGGCCTTTGCATTGCATGTAGAAGAGATAAAAAGGCATATACAAGCACTATTTTTCCCAGGGAAGTGAGCACAATTTGGGCCCCATATATTGCACATTTTAACCTTAGTCTGCTTTTTTTTTCCCCAAAACTTCAAAAGTCATCATTCTGAATTCACTTAATAACAATTAATTTTAGTCTCATTGTGCTTATCATTACTTCCTTTTATTGCAAGAAGAGTTAATACCTAACTCTCAAATCTTCCTTTCATCTTCTTTCTCTTCTCCCCCTTCTCTTAACATTATCATTCAAAGACATCTTGTTGTTTTACTTTTCATTCACTCAGCCCTTTCTCCCGTCAGCCTTCAGCCTTAATTACTCTGTACTTGTCTCCATGGAATCTTTTCAAGTTTTGCACTTTGGCAATCTGTCTTTACCTGAATCTGGAGCTATGGGATATTAAACCTGGAGGGTTTTTCAAGGTAGTCCAATTCTACGCTCTCCTTTTGCCAATAAAGAAACTGAAGTCTAGAGAGAAAGAGATATTTGCCCATGGTCAAAGAATTTAGCGATAGAAAAAGGAACTAGAACTCAGGCCTTCTGATTCTATGTCTATTTCTCCTTTACTATGCAAGTAGCAGAAATAGAATAGGAAGGAGAAAATAAAATATTAATAATAATGAAGAAAGAAAGGGAGGAGATGCAGTAGAAGCAGAAAAAGAAAGAAGAAAAGTGTGGGAGGAAGGAAAAAAAACAAAAAGAAGAGGAAAAAAAGAGGAAAAGGAGAAGTTAAGGAGGGGTAAAAGACAAGAAAAAAGTAGGAGGGAATAGCAAAGAAAATACAGAACTAGAATAGAAGGGGGAAGGAAGAAAAAGAGAAGGAAAAGGAAATAGCATGTAGCCAGCTAGCTAGCTAGTTGTTTTAAGATTTACTTAGCACTTATATTGTGTCATTTAATTTTTCACAAAAGCTGTGTGAGATACATGCTATGTATAAGAAAATCAATAATCCTGACCCTTACAAATTGACGAACTAAGAGGTTACAAAATGTCTAAATGCAGATACTAATCCCAATGATTCTTTCATTATGATCAGATTAGATTCACAAAAGTCATAGGATCACACATTTAGAGGAAACTTCAAAGGCTATTCTAATCCAAAACCTTTATTTTGAAAAGGAGAGAAATAAGACTCAGGAAAGTTTGAGGACTTGCTCAAGATCATTAGGTGATATATGTCAAAGATGGGATTTGAATTCAGTTCCTTAGACTACATAAACAGTGTTCTATATGGGTTGGATGAGAAGGACTTCCAACTCTCACTGTGACTCTCCTATGCCATAAGAAAAATATGTCCTTGTAATTGATAAAGAGACAATAGTAAAAGTTGCATCTGCCAGATGGAAGAATTAGAATGTCAACTTCATCTTAGATCATTTGTTAAATTAACAAAACCAAAACAACTTTAATTTACTATTTCCAAATCAATCATCAATCATTAAATAAGAATTTATTATGTGTCTACTATGTATCATATATTATAATAGGAGATGGAGAGTCAAATAATGAAACTATTCAATCAACCCTGCACTTTAGGAGTTTACATTTTATTTGGGGTAAATAAAAGTTAGATACATAAACATAAAGATTAGGATAGGACCAGATAGAGAATTTCACTAATATAGAGAACTCTTAATTAAGAAACTATTAATGCAGGTCAGAATCTTCTCTACAACTTAGGTCCTTAGACAGTTGCTTAGAGATGGCTTGTTCTGTGGCATACAACCTGTATGAATCAAAAAGACTAAAACCAAGTCTTCCTGATATAAAAATAACTAGATTTCCATATATATATATATATATACACTAAATAATAAATAATATAAATAAATTCTATTGAATATATATGTATGTATGTAGGTAATACATGTATATATATATATATATATATATAATATATATATATTATATATATATATATATATCCACACACACTATAGAATAAATGTAAAGTAATTTCTTACAATATAATTAAGGGCAAGGGACTAGAAGCTGGAAAGGGAGTATGTGTTCCAAAAAAGCTTCAATTAGGAGGTGGTGCCTGAGCCGTACCTTGATGTACAAGATGGATCCTATGAAACTGAAGTGAAGAGAGAGTACAGTCAAAGCATGGAAGCTTCCAGTACAAAGGCATAAAATTATGAATAGATTGCTATCTTTTAGGAACAGAGAGAAAGGTTAGTTTTGCTTGAGAGTGGAATATGGGAAGGGAAATACTATATAATGAGGTGAGGAATATAAATTGGAGTAAGGCTATGAAATACTCTAAAAACTAAAGTGAAATTTATATTTTATCCTAGAGGAAATAGTTAGTGACTCACCTTTATTGAGTAGAGGAATGGCATAGATGTCATTTAAAGAAAAATAGCTGGATAACTGTGAAGAATGAATTAGAATAGAATTTGAGAGAGTTGAAGCAGAGATACCAGTTAGATGGGCACTACAATAGTTTGAGAAGTGGTGAGACTTGAAATTAAAATGATGGCTACTGTTAGAGAGAAAAAGTCAAGTATAAGAGATGTTGAAGAGGCAGAAAGAAGTGGCAATTATCAAAAATTTAGAGAAAGAATAGTCAAGAATAATATTGAGCATGCAAATTCCAGCAATTGAAAATATGGTTCTGCCATAGACAGAAACGGAAAAATTTAGAAGTGAAATTGGTTTGAAGGGAAACATATTTTAGACAAACCAATTTTGAGATATCATTTGAATGTATGAAATATTTAATAGTCATTTGAGGAAGCCAATAGAAGTTTGAAGAGAAAGCAGAGAAGAATGTATAAATTTTTGAGTCTATATGGAGACTGTGTGGAGTCTATATAAACTATATAGATCTGTCAATATGCAAAGAACCAATAATTGAATCTATTAAAGTTGATAAAACCATAAAGAGAGAACAGAGAAAGAAAAGAAAAGTCCCAGGATAGAACATTGGGAATATCCACTTATATCACTTCAATAGGGATGTGATATAGATGAGCCAGCAAAAGAGACTGAATAGGAACAATAAGCACAATAGGGGAGAACTAAGAGGAAACAAGTTCATGAAAACTCAGAGGAGAAAATCTAGGAGGTCAGAGTAGTCAATAGTGTCAATATGACTTCTAAAGATATACCCCATTTGAGGAAAATATAATGAGATAAAAAATAAACATCGAAAATATGTAAATTAGACTTCCAGTTAAGATGGCGGAGAAGAGGCACACAGCTGCATAAGCTCCGCACTTTCTCTCACTATCCATTTCATTACAAGCCTCTGAATTAATGCTTGACTGAAAAAAACCCACAAATAGTTACCAAGAGAAGCCATCCTTGAGATTCGCCAAGAAAGGTCTGTCTTTACTGGAGGGCTGGGGCGGTTTTAGATCGGGTGCAGGCGGCGGGCAGAGGCAGTGAGAGCACAGGAGCAGACCGGAGAGAGGGTGGGGAGTGATCGCAGCCGTCTCTGCGGGGAGAGCTTCGCTACAGGTTTGGATACTTTGCTCCGGCAGCAAGTCAGCAGCCCAGCAGAGAAGCTAAAAACACCGGGGCTGAAGAATACAACCCCAAACAGCTGGAGTCTCTCCGGACCTGGCCGCCCCCCCCTTCCCCCCCCCCCCACAGTGACTCAGCATGCTCTGGGATCTCAGAGCCCACGCGCAGCACAGTCCTGCTAGTGCCTCACTGCTGCCCCCTGCAGTCTGTAGAGGAAGCTCGATAACATACCCAACCCCTCCCCCAAACAAAGTCCAGCAGCAAGAGATATCAAAAGAAATTCCATTTAAAATTACTATCAATAATATAAAATATTTGGAAGTCTACATGCCAAGGCAAACAGAAGTATATGAACATGATTACAAAACACTTTCTATACAAATAAAGTCAGATCTCAACAACTGGAAAAATATAAAGTACTCTTGGATAGGCAAAGGGAATATAATAAAAATGACAATACTACCTAAAGTAATCTACTTGTTCAGTGCCATGCCCAACAAACTCCCAAGAAATTATTTTACAGATTGGAAAAATATCAAAGTTAATTTAGAAGAACAAAAGATCAAGAATTTCAAAGGAATTATTGAAAAAAATGTCAACAAAGGTGCCTTAGTTGTGCCAAATAAAAAGTTATATTATAAAACAGCAGTCAATAAAACCATTTGGTACTGGCTAAAAAATAGAGCAGTCAATTGGTGGAATAGATTAGACTCTTAGGACAAAATAGTCAATGACTATAGTAATCTCGTATTTGACAAACACAAAGACCCCAGCTTTTGGGATAAGAATTCACTATTTGACAAAAACTGCTGGGAAAACAGTTATTTTGCTGTACCAAAAAAAAAAAAATCGGACTTTGAAATAGTGTATAATTAGCCTATGAAGAAAATCAAAAGTGAAGGTGGACAAAAATAGGGGGATTGGGAATTCCATGTAGTGGTTCATAGTCATCTCCCAGAGATTTTTCTCTGGGTATAGCTGGTTCAATTCATTACTGCTCTACTGGAACTGATTTCATCTCATTGTTGAAGAGAGTCATATCCAAGAACTGGAAATCAGTATGGCAGAAACTAGGCACTGACTCACATCTAACACCATATACCAAGATAAGCTCGAAATAGTTTCATGATCTAGACATAAAGAATGATATTATAAGCAAATTAAAAGAACATAGGATAGTTTATCTCTCAGATCTGTGGAGGAAGAAAGAATTTGTGACCAAAGATCTGGAGATTATTATTGATCATAAAATAAATAATTTTGATTATATTAAGTTAAAAAGCTTTTGTCCAAACAAAACTAATGCAGACAAGATTAGAAGGGAAGCAATAAACTGGGAAAACATTTTTATAGATAAATGTTCTGATAAAGACCTCATTTCTAAAATATATAGAGAATTAACTCAAATTATAAGAATTCAAGCCATTTTCTAATTGATAAATGGTCAAAGGATATGAACAGACATTTTTCAGATGAAACTGAAACCATTTCTAATCATATGAAAAAGTACTCTAAATCATTATTGATTAGAGAAATTCAAATTAAGTCAACTCTGAGATATCATTACACATATCTCAGATTGGCTAAGGTGACAGAAAAAGATATTGACAAATGTTTGAGAGGATGTGGAAAAATTGGGACACTGATGCATTGTTGATGGAATTGTGAATGAATCCAAATATTCTGAAGAGCAATTTGGAACTATATCCAAAGAATTATCAAACTGTGCATATCCTTTAATCCAGCAGTGTTTCTACTGGGCTTATATCCCAAAAGAGATATTAAAGGAGGGAAAGGGATCCACATGTGCAAAACAGTTTGTGGCAGCCCTGTTTGTAGTGGCAAAAAACTGGAAACGGGGTTGACGCCCATCAGTTAGAGAATGCCTGAATAAATTGTGGTATATGAATATTATGATATATTATTGTTCTAGAAGAAACAACCAGCAGGATGATTCCAGAGAAACCTGGAGAGACTTACAGGAACTGATGCTGAGTGAAATGAGCAGAACCAAGAGATCATTGTACATGGCAACAACAAGACTATAGGATGATCCATTCTAATGGGCATGACTCTCTTCAACATCATGATGATTCAGGTTAGTTCCAATGATCCTGTGATGAAGAGTGACATCTGCACCCAAAGAGAGGACTGTGGGAACTGAATGTGACTCACAACATAGCATTTTCACAATTTTTTTTCTATTTGCTTGCATTTTATTTTCTTTCTCATTTTTTTCCTGTCTGATTTGATTTTTCTTGTGCAGCAAGATAATTGTATAAATATGTACACATATATTGGATTTAACATATTTCTGTCATGTTTAACATATATTGTACTATTTACCATGTAGGGGAGGGAGTGAGAAGAGGGGATTGGAACACAAGGTTTTACAAGGGTTAATGTTGAAAAATTTTCATGTGTGTGTTTTGAAAATAAAAAGCTTTATTAAAAAAAAAAAAAAAAAACCTGCATCTGTGGTGGCAGTCTCCTTTCCAAAGGTGGATAATTCTGAAAAGAGATAAATGCAAGTGAAAATTTCAAATTAAATACACTGTTGTATTTCAATCTTATCATAAATTAATTTAATTCAATTCAAATATGTTTATTAAGTAGTAATTTTATGCAAAATGTAGGTGGAGACAATTAGGTGACACAGTAGGTTGGATGCCAGACCTGGAATCATCTTCCTGAGTTCAAATCTGACTTCAGACACTTCCTAGCCATGGAATCCTGGACAAGTCACTTAATCTCATTTGCCTCAATTTCTTCATTTGTAAAATGAGCTGGAGAAGGAAATAGCAAAGCACTTCAGAATATTTGCCAAGCAAATACCAAATGGGGTTGCAAAGAGTTGGATACAACTGAAAATGTTTGAACAACAGCTATATTCCAGGTGATTTTGACTATTGCAATATTTGACTATTGACTATTGTTGGCTTACCCCTGGGCAAGCATGACTATTGATCCTCCCCTGAATAAAGGGCCTTTCTTCAGGGCGTGCCACTCTATGCTTTATGCAATATTTGGAGTAGGAGAAAGAATTTGGAATTTAATAAATGACATAATATAACAACAAGAAGAAATTATATAATAATAAAAAAAATTAATACCAAGAGTACTTTTTAGAAAGGGAGAATTTTGAGCTGTCATGGCCATATCTGTTTTGTGGAAGATTATCTTGTCTAGTTTATAGAGGATGAATTGAGAAGAGGAAATATTAAAAGAAGCATCTTCTTACACTCTACTTTCTCCCAATAGTATGTGAGCAAGCTGACCTACTTCCTGTTATATAAACATAACACTCCATCTCCTCTTTAATGCCTTTGTATTGGATGCTTCCCATGCTTGAAGTATTCTCTCTTTTTACTTTTGCTTCTTAATTTTTTTGACTTCCTTTAAGTTAAATTTCTATTTTTTACAAGAGATTTTCCTAGGTTCCCTTAATTGGGAGTATCTACTAAAATTAGTTCGTACCTACTCTGTCCATATCTTATATGTACACAGTTATTTGTATAGTGTCTTCTCCCATTAAAATGTGAACTCTTTGAAGGGAGGAACTTCTTTCCTTTTAGACTTTTCTTTCTATCCCCACTATGCATACATGGTAAACTTTTAATAATGTAGAGGGCAGTTGGTTGAATGATTGAGACCAAATAGATGGCTATTAATAATTCAACCAAGAGGTTACAGAATCCCGAAATCAGGGTGTTGGTTATATAAGTAGAAAGATAGGGGAAAATGATAGTTTTTATGGAGTTAGAATTGACAGAACTTTGGAAACTGATAAAATATATGAAATGATGGAAAGGTAATAGTCAAAGATGACTCAAGTTGCAATCCTGGGTGGATGGAAAGATGACCATATCTTTAGCAGAAAAAGAGAAATTTAGAGGAATAAATTTAGAAGAAGATAGTATATTTCATTTTGAGCACATTGAGTTTTTGATGCTGAAGGCACTTTTAAATAGAGATGAAGTTTTGAACAATGACATAAATCTTTAAAAACTGTCAAATTGAATTTTTAAAAAATGATGTCCAAATCTTGCTCTACTTTGGACTAGTCAGATCACATCTGTACTATTATATTCATTTATTGGCAACACATTTTATGAGAAAAAATTATAAACTGGAATGTTTCCACAAGATAGTGAGAGAATTTGAAGCTCTCTCATGAAAGCTAGCTGAAAGATCTGGGGATATTCAGCCTAGAAAAGAAAAGATTTTAATGGAAGCTGCTGCTTATTTTTTATTCATTCTTCTACTTGGATCAATCTTTAAGACAGTTCTAAAGACTTTAGACAGAATTGGGGCCCAAGGGTAGAAATTAAAGGAAAGCATATTTGGGCTTACTCTGGTATAAATTGTCCTCAGAGCAATTCAAAAGTTGCATGGCTTGTTATGGTCAATTGTGAACTCCCCATCACTAGAAATGTTGAGACAGTTAGATAGCAGAGTAGAGTACTGGGCTGGAGTCAGGAAACCCTGTGCTCAAATTGCTCCACAGACATTTACTAGCTATGTGACGTTGGGCAAGTGACTTGATCTGTTTACCTAAGTTTCCTCCACTATGAAGTGGCGATAATAATAGCATTTACCTAGCAGGATTGTGAGGCTGAATGAATTAGTATTTCTAAAGTTCTTAGCACAGTTCCTAGCATATAGTCGTTGATATATTAAATACTTCCTATTATTATTTATTACTATATGTAATTATGTAATTAATTGCTAAGTACCTGCCACGGGTATGGTACAGCAAATTCATGCATCAGGAAGGGGATTGCAATGAATGATGCATAAGATGCCTTGTGTACTTAGGACTTTATTTTTCTATAACTTTGCAGTCTGCTTTCCCAGTTATTCCTGTGAAACTCCAATGATACAGCTGTATTAAAAATTCCCCCATTGGACTCCATACTTCCATGCAAATGACAAGTATCTGAGTTGTTTAGAGAAAACTGAAAAATGTCTAGTGACCTTTGCCCACTGTGCCATGACAACAAATTATCAACAAATCATCAACAAATCTACATTCTTCCTGAAATAAACAAACTGTTGAAAAATTATATGGCATATCCTTAAGCTTAAGCAACAAAAATCAATAGTATCATGTTAAACAGCAGTAATTACCATAAGTCAATGTGGCAGATAATTTATTTTTAATTTTTTATTGAAGCTTTTTTATTTTCAAAACATATGTAAGGGTAATTTTTCACCATTGACCCTTATAAAATTTTGTTCCAATTTCCTTCCTTTCTCTCACTTCCTCCCCTATTTGGCAAGTAACCCAATATATGTTAAACATGGTAAAGATATATGTAAATCCAATATAGGCTTACATATTTATACAATTATCTTGCTGCACAAGAAGAATCAGATCAAAAAGGAAAAAAATGAGAAAGAAAATAAAATGCAAGCAAACAACAACAAAAAGACTGAGAATGCTATGTTGTGATCCACACTTAGTCCCCACAGCCCTCTCTCTGGGTGTAGATGGCTCTCTCCATCATTGGAAGTGGTCTGAATCATCTCATTATTGAAGAGTCACGTCCATCAGAATTGATCATTGTATAATCTTGTTGTTGCCATGTACAATGATCTCCTGGTCCTGCTCATTCAAATCAGCATCAGTTCATATAAGTCTCTCCAGGCTTCTCTGGAATCATCCTGCTGTTCGCTTCTTACAGAACAATAATATCCCATAACATTCATACACCATAATTTATTCAGCCATTACCCAACTGATGGGCATCCACTCAGTTTCCAATTTCTTGCCACTATGAAAAGGGCTGAATGTGGCAGATAATTATTTCAACTGTATATAGTCACATTATAGAATAACATAAGTATTTGCTGCAGACAGAATCCTTAAATTCAAAAGAATATCTGATAAAAGTGCATGTGCTTAAACCAAAACAGTGTGTCATACAATACATAACACTTTTAAATATATTTATATATAAACATTTATAAACCAAGTGTTATATGTATATGTGGCAGTTGGATATTAGCAACTGTGAATATGATAAATGAATCACACCACAAGCACAATAATACTATTGGTACTCATTCTAACATTAGCTAACATTTTTATTGTCCTTTAAAATTTTTAAAGCCCTTTGAAGGTGTTGTCTCATTTGAACTCATTTGGTCCTCATGATATTGTTGTATGATACATATGTACTTGAAATTGATTCCACTGAATCTTCTACACAGACGAGTGAGTGCTCAGCATGCTTAATAACAAGAAGTTAAAACAAGGTGGCAAGTTATCCTGAAAGTGGAAGATACCTGTCTAGATTGTTCTAGACCTCTAGATTCCTTTCAAAGTCAATATCCCTTTGAGCAGTCTTTATTCTCTAAATGCTATCTTTGTCCGAGTGGATCAATCCCCCTTACCTGCACATCTCCTGAAAAACTCCGATGCAAATAAATATTTACCATGTGACTTAAGAAGTAAAAAAGCTTTCTTTTTCCCAATGAGATATACTTATGTCTACTAGATACATTTTCCTGTCTCTATCCAACAATAAAAGCATGTTTATATACATAAATTCCCCAAACTTCCTAGTACCTCTATGTTCCAAAGATACACTATGAGTTAGTGCCATTCTCCCTGGAACTAGTTCTTAAGGACCTCTGTTGTCCTTTTGGGTCAGTACAATCTGTTTCATAAAATCAGTAGGTTTCTTTCCTGATCTAGGTGTTCACAATTATCATGTAGTACTATCCTATTAAAGGCTTAAGCTGCCTTGGGTTGCACTAATATCTTGCTAGTAGTATGTATGAGATCATTTACAATATAGTAAAATGCTGCTGTGAATAACGTTGAATTCTGCCATTCTTTTAACAGCAAGTTTCTCTCTTGAAAAAGAAATTTGAATCCTAATAATCATTTTCTCACTTCCTAGCTTCCATGATATTTGTTTGTTTTTCATCTTCTCATTGCAAGACAATGAGTATTGTTTCAACAAAATTTTCATTTTACTGACAACTTAACCTAGCATTAAAAGTCCTCAAATCTCAACTACACTTTCATTTTCCTTCTCCCTGATTTGTACAGATAACCTTCGTCCCTTCTGTGGATATTGCTATAGGATAGTCCTCATATGGCCCACAGGAAATGAGATTTTTACCCACACTAGTTTTCCTGGATAACAATACAATTATAACTGGCGTTATTATTCTTATTACTCTTTATTCGTTATTATTTATTATTTATTATTATTTATTTATTCGTTATTACTCTTCTCCGGCAGACAGCATCCAACATAGTGCTAGCCAGAATTTGTCTATAGATTTTTGTCAGTTCATGCTTGAAATTAAGTTCCACACACAAAGTCTAAGAATGTATCAGTTTTATCTACTTGAAAGTCAAAAACTCCAATTTTGTATATGAAGTAATGATCCTTATCATCAGTTAGTATTCTACTGGCAAAAGCATAGGTTTTCCAGAGTAGACAAATGGTCAAAGAATACGAGCAGAAAGTTCCCAAAGGAAATTCAAGCTTTCAATAACCCAAATATCAACAAATGCTCTAAACCAATAATAAAAATGCAAATCAAAGTAATTCTGAGGTTTTACTTCACATCCATTAGATTAGTAAAGATGACCAAAAAAAGGAAAATTATAATTGCTATAGAGAATCTGGGAGGATAGGCGTACTAATGCACTGTTGGTAAATCTGCTAAGTGACTCAGTCTTTTTGGAAAATAACCTGGAGCTACACCTCAAAAAACAACAGTGAGCTGCACATATCCATTGACTCAATAACCTCTATAACACATATACTCAAGAAGATAGAAGAGAGAGGGAAAGAATTTATATGTATTAAAAATATTCCTAGCAATTCTTGTAGCAAAGAAATGGAAACAAAGAGAATAGTCCCCAAATGGAGTGTGATTGGATAAATTATGGAAATGGCTAAAATAAATCACTGTTAAGCTCTTAGAAATGATGAAAAGGATGGATTAATAAAAAAAAAACTTTGGAGGGAATTGCATGTTGATGATTAATATGATCAAAACAAGCATAATCAGTACACTGCCTATAACATTTTAAAGAAAAAAAACATTAAAAAGTTTAAAAACTAATTTAAAAAATACATGACTCTGGAGAGCAGATAATGAAGTATGATATTCATCTTCTGACTCACAACTGATTGATCAAAGAAGTAGCATAAGTTATATTTGTTTGGACCTAGCCAATGTGTGGATTTGTTTTCTTTGATTATGCTTATTTGTTACATAGGAGAGTTTAAAAATCTGGGTGATATTTGAGACAGGAAATGAGGTTAGTATTAATAAAGTCAAAAAAAGAGAAAATTACCATGAAAGCATTTAAAAGTGCATATAATAAAATAGAAAAAAGTTCAGTGGAAGACACAGATTAGGGGAACAGCTTTGAAATTAATTTTGAATTTTATATTGTTCTCTTTTTAATACAAAGTATGTATATATGAATAAACATTCATACTTCCATATATAATTTTTCTATTTGTATTTCTTATATATGTTTATGATATTTTGGTGATTATCAAGGTAAGAATAACAAAATATTAAAAGTTTTTAAAAAGAGCAAAGTACTGGCGACAACTTTTTTGGTAGGAAGCTGCTCCAAACCTCCCTGGCTGAAGTTGATAAATAATACAAAATGTCTGTATAATCCAGTATTGTTACATATGACAGGCAGTTGACAAATTGGTTAAAATCTCATCCTGATTTCCATCTCAGTGATTTACAAATGGTACTGACAGGGTCAATCCAAATGTGCTTTCTTTTGCTCTCTGCCATTTATTCTTTAATCTTGTATCTATAGATATGATCATTGAGTATCTTAGTAACAGTCAAATAATGTTTGAATGACAAAATGAAGAAATTTAAAAAGGGGTAGGTTTCTGGGAAGACAGTGAGATAGGTTGGTAAATTTCAAGTGCTCCCAATTTTCCCCACAAATAGAACAAATTTATGCCTCAGGGCTAACATAGACTGGTGAGAAATCAAGAAAACAAGGGGCAGAACGGAATCCTCCTGATACAATTCAAGAAAATCTGAAGACCTGGGGCTGGGGATTAACCTGTCTGAAGTGCAAACACCTCTGGGCTAGTTCTGTAGAAATGTCATGTGGGGACTCCTCAGACTAGATGGATGTGGCTAGTCTCAGCAAGAACCACAGGGACTTTCACCTCCTGGACTGTTTGTCAATTCAGGCTCTGAGTCTGACAGGATTGAATGAACGTAGGCTGATTAGGAACACCAGACCCAGCCAGGCTATTAAAATGTAGATCTGGATGAGAAGAAACCAGACTGCCAGGGACACTGATAGCAGTGGGTGGAGCTCTTGATTTGGGGTTTCTGATCAGAATGGAGAGCTAAAGGAAAGCTTGAGGCACCATCATCCCATACCACATGATTGGAGTTTCTTACACTAATACCTCATTTAAAAAAAGTGAACCAGCAAAGAAAAAAGAAACCTACTATTGCAAAACATTATGAGAATGTGGAAGACTGGGTTCATCTTCAGAGAAAGATGCTTTAGTATAAAAAAAAAAAAAGTTCTATCCCCAAAATTTATGTGAAATGGCTCCCTGCCCAGAGACAATTTATAGAACTCAAATAATAATTTAAAAATCAAATGAGAGACACTGAGAAAAAAGTAAAAAATAAATAAATAAAAATAAAAGCTATCAAAAAAAATAAGATTATGAAAAAAGTTTACCAATTATAAAAAGAGGTATAGTGTCTCAAAGAGGAAAATAATTCTTTAAAAATTAGAATTGGACAAAGAAAAGTCAGTGAAGCTATGAGAGACCAAGAAATAGTAAAACAGATTATAAAGAATGAGAAAATAGAACAGAATGTGAAACATCTTATAAGAAAAACAACAGATCTGGAGAACATATGAAGAAAAGAAAATACATAGAGAGTTTGGGGAGTGGAACAAAGATAGCAGAGTAAAGTCAGGAAGCTGCTCGAGCTCTCCCAGTTTCCCTTGAAAACCACATGAAATCAATCCTCTAACCAGTCTGACTGAATGAAATCAATCTCCAGCTCAAGATAGACTGAAAAAACTTCAAGAAAGGTCAGTTTCACTGCAGTGAAAAGGTACTTGGCTAGCTCAGCTAGACTCTTGGAAGGCCAGTGAGAGAGTCTTAATCACAGTAAATCAGTAGCTGAGACCCTCAGTCTGGGCTCAGCAGAGGAGCACAGCAGGGAGGCAGCTTCCAGTCCCAGCTCAGACAGCAAACTCCGGGAAACCAAGCTCTTTCCTTAACAGAGCAAACAAAGCTATCCACTGCAAACACAAGGGTGCTCAAAGCCAAAGCTCAGAGCTGCACAGGAAGCTTGGGTCAGCGCTCCCTTTACTCCAGAATCAAAGCTTATGCTAAAAGTAAAAAATCATCCAGAAAAAGGACTAAAGAGACTGAATGCAAATCAACTTTGGTCACTTCCTTTTTTCAGGTTTTTTTTTTCTCTCCCATGGTTTTTCCTTTTTATTCTGATTTTTCTCTCCCAACATGATTCTTATGGCAATATTATCTTAAAAATATATAAACTTACTGCAATGAAAAAAAAAAACAAAAACAAAAACAAAGCAAATCAAAAAAAAAAAAAGATCAAAGAAAATAAAAGAAGTAACAAAAACCTAAGAGAAAGTATAAAAATAAATGAACTGCCAGAACATTGTGACCAAAAAGAGAATCTTGACACAATAATGCATGAAATAATTCAATTGTCCTGGAGTGATAGAACAGGAGAGTAAAGTAGAAATAGAAAAACAAACAAACAAACAAACAAAAAACATCCATCTCCACCTCAAAGAGATTCTTTGTAGAAAATAATAGGAATATATTTGCCAAATTTTGAAATCCACAGATTAAAGAGAAAATTTTGCAAGCAAAGAAACAATTCAAATACAACGGGGTTACATTTAGAATTGTATAAAACTTATCAGCAACTACAATGAAAAAGACAATGAAAAGGACTAGGCCTGTGGTCAAAAATATCACATCCAGCAAAATTATCTATAATTTAAATGAGGAAAAAATGCACATTCAACAAACTTACATATTTTCAGTAACTCTGTCAACCAAAACTGAACTTAATAGAAAATTTGAAATACAAGAATCAGCATCAAAAATCAATTTTAACATGGACCAACTGTTTAAACATGGAAAACTTGTTTTTTTTATATGAGAAATGTATACTGTATTTTAAAAATTGACATCAACATTAGGGTAGCTCAAAAGAAAAATTGGCAGAGTTAAGACAAAAACAGTAATTATGTTATATAAATGACGTGAAGGGGAACAACAGACACAGAGCCATTAGAGATGGGCGGAAGGCTCATAGTTCTGAAAATTTACTCATATCAGGAATAGGTTAAATGGGAAACACTACATTTACACCATGAAGGTTATAGCACCCTCCAAAATCTATATAGAAATAAAAGGGGAGGAATGGGCTGGTGGAGAAGCAAAGGGTGAGAGAAAAAGACAAAAGAGGGGTCCTTGAGTGGGGCAATGTTAAGTTGCAAGGGAAATTGTGGAGCAGAATTTAATTAAAGAGTCAGCAGTGATAGAGAAGACATGTCTACGTATGTGGGGTGAGTTTATGTATGTATATATCTGTATATGAATACATAGATATATTTTCTTAGCTGTAGCTTGCTTGGGGTGGGGCACAGAAGATAACCAAAGAACAATTTATAAGGAAGTTTAAAAAAATGGATATTCATAAATATAATTTTTTCTACTAATATAAATATTTTCTTAATGTGGAAATTTGTTGTTATATATTTTGAATTTTTCCGTTATGATAGGGATCTGACAGGTGGACTGTTTTTTGTTCTAATTCTCCAGCTATTCTGTTGGGCACATGACAATGCTATCTTTTGTTTTTCCTTTATTTTGTTTTGTATATCTTTTTTGTTTTTCTTAACTCTGTTTTTTTTTCAAATAAGATAAATTTTAAGAAAGAAATTTTAAAAAATCATTAAATACACATTATATACTAAGTGCTATGTTAAGTATTTAGGATATCAATAGAAAAACAAGAATCTCCCTTCTCACATTCTAAGTGGATGAAACAATACATACAAATGTTCAACTGAAAAGTAGATAGAAAGACTTGCTTGTACTAAGAATGCATCTCTAAGTCAAATGGCAGGCCACATGGTTTTGGGGAGGAAATTTTAGAGGCGTATTTTGGAAGGAAAATTGTTGATTTCTGGATATTAATAGGAAGCTATTGGAGTAGAAGTGCTAAGGCCCTTTTTCCTTTCTGGCTATAGGTCCTAAATTTTCAGGAAGTTTTGGAATAAGGACACCACATGCCAATTGTTTCTTTTTCTGCTCATCAGAGATCAGCATTATTAATGCATTGTAATAACCACAAAATCTTTTGAAAAGATTTTTTTTTCCAAAAAAAATCTAAGAATGTGACCAGATAATAAATGAGTACTTCTATCTTTGTGTAGTACAAAACAGGTATTGAATAGTTCTTGTTTAGATTTGACTTTATTTTTAGAAAATTAAATAGTATTATTTCTCTCATTACAAATTTTAGTATTAATTTGTACAAGATTTTGAATTCCTCTCTTCCAAAATGGTAGACAACTTGATATAGGTTATACCACTTAAACATTTCCATATTAGTCACATTTGTGGGGGAAAACAAATCAAAAGGAGGCAAAACATGAAAAATAATAAAGAAAGTGAAAAAATATGCTTCCATCTACATTCAGAGCCTATCAATTCTTTATCTGGATGTGTATAGCATTTTTGTGTATGGCATTTTCCTTCATGTGTACTTTCTACTTATCTTAGATCATTGTGTTAAGAAGATTTGAATCGTTCATAGTTGGTTATCACACAATGTTGCTAATACTGCATTTACTGCTTTCCTAGTTCTGATCCTTTAACTTTACATTAGTTTATACAAGTCTTTCTTGAAATTTACCTATCCATCATTTTTATTCCATATCAGTATTCCTTATATTCATATATGATAACTTGTTCAGCCATTCTCTCAGTTGATGGGCATTGATGAGCATACCCTCAGTTTCCAAATCTTTGACACCACAAAAAAGGGCTGTTATAAATATTTTTGTAAATGAAGGTCCTTTTCCTATTTATGCAATCTCTTTGGGATACAGACCTAGTAATGTTTTTGCTATATCAAAAGGCATACTTAATTTGGTTATCCTCTGGGCACAGTCCCAAATTGCTCTCTATAATGGTTGGATCAATTCAAAACTCTACCAACTGTGCAGTACCATCCCAATTTTTCCACTTCAATATTTCTCATTTTTCTTTTTTGTTGTATTTCCAGTCTGATAGGTGTAAAGCAGTACCTCAGAATTGACATTATTTTCCAGTTTTCCCAACAATTTTTGTCAAATATTGAGTTCATGTTCCAGAAGCTAGGGTTTGAGGGGTTTATCAAATACAAAATTGCTCTAGGCCTTGATTATTGTGTTGTGTGTATCTAATATATTCCACTGAGCCACCATTCTACTTCTTAGCAGTACCAAATGGTTTTGATCACTGTTGCTTTATAACATAGTTTTAGGTTTGGTACTGCTAAGCCTCAAACTTTGTATTTTTTTTCATTAAGTCCCTTGATATTCTTGAACTTTTGTTCTTCTAGATGAATTTTGTTATTATTTTTTCTAGCTCTGTAAAATAAAGTTTTGGCAATTTGAGCGATATGGCACTGAACAAGTAGACTAATTTAAACAGAATTGTCATTTTTATTATAATAGCTTGGCCTGTTCATGAACAACTGATATTTTTCCAATTGTTTAGATCTGATTTTATTTGGGTGAAAAGTGTTTTGTAATTATGTTCATATAGTTCTTGGGTTTATCTTGGCAGATAGACCCCCAACTATTTTATTTTGTCTACAATAATTAAAATGTAATTTCTCTTCATATTTATTGCTGATGAGCTTTGTCAGTAATATATAGAAATGCTGATTTTTGTGGATTAATTGTATACCTTGCAACTTTCCCAAAGCTGTGATTGTCTGCAGTAGGTTTTTGGATTTATTATTTGGAAATATTATTTGGAATTATCTAAATATATCATCTTATCATCTGCAAAGAGTGATAGTTTAATTTTCTCATTGCCTATTCTAATTCCATTAATGTCTTTTTCTTTTCTTATTGCTAAAGCCAACATTTCTAGTACAATGTTGAATAATAGTAATGACAACAGGCATAATTGTTTCACCCCCTGATTTTATTGGGAAAGCTTCTCTCCATTACAAATAATGCTTACTGTAGGTTTTAGATAGATACTTCTTTAAGGAAAGCTTACTTTAGTTATATGCTCTCTAATATTTTTAATAGGAATGGGTACTATATTTTTTTCAAAAGCTTTTTCATCATCTATTGAGATTATCATATGATTTCTGTTGGTTTTGTTATTGATATGGCTGATTATGGTAATAATTTCCCTGATATAGAACCAATCCTTTATTCCTGGTATAAATCCCACTTAGTCACAGTGTATTACTCTATTGATAAACTGCTGAAATATCTTTCCTAATATCTTATATAATTTTTTGCATCAATATCCATTAGGGAGAGTGCTCTGTAATTTTCTTTCTATGTTTTGTCCTTTCCTGGTTTAGTTATCAGTACCATAGTTGTGTCATAGAAGGAATTTTGCAGTACTCCTTCTTTACCTATTTTTCCAAATAGTTTACATAGTATTGGAATTAAATGTTCTTTAAATGTCTGGTATAATTCACCTGTGAATCCATCTGGTCCTGCAGATTTTTTCTTACAGAGTTCATTAATGACTTGTTCAATTTCTTTTTCTAACATGCACCTACTTAAGTCAATTATTTCCTTTTCTGTTCCCCTGGGCAATTTATACTTTTGTAAATATTCATCCATTTCACACTTGCTGCCATAGTTAGGCAAAATAGATCCTAATTATTGCTTTAATTACTTTTTTTATATACTTATAGATAGCTTTGCTTTCTTCATCTGAAAAATGACTTCACATTCTTTGACCATTTTTCAATTGGGGAATGATTTGTATTCTCATAAATTTGATTCATTTCTTTAAGGATTTGAGAAATGAGGCCTTTATCAGAGACACTTGCTATAAAGATTATTTCCCAGCTTTTTGCTTTCCTTCTAATTTTGATTGCATTAGTTTTGTATGTACAAAAATATTTTTATTTTAATATAATCAAAATTATCACTTTTATGTTTTGTAATGCTCTTTATCTCTTATTAAGTCATGAATGCTTCTCTTCTGACAGGAATCTGACAGGTGGACTGTTCCTTGTTCTAATTTGCTTATGGTTTCACCCTTTATATCTAATGCATGCACCAATTTTTATACTACTTTATGCATATATGTTTGTTATTGATATTGCTTCTTTGTATGTGGTATCTTTTTAGCAAGATGTAGTTTCTTCAGACAATTTGCAGATAATAAAATTTAAACTATTTCCATTCATATGGAAGAGTGTTGCAAATCACTTTTGATCAGAGAAATGCAAATTAAGACAACTCTGAGATACCACTACATACCTGTCAGGTTGGCTAAGATGACAGGAAAAGATAATGATGAATGTTGGAGGGGATGCGGGAAAACTGGGACACTGATGCATTGTTGGTGGAATTGTGAACACATCCAGCCATTCTGGAGAGCAATTTGGAACTATGCCCAAAAAGTTATCAAACTGTGCATACCTTTTGATCCAGCAGTGTTTCTACTGGGCTTATATCCCAAAGAGATCTTAAAGAAGGGAAAGGGACTTGTATGTGCCAAAATGTTTGTGGCAGCCCTGTTTGTAGTGGCTAGAAACTGGAAATTGAATGGATGTCCAACAATTGGAGAATGGTTGAGTAAATTGTGGTATATGAAAGTTATGGAATATTATTGTTCTTTAAGAAATGACCAGCAGGATGAATACAGAAAGGACTGGCGAGACTTACATGAACTGATACTAAATGAAATGAGCAGAACCAGGAGATCATTATACACGGCAACAATGAAACTGTATGAGGATGTATTCTGATGGAAGTGAATTTCTTTGACAAAGAGAAGATCTAATTCAGTTCCAACTGATCAATGATGGACAGAATCAGCTACACCCAGAGAAGGAATACTGGGAAATGATTGTGAACTGCTTGCATTTTTGTTTTTCTTCCCGGGTTATTTATACCTTCTGAATCCAATTCTTCCTGTGCAACAAGAGAACTGTTCAGTTCTGCAAACATATATTGTATCTAGGATATACTGTGACATATTTAACATGTATAGGACTGCTTGCCATCTGGCGGAGGGGGTGGAGGGAGGGAGGGGAAAAATCGGAACAGAAGTGAGTGCAAGGGATAATGTTGTAAAAAATTACCCTGGCATGGGCTCTGTCAATAAAAAGTTATTTTAAAAAAAGAATAATTAAAAAAAGATGTGGTTTCTTTTTTCTTTAGATATGTTTTTGTTTTCACTTTGTGTGAGATCAGAATCAGCTACCCTGGGTTTCTTTACTTCAGTTAAGCATAAGAGTTTCTGTGCTAGTCCTTTACCTTTACTCTGTATATTCCTCGTACTTGAAATATGCTTCTTATAAACAAACACCATATTGTAGGATGCTGTTTTTTGCTCCACTCTGATATCTACTTCCATGTGATGAGAGTTCATCCATTCATGTTCACAGTTAATTTTCCTCCTATTTGTTTTTTCTCTCTTTTCACATTTCCATCCTCACAAATGTTTTGTTTCTGCTACCATCTCTTCTCATCTGCCCTCCCTTTTTTCAGACCTCCTCACCCCTTTACTTAATCTCCTCCCTTGCTACTTTCTGATCTGGTAAGATAGATTTCTATATTCCATGGTTGTGTGTATTCCCTCTTTGAGCCAATACTGAGGGGAGTAAGGTTCAAACTCTGCCAATTGTACACTCTCCCATTTTCCCCTGCACTGTAATAGGTCTTTCATGTCTTTTCATATAAAATAATCTACCTCATTCTACCTCTCTTTTCTTTCTGCACCCAGTGTATTCCTCTTCTTCAATCACTTAATTATTTTTACATCATTCTCTCAAATTTGCCTTATACCTATATAATTTTTAAGAATTACAACTATCATTTTTCCATGTTGGCATATAAACAAATTTAGCTCTATTGAGTTCCTTATATTTTCTTTTCCCTTATTACCTATTGATGCTTCTCTTGAGTCTTAAAATTAGAGATCAAATTTTTGGTTTAATTCTGCTCTTCTCCTTCTGAAAGCTTGAAATCCTTCTATTTCATTGAATGATCATTTTTCCCCTTATTGTGTTATGCTTAGTTTGCAGGATAAGTGATTCTTGGTTATAGTCCTAGCTCCTTTGCCTTCCAGAATATTGCATTCCATAACTTACAATCTTTCAATGCTGCAGCTGCTCAGTGCTGTGTAATGCTGATTGTGACTTTGATATTTCAATTGTTTCTTTCTAACTTCTTGCAGTACATTTTCCTTGGCCTGGTAGTTCTGAAATTTTGTTGTAATATTCCTTGGAGTTTTTATTTTGGGACCTCTTTCCTGAAGTGTGATAAATGAATTTTTTTAATGCCTATTTTGCCCTCTAGTTCCATGATATCAGGTGGTTTCCTTGATAATTTCTTGAAAGATGCTGTCCAGATCCTGCTTTTGATTATGACTTTCAGATAGTCCATTGATCCTGAAATTGTTTTTTCCAGGATCTATTTTCCTCAGCAATTGTTTTTTCTCATGAAGTATTTTACATTTTCTTCTATTTTGTCATTTTTAAAAATATAATTGATTCTTGATATCTCATATAATCACTAGCTTCTAAAGGCCCAATTCTAAATTTTAAGTAATTTTTCCTTAAATTATTTTTGTGCTTTCCTTTATATTTGACTAATTGCACTTTTTACAGAATTGTTTCCTTCAGTGGGTTTTTTGTATCTTCTTTTTCATTTGGCCAATTTTACTTTTTAAGCAATTGTTTTCTTTTTCCACATTGTCAACTTTTTTTCATAATTCTTTTGCATCACTTTCATTTCTTTCCCTAATTTTTCTTTTACCTTTCTAATACAGTTTTGAATCTTTTTAAATAATTGCTATTTATTTTCAAAATATATGGACAGATAATTATCAATATTTAACCTTGCAAAACCTTGTATTTCAAAATGTTCTCCCTTTCTGAACTTCAACCTCCTTCCCTAGAGAGCAAATAATACAATATATGTTAAACATATGCAATTCTTCTATATATATATTTCCACATTTATCATCCTATACAAGAAAAATCAGATCAAAAAGGGGAGGAGAAAATAACAAAGAAGAAAAATAAGCAAGCAACAACAAAAAAGGTGAAAATACTCTGTTGTGTTCCACATTTAGTCCCCATAGCCCTCTTTCTGGGTGCAGATGGCTCTCTCCCTCATAAGTCAAATAGAAATGGCCTGAATCCTCTCATTGTTGAAAAAAGCCACATCCATCACAGTGGATCATCACATAATCTTCTTGATTTTCTTGGTTCTACTCACTTTACTTAGTATCGATTCAGGTAAGTTTCTCTCAATCTTTGTGAGCTCTTTTATGAGATTTTTTTGGACTTATGATGACTTCCTATTTTACTTTGGGATTTTTTCCATAGGTGTTTTGACATTTTTTGTCCTCTTCTGAATTTATGCCTTGGTCTTCCCTATCACCTCAAAAACTTTCTATGTTCAGATTCTTTTTGTTGTTACTGCTCATCCTTTTGGGCCTTTTCCTTTTTTCTTAAATTTGAGCTCTACTCTCAGGAGCCAAGGGGCACTGTTTCAGGCTTTTTTGTGCAAGCAGCCACAGTGTTGGCTGTTTTCCTATTGCTGCACTGATGTTGCCCTAGTGTCCATGGGGGACTCTCATGTCTGGTGCTTTAGTTAAATGGGTGTGATGGAATTGCCTGAAGCTGCCGATGGCATTAGGAATCTGGACTGGGTGCAAGTGGGGATGTTTGGTGCATGCTGAAGCTGGTGGGATTTGTCTGTGTGCTCTGGGATGCACTGAAGCATGTAGAGGGCTGACCACTGGAGGTTGCCTGTCTGACTGATGCTACACCGACACACGTGGTGGTTCTCCAAGCCAGAGTCTGCTGGTTCCCCTGGCTGTACCTGGGTTCTGAATGAATAAGTAACATTTTTGTTATGTTTTAAGGATCAAAATAATTATAAAAAATTATTTTAAAAAATCCCCTGCTTTCAAGGAGCTCTCATTCTAGGGAAGATAATGTATATGGAAAATTGTAGCTATAGGTAAGGTACCTGTGACCTTAAAGTGCAAAGATAAAGTTAATCATAATGCTTCTTTATTGTAATTCCCACTGATAAAGTCATATCCGTTTCTGATACTGAACTATTAGACAGTGTCAAAGACTTGGTTCAGAGAATTTTCTTTTCTAGGTCTCCAGTAATCTGGCTGTAGTACTTGGCAGGAACAGTTGCCTCTGCACGAGGTCTGCTTCCTAGGATGATGGCTGAAGGCACTGAGTTAGAATCAGAACCGTTCCCAAGGCTTTGGCTGTTTTTGATCAGATTCTCCAAAAAAGTGCTTGTAGTAGCCTGACTAGCACATGATAATTAAAAGGGCAATAAAAACCTTGTCCCTGATGAGAACATGGAGTTGACAATCTCAGAAATGAGTCTCCTCAGTGGGAATAATTAACATTCAAAGGGACTGTGAATGGGATATATGCACTCAGATACACACACACACACACACACACACACTCCAGATACTGTAAAGTTATTAATGTCTGCAGTTTATGTTATTGTGATCTTACCAATTGTTCATTACCTACTGGAGATGCTGGGTTAAGTCTTATCCTGATAGCAGAAGCCTATAACTCTATCAGACAGTTTTTCAGCTACTCCCCCATCATGTGAATTTTTTGGTCAGTAAACTTTTTCCCGTCAGGACTACAGCTCTATTAAATCAGTGTCTGACTTATAATAACTCACTTATGATGAACTTTCTCTCAAATGGGATGCACCAGAAGGAAATAATATAAAGGTTAGGAACCTATTGCCTCTCCTAACTCCCACCATTCAACTTTTCTAAAAGTATTTTAATTTTAGTTTTTTTTTTTCCTTATCAAACTCACTCCCCTAACAAAGGCAAGCTTCAAAGGGTTCTACTTTCTCAAATGAAAAGGGAATCTTATGAAACTATAATGAGGAAACTATGTTTTAACCTCAGAAGCCTAAAATTACTAGTGACCTTTTTTTTTTTCTATTTCCCTCAGTAACAAGACATAGCCTGATTTCTCCACTGATTTCTTTATGAATATAGCCATACCTTATGTTCTAATTAGTTGGAAAGGAGGGATTGCATGTGAAAAAGTCAATCAATTGACAAGTATTTATCATGCATTTGCTATGTATCAGACATTGTTCTAAGCAATGATGATGCAAAGAAAAAACAAAAATAATACCTACCCTAATGGAGGGGAGACTACATATATGTTTATATATATCTACCTACCTATGTGTCTATCTATATCTATATCTATATTTACATATATATAATATGTATATACACATATTTATAATAACTGGGTATATACATACACACATACATATATATGAAAATTGGAACATAGACAAGATAGACATACACTAAATGGAAACTAACCTGAGAGGAGATAGATAGCTGAGAGGATTAGGAAAGGCATATCAGAGGACATCACTGGAACTGAAACAAAAGTAGAAATTCTAATAATTTAAAGTTGGAAATAAGAGCATTCTAGGTATAAAGAACAGTCAATGGAAATAATAATTAATGATAATAAAAACAATAACAATAACTATAATGTGTATAATTTAAGTTTTGCAAAATATTTCATAAACAAATCTCATTTTATTCTCATAACAATCCTGGATGGCAGTAGTAGTATCACCCCCATTCTATAAATTAAGAAAATGAGACAGATAAAGATTAATTGGCTTACCTAGGATCATATAACTAATAAGTAGTAAAAGCCAAATTTTAACTCAGTTCCCCCGGATTTCAAGCTCAATGCCAGTACAGAGAGGGACTGTGGAGGTGATGTAAGAGAAATAGCAGGTAGAGTAGTAGAGTTAGATCACAGAGTAAGTATAAAGTAGGAGAATGTAAGAAGATTCAAAAATCAAAAAGAGGCAAAAACTGAAGAGCTTTTTATTTTAACATTCTGTCAAATTTTATTGTATGAGACAAACAGAAGGGTATTATATACAGAGGAGATAGGGAATGATCATTTCTTAGTCTTTTCTGTCTTGGACAAAATCTTAAAGATCTCTCTTTTAAACTTGCAAATGTTATTCCCTACAATTTCATACTTCCTTAATCTTGAACCAGCAAGTATCAGCCTGGCCAGCCAAGAGCTTCTCCTGGGCTTTGTCTGCCTTCACTTTATGAATGTGCTCCATGAAGATTTGCTTGTTCTTGGACACACTTCCCTTCACCTTCGAGGACAGACTGTGGCACCTAAGCTGGGCAATCTTTCTGGATTCATGATATCTCTGGAGTAGATGGTACAAAACCCTCCTTCCCCTCATCCAGGTCACCCTCTTGGGCACAGGCGCCTTGACAGTGCCCTTTCTCTTACCCCTGCCCATGTGACTGCCCTTCCACTGAGCGAGAGTATTTTTCTGGCATCTGACACAAGAAGGCACAGTAACAAGCTACTGGATGATCGGCGCATCTTTAATCAGCTTCCAGACCTGTTGATGAGAATTGGCCTTGCCTATTTCATTGGTCTCACTGGGTCAAGGCAGACTTTCTTTCCACATTGAAGGATACTAGAAGCAAGTCTCTTCTAAAGCCTGAGCACACTCCTGGCTACAACTGCAGCACAGAAAGGGAAAGGCAGCCTGAAAAACTGTAAATGCCAAATACGGGATTTTACATTCAATCCTGGATGTACTAGGGAGCCACTAAAGTTTACTCAGCAGGTCAATAACATGATCAGATTTATAACTTAGGAAAATCACTTTGATAGCCACAAGGACTCCATATTGTAGTGAAGAGGGGCTTGAGGAAGAAAGATAAAGAATATAATTGATAAATCAAGCCATCCTTAGTCATTTAATTTCTGATGTGCCCTATATATGCATTTACTAATTTTTCTTTTAACTCTTACTCTGAAAAGGAATTGTGTTTTGGATAGTTTAATAATCTGTCCTCTTTTTCAGCAAGAATCTAAATAGGATTTTTTTCTGATAACAAAGAGAATTTAGGAGACACAAAACATTTTTTCTTTTATCTACCCAGTTCTGAGTATAGCTGGCACTCACCAGTCTCCTTACTGATTATCATAAGGGGAGAAAATACCATCTGCTTTTTATTTTATATTCTACTGTTTAATGCTGACCATTAATAAACTTTTCCAAAATTTTAATCCACTTAATACTTTCACTTCTCTATATACCACTCATTTACTAAAACTGCTGCCCAAAATTCCTTTAATCTTATAGAACCAAAAACAAAATACTTGTGTTGGTCTTTACCAGTAAGTTCCACAATATCCTCCAATGAAGATCAGAATTGTGATGGTTGGCTTCCCAACATTTGTTCAAAAACAGAAGCATAAGATGGCTGGCAGAATCTCTCAGGATCACAAAGTCAGTGATGAAACTGATTTTCCCTTCCTTCCTCACCTTCATTCTAATGTTTTACTCAGTGCTTATTTAGTATCTAAGTGATCCTGGCCAAAATAGGGGAAAAGGACAATAAGGGATCACTAAGACTTCTTCAAGTTCTAGAGAAAGACACAGATGTATGATCCTGATCACCCTCTCCCTCAGAAAAAAACTCAATCAGGTAAACAAGAAGCCAGATATGAAATTGATTCATAATAACTATACCAATTAGAAAAATATAATTAATTAAAACAAAATTAATATCATTAAGCACTACTGAGAATACTTCATAATAAATCATTAATTTATTTTCAGATTCTTTTACCAAAAGCAGAGAGGATGAAATATCCAAAGGAAAAAAAAATCAATTTTGTGATTTCTCTATTTTATAAAATAAACCCCTCCTGTTTCCTTCTGGCAGAGAAAAATCCACATTCAGTAATTGGAGTCATTTTCCAATTTCTTGTAAATAGTCTAGTATTAGTATTACATCTCCCTATGACAACCTAATTCTCCTTGATACTTTACTAAGCATTCTCCCAAACGGAGCCGTTAATCAAGACATGGACGATGGGAAAATGATGTAAATCCTTATGTTCAACACCATGAATATCTGGTTTATTCCTGCATAATGACTTAACGGATCTTGCCCACAGGCTTTAGACCAGAATTAGTATAATGATGCATTTTCAGGTTGAATGCCTAGCAACCCAGCCTTCATTCAGTATTAGTGAAGTAAACGAAAGCATGGAACTTGGTAATGGGATTTATAAGACATAATGAATGAAATTTGTATTGTACTGCTCTACTATAGTTAAAATGCTGTTCTTTTTTTCCTCCTACTTTCCTAAACTTAATGATTAATTTGATACTGTTTTTACTTAGCATTTAAAATTGTTCTATATTGACTCACACTAAAGCTCCTCTTTTAAATGTCTAGGAAAGCTAAGCATTCAATTCAATTGAATAAATTAAGTAACTCCTCTGTGCAGAGCAGTGTACGGGTTGATGGCAAAGGTATAAAGTGTAGCTGAAAAATATTCAACGCTATTGTGGAAACTTATAGTCTATTAAATAAAAACATGTGCTTTAAAAAAATTAATTATGCAATGCAAGCCAAATCTAGTAAGAAAAGAACTTGACTTAGATGAAAGAAGATCTGAATTCAAAATCCTCCCTCAGATATTTTAAAATCCTATGTGAGCTCTCTAATCTGTCTTTCTGGCAGCTTCTAAGAACTTAATGTACAAAATCAATGAGATATGGAATAACAATAACAATAAAGTAAAATAGTAAAAATAATATGTGAAACAATTACATATACATATATGCATGTATACATATACATACACATATGATCATGCAGGTATATATGTTGTGTGTATGTGTGTGTGTATCAACCATGTGACATAGTAGATGGACTGTGGAATTACAATCAGGAAGACCTGAGTTCAAATTCAGCCTCAGAATTTGAATTTGAATTTGAATTACTTTGAATTACTTATTAGCTAAGTGACTCTGAGAAAGGCACTTAAGACTATTTGTTTCAGTTTTTCTAATTGTAAAATGAGCTAGAGAATTAAGTGGCAAACCATTCCAGTATCTCTGATGAGAAAACCCCCATGAGGACATAGAAAGTCAGATATTACTGAAATGACTAAACAACAAATACTTTCTAGCAGTTCCTAAGGATTTCTGTACTAAGTCAATAAGAGGTAGAATAATTACAATAATTACTATTAAAATAGTAATGATAATAATAATAACAGATTCAATTTATATAGTGTTTTAAGATTGCAAAACACTTTACAAATATTATTTCATTATGTAACATTGGGAAATTTAATGCTATCCTAATTATCCTAATTTCCTAGATGAAGAGACTGAGGCAAAGTTTAAATAACTTCCTCAGGGCCATCCAAGTAATAAATGAATTTCAACTGAGGTCTTCCTGACCCCAGGTCCAGCTAACCTTCGTTAGTGAAGGTTTCCACATCGAGTACTTTAAGCCAGGATGTCACAGATGATTTGCCATGAAGAGAGATGGAAGATATTATCATGGGAGCAGAGTTGAAAGATTTATCCAAAGTCATCTACTCATACCCCCTCACTTTATAGAAAAAGAACCTAAAGCCCAGAAATGTTAGGTTCCTTGCCTAAAATCACAATGAAGGATTCACACTGAAGTTCCATGATTCCAGATTAAATGCCCTTTCTTCTGTATCACATCATCTCTCAAAATGATTCCTGTTCCTGTCCACAAAGGATTTTCTTCACAACAGCACTGTGAAATTGTAATGTAAGTGTTATCATCTCTATGGAAATGATATGGAGAAGTTTCCAAGATTCATAAATGTAAAGAGACTAATCCAATGTCATTTGGCTCTGTAGTAGTGACCCTTGAACTTAACATCAGAACCTTTGAAGCTTCATCTAACATTTTTTCCATTCTACTGCATAGGATTCCAATTTTCCTTTTATAAGGAAGAGAAATGCTTTATGTGTGTTTTTTGTGATAGTTTGCTAAAGTACAAATTTTTTTTTTCAAATGCATTACCCTGAGGTTTCACTACATCTTCAATTACCTGGGAGAACTAAGTGATTTTTCTCACACCAAAGCAAACCAAAATGTCATTGCTTTTCTTAATTTTTTTTTTTCTCTAGTGAAAAGAATTGATTTTTCAAACATCATTTGTAGTATAGTATAAAGGTATTTACAGAGAATTACTGATCTAGAAAGAGAGAGATTGTTGTTGCTTTCATTCTATACTAACCTTTTAAGTACAATTCCTGTTTTAGCTCCTAGTTGTGATTATTTTACTCCTCACATAATTTTGCTAATTAACTGATTGGCCTGAATTGGAAATTCCCATGCTATTCTACGTCAGCATATGGCCCACATTTCAAAATTACAACTATAGCTGTTAAAATGCAATAATGGTCAAATTTGTCTATTCCTTGGTGGAAAATCCCCTTGAAAATAAGACTAGCATCTGATTAATACATTCTTCTTCATGTGTTCTATTTTTGGCTAATGAACAAGGATAAGAGAATTTAAATCTTTTGTCTGATGTAATAGCAATCCTGAAAAACTGGAATCTTTTAGGAATCTAACCTTCTTTGAAACAAATTACCTTTGACAAGAAGTCCTTTCTGGTCCTTCTTAATTCTTAATGCTTTTCCTTTATTATCTCCAAATTATACTGTTTAAATCTTGTTTGTAAATTGTGGATTCTTTAAGAGCAGGGATTGTCTTTTTTCTCCTTTGTAACCCCAGCTCTTAGCATAGTGCTTGACATGTAGTAGGCTCTTAAAAAAGCTAGTCCACTTGACATAGGCAAAGGAAAGAACATAGTACTAGTATGGCAAAAATGTAAAGATAATACAGGACTTAGTTGATCTTGTTACATATGATTTAGTTATCAAGATCACTAAGACAAGCAACTGTTAGTCTTGGGGAATGTGAAGCTTTGAATAGAGTTCTGGACTTGGAACAATGAAGATCTGTCTCAAATACTTACCAGCGATATGACTTTGGGTATTTTCTCTGAGTGTTAGGTATCCTATATATAAAATAGGGATAATAATTCCATCAACTTTTCATAGTTGTACCATAGGTGATTTTATGTCCTCTCTGAACCTCAGTTTTTTCATCAGTAAAATGGTTATGACAATAGTATTTAACTGACTTGGTTTTTGTAAGGATCAAATGAGAAAACATGTATAAAACACTTGGTTACCTTAAAGCTCTGTATAAATATGAACTGTTGTTATTAGTGCAGAATACAATAGGATGTTGTGTCTCAATGCTCACCCTAACATATATTCACTGAACAACCCTTTGTGTCAGTGGATTATGCTCATGCATAACAAGTTGGGTAGAAATCTCTAAGTTAATTTTTTTTTTTACAATTACATGTGTGTGTGTATTATCATTTATTCTTCATTCTTCAATTTTGGTGGTTATTCTCCAAACAACCATGATTTTTTCACTAACAAAATGATGCTTAAAAGAAGAAAGAAGGCTAAGAAATAGAGCGGTGAATCAGGGGAACAGATTAGATCCACAAGACACAATAGTAATAACTATAGTAATCTAGTGTCTGATAAACCCAAAGACTCCAGCTTCTGGGAAAAGAACTCATTGTTTGACAAAAATTGCTGGAAAAATTGAAAAATAGTATGGCAGAAACTAGGCAATGACCACCACCTTATAACCTATAACACAGCAAGATTAGGTTGAAATGGGTACATGATTTTTTTTTCTTTTTATTTTTTATTATACCTTTTTATTTATATATTTTTATTTAAAAAGTATATGCATGGGCAATTTTTAAACACTGTCCCTTGCAAAACCTTCTGTTCCAAATTTTTCCCTCCTTCTCCCTTCACTCTCCCCTAGATAGCAGATAGTCCAATACATGTTAAAATATATGTTAAATCCAATATATGTATACATATCCATACAGTTATCTTGCTGCACAAAGAAAATCAGATCTAGAAAGAAAAAAAAACCTGAAAAGGAAAACAAAATACAAGCAAACAACAACAAAGAGAGTGAGAATGCTATGTTATGCTCCACACTCAGTTCCCACAGTTGTCTCCATTACTGAACAATTGGAACTGGTGTGAATCAATTCATCGTTGAAGGGATCCACATCTATCAGAATTGATCATCATATAGTCTTGTTGTTGCCATGTATAACGATGTCCTGGTTCTGCTTGTTTCACTCAGCATCAGTTCTTGTAAGTCTCTCCAGGCCTTTGTAAAATCATTCTTCTGGTGGTTTCTTATAGAACAATAATATTCCATAACATTCATATACCAAAACTTATTCAGCCATTCTCCATTTGATGGCATCCACTCAGTTTCCAGTTTCTTGCTACTACAAAGAGGGCTGCCACAAACATTTTTGCACATACAAGTCCCTTTTTCTCCCTTAAGATCTCTTTGAGATATAAGCCCAGTAGGAACACTGTTGGGTTGGGTTCATTATTTAGACATAGAGGGTGATAATATAAGCAAATTAGGAGAAAAAGGGAAAGTCTACCTCTCAGATCTATAGAAAAGGAACAAATTTATAGTTAAAGAAGAACTAGAAAACATTATGGAATACAAAATAGATCATTTTGATTACATTAAATTAAAAAGGGGTTGTACAAACAAAACCATTGTATCCGACATTAGAAGAGAAGCAGAACACTAAAGCAAAAGTTTTACAACCAAGGTTTCTGATAAAGCCCTCACTTCTAAAATATATGAAAAACTGACTCAAATTTTGAAAAATATAAGCTATTCTCCAATTGAATGGTCAAAGGATACAAATAGAGAATATTCAGATGAAAAAATTAAAGCCATTTCTAGTTACATAAAACAATGTACTAAATCACTACTGATTAAAGAAATGTAAATTAAGACACCTTGGAAGTACTGCTTCATACCTCTTAGACTGGCTAAGCTGACAAGAAAAGGTAATGATAAATATTGGAGAGGAAGTGGGAAAACTGGAACATTAATACATTGTTGGTGGAATTGTGAACGAATCCAACCATTCTGAAGCGCAATTAGGAACTATGCCCAAAGGGCTATCAAACTGTGCATACCCTTCTACCCAACAATGACTCCACTGGATCTGTATCCCAATGAGATCACAAAAGAGTAATACATACTTGTGAAAAAATGTTTGTAATTGTCCTTCTGTAGTGGCAAGGAATTGGAAACTGAGCAGATGCCAATCAGTTGGGGAAATGCCTGAATAAGTTATGGTTTATGAATATTATGGAATATTATTGTTCTGTAAGAAACTATCTGAAAGCTGATTTCAGAAAACCTTGGAGAGACTTACATGAACTGATGTTAAGTTAGTGAGTAGAGCCAAAAGAACACTATACATAGTAATAACAAGATTGTGTGATGATCAACTGTGATGGACTTGGCTCTTTTTAGCAATAAGGTGATTCAAACAAATTCCAATAAACTTGTCATGGAAAGAACCATCTGCATCCAGAGAGGAGTCTATGGTGACTGAATGTGGATCACAACATAGTATTTTCTCCTTTTTTATTGTTGTTGTTTGCTTGCTTTTTTCTCATTTCCCCCCCTTTCCTCTGATTTTTCCTGTGCAGCATGATAAATGTGAAAATATATTTAGAAAAATTGCACATGTTTAACCTATATTGGATTATTTGCTATCTAGGGGATGGGAGGTAGGGAGGGAAGGAAGTAGAAAATTTTGGAACACAATGTTTTTCAAGGGTTAATGTTGAAAACTCTCTTTGCATGAATTTTGATAAATAAAAAGCTATTTGTATAAAATAAATGCATAAATGCATAAAATTTTAGCAAAATTTGAGATATAAAGTTTTGTAAAAATATGACAATGTTTATTTCTGCAAACTGGTTTAAAAGGAGAAAGAATATTTACTTTTCTTACATGGATAAAGGTGAGAATGGCAATGCATAATATTTGTTTTTAAATATTTGTATTTTCAAGCATGCCATATCTTTTGTTTTATTGTAATTGAACATTTACTTTCACAAACTCCACCAGTGTTCCTTATGGGTTAGTTTGCTACTGTGAAATAGCTTCAATGAGAGAATAATTTTCTCTAATGGAAACCAGGAACAAAATTAGACATTTATATACATACCTAGTTGCTAATACTTATCATCCCATGATACCTCTCTCTTATCTGAAATGATCAGATATTTCTCTGAAATTTTGCTGCATCGTTTTAAAGCAACTGTTATCATCTATCTCTTCACTATACCTACTCTCTTCGAAGAAAAAGTAATGTTATTCAAACCAAGTCTGTTTCCATTTAAATCATGGATCCACTCTAAAGCCAAAGTAACATAGTAGGGCTCTGACCTTTTTATTTCTTATATTTCATGATGGGAAAAGCAGTTAAAGTACTGGTCAACAATTTTGGAGGTGGATAAGGCAATTTGATGACTAGAATATGGTAAATTCTAAATTCAAACAAACCAAAAGCAGAAGTGCTTAGCGCCAGATAATCTCAGTGCCAACATAAATCAATCTTCAGTAAGCTCTAATGAGGAACTTGTTGACCTACTACACAAAAATGGTGGGCTCCTTAATATATAATTTTAAAATTTTCAATCAGGGTCCAATCAGGTTGGTGGTTGTGCATTCTACCTAATCCAACTGCTCCTCAAACAGAACATGCTGTTTACAAAAAAGCAGATGAGTGACAATACTATTCTAAGTGCTAAGTTGTGCTGGGGAAGTATAATACTAAAAATAGCTAAATTTTTTTTTAACATTTTAACATTTGTAAATGCTTCAAAAATATTTCATTTTAACTCAAAACAATCCTGGGGGATTGGTACTATTGGTAATCCAATTTTATTGGTGAGGAAATTGAGATACAAATTTAAATGATTTTCAAAAATTTATATGTCAGTTAAATGCCTGAGGATGGATTTGAACTCATGTGTGTCTTATTTCAAATTCACCAGTCTATATTATCTTCCTCCTAATTGCCTCTAATAAAGTATCCTTAAAAAGAGAGAGAGAGAGAGAGACAAAGAAAGATAGAGACAGAGACAGAGAGACAGAGAGAAAAGAGAAAGACAGACAGAGACAGTGAAACAAGACAGAGTGACAGAGACAAGAGAAAGCACCATGATTCAGCTAACCCTGACTATGGAGAATAGCTCTTCACATAATCATTCTTGCTACACAAAGTGCCAGGGTGCTTGCTCTCTATGGCCTCAGGGGTCTTCATCACCTAAAGCTCCCTAATCTACTGGGGTGGAATTCTCAAGCCAGAACTAAAGCTGGGGAGCTTTAAGAGCTGCCAATTTTTTTCCTTCACTAAAAATATACAGCCACAGTTGAGAAGTTGAACTCTGAAAGCTAAATTTAGCCTGCTAAGGAAGCTGACCCCCCCCCAAAAAAAGAAAAGAAACAAAGGAGAGGGAGATTAAATGGTATCAGTGTTATTCTCTCTAGTATCCTCCACCACCTTTGCAACCCAGACTTGTGATATCACACTGTCTTTTTCAGGTTCAATTCCTGTACTGAATTACAGATTACCCATTTTCTTCCTCAGTCTTCCTTTCCAACAGGGAGAGATTTCTTGCGTTAGTTAACAACCCAGCCTTTTAAAGCTATTGACCTAGAGCTCCCTGCTTAGGGGCATTCCTGCTAATGAACTTGGGCCAAATCAGTTAAATAGTAAAGCAGTGTACTTAAGGCATGTTTGCTCTGTCATTACATTTCATTACTGGCCACACAAGTCATGTGGCCAATCAATTAGAAGTTGTTAAATGACATTTAGGCCAAATAACACAGTGTATTTGGTCTCATAGGGTCCTTATATCCAGGTCAAGTGAAGAATTGAAGCAATTATTCAGATTTTTTTTTGGCCAAAGGCTAAAATTAAAGAAAAAAAGAGGTTCCTTTTAAAATGAGTTATTCAGATTATTTGGATTGGAGTGACTGTACTTGCTTTGTAATTAGTCACCTCCTTCACTTTGTATCGAAAATAAATAACTTAGTTAAAAAGTTGGGGACTCCAGAATTTCATCTCAAGAGGTCCCTTCTTTGCCCTTGGAAACAACTCAATGGCCAGATCATTTCTAGTAATGTAATTAAGACTTATCACAGGTATCACATGTAGGCTGGACTTCTAGGTTCCCATCTAAACTAACATTCTAAGTAATACAAGATGACTTTTAAGATTTCTCCTTGGTCTAATCTTCTGAGACTATCAAAAAATAAAAATAAAGCCAGGTCTAAAACCCACAGTTTTCAAAGAAAAAGGCAAATAATGGCCCTCAGTTCTACATTTTGCTAGTTTATCTTCAACACCATACACACACAAATTATGCTATAAATTCCCTTTATTTAGATTCATGTGTCCCTAAGTCAAGTCTAATCAGAAAAGTTTTCAATGTGATGGAATAATAAGAAGAAATGAGAGGAAGCTTCCCAAGAAGGTATATGGAAGATCTGATTTAGTTTCCCTGTTATATTAAATGCCATGAAAAGAAGAGTTCATTGGGAGTTTATCACTGAAAGAATATGAAGGGATATGGATATCCTCAGTTCATAGTAGACAGAATCACAGAATTTCAGAGTTGGAAGAGACTTCATATGTTATCTAGGCTATTAAAAAAGAATCTACTTTACAATATTCTCACTAATTAGTCATTTGTTCCACTTGTTGATCTCTAGGGATGAAGAATTTACTACCTTCTCCAATCAATCTATCCTACTTTGGGGCACATTGAATTTTGTTTTCTTATGTCTTGATATGATAATTGACTCTGCACATTCGTTTTTGTTTGTGCTGATCAGTTTTCTGTTCTTTTGTTCCCAATTTCACTCTCTGATGCCAAGAAGAACAAACCTAGTACCTCTTCCACATGACAGCCTTTCAAATATTTAAATAGAATTATTATTTTTCCTGAAAAATCTCTTCTCCAAGCTAAAAACCCCCAATTTCTTTAATTAATCCATATTTTGAATAGATGTTATATTCTATCACATTTCTGAGTCATATTACTTTTCTGGATACACTACAGTTTTTCAGTATCTTTTTAAAACATAATATCCAAAACTGACCACAGTCTATCAGATTCGGTCTCACCAGAGTATCAAGACAATAATCTCTCTTCTAGACACCTTTTTCAATACAACCAAAGATTATATTATCCTTATTTATTGAAATGTTTCATCATTGATTCTTATTAATTTGCAATCCACCAAAACTCTCAAATCCTTTTTTCTCCATTACTAATTATATAGCAATGCTCTTTCTACCCTATACTTATGCAGTTTATTATTGACTATTTTTGTTTTGTTTTAATAAAAAATGTTGGATTTTTACAAAACAAGTATAGCTAAAATGATAGACGGCAACGATTCAAACACTTGACAAGCTAAAACATTGGTCTCAACTAGATAAGATAAAATTTAATTGAGATAAATGTAAAAGTTTTAAATTTGAGCTTCAATGATCAATTTCACAGGTATAATGTGAAAAAAGTAAAGATACAGATAAATTTATATCAATAGGATTCTGTTATTTCAACCAATGCAATCTTACTATGAATCAAAATGATTCAGCAACTTAAAAATAATGCAGTATTAAATAGCTGTTAAAAGAGCCACAATATCCATGACTAGGTAAATAATGGTCATTTGTTCCTCCACTCTTATTGGATGGCAGCAAGAGTACAGGACAATAGCAATTTAGGAAGTGTACAAATTATTATCATCAAATTAATTTCATATAAGAATCAAAGAAATTGTGAATATATAGCCTAGAGAAGAGATGAGTCAGAATGGATTGCTTAGATTAGACTGATTAGAGCATCATTGGAATAGTTAACGTAAGGTAGCCACTGCATTAATTTGGTAATTGCTAACAAAGTCAACTTATAGAGCAATTTTCATTTAAAAATAAGTTTTCACCTTTATTTTCTTCCTTTAAAATAGTCAATTCCATTGTCTTATAAGACAGGAATACATTTAGTAGAATGTTTCTTGGGAGATGGACCTTTTTCATATTTTGATTTCTGTCCTCATAACCTAGCAAGGATTCAGAAACACAGTATCTGACAATAAGGGTGAATAGACTTTCTAAAGGACTTATTGTTTGTATAGAATAGTGTGCTAAGGACTGAACTTTAAGGGAAATTTACAGTTCCAAGACAGAAAGAAAAAGACAAGCCAATGAAGTAGAGAGTGTAAGTGTAAGAGCCATGTGTGAATGCTAAAAATATCTGTATGAATTATTTAATATCATTTTATCCACAATAAAGAATTATTTCTTCTTTTTTTCTTTCTTCCTTTCCTTTCTTTTTTTTTTCCCTTTTCCTTTCCTTCCTTCTCTGAGCTGGTAGTCATCTATATTTCTTTCTACATTTAACCTATTAAAAGGATACTTCTGGGAGTCAATCTAACAGAGTAAGCAGAAAATACCTGTACCTCTCCAATATTCACTTGCATAAAATAGCAAAGTCCAGTCTTGGACCAGCGAAATGAGCAATGAGATTGGGATAGGGGTCAGGAGTGAAACAAATTGTTAGCCAAGGAAACTTGGAGGATCGGCTGGAAGGATCTGTCTCATTTGGTAAGAAGGGTGCAGTCCAGCACAGGATATTTCCCAAAAAGCCAGCAGCAAGCTGTACTTGAGCAAAGTAGCAGGAGTTTCTGAACCTGAGTGTGATGGAGGGGTGAGTGCCAGCACTAGGAACTCCCCCAATCCCCCACCACTTGTGACTTGCCATATCCAGGAAAGCCAAGCTCAGAGAGCCACCACATGGTTTGGTCTAGCCCCAGGGAGGACAGGCATCCCTTAGCAGAAGGACCTTTTGTGTGTTTTAGCCTGCCACAGGCAAGTAGAAATCCCCCAGAGGCTGGACCATCACAGGTTAGAACACAGTCTACAATTTATATAAATATTACAGGGAGTGTGTGGTAATGAAGAAACACTAATAAGCAATTAGGAATTTCTGTGTAGATAAAAAGTAAAGTTTGCATGGTTGTGCCTTTTAATCATTTTTTTTAAGTTAAAAGGAACCTGAATATTATCCAGTTCAAACTCTCCATTTGACAAATGAAGAAAATGTTCAATTGAGATCATAGATTTAGAAATAAAAATGACCTTAAAAGTCAACTAGTTCAACTCTCTCATTTTACAAATTATGTAACTGAATCTCAGAAATTTTAAATAATTTGTGACAGGTAATAGTTGGGATTTGAACCTAGGTACTCTAATTTAAATTTTATTTTGCCTTCTATACTATCTCTTTACTATACCAAGGATAAATTTTCTGTCCATTATCTCTTGATTTTTCTCCTTGAAATTGATTCTTAAACTGACAGAAAGCAAAAGACTAGCAAGTCAGACTAATCACAGTCAATCGATCAACTCAAGTAATCCACATTTACTAAGTGCCTGCTGTGTGCAGAGATTTGTGACAGACAAATAAATATTTACTATATTGCCAGTACTTTGATAGACTCAGTAATAACTCTGCAGGAAACTAGGTAGAGGGTGTTAGGTAGAAATCTCATCTACACCAAAGAATGGAAAACTAAATAATTGAATTGTTTGCAATAAATAGAGAATACTTTGGCATAGTAGATAAGATATTGAACCTGCAGTCAATAAAACCTAAATTCAAATTTCATTTTAACACTTTCTAGTTTATATGATCCTAATCAAGTTACCTTGATTTACTATGTCTCAGTTTTTCCACCTGTAAAATGGAGGAGTTAGAGTCAATAGCCTCTGATTATATGACCATGTGAGTCTACACACATTGTATTTCATATATACATATAAATATAAATTATATAGATATAAGTACACACACATTTATATGTTTGTATGTATGTATGTATGTACAAATGGAGTTAATGGAGATAAAATGCCCTTTACTTGAGCAGTCTGTGTAGAAGAACTCTTGGAACTCTGAATGAACTAAGTGGAGAAATTTAGAGGCTCATTGGTGAGATTTTAAAGGAAGGGTCTTTGTGGAAGAGTCTTATTTCCAGTAGGAGACATGTATATATGTAGGAAATGAGAAAGAAGAAATTCCAGGTTGCTGAACGGTAAGAATCTGTTAAGGTAGGGTCCAATCCAAAGAGCCCAGAAAAAGATGGAATATCTTTCTCTTCCCCTATCCAAGTACACTCAGATCTTATCTCCAGCATCCAAGAATAGCAGATATTATGCAAAATCCTCTACATACTCTAAGCTTTCTGCCAATCCATTTTTCTTCCTTTCCCTGTCCTAGCTAGAAGATGATCTCTCCCCACTCCTCTGGGAAAACTCCCAGAGTTTTTATGAATCAAACCTTTGGGTCAACTCCCCCATCTACCTTCATCCCCTTTTGAGGAAATACTGACTACTCACATACTGACTACTCACACCACTTACATGAGCAAGTAAACATCAATTACAAACCCAGGCAACAGGGAATTCCAATAGAGAGACCCCAGAAAATAAGCTTCTGCAAGAGATTGAATTTTGAGATTTATAGTTCAATAAATTCTTTCAGAAAGAATTTAGAGACATACTTTCAAGTTCTTCAATGGAAAGAAAATATGATGGTTTAAAGATTAAAGAATAAAACCATTAGGAAATAATTAGAATGGAAGAACTTTCATGTAAAGGCTGAACTTTACCCAAATCAAAATAGCATCAGGATTTTGGTGTTAAATCATTCAAGAAGTAGTCAAAGATATTTCAAATGAAAACTTAGAGAAAGGTGACAACTGTAACTTTAATATCTAAGTCATATTTCCATTTGGACCTTCTCTTGGTGTGTGATAGGAAGTGTTGGCATAACAATTTCTACCAAACTTATGTCCAATCATTTTTGTTGAATAGACAGTACAGAGCCCAGTAATTAGGGTCTTTGAGATTATTGAACTATTAGGTTCATTTGCTTCTTTAGAAGAGTTTGTTCCTTGGAATTACAAAAGCCCAAATTAGGTAACTGGAAAGACAATAGGAACAATTAATTAACCTAATTAATCTGACAGCTGGAGTGTTAGAAGTCATGAAAAGTTGTAGAAAAGCAAAGTAGAAGCATATACTTAGTATAGTTAGAAAAATTTAGACATTTTATTTGCAGTTTTACTAAAATGACTGAATTGGAATGCTTATCATGATGTGAAAATACTTATTGAATTGGAACATCTGGGACTTGAGGGAAGAAAAATAGCAACTACTCGGTGGACTCCATATACAAGTATTATCATATGGCTGTTTACAAAATTTCTGTAGGTGAAGATTCCATCTTAGATCAGACACAGTTGATAATAAAGCTATGAGAGACTATTTGTCTAGGAAGATAACAAGTTAATTTTGTTAAAATTAGGAAGGTGAAAAATTAGGTCGTGTAGGAAGACTTCAATTAGCCACACAGAGATTGGCTGGATACTTTATCAGAATGTAGAAATGAAGTTTTTAGATAAAAAAAATGACTCCTTCCTAGAATAATTAGTTTTAAAACTCATCAGACTTGATTTTTCAATATTGGACATCTATGATTATAGGTGTCGGGATATTAGAAAGAACAAGGCATGGAAAAATATGGGGATAAAAGAGAAAATGAGCATTACCATATGCTTCATATGGAAGATTCTTCTGGAATGCAAGGACTTAGGAAAACATCTGAATTGAATAGCATCTTATCGTACTGATACTTCTTCCATGGTATTATGAGAAGTGTGGAGTTGCTCATTGGTTGATATGTTCTGGGGACTTAAATAAATCTCTTTGCTTTTCTTGAATTGTAATAAACTTGACTTCTTGTAAGAAACTTGTAATAAATTAATAAATTGGTAACAACATGTCTTGACTTCTTAATTTGTAATAAACTTGTGTATTCTTTAAGTCTTATTACTTGTATGCATCTATCTTCTGTTGGAGTAGGTGTCAGATATATAGATTATATAGATGTGAATGATTTAGTTAGAGGGGAAAAAAAGCACCAAATCATATCTGAATCAAAATCAAAGTCAGCAAAAATCTGACTCAATCATCACTAAATACAAAGCAAGTGCTGAAGTAGAATTCAAGCAGGTTTTGTAAATACAATTCTGGTGACTTAAGAAATATTGGCTTTGGAGAAGGCTCAAAACTGTACAGCTGAAGTAACTGAAATGATATATAGGAAGACTTAAAATAAAAACCTGGATTCTTCAAAAACAACTTTAGCTTAATTTGGTTATTAAAGAAAATGAAAGCATTAGAGGGTACCTTTTAAAGTTGACTGTGCTATTCCAGAAAACACTCCCTTTGTACCATAACTATGCTAAACAAATATGATAAAATGTTCTCACAGCTTCACATCAATTATTACTTACTTATTGTGGTGTTCTCTTCTTTTCTAAAATATAATTGTTCTCTGGGAGGAGGTTTCTCGGGGGCTTCTGGAAGCAGCCTTAATTTCAGTGCCAAGTAATAATACCTCAAATGCAGCCAGGAGTTAAAATCCAAATCTTTATTGTCTCCTTCAAAATATAGAACGGTTAGCTTTCTTTGGTTCCGAGAGCTCTCGTTGTTAGTCTTTTGCCTCTGCCAGCTTCAGCCTCCAGCTCTCTCTGAATCTCCTGATTGGATTCTGGCTGTCAATATCCCAAACTCACTCCTTCACTGACTGCTCCTCGCTGAGGCTCCAAGAGCTTCTTTATATATGATCTTTTAAAGATGTGAACCCAAAGCTTGACTCCTCCTTTGAGAGAGTGGGATTGTGGGAGGTGTAACTTTGTGAATCTCCAAGACTTGTGAACTCTAATGTGTGAGCTAATGTGTGAAATCTCAAAGATATAAACTTAAGCATTGTTTCTATCAATTCTAGTAAGTTAACACTTTGTAAGCATTCTAACAACTTATATTTACTTTACCTTGGACAACTGATTTCAATAACAAACCTTTTCTTCCAGATGATTCTGTTTTTGGAACTTTAAATTTGCAAACCTTTCTCATCTTATCACTTACTGACCTGTTACCTCTGTGAGGATATATCTGGCCAGTTTTATATATGAACTTCCCCAATTAGAATGTGAGCTTCTTGAGAACACAATTTCCTTTAAAATTTTCTTTCCAGCACTTGGCACAATGTCTAGTGTGTAGTAATTACTTCATATTCTATTTATCTACCTACATTTACTAAGCATTTACTATATATCAGGCATTGCGCTAAACACTAAGAATACAAAAAGAGGCAAAAGAAAATCTCTGTCCTTAAGGATCTTACAATCTAATGGAGGATACAACATGCAGACAAATATATACAAAATTAGCTTTATAGAAGAAATAACTAAAAGAGGAGGAAAGGTACTGGAATTAAAAGTAGTTGGAAGATGGGATTTTAATTGGAATTTAAAGAAAATCAAGGAGGTTAATAATTGGAGTTAAGTTAGAGAGTTCCAGGCACTGGGGAAAGCCAGAAAAAAATCTTCAGAACTTAGAGATAGAGGGTCTTATTGTTTGAACAGGCAAGATAGTAGTATCACTGGTTAGAAGAGTATGTGTTAGAGATTAAGGTGTAAGAAGATAAAAGCATGTGTGTGATGTAGATTATAAAGTATTTTGAATGCCAAACAGAGCATTTTCTATTTGGTCCTGTAGATAATAAAAAGCCAATGGAGTTGATTAAGTGGGTAGAGGCAGGGATGACATAATCAAACATGCATTTTTGGAAACTGGCTGAATGGAGAGTGTATTGGAATGAGGAGAGACTTGAGACAGGGAGGTAGACTGATCAGATGGCTATTATAAATTCAGGCATGAGAATGTGGGGGCCTGCAGCAGAGTGGTAGTGTAAGCAGTGTCAAAGGAGAGAAGGGGGATTGTTTGAGATATGGTACAAAGGTGAAATGGACAGTCCTAGAAATGGCTTGGATATAGAAGGTGAGAGATAATGAAGATTCCAGGATAATTTCTAGGATATGGGCCTGGAGTATTGGACATATAGTGTTGCCTCCTACAGTAACAAGGAAAATAGAAGGAGAGAGAGTTTAGGGTAAAATATAAGGAGTTATGTTTTGGACACATTGATTTCAAGAAGTCTACTAGACAACCAGTTTGGAATATGAGAAAGACATCTGGGATTGCAATATTGGAGGTCCACAGAGAGATAGTATCAGGAAAGGTAGATTTGAAACTCATCAACATAAAGATGGTACTTAAATCTGTGGGAGTTGATGAGATCATCAGATGAAGGAAAAAAGTAGAGGGTTCAAGACCAAACCCTGATCAACACTTATGGTTGGAGAATCTGATTGAAGAGAGATCCAGGAAAGGAGAAAGATTAGGAATGGTTAGATGGTAAAAGGAAAACCAGGAGAGAGGGGTGTCCTGAAAACTTAAAGGGAAGTGAGTATTAAGCTGGAGAGATTTATCAATAGTCAAAGGCTGAAGAGAAATCAAAGAGAATGAAGATTAAGAAATGCCATTGGATTTGGCAACTAAGAGATCATTAGCTTTACAGTAAGTGGTTTCAGTGGAATCTTAAGGTAACAATTATAATTATTATAAGGGATTAAGAAGAGAATGAGAGGAGAAAAAGTGGAGGAATCTAATGTAAATAACATTTTCTAGGACTTTGGCTACAAAGGGCAGAAGAAGTTTAGTAGGGATAGAAGAATAAAGTGAGGGTTTATTTTTTTAAAGGATGGAGCACACATTCTCTGATTGATAATTGATCAAAGGATACCAAGGGACAATTTCCACATGAAGAAATTGAAACCAGGGACAGCTAGATGGCATAATGGGTAGAGCATAGGTCCTGAAGTCAGGAAAACTTGAGTTCAAATCCAGCCTCAGACACTTAATACATCCTAGCTGTGTGACCCTGGGCAAGTCACAACCTAGTTTCTTCAGCAAAAAACAAAAAAAATAAAAAAAACAAAGAAATTAAAACCATTCCCACTCATATGAAAAGGTGTTCTAAATCACTATTGATCAGGAAAATGCAAATTAACACAACAACATAACTCTCAGATCAACTAAGATGACAAAAAAAGATAATGTCAAATTTTGGAGATGTGGGAAAACTGGGACACTAATATGTTGGAATCTTTACAAACTGTTAAGTCATTAGAGTTGATAGAGACAATAATTATCTAATTTAGCATGGTTCAGTATGATTGATCTGATCTTACAAGATGTTTTGGGCCAGAAACTGAAACAAGATACTAAGTAGAACTAGTAGAAACAATGCTTAACATTTAACACCTTTAGAGAGCTCATATAAGCAAGAAGTATTTAAGTACTCATTGGAGTTCATGCTTTTGGGAGATTTCAGGGTTTAGTATGAGATATCCAGATTCATGCCTCCCTTAAGCTCTCCCTCGGGAGGAGTCAATCTTTGGGAGATATATATATATATGAAACTCTTAGAACTTCAAGAGAGTTACTTTGGAACATTCCCAGGGGTCGGAGAGGAGCACTCTGGGAGGAAGCCCACAAGCCCTCTTTCTGAGGCAAGAGAGATTCATTGCATCTTCCACTTTGGTGCTGGCTGGAGGCTGAAGGACAAACCTTTGGATTTGGAGACATTCGGAGGGAGTTTTTGGAACCAAGCAGAGAGATAGGCCTCTAAGCTAATGGGACTATTTTGGAGAAAGCAATAAAAGATCTGAACTTTTATCCACTGGCTGTATTTGGAGTGATTATTGAGCTTAACTGAAACTAAGGTTGCCTCCAGAAAACTTCCCCAAGAAACCTGCTCCCAGAGAGAACCATTATTATTCTAAAGAAGAAAAACACCACACTAATATATTATATTGTTGGTGGAATTGTGAATGGATCCAGTCATTCTGGAGAGCAATTTGGAACTATGCTCAAAAAGTTATCAACTGTGCATATCCTTTGGTCCAGCAGTATTTCTACTGGGCTTATACCCCAAAGAGATACTAAAGAAGGGAAATGGACCTGTATGTGTAAGAATGTTTGTGGCAGCCCTGTTTGTAGTAGCAAGAAACTGGAAACTGAGTGGATGCCCATCAGCTGGTGCTGAATAAGTTTTGGAAATGAATGTCATGGAATATTATTCTATAAGAAATGATCAGCAGGATGATTTCAGAGATACCTGGAGAGACTTACATGAACTGATGCTAAGTAAAATGAGCAGAACTAGGAAATCATTGTACACAACAACAATAATATTATACAATGATCAAGTCTGATGGCTGGGGCTTTTCTCAACAATGAGACAATTTGGGCCAATTTCAATGATCTTGTGATGGAGAGAGCCATCTATACCCAGAGAGAGGACTGTAGGAACTGAGTGTGGATCACAACATAGCATTTTTACTTCTTTTGTTGTTGTAGTTTGTTTGAATTTTATTTTCTTTCTCATTTTTTCCCTTTTTGATCTGATTCTTCTTGTGCAGCAAGATAAGCCTATAAATACATATGCCTATATTGGATTTACATATATATTTTATCATGTTTAACATATATTCGATTACTTAGGGAATCTAGGGAAGGGGGAGAGGAGAAGGGGGAAATTGGAACACAAACTTCAATTTTTAAAAAAGGAAATAAAGGAAAAAAGAAAATGAAAAGCTTAAAAAAAAAAGATAAAGCAAAAATAGACATGTTTATGGGCAGTAAAAAATGAGACCATAGACAGGTAAAGATTGAAAATAAGTGAAAGAATGTGTATGACAGAAGAGGAAATTTGTTGGAGAAGATGAGATGATATTAAATCACTTGAACAAATAGAAAGAGTAAGGCCTCTTTGTTGGATAAGAAAAGGATAAAGGAGAAGAAAGTGTTGGAAGGTATCTGAGTGACAGGAGATTGGTTGGTTAAATGGTTCATTGAGGAATCAAAGTGAGGAGAAGAAAGAATGGCTAGTATAATGGAGATGTCCTGGTAGATAATTAAGAGGTCAAGGGATTAGAGGCCTTGGTGTTGCATAAATAGGATTGTATAAAAAAGTGATATTCATCTATCTATCTATCTATGACTTTAAAAATGGATATATAGAATAATAATAATTTACATTTACATAGTGCATAACAGCTTTTCAAAAACACTTGCTCATACAAGATATCATTGATCTTTATAATTATTCTAAAAAATAAAGCAGCTATGAATATTTCATATTTTGCAGATAAAGAAATTGAGGTCCAGAATAGTAAGATTACTTCTCCAGAATAAAAAAGTGGATCAGGACTAATTAAAATTTGGGGGTTGGAATTGAGTTTTACCAAATTTAAAAGGATTTCATTTTTTAAAATTTAGTTTGGCGATGTTAAACCAGCCTCTCTTGATCATTTTCAAAATGTCTACAATTTACTGATGGGTACAATAGTAGAACCAGTACAATTGGATAGAGAGGTTTTCTTCATTAAGAGAGAGGTTTGATTAAATAACTTTTAAGTTCTTTTTCCAGTGTTCAGATCCTATGAAATCTATCCTTACAACCAGAAAAGGGAAATCAAAGCATATATGTCCAAAGGATGGTAGATTAGAGAGTCAGATCTGTATGTAAGCAATGCATTCTTATTAAAAAATCAACAATGTAGCTGCTGAAGGGTGTTGTTTTTTCTTAAATTGGTTGCTGTACCATCTTTGACTTTTTTCATAACATTTTTAATAACATCTTATCTGTAGTAGCATCTTTGTCAAAGCCTCGCCATGAATTTTCAACACACTACAGAATTCAGCAGTTCCAAGGATGTCATTAATCTATCAAGTAAACAATAAGCAGTATTAAAATTGTCTAGATAGTCAAATGACAGGCCATAATGGTTACCCAGAAGCCTAGGCAGTGTGTGCCAAGTAAATGCTGGCAAAATCTGATTACACTGAATACTATTACAAAGAGGAGTTCTATATGAGAAAATTATTTCCATGCTCCAGTGGATGGCCCTTAGTAACAGTGTTCTGTTGGTTTGATTAGAATGGATTCTTTGCAATGAATAATCCTATAAACCAAATTATTTCTTTGGTCTACATCCATGTAAATGTCACATATAATGAAAGTACCTGATTCTGTGCTGTTTATACTCCCAAGAGAAGAAAGGAGTTAAATTGTTCATGTTCTATATTTCCTACTATTAAGTAGTGATTAGTCTTTCACTTTCCTTGCCCCTTCCAATTTTAAACACCCCATGATCTGAAATTACCAACTAAAAATACAATATTCAGGATGATCCCAAAATTTGGGAGAAGAAAGAGACAGAGTTAAGAGCTTGCACAATGTTCCTCACTTTCTTTTTTACAAGGGGCATTTTTTTCATAAACTAATTCAGTACAGAGACATCAATCATCAGTTCTATTGGATTTCTAGTTCCCACCAACAGAAAAAGTGATCCTGGGAGCCAAGATGGCAGAGAGCAGACACGACTTTCTGTGACTTCCCTCAGACCTTCCTCTCAAACCAACAGCAGATTAAGCCTCTAAACTGGTTTTGAAGCATAAGAATATACAAAAATTTGGAGTATAACACATTTCTAGAAGAAGATATGAAAGAACTACAGAACAGGTCTGTTTAATCAGGCAAGGGGACAGTCTGCCAAGCCCAGACTGCAGCACAGGCAGCCCAGGGCAAGGAGCTGTTGTGGGGAGGCAGAGAGTTGCTGCTTCTGTGTTCCAATAACTAAACTAACACAAATTATATGATTATCTCAATGGATGAAGAAAAAGCATTTGATAAGATCTAACATTCATTCCTATTAAAAATGAGCTTTTCCTTAAAATAATAAGTAGTGTCTATTTAAAACCACCAGCAAGCATCATATGTACTGGGGACAAACTGGGAACCATTCCCAATAAGATCAGGAGTGAAACAAGGTTTCCCACTATCACTATTACCACCCAATATTGTATTAGAAATGCTAGCTTTGGCAATAAGAGAAGAAAAAGAGATTAAAGGAATTGGAGTAGGTAATAAGAAAACCAAATTATTACTTTTTAAAGATAGCATGATGGTATAACCTCAGAGAATCTACTAAAAACTATTAGAAATAATCCACAACTTTAATTAACTTGTAGGATGCAAAATAAATCCACATAAATCATCAGCATTTTTATATATTACTAACAAAGTCCAGCAGCAAGACATATAAAGAGAAATTCCATTTAAAATAACTGTCAATAATATAAAATATTTGGGAGGTTATCTGCCAAGGGAAAGTCAGGAAGTCTATGAACATAACTACAAAACACTTTCTACACAAATAAAGGCAGATCTAAAGAATTGGAAAGATATCAAGTGTTCATGAGTATGCCAAGTGAATATAATAAAAATGACAACATTACCTAAATTAATCTACTTATTTAGTACTATATCAATTAAATTCCCAAGAAATTATTTTAGAGAGCTAGAAAAATAATAACAAAAAGATCATCTGAAAGTACAAAAGGTCAAGAATTTCAAGGGAATTAATGAAAAAAATTCCAGTGAAGGTGGCCTAGCTGTGCCAGACCTAAAACTATATTATAAAGCAGAGGTCACCAAAACCATTTGGTACTGGCTAAGAAATAGAGTAGTCTATCATTGGAATAGTTATGTCCAGACAAATTAGTCAATAACTACAGAAATCTAGTATTTGACAAATCCAAAGACCCCAACTTTGGGGATAAGAATTCATTATTTGACCAAAAACTGCTGAGAAAATTGAAAATTAGCGTGGCAGAAACTAGACATTGACACACACCTCACACCATATACAAAGATAAGGTCGAAATGAGTCCATGATTTAGACATAAAGAGTGATGTTATAACCAAATTAGAACATAGGAGAGTTTACCTCTTGGATCTGTGGAGAAGGAAGGAATTTGTGAGCAAGAAGAATTGGAGATCATTATTGATCACAAAATAGAAAATTTTGATTATATTAAGTTAAAAAGGTTTTTGTACAATCAAAACTAATGCAGACAAGATTAGAAGGGAAGCAATAAATTGGGAAAACATTTTAACATTTAAGGGTACTGAAAAAGACCTCATTTCTAAAATATATAGAGAATTGACTCAAATTTATAAGAATTCAAGCCATTCTCCAATTGCTCAAGAGTCAAAGGATAAATAGACAATTTTCAGATGAAGAAATTAAAACCATTTCTAGTTAAATGAAAAGGTGCTATAAATCACTATTGATCAGAAAAATGCAAATTAAGATAACTCTTAGATATCACTATGCACCTCTCAGATTGGCTAACATGACAGGAAGAGTTAGTGGTGAATATTGGAGGGGATGTGGGAAAACTGGGACATTAATACATTGTTGATGGAATTGTGAATGGATCCAGCCATTTTATAGAGCAATTTGGAACTACACTCAAAAAGTTCTCAAACCGTACATACCCTTTGACCTAGCAGTGTTTCTTTTCAGCTTATATCCCAGAAAGCGCTTGAAGGAGGGAAAGGGACCCACTTGTGGAAAAATGTTTGTGGCAGCCCTTTTTGTAGTAGCAAAAAACTAGAAAGTGAGTGGATGCCCATCAGTTGGGGAATGGCTGAATAAGTTATGGTATATGAATGTTGTGGAATATTATTGTTCTATAAGAAATGATCAGCAGGATGATTTCAAAGAGGCCTGCAGAGACTTACATAAACTGAGTTATATAAGATGAGAAGAACCAGAAGATCATTGTACACAGCAATAACAAGATTATATGATGATTAATTCTGATGGATGTAGCTCTTTCCAACAATGAGATAATTCAGACCAGTTCTAATAATCTTGTGATGAGAGAGCCATCTATACTCAGGGAGAGGACTGCGGGAACTGAGGGTCAACAACATAGCATTTTCACTCTTTCTGTTGTTGTTTGCTTCCATTTTTTTTCAGTTTTTTTTCTTCTTGATCTGATTTTTCTGGTACAGCAAGATACCTGTATAAATATGTATGCATATATTACATTTAACATATATTTTAACATATTTAACATGTATTAGATTACCTGCCATCTAGGTGATGGGATGGGGAAGGAGAGGAAAATTTGAAACATAAGATTTTGCAAGGATCACTGTTGAAAAATTACCCATGCATATATTTTGTAAATAAAAATCTTTAATAAAAAGAAAAGCTATAAAAAAATTGTAACACAATGTTTTGCAAGGTTGAATGTAGACAATTATCTACACATATGTTTTGAACATAAAAGGCTTTAGATTAAAAAAATTAAGTTCACTCTTGAAACCCAAAAAAATTGATGCTCAGAATCCTACTCATTAAGGAAAATTTCATTACAATAAAAGGATACTATTTACTATGCCTTATAAATATTATAATTTATGAAGTATTTTGAAATGCAAAATCCTTTTGGGCTTTTCAAATAACCAAGACACTTTTATTTTAAAAGAATCTTAAGGCAGGAAAAATGTCAAAATAGTAGGGTAGATAAATATTGCCATGGTCTCCAAAACAAGTAAAAATGTGGATGCTTCAAACCATTGGTTTCTGAGGTTTGTGTCTATTTCTAGTATTTTAAAAAACAGATTATCTTTGAGCATCTACAGTGATCACTAGGCTAGCATGACTTTATTAAGAATAAGTCATGCCATAAAGAGTGATATTGAAAGTAAGGTAGTAGAGTAAGGGATAGTGTACCTATTGGATCTGTAGAGAAGGGAGGCTTTTAAGGCCAAAGTATAATTAATGATAATTATGAAACACAATTTGAATAATCTTGATTAAATCAAAATAAAAAGTTTGTGCAAACAAAAACAATGTAGACAAGTTTAGGAGGGAAACAGAAAAGTGGAGAAAAAATTTTGCATTCTAGGAGTTTGATAAAAATCTCATTTCTAAAATATATAAAGAATGGACTCAAAGTTGTAAGAATACAACCCATTGTCCAGTTGATAAATGGTCAAAGGATATGAACAGACAATTTTCAGATAAAGAAATTAATACCATTTCTAGTCTTATGAAAAAATGCTCTAAATTACTATTGATGAGAGAAATGCAAATTAAGACAACTCTGAGGTACCACTAAATACCTCTCAGATTGGCTAAGATGACAAGAAAAGATAATAATAAATGTTGGAGGGAATGTGGGAAAACTGGGACACTAATATATTGTTGGTGTAGTTGTGAACTGATCCAACCATTCTGCCGAGCAATTTGGAGTGTTTCCCTTTTTTTGGTCTGATTTTTCTTGTACAACATGACAAATATGGAAATATGTTTACAAGGATTGCACATATTTAATTTATATCAGACTTCTGTCTCATGGAGGAAGGATGGAGGAGGATGGAAAAAAACTTAGAAAGTTTATTGGAAAATATATTTTAGTCTATATCTCATATCTGCAGAAAATGAAGGAATCTGTGGCCAAAGAAGAACTTGAATACATTATGAGATGGATAAAATATTGAGGGGGAGGAGAATTAGTTTGGTTAAACTCATATACTTCTCACTTTCAACAGAATTACTAAGGCAGTAAATATAACTGGATTTCAAGAAATCCTTTGACAATCTTTCAAACCATTTGAAACAAGAAAACTAAATTAACAGACCAATTTTTATCTGAAATGAAGACTTTAATGGAGTATCTAAGTATCTTTTATATTAGCTTTTAAACACTTACTTAGCAAGTATCTAAGGCATGTTTTGAACTCAGTCCCAAATCATGAACTCCATTATGTCACTTATATGTATAGTCCTATACCTGGTAGGAAGGAAAGTAAAAAGTATGTAAGGAAGGAAGAAAGAAAGAAAAAGAGGAAGGAGGTGTAGAGTCTTTCTAGAGCCCCCAGATTGGGGTGCCAAAATATAGTATGCTTTCTAGAGCCCCCAGATTGGGGTGCCAAAATATACCATCCAGACTAGTTCTCTGGAGGATCTTGGGACCAGCCCAAGTTCTTGGTCTTAGTGGAGGAATGATGAAACAGGGACCCACAAGGATGGTCAAAGATGGAGTCCTTTTATTTCAAGTCCACTCAACCAATAAATACCTTAGTAGGATTACATCACTACACTGAGCATGTATCAATGGTAGAACCATTACATCACCACATTACCACAGCATACTTAACATGTGTTAACTATAAGCACTCTGATACAGATATGTAAATTCTCCTTACTGATTCAAGTAAAACACAGTTAGTCAGGCCCTCCTTGACTTCTCAGGAAGGGTGAGAATCACCAAAGGGAGATGAGTAGCCGAATAGGACGTTGTCAGCAGGTTCACTCTGGGCTGAAGGGTCATATACCTTACCCAGAGTTCCCCCATTATCTGTGACCCTCTACAAAAAGGGAAGGAAGGAAGGAAGGAAGGAAGGAAGGAAGGAAGGAAGGAAGGAAGGAAGGAAGGAAGGAAGGAAGGAAGGAAGAAAATGAGGGAGGTACATAGAAAGGAAAGAACAAAAAAGAGAGAGAACGAGAAAGGAAGGAAAGCAAGGAAGGAAACATTTATTAAATGTCTACTATGCATTAATCACTATTCTAAACACTTTATAATTATCATCTCTTTTGATCTCATAATTGTGAGAGGTAGTTGCTATTATTATTCCCATTTTATAGTTGTGAAAACTGAGACTGATAGAGGTTAAGTGGTTTATCTAAGGTCATACAACTAGTTAGTATCTGATGCCAGAGTTGAATTCAGTCTTCTTGATTCCAGGTCCAAATAACTTACCAATATGTCACCTGGTTGTTTTTGGATTCAAGGTTTCATATTTACATAAAGATAGAAAGAAGGATATTTATGGGAAAATAACTCAACAAGTAAGGATTCTGTAAGCAAAATATGAGTCAGCTGTGATTCGTATTTGTGATATACAAAAAGAATTGTAACAAACTTTTAGGTGCATTAATAGAAGTTTAGTATCCTGATTAAGAGCCAAAATACCACTAATCAGAATAAAGATAAAATAATGAATTTGGTTTTAGGTGCACTCAAAGCTACTTCATGAGAATTTGTTGAAAGGATGAGAAATATTTACCTTGAATAAGAGAAAACTTCCTGGAGATATTCTGGTAATCTAAAAATACTTAGAAATTGCCATATAGAAAAGGAATTAGATTTGTTCTATTTTGTCTTATAGGCTAGAACAAGGATTAATAAATAAGAATTTCAGATTTAAGCTTCACATAAAGATTTTTCAGCAATGAGATTTATCCAAAAGTTGAATAGATTCCTTGAACAATAGTGTATTTTCCAATCCCTAGCATTCTTGAAGTTAAGGTTGCATGACCATGGATTGATGACATCATAGAGGATTCATTACATTAATAGAAATTAGATTAATTGACTGCATTGGTCCCTTCTGAGTATAAGTATATGACATCATGATTCTAGGTTTGTTTATAATGGATTTTTTTCTGTAGCCTAATAAATAAAACTTATCAAAAAGTAGTATTTCATGTAAAGAGCTTCCCCCAGATAGGTACATGATCTGCTACTTCTGTCTAGCAGTAGCAACAGGAATTCTCTTTCTATGTGATTTCCCAAATGTACTAGGATTTACATTCTGATTTTATAGTTAACTCTCTGTATATTTAGTTCACACTGAAACAGAAAAGGCATGGATACTATTTGTAATAATTTAGTAGGATTTGCTTTGGGGCAAATGAAGAGGCCTATGGAATCCAGAGGACAAAGCAAAAAGGATATACAAGTCCCTATGGAACTTAGGAACAAATGTCCCTGTCCAGAATTCCAGGTCTATGTCACCCAGATGCTTTTGAATTCAAGGTTTCATATTTGCATAAAGACAAAAAGAATTATTTATGAGAAAACCCAAAGACTAAGGATTCTATAACAAAATATGAGTCAGCTGTGATTTGTGCAATCCAAAAAGAGTTGTAACAAACTTTTAGGATGCATTAATAGAAGTTTAGTCCTGATCAGTGACTTTTAAGGAGATAATAGTTTCAAGAGTTTCAGTGGTTTGGAACCCTGAGTTTCCTCAGAGAAAAGTATGTGTTGTGGAGCATTATCTAGTGCCTAATAGAAATGAGGCATAAGTTGCATCTGCGGAGTGGGTGGATTGGGTTGAGGGAAGGGAAGATCTCTAATTCCCTATGACAATAAACTTTTGCTTGATGGACCCTTGGGCCTCTAGTTCTATTCTCTCTAGATTTCTTATCTTCTTTCTTCCTTTCCTCTATTCTAGCACATCATTTTATGTCTGTGTTACTTACTTATCCACAGATGTCCTTGAATTATAATTTGATCTTCATCAACTAGTCTTCATTCTTACCCCTGATTTTGTAATTCATTCATAAAACTATGATTCTTTCTTTTTCTACTTCTTTTTTTGCCTTCACTGACCATTTTGCTATTGAGAAATCCTTTGGCATGCATCTTAATGGAAGGTGAATGTGGTGATTGCTCAGAATACACCCTTTTTATAGGATATAATAAATAGGATTTCATTTTCCAATTACATGTAAAGATAATTTTCAAAATTCTTTTTTGGGTTTTTATTTATTTTCAATTTTTTTCTTAAAAATTTTATTTTAAATACATATTGCTTTATGCGTCTTGTTGGGAGAGAAAAGTCAGAACAAAAGAAAAAACTGGGAGAGATGAAAAGAAAAAACAGAAAAAAAAGAAGTGAATGTAACATGTTGATTTATATTCAGTCTCCATAGTTCTTTTTCTGTATGCAGATGGAGTTTTATGTTCAAAATCTATTGGTATTGCTTTGGATCACTGACCCACTGAGAAGAACCAAGTCTTCATAGTTGATCTTTGCAAATACTATTTGTTATTGTGTACAATATATTCCTGGTCCTGTTTGTTTAAGTAAGTATCAATTTGTGTAAATCTTTCCAGGTCTTTGTAAAATCAGCTTGTTCATAATTTTTATAGAACAAAAATATACTACATTCATATACCACAACATACTCAGCCATTCCCCAATAGATAGGAATCTACTAATTTTCCAATTCTTTGTTACCACAAGAAGAACTGCTATGAATATTTTTGCACATGTGGGCAAAACTATTTTTCTTTCCTTTATGATTTTCTTGGGGATACAGACTTAGTAGTGTCACTTCTGGGTTAAAAAGGTGTGCACATTATTATATATAGCCTTTTGGTCATAGTTCCAAAAAGCTCTCTAGAATAATTGGATCCTATCACAACTCCACCAACAATGTACACCAACACTGCATTAATATCCCAATCATCTCATGAGGTAGTAACTTATTTGTATTTACGTTTCTCTAATCAATAGTGATTGAAATCATTTTTTCATATATCTAAAGATGGATTTAATTTCATCATTACAACAATAGAAAATTGTTGATTTCCTTTGACCATTTATCAAGTGGGAAATGACTTGTATTCTTTATAAATTTGAAACAATTATTCAAATATTTTAGAAATGAAACCTTTATCAGAAATACTGGCTGAAAATATTTTTCCCCAGCTTTGTACTTTCTTTTTAAATCTTGCTTGTTGGTTTTGTTTGTGCAAAATCTTTTTGATTTAATCTAATCAAAGTTATCCATTTTGCCTTTCATAATGTTCTCTAGTTCTTCTTTGGCCATAAATTCTTCCTTTCTCCAAAGATCTGATAGGTAAATTATCCTTTGCTATCTTAAACTGTTTATAATACCATCACTTTTGCCCAAATTATGAATGCATTTTGAACTTATTTTGGTAAGGGGTATGTGATGTAGGTCTGTGCTAAGTTTCTGACATTATTTTTCTGCCTTCCCAGAAATTTTTGTCAAATGTGACTTCTTATTCCAGAAACTGGAGTTGGGCTTTTATTAAATTCTACATTTCTACAGGTCTTCATTATTGAGTTATATGTATCTATTCTATTCCACTGATCCATCACTCTATTTCTGAACCATTATCAAATGATTTTGATGACTGTGGCTTTGTAGTATAGATTTATCTTTGGTATTGCTAAGCCCATCATCCTTTATATTTTTTTTTCATTAATTACCTTAATATTCTTGACATTTTGTTCTTCTTGAAGAAATTTGTTATTATTTTTTCTGGTTCTATATAATATTTCTGGCAGTATTATTGGTATGGCACTGAATAACTTAGACTGAATTGTCATTTTTATCATATTAACTTTACCTATCCATGATCAATTTATCCATTGTTTTAGATCTGACTTTATTTGTTTGAGAACTGGTTGATAATTGTGTTCATATTGTTCTTGGGTTTATCTTGGCATCTAGACCCCCAAGTATTTTATTTTCTCTACAGTGATTTTAAATGGAATTTATCCTTCTAGCTCTTTATGATGGGCTTTGTCAGTAATATATAGAAATGCTGATGATTTGCTGTGAACTTATTTTATATCCTGCAACTTTGCTAAAGCTGTTAATTGTTTTCAGTAGGTTTTTGGATTACTTTCTAGGATTCTCTAAATATGTCATCATATCATCTGCAAAGAGTGATAGTTTATTTCCTCATTGCCTATTTTAATTTCTTTAATTTATTTTTCTTTTCTATTTCTAACACCAACATTTCTAGTACAAAGTTGAATAATAATGATGATAATGGGCATTCTTATTTCACCCATAATCTTCTGGAAAAGCATCCAGCTTTAATGCTCGCTGTTAGTCTTACAGAGATACTGCTTGTTATTTTAAGGAAAATTCCTGTTATTCCTACATTCTCTAGTGCTTTTAAAAGGAATGGGTGCTGTATTTTGTCAAAAGCTTTTTCTGCATCCAGTGAAATTATCACATGATTTCTGTTAGTTTTGTTATTGATGGTAATAGTTTTCCTGACATTAATCCAACCCTGCATTCCTGGTATCAATCCTACTTGGTCATAATGTTTTTATGCTGCTGATAAGTTACTGTAATATTTTTTGTTAATATTTTATTTAAAATGTTTACATCAATATTCATCAGGGACATTGCAATTTTCTTTCTCTGTTTTGGCTCTTCCTAGTTTAGATATCAGTGCCACATTTGTGTCATAGAAGGAATTTGGCAGTATTCCTACTTTACCTATTTTTCCAAATAGTTTATATAGTATTGAAATTTATTATTTTTTTAAATGTTTGGTAGAATTCACTTGTGAATCCATTTGGCTCTGGAGATTTTTTCTTAAGGAGTTCATTAATGACTTCTTAATTTTTTTTTTCTGAAATGGGTCTACATAAGTAATTTATTTCTTTTTGGTTAATCTGGGATATTTATATTTTTGTAAATAGTCATCCATTTTGTTTAGATTGTCAGACTTGCTGCCATACAGTTGGATAAAATAGCTCCTAACTATTGCCTTTATTTCTTTTTCACTAATTGTAAATTTACCCTTTTCATTTTTGATGCTGGTGATTAGGATTTTTTCCTTTCTTTTTTTCTTATCAAATTAACTAAAGGTTTATTTATTTTCTTGTTTTCTTCTGTTTTTTTCATAAAACAAACTCTTAGTTTTATTTTTTAGTCCAATAGTATTCTTAGTTTCAATTTTATTAATCCCCTCTTTGAGTTTCAGAATTTCTAATTTGATATTTAATTCTTGGTTTTTAATTTTTCCCCCTAGTTTCTTTAGTTGAATGTCCATTCATTGGTCTCTTCTTTTTTATTTTATTCATGTAGCTATTTGAAGATATAAAATTCCTCCTAAGGACTGCTTTGTCTGCAATCTATAAATTTTGTGTATTGTCTCATTATTGTCATTTCTTAGATGAAATTATGGGTTATTTCTGTGATTTTTCATTCACTTATTTTTTAGAATTAGATTATCTAATTTCAATTGGTTTTTAGTCTATCTTTCCCTGCCCTTAATTAATTATATATTTGGTCAGAAAAGAAAGTATTCACTATTTCTGCCTTTCTACATTTGATTGTGCTTTTATTCCCTAATACATGTCAATTTTTGCATAGATGGTGTATACTGCCAAGAAAAAGGTGTATTCCTTTCTGTCCCTATTCAGTTTTCTCCAAAGGTCTATCATATCTGGGTTTTCTGGGATCCTATTAGCCTCCTTAGTTTCTTTCTTGTTTATTTTATGGTTAGATTTGTATGATTCTGAGAGGGAAAGATTGAGGTCCCTACTATTATAATTTTGCTATCCATTTTTTTTTTCCTGTAACTGTTTTAAAATCTTCTCTAGCAAGGTGGCTGCTCTGCCATTGGTGCATATTCTTTTAGTATCATGACTACTTTCTTGTTTAATATATTTTAACATATTTAAGATCTATTGAACTACTTGCCATCTACAGGAAGTGGTGGGAGGCAAGGAGAGGAAATTTTGGAACAGGAGATTTTGCAAGGGTCAGTGATGAAAAATTACCCATGCATATGTTTTATAAATAAAAAGCTTTAATAAATAAAAAATAAAAAGGTACAGTGGAAAGAGCACTTGAAGAAGATTTGCATTAAAAAGAACTACTTTCTTGTTTATATTATCCTTTATTATTTTGAGCAGAATTCTCAAACCTACTTCAGAAAGATTAAGCTGGCAGTACTATGAAGTAGTATGATGGATTAGAATGGGAAAAGTTTGGAATTAGGAAGACCTATATGGAAGTTATTGCAATAGTTCAGTTGAGTGGAAATGATGGCTTGTACTAGGGTATTGATAGTAGTATTACAGAAAAGGGGACACATATGAAAAATATTTAGAAGTAGAATTACTTGACTTGATAAATAATATGAAAGAAAAGAGAATAGAAAGAGGATAAGAGAATTCCATGTTTTAAATAAAGAGAATTGAATGAATAGTAATATCATGGAAAGAAACAGTAAAGTCAGAAGGAGTAGTTGATATTTAGGGAGAGTATTGTAAACTAAATTATTTACATAATGAATGAGTTGGATATGTCAGGCAGATATAAAAATTGTGCTGAAGCTTTTTAGAAAGACATCTCAATTTTTTGCACAGAGTTAATAATTAAAAACATGAAAAGGAATAAAAACAAAGAAGATTTTTATAGCAAAATAAGAGAAATCAAAACAAAATATTGATGGGAAGGACCCTGAAAGATGAGAAGCCAAAGTCAGAGTAAGATAAAAGTGGGTAGAGAAGTAGGGAAAAAACAAGGAAAGAGAACACAGACAGGGGCAAATAGCCAAGAATGCCAAAGTTTTTAAAGATGTCAAAGAAAACAAAACCTGAAGAGAAAGAGCCAATGTACTAAATGACTGGTTCTGCTCACTTCAAACTAATAACCATTTTTAGGCAATTTCTTAAAACAAGGAACTGTGTTATGCATTGAAGAATATACAAAGCTGGAAGAAGACAAAATTCCTGAGTTTAAGTGACTTAAAAGCTAGCAGAGTTATAATATATCAAGAATAAGATGCTACAGAGAAGAAAGTCCCATTATTTGTGTATCGGCAAGGTAGAAAACAGTTCTTTCTGAGACTTGGCCAGGAGACAATTATAAAGTTTCAAGTGGCATTTGAATTGAGCAATAATGGATAGATTAGAATTCAACAGGTGGAAAGGGAGAGTCAAATTTAGAGAATAAAAGCATAGAAGAATAAGAGCTCAGCGTATGAGACACACACACACACACAGAAAGAGAGAGTATGAGACAGAGAGACAAAGACAGAGAAAGAGAGGCAGAGAACGAGACAGAGAGATAGATAGAGAGAGACAGAGACAGAGACAGAGACAGAGACACAGAGACAAAGAGACAGAGACAGAGACAGAGACAGAAACAGAGACAGAGACAGAGACAGAGACAGAGACAGAGACAGAGACAGAAACAGAGACAGAGAGAGACAGAGACAGAGACAGAGAGAAAGCCCTATACAGTTTAACTCAAGTACAGAAGGAAGGGATTAAGACTAAAGCTCAATAAAACTGGTTAGATAAATGGATAGCAAGTTGTGAGTGCCCATTAGAAGTGTTTGAACTTTACTCAAGAAGCAATACAGAGACAGTGGTTATTTCTTCATGTGGGGTAATTATAAATAGACAGGAAAAAGATTCTTCTGGCAAGAATATAAAGGATGAAAGGAGAAGGTGAAGGTGGAAAAAAACTATTAAGAGACTAATACTATGGTTTAGGAGTTGATGGTCATGAGAATCTCTATAAGGGTGATGTCAGGAAGACTAAAGAAAAGGGAATTAAACTATTGTAGAAGTGGGATGTACAGCACCTGTAATTCATTCCTTCTCATGCCCAGAGATCTTAGTAATTGATATCAAAGTAAGGAGATAAACTTTCTTAAACAAAATAATTTCCAGTCATTATAAGGTTAGCTTACCATGACATGATCTCTGGGCCCTCTGAGGTCTACCATCCTCAAGAACCCTATTTGATAGACGTCTTTAATTTCCTGTCAGCATGAAGCTACCTGGAGAGAAACATAAACAAAGGCAGATGAATGTCCCCAAGCCCTCAGAGATCCATCTGGTAAAAACCACTGAACTGAACACTCAGCAGAGACAAGGTCACTTAGCCCCTATTTGCTTCCTCGGTGACTTTAACTTATTTGTGTTTGTCTTACTTTCACTTGCCTGATTGACTGTGGAGGGGGCTTATGGTTCATATCATCAGCTTAGTACACAAGAGAGACCTCTGATCATTTTCTGAGGGTTGAAAGTACAACATTAAAAGTCATTTTGGAGTGTTTAGTGTTCTCATTTGGCAAGATGTCATGATTGTGAAGAAGCTTTCTTCACACTTGCCAAATCAATAGGCATCTATGAAATTCAAAATGGGTTAACAAAAACAGAATCCATTTGTTTGCTCAGGATTTGGATTCCCTAGAAAAAGTAGGTCATTCAACCTCAATCTAAGCCAATTTACAAACAGATAGACAAAGATGGTAGTGGAAGTAAAAGCATAGAGAGAAATACCAGAGACCCAGAACCAGTCAGTCATTAATCATTGTATCAGGCATTGTGCTAACCAGTGAGAACATACCGACAAAAAACTGGAACAGTTGCTGAACTTAAGGAACTTATATTCAATCAAAGAAAGTACAAGTACAGAAAAGAGACATGCTCAAAATGAATGTAAGCTTGAAGTAGCTAAGCTAGCAATAAAGACAAGAATGCCTCAACAATACAATAATTCAGAACTACCTTTTGCATTAATAATAATTGTTTTGCATTTTGATAGCACTTTAAGGTTTACATGTTATTTTACAAATCTTGTCTCATTTTATCCTTAAAATAAAAAGATCACTATCACATTATTTAAATATGTTCCCCACCATAGAAAGAGAAAAACAGAGAGAAATAAGGATTTTGAATATTTGTTCACAGTTCTTGAAAAAAAATTAAATAAATTTTTCTCTTAGTACATACAAAACAAACTCAAAGCATAGCAAGAAGTGGCAAGAATCTGCATTTTTTTTTAAATTGTCAGAAAAACCAAGACTCAATTTGATAAGTGTTTATTAACTGTTGTGTGTAGTGTATTGTGCTAGATGTCAAAGATATGAAAACATAAAGGGAAAGTAATATAATCTCTGGCATCAAGGACTTTATGAGGAAACGGATATTTTCTAATAGAATGATGAAGAATAATTCACAGTTCACATTTGGAAGAAAACAGCAAAGGAAAAAAAAGATCCTTGACAGTTTCAAAATTTCAAAATGTATTGTAATATGATCTGGTTGTTGGTGATACCTTGGATATATTAGATCATGAAATTCAGAAATAAAAAAGATAAGCATAGATATTAGGGGGGATGAAAGAAGGCAAAGAAATGCTGTGTAATTGTGTAGATTTTTTAAAAATCATACTTTTTTGTAAGGCATATTGAAGTAAAATTGATCTTTTAATAATTATTTAAAATAATTAGCATTTATTTTAGTATTAACTAATATTATCTATGCTTCATGTCAATTTTTGGCTTTTATCCTATTTTTTTTGAATGACAATGGGAACTTTATTCCTCCAATTGTGACTATGTCCCTGATTCCTGAGCCAGCAATGCTCATGAAAAAGAAATTGAACACTTGATTTTTTTTCTTGGGATTTTGGGGAAAAACATAGTTACTAGCTTCCTATTTTTCTCAGTTGTGAACAACAATGTAAAACCAATTAATAGAACACAGCTCACAGCTTTACATTATATTTCATCTGACCAAGAAGCAGAATGCTTACTAAATAGAACTTTATATGAGACTTCAGTGACTGGTTTTATTCTTTCTCCTCCTCTCATCTCCCAATATTTATTCTAAACTATTACTTCAGAGAAGGAAAGTTTTCCAGGACCTCACTACTTCACCAAGCAGTCATTTTAACTGATACTTGATTTTGCATCACAAACTCTTTTAGGATAATAATTGCTTAGCTTACACAGCAGTCTTCTTTGGCCCACCTTTCCTTCCAACACTGGAATGGGAAACCTAATTCTGCTACTTGGGAAAACCATGTAACTTCTCTGGACTCCCTCCATTAAATGAAATATTAGGACTAGATGGTTCCTAAAGTCTCTTACAACTCTTTTCATTGACCTTTTACTAACGTTAACTTCTCAAAACTCTTTGTCTCTCTTTACCTGTTATCCACATCTATAACCTTAGGAGAAAATTTCCCCACAATCTGAGCCCTTCACAGACTGCTATTTTCTCTCATATTTTGACCCTCATACAACATAACTTTAATTTTCCTCTCTCACCCTCTCCATTAGGGTGGCATAGTGGTTTCATTGTGGGACTTGGCATAAGCAAGACTTGGTTTTAAATATCTATGATCCTTACCAGTCCTGTATTTATATTGAAATCTTTCAACCCTCTCAAACCTCAATTTTTTCATCTGCAAAATGAGGATAATAATACCAGTGAGTACCTATCTCAGTGGATATGAGGATCAGAGGAGAAAATGTAAAACATCTTGCAAGCATGAAAACACTAAAAACATTTCAGTTATTATTGACCACTTCTAATGGAAGCCTTGTTCTATTGTGAGCACCCTATATTCATTACCTCTTCTACCAGCACTCCTTTCATCTCTTTATCTTAAAAGAAAGCTGACTTCATTGTGACTTCTTTTTGTCTCTTTCACATTGTTTATTGATCTCTGTATGTAGTCTCTTTCGTCTTTCCCTTTCTATCTCCTCCTTCTCTTCTTCCTTCTCTCTCTGTTCTTCCTCCTCCTACGTCTTTTCTTGTTGCACCTTCTCCCCCTTTCTCTTCCTCTTTTTCCTCCTCCTCCTTTTATTTTTGTCTCACCTCCTTCTCTTCCTCCTCTTCCTTCTCATTATTCCTAACTCCAAAATATTGCTGCAGTCTTCTACCACTCTTTTTTTTCCTCTTTTGAAATACATTTTCCCATCTTTTCACTATTTTTACTGATCTTCAGGATATTCTTAAAGCTTCCTAAAAACTTCAGTGACTAAGTCTTTACTCCATCCCTAGAAACCATTTTCTGTGATTTTTAATATCCATAGTATCAAATAACTAGAACTGGTGAGGACCCTGATAGTTCTTTGAATCCAACCACATAATTTTACAGAAAAGAAAACTGTAGACAAGACAAGTTTAATTTTTAGCCAAGGCTTCAGAGCTAGCAGAGAGCAGAACAGGGATCTATCTACATGTCCTCTAAATACACATTCATTTTTTTTTCCTATAATGAAAACTCTTAGTGATTCTCAACTCTTGGCTTCATAGCTACTTTACCTCCAAAATTCTGATCAGTGACTTACTTCATTTTCCATTTCCATTAATCCTTCCCACAATAGACTACATTCTTTTGGCTTCATAATAATTCAAAATTCTTCAATAAAATTCAGAAATTCCCCTTTCAGACCATAAGCCCTATCTTGACATCTTTCTTCCTTCCCATTCTACCAACTATACTGAATATGTTCTTTAACTTTATCATCACTTCTAAACCCCTAGACTTTTCTGATACTTCATAAAGCACTTATTCAATGATTATTTATTAATTGACTGACTGTTATCCCATCCCATTTCCTTTATTCTATGTTCACTTGACTCAATATCTTTCCTGGACCCTATAATCAACCAATTTGCTATTTTCACATATCACTCTACACTCCTTTATTCCCTTGGCCTTTAAATGTATCAATCTTGTTAATTCTTCCCTTATATCATCATCCTTTATCTAATTTATCTGCTTTTATTCCTGGGTTGCAAAATATGATTAGAGATAGTCACAAAAACAAGTCACTAGTAGTTTCCACTACAAGTTAATGCTATCTAACCAGCTAGGGCTTTAAAAATGCTCAATATTTAGTTTATTTACCTTTAAGAGACTGTCTCCCATTCTCACAACAGTCATATTATATCATTTTCTATTTCCAACTCCCTTGCTCTACCCAGGCCCTCATATCTTTTATAAATGACTCCATCTTCTCCTGAACTGTTGTTCACTTGTTTCAGTCATTCCAATTCTTTGTGATGCCATTTGGGGTTTCCTTGGCAAAGAAACTGGAGTAGTTTTCCATTTCCTTATCCAGCTTGTTTTACACATGAGGAAAATGAGGCAAATAGGGTTAAGTGACTTGCCCAGAGTTACACAGCTAGTAAATGTCTGAGACCAGATTGGAATTCTGTTTTTTCTGACTCAGGACTCAACACTCTGTTTGCTGAGCCATCTAGCTGCCCCTGCAAGAACTGAACTGTACAGAGCCAACAAATATGAGCTCCTTTAACTTTCATCATTTTCACTTCAACATTTCGATATATTTTCACTTGTTCTCAGCTCTTTCTTTTAGTACTAGCATCAGAGAGATGCAGCACCAAGGTGAGGGGTACTGTTGAGGTACATAAAAGATGGATACAGTTTCTGCACTCGAGCAGAAGCAACAGCAGAACTCATGCAGATGTACTGTTGTCATTGTGTTAGTGTATAAGGGCAAAATTATACAAAGAGAGTTAAACATGATTAGCTGTAATCAAATAAATGTAAATAGAACTGAAGGGATAGACTTCTGTGTTTTTAAATGATTCGGATTATTCATTCATGGGTGAGTGCAATACTCACAGCAAACTTCAAAGCAGGGGTGTGTATGTATGTTTGTGTGTGTGTGTGTGTGTGTGTGTGTGTGTGTGTGTGTGTGTAATGTCTTATAACAGTGCTTCTTACTTAATCCAATAAGATTTAAGTCTTTATGAGAAGGCTTTTCAGAGACCACTTTAGATATATTTCTGATATCAGCTTGAACTAAAACTTCATTTATTTACCCTCCGGTGTTTTTTCAGAACTCACATCCTTATGTCATTAAAGAAGAAATGTGACCTCTCATTTCTAAAATTTACTCTTCACTTTGGGTCTTCAATAGATCCCTGCTTCCTGCAACAATCTTTTTTTCTCTTTTTAGCATCTTCTAGCTCCTTCACTAGTTCACTGAAGAAGCAAATTTAGGTCCCTCACATCATAAAACAGAAAAAAGCTTTAAATGCTTCTAGCTATTTGAGTTTCCATTGAATCTTTCTTATTCCCTTTATTATTAAATATTTTAGGAGACAAATCTCCATTTGTTGGCTTTACTTCATCATTCATTTACTCCTCAACCCCATATCACCAAGAAAATATAAATTTCAGACTAGAAAGTAACTTCTAGCTTGACTCTAATTCCCTCAGGTTAGAGTTTGAATAAATTGAATCCTATAGATATTAAGTGATATATCTAAAGATAAACAACTAGTTGGTAGTAAATTTGGACCTAGAATTCTAATTAATTTTCTTTTATCTGAACTATTGCAATAAATAGTCTCATAACTATTGATTTCCATAACTTGATTCTTTCTCCAATGAACATCACCATTCATATTGCTGCCGGATTAATCTTGCTATACTATAGTACTGATCCTATTATCACCCCCAGCATACACATTTATATAAAAATATACATATTCCTGAAAACTTTGGCTCTCCACTAGCTATGACTAAGCTCTGAACTCTTTTGTTTAATAATAATGCTTCTTCATGATTTGGCCCAAATCTATCTTTGCAAATGTGTCTCCCATTATTGTCTTTCACACTCCAAAATAACATTGATTAGTTATAATTTTCTAAAGACATCCAAGCATTCTCACCTCCATCTTTTTCTTTACTCAAAATGCTCCCTGTCTAAAATACTTTTTTCTACCTTAACTACCTTATCTCCTACTCACCAACCCAATTCAAACACCAACTTTCATAAAACCTTCCACTTCACTTAACCTCTGATCTCCACATTCTGTATCTCTCTGCCTCTGCCTCTTTATCTGTCTTTTTATCTCGCTGTGTTACATATGCATGCACACACACACACATACAAATACATACACACACACACACAAGTGATTCTCCATCCTTTGCAATCATATTATGTTGTTTTTTCTCACTAGATTTTCATATTCTACTCTTTTTTAAATCTTAGATTTAAGATTTCAGGAGCAATTGCTATTAAGGGAGATCTAGTATAGGGGAAAATACAAGCAAGAGAAGGTCAAAACCTTTTGGGATTGGATTTCAGCACAATAAAAAAGCTTCCATGATTTAAAAAAGTGTACCACAAATACACACAGGAATTAGATTATGACCTCCCAGTTCAAATTTCCTTTTTTTGAAGAGCTGCTTTGCTTGTATTTAGTTCTTTCTAAATACTTTCAATTCTAGTAACATCTTAAATGATTATCTGGGTCAGTTCAGTTGATTAGAGCCTGGTGCTAATGAGGACGAGTTTGCAAATTCAATCCCTGCACAGACCTCCAGGGTAATGAGGGCCTGAACTAGGGATCTCTAAGTGTACCATTTCTCTGAAAGAGTTTCATAAAACTCTGGCTTCACTCAATGTTGCCTTGCAGGGATTGATTGTAAGTGTAACTACAGATAAAATTCTTCTCCTTTCCTTACCCCCTACACATACACAAAATGGCAGGCTTGCAGTCTACCTCTCACATTCAGAGCAGTTCAAGTTGAGTGGAATGAAGAAAGGTTTTATTAGGGAAAAAATTATACACTAGTGCTGGGGCAACCAAGTAAGGGTGTCCACAGCCTATGAAAGTCAGGAGAAATTTATGCTTGAAAACCACAAGGGGGAGGTTTGAGGAAGGGTTGGGGAAGAAAATGGATGGTCTTTCTCCGGAACAGGTAGGACACAGAAAAATGATGTTTTGCAGAAACAATTGTCCACAAGACTAATTTAAGCCAGTTTGAAGTACACAGCTCAGCAAAATCAGCTAGTGAACACTAGCAAAGGCGTCTGGGAATGGACAAAACTTTGGCTCATTGCAGCCCCCTGACTGGATCCTTTTGGCAAAATAACTTGCTTTGTGTCTAGTGTACCTTTCTGGGAAGGTAACTCAGAAAAGAAACGTAGTCATTTTAATATTATTTTCACAAATATCATATGAATGTAAGCTATATATAATAATATAGTTTATTCATTTAAAAATGTTGATTGAAGAGCTAAACTTAAAAGTAAAAATAAATGAAATTATGTGCTTAAAAAATCACTAGGTACTTTCTTTTGAAATCTCTTATTTTTTGCTCATTTACCAGTGAAATCAGAATCCAGGAAAACTGAACATGCTTATGTCTCTTTAAGAAAGTCTGATATCTGAAATGTGCATTTATAAAAAATAAAATACATGAAGTTGCTGATTATTTACATTACATAAGTATTCTTCTATTTATGAAATATTCATAGCAAAATTTCTTCAAAATATTCAAAATATTATTTTCTTTGCAAACAAAAAAATGATTCAAGACACCATTTGCCATTCATTATTTTTTCAGCCATGTCCTACTCTCTGTGAGCATATTTGGGGTTTTCCTGACAACGATACTGGAGTGGATTGCCATTTCCCTCACCATATTTTACAGATGAGAAAACCAAAGCAAATAAGATTGAGTAACTTGTGAGGGGTCACAGAGCTAGCAAATGTGTGAGACTGTTTTTGAACTCAGGAAGAAGAACCTTCCTGACTCCAACATTGGCTCTCTATTCATTGCTCCACCTTCTCTTGCTTCTTAGGTCAATCTTGCACCAATCTGGGTAATATAAAAAGCAGTATAGATGCAAATAATACAGCCACATCATAATGCTCAATGAAACTCTCATAATTAAGACAAGTAGAACATCAGCTAGCCCTTATGGTTGTTTTCCAAATACCCTCTTTGTCATGTTCTGCTTAAGTTGTCTCAAGTCTAGTCAAGTGAGGTAAAAACCAGAAGAATTCTTTAGTGGAAGTTCCTGTTTATATTATATTTTCATATACTTTCAGTTATCAATCCCGAGAATGAACTAGTAAAATCCATCTCAGGTTTTTGCCTGTCACTGATCATTGAGGATCAGAAAACCACTTCTTTTTTTAAAGTCTCAAATGCTAGAAAGAAAAATGTACATATAAAGAAAGTCAATCCATTATGAGCAACTATGTATTTAAATTCATGGCTATATTTTCTGTTTTCCAAGTGATAGTGAGTAAATATTCTTATCTTTTTAATATTACTTTGAAAATGACTTATGTTCTTGTCTTATAAGCTACTGTTCTCTTAAATCTCTGTGGCCATCATGTACAAATACACAAATTAACATACTCTCCTATGAAATTTTTGATTCAGATTCTACCAGTAAAAAACATTAACAGCTTATCATTATGATTACAATGATGATAACTGATATATATATAGTGCTTTAAATTTTGCAAAGCACTTTACATACATTATTTTCATCCCTTGTTCTCATCATGCATTTCATGTCATTCATGCTTTGCAGGCCATATCATTTCCTGAATGTGTAAATGCTTTTTTGCCCTATCCCTCATCTCTACCTCCAGGTCTAGATCACATGCCATCTTCTCCTAAAGTCAATTTTCAGGAAACATTTATTAGGAAATTCCTATATGCCAGGTAGGGGCAGCTAGGTGATGCAATAGATAGAGTTCCAGGTCAAGTCAGGAAAGTTCATCTTCCTGAGTTCAAATGAGGTCTCAGATAATTTTTGCTTCAGTTTCCTCATATATAAAATGAGCTAGAAAAGAAACTGGCAAACCATATAGTAACTTTAGTAAGAAAAGTCCAAATAGGGTCACAAAGAGTTGGATAAAACTAAAGTGAGTAAACAAACAATAAAAAATATATATACCAAACATTGTGCATTAGTCTTTCCTAATCTTCCCTTCCACTTTACCTTAATCTTTTTTTTGTACTTATTCCATAACCCAGTTTATGTTATTGTTTTGTAGGCACATTTATTCCTCCCTACGAGACTATGAAACTCATTAAGAGGTACTTTGTAGCATATGTATCCTTGTAATCCCGGCTTCTAGAGTATGAAGAATGCAGTAAACAAATGTCTCTTGAACAGAATTCTTTTCTCTAGGGACATTGTCTGTCTCATCAAGATGAAGTGACACAAATCAATCACCTTTCCTATTGCAGCATCTATCCCCAGTTTTATTATTGACCAGCCTAGGATATTGGAAAAGATTGTCCAGTTTCTGGGCATCATTCAGATACCTTGATTTGCTACCATCTTTTAAAGATACCAAGATTATGAGGTTCACAGTGAAAATGTGGTCGTGGATTGAATCTAGCAGAGGTTCCTTATGATTCTGCCTTTATCTACTCTGTATTTTAATCACACTTTCTTAAATGGTTCTTGAAGGTTCACTTTTATTTGATCCAATCCATTTTTACTAAGTACACACAATATTCAAGGTACTGTAATGGGTGCAACAATACAAAGAAAAAGTAAACATTAAAAAAAGTTTCTTCTCTCAAGGAGTTTACATTCTATTAAAGTTATGCAAAACGTAAACTGATTGAGGAGAAAACAAAATCAAGTAAAGGCAACAGAAAAGGATAATAAAGGAGGGGGAACATAAGCTGAATCTTGAAAAAAACCAAAGCTTCTAAAAGATAGCAGTCTGAAAGAGAGGGCATCCCTGGCAAGGGGAAGAGTCTATGGAAAAGGTCATAAGTAGAATGCTTACTTCAGGGGAAATTAAGTCAGTTTGACAGGAATGGAATATGTGTGGAGAGGGGAATTTTAAATGAAACCTACAAAGATAGGTGGGAGCCAAATTATGAAATGGCACTTAAGAGACGATTGGTAACCTTTGAAGAGTTCTGCTTCAGTGAAGTGGTATGGACAAAGCCAGATTGCAAAAGGGCAAAGAATTCAGTGGTGGGACAGAAATGCAGCATTTTTCTAAGTGTTTGACTATAAAAGGGTGGAGAGGTGACACAGGATGATAGGGGGCTGAGATAGTCAAGAATACTGCTTTTTTTAAAAGGATGGGGAAATGTTACCATCATAAAATTAATTAATAGATGGGGAAATTGAGAATTAGAAGAAGTCTGAGTAAAGGAAGAGGATCACAAAGGAAACTGAAGTAGATAAGATCAAAAGCACAGTTAAATGGCATAGTAGATGGAGAGCTAGGCCTAAAATGAGGAAGTTTTATCTTCCAAAGTTCATTCTGCTCTTAAACACTTACTAGTTGTGTGACCCTGGGCAAGTCACTTAACCCTGTTTGCCTCAGTTTCCTTATCTGTAAAATGAGCTGGAGAAGGAAATGGCAAACCACTTCAGTATCTCTGTCAAGAAAGTTCAAAATGAGGTCACAAAGAGTCAGACATAACTGAAATGACAGAAGAATAACAATAGCAGCAGTGGCAGCAATGACAAAAAGGATCAAGGTCATAAATAGAAGAATTAGATGGCCTTAGAAAAAAGAAAGGATACATCTTTATCAGAAATTGGAATAAAGGAAGAGAAAATGGGGTGGAGGAGGCAAGGACTGAGAGGCTTTGAGATATAGAGTGAAGAAAAAAGCTCTGGAAGAATGAAATGAGTGATTTCCTGTTGAAACTGAGTTGCAAAAAAAGCAACTTAAGAGACTTAAAGAGAAATAAGGAGATTGAAAGCTTGTAGCTATACAGTATTCTTGAGGATAATATTGGGAGCTAAAGTAGGAATAGACTCCAACTACCTGCTGGGGATTCTCTGGGATTAAGTGTCCCTGTGGAAGGGGATTCCTCCTAAAATAAAATGCAACAGTCTCTTTCCTCATCACACAAATACTGTAATGAGGCAACTAATAGCAGAATGTCATTTTATAATAAATACAAATGGCTTGCTCACTCATAAATGGATGTGGTTTCCTTTATGAAGGAGTCAAGGTTTATTGGATATATTGCAATTGATATTCTTTTTAGATGTCTCTTAAAAAAGTCATTTCTTCTTCCTGTCCCTTAGTGGATTAAGTTTATAGGTCTTGTTCTTCTGCCAAACACTTTTTTTTTCTGGTTACAGTCTATATCTTTTACGTAAAACAGAACTGGAATGCTCTTAAATGTAAAAAAGCAAATTATTCCATGAATAGAAACAATTTTCAAAAAGAAAAAATTCAAACTATCAATATCAATAAATATATGTAAAATATCTAAATCACCCAAAGAAATATGAACTCTGAGATTTAACTTTGAGCCTTTAAGATTGACATAGTTGACAAGAAAGGAAAATGATAATGGTTGGAGAGTCTGCAGGGAATTCTATCATTACTAGTTTTTGTCACTTGTGGGAATGTGATGAGGAAAGAATTGAGTAGATTGAGGAGCTGAAAAGTTAGGCTACTTAAGGGAAGATTAAGATACTTTCCTAGTATAAGAGTAGGAGTTAAAGTAGAAAAGAAAATAGTGAGCCAGAGACTAAACTTCTTGATGAAGGAAGAATGTCCCAGAAGTTGATAGATAACAGCTATCTCAAACATGACTAGTGATAAATATGGATTAAATGAACATTAAAGGAAAAGTGGTTATTCAATGATGTTAACAGAGGAATAAGTCTGACTCCATGACCACAACCAGTAAGTTAGGGGATATGAATGAAAGTATAACCAGAATGGAAAATTCTCACTGCCATTCTGCAAGGGACCTTCAAAGTCATCTAATCCATTCTATTTATTTTACATATCAGGAAACAGAGACTCAAAAAGGTGCAAAGATTTCTTCTAGGTCATATATATAAGGAGAGGAAGGGTAATGACTTTTATCAGTAGATAAAAATTTAGGTTGCCTATAATCTTGATGCTTTTAAGCAGATTTGACTTTTGGCATTTTGAATATCAGATTCAGGTAAACTTCTGGGGCTTAGGAAAAGTATGGTCTGATTCTTTCAGGGAAGTTTCTGTGACACTGGTAGATTTCTGAACATTTTTCCTGGTGTGTTTATGGATAAGAAGAAATCCAGGGGAATATGCTTTATGTCTATATTTTCTTTCTCTGGGCAGCTTATGTACTGTGGATATGCTTAGTATCTTCCTTAGTAACAAGGTTCAATTTTGAAGTAAGGGCTGAGTCTGTGATGATAAGGGCAGTCAAATATAGTCCAGAGTATATTTCTTTTATGGTGCATATTCTAGGAACCAGCAAAATAACCCAAAGCGTAGGTTTGAGAGTCCCACGTGTAGCATGGTTTATATAATCCCTGCTTAAAGTCCCCTGAACCACTTGGGTAAAGTTACATATAAACAATCTAAATTCTATTCAAAACCCTTCCTCTTTGTCCAATCACCTAGAAATACCATGAGGTCAAGGTCACTTTAAATATGAAAAGTTGTTAAGAATTTGATTATTAGATTTTCTCTAATCTTGAGAAGAAGAAATGACAAAGTTTGTGGGAGAAATGCTAGTTAGACCTAGTCACCATGGTAGACTGAAAAAGGTGCTGAACTAAGAACTGACAACCCTGGGTTCAAGTACTGACTCTGATTCATATTCATTCTATGACTATGAGAGAGCCATTGAGCTTCACCACACCTCAGTTTTCTCATCTCAAAAATGAGAATGATTTATTTCCTACAAACTTGAAAATTGTTGCAATGAAAATGCATTACAAATCTTAAAGTGTCACATAAATATGAATTTTGTTCAATCATTTCAGTCATGTACAAATCTTTGTGACCTCATTCAGGATTTTCTTGGCAAAGATGTTGAAGTGGTATGCCATTTTCTTCTCCCATTCATTTTACAGATGAGAAAACTGAAGTAAATAAGGTTATGTGACTTGTATAATGTCACATAGCTAGTTTGTAAGGCCAGATTTAAGCTCGAGGAGATGAGTCTTCTTACCTCCAGGCTCAACATTGAGTCACCTACCTACTTCTACTAAATATGAATAGCAGTATAATAAATGTAGGGTATAATAATAATAATAATCATTATTATTATTATTAGGAAAATTTTTTACAAATAATTGATATTATAGATTCTCCACCTCTATGAACATAAAGAAGGCTATTTCTTACAGCTATGTCAACTGTATTGTCTAAAGCAGTGGTGACAAATTCAAATAGAAATGGTGGCCACTAATTCAAATATAAGCACCCTTGTGAACCATATATTGACTTAGTTTTAAACTGTAATGTTATCTGTTTTACTTTGTAAAGTATTTTATTAAATTGTATTTTGTTAAATGTTCCCAGTTTTGTTAAATACTTCATAATTACATTTTAATCTGGTTTGAGCTGCATTTGGGAGAGTTATAGGTAGCTATGTGTCTGACACCTCTAGTCTTATACTTTCCTTAATTGTTAGGCAGAGGTGCTTGGTTCCAGTTCAATTTAATTCATGGTGATTATTCTGCTGAAACCTAGGCTGGTCCAAAGGCCCTCTAGAAAGCTAGTCAGAACATTACAAAGTTCCAGGTAAAATTACTTAGTTTGGGGTTCAAACAAAAAAAGAGAGAAAAAAAATCTGAGTCATGAGCATAATGGAAATAAATAGTTTGATTGACTTATTTTCAGCTTATTTGAAACAGTTTTTTTTTTCATTTATAAGATTATGACAGCCTCCTGAATTTGAACTCCTATAAGCCCCATCTTTCATAGTTTGAATAATATATTATATTTGTGTCCTGAGATGATTTTGAGACCACTCTTTCTTCCCTGTTTTTCTGTATCAAAGGATTTAGTTTTAATGTAGTGAATTGATAAAACTCTGGTACATCCAAACCTATGGCCTATCCATTGGAATATTAAAGTTGGCTCTAATTTTTCCCCAATAATTCAGAATTCATCTTCACAACAAATTTCTCCTGCCCTAAACTATCACTAGGAGGACATATGGTCATGATCAATATAAGTGTGTTTAGTAAGAAATGATCTTTGGAAAAGAGGATGAATATTAGAAGATGGGTAGTTTTAATTGGTAGTTATAGTTGATAGGTTAAAGGACTTATTAATTTTTACTGTAAATGGATCATTATATTTTCAACAAGGGATATAGAATCTTTCTATTTTATGTGGTAAATCACACTCATCTTTGACTTGCAAGTTATTCACCAGTGAGTGACATCAATTTGTCTTTATATGTCATCATGCTTGTCTCAATAGTATTCAAGAGATCAGTCTAGACAACTCAACTCACAAGTTAGCATTTGCACTTGGAATAATGGTGTGGGAAACATATCTGGTAAAGATTTAGGATTGAACTTTATAGATGGCATTTGTAATATGACACATAGCCCATTATTACATTGAGTTTGACTGATTGGCAAGGCATTTAGATGTCTGAGGTTGATGTCTCTCTGAAGACTACAGGGGAAAATCATTTCATATTTCTGCTTTAAAACTTCATCAAGTTCTTTTTAAATGTATTTAATACCATTCCATAAATATGGGCATGGATATTTTAAAAATGGGTACTCTGTTTCAGAGACGAAGCTTTCACACATGATAAAATAGTTGCAAATATTTAATGTTTAAAAATAAATTTAACTATTGTATATGAATTAAGAATAATATTATTGATTTACTTCCAAAGGTATAAAGGACCAAAGAAGAGCAGAAATTAGGTAAAAAATAATTTTTAATTAATTAAAGGACTATCAAGAGAAGTTATATGGCAAATTTGGAACATATCTCTGTGTCTCTGTCTCACTGTCTCTGTCTCTGTCTTTCTCTGTGTCTCTGTCTTTCTTTTTCTCATCTCTATTTCTCTATCTGTCTTTCTGTGTCTCTGACTCTGTCTTTCTCTGCTCTCCCCCTCTCTTTCACACACACACACACACACACACACACACACACATAGTGTAAGAACTAAGATTCATAATGACATTAGAAAAATATGCTCATGGAAAAGACTTTGCCCTCATTTGTGAAAAAAAATACAAAATGAGAAAAAGAAGTCATAAAACAAACTTAGAGAGTCTTCCATGAAGATAAGATCACTAAGGTCATGGAAATGACAAAAGCATGTCTTTAATTAGTAGAAATCAAAACAAAATGTAAGTTTTTTTTTTTGTATAAACCATATGAAGTATCCTGAATCACAAAAGAAAATCAATAATGACCATAACTAAACCAAGAAAATTTCATGGTAAGTTTAAAAAGTGATCTTCTCAAATCTAGAAATACCATAAAGCCAAGGTTAGATCAAGCAGTAATCAAAAGCTGAAGATGAATGAGAAAGGTTATCACTTGTATATAAATTTGTATTCTTTTAACTCTTTTGCTATACTTTATATCATTTTGAGATACAGTGTTCCTTAATTTTCTGTAGAAGTCCTACTTTAATGCTTCATAGTGTAACGGAGATAAATTTGGGTCCTCAAAGATGAGACCAGATCATAAACTTTGACAGAGTCTACCAAACTGAAAGGATTGTTATTATTGGTACAATTAGAATAAATCCTATTCCCCCACCCTTCTTCCCTTCACTGGCTCTCTTTATCTTTCTGTCTTTGTCTCTGTCTGTATATGTCTGTCTCTGTCTCAGTCTCTCTGTTTCTGTCTCTCTATCTCTCTCTATCTCTCTCTTACACACACACACACACACACACACACACACACACACACTTTTATTCTCTGCTGACTCACAGACTGATTGTATTGCTTCCCCTCTGCTCACTCCAGAATATTCTCTTTCCCAAATGGAAAATTCCAGAGATTCACATTTTCTAGGTATCATCACTGCTTCAGGATGCTAGAATCATTCAGTGTACCTATGGATAGGAAATAAGACTTAATGGCTATAGCTAAAACATATGAGATGGGGATACCTACTGTCATCTATTATATTAATCTCCAATCTCTTATTGTCAAGGTTCCCCTATATTCAAGGTTTTGAATCTGAAGGGCTAAAAAACTCTAAAATTTCCCAGAGAAATACCCTTATTCAATCACAATAGGCTATTATCTCACTTCCTTCTTCTAGTATCTCACACCTTGTCTTTCAGCATCAATTCCATCACTCAAACCAAGCACACTATGTCTCCTTATACACTCATACTTTGTTCTCTGTTCATCCCATCAGCAGATGTCCTGATGTTCTTTTATAGCCTGTAGAGTAACTACCAATCATTTCAAAAAGGTGCAAGCCTTCTTCAACCTGGAAATGTAGTTGCTGCCTCTTCAGAGTCTATCAATGACAGAGAACAGTTCCTGTGATCCAAGGATGAGCATAGTTTAGTTCACAGAGGCTTATCCAAAGGAAAATGACTGCTCATAGTGAACTGTGAAATATACAAAAATACAAAACAGCTCTCAATAGTATGTAACCCTTTTGTACTTTCATAACAATGGTAGCTGAATGGTAGGAAAGTAGAAAGCAAGACACAAAGAATCACAATATTTAGAAAGTCTACAAATATAAATTTACTATAATCTGTTGGCAAACTCTCACATATGGTTTCTATCTAATGACCAGTGAATTTACACATTCCAGAAGTGACTGATCTAACTCAACTCTAACATTGTTAATATAAATGAAATCTAAAGACGTTTTTGGGCAAGCCAATTAAATAGACATCATGGAGGTACGTTCCTTAGAAAGACAAATAAATAAGTTAATGGAATGAGTTACAGTGTGAGCCCAAAGACATGAAACATCATTTCATGGGATACTTGTTTATATTGCTTTGCAGTACTCACAATGAGTGTAGTCAAAAAGAATTATGGGCTATCTCCCAACATCTGTTGAAGAGATTGAAGAAGCAAAGAAATGTTAGGATCTTGGCAAGGTCATAAAACTAAGTCAGTACATACGTTGAAACTTCATGACTTCAACCAAAAAGGTGAACACAGAGGAGGATGCTAGAAATCATATCACTGAAACTATGCTAAATTCTGAGACACAACAAAGCCTCTTAACAAAATTTACAAATATTCAAAAAGATAGTTTTGTGAAAATAATGTATATTTAAAAGAATCATAGCAATAATAGAGCTTCCCTAGAAGTCAGGAAGACTTAAATTTAACTCCCACATTTAACACAAATTAACTATGTTGCCCTGGGGATATCACTTTACCTCTTTGAAGCCCAAGATTTTTTTAAGTTATGGAACAATTCCCTAATTGCATTGGGGTAAGGAATTTCCATTTTAGACCCAGTGAAATCACGGTTACATACAAAATTATAACAACAAAGAATATACTTATATAGTATTTTAAAGTTTACAAACTACTTTCCAAAGTAAGCAATTAAAGTATTATTAGCCCTACTAGCCCTACTTAATAAATAAGTAAAGTAAGTGAAAGAGCAGTTAAATGTGATTGTCAGAGATGAAATATGGATATGTAGTTACTAAGCTGGTCTGTTTCTTTATGACCACATATCTTGAATATGTGCTATTGACAGAATCTTCTGTAAATCTAATATAGAAATAACCCAAATAGAACAAAGTAACTTGGCTTCCTCTTAAGCTGCAATTATGGTGAAAGGAACTAAGCCAAATCTCTCAGGATCTGAGGTATATCAAAATTATGATTGTGAATTCAGAACTGAAGTTAGACAATTTGTAAAAAGGGCCATCAATATTTAGTATACCCCAGTCAAGAGCTGAGTAAGCATGGTAAAATTAGGAGTGAGAGGTGACTCTCCAGAAATGTCTAATGTGATAGTTGCCAAAAAGCCCAGCATAGAAGCCCAAAATGAGTTCATATGTATAAGAAAGGGCAAATGAAAAACTGACTATTGTTAGTAAAATAATGTCTCTGACAGATGGTCTATAATGAAGAAAAGTGCTTTGGATGGGAAAGGAATAATGTAAGCAGGGATTACAATACTAATGAAATATAATACAAATAATCAAAGACTTTGAATAATGGAGGGCAGCAATAAGGCAGTGACCTAGAGAGGAGATCATCAAGTCAGATGAATCCCTACATCCTTAAACTTATCTGTTCTACTTCTATATCTCTCCTCAAAAGAAATATTTTCCAAATACATTTATATGCAATTCTTGTCTTTTAAAACTTTTACAAACCTCTTACTGTCAAGGACTATCACCAATATCACCATTAATATTTTTATTGAAACAATCCATTTAGGTTTGAAAGTATCTGGATTTGAAATTCAAGGAGCAGAATTGGGAGCTTTTTGCTTTAGAAATTTCACATCTCATGGTATGACATATTCTGTCTGTGGGTCTTCGAGGTGAAATTTAAATCCCACTTAGACCACTAGTATTTTACATAGATTTCATAGTTAGTGTATGTGGTTGGAAAGAAACTAAAAAGATGAGAACTTGGCTAGATTCTGATTGCTATTGCCATCTCTCCCAGGAGTGCATACTATGCCCTAGGGCTTTGTGTTGAATCCACAAATCTAAATTATAACAACAAAACATCTGAATGATATTATTAAGTGATGATGTTTGGAGAATGAAAAATTACCTTTTGACAATTTATAAGGTGATCCTTTATTGGTAAAAAATAATCCTTGAGGGAACAAAAATATATGTTGATCTACTCAAATTAAATATCAGGGATAAATATGATCAACTGTAGGCAAAATTAGCTTCTTAACATATAACTGCTCTCTTTAGATACTTTTATTCTTCCTAATGATGCCTATTTTCCCCTCCTTTTCAGATGTTTTGTTGTATTTTATTTTATCAATAAAGTGCTTTAAAAACCAAAAAATGCTGTGTAATGAGTAGGTAAGAATCTGCTTTTGACTAGATGTGAAATAATACTTGTTTTAGGAATTCATTGTAGTAATATCTTCATACATTTCTGTGCCATTGTTAAGTTTTCATATCCTCTGGCTTCAAGAAACAAAGAGATTATGGCACAGGGGAAGGACTCAGAATGGCACTGTCAAATATAAAGCACTTGGTAACAGTAATATAGCATCAACATTCTCTAAATCCCTTGGTCTAATATGTGCCTCAAGGTGTCTAGAAGCTTACAACAAAGACCAGTTGCAGACTCTCTCCAGAGACACTTACTACTCAGGAAAACAGAAACAAGACACATGGAAAAAAGCACCCAGAGATCCGTAGTTTTGCTTTCTCATAATATAGTCAATTCTGTAATATTAAAAGCAGTTTAGAAACACCAGTTCAATGGTTGGTTCAATGGACAAGTTGACTGTCCATTTACAGTTTTACAAGAACAAACTGGATTCTGGGAACTTTTTTTTTTAATTGATGTGTTTCAGTATAATTGCTTATCTCTTTTATTCTATACGTTTTATTTTATGAATTTAAAAACATTATTCTGAAAAAAGATCTGTAGGCTTTACTAGATTACCAGAGGAATCCATAACACACACACACACACACACACACACACACACACACACACACACAAAATTAAGAACTCCATGAGCTAGAGACAACATTCAAGGACAGGGACACTGGCTACCTTCTTTAAATCATTAGATATAGGTGAGATCTTCCTGATTCACAAAACAATTGCCCTGTCTTCCTGGTCGTAAAATTCATGCATTTTTAATGTTTACGAGGAAAAGAAAAAAAATTTAAACTAGAAGTAAATTGTGTAAAAGTCTTGTGGCAAGATGAAAAATGCTAAGAATCTGTAAATGTTCCCTAGGAAACTGCATTATGTACAAATGTTTCTACACACCTGTAGGGAGCAGAAATGAGAGAAGTGGTAAATGATAGGTAAGTGGGTATGATAAACTTTTTTTTTTCTACTTAGACACAATCACAAGCATTGCTCGGTTGATTGTGAATTTCTTTCTTTCTGTTTGGTCACAAAGAAGAGGGAGAAGAGGAAAGGATTCAGTGGAAAGAGGAGCATTTGGAGTCAGATTATATGGATTCTGATTCTGTATTTGCTACCAGTGTGACCCTGGATAAGTAGTTTAACCATTTAGTGCTCAATTTCTTCACTTGCCAAATGGGAATAGAAGTTGAATGAGATAGCCCTTTCCAGCACTAAATCTGTAAGCCTATGAAAATAGGCTCATCATAGGGCTGCATCATAGAGCAGAGGAAATAGTGTAATAGCTTTCAAATATTCCATCTATACAATGGACAAGTAATTAAATAAATTTAGACTTTCTTAAATTTCCAGCATTAAACCTTTAAAGCTCCTTGAAACTTTCAATCTGAAAGCAACTAGATCACCATACATGTTACAGTACAAAGACAAGTGGACTTGGAATAAGAGGAATACTTTGGTACATAGAATAGAGAATCTTATTTTCAATTTCCAACTCCATGTGACCTTGATTAAATTACTTCATCTCCTCCTCTTTAACTGAGGACAAGGACTGTTATAATTTAATCTTTGTGTCTTGACGTAGTAGTAGGCATATAATAAGTAGCTCTGTGTGTGTGTGTCTTTTTATATCTCTCTTTCTCTGTCTCTCTGTCTCTGTCTCTGTCTCTCTCTCTCTGGTCTCTGTCTGTTTCTATCTCTTTCTCTGGCTCTCTTTCTCTCCTCTCTTGGTCTCTTGCTCTCTGGTTCTCTCTCTCTCTGGTCTCTGTCTGTTTCTATCTCTTTCTCTGTCTTTCTGTCTCTGTCTTTCTCTGTCTCTGTTGATCTTGGTGTCTTCAATCTCTGACCAGGCTCTAAGTTTTCCTATTTCAGCCACCTTTGTGATAATAGGAACAACTTGTTTTTATCTTCTCTTTCCATGAGAACTCTTCACATACTTGGGGTTGATACTCTAACTCATTAATGGGTTTAAGGTCTAGCGATTACATCTCAGTCTTTTGAGATGGTTTTGCTGGGTAATGGCTATTGTGCATGCTACAGCTTCTTGGAGCCAGAGATGAATGTTGGGTAAATGAGCTGGACAACAAAAGTGGAAGAGCAATCCTGAAAAGGGCTCAATAGGCCCCCATTTACATTCCTGTCGCCCTTTATAAGGAAGGTAGGAGAGGCTTAAGAAGAAAATAATAAATTCTATTTTAGATATATTAAGTTTAAGACATTTACTAGACAGCCTAGTTTGAAATTAGTGAAAGGCAGTTGTAAGTGCAAGATTAGAGGTCATCAGAAAGATTGGGATGAGAAAAGTAAATTTAAGAATCATCAGAATAGAGATGATATGCATGGGAGCTGGTGATATCACCAAGTGAAGTGATATAAAGAAAACAAATAGGGATCCCAGAACAGAACATTGAAGTATGCTTGGAGTTAGAAGACATGGTCTGTAGGTAGATCTAGCAAGGAAGACTAAGATGGAGCAGTCTTCCATAGAAACTCTACTTCCTTGCCTTATCATAATATGGCCTGGGCTCTCAAAGGCTATTCTAGTCAAAGATTAGACAGTTTGCACTAACCTAGAAAGGCTTCAGTGTGGACCTGTCAATGGTCTGAGAACTATTTTAGCTAAGGATCAAAAAAGCACTGGTATAACAACCCAAAGTACTTTTATGATTGACTCAAAGCTATTTATGAGCCCCAGATCTATGGTGCATCTCAACTACTCACTGCTGATGCAGACACATTGATTAGTAATAAGGACATGATCCTAGAAAGATGGCTAAACACTTTCAAGTTGTTCTCAAAAGACTGTCATCAATCAATGCTGAAGCCACTGACCATTTACCTCAGGTTGAAATCAATCACTGCCCAACTAAAGTTCCAATTGAAAAAGAGGTTTTGAATGCCATTATGCTTTCATGTAGCAAAGGATCTGGTGCTAATTCTATTCCAACTGAGATTTATTTACATGGTGAGGAGTCCATTGCTCAAAATGATTATATGGCAAAAGGAAGTTAGACCCCAGTTGTTCAAGTTATCCATCTCTATAGAGGTAAAAGGAAAGGATTGTCCTGTGACAATCATGGGAGGAAAGAGGAAGTCTCTCTCTTAGCATTACTGGAAAGATTCTTGTCAGAGTTCTCCTTAATAGTAGTAGCTTTTTACTAGACCTATGGTTTTGTTTGTTTAAGGAATTCTGGTTGCAAAAAAAATTCCCAAACTTCCACTTTTTCTATAATTCAATGTCATAAAAATTGTTCTATAAATGGGTCCCTAGAGATTTCATTATTTTCCTGAAGTCATATAGCCATAATGTATTTGGTACAGGACTAGAAGGTCAGGTCTCTCTGACTCTAAAACTAGCTCTTTATACACAGTGTCATCAAAATACTAGTAACAATTATGATTAATCAGTCAAAATCCAACCAATTATGTTAAAAAGGGAGGTTGAAATGGCAATGATCCTGGAGTGCCTTGCCATTTCCTCTTACAACTTAGTTTATAGATAAGAAAAATAAAACCAAGAGGATTAAATTACTTGACAGGAAGCACACAGATAAGATGTGTCTGAAGTCAAATTTGAGCTAGTAGAGTTGAGTCTTCCTCAGTGCAGACCCAGCACTCTAACCATTGTGCAAACCCAGCTATAATATAACATAATGTGATATGACATGACATGATGTGACATATATAATATAAATAAAATATAAACATTTCTTCTTAGTGAAGATATTTTTTTAAAAAGTGAAGATGGGATGACATACTTATTATCACCCTCATACAACTGTTACTAAAATTGTTTTGAACAATGATCTCAGTAAGACTAAAAATTATGAACTCATCTTCTCAGCAATGTTGTGATTCAACACAAATCCAACAGCCTTGGGAAGGAAAATTACACCTATATCCAGAGAAAAAAACTAGAAAATAAATGTGGATTAAAGCATTGTACTTTAACCTTTTTGTTCATTTGTTTGTCCTTTCTTGTGTTGTTTTTTTTTTTTTCCATTTGGTCTGATTTTTCTTATACAGCATGACAAATATGGAAACTTGTTTAAAAGGATTGTACATGTTTAAGCTATATAAAATGTTTTGCTGATTGAGGGAAGGTGGAAGTAAGGGAGGAAGGGAGAAAAATTAAGAACACAATGTTTTACAAAAATGAATGTTGGAAACTACCTTATTCTGTATTTAGAAAAATAAAATACTATTAAGGAAAAAAGAAAAAAACACATGGAATTAAAAAACAAGAATTATGAGCCTATATTCCCAGAGTTTCATTCAGTGAAATAAAAATCATTTTAAATCCATCTGTGTAGTAGTTAACTAAGTGCTAAACACAGAAGAATAATAGTAGGATAATAGAGAAGATACATGTAAGCATTACCCCAAACCTTTGGTTCTATTTGACTTATTAATTCAAATTCAAGACTTTTAAGATACATTTTTTCTTTGTGTCTTTTAGTTTTCATTAGTAGGCCTCAAATGTTACTAAGAAAGAAGCAATAGTATAAAAAGAATGAAATAATTAAAAATAAAAATAACAACAACAGAACTGGCTTCAAGAATCAAAAAGGTCATGGGCCTGATATATACCCACTGTGTGGTTCTTTACAAACTGAATAATTTCTTGGTAACTTTCTATTCATCTCTATAAAGAATTTAAGTTTCAGAGAAGACGCAAACAGCAATGATAGGGACCTTCTTCCTATAAGCTCCATCATCAAAAGGCACAGATCTGGTCAATAATAATAATAATAATAAGTTAGCAAAGAATAAATGGTAAAGTTTATTTTAGATATTTATCCATTTATTATGGAGTCCTCTGGGTTATTTACAATTTAGCTTATAAATTTATAATTTTCATTTAATAAACACATCTGGGGTAATGTCAAATATACTGAATGTTACCCAGGTGGTTAAAAAGGTAAACAAAAGAAAAGGGTTTTTTTTATGATAAATGATGTCATAAAGGTTTTAGAAAGTAGATTTGGTGATGTCATGCTATCTTTGTACCTGCCTTACTATTGTATCATCACTGGCAAGTTCATTCATATATCCAAGAACCTCATATGCCATCGAGATCTATACATACCTTTGGATATCCAGGAATCACACTAATATGAAAAGGATCCTGAACTGCCAAGAAATAACGTCCATCTTGGAGAGACTCTCATTCTCTACTGCTTGACTTTCAGACCAACCATTTCATAAAAGTTCTATTTGCTTTATTTTGATTTACAATTATTGAAATTTTAATAAGAACTTTGCAGCAACACTCGGCATCTCATACTGTCAGAGAGAAATTATAACTTTATTGCAGCACACACTGACAGCCAACTCATAAAAATGAATGACATTCTATATCATAACATCTCATAGGCTGTTCAGCATGTTAATAGCTTACTTCATCTTTCTTTAGAATAATGAGGCAGACAGTGTAACAATATTCAACATAAAATGAAGATTAAGAAAATTTGAACTGAAGCAAGAAAATGGCATTTAACAAAAGTCCAAACAATTTTCAGATTAAAAGTTTCAATTAAAGTACTATTAGCAAGCGTTTTGATCACTGGAGCCAAGCTTTGTTATTGGAAACCAACTGATATTTCAAAGTATATTTATCTGTAAATGCATTGAACTCTACATCCTCTACCCCTGAGAAGTTCCAAATTCTCTTTTACTCAGTTGGATGATATGGGATTGTAACTGTGCACTAAACTAAAATAATGAACATAAATAGCTCAAAAAATGAAAGACTATTCAGCTTTGGGAAAGTAAGCTACCTGTTTATCATATTTCTACAATCAAGACTGTAGGTATTTCTCTAAAACCTATTCTTCAGACTGATAACTTTGAGCTCTGTGCTTTTTGAATTGTGTGCTTTATATTTAGATTGAGATGATTCAAAAATATCAGAGGGCACATAGATAAATATGTTGAGATTGAAAGAAAAATATTATATATGGGGAAATAATTATTACACAGAGTCAGAAACTTATAAAAATAATAAAATTTATTGGATCTTTTAGTTTAGGAAGTTATGGATTCTCTCAAACTTGAATCCAATGTACAGTCTAGTCAGAAAACATTATTTTGGATCCTGATACTTTTAGAATAAAGTATGCCATAAAGAGGAGGACTGAGAAAGAAAAAGGGTTGGTAATATTTGCATTCAAGTATGTGATAGTGGAAATAATTCTGCATTTGAGTCAAACAGCCTGGATTTAAATCTCAACTCTGGTACTTACTATCTATTTGACCTTGGGAAAATTACTCTTTGAACCTCACTTTCCTCGTCTACATAATTAGGATGCAAATAGTTTCTAACATTTTTTCAAAATTCTAAATCTGTGATTTTATGATAGCCCCTGTTTTGCAGACATATCCCACTGATATAATAGACAAGGCTTTAAGAGCTCAAGTAGAGTACTAAGAAAAGAAGTTTGTACTAACAGGTTTAAAAAAATTGAGAGAATAGATCTATATGAAGTTTTTATGCCTATGCAGTCAGAAAAAAAGATGTATGTTTTATTTGTGATCCATGAAATTCTATGGGAAATCTGTAAAGAATATAGAGGGAGAAAATTTGTAAACCTTCTTCTTCATCAAAACAGAATCATCTTCATCAAAACAAAAATTTTTAATATAGAATTTTTAAGGGTCTGTGAAAATTGTCAAGTAAAATATATTTTCTGGGAAAAGGATAACCCCAATTCCCCCCCAAAAAAAACTCATTGACCTAGTAAAGTTGCTATTGGAAATATTCCTCACAAACTAAAACAATAAAAAGATGTCTCATATAAAAACAAAATATTAAAAATAAAACAATGTAGCAAAAGAATAGAGAAAAATTGGATAGCCATGAATAGGGAATGGATGAACAAATTATTGTATATGGATGGAATGGAATATTATTGCAACACAGAAAGGATAAATATGAAGAATTCAAAAACAAACAAACAAATGTCTAGACAAACAAATCTTTGGAAAGTATTCATTAATTAATAGAACAAAAAATAAATAAAATCAAGAGAAGAATAAAGGCAACTAACTTATACAATGTATCAATCCTGCAACCAGGAAGTTCAAATATGGCCTTAGGCATTTAATGGATGTGTGACACTGGGAAAGTCATTTAATTTTATTTACCTCAGTTTCTCAATTGTAAAATTAACTGGAGAAGGGAATGCCATGTTAAGAAACCTCACAGAGGCCCATTAGGAGTCAATACTACTTGAAATGATCAAACAACAAAAAAAGACATAATGATCAAAAGAATTTGAATGAAATAAAACCTTAAAAAGCACATGAAAATACACTAGAAAATAGAAAATCCAATAGAATGGATTAACTCGTATTGTCTCCACACTTTCATTCCCTAAATAGAAAAACATTAGGAGTAAGAGTATTGCTACATATAGGAAGTATTTTGTTTTGTTTTTATTTAAATCTGTCAGACTGTGAGGTGCTGTTTGATTTTGATTATCTTATTTTATTTTCAGTGAAGGATGGTGTTACAATGGTGGTATACTGAAGATATGAAAGCTAAAAAATAAAAGGCAAAAATAAAATTTTTAAAATGCATTTTTAAAAGAAATGAAGAACTTTTGCCTAAGGTGTCAATGAAAAGTATCGTAGAAAAGTCTGGATTTCCCACAAACACTTCAGTAGACAAAAAAAGTCATCAGATAGGAAAACCATTGAGAATGTCTAAGAAAAACATCAGGAAGTGCTTCTATCTAGTGCAGAATTTAATAAGAAAATGACCATAAATCTATATATGCTCAGAGAAAAGTCATTCTACAGGAGGCAGAAGGCAATAGTAGATCCAAAAATAAGGGCTAAAAACAAGTGGGATCTGAATCCGGCCCATCAGAGAAACAGGAGAGAGAGCTGGTCCCCAAAGATCAATGATCAGTTATCCCAGGTCAGTAATTATAGTTTCAAACATTCAATGCTACTAGAGATATAGAATTAGATCAATAATTGGCCAAAAATTATTCCATAATAGATAAATACCCAAAAAATATGAATGGGTATTTCTTTTTAAATTATTATTAAAGCTTTTTATTTTTCAAACATATGCATAGATAGTTTTGATATTCACCCTTGCAAAATCTTGTGCTCCAATTTTTTTCTCTCTCTTCCCCTCCACTCCATCCCCTAGATGGCAAGTAATCCAATATATGTTAAATATGTGCGACTCTTCTATATTTCCACAATTATAATACTGCACAAGAAAAATCAATCAAAAAGGAAAAAAAAAAGAAAGAAAAGAAAATGCAAGAGTAAAAATACAATGTTGTGATACACACAGTCCACTCTCTTGTGTGCAGATGGCTCTCTCCATAACAAAACCACTGGAACTGGCTTTAATCATCTCACTGTTAAAAAGAGTCACATCCATCAGAATTGATCATTGTAATAGTCTTTTTATTTCCATATACAATGATCTCCTGGTTCTACTCACTTCACTTAGCATCAGTTCATATAAGTCTCTCCAGGCCTCTTTAAAATCATCCTCCTGATCATTTCTTATAGAACATTAATATTCCATAACATTCATATACCATAACTTATTCAACCATTCTCCAACTGATGGGCATCCATTCAGTTTCCATTTCTTTTTCTGATACAAACATATTTTCCTCTTTTAGGATTTCTTTGGCATACAGGCCAACTAGTGACATTGCTAGATCAAAGGGTATGCACAGTTTGATAGCTCTTTGGGCACAGTTCCAAATTATTTTCCACAATGGTTGAATCAATTTACAACTCCAACAACAATATATTGGTGTCCCAATTTTCTCACCTCATTGCAGTATTCATAATGATCTTTTAATGTCATCTGAACCAATCTGAGAAGTGTGTATAATGGTACCTAAGAATTGTCTTACTTTGAGTTTCACTGATCAATGGTGATTTAGAGAACCTTTTTATGTAACTAGAAATAGTTTCAATTTCTTCATCTGAAAATTGTCTATTCATATTCTCTGACCATTTGTCAATTGGAAAATAGCTTGAATTCTAATAAATTTGAGTCAATTCAATATATATTTTAGAAATGAGGCCATTATCAGAACACTTGAATGTAAATTTTTCCCATTTTATTTCTTCCCTTGTAATCTTGTCTGCATTAGCTTTGTTTGTACAAAAACTTTTTAACTTAATATAATCAAAATTATCCACTTTTCATTCAATAATGTACACAAGTTCTTTCTTCCTTCTTCTCAGATCAAAGAGATAAATTATCCTTTGTTCTTCCAATTTGCTTATAATATCACACTTTATATCTAAATCATGGACCCATTTTGATCTTATCTTGGTATATAGTATTAGGTGTGGGTCAATGTCTACTTTCTGCCATACTAATTCTGTATTCTGTGAGATAATTATATGATTTTTGTTAGTTTTATTATTGATATAGTCAATTATGCTAACGATTTTCCTAATATTGAAGAAGCCCTGTATTCCTTGTATGAATCCTACTTGGTCATGGTGTACTATCTTTTGGAAAACTTACTGTAATCTCTTTGGTAATATTATTAGTTAATGGCTTGAGCTATTATAAATTTGCATCAATACTCTACATTTATTTTAGAAATGGGGCCTTTATCAGATCCTTTGGATGTAAAAATGTTTTCCCAGTTTTTGCTTCCCTTCTAATCTTGCCTGCATTAGTTTTGCTTCGACAAAAACTTTTTAACTTAATATAATCAAAATTATCTATTTTGTGACCAATAATGATTTCTAATTTTCTTTGGTCATAAATCCCTTCCTCCACCAGAAATCTAAGAGGTAAACTATACTTTGTTCTTCCAATTTGTTTATAATATCATTCTTTATGTCTAGGTCATGGACCCATTTCAACCTGATCTTGGTATACAGGGTTAGGTATGGGTGTATGCTTACTTTCTGCTATACTAGTTTCCAATTTCCCCACCAGTTTTTGTCAAATAGCAAATTCTTATCCCAAAAGCTGGGGTCTTTGAGTTTGTTGAATACTACATTACTATAGTCATTGACCATTTTGTTCTGTGAATCTAAGCTATTCCAATGATCAACTTCTCTATTTCTTAACCAGTACCAAATGGTTTTGATGACCACTGCTTTATATTACAGTTTAAGGTCTGTTACAGCTAGGACACCTTCATTTGCTTTTCTTTTCATTAATTCCTTTGAAATTCTTGATCTTTTGTTCTTTCAGATGAATTTTGTTGTTGTTTTTCTAGGTCAGTAGTTTGATTGGTATAGTACTAAATAATTAGATTAGTTTAGGTAGTAGTGTCATCTTTATTGTATTCACTTGATCTATCCACAAGCACTTGATATTTTTCCAATTCTTAAATCTGACTTTATTTGTGTGGAAAATGTTTTGTAGTTTTGCTTATATAGTTCCTGACTTTCCCTTGGCAGATAGATTCCCAAATATTTTATATTATTGATAGTTATTTTAAATGGAATTTCTCTTTGTCTCTTTTTCTGTTGGATTTTGTTAGTGATGTATAAAAATGCTGATGATTTATGTGGATTTATCTTGTATCTTACAACTTTGCTAAAGTAGTGGATTGCTTCTAATACTTTTTAGTTGATTCTCCAGGATTCCCTAAGTTTACATCATATCATCTGCAAAGAGTGATAATTTGGTTTCCTCATTACCTATTCTAAATCCCTTTAATCTCTTTTTCTTCTCTTATTGCCAAAGCTAGCATTTCTAATACAATATTGAATAGTAATGGTGATAGCGGGCAACCTTGTTTCACCATAATCTTGTTGAGAATGGTCCCAGTTTATCCCCATTACATATGATTCTTGCTGATGGTTTTAAATAGATGCTATTGACTATTTTAAGGAAAGTCCATTTATTCCTATATTCTCTAGTGTTTTTAATAGGAATGGGTGTTGGATTTTTATCAAATGTTTTTTCTGCATCTATTGAGATAATCAGATGTTTTTTGTAATTTGGTTATTCAATTATGCTAATAGTTTTCCTAATATTGAACCAGCCCAGTATTTCTGGTATAAATCCTACTTGGTCATGGTATTATCCTGGGGATAATTTTTTATAATCTCTTTGCTAATGTTTTATTGACGGTTTTTACATCAATATTCATTAGGGAGATTGGTCTATAATTTTCTTTCTCTATTTTCATCCTACCTACTATCAATATCAAGTCTGTGTCATAAAAGGAATTTGGTAGAAGTCCTTCATTCCCTATTTTTTCATGTAGTTTATATAGTATTGGAGTTAATTGTTCTTTAAATGCTTGGTAGAATTCACACATAAATCCATCTGGTTCTGGAGATGTTTTTTTTAGAAAGTTGATTAATATCTTGTTCTATCTCTTTTTCTAAAATAGGACCGTTTAAGTAATTTATTTACTCTTCTGTTAATCTGGGCAATCCATATTTTTGTAGGTATTCCTCCATTTCACTTAGGTTGTCAAATTTATTGGCATAAAGTTGGGGAAAGTAATTCCTAATTATTGCTTTAATTTCCTCCTCCTTGGTGGTTGGTTCTCCCTATTCATTTTTGAAACTAAAAATTTGATTTTCCTTTTTTCTTTTTCTAATCAAATTAAATAAAGGTTTATCTATTTTGTTGATTTTTTCATAAAACCAACTCTTAGATCTATTTATTAATTGAATAGTTTTTTGTTTCAATTTTATTAATCTCTCCTTTTATTTTTTAGAATTTCAAGTTTGGTATTTGATTGGGGGTTTTAATTTTTTTTTCAAACTTTTTTGGTTGCATTCCCAATTCGTTGATTTTCTCTTTCTCTATTTTATGCAAGTAAGCATCTAGAGATTTTTAAAAATTTCCCTTGTTATCATTTTGGCTGCATCTTACGTATTTAGTATATTGTCTCATTATCAACATTCACTTAGATGAAATTATTGATTGTGTCTGTGGTTTGTTGTTTAACTCATTTATTCTTTAGGATGAAACTAAACATTATTTAGTTTCCAATTACTTTTTATTCTATTTTCCCTTTGCCTTTTATTGACTGTAATTTTTATTGCACCATGAATCTGAAAAAAAAATGCATTTGCTATTTTTGGCTTTCTGCATTTGATTTGGGTTATTTATGTCCTAATAAATGGTCAATTTTTGTATAGGTTCCATGAACTGATGAAAAGAAAGTATACTCCTTTCTGTCTCCATTCAATTTTCATCAAAGATCTAGCATATCTAGCTTTTCTAGTATTTTATTTACCTCTTTCACTTCTTTCTTATTCATTTTGTGGTTTGATTTATCTAGTTCTGAGAGAACAAGATTGAGATCTCCCACTACTATAGTTTTTCTACCTATTTCTTTTTGCATCTCTCTTAATTTCTCCTTTAGGAATTTAGATGCTACACCACTTGGTGCATATATGTTTACTATTGATATTACTTCATTATCTATGGTACCCTTTAGCAAGCTAGTTTTCTTCCTTATCTCTTTTAATTAGATCAATTTTTACTTTTGCTTGATCTGAGATTAGGATGACTACCCCTGATTTTTTTTTTACTTCACCTGAAACATAATAGATTCTGCTCCAGCCTTTTACTTTTCTTCTGTATGCATTGCTCTGCTTTAAATGTGTTTCTTATAAACAACTTATTGTAGGATTCTGGCTTTTAATTCAGTCTGCTATCCACTTACACTTTATGGGAGAGCTCACCCCATTCCCATTTACAGTTAAAATTACTGTATTTCCTGCCATCTCATTAAATTATTAATTATAAGTAATTTATACTTTTCTCTTTCCTTTTCCCCTTTCCTTCCTCCCCAATATTTTACTTATGAGTGCTATTTGCCTCAAGCAGTCCTCCATCTTTAGAGATCCTCCTCTTTTTTATACCTTTTCCCTAGTATTTGTGTTTTCCCTCCTATTTAGTCTGCCCCTTCTTTTTTCCTCTTTCCCCTCCCACTTTTCCATAGGATGAGAGCAGTTTGTTGGTGACACCAAATATATCTAATATTTTTGCTTTGAGCCAAATCAGATGAGAGTAAGATCCACACAATATTCATCACCATCCCATCTTTCCTTCAATGATAATACATTTACTTTGCCTCTTCCTGAGATGTAATTTCCCACATTTTCCTTCTACTTTACCCTTTTTTTCTGTTATAATCCCCTTTCCACCTCTAGTTTCTTTTTTATATTATAACAGTAAAAACAGATTATACATGTACTCTCTTTGTATACCCATAACAGAAATACAGTTATCAAGAGGGTTTTTTTTGTTTGTCTTTTGTTTTTGTTTTTGTTTCTTGTTTTTTTTTTTTTTTTTTTTTTTTTTTTTTACCTTTTTATGCTTCTCTTGAGTTCTATATTTGGAGGTCAATTTTTTTTTTGTTTAGCTCTGGTCTTTTCATCAAAAATAAATGGAATTCACCAGTTTCATTGAATGTCTATCTTTTTCCCGAAGGAAAATGTTCAATTTAACAGGGCAAGTTATTCTTGGCTGCATTCCAAGTTCCTTTGCCTTTTATAATATCATATTCCAGGTCTTTTGATCCTTTAAAGTGGAAGCTGCTAACCCTGGGTAATGCTTATTGTGGTTCCTCAGTATTTGAATTGTTTCTTTCTGGTTGTTTGTAATATTTTTTCCTTGGTCCTGTAGTTCTGAAATTTAACCATGATATTCCTTGGGGTTTTGATTTTGGGGTCTCTCAGGAAGTATTTGGTGAATTCTTTCAATGGTGATTTTACCTTCTGATTCTATGACATCCAGGCAGTTCTCTTTGATGATTTCCTGAAAAATAGTGTCTAAGTTCTTTTTTTTCATCAAGAATTTCAGGGAGTCCAATAATCCTGAGATTGTCTCTCCCAGATCTATTTTCCAGGTCAATTGTTTTCCCAATTGGGTGTTCTACTTTTTTCTATTATTTTCTTTTTGGTTTTGCTTGACTGATATTTGTTGTCTCATTGAGTCATTCATTTCCATTTGTTCAGTTCTGAATTTTAATTATTTTCTTCATTTACTTTTTTCATTTCTTTTTGTATTTGTCCAATTGAATTTTTAAATGAGTTCTTTTGTTCTGTGGAATTTTTTTCCATTTCAGAAATTCTGTTCTTTTAAGAAGTTATTTTCTTTTTCCATTTCACAAATTCTGTTTTTAAGGAGGTTTTTTTTTTCCTGTTTCACAAATTCTGTTTTTCTGGGAGTTGTTTTCTTTTTCCATTTTATCAAATCTATATTTTAATGAGTTACATTCTTTATCCAAATCCTTTTGCAAAGTTTTCATTTCCTTTCCCCATTTTTCTTCTAGCTCTCTTTTAAGAATCTTTTTAATTTCTTCTAGGAGAGCCTTATGTGATATGGACCAGGTTACGTCTCCTTTTGGGGCTTCATCTCAAGACAATCTGCCTTTAGTCTCCTGAGGATTTGAAATCTGTTCTTCTCATTCACCATAAAAGCTGTCTATCATCAGACTTCTCTTTACTTTTTTACTTATTTTTAAAAAGAATTAAGATCTGCTTTTAGGGCAGGGGAGGTTTTCCAAGCTTCCTCTACAAGGGGCAGCTTCCTCTTTAAGTAGCCATGGCTCTGCTGGGTCAGTGCTGATTCATTCCTGGTGCTGGAAAGAGATGGCCAGGTCCTGTGAGATTCTGGCATTTTGTGGTTCACTATTTACCTTTTGTGTTGGATGTTTTCTAACTTTTCTGCTGATCTATTGGCTTGCAGCTAGGGCAAAGTAGCCAACACTGCTGCTATAGATTCCTCCCCATGGATACTCTGCCACATGGAGTATGCATTGCCCCATGGAGTCTACACCACCTGCAGAATCCACAGGGCCCCAGGACTCTGAATTGTCTGTGCTGGCATCTGTGCTTAGCTGCTTGCGCCTGGCTGCCTCCCTCCCATTTCCAATTGAAACAGACCTTTTCTGGTGATCTTCAAAGTTGTCTTCTGCTGGTAATTTGTTGCATTCTCAATATTTGTGGATTCTTCTGGTCCAGAGCTAATTCAAAGGCTGGATTTGCTCATTAATCTGAGGTTGTAGGAGAAGATCACAAAAAAGTGGGTCTTTTCTGCTATCTTGGATCTGCCCCAGGAAGTCCCAGCAGTGCATTTTTTAAATGCTATTTTACCCTCTGCTAATAGGATATCAGGAAAGTTGTACTCAATTATTTCCTGAAACATGATATCTAGGCTTTTTTTTTTCATCATGGTTTTCAGGAAGTACAATCATTCTTAAATTGTCTTTCCTGGATCTATTTTCCAGGTAATTTGTTTTTCAAATAAGATATTTACATTATATATATATATTTTTTTTCTTGGTTTTGTTTGACTGATTCTTGCTGTTTCATTGAGTCATTCACTTCCCTTTGTAAATCTAATTTTTAGTGAATTATTTTCTTCAGTTAGCTTTTTTAATCTACTTTTGCATTTAGCCAATTGAATTTTTAACTCAGTTGTTTTGCTCATTGAATTTTTTTCCATTTCACAAATTCAGTTTTTTCAGAGTTGTTTTCTTTTTTAAATCTATTTTTAAAAAGTTATATGCTTTTTCCTTTTCATCAAATCTATATGTAAGGAGTTTTCTTCAGATAATTTCTCTTTCCCTTTTCAAACTCTCCTGCAACATTATTATTTCCTTTCCTCTTCTTTCTTTTTTTCTTCTAACTCTCTTTTAATATCCCTTTTGAATTATTCCAAGAGGGTTTTATGAAATGGGGACCAATTATCATGCTTTGGGGCTTCATCTGGAGACTATTTGCTTTTGGTGTCCTCAGAGTTTGATGTCTGTTCTCTTTCTCCATAAAAGCTACCTAAAATCATAGTTCTTTTTTTTTTTTTTTTTTTTTTTTTAGCAATTTTGCTCATTTTTTAAAGGTTGAAGTCTGTTCTTAGGACAAAGGGGAGATTGTCCCAACCTTCCTCTATAGGCAATAATGGCTTTTCTATGCCCTGGGCTGACTCCCTTCCTATATTGGGTTGATGTGTCCAAGTCCAACTTTTTCTGGGGTCCAGAAACTCACTATTTGCCTTTTATATTTGCATTGTATATCTCACAGATAATCTGCTAAAGCACTGGCTTCTGAAACAGGAAAGTAGCCAACTGTGTTGTATTTTGATTAAGAACCTCCTGATAGATTCCCTTACCTGTCGAAACCACACTGGTTTCTGGGCTGCACCTGCATTCAGTTGCCCCTCCCTCTCTCCACAGCCTGATTGAAATAAACCTTTTATGAAATTCTTCCAAAATATCTTCTGCTAGAAATTTGTTACACTCCAAATATTTGTGAGTTCTGTTCACTCCAAAACCAGTTTAGAAGCATGATCAGGGATTGATTTGAGAGAAGCTAAGAAGAGCTCAGATAAAGACCTGTATAGTTGCTGCCATCTTGCCTCCACCCTGTTGTTTTTTCTTAAAAGAAAAAAAATGTAAACTATAATTAACCATATGAAAAAATTCTCCAAATCATTAATAATAAGAAAATGAAAATTAAAAATTAAAATTCTACTTCATATCCATCTCATTTGTAATAATTATTATACATTATATGTAAAAATTATACATTATAAAAGGACAAAGATATTAGTGTATTTTGAGGATTGTATTTGGCATTTTGTGAATTGTTCATACTATTCTGAAAGTCAGCTAGAAATTATATGAGGAAAAGTCACTAAATTGTGCATAGCCATTAATCACCAAAGCATATACTTCAAAGATATCATTCACCTAGGGAAAGAAGCCATATATATTAAACTATTTATAGCAGAACTTTTGAGCAAACAAAATAGATGCCCATAAATTAATCAAATACATATATTGTGGGAAATTATTGCATCATATGAAATTATGAAAGGGGGAGATTCAAAGAAATGTAGGAAGACTTGTTTACTTTGCATACATTTCCCAAATTCTTTTTACTTCTACTCCCTTCCAGAAAATCATACCATATGAAAAAGCATAAAATGAGAGATTAACAACATATCCAAAAACACAAGTCTGATACTATATGAAAGGTTCTACTTTCATATTTCCTTATCTATGCAAAGAAGGGTAGGGAATACTGTTTCATGTCTCATTTTAGGGATCTGACTTAGTTGTGCTAACTTATAGTATTGTTATATATGTTTTGTTGTTTTTTCTATTTGCTTTATTGAAATTAATGTATATTGGAATTAATGGTAATTATTTTATTTTGCATCATTTCATATATATTTTCCTTTGATTTTCTGTATTCATCATACTCATCATTTCCTTTGGCATAAAAATAGTGCATTCACATGTCACAATTTATTTACCAATTTCTCCAAATGATGAGAATATTCTTTGTTTCAGGTCTTTGATACTACAAAAGTATTGCTATAACAGTGGTTCTCAAACTTTTGTTTTCAGTATCTTTATCCTATTAAAAATTATTGAGGATATCTCCAAAGCATTTTTGTTTATCTGGATTATATTTTAGACATTTACCATATTGGAAATAAAAACTATTTTTGAATTTGTAGACCCTCTAAAAGGACTTCAGAGATCTCCAGGATTCTCTAGACCATACTGTGAGAACCACTGATGTATATGATAAGATTTCTTTGTCATTGACCTCCTTGAGTTAAATGCATAGCAGTAAGTCTCAAAATCAGAAGGTTTGGGTCTTTTAATTGCTTTCTTAGCATCATTCCAAATTGATTCCCAGGTTGCTTAGATGAATTTATCATTGCTACACCAATATATTAATGTGTCTCTCTTTCTACAACTTTTCCAGGAAATATACTGTTTTATAAACTATACCTCATTTTTAATTTACATTTTCTGTTATTTAGTATTATTCAGTGACCAAAAGAATACTATTCCTAACTGGACAGACAACTGAAGTCATCTGCAAAAATTTATCACTGAACACAGAAATGATTTCAATATGTGTGTTTGTGACAATAAGAAAGATGAAGGATAAAGAAAAAGAAATTAAAAAAAGGAAGATTCAATACTCTCAAGACACAATATTTCATCAGTGTTGCTACATCCTCCAACTGATGCAGGTTACAATCCCTCTATATTATAGTATGAATTTTTTCCACTTTTACATAAAATAAAATCATTGCTGGAAATCTTTCTCTCCATACATAGCTTGGATGCCACTCATATGACAAACATACAATCTTCTCCTGGGTTCAAATGCATATATTTTTCAACTTAGTAGGACTTGTTAAAACTCATATATGACTAACTTTAGAACCCAGGGTCTTCACACCATGATGATCTCTGAAGATATGATAATAAAATTAATAATATAAAGTTAGCCATGAGGTAGTTTATTAATAAATCTTTTTTTAATTTCCATTAACTTGAATAATAAGGAATTTTACTAGATGGTACATTCTATTTCTAAGACTGCAATAAATGGGATTAGGATAATGCATCCTACTTCAACATTGCTGTTTTAGCTGCAGCCTGATCATGATGCAAGAATAGAAACCACAATACTAAATACTGATGTTATAATGTAACACTTTTAAATGACTTACATTTATTATGGTCTAATTATATTTTCTTCAATTTGAAGATGTTGAGATTGCCAAACATAGTTTAATTAGCACTATGACATTATTAATGATTTGTACTTTTCCTGATATCCTGTCTACCTAGTTTCTGTATTGCTTTATATAATTATCAACTAGTTAACTATGATGACCTTTCTATTTAAAATGAAAGAAAGAAGGAAAAAGGAAGGGAGAAAAGAAGCAAGGAAGTAAGAAAGGGTGGGAAGGAGGGAAGGAAGAAAAAAAAAGAAAGAAGGAAAGGAGGGATGGAGGGAGGAACTTAATTATCAAAGTTTTTATCCTCAGATTGGTTTTTAACTTTTCTCTAAGGTACCATGGACTATTATAAACAATTAAAAATTTTACGTTGATACTTTTCAACAAATGCTTTTAAAGAGATTTAATAATTTGTCATGTTTCCTTACTTTATCACATTATGCTAATTTTTCTTAGAAAATGGGCACATCTATTAAAGAATGCTAAGTTATTTAATCTTCATCTCATTGATATACTGTGACTGTCTTTGCTGTTACTTTCTGATTATGAATAAGTAAAATATTGTTTTCATTTTTCTTTTCATCCTGTTTTCTTATCTACTATAAACCACATTGTATTTTGGATTCTAATCTTGATTTTTTTTCTTTGAAGAGATGGTGACCTCTGTAATTTGCCCTTTTCAGCAGGAATTTATCCCAAGTGAGATTTGTAGTCATTAAATACTATATATTTAAATCATGCGGGTACAGGATTTCATCTTACAATGACAAAGAAAGGACACATTTTCCAAGGCCAAGAAAACCAGTTCAGCTGCACCCTGAGACAGACAACATATCCATACAAAATGGGAGAAAAGTTTAGAAACATTATAACAAGGCCTTTAAAAATTATGTAATGTGCATTCTATGCTGCTGTGTCCATCTCTTCATGACTCAGTGGACCAACTATCCAGGGATCGTCTTGTCAAAGACACTGCGGTAATTTGCCATTTCCTTCTCTGGTGGATCGTTTTGTAAGGAAGTCAGACATAAAGTGACTTGCCCAGTGTCACACAGCTAAAAAGTGTCTGAGGCTGAATTTGAACTTATATCTTTCTTATTTGAGGCCCAGCACTCTATCCTCTGAATTACCCACTACTTCAGTAGTAATAACAACAAAAAGTTCTATATAAATGTGAATAGTAGTTTAGTTCAAAAAAAGAGAGCACAGAAGTTCTGAGCAGGAATAGAGAAAAAGAAGTTGGTTTTCCACACTAAGTTCAATACTAGTATGGTGACTCCTTGAGAGTGGGAGACTACCAAACTACTTAAGGAGGGACAAACTCATCCAGATCAGAAATGGAGCATATCAAAGCTTCCATGGAGACCAGAAATGAAAACAGTCTTGGGAATGGCTGCTGTGCTTCTAGTCTGAGCAAAATAGAAAGACCCAGGGTTCAAAACACTCAGTTCAATAAATATCACTAAGCCCCTACAATACAGATGGTTTGGGGCTAAGCACTGGGGACACTGAAATAGTTATAACAGACAGTGCTCTCAAGGAGCCAATAATTCAATATGAAGACAGACTCAGAATTTCACTAGTCTAAAGGGTTTTCTTGTTAAGAGTTCAAATGTTGGAGTTTGTTCTTCTCAGAGCGCAGCCGGTTTAGAGGCTTGGAGCCCTTCGGATGTCTCCAAATCCAAAGGTTCTGTCCTTCAGCCTCTGCCTCTGCTTTCTTCTGCCTCCAACCAAGACAGAGATGGAAGGTCTCTCTTATCTCCCTCTGGGGAGCCCAGCCACCAACTTGCCACGGAGAGAGGGCTTCTGGCGTCCAGCCACCAACTTGCCGCTGAGAGAGGGCTTCTGGCGTAGCTCCCCTGGAATCCGTCAAAAGTGTTCTCTGCACCAGAGTCGTTCCTCTCGAGTCCAGCGCGATCAGCCAGCCAAGAGGAAAAAGTGTATTCTGGAATGGCTGTCTTGCCTTATATGTGAACCTTCTGAAAGAATGGGATTATGGGTTTTCTCCCATAGTGCTCTCTGGCCCAAAGAGCTTTAAGGTGTGGACTCTCTTGAAGTTAGAAAGTGTACTTTGTGAAGCTAGCATACTTGTGGACTCCAATGAGTAAAGGTGGGAACACAAGCCTTGTCTTGATTAGTTCTACTTAGTACCTTGTTTCAGGTTCTGGCCAAAACAACTTCTTGTAAGATTAGATCAACTCTAATTACTTAGCAGTTAGTAAGGATTCCAACATTTTCTATTTCAAAGTTTGGGATAAGAATTCACTATATTACAAAAACTGCTGGAAAAATTAGAAACTAATATGGCAGAAACTAGGCATTGACCCACACCTAACACCATAAACCAAGATAAGGTCAAAATGGATTCATGATCTAGGCATAAAGAATGAGATTATAAATAAATTAGAAGAATATGAGACAGTTTGCCTCTCAGACCTGTGGAGTGTAAAGGACTGAAACTCCAAAAAGGTATGCTTGAATCAGACAACCAAACACTTAAAGCTAATTATTTATTCAATATAAGACTATGACTCTATTAGCATATGTTTGGGAAAATGGCTCTTCTCACTGTTTGGTGCTGGCTCAGTGTTTGGAGTTAAGGTAATCGTAGGCAAGGATGAGAGGGTGGGGTGATAGAGTCCAGAGACTCACTTGGCAGCAGGACAAGGGGAAAGGTGGAGATTCTGGACTTCAAAATCAAGAAGAGATCTTTGGCTAAACTCATGGCAGTTTGCCTGCTTCTCCCCCTAAAGACCAAGGACTTTTACTTATCCTGACTCTGGCTGATCCTGAGGCCTCCAGGGAGATAGCCCAGACTTAATAGTGGAGGAAGAAGGAATTTGTTGACCAAAGAAGAACTAGAGGTCATTATTGATCACAAAATAGAAAAATTCAATTATATTAAGTTTAAAAGTTTTTGTACACAAAACCAATGCAGACAAGATTAGAAAGGAAGCAATAAACTGGGAAAGCATTTTTACATTCAAAGGTTCTGATAAAGGTCTCATTTCCAAAATAAATAGAAAATTGATTCAAATTTATAATTGTCCAAGCCATTTTCCAATTGAGAAATGGTCAAATGATATGAACAGACAGTTTTCAGATGAAGAAATGGAAACTCTTTCTACTCATATGAAAGGGTATTCCAAATCACTATTGATCAGAGAAATGCAAATTAAGACAATTCTGAGACCACTATATACCTCTCAGATTGGCTAAGATGAGAGGAAAAAATAATGACAAATGTTGGAAGGGATATGGGAAAACTGGAACACTGATGCATTGTTGGTGGAATTGTGAACAAATCCAACCATTCTGGAAAGCAATTTGGAACTATGCTCACAAAGTTATCAAAATGCATACCCTCTGATCCAGCAGTGTTTCTACTGGGCTTATATCCCAAATAGATCTTAAAAGAGGGAAAGGTACCTGTATGTGCAAAAATGTTCATGGCAGCCCTCTTTGCAGTGCCCAGAAACTGGAACTGTTTTTGCTATTCTTTATATTTCCATAACTTTTCATAATGCCTGGCACATGGTAAGCACTTAATAAATGCTTGCTGATTAACTTTTTTCAGTCATGAAATTCCCTGAGGAAATCTATTATGCTACATTTAAAGGGATTCAATTTACTTGATTATACAAAATTATTATAAAGATTTAGTAATTCTTCTCCCCCACAACAGTTGTGGGAAAGAAGAAAAAACATACTCTTGTAAGTTGAAAAAAATGCTTAAAAATAATAAATACTTGCTAAATAAATAAATAAAGTCACAGTAAGGACAATAACATAATGATGATCAGCTAGGACATACTTAATCCGATCAATGCAAACCTCTAAGACAATTCAAAAGAACTGAAGAACTACCTCCAGAGATATCACTGATGAAATCTGAATGAAAATTTTCTTACATTTTTTACATCACAGTTAATATGGAAATGTATTTTGCGTGGCTTCATATGTAAAATTGTTGTCATATTTCTTGCCTTCTCAATGAGTAGGGAAAGGGATGGAGAGACAGAAAAATTTTCAACGAATGTTAAAAGTAAATAAATAGTGACTTTTAAAAAATTGAAAATCAAATTTAAAAAATAAGTGCTGTTTGTACTTTAAACTCTTGTGCCTTAAAGCAAAGCTCCATTTATCCTTTCCTAGTTATATCTCTGATTATTTTATGACTATCTTTCTTCATATTTGTACACAGAGATGTAAGAATGTAAAATTACAAAAGGTCAAATACATGGAGGACTAACAATACATACATGAGAATAATGCTAGTTAAGGAAGCTTATAGAGCTCAAAGAATTATGGCATTATAGACCTAGAACTAGGGATCTATCAGAGGTCATTTAAATCTATTACTTCAAGAACCTGAGAAATTTGAGAACTTTCCTTAGTTGCACAGCTAGCAAATGCCATTAGTAGAAATCAAGCCAGGCTGGTAGTTGGAAAAGGAGATAGAAACAAGAATCATTCTGAAGCAGGAATGCAGGACTTGAGCCACAAGCTTATACGGGAAATCTTCCTGACCTGTGATTTACTGAATGAATGTCCCAGAAAAAGACAAAAAACATGACAGTAGCACAATGAAAAGGAGACATTCTTATTGAAGAATATTTTAATAGAGTTCTTTTTCGCATGTGTAAGAAAGAATTGTTCCTACAATATAAATAGTTTAACTCCCAAATTCCAGGCCTGGTTGCCCAGATAAAACATTGTAAGAGGTGCTCTATCAGGAGAAATCAGCTTTGAAGATGATGAATACAAACTGTCTCAGCCTGTGCCAAATCATAATTCAGTTCGGGTTTTGTGTGCGTGTATGTGTGTGTGTCTGCAAAATTAATCTGAGAAAATATCCAAATAGAATCACTGTTTAACATAGAATGCTATCCTCTGTGAGTTTCAAAGACTAAGTATTAAGGTTAAGGTTATATCAAACAATAAGAATGTACTTTGGGGAGGAAAAAAATGATTAAAGCAAATCTCCCTGACTGGCAGTTTAAATCGATTTAATTTAAACCAAATCCATCCTAAATATAGTCAATTCCTGAGTAACTGTGGGTGGATTATCCAAACTGCAAATTATTTATGTATTGGAGACACCGTGATGGAGCTGGAAATGTTGTGCTGGAGCTTCAGTCCTATTTTATGGCCTTTTATTCTTTGTTAAATGTAGCATAAATACTCTCAGATTATTCACAGACATCCATTCATTAGGTAAAAGAAGGCAACTGCCCAGGGCCCCAAGTTTCAGGGTATACAACATCTGGAACTGACCAGGAAGCAAGAGAGCTGAGATGATCTAGTACAGCCAGAAAATCTAAGGAAAGGTCTGAGAAGCTTACATATTTACATTGATGGGACTTTGGAGCTAGCTACCTGGCCACAACCCCCTTCCAAACTCTCTCTTTCCTTTTTTTTTCCTTTCAGTGATTTCTTCGACGTTCATGTTAACTATCTTTCCCTGGCATAAAAATATTTAGAAGAAATAAGGAACTTTGGAGTTTGACTGAGGCCCTCACACCATTAGGGATTCATTAATGAATTCAATGACAACAATAACAAATCTAACCTAAACTTTAATTATAATGACCAAGCTTGGCCCTGAAGATCTATGACAATAAACCTCCATTCCTTCTTCAAAGGAAAGAAACAGTAGACTAGGGTGTGGAAACCTCCTATAACAAAACATCGGACTTGGATATCGTTTTGATTAGTTTAGCTGAACTGTTTTTCCTCCTCCCCTCTTTCTTTTCTATATGTTATAAGAAATGGTTCTTGAAGCAAGGTTGCCCACTATCACCATTATTATTTAATATCGTATTAGAAACACTAGCCTCGGCAATAAGAGTCGAGAAAGAGATTAAAGGAATTAGAGTAGGCAATGAGGAAACCAAACTATCACTCTTTGCAGATGATATGATGGTATACCTAGAGAACCCCAGAGATTCTACTAAAAAGCTATTAGAAATAATTCATAATTTTAGCAAAGTAGCTGGCTACAAAATAAATCCCCATAAATCCTCAGCATTTTTATACATCACCAACATAACCCAACAGCAAGAGATACAAAGAGAAATTCCATTCAGAATAACTGTCGATACCATAAAATATTTGGGAATCTATCTACCAAAGGAAAGTCAGGAATTATATGAGCAAAATTATAAAAAAGTCTCCACACAAATAAAGTCAGACTTAAATAATTGGAAAAATATTAAGGGCTCTTGGATCGGCCGAGTGAACATAATAAAGATGACAATACTCCCTAAACTAATCTATTTATTTAGCGCTATACCAATCAGACTTCCAAGAAAATATTTTATTGAGCTAGAAAAAATAACAACAAAATTCATATGGAACAATAAAAAGTCGAGAATCTCAAGGGAATTAATGAAAAAAAAAATCAAATGAAGGTGGCCTAGATGTACCTGATCTAAAATTATATTATAAAGCGGCAGTCACCAAAACCATTTGGTGTTGGCTAAGAAATAGATTAATTGATCAGTGGAAAAGGTTAGATTCACAAGACAGAATAATCAACTATAGCAATCTAGTGTTTGATAAACCCAAAGACCCTAACTTCTGGGATAAGAATTCATTATTTGATAAAAACTGCTGGGATAATTGGAAATTAGTATGGAAGAAATTAGGCATGGACCCACACTTAACACCATATACCAAGATAAGATCAAAATGGGTCCATGACCTAGGCATAAAGAACGAGATTATAAATAAATTAGAGGAACACAGAATAGTTTATCTCTCAGACTTGTGGAGGAGAAAGAAATTTGTGACCAAAGATGAACTAGAGACCATTACTGATCACAAAATAGAAAATTTTGATTACTTCAAATTAAAAAGCCTTTGTACAAACAAAACTAATGCAAACAAGATTAGAAGGGAAGCAACAAAAGGGGAAAACATCTTCACAGTTAAAGGTTCTGATAAAGGCCTCATTTCCAAAATATATAGAGAACTGACGCAAATTTATAAGAAATCAAGCCATTCTCCAATTGATAAATGGTCAAAGGATATGAACAGACAATTTTCAGAGGATGAAATTGAAACTATTACCACTCATATGAAAGAGTGTTCCAAATCATTATCGATCAGAGAAATGCAAATTAAGACAACTCTGAGATACCACTACACACCTGTCAGATTGGCTAAGATGACAGGAAAAAATAATGATGAATGTTGGAGGGGATGTGGGAAAACTGGGACACTGATGCATTGTTGGTGGAGTTGTGAACGAATCCAACCATTCTGGAGAGCAATCTGGAATTATGCCCAAAAAGTTATCAAATTGTGCATACCCTTTGACCCAGCAGTGTTTCTATTGGGCATATATCCCAAAGAAATACTAAAGAAGGGAAAGGGACCTGTATGTGCCAAAATGTTTGTAGCAGCCCTATTTGTAGTGGCTAGAAACTGGAAATTGAATGGATGCCCATCAATTGGAGAATGGCTGGGTAAATTGTGGTATATGAATGTAATGGAATATTATTGTTCTGTAAGAAATGACCAGCAGGATGAATACAGAGAGGACTGGCGAGACTTACATGAACTGATGCTAAGTGAAATGAGCAGAACTAGGAGATCATTATACACTTCAACAATGATATTGTATGAGGACATATTTTGATGGAAGTGGATTTCTTTGACAAAGAGACCTGAGTTTCAATTGATAAATGACGGACAGAAGCAGCTACACCCAAAGAAAGAACATTGGGAAACGAATGTGAACTATCTACATTTTTGTTTTTCTTCCCAGATTATTTATACCTTCTGAATCCAATTCTCCCTGTGCAACAAGAGAACTGTTCGGTTCTGCAAACATATATTGTATCTAGGATATACTGCAACATATCCAACATATATAGGACTGCTTGCCATCTAGGGGAGGGGGTAGAGGGAGGGAGGGGAAAAATCGGAACAGAAATGAGTGCAAGGGATAATGTTGTAAAAAAATTACCCTGGCATGGATTCTGTCAATATAAAGTAATTATTAAATAAAAATTTAAAATCAAAAAAAAAAAAAATAAGGAATGGTTTTGGAGGAGGTTGGGAGAGGTAATTTATTGGGAAATTAAGGTGATGTAAGAGCAAAAAAATATTAATGACATTTTAAAATTCATGGACATTTTTTTTAAATATTGATTTTATATAATTGCTTTATTAGGCACTGGAATATACAAATGATGAAAAAAACATGGTACCTACTGTCCCAGAACTTAGCATTCTACAGGGATCTTTAGCCTAGGGCCTGTAAATTTTAAGTATATGCATAATACATATGTATATACATACATGTATATGCACACAAACTTAAATGTGTATATGTATATACATATATACACAATATATATATGCATGTGTATATATATATATGTATATATAATATATATGTGTTGAAATAGCTACATTCTAATATAATTGGTTTTTTATTTTATGTTTTAGAAAGTTCATATGTTTCACTAGACTGGCAATAATGTTTACTGCCAAAAAAATAAAAGTTTAAGAAACAGGCATGTCAAAAGATATATCTGTGGTAAAGAAGAGGAAGCAACTATTACAAAAGGACTTGGACAGATAGTTTGTTTTGTTTTGCTTCTGCTATTTCTTCACATAGAAATGAGCCAATTAGGAATAATAAGAGAAACCCTATGCTGTAGTATAAAGAGGCATGGATCTGGAATTAAAGGGACAGGGTTCAAATCCAGACTCTGACACTTACTAACTTTATGGCTTTGACTTTCTATAGTTTTCCTTTTATAGCTCCCAGCTTCCTTATGTGTAAAATTTTGGCAATTGTTCTATCTAATTCTCTTCTAGGTCTGAATACTATGACTGAAGCCATATAACTTTTTAGCAAGTTCAGTTAATTATCTTCAGCAAGTGGTTCCATGTATAAGTGAAGAACTTGGTCAAAACAAGAATTGTGGATGTAGCTCAACTAACAAAGACTCCTTGAGTTTCCAGTTTTTGGTCATGACAAAAACAGCTCCAGTTCCTACCTAATTAGCTGACTCCTTCAAGACCCTTATGCTTCTTAAAGAAATGAGTCGCTGGAGATTTTTCATAGATGAGATTCTAGGGGAGCACTACATCCTATAAATAAAATTACTTAGTTCAAAATTATTCCTCCCTTGCAATAGGAGTAAGAGAAATACAATCAGATAAAAAGGACCCTCTCTCTGTGTTTGTGATCTTTTCTTGTCATTCAGACAAGTAGCAGGGGCCAAAATGTTCCTTCACCTGAGGGACAGTCCAAAATTTAGAAAATTAAGAGGTACTAACAAATTCACTTTGGGACTCCAATGATGTAGAATGGGAAGCCTTGTGCCTTCACAAACACATACACACATGTATTTGTATGTGTGTGTGTGTGTGTGTGTGTGTGTGTGTGTGTCTGTCTATCTATCTACCTCCCCAAGATAGAATTAAAAGTCATTGTAAATCCATTTCTTTTAGTGGCAAATGTTTATGGTTGATAACTTGTCCTGTAGAAAAGGAAAACCAAAGAAAGAAGAACAGATAGATATCTATCCCTGTAAGGATATGGCATTTTCCATTTCATTTTGTTTTATGTAAATTACTATGGTCTCATATTGAGTATGTATATGAGTGCTAAGGGAAGAGACCTGAGAGAATGAATCATCTCAAAATGATAAGGGGCTATCATTTTATCAATACCTGTTCTCATAGACTAGACTCAGCACAGCAATAGGTTAAATGTTTCTCAGTCAATAGCAAAGGTAGACATGGGGACAGAGGAAGGTATATTTCAGACACTTCTAGGATTTTGTACTGTCTGGTGGCTAGTGAGGAGGTTGTAGTTTATTACAAAGCAGCTAACTTACCTCTAATTAAATACCAAATAAGAAATTCTGAAACTCAAAAGAGAGATTAATAAAATTGAAACTAAGAAAACTAATGAACTAATTAATAAAACTAAGAGTTTGTTTTGTGAAAAAATAGATAAAACTTTGATTAATTTAATTTAAAAAAAAGAAAAAAAAACACCAGCATCAAAAATGAAAAGGGTGAAATGAAATTAGGTGAAATGAAAGAGAAATTAGATCAATAATTAGAAACTATTTTGCCCAACTGTTATGGCAACAAATCTGACAATCTAACAAGAATAGATGAATATTTACAAAAATGTAAATTGCCCAGATTAACAAAAAAAAAAGGAAATGCATTACTTATATGGTTCCATTTTAGTAAAAGAAATTGAACCAGACATTAATGAACTCCTTAAGAAAAAATCTTCAGGAGCAGATGGATTTACAAGTAAATTCTATCAAACATTTAAATAACAATTAATTAATAAAATATTTGGAGGTCTACCTGCCAAGACAAATCCAGGAATATAAATATAGTAATTACAACAATATATAAATTATTGGAAAAATAGGTAAAGAAGGAGCTCTGCCAAATCCCTTCAATGACATAAATATAGTACTGATACCTAAATTAGGAAGAGACAAAACAGAGAAAAAAATTACAAACCAATCTTTCTAATAAATATTGATGCAAAAATTTTAAATAAAATTTTAGCAAAGAATTAACAGCAAATTATCATCAGGATAACACACTATGATGAAGTGAAATTTAAAACAGGAATGCAGGGCTGGTTAAATATCAGGAAAACTATTACCATAATCAACCATATCAATAACAAAACCAACAGAAATCAAATCATAGTTGCAATAGATGAAGAAAAAGCTTTTTACAAAACACAGCACCTAATCTTATTTAAAAACATTAGAGAACAGAAGGATAAAGGGAGCTTTCCTTAAAATAATAAGCAATATTTATCTAAAAGCAACAGCAAGCATTGTTTTCAAGGGAAAGAAGCTAAACACATTCCTAACAAGATCAGGAGTAGAATAAGGATACCTGTTATCACCACTATTATTTAACATTGTACTAAAAATGTTGGCTTTAGCAATAAGAAAAGAAAAAGGAATTAGAATAGGTAATGAGGATCATTCTTTGCAGATGCTTTGATGACATATTAGAGAATGCTAGAAAAGCACCCAAAAGCATACTAGAAACAATTCATGTTTTAGCAAAGGTGCAGGATATAAAATAAACCACAAAAATCATCAGCACTTATATATATATATATACACATATACATACATATGTTACTGACAAAGTCCAGCAGCAAGAAATACAAAGAGAAAATCTATTTAAAATAACTGTAAACATAATAAAATATTTGGGGATCTACCTGACAAGACAAATCTAAGAACTATGTGACCACAATTACAAAACACTTCAACACAAATAAAGTCAGATTTAAACAACTGGAGAAATATTAATTGCTCATGGGTAGGCTGAGCTTATATAATAAAAATGGCAATTCTGCCTAAATTGGTCTACTTGTTCAGTGCCATACCAATCGAATTTCCAAAACTTTATTTTACAGAACTAGAAAAAATTATAACAAAATTCATCTGGAATAACAAAAGGTCAAGAATGTCAATGGAATTAATGATAAAAAAAATACAAAGGTTGATGGCTTAGCAGTACCAAACCTAAAACTATATTACAAAACAGCAGTCATCAAAACCATTTGGTGCTGACTAAGAAATAAAGTGGTAGATCAGTGGAATAGATTAGATACACTTGACACAATGATCAAGGCCTATAGTAACCTAGTATCTGATAAACTGCCAGACTTCAGCTTATGGAGTAAAACTCACAATTTGACAAAATTGCTGGGAAAACTAGAAATCATATGTCAGAAACTCAGTATAGACCACATCTCACACCCCATATCAAAATAAGATTAAAATAGGTACATGATTTGAGCATGAAGGATGGTACCATAAACAAATTAGGAGAGCAAGAGATAATTTACCTATCAGATCTTTGGAGAAGGGAGAAATTGATCACCAAAGAAGAACTACAGAAGTTTATGAAAGGGAAAATGGACAACTTTAATTACATTAAATTTAAAAAGTTTTTCACAAACAAAACCAAGAGAAACAAGATTAAAAGGAAAGTACAAAGCTGGAAAAATATCTTTACAGCCAGTATTTCTGATAAATGTTTTCTTTCTAAAATTTATAAAGAACTGTGTCAGTTTTATAAGAATGTAAGTCATTCATTCCCCAATTGATAAATGGTCAAAGAATATGAACAGATAATTTTCAGATGATGAAATTAAAGCCATCTAGAGTTATATGAAAAAAAGTTCTAAATTGTTACCATCTCACACCTCTTAGATTGTCTAAAATGACAGGAAAAGAAAATGATAAATGTTGGAGGGGATGTGGGAAAATTGGGACATTAGTGCATTGTTGGTGGAGTTGTGAAGTGATACAATCTTTCTGGAGAGTAATTTGGAACTATGCCCAAAGGACTATAAAACTGTGCATATCCTTTGACCCAACAGTGCTGGATCTGTATCCTAAAGAAATTGTAAATATAAAAATGTTTGTAGCAGCTCTTTTTGTGGTAGCAAAGAATTGGAACATGAGTAGATTTCTGCCCATCATTTGGAGAATGGCTGAACAAATTGTGGCATATGAAGGTAATGGAATATAGTTGTTCTATTAAAAATGATGAGCAAGTTGATTTTAGAAAAGCCTGCAAAGATTTACACAAACTGATACTGAGCAAAACAAGCAGAACCAGGAGTACATTGTAAACAATAACAGGAAGAATATGTGATGATCAGCTTAAAAGATTTGGTTCTTCTCAGTGGTTCAGTGTTCCAAAGCAATCCCAATAGACTTTGGATAGAAAATACCATCTAAATCCAAAAAAAAATAACTATAACACATGTTATGTTCACTACTTTTTTCTGTGCTTTTTTTTTCTCTCTCTCTCATGGTTTTTCCCTTTTGTTCTGATGTTTCTCTCTCAACATGATTCCCAAAGCAATGTGTATTAAAAATAAACTAATTAATTAATTAATAAAAAGAAGCAGCTAACTTGCTTAGGTGCCCTGAAGAACAGGGAGAATTAAAATTAATTAAAATTAAAAATTAATTAAATTATTAAAAATTAAAAACTATTACTACATGCTATGTGATGGCCATCATGTTAGGTAATGGGGAATGTATTACCAGAAATCAAACTGTGCCTGACCTGAAATAAAGGACTTATATTCTAAAAGGATAAATGTTCTCCATTCTCTCTCAATATGTATATATGTGTGCATATATATATATATATATATATATATATGTGTGTGTGTGTGTGTGTGTTTGTGTGTGTGTACATATATATAGCTAGTGATAATTTATGACAGCAAGTATATATGTATGTGTATATATATATATATATATATATATGTATGTATGTATATACACATATATCTGGAGAGAGAGAGAGAGAGAGAGAGAGAGCAAGTGATAATTTAAAATCATCACTTGCAAATTAAAATATCACTCTCCATATGTCATTGGTCCTCCTCAAGAATGAAAACTCAACAATGACAATACCAATTATGTATGTCTATGTGTGTGTGTGTAAATATAAACATAGGAGAACTTATGTAGATATAAATATATGCATGTATATGTATATATGTGTATGGGTGTATACATCTGTATTTAGAGAGAGACAGAGATGATAGATGATAAATGATTGATTGATAGATTGTATATAAGGCAGCAGTAGCTAAGGGGATAAGACTTCATAGGGAATATTGTATTTGAGCTAAATATTGAAAGAAATCAAGAAATTTAAGAAATAATGACATGAGAGAGAATAAAGAAGAATGAGGAATTGAGGATAACTATGGGATTGCAAACCTGTATGATTGTGGTGCATTCAAACAGAAATGAGAGTTCAAGTAGGGCAAAACCTCATAGTTAACTCAGGTAGCCACTGGCTGGAATTTTATCTTATTTTTTTTATATGACTACACTTGAGAGTCAATACTCCATGTGAATATTCCTTTTATTTATGGATGTTTATCACATAAAAAAGTGTTATTCTTACATAAATATAGTATGTCATAGAATTTGGGCATCAAATTTCTGTACTATATTCTAATATTAAATCATTTGAATTAAAACAGAATAGGAAGTGGGGTCTATATTGTAATAGATTGACATGACTGAACAACTTATATTGTGCATTAAAGCATCCTGGCCACTTTAAAAATGTATGCTGCTGAATCATCCCAGTCACTGCCTCCAAGAGAGAGAAGTGATTAATTGGAAACAGCTGAGAAAGAGGCAGCAGGGATAGGCAAAAGACCATGAAGAAATAGCCTGCTTTGCTTCATACTGTTTCAGAGAGGACCCTTGCTCCAGAACTACAGCCAAAGGGGAAATGGAGAGAGTTTTGTTTTTCACTGTTGAAGAGAAAAGAACATAGATGATTGGTTGCTCTGAGAACTAAGAAAGTTGAATTCTTGCAACTATTATCCAAATAATGTTAATGTAATAGTTAAGCCAAGATATTTTATTTAAAATCTTTTAGAACAAGCTGAGATAAAATGGTCCAAAGATTACCACATTCAAATCCTACAGTAGATACACTACTTGTATAACACTGGGCAAGTCACTTAACATTATGAGATCTCAATTTCTTCATGTAAATTTAAAATAAGTGACTGTCTAGACGCTATGTTTTACTTCTGTGATTGGGCTAATTGTATTGGTTGAGGGGTGATTTGGTTACAAAATGAATAAAATGCCAGTTCTGGAGTCAGAAAGACTTAAGCTCAAATCTGGTCTCAGAAAGCTGTGTGATTCTGGGTTAATCACTTAACAATGTTTGCCTCAGTTTCCTCATCTGTGAAATCAGTTGGAGAATGAAATAGCAAACCATTCCATTATCTTTGCCAAGAAAACCCTCCAATGGGGTCATGAATAATCTGATACAACTGAACGACAGAAAAAAAAATCAACTTAAGCAATGTAAAATGATTACATTTTTCTCCATTGATTTTAGTACTGGTTGGTTTATCTATTTAATATTACTACAATTATTATTTTCTTTTTACATATTTTATTAATATTAATATAATTTCCCTTTAAAGTATGTCAAATGATGTTTACATATCAATTGATTTGATCACAATGAGAAATCTCTTTTTAAAACTATTAATATTATCCTCATTTTACCAATCTCATTTAGTCTCAGAATAGGTGATGGACTTGACCAGTTCACATATAAGAGTAAGAGGCAGGATTTTAATTCCTTATCAGTGATATGATGATGATGATGATGATGATGATGATGGCGGTGGTGATGGTGATGATGATGATAAGGCAATTAATACCTGGCTTGCCTTTAATCAAAACTTTGGAATAACAATTATTTATTATCCCTTCTTAATAGATGGAGAAATTCAGGAAGAAACTATTTGATTCATACCATATTTTTTTGTATGAACACTGGTGTTGTTTTATTGCTTTATAGGTGGTAAAACTGAAGAATATATAGATAAATAAATTGTTCATATCAAATTTTTGTATGAACAGTGTATCAAATTTTTTCCTTGACAGTCTTTATCCAAATCCAAATGATTGTTGACTTCTATGTGCCTTATACTATCCAAAATTGTGGCATCCCAAATTACCTAATGGTAACAACAGAAATAAGATTCTATTTCAAAAGAAGCAATTAAAATATCTGGGACCTGAAAAATGTCACACACACACACACACACACACACACACACACACACACACATACACAAAGCTTGCTATATACTGGTTAAGGAGGGATAATTAACTGAGGTTTGGGTTCTGAATCACCCTGTCCAGAATCAATTTTTACATCTTATTTAAACCATGAAAAACTGAGAAAGCAGATTCTTCTCCATGAAAAAATACTGAGAGGACATAGAGGTGAACATTGGTCAGTATCATGAGGAATAGCATGGCAATCAACAAACAGTTGAAAGGTGCTAAGATTTTAGTGTTTGGACTGAACTAGTATTTCAGAATCATAGCCAAGTTCTACAAAAGCCAAAGAAGAGTGACTTGTTCCACTCAACCTCAAAAATCAAATCAGCTTTTGATTAAGTAGTGATTGTATTTATAAATTAGGGAGGAAAGATATCAATTTTTTTTTCCTGGGGTGTCTACTGAGAGAAGAGCTCGATAAATATTTATCAAATAATACCTATCTGCAATACTAGACTTTACAAGAGTTAAGTAGTTTTTTTTTTAAGTTTAAAGTTTTAAAAGTATAATTATCTTCAAGCAACTTAGTAAGAGTATGCACCTAAGGAAAGGAAGCAACTAGCAGACTTGTTTCTACTTTGCTATCCATTTCCTTTTCTCTTTTTTTCCAAGTAGCAATCAAGAGGCAAGATTATCTTTTTTAGATAATAGCTTTACTTACAGAATCCCAGAAAAGCAATGAAAAAAATTTGAAACAATAACTTCACTGAAATTTACAAATATATAAACAAACTCACAAAAGCTATTAACTTATTTGTATATTAAAAAAAAACACGCAGAAGCTAGAAAGAGAAAAACTATTCAAAATAATTATAAAATGGACACTATATTTGGGAATTAAATTACCAAGACACATAAGACAAATAAAACCACAGAAAAGTTATACAAATAAAGGAAGATTTTAATACGACACTTCAGAGTTTCAATGTTCCTAGTTGGGCTATGCCAGTATAATAAAAATTATAATAGTACAGAAATGAATTCATACATTTGTTGCTATATCAACCAAACCTCCTATTTGGAGTTAGAGAAAATATTTGAAAAATTCACTAGAGGAAAAAAAAAAAAAGAAAAATTCACTAGAGGAATATGAAAGAATTTTTAGGGAAATAGTAGGTAGGAAGAGAGAAATTTAAAATAAAGGACCCTAATATTAATAAAATTATAAAGCATTAATCACCAAAACTATTTGATGCAAAATTAATATACAGAAAAAATAGTTCAGTGGAACAAATGAAAGAAACAAGTTTCAGAAACAAAGAGATATTATAGCCCAATATTCAACAAATACATTTTACAATACAGCAATACAAATCATTGAGGACAAGAGTCACTATTTAATAAGAACTACTGTAAAAAAACTAGAAATCAAGTAAGCAAAATTTAATTTAGTTCAATATTTTATACCATGTACCAAACTGTATTTATACCATGTATCAAATTTAATCAAAAGGCTACATTATTTAAAAGAAATTTAAGAAACAGAGGAAAGTACTTTTCAGATATGTATTTGACAAAAATAATAACCAAATGAAGGAAAAAGGATTTCACATAAGAGCAAGTTATGATTATATAAAAATGGAAGTCCTACATGAAATATATATACATATATACACATATATTGTGTACTTTGTATATATTATGTTACATATTTATATATACATATGTTTATATTATATATTATATATAACAAGATAAGTAACAATCTTCATACTAACTGGCTGAATATCTATTATCTAAGATATAGAAAGAATTGGCATAAATTTGTAACATCAAGAGCTGTTTCCTGATTAATAAGTGGTCCAAAAACAGATTAAAAAGAAGAAATACAGATTTTTGCAAATCATATAAAAAATTCTAAATCACAAATGAAAAAAGAAAAAATATTGAAACAACCCTGAGATTCATTATCTATCTGGCAAACTAGCATGCATATACATATGTGCATGTATTTTACAGAATGTTTTTCCTAATTCCTCTTTATTCCCATGCTTTCACTTTATTAATTATTTCATATTTATATTATATGTAGGTTGCTTTTTGTGTATTTTTTTGTATGTTATCCCTTCCATTAGGCTATAAATCCCTTAAGGAAAAATACTGTCTTTTGTTCTTTGTGGAGAAAGGTTGGAAAATGTCATTACATCCAGAAAGAGAATTATGGAGACTGAATGTGGGTCGAAGCATAGCATTTTCACCATTTTCTTTGCTTTTTCTTTCTTGTGTTTTTGCCCTTTTGTTCTGATTTTCCTTGCACAACTTGACAAACATGGAAATATGTTTAAAAGGATTGCACATATTTAACCTATTTCAGATTACTTACTATCTTGGGGAAGAGAAAGGTAAGGGAGCAGAAAATTTTGGAACACTAAATTTCAGAAAAATAAAAATTGAAAATTATCTTTACATGTATTCAGAAAAATAAAATACTATTGATAATAATATTTGCCCATGTTTTCTATATATATCATATATTGAATGGACAATATATACGCACATACCTATATGTATATGCATGTTTACATATATTTATTGTTTATGTGTCATATATGTATATATACTGAGTGGTGCATGTACATATATACATTTATGTATGCATATCGCCAAACATGGTATAATTCAGAATTGTTTTAATTTGTTCTTTTGTGATTTGGAATATATTTTTATAAGATTAGTGAAAGTTTTAGGTTCTTTTCAAATTTTTTTAGTCAACTGTATTTTCTTTTTATTGTATATTTTAATTATTCATATTTTCATTTATTCAATTTTGTCTCTCTCTTCCCCTCCCCATTGAGAGGTCAAGAAACGAAATGCTCATTATACAAATGAAGTTATTCCTTCTTTTTAAATATGCTTTTTCAAATCTTTTGACCATTTAACAATTGTATGATTCTTAATATCACATATTTACATCAATTAATTCTCTATATATCTTAGATATCAGATTCATTTGGTATAAAGATGTCCCCTAATTTTATTATAGTTACATTGGTTTTGTTCATGCAAAAAGATTTTAATATTGCACACACACGCACATATGTGTGTGTATTCATATGTGTGTATATTCATATGCAAAAATATGTATGCACGTATGTTGATATATAATGTATGTATTTGTGTACATGTGTATGAACACAAAGAAGAAATTAGTTTATATTGCAGAGGCCTTAGGAAAATAGGCACACTAATGTGCTGCAGATTTAACTGTAAACTGCTTTATCAGTCCTGCAAAACAGTTTGGAACTATGCTAAATGGTCAATACCATTTTAAATCAATGATCATACAACTTAGTCTATTCTCCAATGGGACAAAAACAGAGAGAAAGACATATGTACATATACATACACATTGTGTATGTATGACATGTGTGTACATGTATAGGTATGTACACACACATATGCATATATATACACATAGAGGTCATTGTGTCTATATATTCCAAAGTACTATTGCTATTGGTTTGCTTTAGCAAATAAACTAAGGGGAAATGAGAATGTCTGAATTATTTATGGAATATGAACATAATAGAACATTATTTTTCCCTAATCAATATGACATAAAATATATTCAGAGAAACTTGGTAAGACTTCTTAGGTGTCTTTTAATTCTGTCTCATTCTGCACACTTGTGATCTATGAAATTGTACAGAGCAAACTCAAATAGAAATGGTTCCCTGAAGGCTGAAAAGTGACTTAAAACCCACAAATTAACATTATTTGTGTCATAGATGTTTTTTATTTTGTTAAACATTTCCCAATTATATTTTAATCTGGTTCATGTGATTTTGCTCACTGCTGAAGAGCTTCTAATTTGACACTATTGCGCTAAGGACTTAGGATGCAATACATGTAACTCTTGTTAAGAGAGATTGGAGACAACAGGTGTGAAATGAGGCCTACACAGTCAAATATAATCAATATCTTTTTTTGGGGCCTCACAGTACTTTGTTAGAAGAGATATTTCTATGGAGTGGAGAGGATCATTACAAAGTGGCAGCAATGTTATTTGTTTTATAGTATCAATAAAACAATTTTTAAAGTGGCAAAAACATTTTGCAGAAATGTTCTTCAACAAATGAATTATAATCCTCTCCCCCATATACTCCTGATTTATAGGATTTTGTCAAAATGATTGTTTGGTAGATAAAGATAGTGTTTCTGCAAGCTTTGGGGTTCAAGTTGAGAGGAAAGCTTCTCCTCATATATTTGACAACAATAACTTGATTAGTTGGCAAAATCTTTTTGAATATAGGTACTATTACCCAGTATAATTTTTCTAAACTATATTTAAAGGGAATAATGATTCAGATTCAATAATTATTATTATTTTGTTGATTTAATCATTACTATTGAAACTCTCAAGTAATAGAAATTATGAGTTAATTTATCATTATATTATCATAATTCTCAAGCTTGCCTAGCCCTTTGGATCACATGGTCACATTCTAAACATCACTACTTATCTACTGGGAGCTTGTCTTAGTAGGATTAAGTCTAATATATGTTGTTCTTATATCTTCATACTTATAAAGTGATGATATATCATATGGGGAAACAAGAAGACAAATATACTACAGCAAAGAAGAATGAGGCTCTGGACAATGAGGAATTATCATGAGATTTGGAATTCAAACTTACTTTAAAGTTCATCTTGTGCAACCTTTTAATTTTACAAATTAATTGAGAATAGATAGTTAATGGTGCAGCAAGCTGGTTCAGTAGAGAGGGACTAGAGGGTTTGGAGGCAGGAAGAGTTAAGTTCAAATCTGCATATTTATGTATACATTTATTTGTATACATATGTATACATATTTATACAGTTATCTTGTTGCACAAAAAAGATCAGATTTAGAAAGAAGGTAAAAATAACCTGAGAAGAATAAACAAAAATGCAAGCAAGCAATAACAGAAAAAGTGGAAATGGTTTGTTGTGATCCATACTCATTTCCCAGTGTTCTTTCTCTGGGTGTAGCTGGTTCTGTTCATTACAGATTAATTGGAAGTGATTTTGATGCTCTCATTGTTGAAGAGAGCCACACCTAACAGAACTGATCATCATATAGTATTATTGTTGAAGTATATAATGATCTCCTGGTTCTGCTCATTTCACTTAGCCTCAGGTAAGTCTCTCCAAGCTCTCTATATTCATCTTGCTGGTCATTTCTTATAGAACAATAATATTCCATAACATTCATATACCACAATTTACCCACCACTCTCCAATTGGTGGACATCCTTTCAATTTTCAGTTTCTAGCCACTACAAAAAGGGCTGCCACAAACTTTTTGCACATATGTTTTCCTTTCTCTTCTTCAATATCTCTTTGGGATATAAACCCAGTAGTAACATTACTGAATCAAAAAGTATGCAAAGTTTGATAACTTTTTGAATATAGTTCCAAATTGCTCTCCAGAATGGTTGGATCCATTCACAACTCTACCAACAATGCATCAGTGTCACGGTTTCCCACATCCCCTCTAACATTCATCATTATTTTTTTCTGTCATTTTAGCCAATCTGGCAGGTATATAGTGGTATTTCAGAGTTGTCTTAATTTGCATTTTTCTGATCAATAATGATTTGGAGCATCTTTTCATATGACTAGAAATGGTTTCAATTTCTTCATCTGAAAATTGTCTGTTCATATCCATTGACCATTTATCAATTGGAGAATGGCTTGATTTCTTATAAAGTCAATTCTCTATATATTTTGGAAATGAGGCCTTTATGAAAACCTTTAGCTATAAAACTGTTTTCCCAGTTTATTGCTTCCCTGCTAATCCTGCCTTCATTAGTTTTATTTGTATAAAAGCTTTTTAACTTAATATAATAGAAATTTTCTATTTTGTGATCAGTAATGAACTCTACTTCTTTGGTCACAAATTCCTTTCTCCTCCACAGACCTGAGAGGTAAATGATCCTATGCTCTTCTAATTTATTTATAATCTCATTCTACATGGCTATATCATGAACTCATTTTGATGTTATCTTGGTGTATGGTGTTAAGTGTGGGTCAATGCCTAGTTGGTGCCATACTACTTTCCAATTTTCCCAGCAATTTTTGTCAAATAATGAATTATTATCCCCAAAGCTGGGGTCTTTAGGTTTGTCAAACACTACATTGCTATTTTATTGACTATTTTGTCCTGTGAACCTAACCTATTCCACTAATCAACTATTCTATTTCTTAGCCAATACCAAATGGTATTGGTGACCACTGCTTTATAATATAGTTTTAGATTAGGTACAGCTAGGCCAGCTTCATTTGATTTTTTTTTTCCTTAGTTTCCTTGAAATTCTTGACCTTTTGTTTTTCCATATGAACTTCGTGGTTATTTTTCCTAGGTCATTAAAATAGTATTTTGGAAGTCTGATTGGTATAACACTAAATAAATAGATTAGTTTAGGTAGTATTGTCATCTTTACCTATCCAAAAGCACTTATTTTTCCAATTGGTTAGATCTGACTTCATTTGTGTGGAAAGTGTTTTGTAGTTTTGCTCATATAGTTCCTAATTTTCCCTTGGCAGATAGATTCCTAAATACTTTATACTATTGGTAGTTACTTTAAATGGAATTTCTTTTTATAACTCAACTGTTGGATTTTGTTAGTGATATATAAGAATGCTGATGACTTATGTGGGTTTATTTTGTATCCCACAACTTTGCTAAAGTTGTGGATTATTTCTAATAGCTTTTTAATAGAATCTCTGGGGTTTTCTAAGTATACCATCCTATCATCTTCAAAAAGTGATAATTGGTTTCCTCATTACCTACTCTAATTCCTTTAATTTCTTTTTCATCTCTCATTGCCGAAGCTAGCATTTTTAATACAATCTTGAATAATAATGGTGATAGTGGGCAACCTTATTTCACTCCTGATTTTAATGGGAATGGTTCCAATTTATCACCATTACATATGATGTTTACTGATGATTTTAAATAGATGCTACTCATTATTTTAAAGAAAATTTATTTCTTTTATTCCATTTATTTCTATATTCTACAGTGTTTTAATAGGAATTGGTATTAATTTTATCAAATGCTTTTTCTTCATCTATTGAGATAATCGCATGGTTTTTGTTAATTTGGTTATTGATACAGTCAGTTGTGCTAATAGTTTTCCTAATATTGAACCAGCCCTACATTCTTGGTATAAATTCTACTTGGTCATGGTGTATTATCCTGGGGATGATTTTCTGTAATCTCTTTGCTAATATTTTATTGAAGATTTTTGCATCAATATTCATTAGGGAAATTGGTTTATAATTTTCCTTCTCTGATTTTGTCCTACCTGGTTTAGGTATCAGTACCATGTCTGTATCATAAAAGGAGTTGGTAAGAGTCCTTCATTCCCTATTTTTTCAAATAGTTTATATAGTATTGGAGTTAATTGTTTTTTAAATATTTGGTCAAATTCACATGTAAATTGATCTGGTCCTGGGAATTTTTTCTTAGGGAGTTGATTAATAGCTTGTTCTATTACTTTTTCTAAAATGGGATTATTTAAGCAATTTACTTCCTTGTCTGTTAATCTGTGCAACCTATATTTTTGAAGGTATTCCTCTATTTCATTTAAGTTATCAAATTTATTGGCATAAAGTTGGACAAAGTAACTCCTAACTATTGTTCTAATTTCCTCTTAATTAGCGGAAATTTCTCCCTTTTCATTTTTAAGACTAATAATTTGATTTTCCTCTTTCCTTTTTCTAATCAAATTTACCAAGGGTTTATCTATTTTGTTATTTTTTTCATAAAACCAAATCTTAAGTTTTATTTATTAATTCAATAGTTTTTTTTTTTTACTTTCAATTTTATTGATCTCTTCTTTTATTTTTAGAATTTAAAGTTTAGTATTTGGAGGTTTTTAATTTGCTCTTTTTCTAGCTTTTTTTAGTTGCAAGCATAATTCATTGATTTTCTCTTTCTATATTTTATGCAAGTAAGCCTCTAGAGATATAAAATTTCTTCTTATTACCACCTTGGCTGCATCCCACACATTTTGGTGTGATGTCTCATTATTGTCATTCTCTTGGGTGAAATTATTAATTGTATCTATGATTTGCTGTTTAACCCAATCATTCTTTAGGGTGAGATTATTTAGTTTCCAATTTTTTTTTGGTCTATTTTCTCCTGGCTTTTTATTGAATGTAATTTTTATGGCATCAAAGAACACTGGGAAACGAATGTGAACTATCTGCATGTTTGTTTTTCTTCCCGGGTTATTTATACCTTCTGAATCCAATTCTCCCTATGCAACAAGAGAACTGTTCGGTTCTGCAAACATATATTGTATCTAGGATATACTGCAACATATCCAACATATAAAGGACTGCTTGCCATCTAGGGGAGGGGTGGAGGGAGGGAGGGAAAAAAAATCGGAACAGAAACGAGTGTCAATATAAAGTAATTATTAAATAAAAATTTTAAAAAAAATTTATGGAATAAAAAAAATTATGGCATCGTAATCTGAGAAGGATACATTTACTCTTTCTGCCTTTCTGCATTTTAATTTGAGGTCTTTATATCCTAATACATGGTCAATTTTTGTATAGGTTCCATGAACTGCCAAGTTCCATGACTCCATGAAAGAGTTTTCTGTCTCCTTTCACTTCTCTCCAAAGATCTATCATACCTAACTTTTCTAATGTTCTATTTACCTCTTTAACTTCTTTCTTATTTATTTTGTGGTTTGATTTATCTAGTTCTGAGAGTGCAAGGTTGAGATCTCCCACTATTATAGTTTTGCTGTCTATTTCTTCTTGAAGCTCTCTTAACTTCTCCTTGGGGAATTTAGATGCTATACCACTTGGTGTATATATGTTTACTATTGATATTGCTTCATTATCTATGCTACTCTTTAGCAAGATATAGTGTCCTTTTAGTTAGATCAATTTTTGCTTTTGCTTGATCTGAGATCAGGAAGGCTTCCCCTTCTTTTTTTTTTACTTCACCTGAAGCATAGTATATTCTGCTCCAGCCTTTTACCTTTATTCTGTACATATCACTCTGCTTCAAGTGTGTTTCCTGTAAACAATATATTGTAGGATTCTGACTTTTAATCCAGTCTGCTATCTACCTCTGTTTTATGGGGGAGTTTACTCCATTCACGTTTATGGTTAAAACTACTAATTCTGTATTTCCTGCAATCTTATTATACCCAAATTATACTTTTCTCTTTCCTTTCCTCTTTACCCCCCTCACCAGAATTAGATTTATGAGCACCACTTGCTTCATGCAGCCCTCAGGGAATAGCAATTTTAAAATTATTGAACTACCTGAAAGGCATAATCTAAATAAAAGCCTGGACATCTTTTTCCAAGAAATTATCAGAAAACTGCCCTGGTATCCTAGAACCAGAGAGAAATATAGAAATTGAAAAAAATCCACTAATGACATCCTGAAAGAACTCCCCAAATTAAAACTCTCAGGAATATTATACCCAAATTCCAGAGCTCTCAAATTGAGGAGAAAATATTACAAGCAGCCAAAATTAAACAGTTTATACATTATGCAAACACAGCATCACAGAAGACTTGATAGTTTTTTGTTGAAGGATCAAAGGGCTTGGAATATGATATTCTGAAAAGAAAATGAGCTAAGATTACAATCAAGAATAGCCTACCCAGCAAAACCAAGCATAATTCTCAAGGGACAAAATGGGCATTTAATGAATTAGAGGACTTTCAAGCATTTGTGATAACAATATCAGAGCTGAATAGAAAATTTGATCAAAAGAACACTCTAGAGAAGCATAAAAAGATTAAAATTAAATAGTAATTATAAAGGACTCAATAATGTTAAATTATTTTCATTCTAAACAAGAAAATGAAAGATATAACTCCTAATTCATTCTTAACTCATTATTATGGCAATTAGAAAGAATCAACATAAACAGAGGGCATCAATATGAATCAATTATATTGAAGCATCTCAAAAGGGAGGAAATGAAAAACAAGAATATACTGGGAAAAGGGGAAAGGGGAAATAAATGTGGAAATTTTTCTCACATAAAAGAAGTGAACATTTATTGGTGGGGTTTGGGGAACTACACTTAAAGGAATATATAAAACTCTGCATACCCTTTGATCCAGGGATACTACTATTAGGTCTGTATCCCTAAAGAGAATAAAGAAAAAGAAAAATGCCCTATATGTACAAAAATATTTATAATAGATTCTTTTTGTGGTGACAAAGAATTGGAAATTGAATGAAATGCTCATCAGTTAGGGAATGGCTGAACAAGTTGTGATATATGATTATAATGGAATATTATTTTGCTATAAGAAATGACAAACATAATGATTTAAAAAAAAACCTGGAAAGCTTTCCATGAATTGATGCAAAGTGAAGTAAGCAAAACAGAACATTTTTTCATAGTAACAGCAATGAGAAACTTTGAATGACTAGGCTATTCTCAGCAATATAATGATCTAAGAGAGTCCCAAAGGACTCTTGATAGAAAATGCTATCCATCTCCAGAGAAAGAAGTGATATTGTCTGAATGTAGACTGAAGCATATTATTTTCCCTTCCTTCCTTCCTTTCTTCATTCTTTTCTTCCTTCCTTCCTTCTTTCCTTCCTTCCTTCATTCCTTCCTTCCTTCCTTCCTTCTTTTTTCATTCCTTCTTTTTTCCTTCCTTCTTTCCTTCCATCCTTCTTTCCTCCCTCCCTTTCTCTCTAGCTTTCTTTCTTTTCTTCCTTCCTTCCTTTCTTTTTCAGTATTCTTTTGTGGAATGATTAATATGGATGTGTTTTACATGACTGCATGTGTATGACCTATTTCATATTGCTTACAAGGAAGAAGGTTAAAGAAGAAGGAAAGGATAGAATTTGGAATTCAATTAAAAAAACTGATGCAATAAATATTAAAAATTATTTTACCTATAATTTGTAGGAAATAAAATATTATCTTAAAAAGGTGTATAATGAAGAGCTTTTATTGTGGAGATGAAAATGGCATATGGTAGGAGATGACAGACAATGCTTGAATGTTATGACAATGCTCTCATTTAAATTGGTTCAAAGAGGGAATAATAGACACAGTCACATATACTCAATTGGGTATTAAAAGTTATCTTACCTGATGGGAAGATATTAAAGAAAGGAGATAAGATATATAGGGAGTGAGTAAAGATGATAAAAAGGAAGATGGATTAGGGAAGCTAGTGGTCAGAAGCAAGATAGACTTTTAAGCAAGAACAGAATAAAAAGAGAGAGAGAAGAAGAAGCAAAAGAAAATCAGATTGAAATAAATACTCAGTTAGTTAAAATAACTATGAACGTAAAACAGAAGCAGATACAGAATGGATTAGAAATTAAAATCCAATAAGATGTGTTTATAAGACACTCTGAAGCAAAGTCCTGTTAAAGCAGAATCTATTATGCATTGGTTGAAGTAAAAAAGGCATGAGTAGCAATCATGAATTCAGACAAAGAAAAAGAATATATCTAATAAAATAGATAATTTAAGAAACTATATGTGACTAAAAGTTACCATAGTCAAGGTGCATAAATCAAGAAAACAGTATTTTAAAATTATAGCAAGTTTTTCTATTAGAGACTTTATTTCTCAAACACATAGGGAACTGAATTGAATCTATAAAATAAGAGCCATTTCCTGATTGACAACTGTTCAAAAAATATAAATAGGCATTTTCAGAAGAACAAATCAAGGCTACTCATAATCATATGAAAAAATGCTCCAAACCATTATTAATTAGAGAAAGGCAAATTAAAACAAAACTGAAAAAAACTCTTCCCATCCATGAGAATTGACTAGTGCTAGAGGGAATATAGGAATATAAGTACACTAATAAACTGGTGGTAGAATTGTGAACTGCTCCAAATATTCTGGAGCATTAGGAACTGTGCTCAAAAAGGGCTATAAAATTGTGCATACTATTTGATCCAGGAATACCACTACCAACTCTGTACCCCAAAGAGATCAAGAAAAAGGAAAAAAAATCTAGATATACAAGAGTATTGTGAGTAACTATTTTTATTGTTGGCAAAAAAAAATGAAAATTGAAGGAAACACCAAATGGAGAATAACTGAACAAAGTGTAACGTATGATTTTGATGGAGTACTATTGTTATTTAAGAAATGACAAGGGCAAATAGTTTCAGAAAAAAACAGGTAACACCAATATGAACAGATGCAGAGTAAAATGAGAAGAGTAATGATGATCAACTCTTAAAGCTTTGACTATTCTGATCAGTGCAATAATCCCATATAATTCCAAAGGATTCATAATGGGAAAAGGCTCTTCTCCTCCAGAGAGAGAGAAACTTAATGAATTCTGAGTCTAAACTGATGTAAAAGTTTCTCACTTTATCATTATTTAAGATATAGTTAATCTAGAAATATATTTTGATTTATTTCAAAGAATAACGGACTTTATTTACTTGCCTTCTTAGTGGGTGGGAGAAGTGTGAGAGGGAGGGAAAAAATTTGGAACTGAAAATTTAAAAAAAAGGTTTAAAATAAATAACTTTTAAAAAAAGAAAAGGTTATTTGTGGCTTATTATTTGGATTTTCTTGTTTCTTTTTAGTTTAAGCTATTAGTCATTATTCCACAGTATTTTGTTGATAATAATTAATGTGGTTAGTGTGCTCTTCTGTAGTCCTGCCTTGGGGCAACTGTACAACCAGTTGTCATTTTCAATATGGAACAAATAAGTAAATGCCAACTAGTAATTAAATCCAAATGTCATGGATGAATGTGGACGGTGACTAGTAATGCCTGCAAGGATATTTTAGTTGCTCAGTTACCTTGGGATATCTGAATTTTTAGAAGAAATTCAAATGTTTTAAATATATAACTATATTGTGATTAAATTTTGAGATGGGTTTTCTTGCTAGTTTGAATAAAATATTCATATAATGCTAATAACTAACATTTAATGACATATTTTATGATTGGCTTAGTGTTTTACAAATACTAAATCATTTGAATCTCACAAAAACCAAATGATATAGATATTACTGATTAGTATCCCCATTTTGTAGCTGAAGAAATCTTAGTCAAAACAGTTGTGACTTGCTCAAAGTCACCTAAGTCATGGATTAGATTTGAACCCATATCTTTCTGACATCAAATTCAGAACATTATCAGCTATTCTCAAAGTGTGGCCTGCAGATTCCTGGGAGTCCTCCAAATTCCTTTTGGGCATTTTAAATTCTAATTTAGTAAATAACAATAGATGTAAAACACATAAACTAAAGTTCTTGGACAGGAATTTTCAAAAATGTTTAAGGTATAAAATAAACCTGAAACCCAAAATTTGGAGAACAAGTTCCATATACCAAGATGCCTCACAAGTCAGTTAATAAGCTTCATTGAGCACCCACTGTGTCTTAGGCACTGTGCTCAATGCTCAGGTAAGACAAGGAAAGGCAAAATCAGTTATGCTCTCAAAGAAGTGATACTCTAATGGACATCAGTATTCTGCCAATAGTTCTATTAAAGTCAAAGTGCAGTCTATTTGAACAAAATATATTTGTTTATTTGCTTGTTTGTTTTGGGGGAGCTACTTCCCTTGTAGTTTCTTTATTGAGCTATCCATCCCTCTTCCCTCAGATATAAATTCAGGTATTTTTTTTCCTCCTTTCCTTTACACTTTTTCTCCATCTCAGATTCTTGGACTCTCCCAAAACACAGGATTATGCCCCCAGTGGCTTACTTACCTCAGAGAGAAAAGGTGATTTGGATTTAGTCAGACCAGTGTCTAAATCCTGGTTATGTTCTTTATTAGTGGGTTATCAATGGTTGACTTACTTTACTCTCTCTGTTACTCCATTTCTTCATCAATAAGATGATCTTTAATAGTTCCTCCTCTTCTATAACCTGCCATTTACCATCCAGACTATTATCAATCACTGTCTCATAAGGTAGCTTAGGTGGTTAAGTGGAAATCCAACCTCAGATATATATTAGGTGAGTGCTTCTAGGCAAGTCACTTAAACCCTATTGCCTCAATTTCTTCAATAATATAATAATAATACCACCCATTTTCCAAGAGGCAACTAAATGATTCTGTGGAGAATATTATGTAGAGTCAGGAAGATTCATCTTTCTGAGTTAAATCTGACCTTTGACAAGGCATTTAACCCTGTTTGCCTCAGTTTCTTCATCTGTAAAATGAGGTAGCAAAGGAAATAGCAAACTATTCTAGTATTTTTGCCAAGAAAATCCCAAATAGGATCATGGAGAGTTGACATAACTGAAATGATTGAACAAAAAAAAATCCAAAGGTTGCTGAGAGGATGAAATGAGATGATATTTGTAAAGTACTTACTGTGGTACCCAGAACATAGTAGGTAAATTATTAACTGATATTATTGTTGTTGTACTTGTTATTGTATTTACGGATCTAGATAGAGATATAAGTATTAGGAACCTGAAATTTGAGACTCTTTGTTCATAGTATCTTTTTTTTCCCCCTGAGGCAATTGGGGTTAAGTGACTTGCCCAAGTCACACATCTAGGAAGTGTTAAGTATCTGAGTCCAGATTTGAACTCAGGTCCTCCTGACTTCAGGGCTGGTATCCTATCCACTGCATCTATGTTCAACTAGCTGCATCTCTATGTTCATAATTTTAAAGATATAAGGATTTACTCTTTAAAGATATATTAGGAAAGAAAAATCTAGCTGATCTGTGAAGAAATATTTTTGCATTTTCATATTACATTAAAATTTACATGCAAACACAAAATGACTTTTGTGAAAATTAAGGTGCCACATATTGGCAGGGATAGGAAGCTATTGACAATTATGGTCATTTTAAATATAAATTCATTATTTCTCTCACACATGCATCAAATTCTTAAGCAATATGGTGCACTGGAAAGAGCACTGACTAAAGTCAGAAATCCTGGTTTGAATTGTGTTTCTGTTTATAAATTTTTTTTTAAATCCTTCAAAACCTATGTATTTGAAATTTGAAGAAAAACAAATAACTGGGATGAAAGAAAAGAAGCTTTGCAGCAGATTTCTTGGTTAACATTTAATTTCCAAAATACTTAAGAGATTGATTCACATTTATAAGAATGAGAGCTTTTCCACAATTGACAAATGACCAAAGGAAAAGAATAGATAGCTTGTAAAGACATTCAAACTAGCTACAAGTTTATGGACAAAAAAGCTCTAAATTACTGATAATTAGAGAAAGACAAATTAAAGCAACTTTGAGCTTCTATCTCACACTCATCTAGCTGACAAAGGTGATAGGAAAGGGAAAATGATAAATGGGACTGTAGGATATCAATCAGATTAATGATCACTGGGTGGAGCTGTAGATTGGTCCAGATGATCTAAAAAGCAATTTAGAAATATGTTCAAAAATTCACTACACTGTGCATGCCTGTAAAACCTGGTAATAACTTTAGGAGACTTATACCCCCAAAGAGAATAAAGAAATAGGAGAAAGGGCCATATGTGCAATAATATGTATAGCAGTTGTTTGTGTAATAAAAATGAACTGGAAACTAAGAGAGTGCCCATCACTTGAGGAATAAACAAATTATGGTTTGAAAATGTAAAGGCTTACAAGAGTGTATTTGGAAATGACAAAAGCAATGGAGTCAAGAAACCTGAGGAAATCCATAGAAATTGTAGCAAAATTATGAAAATTTGTATGAACCAATGAAGAACAAAACCAAACCATTTACATAGCTACATTGTAAAGACAACTAACTTTGAAAGACTCAACATTTCTGATCAGAGCAATGACAAATCATGATTCTAGAGCACTGATTAGCTCCTCCCAGAGGTAATAGATTCAAAATGCAAAATAAAAAACATATATGGCATAGCCAATCTCTTCCCCTTCATTTTTGTGTCTTTTTATGATTTCCCTTGAAATTTTTGCCCTTCTTATCTCCAGGTAAATCTAATCATTTCTTGTTTTGTAAAGTCATCTTTTAGTATTTTCATTGCTAAGGCTTTGATTAAGTAATTTAGGTAATGCCTTTTTATTATATTGACTCCTCCCACCCATGAACAATTAATTTTTTACCAATTATTTAGACATCTTCATCTCTGCAAATAGTAATTTGTAGTTGTATTGATGTATTTCTTGAGGGCTTCCTGGTATATCTACTAAATACTTTATATATTCTTCAGCAATTTAATATTATTTTAAATGCAATTTTGTTTTCTTTCTCTTTTTGTTAACTTTTGATATTATATAGAAATATTGATAATTTCTGATTTTGCCACAATTAACAAGAATTCATTGAGTTGAACAGAGTTATACTGTATTCTTGCTTTTGTTCTTTTGTTTTCAAGCTAATAATTGTATGGTGGTGACATGCTCAGATGACCTTTTGCTAAACTAAAATCCATTAAAGAAGACAATTAAATGAATCATTTTTAATAGACTTGCCAACACAAGCAAAGTCTACTCACTTATTAATCACTGAAGAACATTAGTTTATAGACTATTAGAAAAATATGTATATCAAAAAATAAGATAATGAAGTTTCTGTCATGAAAGAGAAAATTGACTTAAATTACTGCAAGATGCATTCGAGTTGTATCTTTTAAAAATTATTCCTTTCCATTATTTATGTTTCATAATACATCTTTCTCCTTCCTATTATCCTGAAGATGCTCCTTATAACAAAGCATAAAATAATGGGGGAGAGGTAATTCATCAAAACTAAACTATTGAGATAGTCCGGCATTATTTGAAGGTATCATGTTTCTAATCCCTTATCACTAAATCACACGTCAAAGACTAGGAATATGACACACTGCTTTGCACTCTCTCCCTTGCTTTGCTATAAGGGATGCTTGCTTGTTCATATCTCTTTTTGTCACCAAGCTTGATTACTATATTTCACAGCATTGAGTGGATTGTTTTGTTGTCCTTTCTATTTTTATCACTATATATTACTTTCCTATTTTTGCATGCCTCAGTTACTATTAGTTCAAATAATTCCTTTTATACTTCTCTGAATTCTCTATAATCTTTGTTTCTTGAAGCACAGTGACATTCCATTATATTCATGTATCACATGTTTGGCCATTTCATAACATAGCTATTTCTTTTGGAATTCAGGTTAAATCATAGTGCCAACTAGTTGGAGAAAATTGTATTGAAGAAATATTCAGTCATAGCATCAAAGATGATCTAGTGAACACGAGGCATAAACTTTGAAACTGTTAATACACACTATCAAAATAAGTGATAACTTTCTTGTTTTATTATTCTGTGTAATAATAAAACACAGAACTTTATAAACATTTCCTTCTGTTCCTGCAATAATTCTGTGGGGTAGGTACCACAAGTATTGTATCCAGATAAGAAAACTGAGGTACCCGGAGGAAAAATGACTCCCCTAAGATCAGGCAGCCAGTAAGGGTCCCACAGAAAAAGGATTTTAAAACTCAAGTCTTCTGACTTAAGTCTCTCACTTCTTATTCTGTGGGATCCTTTTAGGTCCCTCTGTAAGCATTAGTTATTACTTTACAAGGTTGGTTGACAGATTTCTGGAAGTTAACAGGAAACTCCATAGATACAAACTCAGATGCTTATACTTTAACCCACACCAACATTTTTGCTGCCTCCATCATACTGAAATACACTTCTCCTAAAAACTGCAACATTGAGCTTTTTTGGCCCTTTTTTTTTCCCATCATGTCTTCCTCCCACCCTCCAGCTGTTCAATTGAGTTCTCTGTTAAATGTTCATACAACTGAATTTTGAGTATCTCATTTCCCCAAATGCTGTCTCCATCTCCAAAATCCATATTAATCACTGCCACTCACTTCTGTGTCTTTCCTACTCATTTACCCCCCACACATCTTAGCTATCCTTGGCTTCTACTCTGTGAGATTCTAGGCTCTATCTTCCCCGATAAGCCTAGAAAAACAGAAAAACAGATCCACAGAAAGACATAGAGTGGCAGAGAAAGAGAGGGAGGGAAGGAGGCAAAGAGAGAGGAAGTGGAGCATGGATATGATACAGAGGACATAAACATAAAAAATATGCCTTATAAATCATCTCTTGTAAATATATAGTTTTCTTTGGGAAAAATAGTCCTAGGTGTTGTTTACTCCTATAAAGCCTTTTTTTCTCTGAACCAACTAGAATAGCAGAGATTCTTAACCTAGGTACAACAAATTTGTGTGTTTTTAAACTTCAATATACTTTCATTTGTAATTTCTTATATTTTACATATTTACAAATATTATGCTGAGATAATAATATTTACAAATATTATGTATGCAGGTTTCGAAAGGGTCCAAAAACAGCGAGTGAGGGAGAGAGAAAGAAAGAGGTGGGGGGGAGGGAGGGAGGGAAGAAAGAAGGGAAGGAGAAAGAAGGAAGGAAACTTAAGAAACACCATATTAGAGATTGTGATCTTTTCATTTCTACTTTATAAGATGTAGAAATAAGAGGGCTTTATGCAGTCAAAGTTCCTTATTTAGATGAGAACAATCTGAGGCAAATAAAGATTAAATTACTTGTCCAAAGTCAGTCACATAGTAATGAGCAGACTTAAGATTTGCACCCAAATCCTGGAACTCCAAACTTGCTGATTTTTCCATGAAACCCCACAAGGGTTAGGAAGAAGGAGAGGAGGGAAAGCTTTTTGATCTATTTATCCAAAAAAAGAATAGCAGGAAGGTGTCAAGAGTGGATAGAGTGCCAGGCCAGAATCCAGGAAGATGATTTAAACTCAGAAAGAGTTAAAATTTGGCCTCATGCACTAGCTATGTAACCTGAACCAAATCACTGAACCCTGTTTACCTCAGCTTTTTCGTTTGTAAAATGATCTGAAAAAGAAAATGCCAAGCCACTCCAGTATTTTTGTCAAGAAAACCCCAAATGGAGTCACAGATAGTTGAGAGTGACAACTGAACAACAAGATTTTTAAAGAGAAAAGGTTTTTTTTTTGTTTTGTTTTGTTTTGTTTTGTTTTTTTGCAGAGGCATTTGGGGTTAAGTGACTTGCCCAGGTCATACAGCTAGGAAGCGCTAAGTGTCTGAGGTCAAATTTGAACTCAAGTCCTCCTGACTTCATTACTAGAGTTCCACCCACTGTTCCACCTAGCTGTCCCCAACAGAAAACTTCTTAAAGAAACCCTCTGTTTATTTGTATTGGTTCAAATACCATTGTTTCTTTTCTGGGTCAATGAGCTTTAAAACTTTGGGAGGGAAGGGGAAAAGCATATTAAATATCTGAAGAAGTATCCAAATCTGTTTGTCTGAAATAACTAGCTGTTGCAAAAAAGCCCAATTTTCTAATACTCTACCATATTAATAGAAATTTTTCTTTTTAGACATCTAAATTGTTTAGTTGTCCCAAGTCTGCACCATGATACAATTAAGTCTAAGAAATTTGGCAAGTATCAAAAATTCAGGTAGGTTTTGGCTAAGATAATAGCACCTTAAATACTTTTATCTCAAAAATGCTATTTTAGAATGAGTTTAGGGGTTTATATAATCCATAGTTGAACTTTGTATAAATATATAATCTCATGAAAACATGAAAGAATTGTAAAGAGAAAAATAAATAAGGCCAAGTATGTTTTTGATCCATAGTTACTTCCTAAACCAAAATGGCTAAAATTACCATATGGGGTCTCTTATTCCCACCCACTCAAGCCGCAGCCTCAGCCCTTGTATTCTCTTGTGCTTTATAAAGTATTCTTTTGTTAAATATGAACCTAATTCTCAGTAAGGTTTTGAGTGGGTGTTATAATTTGACAAGTTTGATTTCATGTACTCATATACAAACTTTAAAAGAAAATTAACTATGGATTTTTATTTTTTACTTTTTTGACTGGGTGAATAATACAAGAGAAAATTCAGTGAGAGACATGCATGTTTGTATAGGAAACTCAAATTCACCCCCTTCAATCTCTTGACTTTATCAAGGTTTAATTTGTATTGAAATCTGTATTTAAGAAAATAGTAAACAGCAGTTATTTCTGTGATTTTTTTCTACCCCTTCTTCCTACTACTTCCTCTACTCCTTCCTTCTCTCATTTTTTAGTTAGCAGCATTTTTATGAAAATTTTCAGAAATACTGTTATAGTTCTTTCTTCAAGGTCAAATCCCCTAAAGAATAATTTATTTTCCTATTTCTGAATAAAATGTTTAGGGGAGTGGGGAGTAGTAGGAGCGATCGAAGTGAATAACAAGTGATTAGAAACTGAACCACATGTAATCTACTTCACTGTGGAATCAGCAAAGGGAAATCTTTTGACAATTTCCTGCCATATATTTTTTAAAATCTTGCCTGATCTAGCAGACACTTCTCAGAAAATAAGAAGTTATCTGGGATCTGACTAAAGGCCCATTTCATAGAAATACTGTGCTGAAATTCCTTTTTTTAAAAAGCAGTTCCTTTAAGAAAAAAAATCTTGAACTCTGTTTTAATTAATGGAAAGATATATTTCTGGTTGAAGCATCAAATGATGCTTGAAATGCACATTAAAATCTATGATTACACAGGCCTAGGTGGACAAATATGACTGCTTCTCATAAAAAGAGTAACAGCCATTGTAGGTCTTCTAAATTTATTGGCCTTAATTAAGTGTTTGTTCTAAACCAATACAATTTAAATGGAATGCATTCCATAAGCAAGAGTGCACTGGATATTAAGCACTGACTTCTTTTCTGTGCAAAGAAATCTGTTTCTTAGCAAGAATACCCACAAGACCCAGCATACTTTTAACAATGTGATTTTTTTTTAATTTTAAAACAATGGTTTATAATTCATTTTGACCTTCAAGCCTGCCTTCTTGTTAACTTACATATCATTAATTACTTGCATTTAGACAGCCTCTTCAGGAATTCCTTTATATATTTATATATAAAAGGTAATCTAATTTAAGCAGTGATGAGTGGTAAATTGCCTTACAATTGATGATGTCGGGGTCCTGTATCAGGTGTCGGAAAATCAGTATTGCATCTTCTAATTTTATGATACCAATTACAGCCACCATTCAGGAACTCAATCTTGGAAAGCATTTTGTTCATTAAAAGCTCTAACAAATGTATATGAGAATTTCCAAGTGATTTAAGACCTAAAACAGAAAGTATTCTTCACTACTATATCAGGAAGAAAGAGGCTTGCTTAAGATCATTTAAAATGAAGCTAGAGTTTCTCAGGAATCCTTTTTGCTCTGCAGAATGGTAACAGCCTTAGTAGGGCCAACTGGAAACAGTTTTCTTTTCCTAAACATTATCTTATATTCTGAAGTTTTTAAATTTATTTTCTAATGAAAATAATATGAATATTAACTTCTGAGCTTCTGATAAAGCTTGAAGTGATTTTAAAAAGGGAGAGCAGATAATCTTTCTTAAAACAAAAAGAATGTAAGCAGATACTGCAGATGTCAGATCATGGATAAGGACATTTTAAATTGTTCTGTTGGCTGCATTGTGGAATTGATTTCCTAAATTACAAAAAAAAGATCATGCAATTTTTGTATCTTGGAGTACTTTCTGATCTCTTTCTAGTAATGTGAAGTTGAGCTTACCTTTGCAAACCAAAAAAACTCCCCATCAGGATTCTTTACTGCTCTGGACTTATAATCAACAGGGATGAATGTGTTGGTGAAAGCAAGAGAATTCTTTTGCCTCTAAAGAGATTATCATCTGACCTCTCCTCATAGAACTTCATGGTGGCGTATTCTCAGTGGCAGTTCATTCATGCTTTGACCAAACATGTATTTAGTGCCTGCAGTATGCAAAGTACTCTTTGTAGAAATATCTTGTTCTTGCTATTAAAGAGCTTAGAAGTGGTTGGAGGTATATGAACAGGGAAGAGATAAATACACTAGATAGATTTAGGAAAAGATCACTTTCCCAAGGACAAAGAAGGTAATGGTCACCTAACATTTATGTAAAATTTAAAGGTTTACGTTTTTTTTTTTAATTTGGACCTCACAGAAACCCTGAGAGGGCTTAAGAAACTTGCCTAATGCCATACAGCTTAGTGAGTATCTAAGACAAGACTTTAACTCACATCTTCCTGAGTCCAAGTCCATCTATGTATATAGGAAGCAGCGGTATAGAATGATGGATCTGGAGAAAGGACAATCTGAGTTCAAATCTAGCCTCAGCACTTACTAACTGGGCAAGTCATTTAAACTGCGTTTGCCTAAGGGTCCTCAACTGAAAATGTGGATAATAATCATACTTCTCTTGCAGGATAGTTGTGAGCTATTTGTAAAAAATAAAATAAGAAGTTTAGCATAATTCCTGGCTGCATATAAATGCTTCTTCCCTTCCCTTCCCTTCCCTTCTCCTCTCCTATCCACTGGGACACTTAACTACCCCAGAGATCCAAGAAGTGATAGGACCTGAATTAGTTCTTAAAGAAAGAACTTCCAGTAACCAGGAAATGTGGATTAGTACTTTGTCAAATATGTTTTCTCCAAGGCTCTTTATTGTTCTACTCAATAGGCAGCGGTCACTCTCCATTGGACCTATGTATACCTATAGGACAGTGTGTCCTGAACTTCTGGGAGATTATTATATTTTCAATATATATTACATGGTTTTCATATGAACTACTTGTGCCCAACCAGTGGTAGAGTCTTCTGAGCTCACGTTGGTCTAATCACCCATCGTTGGTTGGACATACTATACCTTGACCCCAATATAATATGTCATTTTGGTCCTCTTCTAAAATAAAGGACCCAATATGAATATTATGGAATATTATTGTTCTGTAAGAAATGACCAGCAGGATGAATACAGAGAGGACTGGCGAGACTTACATGAAGTGATGCTAAGTGAAATGAGCCGAACCAGGAGATCATTATATACTTCAACAACAATACTGTATGAGGATGTTTCTGATGGAAGTAGATTTCTTGTATAAAGAGAAGATCTAACTCAGTTTCAATTGATCAGTGATGGACAAAAGCAGCTATACCGAAAGAAAGAACACTGGGAAATGAATGTAAACTGTTTGCATTTTTGTTTTTCTTCCCAGGTTATTTCTACCTTCTGAATCTGATTGTTCCTGTGCAACAAGAGAATTATTCAATTCTGCACACATATAATGTATCTAGGATATACTGTGATATATTTAACATGTATAGGACTGCTTGCCATCTGGGGGAGGGAGTGGAGGGAGGGAGAGGAAAAATCGGAACAGAAGCGAGTGCAAGGGGTAATGTTGTAAAAAAAATTATCCTGGCATGGGTTCTGTCAATAAAAAGTTATAATTATGAAAAAAAGAGGAAATGAGGAAAAAATAAAATAAAGAACCAAAACAACCAACCAATAAATATACTTATCTAAAAGCTAATGGAAGTCTAACTAGCTAACTAGTGATAGGAAGCGTAACGAATAGGTGCTCATAAGTGACATAGAAACCTAAGCTCTATAGGGTTATGACTAGATCCACAAGTGTGATATTTAAAAACCATCCTCTGGGGAACTGGCCTGCTACTGAGAGTGGGATTTGAGGAAATAGTCAAGAGAAGATTCTACATATATAAAATAAAGAGCTGGTGTCAGGGGTATTATAAACCAAGAATTTGTTACACGATTAGGATGTACTCAAGAATTTTGAATAGAAAAGTAACATAATCAGAGTACTGTATTAGAAACATTATTTGTGTGGCAATATGAAGAGCACAGAGAGAATAGATTAGAGGCAGCAATATAGGTTAGGTGATCACTAGATTAATTCTAGCTGAGATGAAATTAAGACCTGAATCCATACTGAATTTAGATACCATATTGCATTGGGGTAGGATCCTATAAAGGTGAGAGGAGGAGGAGGAGGAGGGACAGAAAGGTAACAATTGATTCCAATAGTCCCCGTAAGAGTGTCAGTCTCTCTATTGCTTTGAAACTGCTTATAAGCAGCATATAAAAGGTAGGAGGAAAGAAGACTTTGGATAAGTGCCTAAACTGGCATGTTGAAATGTGTTTTAGAAAAAAAAAAAAAAGACTAAAAAAACTATGAATTCTCACTATGCGGCTCTGAAAGTATGGTGTTCCCTGAGGGATTTACTTGGTATCTGCCTGGGTGCCCTTGTGTGTACAAATCCTCCGGATATCTTGGACACAGTCAGTCTGTTGTATTAACAATTTGCAGTACTGGGCATAGAGAACACAGGAAGAAAAAGACTATGATGATTCATTATTTCACGAGGTCAAGGTTTCTTTATCATTGACATTACCTTCTAAGACTTCAATTTCCTCAAACATGTGAGGGTCAGAAATAGCTGCAGCGCAGCAATCAGAAGTTATAGTACTCTCAAACCTGGCACTTTTCAACTTCTACACACTACCTGAACCCTCCCTTAACTAGCTACCCCAGTATTTTCTGTCCCAGGCTCACCCTCAGCTATATCTCCACATTACTGCTATCACCTATCAAAGGAATCATGTCTGCTCCTGCATAGTCAGGAAAATCCTATTGGCTTAGTCTGTTTGAAAGAGAACAACTAGCAATTGATGTTGGGAATAATATACCAGAATGGAAGCTTTAGCTGATGGACAATAGAATTAAAATAACCTCAAGGGGGAAATGTAACTGTCTTCTAGTGACCTGATAACAGTGTGACTAGAAAGCAGAATCAGTATGCTTCCAGTGTAGGTTATATGTGGGAGCTCATTCAGGATAAATAAATTTTGAGACCTTCCCATACATCTGAGGGTATTGTTGTGGGGACTCAATGAGATAATGTATTCAAAGTACTTCACCTGGCAGGATAAGATACCATACACTGAGGTCCTTTCTCAAACTAAACTACCAAGCATTCAAACTGCTTCAGAGAGTATGACTCCACTGGGCTAGCTGCGTTGTTCTAATGCCAAATGTAGGCTGGCCTAAAAGGCTATTTTATGGAGCATTCATGTGGTGACCAGAAAAAGCAACATAAGGACATCCTCGAATTCTCTTTTAAGAACTTTAGAATTGATTACATGACATGGGAGTCACTGGCACAGGACCACCCAGCATAATATGCCCTCATCTGAGAGGGTATTGTACTTTATAAGCAAAGCAGAATTGAAATAACTCAAAAGATGCAAAATGCGAAGAGAAAGAATCCATACATGCAAAAATGTTTGTTGCGGCTCTTTTTATGATGGCAAGGAATTGGAAATTGAAGTGATGTGCATCAATTGGGGAATGACTGAATAAGTTATGGTAAATGTAAGTAATGGAATACTATCTTTCTATAAGAAATGATGAACAGGCAGATTTCAGAAAAACCTGGAAAGGACTTCTATAAGGTAATACTGAATGAAGCGAGCAGAACCAGGAGAATATTGTGCATAGATAGTTATGATCAACAGTGATAGACTTAACTCTTCTCAAGAATATCGTGAGCTAAGACAATTCCAAAAGATGAGTGATAGAGAATACTATCCACTTCCACAAAAAAAACTATTGTGTTTGGAAGCAGATGGAAGTATATTGTTTTCATTTTTGTTGTAGTTTTTTTTTTTTCCCTTTCTTGTGGTTTTTCCCTTTTGTTCTCATTTATCTTTCACAACATTACTAATATGGAAATATGTTCAAATGATTGCACATGTGTAATATATAAGATTGCTTAGAGGAAGGAAGGGAGGAAAGGAGAAAAATTTGGAATTCAAAATATTGCAAAAATGAATATTGAAAACTATCTTCAAATATAATTGGAAAAAATAAAATACTCTTAAGTGAGAAAAAGGAATAAAAAGCTTGAGAGTCTATGTATATATGTATGTGTGTATGTATATATATATATATATATATATATATATATATATATATATATATATATATATACACACACACACACATCATTAAGTTAGACTCGAATCACGATATTTCTGATTGTGACTAATCAGACCAACCTGAGCTTGGAATGCTTTCTCACAGGCTGGGCACAAATAGGCCATCTGATAGATTCTCTATCTTTGCACCTCTCATTTTTACTTATGTATATATGTACTGATTTGATCAGCCACAGTCAGACAAACTGTGACTTGGCTCTACCATACAGTGATGTCATTTTGGGCCTCTTCAGAAAAGAGGGACAACAACTACCCATCTTGAAAAGTCTAATACATGCTTAAAATATTACTGATATCTCATGTTCTTTGTTTCATTTTCACATGGAATTTTCTTTTTAAGTAGTAAGTTTTTTAAATTTTAGATAAAGGCATTTCTAAAATCACTTGGCACATAACATATACATGTAATGAGGAGCTGTCCTGAGATACAACTATGTTTACTCTTCAGTGAGGTATTTTACATTTTCTTCTATTTTTTTTTCATTCTTTTGATTTTATCTGACTTACTCTTGATTTCTTATAGAATCATTAGTTTTCAATTGCCCATTCCTAATTTTTAGGGAATTATTTTCTTCAGTTAACTTTTGTACTTTTTTTTTTTTTCATTTGGCCAATTCTACTTTTAAAGGAGTTATTTTCTTCAATGGATTTTTTTCTATTTTTTAAGGAATTATTCTTTTCAGTCAGTTTTTGAGCTTCATTTTTCAACTTGTTGACTCTTTTTTCATAATTTTCCTGCATAATTCTCACTTCTTTCTTCAATTTTTCTCCTATTTCTCTTATTTAATTAAAAAAAAATTTGAGCTTTTCCAAGAGGACTTTTGGAGCTTGAGACCAATTTTTATTCTCCTTTGAGGCTTCATATATAGATATTTTGACATGGTTGTCCTCTTCTGAGTTTTCTATGACCAGAGATATGTTTTCCTCATTTCTTCAATCTAAGCTCTTCTCCCGAAGTACAGGGGCCACTGTCCCAAGCTTCTTGAACTGGGGACTAGGAGTCTGGTCATGGGCTTTGTGCACTAGGGTCTCTGAGGCTGGTAATAGGGGGCCTAGCCTAGTCATGGCTGTTGTGGTCTGGATTCTAGGCTAGCAGTCTGCTTGTTGTGCTGTAGTTGGAGGCCTCACAGCTGGTCTGCTTTGCTACTGAGGCAGAACTCAGGGACTTTGGTTGCTGATCTGTACTGTGGCTAAAAGCCTCTCACTGGCTTACACAGACATTGCCTGCCCTGGGCTGCACTCCCTTTTTACCCAAGTGAGACAGACATTTCTTGAAGTCTTTCTAAGTTATCTTGGGCTAGAAATTGTTTCACTCCATCTTCCGGGGACTTCTGTCACTCCATAATTCCTTTGAAAGTTTGATTAACATTGTTTCTGAGGGAAAATGGGGAGAATTCAAGCAACTTATTGGCTTCTCTCTACCATCTTGGATCCTACTCTCCATGTTTATTCTCTTAAGTTTACTCTCTTAGAATTTGAACATATGGAGGAATATCACACAATAATATTCTATTGTGTTCATAATGTAATAATAAAGTTAAAAAAAATTTTAAAAGATAGCATGACTTCATAAAATACATTAGTTTAGTCCAGCAATTGCAATAGTCATTAATCCTTCTTATTTTCAAATTCTAAAGATCTTCCCCCAACTTAAGAAAGCTTGAACCTTGATGAATTAGAACCAATGGTGCCAAATGTAAATAGAAATAAGAGCCCCTAATCAATACAAAAGGATCTTTGCAAATCTCATACTGACTAACTTTTTAAATGTAATTTTTGTTTTTTATTGTATTTTTATTTATTTTACATTAAATATTTACAAACCACACTTTAATATGGAATGAAATCCCCATAATTGGAAATGTTAAAGGCCTGTGGGCCATTCTTGTGACATGGCTGAATTAAACAGTCTCAGTTCTGGAAAAGAAATAATGAAACATCTTCTCCCTTTCAGCAGGGAGGGGAGACTATAGATTTAAAATGCAATTGATAGTTAGATATGATTTCTCCCAATAGTATTTTTTTGTTATAAGAAATAATCAATGTAGGTTAATAAGGGGAAATAACCATAGTATAAAATTAAAAGAGAATAATAAAAGTTTTTAAAGTTATTCAATAAAAAATAAATTCGCAACAATTGTAGCAGAAATGACAAAGGCATTGGTGAATAATAACACCCCTTTATGAAAAGTGTAAGTTCTATAACAGTTCAATTAGACCAAGGGAACTATCTATCTTTGGAATAGGGAGAAATTTCTACAGTTATTTTTTTTTTTAGTACCTATAGATGTATGAAGAAGGGCTCACAATTTCCCCAAGTATTCTTAATATTCATTTATCCTTGTATAATATCACATGACTAGTGAGTACATCTCTTTTTTCAAAAAAAGGTGAATCCATTCTTGCTGTTTATGGCAACACAGAACTGAAAATCAAGTGGTTGATCATCAAGAAAAGAATAGTTGAATAAATTGTGTATATGAATGTAACCACAATGTCACCAGTCCATAAGGAATGACAAACATACTGGGTTCAGAGAAATTTGGTTTTAGGATACTCATATGAACCTATGCAGAATGAATTGAGCAGAAGCAGGAAAACAATGTGCAAAATTACTATAATAATACAAAGGAAAATAATTTAAAAAGAAAAACAAAAAACTCTTAATGGGACATAAACAGTGTGTCACTACCTTGTTAAATTTAATACAATTTAAAAAAATAATAATAACAACCAATGTAAATGAAGATCATAATTCCATATATAAACATCTTTTTTTTCCTTTTATTTATTGAGGTGTCTTAAGTGTAGATTATTATTATTATTAAATTAACAATATAAAAGTTTTTTTTGTTGTTATTGTTTTTTAAACCATTTTCTCTAGCTCCACCTCAGTATTCCAAATCTTGAGCCCTTAATCTTAATCCTTTGAATTTAATGCAGGTAAATTGAAGTTAAGAGTAAGGTTAAAAAGCCCTTTCTTAAGAGATGATAAAAGCCTCTTTCCCTGATCCTTCCCCTCAAAAAGTGAACCTTAGACATACTTGCCTATAGCCATCCTCCCAAGGGAAATATGAGAGTAGATAGGACCTTACTGCAATAAACTTTTTTAAAGGATTCTAAATAAGACAAAGAAAGAGAGAAGGATGAACTTGTGATTCTTGTCACATAAAACCAAATAAAACTCCAAACACATATCTCTTCCGGGATTTTTAATTGTGAAGATTTTGCAAAAGAAAGATAGTCAGAAGTAATCACATGCCTAATACATGAATCAATAAGATCTTGGTCTAATCTTTAACTTCTCAAGATTTGATGTTATTTAACTGTCAAGAAAGAAAAAAAAATCAATCTGGAGTTAAATTTGTCCCATTATCATGGAAACTGTGAAATAAATCTGCATTTCAGTAGAATTTCAAATCACATTGAAGAATTAAGGCAGTATCTATGCTAAGCAGCAAAGGCTATAGTCATCAACTTATGTGGACTAAGAAATAAAGTCAGTGAACTTGAATTAAATATCCCTAATTATACCAACAGGAGTAATAGAGAAAAAGAACACAGATCTTCCACTCAGACAGTCCTAAAATAGATCCCAAACTGAAATTTTTAAATAGTTTTTAAAGGGTCCAAAGAAAAAAATTTTAAAGGCAAAAATTTATGTCAGTAGCAACTTACAGATCATTGAGATCAGAAAGCAGAACCAAACTATCCATTCATGCTATTAAAAATGATCTTCTCTAGAGTATAATTCATGCTTTCATTTTCCTAGTGATAATTATTCTATCAAAAATCTATCTAAAGTCAAGGAAAGTTTTGATTACAAAGGACTTGGAATAGAGTTTATGAAAACATTTCTATGTAGGACAGTATTCTCCAACTTATAGATATCTATTTCTTTTCATTAACTTAGGAAACAAAACAAAAAAGTTAACTTACAGATTGGTCTGTGTTTTTTGAAAGACTGATTTATTATTTTTCTCTGTATCTCAAAGTAAGACCATATAACTTGTTCAAGTAATTTTTTTTTCCTTGGGACAATTTATCTTGTTTGACTAAAAATTAAGGGAAGGCAATGATTTGATTTCTTCTTTTTTTTTTTTTTTTGAATTGTATGTTATAATTTAACAACCTTATACAAATAATAATTCTTAAAGAAAAGATCCTCATATCTGACTAAATTTTAGGAAAGATAATGATCAGATTGCTTTTTTGGCCTGTGTACTACAATTTGATACAAAAATAAATTGAAAAAAAAATCTCTCAGGAATTAGATAGATATAGATATGAATATAATATATAGATATAAGAGGGATAAAGAAAAAAAGTAAATATCAACTAAATAAACACTTTGAGCTGGGAGTCAGCACAAATGACCAGTGAGCCCAGAAATGCTTAGCAGAGAAAGCACATGTAAGGAGACTCAAAGGAAGTCAGGGACTCTGAAAAGTGGAGGTAAGGAAAGAGTAACTAACACACATGGGGGACAACCTATGTAAAGGCACAGAGATGAAATATTTAATGTAGGGAACAACAAATAGATCCATTTGAATAAAAAATAATTAGCAAAGGAACAAGGTGCATCGTATTTGATGATAAGGACTCAACTTTTTGTTCCTAAAGCCAGATTATTTACAATTCAATAAACAGTAAATCAATCTAACATTTATGAAAGGTCTGCTATATACAAAGGCCTGTGTTAGGCTATGGAGATGCAAAAAAATAAAGATACAATTTCTATCCTAAATAGGAAGCATCCAGGTGTCATAGTGATTAATGCACAAGCCTAGGGTCAGTAAAACTCAAATTCAGCCTCAGATACTTAGATATGTGTTACCCTGGGCAAAGCATTTAACCTCTATAATGTCTGTAAAATGGAGATAATAACAATACCTACCTCACAGAATAGTTGTAAGGATCAAATGAGATAATTTGTATTAAGTACTATACATGGTACCTAGCAGGTACTTAACAAATGCTTGTTTCCTTCTTAAATAGTAATAAAAGTTGACACTTTATATAGGCCTTTACAAACCATTTTGAACACATGATCTCACATGATGCTTACAATTACCCTGTGAGTTAAGTAATGTGGCTATAACCATCCCTACTTTAGAGATAGAGATGTCTTTTTCACAAAACATCCTTCTTCTGTGAAGGATAAATTCACCTATCTAGTTGAAGTGACCTGTCCACAGTCACAGAGCTAATAAGTTTCTAAGGCAGGAATCAAACCCAGATTTGCTGACATCAGGGCCAGCACAATAACTCAAGAAATTTCGAATCTCTAGAGGTAGATTGACAGGTAAACAGACTGAGTGTGGGAACAGGTAGAGTGGGATGAGAGGACAGGATCCAGTCAAATAGGGCTCATGGATATTTGGTATCCTGGGTCATCGCCAGGAACCTTGACTATTGTTTTGTCACTGAACTCTGGTGACACTGAAAGAGAGAGTGATCCTGAGGATTTTGTCCAACTTTGCCTTATTTAAATTTAATTCACAGTCAAGTCAAGACATCTCCCTCTCTCAATACCATTGGCCCTTTTTCAAGAATGAAGGACAAACAACTACAACATCTTGGATAATTAGAGAAGTTGAGATCATTTCCATATGGGTGATGTCAGGGACTTTATAAAAGAGGTAGTACCTGAGCTGAGCCTTGTAATAGGAGATGGTATTTAACAGGCTGAAGTGAGGGGGGAGTGCATTCCACTTATTTCCTTAATATTAAGTTTAAGGCAATGATATTGATAATGTTAGTACAAAAATTTGACAGTTGATAAAATGATCAGACTGTAATCTTACCTCCATTTGGGACTCAGAAAGACAAAGTTCACCAAATAAATGAAGGTGCTGTATTTCACTTCAATATCTTATGTGTAACTCAAGATAAAAGAGGGCACTTTGGGTTACAGAAACAAAAATGCATTGAGAGCTTTGGTTAGCAATACCTCTTTCAGGTATTTCATTTGTGCTTTAACTGAACTGAGCCCTAGTTGTAATTTAGATTCATTGCTGGAGCCTTAATCTGTTCCTTTGTTTGCTTTGCACTTAATTGCTTTAATATGTTATTTCGATTATTTGTGAAAATTCCCAGGAAGAATCCTTTCATGCTGCTGCAAGACACCCCATTTACAAGGTGCTAGAAATATTTTCTTTAGTTGAAACCTTTCCATTGAGTTTCTTCAGTTTCTAAAGAAAATGGCCTAGTTTAATAATGGTTTGCCTTAACATCCTATTCCTGGCTTATATGCCTATGTCTCTTCTAGCCTTAATGAAAAGGCTTTGCTCATCTTTCAAATGATGGATAGTACAGGATTGATTCAATCCTCATTGACCAGGGTACACAACTGCGGCGGGGAGGGGAGGAAAGAAATCATGTCTTCTTGTTGTTGTTGCTGTTTGTCCTTCAATGAAGGGTGACTAGGACATCAGGGAGGGAATGTCATGATAAGCAGGTGAATTGGATTTAAATGAGGAAGGGCTGGGCAAGATCAGCTGCCTCACTTTCCCCTCCAGAGCCATCTGGATCCAGTGGCCAGATATAGGTCAAGATGACTGGAAAAGGCTCTGGATGCAATGGAAGACCTTGGTCTTTTTAAGCTAAAGTCTTTAACACGTCTCAGTTTGACTGAGGCAAGTAACTATTCAATTGGTAATAAAGAAATGAGGCAAAGGAAACAATCCATTAAACCATTGCTTCAAAATGATTCTTCAATTCAAAATCCCAGCTAAATATTCATTTCTTTATCATTTTATAGGTTTGAATGATTTTTGTCTTCAGTGCCACAGGCCTCTGTACAAAGCAGGCTTTCAGTCCACAGCTGATTGATTTGCTCCCATTGATGACACGTATAGGAATCTGATTTCATACCCAGCAAGCTAGGAATCATAATAATAGTGATAATACCATACCACTTTCCTGATGAGCTCAAAGTATCACCTCATTAATCCTTACAACATTCCTACAAAGTTAAAAGGGGAGATATTATCTCTATTTTATGGAAAGGAACAGGAGATAAGTAACTTGGCTAAAGAAGCAAAGCAGGCAAGAGGAGTCAAGTCTCTTAACTCTTACTCAATTTGCTCAATATGTCCTAGTGTGTATTTGCATGGGTTAAGAGAGAAATGTAGTTACTATATGGGAATAATATGAATTTAAATATGAAAGATATTCAAAGGAATCAGATGAGGTCATCTGAAAAAAATATTATTCTCAAGGAAAATTAACTGTTATAGCTACTTCTCCTAGAATTAAAGTTGAAATGGATCTTAGAGGCCACCCAATCCAAAATACCCCAATTGTAACTAGTGAGAAAACAGAGATTCAGAGGCCAAATGACTTGCCTAAGAGGAAATAATAGTGTTAGAGATATTGTAAACCATAGCGCTTAGTTATTTTCTGACAGGATAGAGAGCCTAAAGAGGAAACCCATAGAATAACAAAAATTTGTGAACTATAGAAAGGAGATCATTTCATTCAATGCCCACATTTTACAGATGAGAAAACCTGGCTTGGAAAATATAAGTAATGTGTATAGGGTCACAATTATTATAGGTGGTAGGGCCAGAATTTGCATCTTATATCCTCTATTTCAAATCCACGATTCTTTCCATCAAGGTCAAAAGAGTTAATAGATATACAGATTCTCTCTCTCGCTCTCGCTCTCTCTTTTTCTCTCTCCTCTCTCTCTTTTTCTCTCTCTCTCTTTCTCTCTCTCTCTTTCTCTCCTCTCTCTCTCTCTTTCTCTTTCTCTCCTAACCCTATAAAGAAGTAGCAAGAGAAAAAGGAAAGAAAAGGGACTGATAGAATAAAAGGAAGGGCAGAAACACTAAAGGGAAAGGTAAGAGAAGGGGGGAAAGGTGATAGAAGATACTTTAGTGGATATGGTATATTAAAAACCACTAATAAGAGAAGGGAGAGAGTGATAGGAGATAAGGTAGTGAGTAGGGTAAGTAAAAAAAAAAAGAAACATGACTAAGGATAGTGTGGAAAGAAAGAACAAAAGTATATAAAAGAGAGAAAATAAGATGGAGGGAAATAAAAGTTAGTAATCATAACTGTTAATGTGAATGGGATGAACTCTCATAAAACAGAAGCAAATAGCAGAGTGGATTAAAAAATAAAATCCTGCAATATGTTGTTTATAAGAAACACATTTAACACAGAGAGACACAAACAGAGTAAAAGTAAAAAGACTGGAGAATTTATTATGCTTCATCTGAAGTAATAAAAATCAAGAGTAGCAATTCTGATCTCAGATAAAGCAAAAGGAAGATTAGATCTTATTAAAAGAGATAAGAAGGGAAAGTATATCTTGATAAAGGGTGCTGAAACTAAAGAAGTAGTAATGATATTAAATGTGTATGTCCCAAGTGGTAGAGCAGGCATAATCTTAGAGAAGATTTCAAGCCATTTATAGGAAGAAATTGTTCTAGTGGTAGACGTCAATCTTCCCCTCTCAGAATCAGACAAATATAATCACAAAAAAAAAAAAAAAGAAAGAAAGAAAGAAACTAAAGAAGTTAATAGGATCCTAGAAAAACCTAGATATGACAGACCTCTGGAGAAAATTGATTAGGGACAGAAAGGAATACAGCTTTTCCTCAGCAATACATGGCACCTACACAAAAATTGACCATGTGGTAAGGAATTAAACCCTCAAAATCAATTGCAGAAAAGCAGAAATAGTAAATTACTCCTTTTTAGATCACAATGCAATAAAAATTATATTCAATAAAGAAGGCTAAAAACCAATTGGAAATTAAATAATCTTATTTTAAAGAATGATCATGTCAAACAACAAATCAGAAACAATCCATAATTTGGTCTAAGAGAATGACAATAGTGAGACAACATCCCAAAACCTATGGGCTACAACCAAAGCAGTTCTTAGGAGAAATTTGATATATAACTCTCTATATATAACTCTAACTAGCTACATAAAGAAAATAAAGAAAGAGGAAATCAATAAATTTGGCTTATAATTTTAAAAAGAACAAATTAAAACCCCCCAATTAATTACCAAATTATAAATTCTCATTATTGAACTAATAAATGAAACTGAGAGTTGGTTTTATGAAAAAACCAACAAGATAGATAAGGTTTTGGTTAATTTGATTAGAAAAAGGAAAGAAAAAAGCAAATCAGCATCAAAAATAAAAGGTTGAATGTATTACCAATGAAAAAAGAAATTAAAGCAATAATTAGGAGCTATTTTGCCCAACTCTATGGCAGCAAGTCTGACAATCTAACTGAAATGGATATATATTTATAAAAATATAAATTTCTCAGGTTAACAGAAGAGGAAATAAATTACTTAAATGATACCATTTTAGAAAAATAAATTGAACAAATCATTAATGAACTCCCTAAAAAAAAAAAAATTCTCCAGGGCTAGATGGATTCACAAGTGAATTCTACCAAACATTTAAAGAACATTTAATTCCAATAATGTGTAAACTATTTGGAAAAAAAAAACAGATAAAGAAGGAGTACTATCAAATTCATTCTATGACACAAATATGATACTGATACCTAAACCAGGAAGAGCCAAAACAGAGAAAGAAAATTACAAATTTCCCTAATGAATATTGATGCAAAAAAGCAAAGATACTATTAAAAAACAATTTCATATTTCATCAATTCAAGTGGGTATACTTATTAAATAAGTATTGTTCTGCAAGGATCACACATGAGGTCATCCTGTGGAATTTGTTCTGAGCTTGTATTCTCCTCCCTGTCAGGGAAAATTCTCATTCCTCTATAGAGTATCCTCAAATTCAATTACAATTTCAATACTAATAGTTAAATATTTATATTATATATATAAATAAAAATTTATATTATATAAATATAATATTTATAGCAGCTCTTTTTGTGGTGACAAAGAATTAGAAATTAAGAGAATGTCCAACTGATACATTGTTGGTGGAATTGTGAATACATCCAGCCATTCTGGAGATCAATTTGGAACTATGCTCAAAAAGCTATCAAACTGTGCATACCCTTTGACCCAGTAGTGTTATTACTGGGCTTATATCCCAAAGGGATTTTAAAGAAGGGAAAGGGTCCTGTTGTGCAAGAATGTTGTGGCAGCCCTCTTTGTAGTGGCCAGAAACTGGAAACTGAGTGAATGCCCATCAATTGGAGAATGGCTAAATAAATTGTGGTATATGAATATTATGGAATATTATGTAAGAAATGACCAGTAGGATGATTTCAGAAAGGCCTGGTGAGACTTACATGAACTGATGCTGAGTGAAATGAGCAAGGCCAGAAGATCATTATATACTTCAACAACAATACTATATGATGATCAATTCTGATGGACCTGGCCCTCTTCAACAATGAGATGAACCAAATCACTTCTAATGGAGCAGTAATGAACTGAACCAGCTATACTCAGAGAAAGAACTCTGGGAGATGACTATGAACCACTACATAGAAGTCCCAATCCCTCTATTTTTGTCCACCTGCATTTTTTATTTCCTTCACAGGCTAATTATGTACTATTTCAAAGTCCAACTCTTTATACAACAAAATAATTGTTTGGACTTGTATACATATATTATATTTAATTTATACTTTAATATATTTAACATGTATTGGTCAACCTGCCATCTGGGGGAAGGGGATGGGGGAAGGAAGGAAAAAGTTGGAACAAAAGGATTTGCAACTGTCAATGCTGAAAAATTTATGTATGCAATTTTCTTGTGAATAAAAAGCTATAATAATAAAAAATAAATAAATAAAGAGAATGTCCATCAGTTGGGCAATGGCTGAACAAGATGTGAATATGAATATAATGGAATGCTGTTACTCTATAAGAAATGATGAGAAGGCTGATTTCTGAAAAACCTGGAAAGATTTACATGAACTGATTCTGAATGAAGTAAGCAGAACCAGGAGAACATTGTACACATATTTTGTGTTGATAAGCAATTATAAAATTAGCTTTTCTAGGACCTGTATGTGAACAAATGTTTGTGGCAGGTCTCTTTGTAGTGGCCAGAAACTGGAAATTGAGTAGATGCCCATCAATTAGAGAATGGCTGAATAAATTATGGTATATGAATATTATGGAATATTATTGTTCAGTAAGAAATGACTAGTAGGAGGATTTCAGAAAGGCCTGGAGAGACTTACACGAACTGATGTTGAATGAAATGAGTAGGATCAGGAGATCATTATATACTTCAACAACAATACTATATGACAATCACTTCTGATAGACCTGGCCATCTTCAGCAATGAGATGAATCAAATCAGTATCAATGGAGCAGTAATGAACTGAACCAGCTACACCCAGTGAAAGAACTCTGGGGGATGACTAAGAGCCATTACATTGAATTCCCAATCCCTATTTTTTTGCCCACCTGCATTTTTTATTTCCTTCACAGGCTAATTGTACAATATTTCAGAGTCCGATTCTTTTTGTACAGCAAAATAACAGTTTGGACATGTATACTTATTTTGTATTTTATTTATACTTTAACATATTTAACATGTATTGGTCATCCTGCCATCTAGGGGAGGGGCTGGGGGGGAAGGAGGGGAAAAATTGGAACAAAAGGTTTGACAATTGTCAATGCTGTAAAATTACCCATGCATATAACTTGTAAATAAAAAGCTAGTTTTAAAAAAATTAGCCTTTCTCTGCAATACAATGATCCAAGACAATTCTAAAAGATTTGTGATGGAAAATGCCATCCACATTCAGAGAAAGAACTAAATGCAGAATAAAGCATGCTATTTTTATTTTTTTTTAATTCTTTTTTTTTTTATTTCTCTTTTTCATGGTTTTTCCCTTTTGTTCTGATTCTTGTTTCACAACATGACTAATATGGAAATATGTTTAAGATTATATATGTAAAGTATATGTTAAATTTCTTGCTCTCTCGCAGAGGAGAGAAAGGAGGGAAGAAGGGATAGAAAAATGAAACTCAAAAGGTAAAAAAAATGAATGTTGAAAATCATCTTTACATATACATACCCAGGGAAAAAATAAGATACTATTAAGTGGGGAAAAAAATATACAAAAAAAAAAAAAAACAACAACAATTCTTTAACGTAGTAGAAGTAGTCTTATCCTTATTTTACAGATGAAAAAACTGAGTCTTAGTGACGTTACCTAATTTGTCTATATCTAAAAAGTATATGAAATAGGGTGAAAACAATTTTCTCCTGACTTCATTTCATAAATATTACGGACATGCTTGTATATGTTTGTGTCTTCATTCCCATTAACAAATCAGTTCCTTGAAAACAAGGTCTGTATCTTAGCTCAATGATTGACTCAGAGTAAGCATTCCATTGCTTGATGAAGTAATAATCAGTATCTCTGAATCGTTGTAGTCTATACAGGATTCAAAGTCAGAATTAAACTGACTTAATTAATTAATTAATTAATTAAACTCTTCAATAATAATTTGGATCAAAGTATATCTTACCTAGAAGTTTAAAAATGGTTGAGATCACTACAACTTCCCTTTTATTTTTGCATCACATTCTTCTATTCTCTTATTTCCTAACACAGATAGATATTCCCATCTCTTCAGTTTCTTTTTCTTCTTTATATGCCCTGAGAAGTATTTCTCCTTTTTTGTTGTCTTGATATAGTTTTTTTAAATATATTTTATTTATTTTGTTAAATATTTCCCAATTATTTGTAAAAAAATTAACACTAGTTTTCTAAAATTTTGAGTTTCAAATTCTCTTCCTCCTGCCTTTTCCTCTCCCTTGAGAAGACAAGCAATATATCAAATATACATGTGACATAATACAAAATATATTTCCATGTTAGCCATGTTGCAAAAGAAAATACACATATACAAAATAAGAAAAATTTAATTTAATTTAATTTTAAAAGTATGCTTCCAGGGGGCAGCTAGGTAGTGCAGTGGATAGAGCACTAGCCCTGAAGTCAGGAGGACCTGAGTTCAAATTTGGCTTCAGACACTTAACACTTCCTAGCTGTGTGACTCTGGGCAAGTCACTTAACCCCAATTGCCTCAGGAAAAAATAAAGTATGTTTCCATCTTCAGATTTCATCAGTTCTCTTTCTGGAGATGAATAGCATTTTTCACCATGAGTTGTTTACAATTGTCTTGGATCGTTCATTTGATCAAAATAGCTGAGACCCTCACATTTGGTCCTCATTATAATATTGCTGTTACTATGTACAGTATTCTCCTGGTTCTGTTCACTTCACTTTACCTCTCCATTTCTTTTAAGGGACACTTCATTCTCCCTTATAAACAAAAGAATAGGAAAGATATTTCTTCATTCCTATTACTGAGAACACTCAGGAACATTTCCAAACTTCAATTTTGAGTCAAGGAAATGAGTTACAATTCTTTATTCCCTCAAACATAAATAGTGAAAGTCCAATATAACAGAGTTCATTGGTAACACAAGCTAACATCAATCTTCTAACACTATTGTTATAAAGGGGTCCCACTGTACCTTGAATCAGCAGCATTAAAAAAAAATAACAGACTGAAAGTCTTCCCCATGAGATGTTGTATGGAAACTTCTTTCCTTTGGTTTATAGAAGATGTGACTTTTTTTTTTACTAAGATCTAACAGCTGGTCTCTCAAAAGAGGGCAGTGATTGTCATGACAGTGACCTTAGAGAAGGCCTGGCTGCCTGCTCAGTCAGCTGGAGACTGAATGTTGTAAAACTGCCAGTTACTGAAGAAAGGTTGAAAAGTAAAGATCGGGGGAGAAAAAAAGAATTAACAGCAGAAGGGAGGAAATGGGGAATGACAGTGTGAGACTTTGGCAATTAAAGCTGGAAGTCACGGCATTTGCAGTAAGTGGCAGAGATCCTGCACATATTATTCCTAGGAAACAAAGAAAAAGACCGTGTATATCACCATGGAAATGTGAATGGTACCACTCTAACAAACATACAAATGTCTCCCATTCCCTTATGTTTAAACAGGTTCTTTACAGATATGCTGGTGGCAGAAAGGAGAGATCAGCCTATTGTTAAAAAACAAAAAAAGAAAAAGATATGAAAATACTATTATGTGAGTTTATTATGCAACATTCTGGTGTCTTAATGATATTAGCATTCAATGTGAAATGCAGACTTCAGCAACTAGATGATCAGAGTTTTCTCACTTTTTCAAAAATATGAAATAACTCAACTGAAAAATGTAGTCAACAATGTTTGAGGCTCCATAAATGTTACTAGCAACTTTCTTTTCCTATACTAACACTTTCTAAAAGTCATTGTTTTTAAAGTATTATTATTTTAAAATACAACCAACAATTCAAAGGTACATATTTGATAATGCAGTGTGTAATGTTAAATCTGTGTGTGTGTGTGTGCGTGTGTGCGTGTGTGTGTGTGTGTGTGTGTGTGTGTGCGTGTGTGTTTTAGAAGTAGGGACTGGGGGAGAAATCTGGTCAAAGGATAAAGGAATAGTCTGGTTTCCTGGGTACTCTGCCTGATGCAATCACCCAAATAGATGTTTGGTGAGTCTGCCAATCAATTAAACAGACTCCACAGAAGATTTTGTTGGCTTTCGACTTTCAATCCATTGAAACAAAAATTAAAAATAAACAAGGAAGGGATAAACTAAGGGCAAAGAAAAGCATCCTCAAAGGCAATGCTGAAAAATTGATCCAACCTTTATCTCAGTGGGTCAATTGCCATTCCCTCAGTCTACCTAAAGCTTCTGCATAGACAGAGCAAGATTAACCACAGAGGAGAGAGGAAAGGGGAAGGATAGGGAGGTAAAGGAGAGGACAGGAAAACAAAGAACAGGTTTGAGACAAAGGGGAGGAGGAGAAGGAGCGAAAGCCATGAATAAGGAGAGGAAAGACAGGAGAAACACGGAGGAAGAAATAGGGGAGAAGGAATAAGGAGAGAGGGAGAGGGAAAGTGAGAGAGGGAAATAAAAGAGAAGAAAGAGAAGAGAGAAAGAGATCCTTCTTTGTATGGGCAGATTGAGAGGAAAATAGAAAATAAACAGAGCCAACCCCTCAAATTCCAAAGCACCCTAAAGTTGCAAAATACTAATTGAAACAAAAAAATAAAATATAACCCTTTGAGAAAGCCCAATTGGAAGATAAAGCAGTCTTAATCTTACCAGTATGCTTTCCTTTTATATCAAATCTTCAATTAAAAACAAATAATGCAGTATTAAATGAAGCCCATTACATAAAGAATTCTAAATGTGACTAGAGTTTTAAATATTTTTTCTATTATATTACTGTTGTGATGACCAAGTATGAAGTTAGAAATGCTGTTATATTTCAATTGAAATTTATTTTATAACATTGACATTCCCTCCATTTCACATTCATTTTCTAATCCTTGTTAAGATTTCTAAGTATTCTAGATTCTGTGAAGAACCTAATTTGAGTTACTTTGAAAAATTTGTAATTTTGAAATAAATACTTAATTTAGTTTTATTAGAGTGAACTATCACATACCCAACAATGTGCTCATTCCTTTTGATATATAAATGTAAAGATATGGTTTACAGAAGTAAATAGCCATATCTGAGCAAGAGATCAAGGATTGAAGAGACAAGAAAAGCAAATCACTACCTTATTCTCCCTCTTCAACCCTTCCTCCCATTGAATGGAAATGCAGAATCCTGACTGACTAAACTAATGTCCAAGTGCTGTGGGAAGCAGATAGTTCCTTTGGAACTTTGGTGTGTATGGAGGGAGAAGGGGAGAAGGGAGTCCAGAGCCTCATCATCCTTTTGTGTATGGAAATGGGAAAGCTATTTTATTTATGATTCTCTTGTTGCTTTTGAGACCCTCCAGCAAGCCCCCACTTATAAATCAATTCAATGTCAGCACAGCATTGCTGAAAAGAAATGTGATTTGTAATTAGGAGAGCCATGTTCAAGTCTTGATTTTTGTCACTGAACGTTTCTAAGCCTTTTTTTTTTCATTTATAAAACTGAAGTAATAGTCCTTTCAATACATATAAATAATTTCGATACAATACAATAAATTCCAGTGGTTTCTCATTGCCTCCATAGGTAAATATAAAATCTTCTATTTTGAACGCCTTTAAAAAATTTTTGAAAGGAAAGTGCTTTATAAACTGGAGCTTTCCTATCATCTTAACACCTTACTCCTGTCTTCTCAGTGACTCTGGTGTCCTTTCTGTTCTTCCCACAGACCATGCCATCACCCAGTTCCTGACATTTTCACTGAGCATCTCTCTTGCCTGCAATTTCTTATATCCACTTCCTGGTTTCCTTCAAGTCTCAACTAAAATCCCACTTTTCCGATCTCCCATAATGTTGCTGTCTTCCCTCTGGGATGATCTTTAGTTTATCTTATTTATATCTTGATCATACACCGTTGCTTTTATGTTGTCTTCTACATTAGGCTATGAGCTTTGTAAGAATAGGCACTTTTAAAATCTGTTTTGTTTGTTATCTCCAGCCCTTAGCACAAGGTCTGGCACAGAGCAAGTGATTAATAAATGTTTACTTACTTGACTTTCAATACTGACATTAAGATCTTCTTGTGGGAAAAGTATTTTGTGTGATTAAAAAACTATAAATATGAATTACTATTATTCATTTTTCTTTATTAAAATATGATATAGTAGAAAAATGATTAGACAGAGTCATAAGGACTATATTCAAATCTCAACTGTATCACTAATTAGCTATGTGGCATTGAATAATACATTTAATAGCAATTAAACAACCTAACCAAGTTATCCAAAACTGGAATTGGAATAAGGATCTCTCCTCAACTATGGCTTCTCACAGATGGCTTATCCAGGTCAGAGCATATACATCCTTTCTTCTATGTTCAAAACATTCTCATTGAAGCTAATCCTCCAATATAACAGTTCTCTCCAAGTTAAACCCATTCAGATTTGTAATGATTCTCATTTATATATTCTCATTATAGCCATATATTTCCCTATAGCATGTTCTTCCCTGCTGGAAAAAGTTTCTTCATTCTGCAAACCCATCCATAGTCTCTCAAAATCCATCTCTCTTCTTCTAGCTTACTCATGCTCTTAAACCCCAAACCCTTTTTTGCTTTGACATGAGAAGAATCATTATGCCTTCATTTTTACCCATGGACTTGTTAGAAATACATTGTTCATTTTCCTAAGACGTCCTCTTCTTATTCCCAGTTTATACACTCACTCACTCAATTATTCTGCCCCACAAAATACACTCACCTGCTGGGGACTGTAGGGTTTAGTTTATAATGTTTAAGTCTTTTATTCTATCTATAATTGGGATAGGAGTCTATGGCCCCAGAGATGAAATGGCATGGCCTTTGGGAAGGAAAATGATCATGGGGAGGACAGGTGGGTGGTATGGTTGGATTGAATGTTTAGGGAAGTAATGTAATTTCTGTTACAGAGCACTGCTTCTTTTCAACATTGTTTTCCTCACAAATTGATACTTTTGAGAGCAAGGCACAGCAGGACATAAAAAAGGTATTTTATAACAAGTTCTGTAAAGGAAACAACATAGAAATTGGCTAATAGTAGTCATATAGTCATATGTACAAAACCTCTATGACTGGAATGGTTATGAGGATCATAATAATACAAATAATAGCAAGAATTATTATAATGTCGACTATGTTCCAGACCTGGAGTAAGGAAAAGTTCATGGTTTTGAACACTCACTAGCTCTGTTTCCCTGATCAGGTCATTTAACCATGTTTGCCTCAGTTTCCTCATTTATAAAATGATCTGGAGAAGAACAGAGCAAACCATCCCAGTGTTGTCAAAAAAATCCAAAGAGGATCAAACAGTACTGAAGCATCAAACAATACTGAAACACTTAAATAACAATAATAATATTAAAAAAAATACTCTTAGGAGGTAAGTGTTAATATCATTCTTATCTTAGAGTTGAGGAAGCTGAAACAGGACTTAATGACTTGTCCAGAATTATAGTTATTAAGTGTCTGAGGCTGCATTTGAATTCAGGTCTTTCTGATACTAGACCCAGTGCTCTATCCACTGTACTACCTAGCTACATGAAATGTTATGTAAATTTATAAAACATGATATAATGACTGTTAAGACAATTATTACTTTTCAATCTGCACCATTTTTAGTATTACTTCCATAATTCCATTTCTCATTTTACATAGAATTTCTTTATCTGCATTCTCATTGCTGACTTCTTTTTTCTCTTTATTTTTAGTATTTTTCTACTATTTTTCTACTAATTTAGTATACGAGTAAATACTTTAGTACTTAGTATAATATTCTAGTATTTTCAATATTTTTCCACAATTATTTCAAGAAAATTTTTAGCATTAATTTTACAAGATTTTGAGTTCCAAATTTTCTTTCTTTTCTTTCCAATTTCATTTTTTTTGAAAATGGTAGACAATTTGATATAGAGTGTATATGTTATCATGAAAAACATATTTCCACATTAGTCACAGCTGTAAAAGAAGAAACAGATCAAAAGAGAAAAAAAGTGAAAAAAGATTTTTTTTATAAAAGCTTTTTATTCACAAAGCGTATGCATGGGTAATTTTTCCAACATTGACCCCTTCATCCCCCCTATGCCCTTCCCAACCCAGCAGGCAGTCCAATACATGCCAAATATGCCAAAATACATGCCAAATCCAATATGCCTATAAATATTCACACAGCCATCTGGTTGCACAAGAAAAATCAGATCAAAAAGGAAGAAAAAGAAAAACTCAGAAAAAAGAAACAAAATGCAAGCAAAAAATAACAGAGAGATTGAGAATGCTATGTTGTGTTCCACCCTCTGTTCCCATGGTTCTCTCTCTGGGTGTAGATGGTTCTCTTCATCATTGCACAAGTGGAACTAGTATGAATCATCTCATTGTTAAAGAGAGCCATGTCTGTCAGAACTGATCATTGTATAGTCTTATTCTTGAAGTGTATAATGATCTCCTGGTTCTGCTCATTACACTCAGCATCAGTTCATGTAAGTCTCTCCAGGCCTTTCTGATAACATCCTGCTGCTTGATTCTTACAGAACAATAATATTCCATAATATTCATATACCACAATTTATTCAGCCATTCTCCAACTGATGGGCATCCACTCAGTTTCCAGTTTCTAGCCACCACAAAAAGTGTTGCTACAAACATTTTGGCACATACAGGTCCCTTTCCCTTCTAGAATATCTCTTTGGGATATAAGCCCAGTAGTAACACTGCTGGATCAAAGGGTATGCACAGTTTGATAATTTTTGAGTATAGTTCCAAATTGCTCTCCAGAATGGTTGGATCTGTTCACAACTCCACCAACAATGCATCAGTGTCCCAGTTTTCCCACATCCCCTCCAACATTTGTCATTATCTTTTCTTGTCATCTTAGGCAATCTGACAGGTGTGTAGTGATATCTCAGCATTGTCTTGATTTGCATTTCTCTGATCAATAGTGATTTGGAGCACCTTTTCATGTAGTTACAAATAGTTTCAATTTCTTCATCTGAAAATTTTCTGTTCATATCCTTTGACCATTTATCAATGGGAGAATGGCTTGAGCTATTATAAATTTGAATCAATCCTCTATATATTTTAGAAATGAGGCCTTTATCAGATCCTTTGGATATAAAAATGTTTTCCCAGTTTATTGCTTCCCTTCTAATCTTGTCTGCTTAAGTTTTGTTTGTATAAAAACTTTTTAACTTAATATAATCAAAATTATCTATTTTATGATCAACATTGATTTCTAGTTCTTCTTTGGTCACAAATTCCTTCCTCCTCCACAAATCTGAGAGGTAAACTATCTTATGTTCTTCTAATTTGTTTATAATGTCATTCTTTCTGTTTAGATCATGAACCCATTTTGACCTTATCTTGGTATACAGTGTTAGGTGTGGGTCTATGCCTACTTTCTGTCATACTAGTCTTCAATTTTCCCAGAAGTTTTGTCAAATAGTGAGTTCTTATCCCAAAAGGTGGGGCTTTTTGGTTTGTAGAATATTAGATTGTTATAGTCATTGGCTATTTTGTTCTGTGAGCCTAACCTATTGCTCTGATCAACTTCTCTATTTCTTAGCCAGTACCAAATAGTGTTGACCACTGCTTTATAATATAGTTTTAGACCTGGTACAGCTAGGCCACCTTCATTTGCTTTTATTTTTATTAATTCCTTTGAAAGTCTTGATCTTTTGTTCTTCCTGATGAGTTTTTTTTTTTTGTCATTTTTTTCTAGTTCAGTAAAATATTTTTTGGGAATTTGATTGTTATAGAACTAAATAAATAGATTAGTTTAGGGAGTATTGTCATCTTTATTATATTTGCTCAACCTATCTAAGAGCACTTTACATTTTTCCAATTGCTTAGATCTGACTTTATTTGTGTGAAAAGTGTTTTTTCTTTTTTTTTGTAGTTTTGCTTATATAGTTCCTGACTTTCCCTTGACAGATAAATTCCCAATTCCTTTATGTTATCCACAGTTATTTTTAATGGAATTTCTTTTTGTATCTCTTGCTGCTGGATTTTGTTAGTGATGTATAAGAAAGCTGATGATTTATGTGGATTTAATTTGTATCCTGCAACTTTTCTGAAGTTGCGGATTATTTCTAATAGCTTTTTAGTAGAATCTCTGGGGTTCTCTAAGTATACCATCATATCATCTGCAAAGAATGATAATTTGGTTTCATCATTACCTACCCTAATTCCTTTCATCTCTTTTTCTTCTCTTATGGCTAAGGCTAGCATTTCTAATACAATATTGAACAGCAATGGTGATAGTGGGCAACCTTGTTTCATCCCAGATCTTACTGGGAATTGTTCTAGTTTATCCCCATTACATATGATGCTTGCTAATGGTTTTAAATAGATGCTACTGAAGATTTTAAGGAAAAGTCATTTTATTCCTATACTCTCTAGTGTTTTTAATAGGAATGAGTGTTGGATTTTATCAAATGCTTTTTCTTCATCTATTGAGATGATCATATGTTTTTTGTTAATTTGGTTATTGATATAGTCAATTATGTTAATAGTTTTCCAGATATTGAATCAGCCCTGTATTCCTGGTATAAATCCTACTTGGTCATGGTGTGTTGTCTTGGAGATGATTATCTATAATCTCTGCTAATATTTGGTTTAAGATTTTTGCATCAATATTCATTAGGGAGATTGGTCTATAATTTTCTTTCTCTATTTTCGTCCTACATAGTTTAGGTATCAGTGCTATGTCTGTATCATAAAAGGAGTTTGGTAGCATTCTCTATTTTTTTCAAATAATTTCTATGCTATTGTAGTTAATTGTTCTTTAAATGTTTGGTAGAATTCACATGTAAATTCACCTGATCCTGGGGATTTTTTCTTAGGGAGTTGATTAATAGCTTGTTCTATTTTTTTCTAAAATGGGACTATTTAAGTAATTTATTTCCTCTTCTGTTAATCTGGGGAATCTACATTTTTGTAGGTATTCCTCCATTTCATTTAGGTTGTCAAATTTATTGGCATAAAGTTGGGCAAAATAACTCCTGACAATTGCTCTAGTTTCCTCTTCATTGGTAAATAGTTTTCCCTTTTCATTTTTGAAACTAACAATTTGATTTTCCTCTTTCCTTTTTCTAATCAAATTAACTAAAGGTTTATCTATTTTGTTGTTTTTTTCATAAAACCAACTCTTAGTTTTAATTATTAATTCAATAGATTTTTTTTTGTTTCAATTTTATTGATCTCTCCAATTTGGTGTCAGATTGAGTTTTTTAAACTTATTCTTTTTCTACTTTTTTAAATTGTACACTCATTTCATTGATCTGTTCTTTTCCCATTTTGTTGATATAAGAATTTCAGGAAATATATTTTCCCTAAATATTACTTTGGCTGTATCCTATAAATTTTGACCTGTTGTTTCAGTGTTGACATTATCTTTAATAAAATTGATTTTTCTATGATTTTTTTTCTTTCACCCATTTATTTTTTTAGGATTAGATTACTTGATTTCCAACCATTTTTAAATCTCTATTTCTACTGCTCTTTGCTGACTATAGTTTTATGGCATTATAAACCTGAAAAGAATAGTTAATATTTTTGTCTTTCTACATTTGATTTTGAGATTTTTATGTCTTATAGACAATTTTTGTGTAGGTTCCATGTGCTGCTGAGAAAAAGGTATATTTCTTTCTGTTCCCATTCAGTTTTCTCCAAAGGTCTGTTATATATAACTCTTATAATATTCTAATTATCTCTCTTTTTGTTTATTTTTGTTTGGATTTATTGAGTTCTGAAAAGGGACAATTGCGATCTCTCACTAGGATACTTTTTATTGTCTATTTCTTCTTCTAACTCACTTAACTTCTTTAATAATTTGAATGCTATGCTAACTGGTGCACTTATGTTTAGTATTGATATTGCTTCATTATCTGTAGTACCCCTTAGCAAGATGTTATTTCCTTCCTTATCTCTTTTAATTAGGTCTATTTTTGCTTTCACTTTGGCCAAGATCAGAAATGCTACCCCTACTTTCTTTACTTCAGCTGAAGCATAATAGATTTTGTTCCAGCACTTCACCTTTCTTCTGTATGTGTCTCTGTGCTTCAAGTGTGTCTCTTGTAAACAACACATTGTAGAATTCTGTTGATCCATTCTGCTATCTGCTTCCATTTTATGGGAGAGTTCATCCTATTCACATTACAATTATGATTACTAACTTTTGTATTTCCTACAAGCCTATGTTTCCTCCTGTTTGTCCTTTCTCCTTTCACCCTTTCTTTTGTGTTTTCCTTCTATCACTTCCTTCAATTTGTCCCTCCCTTCTGTCAACTGTTTCTCCCTTTATTTAATATCTTTCTCCCATACTTCTCTATATGGTAAAACAGATTTTTATATTCAACTGATTTTACATATTATTCCCTGAGCCAATACTGATGAGAGTAAAATTCAAGCAATGCTTATCATCCATTTTCCCATCTTTGCCTTCAGTATAACAGGTCTTTTGTACCTTTTCATGTGAAATAATTCATACCATTCTACCTTTCCCTTCCTTCTATATCCATTTTACTCTTTCTCATACATTGTTTCTATTCCCTCAAGTCCATCTTATATTTATACTCTCTATTCATTTTTTTTTTAAGAATTACAACTATCATTTTCCCATTCAGGGAGTTTCGCTCTATTGAATCCCTGATGTTTTCTTGCCCCTTTTTACCTGTTTATAATTCTCTTGAAATTGAAGTCAAATTTTGGATTTTATTACAAGTTTCTCTTTATGAAAGTTTAAAATTCATCTATTTTGTTAAATGATCATTATTTTCCTTTGATGTACTCTGTTTGATTTTGTACAGTAAGTGATTCTTGGTTGTAATCCTAGATCCTTTGCAGAATATCATATTTCATGACCTCCTATGTTTTAATGTTACAGCTGCCAAGTTCTTTGTAATCCTGATTATGGCTCCTCAATATTTGAATTGTTTCTTTCTGGCCACTTGCATTATTTTTCTTAACCTGATAGTCTGGAATTTGATTACAATGTTCCTTAGAGTTTTATTTTAGGCTTCTTTCCTGAGGTAATTGGAGGATTCTTTCAATGCCTGCTTCTCCTTCTAGTTCCAGGATACTTAAGCAGTTTCTCTTGATAATTTATTGAAAGACAATGAGGTGATTCAGGCCAGTTCTAATAGACTGGATGAAGAGCCATCTGCAACCAAGAAGAGGACTATGAGGATTGACTGTGGATCATAACATAGTATTCTCACTTTTTTGTTGTTGTTTGCTGTTTTTTCTTTCTCATTTTTGGTCCTTTTTGATCTGATTTTTCTGCAGCACAATAATGCGGAAATATTCCTAGAAGAATTGCACTGTTTAAACTATATTGAATTACTTGCTTCCTAGGGGAAGGCAGTGAGGGAAAGGAGAGAGAAAATTTTGTAATGCAAGTTTTTGCAAGGGTGAATATTGAAAATTATCTTTTCATCTATTTTGAAAATAAAAAGCTATTATAAAAATCACTTTTAAAAGTTTTTACTAAAAAAAAAAAAAGGTAATTTCTTGAAAGATGCTGTCCAGGTTGTCCTTTTGATTATGGCTTTCTGTTAGTACAATAGTTTGGATATTTTCTCTCCTGGATCTATTTTCCAGGTTTGTTGTTTTTCCCATGAGGTATTTTACATTTTCTTCTATTTTTTTTTTATTCTTTTGAATTTGTTTGATTAATTCTTAATGTCTCATAGAATCATTAGCTTCCACTACCCCAATTCTAACTTTTAAACTATTGTTTTCTTCAATTCACTTTTCTAGTTTTTTGGCCAGTTCTACTTTTTAAGTTTTTTTCTTTTTCCACATTTTGACTCTTTTCCCCCCACAATTCTCTTGCATCTTTCTCATTTCTCTTCCTGATTTCTCTTCTCCTCTCTTATATGATTTTTAATTTTCTTTTTGAGCACTTCTATAAGTTCTTTCTCAGTTGAGACCACTTCCCATTTTTCTTTGGGGTTTTGCCCATAGATGTTTTGACATTGTTATCCTCTTCTGATTTTATGTTTTGCTCTTTCCTGTCACCATAACTTCCTATGGTCAGAATTGGTTTTTGTTATTGGTTTTTGCTCATCTTTTTTGGCTTTTTTTCCCCCTATCTTATGAATTTGATCTCTGCCCTAAGGAGGAAATGACACTATTTCAGGCTCCTTGTATCAGGGATTATAGGTACTGGTTGTTTACCTGCTGCTGCACTGTTATCCTGGCAACTCTTTTATCTGGTGCTGAGAAGAAAGGGTGCAGTGGGGCTGTCAAGTATTGCTAGAGGCCATCGATATCTTGCTGCTTACCTGATGCTGAGTCTGTGTCTTAGCAGTAGTGACTAACATGTACTGAGGCCAGTGGGGTATTTCTGCATTTCTGTAAAGCTACATTGAAGTAGGTGGAAGTCTGTTGCTTTTTGCCAGGAACTACACTGAAGTTAGCGGCAGTTCTCAGGGCCAGAATCTGCCTGTTCCCCTGTCCCTGCTGGGACATGTGGGAGATCCTGCTGCTGGTGTTTGCCTTTTCCATTGCACAGGGGTTCAGAATCTACTACTGTTTTGCTTAGAGGGGTGGGCTTGCTGCTGGCTTTCTGGAATGCTTTCTGTCCTAGATTGCAATCCCATATTACTTGAATAACTCAAACCTTCCTGCCAATATTCCAAGTTTCTTGGACTCAAAGATTGTTAAATCCTATCTTTTTGCTGGATCTGCTAGTCCAGGATTTGTTTGAGGGCACTATTTTATGAATGGTTGGAGATGAACGTGGGAAAGTCGAGGTGATTTACTGCTTATTCTGCCATCTTGGCTCTTGAAAGTAATTCTCATTTTTGACTTTTTCATTCTAAACTTACCCCTTTAGACCTCAGAATATTTTGTACATTCTAGTATAAAGGAGAAGTGATTTGGTTCCCTTCCAATGTCCAGATAATGTAGTAATAAGATATAATCAGAGATGATGAAGTATTAATGTGTTAAGAAAATGTTAACACCCTGTTATACCTTTACTACACTGCCTCAATTTCCAAACTGATACATAGGGATATCCTCTACTGGTTGGCACTGCATTGCTTGATAATATGCCTCATGGGGCAACTAGGTGATGCAGTGGATAAAGCACCATCCCTGAAATCAGATGCTCCAAGTCAGGAGCACCTGAGTTCAAATCTGGCCTCAGACACTTAACATTTTCTGTCTGTGTGATCCTGGGCAAGTCACTTAACCCCAATTGCCTCAGCAAAAATAATAGTAGTAATAATAAAAATATGCCTCATGGTCTGAGTTAAGGATTAAGAGTAAGAAAAATCTATTCCCCTCCCCCTAGCAATTATTTCTTGGGGCCAGGTTCTGCCTCCACTGCTGAGCTGAACTGAATTGTCACTCTCATACTGTATCTTTTAAGTTATTTTTTATTGTCCTATCCAATGATGGTCTCTCCCTTATAATTAAATTAGAGAGGTGTTTGTAGCTTGTTAACACATTAACACCTATGTTAAAAATCATGATCTGTTATTATATCCTGGGAATATATCTAGTGATTTGAGAAAGACCCCAAATTACCTTTTCTTATACAAGGAATCTAGTTCACATTCACCTTATCCAGTTCTGGATTCCATAGCTTTTGATTGAATACTTCCAGACCTTTGTCTTAATAGACCAAAGAGTCCTGAGCTTTTAAGTCTATCCTAATATTAGTTTTCTCTGTCCTTAACCATTTTAGTTGCTCCTTTGATGCTCCTAGTTCCATCTTGTCTTTCTTTAAGATGGATGATTAAAATTGTACACAATCTTCCAGACTTGGGCACGATATAGTTTTATGCAAAGGAAAAATATATTTTTCTAGTTTATTGCTAAGTGTTCTTTTTGATGGTGTTAAATATTGTGTTTTGTTTTGTTTTTTAATTACAACAACATACTGGGTAAATCCCTTTTGAATAACTAAAATTTTATTAATTCTGTATTTTCCTAATACTACTTTAAAGAGAAGATTAAATGATTCATAATAGAGCTGGGTAAGGTAGGAAAGCCTGTTTTCTGACAGCTTGGACTTTTGTGGAATAGCAGCAACTCTAAACCCTATCAGACTGTAATAGTATTTTCCAACTCCGGAATTTTTCTGAGAGGAGTAACTCCCAATTTCAGTGCATTTACAATTAATGTGAGTACTATTTGCATTGCTACAGATTACTATAAAGCCACAACTTTTTTAACTCACATAATTGTCCACATCTGTCTCTCTACATACTTCCATATAGGATCCATGAACATGCTAGGTCCCCTTCTTTGGGACATTTTCATATTTATCAGTGAAACATTTCTTTGATAGTTCATCTGAGAGGAAAGGGAGTGAAGCCTGGGACTAGGGGTGCTGAATGAGGAGGTAAATTGGTCAGACAGAAAATACTAGCTTTTAAAATGATGAACTACCAATTAATCAGCCATTGGATTTTAAAGTAAAGCTTTCATCTTTGTCTCATAGATACTATTTCATTAAAACCACAAGAGGAAGAAAACGACATAGTCTTTATTATTCAAATTTTGAGAAAACGTTTATAGTTAAGGAGTTCCATGATGGAGCAAATTTTTTTTGCAATTTTTTAAATGAATAAAAAAGGTCTATCGACACTGTTTTTCTTGATTTTGAAAAGAACTGCCACACGGAAAAGTCAGTTCTGGGAAAAGAAATTAAGCTTCCTGAAAAGTGTTATACTCCAAGGGATCAAAGGATGTAAGAGTTGAAATGACATTTTTCTCATTGTCCACTTTACCTGTGTGATTCAACTCTACATCATTAAGTCAGGCCTGAAGATCTAAATAATTCTTAAGAAACAAATATTAAGTAAATGCATTATAGTATCCCAAAAAAATGACAACAGAAGGAGATTAAATCTATTAAAATATACATCTGCAGACATGTCAGTGTGCAAATTGCTTTTAGAATTGGGAGAAGTGGGAAACTGTACATCAATTCTACTGGGTATTTTTCTGTAAAAAAAAAATCTTTATGTTTATAACTGGGCTGGTGTGAATTACAGTACATTTCAAATTACAGGGGAAATGGAAGAATATTCCTTTGTTGTTCCAGGTCAGTGAGTGACACATCCTTTATTTAGTGTGTGTCCCTAAATTCTATGATTTATGAATAATTCAGACTGAAGATATTGCTTATTTTTTCTCAGTTGAATTTGGCAGTTTTCCACTTCTTTCTTTCCTATAAAGACATAGCCCACCTTTCTATGAATGAGGCAAAGGAATAATAACATTTGGTGTGATGGTAGTTTTGAATAATGTTAAGGAGTTGACTAAGAATCCAGGATTTCCCAAATGGTTGTTATCTAAATCTTAGCATTCACTGCCAAAGCTACTCTGTGGCTGGAAAAATTTCCCCTGGGAAAAAAGGGTCTGGCTATAGAAATTGGCACCCTGTCTCATTGGCAGACTGCTATCTTGCTCACGAAGAATTTTATTTTATTTTGTAATTTCATATGGAATTGTAACTTTATCAGTCTATGTAATTCCCAAGAACAGAATTCCTTATATTTCCACCTACTGCAACTTAAGAATTTTAAAATGTTACTTGGGGTCTTTGGAGACGAAGCAGCTCTAGATGGTATAATAGATAAGAGTGCTGAGCCTGGAATCAGGAAGACTCATCTCCATGACTTCAAATCTGACTTCAGACACTTACTAGCTGTGAGACCCTGAGCAAGTCATTTAACTCTGTTAGGCTCAGTTTACTCATCTATAAAATGAGTTGTAAAGAAAAGGAAATAGCACACTATTCCAGTATCTTTGCCAAGTAAACCCCAAATGGGATCACAATAAGTTGCACATGACTGAAAAATGACTGACCAGTAATCACACAGGCAGTATACCTCAGAGCCAGTTCTTGAGTCCAGGTTTTCTTAACTCTGAAGCCAGACTGCTTCTCATACTGAAGTCATAATTAGAACCTTAAGTATCACATTTAAATGGCAGCGGAGAGAATTGAAGGACCAGTGTAACAAAGATGGTAGCGGGATTTTCTAAAGATCTCATTGTTTTCCTCTTCTGAAAGAGATAAACATTCCTTTATTGACCATAGAACTCCTCTTGCATGGTACAAAGAAATTGTTTAAAAGCAGATTAGAAACTATCTTGTTCTGTCTCTCCAGGAGTTCCAACCTATTCAAACAACAATGCTCTACTAGATTGATGGAAAAGGTAATTATATTCTCTGCCCTCTCTTCCCTAAAGTCCCTTCAGGGCAAGCTAGCAACCTTCAATTCCTTCCCTTTTATTTTCTCTGTATTCCCTTCTCTTCATAGATGGCAAGAGTGAGAGAGGAGTTGGCTCTTTCCTTGCCATCATCACTCTCTCTCTCTTTTCTACCCAGGAAATGAGTAGAAAAAAAGACTAGTTGAAGAAAGAAAGGAGCTTTGATTGTTGGCAATTCTGCCCTTCCTATTTTTACCTTCTCAGATATAGATTGTAATTACTCCTCCCAAGTCTGGGAGAGAGGTGAATTTTCCACCCTCTAAATTTGGAATTGGCTAGGGTAAATGGTCCCTGAATGATATCAGGCAAATGAAATCTCTTCTGGTTGTGTTACTCTTCTGCCTGACTATAATATATTAGAAGTTAAGTTTCAAATGCAAAGTAATAATCTGATTGAGCTAATATTCTCTCTCTCTCTCTCTCTCTCTCTCTCTCTCTCTCTCTCTCTCTCTCTCTCTCTCTCTCTCACACACACACACACACACACACACACACAAACCCCACATCTGTATGTATTTTGTTTGTATGTTCTCTCCCATTACACTTTGAGCAGGGAGTTTTTGTTTCCTTTTTTTATTTCAGTTGGAGGTTTTTGCTAATTTAATCAGGTCAGAGTTACAAGTCTATCATTTTCAAAATATTGTATATCTAAATTCACAAACAGCTTTCACTATAATTTTTGTTTTAAAACAAATCATTCAATCTATTAAATACTTAATTTTTGCAATTTTTTTTCTTTTTCTTTTAGCACCCAAAAGATGCCAACAACTTATTTTAAATAACACTATGCATTCAGTAGAAACAGAAAAAGCAAGATGATTGATAACTTAGCAAACTCATTGACTCATCAGCATAAACACTGGTTGCTTTCTTCTACCAGTTTTCTCTAGTCTCTTTTATACATGAGCCTGGCAAGAATTTTAGATAGAAGATCGCAATACAATACTAATTTTTCTTCCCTGTTTCCCTAATGCCTTTGACTTTGTCCAATCTTTATCTTTGTATGTCCACGTAGAATATAAGTAGTATCATATATGGTATATCTTCAGTTTCTATGTACAGTTTCTGTATAGAGGTCAGAGATGAATTAGGTAAGTTCCAAATGATTGTAATTAATCTCATGATTAGTCATGTTGATCACTTAGTTCCTTTGTCTTCTAGGTTATTAGTATCTTGTTTTCTAGGCAATTGTCCATCTTTTTTATATTTAACATTTATGAACAGCACTACTTATACACATGCCATCAGCCTCAGTACTTTAAATACTAATATGGCTTGTTTGTCTACATTTTTTTATTTTCCTTTTATTTTTTTTAAATATTCTAAACTTTTTTGTGGGATCAGTCCTTTACCTCAGTTCTGTTTACTAATAAAAATGAAAAAGTTATTATAAATTGTCTGTATATATTTCCTCATCTAGTGTAAATGGGAACTGCTGCTGTAAATCCTTTTTTCATCGATAGGTACAGAGTGCGTGGCACATTTCTTAATTCATTATTTCCATATACTGTAGTAAATGCAGTATTGGAAAAAAATGATGCAGGTGTGGACACATCTGTAAATTACAATTGCAACTCCTTTGTCAAGGGTAAAAAAATCATCAATGAGCTTTGTCACAGATTGTTTGTCACAAGAATAACTGTATCAAGAGGTTCCAACTCATTGAATCTTGCATTCCCATATGCCTGAACATCTGGAATACAAAGAAGTTGTGTTTATATGCTAATAGGCAAAACAGTGGTAATGACTTCTACCTACTAGAAGTTGTTATCCATTTTCATTTTGATGTTTAAATTTTTCAAGAAAATACTTTAGACAAATCCTGATAAAAATTTGATGTCTACTTAGATTTATGGTTTATGCCAAAATAAAATTAAGATAGTCTGAGGAAAATAGGGTTTGAATGTTTTCATAAGGACAAATTTTCCCTCCTAAAGTTTAAGTCACTGCAGTAAACTAAAATTAAAAGAGTCGTACTGGTTTTATTTCTAGTCAATAAATAAAAATCATGGTTACAGTGCTAATGCAATATCAACTTTATTTCTCTGTCTGCCCCTGATGTCAATTTTTGGAAAGTCAAATAAATATCACTTACCAAGAGATAAGTACAGAGTCACAATTGATTCAACTTCTCAAGCATTATTAAGTATCTCAACAACAAAAAAATAAGATATCATCCCTCCTAGGTAATCCCCATTATCCCTCAGACCATGGGTTTATGTGTCTATAAAATTCTTAGACACTACCTGGACCTTGGAACTCTATCTTCCAATATCTCTTCTTTGCTTTTAAAAACACAGATTGAGGGATTAAAAGGACCTGAGAGACTGTTTAGTACAATTACTTCTTTTACCATTGAGTAAATTGAGAACCAGAGAGGTAAAATTTCTTGTTCCAGGTCAAACAGTAAATATGATGGGTAGGATGAATGCAATCAGGTCCCCTGACTTCCCAAGTCAGCACTCTTTCCATCCTGCCACAGTTCAGTTGCCTGAGCTGCTTGCTCACTGAAATAGAGTCTCCTACCCTTTTCAAGAATCACAGGATAAAATTTAAAGTTGGAAAAGACATTAAAACATGTCTATTCCCCCTTATTGTACAAAGAAGGCTCATACTATGATTTTGATCTCCTCCTCATCAGGTAATCTAATATCACTGATTATGTCCAGGTATTCTATAAAATATTAGAGCTATAAAGGATCTTGATGATTCCTTATTCTAGCTCCCTCTTTTACATCAGAAGTCTGGACTCAAGAGAAATAAAATATTTGTCCAAGGTCATATGATGAGCTAGTGACAAGGCTTAGAAGCAGAACTTATATCTTCTGCCTAGAAAAAATGTCTTTTTCCTTACACTACATTGCCGAAGAAGCACAACAGCTAAAAGGCTAGTTCCACTGTCCCATCCCCATAGAGTATGTCAAGACAGTTAGCATTTCCTAGAGTTTAATAACTCATTTCTCCTGCCAACAAAATTAAGCATCTATTGTGTACATAATGCTTTACTATGTTCCAAGGAAAGACACAAAAGCAATACCTTTCTAGTTGTTGACATCATGGAACTTAAACTCTTGTTGCAAGCACAAGATATATACATATACATGTACATACATGATATAACTACTCATACAAAATATTAAATCTTTGGATCAATAATCCTTCAGCACACATAGAGAAGATTCATAGGAATCTACCAATAGCAGTGTTCTAAATTGTATTATGTGTATCATACTCTTCTTTTAATGCATAAAGTAAACTAAACATATAGTTTTCAAAGTTTTCCACTTTGTATTTTTTTCTGGCTTTCCTTCTATTCTTTTTGCACACATATATACACACAATTGTAAAAATAAGAAAACAAAGCACTTATAACAAATATGCAGTATAAACAGAAGAAACCAGTATTTTTGGATATATCCGAATGTGTAAGTAATATCTGGCATCTTGAATCTATCACTTCTCTATCCAGGATTGGCTTGCTGAGCTTTTTTTGAAAAAAAAAAGTTAATCTGCACCTTATGTCTTCATTTTCTCTCTATTAATCTAAGCCTAAATAGGTTCTGGCTTTGGTCCCAACTACTGCACTGTAATTGTCCTCTCAATTGACTTTCAAGTTACTAAATCCAATGATATATTTTCTACTCTCATTCTCCTAGATCTCTCTCTAGTTATTGATTTTAAAAACCACTTCTTTGTGAAACCACACTCTCCCTACTTTTCTTCTACTTTTCTATTCCATTTCCATTTTTTGTTGTTTTCTCATCTCCTTCCTCTCCTCTTTAAGTGTGTTCTTCAAGCATTAGTCTAGGTTCTTTAATCTCCTCTGTGTATATTCTCCCTTGGCAATTACCTTCTTTCCCATTGGTTCAAACCCTTATTTAGATGACTCCCAAATTTCTTTAGCCCTGACTTCTTTTCACAGCTCCAGAGTCAAAACTTGATCTATAAAATATCTCCACATAGAAGTTCCATTAGCATCTAAAACACATCATGTCTCCAAACTGAGTTGATTATCCTTCTCACTAAACCTGCTCCTAGTTCTGACCCAAATTTCCTATATTCAGTCCTTAGAGCCTTGTTTCACTATTTTTTTTCTTCATTTCTCAAATAGTTGCAAAATGTTGTCAGTTTTATTTCTACTGCATCTCCTGAATGCATATTCACTGTTCTGTTCCCAGATCCACATTGCCACCCAATAGAACTGAAGAAATAGCCTCTAATAGACATTCCAACATCTGGTCTATGTCCACCACAGTCTACCCGTAATTTCACTACCAGAATAATATTTCTTTGTTATTCAGTTATTTCAGTCAATCCTTTTGGACTCCTTATGAGTCCAATTAAGAATTTCTTGATAAAGATACTAGAGTGATTTACCATTTCCTTCTCTAGCTCATTTTACAGATAAGGGAACTGAGGCAAACAGGGTTAAGTGACTTGCCTAGGGTCACAAGCTAATATCTGAAGCCAGATTTGAATTCAGGAAGATAAATCTTCCCGATTCCAGATCCAGTGTTCTATCCATTGAAGTATGTAGCTTCCCCTAACCTTAATATAATCATATCATCATTTTTGCCCCATAAATATTCTTTATCTAAGAAATAGAATTCAAATTCCTTTGGCTGGCAAGAATCTTTACAATGTAGCACCACCCTACTTTTCCAAAACTTATGTAATTCCCCATCTAAAGTTCAATTAATTTGAAATATTTTTTGTTCCTCAAAAAAAACTTATGCTGATAACCTGGAGCCCCTTTAGTCATATAATACGCTCAGTGCTTAGAATGGGTTCTCTTTCCATTTTTGCCTATGGCATTTTGCCTACCTGTTCTTTAAAGCCAAGTTTAAATGGAACCTTCTCTACAAAACAATCCTTCATCTCTTCAAAAGTTAATGACCCTCATTTCATTGTACTTCAAAAAAACATTTTATTTTGCAACTCAAATGCATTTATCATGCAATTGCTAATGTCCTCCCTCTTACAGTACCTCATCCTTAATTACTATACACACACACACACACACACACACACACACACATGTGTGTGTAATGGGCTGAGGCTCCAGTTGATGCACTGAGGTCCCAAGCATGTGAGATTAAATAGTAATTGGACCATACTCTATTAATATATATGCTTGGAGAAAGAATGACCCCGCCCACTCTTTGTGCAAGTCCTGATGTGTTGTATAGGAAAGGACGATTTTGGTGGGTGAAAGCAGAGGGGCAGAGAGAGGCAGAAAGAGAGACTGCTGGCTGGGTTCCTGTTGTGGCTGCTCCCATTGCGAATCCCCCTTCACCTCCATAGAGAATAAAGATGGAAGATTTTCCCTTAATCTGAATTCCAGACTCAGGCTGATTTTAAAATATGTGATCATCACACATATGTACTTAGGTATTAAAGTTATATTTAAGCTGTGTATAAAAGTTATATTTAAGCTGTGTATATATATATATATATATATATATATATATATATATATATATATATATATATATATATATTACATGCACTTGTCTTCTCCATTAGCATATAAACTTATTAGAAGTAGGGATTGTTTCATTCTTTGTTTATGTTCTCAGCAACTAACACAGTACTTGGCACATAATAGGCACTTCATACTTAGTTACTGTTTAGGGTTGCATTATTGTGAATTTTCAGCTTGGTATATGGATATAGAGATGTCCTGGAAGCCAAGAATGCAAGGCTTCAAGTCTTTCTCTAATATATAGTGTCTATGGAACACTGAACAAATAAATGAGTATTTTACAGTTTTCTAGACAACTCTTTAAGAATGTAAGTTGCAGGAAAAAAAGTGCCATCATGGACTACTGGAGGAAGTTAACGCACCTGAGAGTTTCCTATACTGATGAAATATAAGATACAATTCCTAATCCTTTTATTATCTAGTTTAATGCTTTACTTACCTATAAGACTATAAACTCCTTGAGGACAACAATCATATTTTCTCTCAACTTTGTATATCTTACAATAATTAGTGTGGTGCTTTGGATATAGTAAGCATTTAATAAATGTTTGTTGGATAAGTGAACCGATATACAAATTAATACAATATAAAATAAGACACAAGGATGTAGGAGAGAACTTGAACAGGGTTGATAATTGAGAATAAGTTGTAGAAGAAATGAATCTTTAGCAAAGTGTTAAAGAGAAGAAACATGAATTATTGGAAAGGACACAGGGGATATCATTTCAGATGGGAGTTGTAGAACAGGCAAAAGTTTTCACTCAGGTATAAGCAAGTTGATGTGAGATGGATATCAAGAAGATTATCTTGGCTGAGAATGTATGTCCAGGAGTAGTGAAAAATGAGGTTGAGTAGGGCTGGCGTTCCAAGGACACCAAGGCAAAGAAAGTTTGTACTTGACATGACTGGTAATAGGGATCCTCTGCGGGTCCTTGAGCATAGTAGTGAGATGATTAAAATGGTATCTTAAGAATGATTTTTTTTATCAGCTCTGTAGAGGATGGATTGTTATAAAGGATAAGTAGGGAAGTTATGGCAATAATTCAAGCTTCTCTCATTGCCCATCATAGAAAGGGCAAGGTGTTATATCTTATAAGATTTCTAAGTACATTAAATAATAGAAAGCACTGAACAGGAAGCCAAAAGACTTGGCTCTAACTCTATCATTATGTGACTTTGGCAGGGTAATTTTAACCATCTATAAAGCAAGGTCTTGGGCCAGATTATACCCATCATCATTGTCATCTCTAGAGTTCTATGATTCAATATCCCATTTGTTGCTGTTGTTGATACCATTGTTGTTCAGTTAATTCAATCATGTAAAACTCTTCATGGGTCTATTTGAGGGATTTTTAGCAAAGATATTGGAGAGACATTTCCTTTTCTGGTTTACTTTATGAATTAAGAAATTGAGGCAAACATAGTTAAGTGGCTTTCCCAGAGTCATAAAGTTATTAAGTGTCTGGGGCTGATTTTGAACTCAGGAAGATGAATCTAGACCTGGCACTCTTATCTACTGCACCTCCTAACTGCCATCAATATTCTATGAGGAACATAAAGCAATTATCTGATGTAAATAATATGCCTTGGATTTCTTCTATAACCTAGTGCAGTAAAATCCAATTAAGAACGCACACAGCAAAAGTGCATTATTTTGCAGATAGGAAGGCAATGTATACTATTCTCTAAAGTAAGAGCCCTCCTAACTGGTCTTCCTGATGCAAATTTTTAACCACTTTAATTCATACTGCATTCTGCGGTCAAGATATTATTGCTAAAGCATCAATGTGATCATGTCATTTGCCTAATTAAATCATTTCAGTGGGTGACTATTACCCCTAAGGTCAAATACAAACTTCTCTGATTAGCATTTTAAATCCTGTATACCATGATTCTCAACTTTCTTTTCAACCTTTATTACTTCCTTTCACCCATTCTTTAGTCTTGCCACAATGTTTTTCTTGTTTTATCTCCTAAGGGCATATAGGTGGTAAAGTAAATAAAGCTTCAGGCTTAAAATCAGGAAAACCAATCTTTCTTAGTTTAAATCTGGGCACTTACTAGTTCTGTGACCCTGGAGCAAGTCACTTAATTCTGTTTGCTTCAGTTTCCTCATTTGTAAAATGAGCTAGAGAAGGAAATAGCAAACTGCTCTAGTAACTCTGCCAAGAAAACTCCAAATGGGGTCAGGAACAGCCAAACAGGACTGAAAAATGGCTAAACAACACCAGAAATGCACAGCCTATTCTGATGTCTGGAATGTGTTCCCTCTTTATCTCTACCTCTTATAACCATTAGTTTTTGATCAAACCTCAGTTCACATATCATCTCCTGATTGAAGACTTTTCCGACTGTAGCTAATAGTGCCTTCTGTCAACAACTTGTTTTGTTGTGTGTGTGTGTGTGTGTGTGTGTGTGTATGTGTGTGTGTGTGTGTTCTAATAGAATATGGACTCACTGAAAGCAGAAATCATATATACATATATATGTGTGTATATGTATACATATATGTATATCTTTGAATGCTAATGGGTTCTTAAATATTTGCGATCTTCCACACTCCATAATGAAGCTTCCATTATGCAGTATCATTCTGTCTAAAAGTTTTCCTGGCTTCCATTACATTCACATATCTATCCTTCACCACCAGCTTCAAATGCCCACTCAGCTGTTCCTTTGTTTTCAATATTTCTTTATTTGGATTTCTCCTATTTCTGTTTAGTCTCCATCATTTTTTGAGATGCAGTGTTGATTTTTCTCCCTGTTGCTAATATTGATGTTGTCATTATTAAGTCAGACCCTGTTGCTCCTCACCTGTCTTTGCATCTAGCCTATTCTTCAAACAAGTCTTTTCTACTCAAGATTCCAACTTCCTCCTAAATTGCCTCTGATTGCTGAGAAGAAAAAAAAAAACAAAAAAAACAGCCTTTTTTCAGTTCATTCCCTCTGCCAAGGGCTACATCAGTGGTATCAAACTCAAATAAAATCAGAGACACTAAACCATATATAAGGCTCCCTATGAGTGCATATTGACTTAGAAAACCAAATATTAACATTACCTCTAGTTTGTTGTATTTTCATTTTTTTTTTTTACAAATATTTCCCAGTTGTATTTTAATCTGGTTTAAGCAGCACTTAGAAATGTGCTAGTGTAACTCCATTTTTTAATATTTCTGGGCTAAATGATATCTTATTATTACAAGGTTAAACACCAATTCTCAATCTGTTGGGGATTTCTAGGCTTTAAAATTATTCTCCTTCACTCCCAAATGTTACTTTGGGAACTGATAATTTCTTCATTATATGAATAACGTACCTAACTCTTATATTGGACTAACATGTAAAAGATATTAGTCCCATCTACATACACCTCTGATCAATCTGGGAAAGAGATATTGACATGGTCTTTTTATTATTATTTTAATAGCTTTTTATTTACAAGATATATGCATGGGTAATTTTACAGCATCGACAATTGCCAAACCTTTTGTTTCAATTTTTCCCCTCCTTCTCCCCACCCCCTCCCCTATGATAGGATGACCAATACATGTTAAATATATTAGAGGATAAATTAAATACAAAATAAGTATACATGTCCAAACAGTTATTTTGCTGTACAAAAAGAATCGGACTCTGAAATATTGTACAATTAGTCTGTGAAGGAAATCAAAAATGCAGGTGGGTAAAAATATAAGGATTGGGAATTCAATGTAATGGTTCTTAGTCATCTCCTAGAGTTTTTTTGCTGGGTGTAGCTGGTTCAGTTCATTACTGCTCCATTGATAGTGATTTGGTACATGTACATATACATATATATATATATATATATATATATATATATATATATATGTGTATATATATATATATTATATATATATATATATATATATTTACAGAGAGTGTATATGTGTGTGTGTGTGTGTGTATATATATATATATATATATATATACATATATATGCCTTCTAACTACCCTAAAAATGAAAAAGTTCTTACAAGTTAAAAGTATCATCTTCCCATGTAAGAATGTAACAGTTTCACCTTATTGAATCTCTTATGATTTATTTTTCGTGTTTACCTTTTTATGTTTCTCTTGTCTTGTATTTGGAAATCAGATTTTCTATCTAGGTCTGACCTTTTCATCAGGAATGCTTGATATTCCTCCTTTTTTCCCCTTTTAGGATTATAATCAGTTTTGCTGAGTAGGTGACTCTTGGATGTGATCCTAGCTCCTCTGCTCTCTTGAACATTATATACCAAGTTCTTTAATCCTTTTATATAAAAACTGCTAAAGCTTGTGTTATCCTGACTCTGGCTGCATGATATTTGATTTTTTTTTTCTTTCTGGTTGCTTATTTTATTTTCTTGTTCACATAGATGGTCTAGAATCTGGCTATAATATTCCTAGGAATTTTCATTTGGGGATCTCTTTCAGAAGGTGATTGCTAGATTTTTTTCAATTTCTATTATACCCTCTGGTTCTAGAATATCAGGATAGTTTTCCTTGATAATATCTTGAAAAAATGATTTCTAGGCTCTTTTTTGAGCATGGCTTCAGGTATTCCAATAATGTTTAAATTATTTCTCATGGATCTATTTTTCCAGATCAGTTGTTTTGTCAAAGAGATATTTCACTTTGTTTTCTTTTTTTAAATTTTATTTTGTTTTTTTGTTTGTTTATTTGTTTTTATTTCTTATAAAGTCATTAGCTTCATAATTCTATTTTTTGCTCAATTCTATTTTTAATGAATTGTTTTCTTCAGTGAACTTTTGCACCTCCTTGCCCATTTGGCCAATTCAACTTTTCAATGCATTTTTCTTCTCATTGTTTTTTTTCTTTTGTTTTATTAATGTACCTCTTTTACAATTTGACCTAGTCAGTTTTTTAAGGTATAACTTCCTTCAGTATTTTGTGTGTCTCTTTTATCACACTTTTGACTATTTTTCATGATTTTCTTGCATCACTCTTATTTTTCTTCCCAATTTTTTCTCTACCTCTCTTAGTTGATTTTCAAAATCCTTTTTAAGCTCTTCCATATCCTGAGGTGAATTTTTAATTTTCTTGGAGGCTTTGGCTGTAGAAGCTTGTTGTCATCTTCTGAGTACATGTTTTGATCTTCCTTGTCACCATAGTAATTTTTTATGGTCAGAATTTTTCTGTTGTTTGCTTATTTTTCCAGTTTATTTCTCAATTTTTAATTCTTTGTTAAAACAGAGCTCTGCTTTCAGAGTGGAGACTGCATTGTTTGAAGCTTCAAAATTTTTGTGCAGCTATTTTCAGAGATATTTCAAAGGACCTGTAAATTTTCAGTTCTTCTAAGGTAATATGTATGATCAAAGAGAGTTGTCCACTACTCTCCTAGTCTATGCTCAGGTCTATGATTGACCATAAGCACTCTTTTCTGCCCTTGAACTATGAGGAAGCTGCAAGTTCTGGAGTAGTAGTGCATCTTCTTGCCATTGAACTACCAGCCAAGGCTACAACCTGCTCCCAGTGCCAGCAAAGATACCTCTGTAATCTTATCATCAGTTGTTCAATCCCCCTTACTGTCTGTGGGCTAGGAGCTCTAGAAGTACTTATTACTGCTAACTCAGTGGCTTCCAAGGCCTGCTCCTGGTTTGCTAAAGCTGGGTCTGTGCTTGTACAAATCTGTGCTGGACTCTGCTACATTCTCACCCTGGCAGCATAGGCCTTTCCTATCAACCTTCTAAGTTACCTTTGGCTGAAAAATTATTTCTTTCCATATTTTTATGGATTCTGCCATTCCAGAAATTGTTTTATGGCATTATTTAAAGGTGTTCAGAGAGGTTTTGGAGAGAGTGCAAGTGAATCATTCCCTTTTCTCTGCCTCCTAACCAGAAACTTTCAAAGCTGTCCTGCTTATCTGTGATCCATTCCAGCCTTCTTTCTGTGCTTTTCTGTGCATTAAAAATGTTTCAGTGATCTTCTTTCCTTTTTCCTTTCATTTATTTTCTCCTGTAATTTAATTGTCATGGGGAATTTTTGAAGAAGATACTTCCTCTACAAATGTAGATCTTCACCTGCTCTTCAACTTAGAATCTTAGACAGTTGCCTGGGGCACTAAAAAGCTAAGTGTCATGTTCAATGTCACACACCTCTTATTTGTCAGAAACAACATCTGAACCCACGTATTGAACTCTTTGAGCATTTTTCTAGTTGATCCCCTAGGCCCAAAATGATCTTCTTCCTTATCTCCCCCTACTGGCTTCCCTAACTTCCATTAAGTCTCAACTAAAATCCCATCTTCTAAGAATGTCTTCCCTAGTTGCTCTTCTAACTTTATTTATTTCTGTCATTTAATAATTGCCTATTTATCCTATATGTAGCTTGCTTGTGCATATTTGTTTATATGTTATCTCCTCCACTAAGTTGTAAATTCCCTGATGGCATGTATCATATTTGCACCCCTTTTTTTTGTATCCCCATGGCTCAGCACCATGTCTGGAACATAGTGAGTGCTTAATAAATGTTTATTGGTTTAATTTCTTGATTACAGCACCATGTCTCTATCCTTTTTGCTATGTTGTCTTGCTATGTGAAAAGCAAAGAGTAAGAGGGTAGTCTTTTTTTTTTAATACTTTACATCTTTTCTTTTGATGTGATTAAAGAACAAGGTAATAAGATATTACTATGTTTAAAAGGTGCTGAACTAAATGTAAAGATTAATCTATTCCATATATTCCTAGACAAAATATAAACAAGTTGTTTGAATAAATTAGAACTAGAATCTGGACAATGACTGGACAAAAGCTTGGTCAGACTCTAGGTGACACTTAAAATACAATTAAGCAATTGGAAAATTCATCATTCCAACTTGGAAATTTGTAGATCTGAAACAGTTATATGGAAAAGATCTCTGTGTCTATACCAAAAGAAAAGGGATAGGTGTAGAAGAAAAATATTGTCAAAGACAAACCCCTTCCACTTATATAGAGCTAGAGTTAAGGATATTGGTAGATCTCAAGTTACTATCTGCTGATAGATCTGCAAGATAGTAATTTGGGGGGCGGGGAGAGAGAGAAGAGTAATTATCTATTCCAAAATGTTACTGATATGGTATCCATGACTGATGAGGTCCTATATAACTTTTTGGAATAGTGATGTTAGCATTACTGGTGAAAATTAAGCTATTTGTTTCATAGAGAATAAATATAAGCTACATAGAAAATTTTATATAGAAAATATCATGGGATCCACAATATCATATATCATGAAGAGTGGTAAAATTCTTGAGTTATCAAATATTAAACCTACTTACCCTAAATTTGAATTGTGAAGATTATAAGCCAAATCCTCAAGTCTTTCTTTTCTACATTACTATTTTTTAAACTTTAGTCACTTCACCTTTTTGAGATTATCTTCTTACTGTCAAAATGAATCAAAATCCCAACATTGCTCATTTTATTATCCAGTGTCTTTTCTATTGGAGATAGATCTATCTGATACCAATTATGCATTAAAAAAAAAAAAAAGATGATTGGACCTTGCTTAAATTTGGAGCAAAGAGTTCATTTAATTCAACATTTTTTGATTAGGAGTAGTGTTTTCTTTTTATGTGCAAAGAATAATTAAAAGTTTTCCTAAGTAATTTCCTTTGTTCCTAAGTGAAAATGAGAAAAGAAAAGGTAATATATTAGTAGGATTATTAATAGTGATAGAGCTTATTTCAAGATGGTGGAGCAGGTTTTCAATTAATCTAAGTATATTAGACCAAAAAAGAAAAAAAAAAAAGAGAGAGAGAGAAAGAAAAATCTCATTCTACTCTAGCTTTCAATCTTCTAGTACATTTGATTACAGACAAGTCTCATATATCAAAAAATCACTTCACTTTTGAAGTATAGTAAGTTCACCTGAATCTAAACATGTCAAAACTAAACTTTCAAGCATTTTAGATATCCAAGAAGGGACCAAAACTGTACAAAAAAAAAAATTGAACTAGTTTTTTCCAAGGGCAATTTTTGTTGTCCAATTTTTAAATCATTCAAAATGACCTGAAATGGCTAAAGGGAATTTCCCTTTGTGGCATAAATAAAACAAAGAGTCTCTAGGACCACAGTAGCAAAACAGATTATGGTGCTATTGTTGTTAAGTCATTACTCAGTCATGTCTGACTCTATGACTTTCTTTAGGGTGTTCTTGGCAAAAATACTGGAGTGGTTTGCCGTTTCCCACTCCAGCTCATTCTACAGATGAAGAACTGAGGCAAACAGGGTTAAATGTCTTACCCAAATTCATATAACTAATAGGTGTCTGAGGTGGGATTTGAACTCAGAAAGTTGAATCTTCAGATCTGACAATGTATCCACTGCATCATCTAACTGCCCTCCAAGTAGGCATTATAGTCATTTCTAAATTTAACCCTAATATTTTGGGATAGTTGAAAAATAGGCACTTGAGAATAGGAGTTTCTTGCATTTAAATATCTGCACAGAAGACGAATTTTATCCAATCTAAGCCAATCCAATAAGAATCTATTAAGTAGCAAGAGAGCTGTGTCAATGATCAATAGAAGATAGACCAGATAGTCATTTGATTGGGAATAAGAATGGAGACTATAGTGTCTTATCATTTCTTTCATAGGAAGTATTCTACAAAGACAAATGCTTTAACTCTAGCTCTTTCCAATGTTTCAGTAACTCAATTACAAACTGTTGCACAGAAGTAGTACTTGATAAAATAATACTAATTTCATTTGTTGTTCTTCCTAAGTCTCTGACCTTTCCTTCCCCATTGATTCAATGTGTATTTTATCTGCATAAAGACTATTAAAGAAGTGCTTGTTCAGGCATATACTTTCTCTCTACTGAAAAAAAAAAAAAAAAAGGTTATGCAACTTTGAAATGTGAGTTGTAGATATTGGGAAAACCAAGTGAATTTTGCATTTGTATAAATCTTTAAAATATGAACTTTAAGGAATATCCAGAAATCATTTAGTGCCTCTCCTTTCAATCATTTAGCTATTCAAGTAGAATTCTGTTTTTCTTTAGATGGCTTTAGCCCTCTTCCCTTCAGTAAGGAGATCTTTTAACAAACAGCTTCAAATGTTTTGCATAGATCAACCAAACTCCCCTGAAAAATAGTTAGGTAGAAAAGCAAGCAATAAGAAGCTGGGAGTTTCCATCTACAACTCAAAGCTCAGTTGCTGCAATGAGAAAGGACTTCATCATGGGAAACCAGGGGAGATAGGAGATAAATAGTTATAGATTCACAGTGACCCAACTCAGAGTGGAAAGATGAGACCTTTCTGAGCTTAATAAGATAGGGTATCCCTATAACCAAAAGAAAATATTCTTCTGAGTGGATGGTAGCAGTAATGGAATTCAAGCATAAAACGATAGAAACTTTAAATAGTCTAGAGGCAATTGATTCTCAAGAGTTGTAAAAGAGGTATGGGCTGTCATCAAAGAGCAATGAGCCAGGTCATCTGTTCTTCTCATAGGTAGCTTTAGTTATTTACTGCTTCTAATCTATAGGGACCATATGGACAATTCTCTTCTTTTTTTCCTAAAAGATATGCTACTCAGTTACTGCCTTTTAAGAACTAATCCTTGAACCCTTGGACTTGATGCTCTGCAAGAAATCACTAAATTGTCTCTGCCCAAGAAATTTCCCTTCTCTACTAAAAGAGGAGATTCTGGACTCACGCTGCCCAGGATATTGATCTTTAAATTGGAGACAGGTTTTGGAACATTTTTTTATGAATTCTTCTTTTAGGGCCAAGGTAAGAAAAGTGTGGCCAGCTTACTGTGCGCTTCTTGCCCAAACCTGCTCTTAATAGTTCCTAGTGGAAGTAATAAGGAAGAAATCCTCTCTTCACTCTAATATATTCCAGAAGAGAGGTGCACGGGAAGTGGTGAAAAAGCTGAGAACAGTTATGAAATCTCTTTTATAGGTCAACAAAGGCTACCGCCTCTTTCAACTGCCTCTTTCAACAAGAACTCATCCTCCCAACAGTCTTAACCAACACACTCATCTTGAGAGCAGCTTTAGTCATTGAAATCCATCCCCTAGATGCCACCAAGTGATTGCTCCAAGCATTCAGTTGTGAGTAATCTTCAGTCTTTCCGTCAGGAATTATCTTTTTCCTCTTAATATAAAAAACAAAGGGACCGTTTGCATTCCACTGGGAGAGGTGCTTTCAAAACCTCCAAAGGCACAAAAGCCTGATTAGATAAGACTCCAATCAGTCCCTCTTACACTTGTGAAAATTGTATAAGATGCTTTAAAGAGAATCTCATTCATAGACCATTGGTATTAGATGAGGCATAATGCAGGGAGGTAAGTTTGTCACTATCATGGAGACCTAACAAAAAATTGAAGATAAAGAGGAATTCCCTATGGGTCAAGGATTCTTTAAATTGGATTCATGAACTTAATTTTGTGGGGGGGGGGGGGGGGACCGTACAATATACACATATATGCATGCACAGCAAGTAAGCAACTTCCTGACCTTATCTTCCTATGTTCAAAGTTGGCCAAAGACACTCAATAGCTATGTGACCCTGAGCAAGTCAATAAATTCCCTAATTTGTAAAATAAACTGGAGAACAAATGCAAGTATTTTTTGCCAAGAAAATGGAGATCATGAAAAGCTCACAGATGAAACAACTGAATAGCAACAAATATATTACACATAGGTAGATATAAAATAATATATATAGCACATATAAAAATATGCATATGCAACATATATCATACATACGTATAATATTTTGTGTTTGTGCATATTATGATGTGTACATAGAACACTCTGAACATTTAGCATGTATATGTATGAATATACACAAACATGTATATAAACTATATTTCAATATAGTGTCACTTGTAATCCTATACATTTTATTTTATGCAATTAAAAACAACACTGAGTTCTGAGAAGGGTTCCATAGGCTTCACCAGATTGTCAAAGGACCATGACAGATGAAAGGTTAGGAACTCTTATTATACATAGTGGAGTTTTCTAGATCTTCCTATTTGCAGATAGTGTGTTGATTCAATCAAGATCCAAAAGATTGCATGAGATACATAATAACTCAAAAGATTTTGACCAGAGTATCTACATCTGGATACTTTTAGGAAAAAAATCAGATGAATTAAGAATGATTTTTTTAATCCAGAATATGATATAAAATTGAAGGAACAGCTTACAATACTCATTTGTTTTTGAAATATTGATAGATATGTGTTTGAAATCCAATAGTATAGTAAGTAAAGGTCCTCCTTATTGCTTCTTTAGTGTACTATATTCACACTACAAATACATCCATATGTGTGGATTGTATATCCTTCAGTTTCATTTTTGGTCTTTCTATTATTGTTATGATTGTTGTATATTTTTTCATTGGTTCTGGTCATTTCACTTTGCCTTAAGTCTTTCCAAGATTTATTGGTTTTTTTTTTCATATTCATCATTTCTTGTGATACCAAAATATCCCATTATATTCATGATCCACAGTATGTTTAGTTATTCCTTGGCTATGAGAATCTACTTTAAAAAAAGATATTCAACACCTGCTACAAGCTAGGCACTGAACTATGTATTAGATAAAAAAGAAGGAAAAAAAATGAATATGGTATTGCCCTCAAGAGGGTGGAAAAGATACAGCTTATACATGAATAAGTCAATGCAAGGTGATTTGAAAGAGAATCCTGGCAACTAATGTGGGGAGGGAGAATATTGGGAAAGGTTTCCCATTAAAAAGGAGCAATTGAATCTTAAAACAAGTTCAGGATTCTCAGGGGGTGGAATATAGTGGGGTATGCATTGCATGTGAATTTTGGGAAACATCCTATATTGCTCTTTGGTGCAAATATAGAGTTGATATAAAAAATGTGAAATAATCACATAAAAGTAGATGGAAACCAGATTGTAAGTAGATTTAAATGTCATATAAAGAAGAATATTTATAAGTAAAGTGGAGAGCCATTGAAATTTTATGAAAAGAGTGACATGGCCATAGCTAGATTTTAGTATGTTAATTTAATAGTTGTGTAGAAAATGTTTTGAAGAAGCCAGACAGCAAAATTTGTTTTATTTTTTCTTTTCTAGGCACTGATTGGTCAAAAGACCCAGAACACTCAAGTATTACCATTAGTAATTCATAAATGAAGATCTAATGGAAATGGTGGTACTTTTCCAGCCACTGAAAAGCATATTTGCCTTCTTGGGAGAATCTGTTAGAGATTAAGTGGGACAACAATTTTTGAAGACACTATGTGGAGCCCTGATGGAATATAGATAGAAATCCAAACTTCAGTCCTTTTCAAAAGGAAGCCTATGAACATTTTAGAGTGTCCTATAAGTTTTCCATATCTGTATATCTTCCTGATTTTAAATCCAGGATTCTGTCAACTAAGTCAGGAAGACATACATTTATATCCCACTTTTCATAACATGTGGAGAGTACTAGGCAAGTCACTTAACATCTCCCCCCATTCTAGCCTCAGTTTTCTTCTCTGTAAAATAAGGAAAGAACACTTCTAAACTCCACATTATAGAACTGTTTTGAGACTAAAATAAGATGATTTTAGTAATGTACTTCGCTTAAGATCATTTTAGAACAACATGTACATGTCAATTATGATTAATATTATTCTAATTTTTTCTTTTTCAATTTTAATGTGGCTATAAAAATAGCTACATACTAATTAAAAATTATAGCAGAAAAAAAAGAGTGTAAATATTTATAAAAATCAATGATTTGTTTATTTTCCAGTTGTGAAGGATAATTATTTGTTAGTTTCAATAAGTTATTTGAGGTGTTGACACATGAAAGTATTAGTTGAACTTGTGTCCCTGCTGTGAAATGAATGGTCCAATAAAGATCAAACATTTTTCACATCATGGGTCTAATCAAAAAAAAAAAAAAAAAAAAAAAAAAAAGTCATGAACTGCTGGAACCTACACTCAAAATCAATAAATTATGAACTTTGACAATAAATTAACCTAGACAAAATAAACAATATGACCAGCCAAGCACCTTTGTCACTATTTGACTATAGGAACATACTTCATGACTCTTGTCCACTTAGACTGTATATTTAAGTATACTAAATATGCTTAAATCAGATCAGAGAATACCTAATTTCTTTTGATAAATCATTGGTAATAGTCCTCTTATACCTCTTGTATGTATCTACTTACTAACTGCAAATTCTTAAATATTTCAGTTCACCTGGTAGAGTCAGAATAGCATTTCAATTCAATCCAACAATTCAATAACAAGTCAAGTTTCAACCCTAAAGTTAAGGAGGCCTGAGTTAACCTCCCCTCTATTAGTTGTATGGCCCTAGGTAAGTCATTTAACTCCTAGGAGTCTCAACTTCCTCATATTAAAAACATAAGGTTAATGATCATAATTACCTCACAGTATTAGGGGAATCAAATGAGAAAATGTATAGAAAGCACTTTAAAAACCTTAAATAATACTATAAATGTGAGATACAATTATATATTTGGAATTGTGCCCCTCGAAGTTTTTCCTGTTTCTTGATTTATTGAACTTTAGTAATCCCTCTAAAGTAGTAGATTTTGGGGGCAGATACTGTGTCAGCAAGAATTTCAGCTTAACAGACCCAGGAATGTGATAATGAGAGCTGATTATTAACTATACAGTATGAGCAAAAAGTCCTCAAAAATAACAAATGCTACAAATCAGTTTGATTTATTATTTTATTGATTATCTAGATTTTTTAAAGTAATAGAAAAAACAAAAATAGTGAACATTAGCCTTAAAAGAAATCTATCAGGCATATATACATTTATATTTTTTTCCTTTCAGAAAGCCTCTAGTCAAACATTTATCAGCACAGTACTAGATGGACTGCAGTACTGGTTGTATTTCCTTTCCTGGCCTACCTGTACAAAGTAATACCCAAATTAAATGTTAACAAGATACCTGAAAGGCCTTCTTTCAGTTGTTTTCAAATTGTTCTTGCTCCTTCAAGATTTAAATCCTCTTCTGAAGTACTGTGAATACTTCCATTGACAAAAAATACAAGTGTTCTTTACTGTTGATCACCACAGGTATGATAACAGACATGAAAGAAGTAGAGTTTGGTGTACGTCAGAGTAGAAACATATTGGTAATTTTTATATGTCAATAAAAAAGAAATTAAATTTGGCATGCAAAATTTCACTTTACAGAAAGCAATTTTTTCTATATTATTTGTTTTTTAAACATATACAAATTTATCAATATCACGCTAGTATTCATAAATTATTTTTTATTACATTATTATGTTTGCTGTTACCTTGTATGGAATCAACTATATATTTGTTTAGATTCTCTTTTGGCCTCTGGGTATACATGTCTACAGTTTCATAAAGGCACCACTAGATGGGGCTCGTTTTAGCAATGGAACTACACCATTAAGATCTGGAAAAGATTATCAAGTGTAGTGAAAAGCTCTTGGATCTAGAGTAAAAAGAATTTTGAATGCCAATTAATTCCAAACCTCCATTTTATCAATGAAGACACTGAAGCCTAAAAACTAATTATTTCTAATATTTAGAAATTAAATATTAAAATTAGCTTTAATACCTAAGTATATATTAATTAAACTAATTAAATATTAATTAGGATTCATATTGAATTTAGATTTAATTTTAATAACTTGCCTAAGGTCATACAGGTCATAAATATCAGAGGTAGGATTTGAGCCTAAATCGTTTCTCTCTAGAGCTTATAAAAAGTGGGAGAACAGATTTTCCCAATCACAAACAATAATAATATATTTTTCTAAAGCATTTGAAGATTTATAAATTAATTCATTTCCTATAGTTCTACGCAATACATAATAAAAATTTTATTATCTTTCTTTTACAAGTGAAGAAACTGCGTCAGAGAGATTAAGTCACTTGCAGATTAGTAACCACTAGTTAGTATAAAAGACAAGATTTGGATTCACATCTTCTAACTCCAAAATTATACATTTCACCTCTTCAGATGCAAGGTATTAAGGATCCAAAGATATTTATGAACAACTATCAGAATGTTTGTCTAAACATATTAGAAAAAAATAACTCTATTGATAAGATATAACTAATTCATATTCACAAATGAACATAGAAAAAATCATAATTTGGGACAAATTTACTAAAGAACAAAAAAGTACATATATTATCTTAAGTTCTTATCTTGTATTACACTCATTTCTTTAAATTACATATATATTTATATATGCTAGAATAACACAAATACATATATACATATATAAACATGAGTATATATGCATACATATTTATGTATATGTATGCATATATATATGTACACACATACACAGACACACACACACACATAAATATATGTTTTATTTTAGCGTAAACTTCCAGCTCCCTTTATAGTTACATCAAAGATTCTAACTCTTCTAGTCCCCAGTTCCTCATAGTTATCTCCACTTGCTTGTTGACTTATTTTTGGAGCTGAGAATGAGAGCCTTTATCTCTTAATTAGATACTTAAGATTTAATTCATTGATTAATGATCAAAATTTGAAGCCTTCCTTTGCTTGTCTACACAGCCTATAAATAAACCTTAGCTTTACATAGTATTTTAAAGTAGCCTTAACTTGCCATCTGGTCCTTCCTTCAATCAGGGTTCTTTACTATTTTTGAGTGATGGACCCTTTTGGCAGTCTGGTAAAGCTTACCTAAAAGTAGCATAGTTTTATGCCCATATTCATAATTTAATTAAATGCTAAATTTTAGACAGAGGTTAGTAAGAACAAAGATAAACTTTTCTTTTTCCTATTCCTATTTCCTATTTTAATAGGATAAATTCCTATTTATAAAATTCTCCTTTTACCACCATCCCTGCCCTGTTCCCTAGTGCAATTTAGTTCTCACTTATATCTGCTCTTTCTGTCTTAACCATTATCCAGATGACTTCCTCTTTAGCTTAGATTATTAGATCATAAATGTACACTCGAAAAGGGCCCAAGAGGTCTTCAAGTCCACCTCTCTCATTTTATAGAGTAAAGGGAGGCCCAGAGATGTTAAATTTCTTGCCCATACTCATACTCTAAGGACCCGAGACAATATTCAAACACTGTCTACTATACTACAATACCTTTAGCAAACAAAGCATCTTTCTTCAAAGAGGCCCTTTGAAGGGGATGCTGAAGGTAGCAGTCACCATTTGCCTTTTTTATTGGTGGAAATCTCTTTTTATTATGGAGGATTGAAAAGGGGAAAAAATTCATCTCCTCTTCAGTGACTTCTCCTAGACCTAATTCCACCTATTACATTTATTCATCAGACTTGCCTTTCTCCTAACATGTTTAAAAATATGAATAAATGACATTTTTGTTATTCAGTTATGTCTGAGTCTTAATGACCCCATTTAAGTTTTCATGGCAAAGATACTAGAGTAGTTTGCAATTTTCTCAAGTTCCTTTTATAAAGGAGAACACTAAGGTAACTTGACCAGAGCCATATATCTAATATGTTTCTAGGTCAGATTTAAATTCAGGAAGTTGAGTCTTTCTGACTCCCACCTGGTGCTCTATCCCCTGTGCCTTCTAGCTCCCAGATGGACCATTAAGAGAGAGTAGAATCTACTGAGTGAAAAGCCAAAGATAGTGCTATAAAGAAGCAGTCCTTCAAAGTCCAGGACCTAATCAGAGAAAAGATACCATGGCACTATGGTGTCAATTATAAAGATGATCAAACCAAAAGGTCTCTTTAATGAGGTAAGAATGAGTACTTTAAATGAATAAAAAGTAAATAAATAAATGGAAACAACACTGGAGAATTGTAGGTAAAGCCTTTTGCAAACCTCTGTCAGTTTCCTGGGACCAGGAAACAAAAGAATCTGTCAGTTAATCAATAAATATTATTAAATGTCCACTACATACTAAATATTAACTATTATTAGCTATTATTATTACTCTGTGCCAAGCACTGTACAAGTGTGAAGTACTGGATATATAATAAGAAAAAAGAAAGACTATGACCTCAAGGGACTTATAGTCTAATGGTGGAAGACAACCCACAAACAAACAAAACCTGCAAGTGGGTGGGGAGAAGGTATACAGCATATGGACAGGAGGAAGTCTGGTCCAAGGAATGCAGCTGGTAATCAAGGAAGAATTGCATAGCCAGAGAATCCTTTTTAAATGGAGTTTGGAGGAGGAATTCTTTACTCTGCTCTCCAACATACCCCTCAGAAGGTACTGATGCAATCTCTTTGGATGATATTTCCTGGTAATGAAAGCAGTAGAGTCCACTTCCATTTTTGAAGGAATGCAAATGGAAAAGAAGAAACAGGTTGAGAACATGTGGAAAAGAAGAATGGGAAGTTTCAAGAAACTATGGGGAACAGGAGATCTGGTAACGACAACACAAAGAAAAGGCACTCCGGGAAGGGAAGATGGTTGGGTTAATCCAATACTTGAACCCAAGCTTCTCTCCCAACCACCATCACAAGAATAGACAATAATTCTGTATCTCCTTTGTCTTTTTGGGCATTCACTGAAAACTTTCTTTGCTATAGACATTCCCTTTCTCTTTTTAAAAAGTGACAAATACAGATTTTTGCTAGTCTGGGTTATTTTATTGAAAAAAGCAGTAGAAAGAAAGTAACTAAGGGGGAAACATCCCCAAAGGAAAAAAGACAGTTAAGTCTAATAATGCTAAAGGATTTTTTCTTCTAGAAGCATAGACTATGTCTGATAGCTGAGATGTAACAAAAGGATAAAGAAAATTATGGATCCTTGGATACTACATCTTATAGTGGAGAAGGAACAATTTATACTGGAAAATCCATCTATGTGACAAGGTTGTCATAGAGTGAAGGGCAAACTAGAATAGTTAAACATTTCTGCTCATTACCCCATACTATCATTTCTAAACTTGAAACCACAGAGTAAAATTAAGAAAGAAGAAAGTTGAGCATTCTCTCAAGTAAAACTTTCAGATTGTGAGAAACTCAGCCAAAGATGTGGCAGGAGCCAAACAGCTTGAAGCACTGAACTCAGCAAAATACTTAGATATCCAACTGCAATGAGCAATATTTTTTTGGCAGGGCTTCGGCCTAGGTGATCTAATAGGTGTTTTCCATCATCATTTTCATGCTTCTCTGATAATTATAACTTTTCTTTCCCTTTCTATATTCTTCTCCCTATTCTGAGAGACTACTTAATATTCTTGAGTGAATTTCTGTGGAAATCAACCTGAAAGAACTTTGAGAGGAAACGAAGAATGCTGAGTTATTCAGCCACTTATGATTATTTTATTTAAAGCCAAGTATTGCTGAAATTTTGACTGGCTGTCACTGTACTATTATTAAAATTCTCCTCAAGGAATTTCAAAATGAGAGCAAGCATAAAATTGGAAAAGAGAAATGTGTGATGGTGGGAAATGCCATATCCCATAACTGAGTACACGGATGGGAATCTCTCAAGAGATTCAACTGTGGACTATACATTATCTGTCTAGATAGCAAGAGTCATGTAAAAGCCAAAATATATTCATAAATCCTTGATGGATCTTGATGCACTTTGTGACCTTATTCAGGGTTTTCATGGCAAAGATACTAGAATGGTTTGCCATTTCCCTTTTCAGCTTATTTTACATATGAGGAAACTGAGGCAAAGAGTTAAGGGACTTGCACAGGGTCACACAATTTGTAAGTGTCAGAGGCTGGATTTGAACTCAGTTTTTCCCAATCCAGAACCTGCATTCTATCAACAGTGTCACCTAGCTTCCTGAAACCTCAATAAAAGTACCTTTCGCTTTTACTATAGGTAATATCAAGACCATTTGATCAGCCAACTTAACTGAACACCAGAGATAGAGTTCCCTGTGTCCTTGCCAATGACCCAAAGATTTATTTACCCAAACAGAATCATAGTATAAACCAAATCCAATAGCAGTCTAAATAATCGGCTTCTGGTAGACCTCTCACTCAAGAGATGTGTTCCATTTTATCTTCTTGTTATTTTTGTTCTCCAGGAAATGAATAAACCTTAAAATGGGTCCAAAACAAAGGGGTTGTTTTTATCTTAAATTCTAATGCATGACCAAAAGTAATATTGTGATGATCATATTAGTTTGAGGTCCATGGGAAACACTGGTCAACACTTAACCTTTCTAAGAAAACTTTCTAAATGATATTTGGCTTAAAGTTATTTGGTTCTGTTGCTAATTGGTAGTTAGATAATTATAGCTAATACATTTATATGGTGATATACACAAATATATACATGCGTGTGTGTATATAATTTTTAACAACTCCTGAGGTGATTTATATTAATATTATTACCCTTTCATATACATGCATTAATATACATGTATATATACATATGTGTGTAGATACACACACACACACACACAAAATGAGCTTCAAAGAGCTTCAGTGACTTCTCCAAAGTCACACAGCTACTAAGTGACAGAGCTCGTATTTCATTCAGCTCTATAGATCTATGGTCATAATCAAATGAATCCTTCCTTCCTTCCTGACTCTCAAGAACTAGTTCTCCCAAAACCTTCTGAAACATATGCTATGCTTATATTCATACATTCCTTTGCTCAAGCAATTCCTTTCTCCTCCCTCTCACCACTCCCGTCTTACTGGTCATGTTTTACCTTTCCTTGAAGTCCAAATCATAAACATAAAAATGTTATACTTTCTCTGAAGCTCAGAATATGATAACCCATGAACAAATTCTCCTTCCCCATCACTATGAGAGCTCATATAATCTATGCCATTCACTTGGCACATAACAATTACTATTTTGTATGTGTATGGCTTATCTCTCTATAGCTATAATGTGAAATTTCTTAGACTACAGAGACTATTTACATTTATATCTTTATATTACAGATGAAGCAAACCTTTTAGTGGTACATGAAGTTAGAAAATGGAATGTAGAGTCTCGGAATAGTTCATGACCTGTTTTTAATGGAGTAAATAGAAAGGACTAAAGGGGAGAGCATGAACTAAGTTCAGAACTTAGGAGGTTGGGACTACATTTTGGAGAGCATTAAATACTAGGCTAAGGAATTTGTATATTATCCTAGAGACAATAGTGAGCTACTGAAAATAGAAATAATGTAGTTTGAACTGTACCTTAGGAAGATCATTTTGGCTAGTATGTAAAGAAATATAGGAAAAAGCAGAGACTGAAAGTTAAAAAAAACAAATTAAGGGGGAATTAAAACAGGTTCAATTAAAAAAGAGGAATTAAAACAGTTAAAAGACGATAAATTGCAACTAAGGGGCTTAGTGGATAGAGTACCTATCCTGGAGTCAAGAAGATTCATCTTCCTAAATTTAAATCTGGCTTCAGACACTTCTTGCTGTGTGATCCTGGGTGAGTCACTTAATACTGTTTGCCTTGGTTTCTTCATATTTAAGTTAAGCTGAAGAAGGAAGTGGCAAATTATTCTAATATTTTTGCCAAGAAAATCCTAAATGAGGTTTTAAAAAGTGGGGCATGCCTAAAATTGCCTAAACAAAAGAGGAGACAAAGGAACAAAAATGACAGGTATTATGGAGGTAAAACCCAGAAGGCTTGACAACTATTTGGATTGGGGAAAGGGTGGGGGAGAAAACAAGGAAGAATACAGCATGACCCTGAGTTGTGGAATGAGGGAACCTGGACAATGGTAGTATTCTCCATGGAAAAAAAGAGAACCTTGAAGAAGGCCATATTTCAGGGGAGAGATGGTCAATTCTCCTTTGGACATATGTAATTTAAGAGTCCAAAAGGGATGTGCAGATAGAGATATAACAAGATATTAGCAATGTGTTACTAGTGTGCAAGATTAGGGATGAATATAATGAAGTTTTACAATGATCTGCATAGAGAAGGCCAAATCCATGAAAACTGATGAGATATCAAGAGAGTGAAAAGAAAAAAAAGGGGGGGAGGGGGAGATTCAGTAAAGAGCTTTAGAGAACATGTTGCCTAAAGTGAGTGAGAGAAGTGGCTGATGAAACAGTGAAAGAAGGTGAGCAGGATCAATCACAGAAGTAGGAGACAAGAAAAGGGAAAGAAGATCCAAAAGTGTTTAACTGCCAAAAATTGCAGAGAGATTAAGGAATAAAACTAAAGGCCACTGTCTTTAGCAGTTGAGAGATTTTTGATTAACTGTGAAAGGAATGCTTCCAGTAGAATTGTGAGGTCAGAAGCCAGATGGTAAGGGATTGAAAAGAGAGTAGTGAGGAAGAAATGGATGCAGTAAGAGTAAAGAATTATTTCAAGGAGCTTAGCAATGAAAGAGAGGAAAGTTATAGGACAATTGATCTTGAGGGTATGGATGTCAGTCAGGTGAAAAAGGTCATCTGTTTTTTGTTTTTGTCTTAAGCATGGAGTGACCTCAACATGTCTGTAGGCAGTGAAGGACTCACAATAAAAAATAAGGAAAAGGGAATAAATGGGTCAAGCCTTCAGAGGAAAGGAGTGAATATGGGAACAAGAATATATAAGGGCAGGATTGGTTTTGACAAGAAGAGCCACCTCTTACTCAGAGTTTGGGAACCCAGGGAAAGAAAATAGATTATACTATAGAATATATAGTAGAGAGGAAATGAAGAGACTCATGAAAGACTAATTTTGTCAGTAAAGTAGGAGGCAAGGTCATCTATTGGGAGCCAGTAGAGTGGATGTTTCATAGAATATTTGGAGAGACAGGAGAAATTTTAGAACTGCCAACACAGATAGATGATAGGGAGTCCATCAGTGATAGCAGTAGGATCTTGGGCAAATCAATTATCCTCTTTAGATTACTTCTCCTAAAATGGAAGATGTGTTTCATCCTTAGAGAATTTATGGGAATAAATTATATTGGTAACAAGGGCATAGCAAAGTATGAAAAGGATTTTGCAAACATTATTGCAGAGTTTGCCACAAATAGATGCTATAAAAATAGGTCTGAAGCATTGATTATTGGACCAAATAGTCTTGTATGTTATGGAATTGTGTATGACTTTTGAGAGATAAGAAATGCATTTTGTTTAAAGAGTGTCTTCAAAGCTGTACTTTTTTTTTTAATATAACATTTATAAACAATAAAGTTAAGAGGATCTAAAAATAGCATAAAATTGAGTGGGGCTGGGCAAAAATAGTCTGCTAGGTCTGTAGTATTATAAAGTTCACTTTTTAAAATGCTATGTTTAAACCATTTTGGGAAACTAAGAAAAGCCTAAGTTCCTTTAAAAAAAAATTTTTTTAAGTGATAAGTGGGATCGCTAAGTGGTGCAGTGGATAGAGCACCAGCTCTGAAGTCAGAAGGACCTAAATTCAAATTTGACCTCAGACACTTAACACTTCCTAGCTGTGTGACGTTTTATGAAAGTCATTTAACCCCAATTGCCTCAGCTAAAAAAAAAAAAAAAGGAACAAGAACCAGGAGACCAGGCCTTTTTGTTTTTATCCTCCTCAAAATCTTTTTCCAGGATATTATTCTATAGGTAATTTGAAAAAGAGCTTTCCCTTTTATTATTTAAATAATTCTTCACTTTGAGGAAGACTTCTTGATTAAGTGAGAAAAGACAAGGTCATTTACCCCAATATGGAATTTTGGAGAGTATTTTCACTAAAATTAATAAACAAGTAAATAATCAACTGAGCAAATTATGTGACTAATTAAAAAAAAAAAACAACTAGATTTTGAAGGGGAAAAAGTATAACTTTTTAGGCCAAAATCATTCCCCAAATTATATTAAGCATTAAGCAATGCCCGAAGGCATTTAAGAATTTGGCAACAAAACATAATTAAAATCTCTATCATTAATCAAATGAAATGTTAATGTGTAGCTAAGCTCAATTTTGATAAGATAGACCTATAAATTATAATGATAGGGTTTAAGAGCCAAGACTTCCTTTCCTTTGTGGGGCTAGGAAAGTGGATTTCCCAGGAAGCCATTTTAATGAAGGTAGATTTTTTTTATCACCATGACTCATATACTTCAGGTCCAATCTAAAAACATTTTCAGTTTTAGAGGATAGAACCAAGATGGTGGAAAGGAGCCAGGAAATTGTCTGACCTTTCCTCAATTTCCCTCAGAAATGTTAAATCAAGTCTCTAAATGAAGTGATAGAACCCACAAAAAAACATAGTGAAACAATTTTCTAGCTTAAGACAACTTAGAAGGACTTTAGGAAAGGTCTCTCATTTAAGTAAATAGAGAGCACAGCGCAGAGCAGATAATCTCTGAGCAAGCCAGGGGGAGCTCTTAGCCACTGCAACCAAAGTCCCTCAATCCCCGCTCATCAGTCCAGCTGTATCAATATAGAAGCGTGTGGGACGGGAAGCGCAAGACCCCCACACCCAAATTAACTAGTCAGAGACATCTCAGGTACCAAGAGAAAACATTTATTTAATCCTGCAGAGAGAGGTCCAGACACACCTGGGAGTCATTCCAAGTCCACGTGTGCTCCGGGAACCTGACCTGCTTCCAGCTTGTCCAGGCCCTAAAAGCAAAATACTGGAGCCTTCTCATTGGATAGACCAACAGGATGTAACCATCCTTGACCAATGATCGCTAATGCTGGCTGCCTCCCACAGGTCACGTCACTTCCTGCAACTTCCTGTACCTCAGGTTCAAAGTTCATTCCTTCAGCGAGCAAATGACCTCCCAAGGTCTCAAAGTTCTGGGAACAGGGATCATGTGACAATACTGAGGTACACTTCATCCAATCAGAACCATTCAGAAGGCAATGTGAGCCCCAGAATCCAGCACTACAGGCTCAACCACGCCCAGTTCAGTAGGAAGCTACAAGCACCTAAAATCCCCAAAATACGATTCTGATGACAGGGCTCTGCTCCCAGAACAAGAAGTTTGGATCAATGCCCCCTGTGCCCCAGGAGCAGAGCTCAATTAGAAAAGTCATAAATTAGGCTAAAAATTGGGTAAGAAACAGAAAAGAGCCCTGACGGTAGAAAACTACTATGTAGACAGGGAAGACAGCACTGTCAAAATGACTACAAATGCCAAAAAATCCAATAATCTAAGTGAAATATATGAATATTTACAAAATATAAATTGTCCAGATAACAGAAGAGGACATAAAATACTTAAATAACCCCATGTGAAACTCAAAATCTCACAAAGATAGATGCTTAAAAAAAAAAAAAACAAACTATATATGTAATTTGAAAAAAATGATATTAAGTCTAGAAAATTTTAAAAAATATTTTCACATGAAAACTTGGTCATTGAGGTATATTTCCACGTGAATTATTGCAGTTTTACTTGTTAACTGTGTTAATTGTGTATATGTGCGTGTGTTGATCAGGGTTATAGGTAGAATGCTTCTAGTCTGGAGTAGGCTAGATGATCACTGGTCTTTTTCAACTTTGAAAATTTAAGATTTTATGTACATAACTGAGATTATGAAGAGCTCTTCCACCTGAGGGACAATCAGCACGTGTGTTAGAAAAACTTAATGCCCTGGAAGATCAGGTGTACTTCATTTTATACAATAACAAATAAAAATCACATTTTCCTGTTAATTTATGTTATCATTTTAAAGTTGTTTTAGCTTCATGTCTGGTATGCTCTCAGTGAATGGCAGCTCCTAATGCCTCTTCAGTCTTTCTGTTAAGTGGTTATTGACTTACACATGCCTAAATAAAGGCAATTTAAAAAAAAAAAATCTGTCATCGTCACCATAATTGACATTTACTCTTTTAAGGATTTACAAAGCACTTCATATTCTACTATTTCAATTGAGTCTTACAACAATCTTACAATAATAGAGATACCACTAGCCCCATTTTGCAGATGAGGAAAATTAGGCTTAAGGAACTGAAGTGAATTAAACAGCAAATCTTTTTTTGTCATTAAATGATCATCAGCCAAGTTCTTTTGCTTTGGCTCATAACTTTCTTCTTTAAAATCTGTTAATCTAAATTCCTAATCCTGTCTTGAGTTCCTTGATTCTAAATTTTACCTGTATAAATCTACAATAAGTTTGCCTCTGTGGACATGATCAGAGAGGCCCACATGACTTACAATAATTACCATTCACAATTTCTTTTTCTTTCTCTTTTTTTTTTTTTTTTTTGAGACTGGGTCTCCCTATCTCACCCAGACTGGAAATAAGAAGCCACACATAATCATAAATTCTACTAATTGGCATGGGAGTTTTAATCTATTCTATTTTTTAACCTAAGCCACTTCACACCCTCCCTAAGCTGTGTGGTACACATGACTCCCCTCTCCTGAGGGCTCACATATTTGTAATTTAGCCTATCCCAGCTGCAAACTTCTGAGCTTAAGCAAACTATCAGTCTCAGACTCCTTGATATTAGGGATTACATGCATGTGCTACCACACACATGGACACAATTCCAATTTTGATGAACACATGGAGGGTCCTGATCCCTTGCAGTCTGGCCAATCTACTGCTCAGATCCCATCATACAATTTCATTGACCAAAATTATTTTTTTTCATTAAGTACCTACTATATTTGCTGTGCTATATGCTAGGAAAGGTACAGGATTCAGATAAAACATGATATCAACATGATATTTGACCTTTTAGACAATTCCATCTGGTAGAAGACAGATATAAATTATGACATGAGCTTTTGGACCTCTTTTTTTTTTTTTTTTTGGTATTAGGCTCAGAACCAGTTTTGTAAGGCACAGTGGAGAAAATCAATCAGTCGTTGTATAATCAGAACTTAAAAAAATCAGAAACAATATTCCCTAGCTTGATTACCCACTTTATTTTCCAAACTTGGTTTCAAATTACTTTTTGGGATAATTCAGAATGTAGGCGACATTCTATGAAGATAGTTCCTTTAGATGGAAGCACTGAGTTAATAGAATTGAATCATAATTTCAGAAAGTGATTCCAATAAATGAATGGAAAATGTAACAGAAATTTGAGCCCATAAAGAATGAATTTAAGTCTTAAAAAGAAACAGCAGCTGTCCTCTCTCAAGGAAATATAGGCACTAGTAAATGAGAGCAATCCTGCTACTAGCCCAAGGAAGAAGATTGCATTTTGTTAGTATGTACAGTTAGTTATATGTAGACTTAACATGGCTAATCAGTAACCATGTCCTCTTTCAAGAACATGTATTTAAAACATGACAGGGCCTGTCTCATGATGCACCAAATATGCTGAACACTCACTATTTCTTTTTATTTACATATAAATAAATGATACAGCCAGAAAAATCCTTGAATGTATCTCTATTTGACTTTGAAGTTTTGTGTAGGAAACTGAAGCATTTAGGGGCAGTGGTGATATTTTCATTTCTTCCTCTAGTCATCTCATTGAAAGAGAAAGAAGAACATATGAAGGGAAGAGTCAGCTACCTAAATAGTTTTAAAGATAGTTATTTTTTCTATGAAAACTATAATAATAGGTTTTTGGCAAAATATAGGATGCATCTGATAGGGATCTGAAAAATTCTCATGTATATATAGTACTTTCTCCAAAGGCAAAACAGTTAAATAGTACAGTGGATAGAGTGCTGGGTCTGAAGTCAGGAATACTCATCTTCCTGACTCAGATATTTCCACACAGGAGACCCTGAGCACATCACTTAACCTTGTTTGCCTCAGTTTCTCATCTATAAAAAGAGATGGAGAATGAAAGAGTTGGACATGACTGAAATGATTGAACAACTTCTAATGAAGAAATCTAGATTAAGAGACATTAAAGCACCTGCCCATGATCACATGAATAAAAACTGGCAAGATTTCTGACTTCAAGTCTAGCATTCCATTACTTTATGTTGATATAGACTATTTGGTAGCAGGCTCACTGAGATGAACAAGAGGGCTTTAAATTGATATTTGAAAATCAAGAAGGCAACCCAGATAAAAATACAAAACAAGCTGTGCTGATGAAGAAAGGGGATATTTGAGCTGAATCTTGAAGGAAGTCAGGGAAATTCAGAGACCAATATTATTAAAAGATAACCAAGGAACAGTTCAGTGCAAAATAAAGAAAGGATGAGTATTATGTTGGAAGACCAATAAATAAGCCAGTACCACATATTATAGTGAAATCATAGAGTGAATGACAAAGAAGAAAATGCACAAAGACTGGAATGGCAGGAAGGGGTCAGATTATGAAGAACTGGAAATGCCAAACAGAGGACTTAATTTTTGATGAAGTCATAGGGAGCCACGGAAGTTTATTGAGCAAGGGATGGGGGAGAGAGTGTGAAATGGTCAAAGACTGCATCTTAGAAGAATTGCTTTTGAAGCTAATTAGAAAGGAGACCTGGAAATGAAACCAGTTAGAAGGTTACCCCCATAATTCAGGTGAGAGGTGAGGGGAACCTATACAAGGGTATTCCCTGTGTGAGTGGAAAGAAAGGATTGTAAATGAGAACTGTTGCAAATACTTATTATAAACAGCTTAAGTATAGTATGAATCTCTCCATTGTATTTGGGCCACTGAAAATCTGATTATTTGTACATCATGTCTGTTGGCTTATATATTTTATGTCTCAGCTGGATATTATCACTCACTCCCCTTTGCATTGCATATCCACTCAGGGAAGTATACTCAAAAATCTTGTCAATTTTGCCTAACTAGCAATATAGTTGATCAAAAAAATGGAGAAAAGAAAAGGGACATTATTTTTTTTAAAAAAAGTAGGAGGTAAAACAGAAAGGGAAAGGTGGAGTATGGGATGAACATTTATTAAATACCTACTACTGATGCTAAGAGCTTTGCAAGCATGATCTTATTTGTTCTTCACAACAACCATGGGAGATATTGTGATTATAAGACCCATTTTATAGGTGAGAAAAGTGAAGCAGACAGGGTTCATTGATTTTCCCAGAGTCAACTACAAGGAAGTATAAGAAACAAGATTTTAAACCAGATCTTCCCAACTCCAGGTTCAATGTACAATTTCACTCACTCAGTAAAGGTAATATAGACAAGCAGAATAACATTAAATACTTTAATTACCCAAAAAGCAAGCCTGGTTTTATAGAAAATCATGTTTGCATGTGTAATTTTATTCCACTTTTTACATAGAAATAATCAGGATTTTTTGTATTAAATTCAGAAAAAAAAAATTTTAAGTAAACAGAAAAAGAATGTATATTTTGTCTTAGCTGAACCTTGGAGGAGACCATCATTTATAAGAAAATTTATTAATTCATAAGAAAAAATTATAGAGAAGAAATTGGAAAACAAAGTTTTGGCCTCTTTTGCTATATGACAATGGGAGGTTCAATATTGCAATCGTTTGATTCTTATATCCACCCTGTATGTAAGCAGCACAAGTATTAGACTTCCCATTTTACAGATAAAGAAATAGTTTCAATGAGTGGTTAAAGTTAGGTCTGCAACCAAGTAGCCTGAGTTATAACACTGCTATATCAATTGCAACCCAATATCCTGAGATCAGCAAAATTTGTAAGGTGGGAATTTGTAAATGATACATGGTAATGGTATAGTACCCTTTGTTTAAAACAAATGTTTTAATAAGAGATAGGGAGTAGCACCATATGTTCATAAGTAGACAGACTACTGTATGGAAATCCATAAGTCTAAGGATAGAAGCACAGTGCAGACTACAAGAAGAAAAAGAAAAAAAAGTAATAGTGTTCAAATTAGCTCCATAAACATTAAGTACATATTATATGCTGAACCCAAGTTGGGAACTGTGAATGGACAGAAAGTTCAGATAATATTCATTCTGTTCTCATGAAATTTACAGACAAATTAAGAAGTATGTCTGATATACTGAATAATTATAACAAATGAGCATTTGTGATGTGTCTACTTTGTACTTAACATTGAGGATACAGATAATGAAACAATTTCTACTTTCAAGTAATTTATAGTAATATATGATAATTGCATTGTAGAAGCAAAGTTGGACCAAATGGAGAAAACTCTTGCATAAGGAAGATTATTTCTGACAGTAGTATGAAGTTTAAGTTAGAGGGGCCAGATAGTAGTGGAAGAAAGATGCATTTGGAGAATTGCAATAATTTACTTCAGTAATTTCAAGGATCTCTGGTGCCAGGTGATGCTAGTGGGAACAGATAGAAAGGCCTATGCATCAGAAGGGGTTCAGAGGTATAATTAATAGAAATTCTTGATAGCTTGGTTATGACATTTGAGGGAAGGAGAAGCATCACAAATAACACAATTCTTTTTGAGAGAATAGTTATTTCCATTGGCAGAAACAGTGCTATCATAGAGGGACCTTTTTTAGGAGAAAAATGATAAGATTGTTTTGGAAATGTTGAGTTTAAGATGGCAATAGGACTTCTATTTAGAAATATCTTATAAGCAGTTGAGAATAATAACAGTAGCATTCATACTTTAAGGTGTGCTAATTTTTTACATATACCCTCTCATTTAATCAGCTAAAGTTGTATCTCCAAAGCTCAGAAAAGATATCAGTGCTGGTGACATAGATTTGAGAGTTATTTATATACCAATGAGGTAGTTAGGAGAAAAAGCGAAAGAAAGAAGGGGAAAACAAAGAAGGGTAGTGGCAAAGGGTATTTTTTTTTACTTCTTCAAGAAAACCAATTTTTAAGCTAGGAAAGGTAAAATAAGCATTAATAAGAAAGAATTGAATTTCAAGACAGGAAAGAAAATAGCAATAGAATACCTGGCCACTTTAAATTAGTTCAAGTTTTTATTGCCTGATGAGTTATAGCCATGACAATTAAAATATTTTACAGTCAAGATCACAGCATGATTGTCAGGAATATTTTATAAATCATGAAGAGAAAATATACAAATTTTGCCTCACTTTTTTCAAAGGGGTAGAAAATGAATTTTGGAAAATAAAGACTCATAAACTTGGTATTAGCTAAATTTTAACTATAGACAGATGTTGGAGAGGATTTGGGAAAACTGGGCACTAACACATTATTGGTGGAGTTGTGAACTGATCCAACCATGCTGGAGAGCAATTTGTAACTATGCTCAAAAGGCTACCAAACTGTGTATATCCTTTGATCTAGCAGTGTTTCTATTGAGCCTGTATCCCAAAGAGAGCATTAAAAAACGGGAAAAGGATCCACATGTAAAAAAAATTTTATAGTGGCAAGGACTTGGAAACTGAGTGGATACTTATCAATTGGAGAATGGCTGAATAAGTTATGATATATGAATGTAATGGAACATTATTGTTCTATAAAAAATGATCAGGAGGATGATTTTAGAGAGCTCTGGAGAGAGTTACATGAACTGATGCTGAGTGAAATGAGCAAAGCCATGAGATCATTGTACATAGCAACAAGAAGATTATATGATGATCATTTCTGATGGATGTGGTACTTCTCAACAATAAGGTGATTCAGGCCAGTTTTAATGGTCTTGTGATGGGAGAGAGCCACCTGCACCCAGAGAGTAGACTGTGGGAACTGAGTGTGGATCACAATGTCGTATTTTCTCCTTTTTTGTTGTTGGGTGTTTTCATTTTGTTTTCTTTCTCATTTTTCCTTTTTGGACCTGATTTTTCTTGTGCAGTCTGATAATTGTGGAAATATGTACAGAAGAATTGCACATGCTTAACATTTGTCGAATTACTTGCTTTCTAGGGGAAAGGGTGGGAGGAAGGGACATAGAAAAAAGTTTGGAACATAAGATTTTGTATAGGAAAGTATTGAAAACTATGCATGTGTGTTGAAAATAAAAAACTTTATAAAATAGAATAGATTACTATAGAGACAGCAACTAATTAAAAAATAAAGTCATGCTATCAAGGAGACAAAATGGGTTCACAAAGAACAATCTATACCAAAATAAGCTCATTTTTTTTATGCTTTTATTATATTTTTAGATAGTTGCTCTTCAATTATTTTCTGTCATGTCCAATTTTTTGTAACCCAATTTGGGGTTTTCTTGACAAAGATATTAGAGTGATTTGTCATTTTCTTCTCTGGTTCATTTTAAAGCTGAGAAAACTGAGTCAAACAGGATTAAGTGACTTCTCCAAGATCACATAGCTGGGAAATAACTGAGACCAGATTTGAACTTCGGTTCTGGCACTCTTTTCACTGTATCACTTAGCTACCCTGAAGTTTAACTAAATTTAAAAGACATGCTCTATCAATCAAGTGATAACCATTCATTAAGCACTTATTATGTGCCAAATGCTGTACTAAGCAATGAGATTATGGTAAAAAGCAAAAGACCATCTCTGCCTGGAATGAATTCATAGTCTATATTACAATCTATGTCTTCATTTTAGGAAAATATTTGGCAAAATCTCATTATATGCTTAATGAAGAAACAGAGAAACATAGCACATATAATTGAGTTAGGTAAATCAGTGATTGATTAAATAACTATACCCAAAGTCAGTTGAATCTAACCTTGGGTAGTTTTTAATAGTATTCCACAAGGCTCTGTTTTTTTTCATCTATTGCATCCCATCATCATAAAAGTCATAATAAATCATAATAGTCATAAAATATCATAATTATTATAATAGATCTACAAAGAATCTTAGAAATTACTTTACTTGATCCTGTTATATGACAGTCCTGGAAAACTGAACAAGCTTTATACTAATGACTATTGAATCCATGTAAACCATAAACATCATCACTCTGTGGATAACACAAAGATAGGAAAGATAATAATTTGATTAAAACATCAAGTTCTCAATATACAAAAAAGACAAGAATAAGACCAAATCAGTAAAGAATCAAATAGGTATGAATGCACAGTCTCACTTTGCTTTAGTTTTGTTGCTGTTTTTCTTCATTTTTGAAGAGGACCAATTACTTAACAGGGTAATGCCTTGAGTTGTGCATGAATTGGATTTAAGCTGGACAGAGCTGCACAGTCATTTCTGAAATGGTTTGTCATTTCCTTCAGCTTATTTTACAAATGAAGCAAAATAGGGTTAAGTGACTTGTCTAGGGTCACACAGTAAGTACCTGAGGTCAGATTTTAATTTAAATCTTCCTGACTCCAGGTCCAATGCTCTATCAACTATGCCATCTAGCTGTCCCAATGAATGATGATACTTGCCTATAATTCTTGATAAATTTGGTAGATTGCTTGAGTTTGGGAGTTCTGAACAGCAAAAGGGCTAATGGCAATTGAGAACCCATGTTAAGTCCAGTCCAGATAGATTAATTTCTGATGTCATTATTTTTTCTTTGGGATGTGGGAGAGACGGCGGGGAGAGGGAGAGAGAGAGAGAGGAGAGAGAGAGAGAGAGAGAGAGAGAGAAGGGGAGAGAAGAAGGGAGGAAGAAGAGAAAGAGGGAGAGAAGAAGGGAGAGAGGGAGGGAAGAAGGGAGGGAAAAGGAGGGAAGGAGAGGGAGAGAAAAAGAAAGCAATACAATTTTACCCTTTTTACTTTCTGAAATTGGTTAACTTTTCAATTTTAGTCAAGAATAAGAAGTCAGCCTTAGTGCATTGATTCTAAATATATAGGGTGTGTTAACAATCATTTACTATCTTTTTCCCCTTCAAATTTAAGTCATTCAGGGCTTGTCATGAAAATATCAATGTAGAATTCTAGACTCATTTTAGTTAGGAACAGTTCTTCACAGCCTCTGGTCTATATTTTTTGTAAATGAATTCCAACAGCAAAGTAACCATGTAATCATACATTTCTAACTAAACACTCATGTAATTTAAAGGGGGTATTTTCCCATGGCAGTCATAAATTGGAATGATATATTGCATTAGGCAATTACGGTTTTGAAGAATGGATAGTGTCACCATTCAAAATGGTTACTTAGGACATATAATAGCAGTGTCACATTCATCACAGCATCCAAGAGACAAGATGCTTAAATACAGTGGAAAGGCCATTAATGTAGAAAGGTTTTAAAACTGTCATTGGATCCATTATAGCTGATACTAGTGTTTTACATAAAAATTGCCTTGCTGCAGATAAGGTAAGTTATCTAAGATAGGATCATCTGAGGACAATCAAAGAAGATAAATGATTATCAAGTATTCTACTGCTTAAGAGTACTGGGCAAAAATATATATCAATAAACGTAAGATACAGCAAGATGAAGAAGTCAAGAGAAAAGCCCACCTTTGAATGTTCAGTGATTCCTGGCAATTAGCCAAACGAAAAGGAGATCCATCTTTTAGAATAACCCTGTGTGTAATCTCATTTGTAGGTCCTAGAAAAATATATTAATCCATTTGACTATATACCGTAAGCTCACTCAATGGAAGCAAGTAATTTATTCTTTTAGCAGTTTCTGTTCAAAGCCTGTACAGGACATTATTATGGAAAATACTATGGGGAAATTGAAACATGGCTTCTAAAGGATAGCTTTCAACCTGTATCATGCTTTTTTCCTTCTTGGCATGTTTTTCCTTAGTGACTAAGATTTGCACATTGATAAAGATATGAGTAACAAGTTATAATGCGTGTCTTAACTGCCATTTTAATGTCAAATATGTAGTCAAATACATTAGCATTCAGTATAAAATTATGCCCCATTTCCCAACATTCATTCATTCCCCAACCCCCTAATCTGGCCTTTCCCTTGAAAGCCTGCAGTTCTCGAGGTTTAGACTAAAGTCTATTCCAGAAAAAGTGATCCCAGTTTTGCTCAAAGTGGCAGGACTTCATTATCACATGATCCATATTACTCAATGAATAAAGCACTGACTGGAGGAAGACTTGAATTTAAATCCTGCCTCAGATGCTAATTAACTGTGGTACCTGAGCAAGTCACAAACTCTATCTCAATTTCCTCATCTATAAAACTGGGATAAAAATAGCATCTATCTCCCAGAGTTTCTATGAGGACCAAATAAGATAATATTTGTAAAGCACTTTTCAAATCTAAAAGCATTATGTAAATGCTAGCTATTATCACTGTGGTTGCAGTTGAGGGTTTTTTTGTTTGTTTGTTTGTTTTGTTATATTTTGTTTTTATCACTTCTTTCATCTATGTTTTAGAATTGTTTTTTGAACCCTGAAGAAAAATATTTTTTAATGTGAATGTTATGGTTGTCCAAATAATGATCACGACCCATAAAAATGGTCAAGAGGCATCAACTCAAAGGAAATATTATTAAAAATTTTCTGAATAATATATAATACAACTTAGCTCAGAACAGGACAGAAAGAGTACCCTCTGGTCAAATTAATTGTATATCCCAGAGAGAGAAGCCAGTGGATAAGTGTAAAGGTATAAAAATGAGTCTAGATGTAGATGTAGATGAGTAAGACTGGAACCAGAATAAAATGTAATTAGGAAAATTTTAATGAAATAATAAAATTATAATAAAAAATAAACAAAACAACATCTTAGAACCAAGTCAATATGTAGACCATAGGGATCCTTTTGTTCAGATTAGTGGACCTTGATTCTGAGTTTGATACCATTGGATTAGTGGTTAGAGAACTGAAGTAAAGTCAGGGACTTCAAACCCTTTCTCTGATGTCTACTGGCTGTGTAACCCTGAAAAAGTCTGTTAACCTCTCAGTGCTTTCTAAGATTATAAATTGCCAAAAATATGCCAGTCTTTATTAAAAGAGGAAATTCCTTCACTTGGGATTTTTCGTTAGCAATAATATAACAGGTTTAATCCCTATCCCTCTTTCTGGGAAAAATTTCTAACTTTGATTTCCTATTTCACACAATTAGGTCTTTCAGTTTCACTCTCCCTTGTACAGTTGTTTGTTCCATACTGCAAAAGTTATTCATTTTTACCACTGAGGTCATTCTCCAGTGTTCTATTCTCTGAGCCATCTGATATTTTAAAAGATATTGCACCCAAACTACACTACAAAGACATTTTCTTCCTCTTTATCCTATTCTTTGGTTTACAAACCAGCTGAAATATTAGGCTCTTTCAGAATTAAGTCAGTAATACCCCCCAACAGTTTGACCATCTTGTTTAAAAACTCCTATGTGACTTACTATGCATTTTTGTCTTATTAGGTCATATAATTAATTGTTGGTGCTGTGACAGACCACAAGCATTTATTGAGCAATGTTTGCTATTTGCCAGGAATTGTGCAAAGAAGTGAGGGCAGAACAACAGACAAAAACATGGTCAATATGCAAACAAACTATATTTGTAAAAGATATATACAGAAAATATGCATACATATATTGCATTTAATATATACTTTAACATATTTAATATGTATTGGTCTACCTGCCATCTAGGGGAGGGGGTGAGGCGAAGGAGGGGAGAAGTTGGAACAGAAGGTTTTGCAAGGGTCAATGCTGAAAAATTACCTATGCATATATCTTGTAAATAAAAAGCTATAATTTTAAAAAAGGTATATACAGAACAGATGAAAAGTAATCTCAGAAAGAAGACAATAAAAGCAGGAAAGTTGTCCTTTCAGTGTTATAAGGACTAGAAAATAATAATAGTTGATATTTATGATGTGTTTAAAGTATTTTAAACATACTATAAATATACACAAATATACTAACACACACATACATACATACATACATATATATCATGATTTTATCAGTGTAGTAAGCCCCTTGTGAAGAATATTTTTAGCAATACAAAACAGCACCTTCCTTTTAGCTTATAACCTGGGAGAGTTGGTTTGGGTCCTAAGGGATAAGTGATAGGCAGTCTACATCAAAGGAGGAACTAGAACATAGTTCTTCATAAATCTAAGATTAGCTTTCCACCTGCCTCTCCCTTCTCTCTCTCTTTCCCTTTCCTTTCTCTCTCTCTCCCTTTCCTCTCCTTCCCTTCCTCCCTTCCTCTTTCCCTCCCTCCTTCTCCTTCCCTCTCTCCCTCTTCTTTCCCTCCCTCTGTCTCTCTCTCTCTATCTCTGCTTCTTTGTTTCTCTATCTCTGTCTCTCTATCTCTTTGTCTCTGTCTCTGTGTGTGTGTCTCTCTCTCTTTCTGTTTCTTTGTTTTTCTTCCTCTGTTTCTCTGTCTCTCTTTTTTTCTCTCTCTGTATGTCTCCCTCTCTCTGTCTCTGTCTCTGTACACACACACACACACACACACACACACACACACACACACACACACACACAAAATCTTTATTTGGTCTTCACAAAAATCCCATGAAGTTTTTGTTATTTTTCAGTCATGTCTGACTCTTGTGATCCCATTTGGGGTTTTCTTGACAAGGATACCTGGAGTGGATTGCCATTTCCTTCTCCAGCTCATTTTATAGATGAGGAAACTAAGGCAAACAGGCTTAACCTACTTGCCTAGTCCCACAGCTAGGAAGTGTCTGAGTCTGGATTTGAACTCACAGAAATGAATCTTCCTGACTCCAAGCCTATGCTATCCCCCTGTGCCACCTAGCTGCTCCTGTGAAGTCTGTGCATCCATTTCTACAAATATGGCCACTGAAACTCAGAAAAATCAAGTGATTTCTCATAGACTCAGATTCTAGATGAAATCCAAAGCCAGGTCTTACAATTCTTGAGTCCAGTGCTCTGTGAAATATGACAAATTCTAATATGTCTCCAATGAGAAGTCTAAATCTTACTAGAACTCCTTTCTATCACTTTTAACCAATTCAAATATTGTTTATTCTAGATTGACATAAAATTCGGGGAGTTAAATTGCATTAATTTATTTCCGAATTTCCATTCAACAATGATCTCCTATACAGCAAAGATTTCCAAATTCCTGCACCTAAAATAATGTGTGCAGCTAATAGAAAAGAATTCTGAGTATAGAAACTGCCTCTAATGATTCTGATCACCAGCTCTTTGGCAATTTACAATCATAGAGATTTGCCAAGGTTACTGAGAGGTTAAGTGACTTAACTGGGAGTTAGGTTTTTCTGCCTTCAAGGCCATTCTTCTATTCACTATACCTCACTGACTCTCCCATTCAAAATACTTTCTAAAAATGCAACAAAAATAATGAATTCCCCACTTTTTCCATGTTTAACTAATTTTTTTTCTGGAAACTCTTACTTGTAAATGTACTCATCTGCCAAAGGCTGAAAATACTCCTAATTTTAAAAAAAGAAAACACCTGTTTTGGGCCCAATTATGAATTGCAGAGAACTATCAGTCCTAATTACTAAATAGCTACAGGATTCTCATTTAAGTCAAATCAACTACACTTGAAAAAATAAACCTAGAATTTAAATGTTATAATCACTTATAATTCATTCTGCTCCTGTACACAAAAGCTTCAATTCAAATCCAAGCTAGAGTAGGACATGCGCTTTGCAAATCTTTCTGGATGGCCTAAATGCAGCTGACACCCAGTTTTAAAAAGTTTAAAGAGAGTGAGAGCTTCTGGGATTCATTTTTTTCTCAAAGCATATTTTTGAATTAATCTTAATTTCACCATGTCTTTTGTTTTCAATTAAGCAAATACAAACAATCTTCTCTTCAGTGAGTCTAAACAGTCTTTGTTCAAAAACATTACTATTTCATTCTATTAAGAAACTCAGTTAAATCCCAACATTTTTGGAATTTCAGGTCCTATGGTACCTACAAACTTGTTATTGATAACACTGGGTACAATTAGATCTCAAATAAATGCTACAGATATTATCTGCTACTTTGACATTAGCAGAATCAATGGTCTAAGATAATCTAAAGATAATTTATCAGGCAAAATAATAGAGGATCTGATCTCAAAAGTCCAATGCAGGTAGTTTTACTGAGAAAAACCAAAAAAACAATCTTTTATTTGAAGGTGTCATCCAGTTTCCTTTTTGGAACTCCAAATCAGCTGTCCTAAGTATGATAGCATATTGACTATCAGAAGTGTTCTATAATACAAGGACATTTTTGTTACAGTTATTCATTCCAACTCTTCATGATCTCATTTGGAGTTTTCTTGGCAAAGACACCAGAGTAGTTTCCCATTTACTTCTCCAGTCTGTTTTACAGATGAGGAAACTAAGGCAAACAGGATTAAGTGACTTGTGCAGAGTCACACCTACCTTGAGGTAGGTATCTGAGGCTGGATTTGGATTCGGAAGATGTCTTCTTGACTCCAGGCAAGGCATTCTATCTACTGTACCATCTTGCTGCCATACAGGGACATTAATTGAGTTTAAATAGCCTTGGCAATTGTACACATAGTTATTACACACTATTCAGAAAGTATACTTTCCCAAATGATTGGTAATTTTACAGTGGATTCTAAAGTAAGGTAGCATTGGCTAATGCCCACTCCTTTCCATAATTATTTCATTGCCTTTCCTATTCTTTATACACATCTGGAATATATATATATTTGCTACTATGGAAAAATATGATAATGATGAAACAACTGACATGTAGAAGGAAGGAAATAAACATTTATTATGCTCCTATTATATGGCAGGCACCACCTCACTTGATTCCCACAACAAACTTGGGAGATAGATGATATTATTATTCCCATTTTATAGTTGAAGAAACTGAGGCATTAAGAGTTTGTGATTTGTTCAGTAACATAGGAAATAAAAGTTTGAAGCAATATTTGAACTGAGGTCTTCCTAAACTCTAGGACCATCATTCTATATACTGAGCCATATGTCTGTCTTTAGCTTTAAAGTTTACAAATTGCTATATATTTTTTTCATTTCAGTTCAATCAATCAAGAAGTATTTACTAAGCATCTTACATTTGGTAGGCATTGTGAATGTAAATACAAAGAATGAAATAATCCCTACTCTCAAAGAACTTACATTCCAATGGAACCTGGAAACCCTGGGAAGTTAAGTGTTTTAGCAATTTTAACCCCTATTTACAAATGTGAATAACTAAAGAAATGGAAAAAAAATGACATGACATCATGGCAAAAACAGATAAAAGAAAGTTTACTTTTTCTCTGGGCACAGGAGATAATAATGTGCCTTACCTGGAGTCAGGAAGCTTATCTTCCTGAGTTTGATATTTGTTCTTTGATCCTGGACAAGTCATTTAACCCTATTTGACTCAGTTTGTTCATCTTTAAGAAGATCTGGAGAAGGAAATAGCAAATCATTCCAGTCTCTTTGCCAAGAAAACCCTAAATAGGGTCATGAAGAATGGAATATGACTGATGCAAATCAACTACCAAAAACGTTTTTCTGTAAAAGATTAAACATTTTTTCAGAAAAATAATTAAAATTTATACTGATGTTGCTATGCTGACTTTTATGTCCCTATTTTGAAATGACTCAAATATTCAAATAATTATTTGAATGAATACATAAAATAATCTTTATTCACTTAATACATTTAGTAAAGATATAAAACAGTTATCCCTTTCACATTGTGATAATTAGAGATACAGTACCCTCATGATCCAGAAAATTCATGTAAAAATCTTTGGCCCTCCAGAGAAGGAGCCTAAATTAATGTGTCATTAAAAGATAAAACATCTTGATATTAGATAATAATATATATATATATATGCTTTTCTGAGTTTCTCAACTTTCTGGATTGTCTACTAGCCTTTACAAATCATTTGTGGCTTCTGTAAAACTCCCCAAAATTTCTCATTTAATTTATTTTGCCAACATTCAATATATTGAAATCATGATGAGGAAAGTTGTGATGTGGAAGAAATAACTAGACAGACTATGGAGAGCTGGTCTCAAAGCCAGAACATCTGTGTTCAAATCATCTCTGACACATCCTTACTACTTAACCCTGGGCAAGTCTCTTAACCACTCAAGGCTATAAATAAGACTAAGATTATCACTAGCAGAGAAGATGCTTACCTGCCTTCACAAAGGGAAATTCCCTATCTAGAAATTCCCAGCACCAAATTGATTCACAAACCCAACCCTTTTCTCTTTTGAGATGAGGAAAGTAAGGCTATGAGAATCTGAGGGGTTATTCCATGGACATCTAACTACCAAATTGAGGCAAGTAGAGTTGAGTAACTTGCCTAGTATCATGCAGTTAATAAGTGCCTAAGGCCAGATTTGAATTCAACAAGATAGTTTTCCTGAACTTAAGCCCAATACTCTTTCCACTCCACCAGCTACCTGCCCAATGGGGCACTGGCAGATATATCCAAATATGTAAAGGCTGAAAAGGTGATCATGATGCATTTTATGGATCATTGTAAAATGATGAAATAATCCCTATAGTAATTGTCTTGTGACCAGCCAGCATTAATGCTTTACTGACTATGATAAAGGCCAATTTGGTGCCTTGCTTACAAGTTCAGTTAAACATGTTCATATCCATAAGCATAGCTTTAGGCAGAAACAGAGATAAAGGAGAGTATTTTTTTTTTCTCTAATAGGTTAAGGATTTTTTTTCCAGGAAAAAGGATTCTCTTGAAATTTATTATGATGTTGCTACACTGTCAGGCCATGGGTCTCTCTATTTTGAAGTTACTTGAATGTTGAAAAAAATGACTTGAAGCACTATGTGAACATAACCATTATTCCCCTTTGGGTACTGATGGTTTACTTGATAGGTTTAGTACTGATATAGCATTTCTATATACTTCTCATGAAATCTTTGCAATGTAAGTCAAATTCTGTACACAAGGGAGAAATGAAGTGAAGAATAAAAGCAATTATCCAGATAATTCAGGCAAAAACAAGCTCCTAAAACAAAACAGAGAAAGAAGTCCTGATCTGTTTTCATTAGCTGGCAAATCTACTGGATACTTGCTTACCTATTTCCTTTATTTTTCCTGTAGTGTATGTAATACCTGTTTTCCAATGTCATCTCTGTGTCAGAGATATCTTGCTATGAATACTCTGAATTTCTTTGAGGAAGTTGGAAACTTTCATTGGCTCAACTAAAAGCTCATTTCTCTCACTTGCAAGGATACTAAATCTAATAAGATGATAAGAATTTTTAGTAAAATGTTAAAAGCCCATTCCCCAATTGATAAATAGTCAAAGTATATAAACAGACAATTTTCAAATGATGAAATTAAATCAGTCTATAGTCACATAGAAAAAAATATCTAAATCACTATTAATTAGAGAAATTCAAATTAAAACAACTTTGAGGTACCATTTCACACTTCTCACATTAGCTAAGATGACAGGAAAAGGCAATGATAAATGTTGGAGGGGATGTGGGAAAACTGGGACACTGATTCATTGCTGGTAGAGTTGTGAAATGATGCAACTGTTCTGGAGAGCAATTTGGAACTATGCTCAAAAGACTATAAGAGTGTGCATACCCTTTGACCCAGAAGTGTCACTATCAAGTCTATGTCCCAAGGAAATCATAAAGGATTTTAAGCAAAAAATGTGCAAAAATGTGTATGGCAGCTCTTTTTGTTGTGGCAAAGAATTGGAACATGAGTAGATCCATCAATTTGGGAATGGCTGAACAAGTTCTGTTATATGAAGGTAATGGAATATTATTGTTCTCTAAAAATGATGAGCAAGCTGAATTTAGAAAAGCCTAGAAATATTTACATGAATTGATGCTGAGTGAAACAACAGAACCAGGAACACATTGTACACAACAACAGCAAGAATGTGTAATAATAAACTATGAAAGATTTGATTTTTCTTAGTGATTCAGTGATCCAAGGCAATCCCAATAGACTGGATAAAAAATGCCATCTGCATCCAGAAAAAGAATTATGAAAATTGAATGTAAATCAACACATGCTATGTTTATTTCTTTTTTCTGCTTTTTTTCTCTGCCATGATTTTCCTTTTTGTTGTGATTTTTTCTCTGCCAACATGATTCATAAAGCAATGTACATTAAAAATTAATAAATAAATATATTAAAAATTGAAGAAGTCCAACTTCTCAAAATTATAAAATTGAAAAACCACAGTTCTTCCTAGTCCTACAATATTGCTCACTGAACAAGCTCCAATTAAAACCCACTAGGTGGGTCATTTCACATTGAGTCATATATATATATACCAACATTAAGCTGATGCAGTCATGTCAGTAAACTGTGCTACACAGCTTTCTACTGGTCAGTTTGCTATCCAGGAGAGATATCCAGTCATGTTGGCAACAAAACCTGATCCTGGATGAAAAAAAAGGGGAAGGAAACAAGAATTTATTAAGTGTATATACAATGTGCCAAGCACTGTGCTAGGCACTTTACAAATAGTCTTGATGCTCACAACAATCCTGGGTAAAAGTGATATCATTATCCCCATTGTACAACTAAAGAAATTGATACAGACAATAGTTAAGTTAATTGCCCAAGTAGTATATGTTAGCAAGTGCCTGGAACTGAATTTTTTAAAATTTATTTATTTAAAAAAATCTATTATTTATGAATCATGAGAAAAATCAGAGAAAAAGGGAAAAACCATGGAAGAGATTAAAAAAAAAAAAAAACAGCAAATTGTCTTGGATCACTGAACCACTGAGAAGAACCAAGTCTTTCATAGCTGATCACTGCACATTCTTGCTGTTATTGTGTACAATGTATTCCTGGTTCTGCTTGTTTTGGTAATTTGATTGGTATGGCACAGAACAAGTAGACCAATTTAGGCAGAATTGTCATTTTTATTATATAAGCTCAGCCTACTCATGAATATTTCATATATTTTGAATTGTTTACATCTGACTTTATTTGTGTGAGAAATATTTTGTAATTGTGTTCATATAGTTCTTGGGTTTGTCTTGGCAAGTAGGCCTCCAAGTAGTTTATTTTGTCTCAAGTAATTTTAAATGGAATTTTTCTTTCTATCTCTTGCTGATTGGCTTTGCCAGTAATACAAAGAAATGTTGAAGGTTTCTGTGGGTTTATTTTATATCCTGCAACTTTGCTAAAGCCATGAATTGTTTTGAGTAAGTTTTTAGATAATTTTCTAAGATTCTCTAAATATATCATCATATCATTTGTAAAGATTAATAGTTTGGGCCATATTTCTATTACAATGTCAAATAATAATGGTGATATTGGGCATCCTTATTTCACCCCTGATCACATTGGGAATGCGTCCAGCTTCTATTCATTACAAATTGGCTTTATTGGCTGTTGGCTTTAGATACATATTGCTTATTATTTTAAGGAAAGTTCCCTTTATTCTATGCTCTCTAGTTTTTTAATAGGAATGGGTGCTGTATTTTGTCAAAAGCTTTTTCTGAATCTCTTGAGATTATCATATGATTTCTATTGATTTTGTTATTGATATGGTCAATGATGGTAATAGTTTTCCTGATATTGAATCAGCCCTGCATTCCTAGTTTAAATCTCACTTGATTATAGTTTTATCTTCTGCTGATAAGTTGTTGTGATTTCTCTGCTAATGTTTTATTTAAAATTTTTCCATCAATATTCATTAGAGAGTTCATCTGTAATTGTCTTTCTCTGTTTTGGCTCTTCCTGGTTTAGATATCTGTATTATATTTTTGTCATAAAAGGAATTTGATAGTACTCCTTCTTTACCTATTTTTTTTCTAAATAGTTTCCAAATACTTTTTCCAAATAGTTAGAATTAATTTTTCTTTAAATATTTGATAGAATTCATTGTAAATCCATCTGGCCTTGGAGATTTTTTTTTTTTAGGGAGTACATTAATGACTTGTTCAATTTCTTTTTTTCTAAAATGGGACTATTAAAGTAATTTGTTTCCTCTTTTGCTAACCTGAATAATTTATATTTTTTGCAAATATTCATCCATTTTGGCTAGATTGTCAGACTTGCTGCCATACAGTTAGGCAAAATAGCTCCTAATTAGTGCTTTAATTTCTTTTTTATTGGTATAAGTTCGCCCTTTTCATTTTTGAAGCTGGGGTTTGTTTATTTTTTCCTTTTTCTAATCAAATTAACCAATGGTTGTTCTATTTTTTTTTTCATAAAACCAACTCTTAGTTTTATTTATTAGTTCAATAGTTTTCTTAATTTCAATTTTATTGATCTCTCCTTTGAATTTCAGAATTTCTAATTTGATATTTAAATGGGGGAGCTTATTTATTCTTTTTCTAGCTTTTTTTAGCTGTATGCCTGATTCATTGATGTCTTTTTTTTCTATTTTATTCATGTAGCCATTTGGAAATATAAAATTTCCTTTAAGAATTGATTTGATTGCATCCCATAGGTTTGGGGATGTTGTCTCATTATTGTCATTCTCTTGGATGAAGTTATAGATTATTTCTGTGTTTGTTATTTGACTCATTCATTCTTTAGAATAAGATTATTTAATTTCCAATTGGTTTTTAGTCTATCTTTCCCTGGCCTTTTATTGAATATAATTTTATTACATTGTGGACTGAAAAGAAAGCATTTACTATTTCTGTCTTTCTGCATTTGACTGTGAGGTTTTCATGCTTTAATACATGGTCAATTTTTGTGTAGGTGCTATGTACTGCCAAGAAAATGGTGTATTACTTTATGTCCATATTCAATTTTCTCCAGGGGTCTATCATATTTAGGTTTTGTAGAATTATATTAATCTCCCTAGTATTTTTTTTCCTTGTTTATTTTGTAGTTAGATTTGTCTGATTCTGAGAGGGGAAGGCTGAGTTCCCCACTAGTATAGTTCTGCTGTCTATTTCTTCCTGTAACTGGTTTAAAACCTTCTCTAGGAATTTGCCTGCTCTAGCACTTGATGCATACACATTTAGTATCATTACTACTTCATTGTTCACTATATCCTTTATCAAGATGTACTTTTCTTCTTTATCTATTTTTACTTTTGCTTTATCTGAGATCAGAATTGCTACCTTTCTACCAGTTCTATTTCACTCCATCCTATTTTCTCCCCTATATATACTTTTGTTCTCTTTTTTTACCTGGTCCTTAGTGGTGTGGGTTTTTTTTTTAACTTACCCCATCCAAAAGATTATCTCCTATAACCCTTCCTTCCTTCTCTTACCTTTTTTCCTAATATTTCTGCCTTCCCTTCTATCTTGTCCCTCCCTTCTCTTTCCTCTTTATTCTCCAAGTTCTATTTTAGGGTTAGATAAATTTCTATATTCAACTGAATGATTAAGTCATTCCCTATTAGAGCCAAAACTGATGACATCAATTTTCAGACAATGCTCATCCTCCTCCCTTTTCTCTCAGTTGTAATAGATCTTTTGTGCTTCTTCATGTGATCTAATTTATCCCATTATACTTCTTCTTTCATCTTTTTCCAATACAGACCTTTTTTCAGCCCTTAATGTCTTTTTCTTTTATATCATCACATCAAAGACCATTCACAATCACCCCCTCAGTCCATGTGATGCCCCCCTCTGTATGCCCCAGTGACAGAAACAGTTCTCAAGAGATGGGACTGAATTTTAAAATCAGATCTTTAGGTCTTCAGTCCTGAATCCTTTATTTTTCCATTTGTCATTGTTTGACTCACTCCTGTTGCAAATCTGCCTTTTTTCTTCCTTTTTTCTTTTTTCTTGATAATGTGTCCACATGGGATCCAGATGGCCCAATAGATAGAGTACCCAGTATGGAGTCAGGAAGACGCATCTTTCCCAGTTGAAGTCTATCTTACTTAAAGACACTTAAAGTGACCTTTAGCAAGTTACTTAACTCTGTTTGCCTCAGTTTCCTTATTGTAAAATGAGCTGGAAAATGGCAAACACTCCAGTATCTTTGCCAAGAAAACCCTAAGTGGAGTCACAAAGAGTTGGACACAACTGGAAAATGGCTCAACAACAAAAATATCAATATTTCCACTTAACCTGGATCCTAATCTAATGCCCCTAGACTCTGTTTTGGCCAATGAATCAAACTTTTCTCCATCCAACACAAACTGCCAAAACAATAGGATGACCAACCAGATATTAGCTCAACTTGGTCACAGTAGGTTGGCTATGCCCAACACCCACATCCCTATAATTCATTATAGTTACAGAGCTGCAGCACCATTTCATCCAAATATCTTGGCTATATTTTGAGGGTGAGCATGGTGTGGTGGTTAGACTTAGGTACTTGAAGGTCACAGGCAAAAGCTTATGTCCTCCAGATGCCACTCATTGGAGATCTTCAAGCAGAGGTTAGTTGGTAATCAATGAACAAAAAAATTATTAAGTATTTACAATGTTCCAAGAACTCTGCTAAGTGGAAACAAAGAGAGAAAAAAACAGTCCCTGTTCTCATGGAGCTTACAATCTAATGGAGGTGCTAACATGCAAGCTATATAAGTACACATATATACTTACAGAGAGAAAGAGAGAAACAGAGAGAGAGAGAGAGAGAGAGAGAGACAGAGACAGAGACAGAGACAGAGACAGACAGAGAGAGACAGAGACAAAGAGTGACAGAGAGAGACAGAGACAGAGAAACAAAGCGAGACAGATAGAGAGAGAGACAGAGACAGAGAAAGAGACAGAGAGACAGAAACAGACATAGGGACAGACAGAGAGTCAGAGGAGAGAGAGCCCGTGCTTTGGGAGCTTTGAAGTATTTTACATCTATTTTTGATTGTTTTGACGTTAATCTAGAATCTAGAGCTTCTGGTAGCTATTTTTTAATGTCTTCACACCTCTCTCTCTCTCTCTCTCTCTCTCTCTCTCTCTCTCTCTCTCTCTCTCTCTTTCTCTCCCTCTTTCTCCTCCAATATCCATTTCAAACTGCAGAAATATCATGGTCACTGAATCTGTGAATATGGCCACACATATTCGCTTGCTTAGCCCAAGGCCTAGTATCCTTCCAACCTCTCTAGAATGATTTGAAGGTTCTTTTCCTAGGACCTATACTCTCTTCAACCAAGGGATCTTCAGTGTTTCTTATAGCACAATAGTTTTCTATCACAATCATATGCCATTTGTTCAACCATTCGCCAATTGATGAGAATCTCCTCAACTGCCAATAGGAATGGTTATTTTAAAAGGCTTGAAATCACAAAGGAAACTATCTCCCTTCTCTGATGAAATTCTTTCCAAAACATATTTCTAGGTATGAAAGCCTTAATGAATTTATTCATAGCTTTACAAAATTTGAGCACTTTGTGGAAGTTAGTTTTCAGAATTCTTATATAAGGGGATGGTTCTTGAAAGCCTAGGGCTTCAACACAAAGAAAGGGTTTAAAGTATGTTAAACTAACTGTAAAAGATGTAGTTTCCCCATCCCCACATGATCCCTTTCTGATGGATGAAGTAGCCCTTTAAGTGAATCAGAAAGGCAGAAACTGATAGGAAAAAGAATGTGCCTCAAGGTGAGCTTTCAGTTACTTCACTGAGTCCAAAGAGGAATTCACTTACTAATAATATGTATAGATGAAGCTCAGAGAAGGAGAATAGGAAGATGAAAGAAGTTTCACAGAGCTTGAAGGCAAAGGCAGCTGACACAAAGAAAAAGTCCTAGGAAGCTGGGAATGAAGTTATGTGGGCTGATCAGGAAGAAGGTTTATCAAGGTGGAAATATACTAATGAGAATTTGAATTATTCTTTTTTTTATACAAGTCAAATTTTTGCAGAGTCATGACTTCAAAATTGGAAGGGAGATGAGAGACATAGCATAATGTAATAGAGGGAATAATGGATTTGATATCTGGGTTAAAATCCTTGCTCTGGCATTTACTACCAATTGGCCCTAAGCAAGTCACTTCATTTCCTTAAAATGCAATTCCTTCTCGGTTAAAAAAAAGTGGAGGGGTTTGGATTAGATGACTTTTAGACATCTATAATATGTATAAGTACACATATATACTTACAGAGAGAGAGAGAGAGAGAGAGAGAGAGAGAGAGAGAGAGAGAGAGAGAAACAGAGAAACAGAGAGAGAGAGAGACAGAGACAGAGACAGACAGAGACAGAGACAAAGAGTGACAGAGAGAGACAGAGACAGAGAGTGACAGAGAGATATAATATGTATAAAATGCTTTATTTAATCTCCATATGTTGTAGACAAGAAAACTTCATTTGTTTCAATAGAGGACAATAACAGAGGAGTTCACAACAATGCAAAAGAATGTAAGGAAAAGTGGAACTAGAATTAAAACTCTGGATTTGCTCTAGTTCTATATACACTACACTATGTAACTTCCCCCTCCCAACAATTGTTCAGCTCCTTGCTTTTCTTCACCAGTGCAGACATCTTTGTTATACCGGGAGACACTTAGCTCTTCCTAGTCTAGAATCATTTTGCTCATCTAGTATAACCTTGGGTGGAGGAGAAAGGGTAATAGTTGGGGGTGTGGTGTGGTGACTGGAGTCATTCAAGTATTCCTACTTGCTCCCTCACCATACCATTAACTCATTTGGGTTTCCAGGTATAAATATTCCTCCTCAGGACTTGTATCAAAGGACCTGTAAAATTCTCTAGTTTTCAGCTGCAAACCCCCAGTAAGAGACAGTGTTCTGATAAAACACTACCTTAGTTCAAACCCTCATCATTCCTTATTGCAATGGTCTCCTAATCAGTCTCATTACCTCAGTTGTCTCCTCTTCAATTCATCTTTCACAAAGTTAGTGAAAGGAATCAGTAGGTCTGACCATGTCACCTCTCACCCTCTTCCCACTCAATTTCCAGTCGTCCCAGGGGAAAAAACGAAACATAAGTGATTGCAAGGGATAATGTCGTGTAGAAATTATCCTGGCATGGATTCTGTCAATGCGAAGTTATTATTAAATAAAATAAAATTAAAAAAAAAAATTTCCAGTCGTCCCCTATTGCTTTTAAGAAAATATAGACTCGTCTGTCAGACACAAATTTGACTACAACTTGGTCCTTTCCTACCTTTTCTAGTTTTCTTACATATAAATCTCACCCATGAATTCTTTACTCTTACTATACCAGCCTTTTTAGTGTCCATTCCCTCTCCTATCTCCATCCTGATTATCTCTTCATTCCTGGAATGCACTCTGCCTTTATCCCAACTCTTAGAATTCCTAGTTTTCTTCAAGACTTAGCTAAAGTCTTATTTTCTTCATGCTTGTATCCTTCCCCCCAAGTTGCTGTTATACCTCCTTTCCAAATGACCTTATATTAAATTTTTGATAAGTGTATCTGTGTATTGTATATGTATGTATATACATGTATACACATATATATATTTATAAAATGATGTATATGAATATATGCACATGTGACATAAGCTATGTGTATGTATTTCTATATAAATATGTTGCCTCCTCATTTGAATGTAGCCTCCTCAGGGAATTGTTTCACTTTTGTTTTTATAATCTCAGTATATAATACCATACCTGGAAAAATAGTAGGGAGTTAATACATGTTTATTGATTTATTATAATATTGGACATTTTAATTTTTTCACACTCCTAATCCATAACATGAAAGGACTGCAATAAATGATCACTTGTCCCTTTCACCTGGAAAGTTCAGGGAGTCTGTGATTTATTGAACATATAAAAAGGAAAGACTTTTAAAAAAAAAGCCCAAAACTTTCATCTAAACTTTGTATATTCTTCAGTTCCCAGCAAACTAAGAGTTCTACATGTTTATCAAATGAACAAATTGAGATTTGATTAATTATGAGCAAAAATCATAAACAAAATGGTAAGAGAGCTAGTAGCAGTTAGGATCTCTGAATTGGAAACCATGGAGCGATTTTAAGTGAATTAAACTTGAGTAGCTTTGTAATGTCTCTGTTTACACAACTAACATTAGTAATAACAGCTCGACTATTACCTATCAACTACTAGAGGGCAGCAGCTTTAGGGATTGCATTAGAGAGGCAGCAGAATGATATTTCCAGCAGCATAATGTTATTGCAAAAAGAAAACCAGTCATTTTATGGGCAGGTAACCAAAGGGAGCTAGAATTATGTAAATGCTTTCCTAGGTAGCAAATGCACTAGCAAAAGGACCTTCTTATGTTTCCCCTACATTTTAAATTCTCCTGTGTGTTTTATTTTCTTTTCTTCTTTCTAAAGCCTACAATATTATTGGAAATGCTTCAAGGCACCATAAAATCCTGCATTACATATAATACTGCAGCTAAAAGTACATGAGGTGCCCCCTACGTCAGGATGGGCAGTAACTCAGACACATAAGGTGACCTCATTGTTCATGATGTTGTCTGATAACCTTATTTTCCTAAGGCAAAATAGAGACACATTATCCTAGTAAAGACATTCCCTTTGTTTGCTTGTTTGTTTATTTTTTGGTAAAATTTCATTAAATCCCACAAGTTTTTTGGTAAAATTTCTAACCCTAACCCACAATAGGTTGTTGAGTCATTTTTTGGTGTCTGACTCTTAGTGACTTCATCTGGAATTTTCTCAGTAAAGATACTAGTATAGTTTTCCATTTCCTTCTCTAGCTCATTTTGCAGAGGAGAAACTGAGGTATAGAGGGTTAAGTGACTTGCCCAGAGTCACACAGCTAGTAAATGTCTGAGATTGGATTTGACTTTATGAAGATGAGGTTTCTTGATTCCAGGCCAAAGCTCTATCCACGTGTATGAAGAATTTTCTTCTAGATCTCTTGAAATTATATTGAATAGGTCATCAGCTTTATTTTCCTTTTGCTCATCTTTTTTCTGATTTTTCTACATTTTTCTAATGATATCCTTTGTTGCATAGTATCATTAATGAAATGCCCACCTCATTCCAAGAAGACATGGTTTCAAGATTTGTTCTGAAACCGAAAGTCTGTGAGACACTGGACAAATGAATTAATCCCTTGGTATTGTACATGGGTAACACTCTGTGACTATAAATTACAGAGCAGGTGTTAATCTCCCATAGGAATTCCCTACACCAACAAAATTATAGGTCCAATTCTCATTCCTTTTCTGCCCTTATAATACAAAATAAATAAACAGAACAACACATTACCTCAAAGTGATTACAATTTAAGTCTAGTCAGGATGACAAGTTATCTATATGTTTAAAAAAATTAATAAGAATATAATTGTCACAAATGGAATATGCTAAATAAAAAGTATACTTGACAAATACTATACAGTCATAGTTTATCAAAGATTTTACAGTCCAATGGGTGTTTAGAAATCACTTAGTCTAATTTCATTAATAATTGGAAATTTTTCATTCTGATATTTACCATGGACCTAAATAAAAAGAATATAATAATAATAATAATAATAATAATAATAATAAAACAGTTTCTATGAATATAAGACTCCAAGGTTTGTGAAGTGCTTAATTCACAACCATTTTGGAAAGCACTCAACAAAATTATTATCTCCGTTTTATGCATAAAGAAAGTAAGGTTCATAGAGGTCAGATTATTGGCCATAATAGAAGGAAGCTGATTAAATTAAGTTGTTATACTTGAATTAACCAAAGTGACTAACCAACATTCTTAATTAACCAGAATTTGTTTGGTTATTCTCTATTTTTAAAAGAGAATTTATCCAGCTGTCATGACACTGCTGAAGACTTATTTAAAAATGTGTTTTTAAAAAATACAACTGACCAGAATTTTCTAGGATTCACTACAGCCCAGTCCCCTTTACTCTCTCTGGCTATAAGACCTTATGATAGAACTGGTGTTTAGAATAATTATTTTCAGGCATTTGAGATCTTCCATCATTCATGAAAATTTTAATTATGTTTATTCTGTTTTGTTTGCAAAGGTAGAAAAGAAGATTACTAACATTTTGGGGCAAAGAACTTCAACAAAGGTTGAAAAAGAAAATATTTGTTGACTAAATCCTTGTTAATTAGAACATTAAATTAACCACAATCTGGGCTCAATCTCTAAGATTTCTTCCAATTTTAAATCCTGTGTTCCAGTGATGCTGATCTTGTAACTTATTAATAATCTTTGATATCACTAGGCAGGAGACTATTATATTAAAACTGACACATAAATTATTTAAAGTTTTAAAGAAGAATATTTGGGAACAGCTAGATGACACAGTAGATAGAACACCAGCCCTGAAGTCAGGAGGACCTGAGTTCAAATTCAGCCTTAGACACTCAATGCTTCCTAGCTGTGTGACCCTAGGCAAGTCACTTAACCCCAATTGCCTCAGGGAAAAAGAAGAAGAAGAAGAAGAAGAAGAAGAAGAAGAAGAAGAAGAATATTTGATACTATTACATCCCATTTTAATGTTGTAATACAATTACAAATGTAAAAGTGCTTGGAGATGAAGTGATGTTACTGCTCAGTTAATATCACTTCATCTCCAAGCACTTTTACATTTGTAACAGCATATACTATGTGCCATATGCTGGGCTAACCACTGGAAATACAAATACAAATACAAATACAAACCAGTTTCAAGAAGCTTTATAGTATATGCAGAGAACAAGATGTGCAAATATAAACAAATATAAAATATACAACATATGAAAGCTTGGTTGGCATGGATAGCTTATATACCACTTCCCAAAATACAGATTTTGTTTCTGCAGCAGGTATTCAATATTTTAAGGAAGCACAATAAACAGAACAAAAATACAAAACAACAACAAAAATAGCTAATATTTATATAGCCCTTAAAGTTTTCTAAATCACTTTATTTATCTTATTTGATCTTCACAACAATCCTAGGATACTATTATTATCCCCATGTTATAGATGAGGAAATTGAGGCAAATAGAGTTTAAGTGATTTGCCCAGAATCACACAGTGATTCTGTCATATTTATCAAACTCATTTCATCCTTACTCCAAGTTCTGAATATTATGCACTGTGCTGCTTAGCTGTATTTATCTATACAAATGAGAATACCAATATTTTCTGAAAAAAAAATCACATAATTCTCCCATGCATTTATCACATTCTAAATTGCTCTTGACTGTTTATCCGGTTTATCTCCCCAAGAAGGTTTTTAAGTTCCTTGAAGAAAAGTATCATATTTTATTCCTTCTGGTATTATCAGAGCCCAGCAGAGTAAGTTCGACATGAAGAGATCTTCACAATCAATCAACATTTATTAAAGGTCTGCTATGTGCCAGGCATTGTGCTAAGTGCAAGGGATACAAAAAGTGATGACTTAGTTCCTCACAATCTAATACTAAGTAGTAATAACTCAATAGTTATTCAATCAAACTGATGCATTTTTATATAAGAAATTTCACACAAGGCCCCTTTGAATAATTAGCAATTTGTATTCTTTCCCTTCATGTCCCCAGAATAATGAAAATATGATTTGACTTATGAAAATGTGATTTTTACACAACTTTTCAGGAATAATCATGTTGTATAAAATAAGACAAAACTGTAATTGATAGTGCCATTGTTTGATGTTTTATCAATAGACTAGAAGCAACCAAGGGTGAATAATTTCAGTTTAAGGGACTGATATGATATTGTAGAATCTAAGACATTGACTCTCTCTCTCTCTCTCTCTCTCTCTCTCTCTCTCTCTCTCTCTCTCTCTCTTTCTCTCTCTCTCTCTCTCTTTTTCTGGTTGAGGCAATTGGGGTTAAGTGACTTGTCCAGGGTCACACATCTAGGAAGTACCTGAGGCCAGATTTGAACTCAGGTCCTCCTGACTTCAGAACATTCTCTTTTTTTTCAGAATTCTGACCAGTCATGAAAGCTTTCCTTGCATCTACTGTCTCAATGAGAAAACTTGTGGTTAGAGTACCAGCTCCATATGATTTACCAGGCATCTAGAAGAATAGTATTCCAAGAAGTTTCAGATTCCCAAAGTTTTTTTTTCCCTTTTTCTCTTATTTTCAGAATTGAATTAAACATATATTATCAGACTTCAATATCACCTATTATTCTGTAAAATAAGCTTTCTGGGTTGAGCTGTTCTTTCTGTAAGGGCAAGTAGTAGGGAAGGGGTTAACAGTTATCGATACGGTTGCCATGGCAAAGATCTGGCACCTTAAAGAAAGGTATATGAAGAGAATGATGAGTCCTTATTGACAGAAAGTTGACATCTAACGACATTAGAGTTCAGAAACTGCTGGAAAATATCTCATGGGCTAGACATGTATAAAAGACTCAGGAGCTAGAAATGGAGGTAACTGGATGGCACAAGAGCTAAAATACTGGTCTTGGAGCCAAGAAGATGTGAATTCTATCCTTTGATCCAGCAGTGTTTCTACTGGGCTTATACCCCAAAGAGATACTAAAGAAGGGAAAGGGACCTGTATGTGCCAAAATGTTTGTGGCAGCCCTGTTTGTAGTGGCTAGAAGCTGGAAAGTGAATGGATGCCCATCAATTGGAGAATGGTTGGATAAATTGTGGCATATGAATGTTATGGAATATTATTGTTCTGTAAGGAATGACCAGCAGGTTGATTTCAGAAAGGCCTGGAGAAACTTACATGAACTGATGCTAAGTGAAATGAGCAGAACCAGGAGATCATTATATACTTCAACAACGATACTGTATGAGGATGTATTCTGATGGAAGTAGATTTCTTTGACAAAGAGAAGATCTAACTCAGTTCCAATTGATCGGTGATGGACAGAATCAGCTACACCCAAAGAAAGAACACTGGAAATGAGTGTAAACTGTTTGCATTTTTTGTTTTTCTTCCTGGGTTATTTTTATCTTCTAAATCCAATTCTTCCTGTGCAACAAGAGAACTGTTCAGTTCTGCACATATATTTAACTGTGACATATTTAACATGTATAAGACTGCTTGCCATCTGAGGGAGGTGGAGGGAGAGAGGAGAAAATTCGGAACAGAAGTGAGTTTAAAGAATAATGTTGTAAAAAAATTACCCAGGCATGGGTTCTTTAAATAAAAAGTTATAATTATGGAAAAAAAAGAAGATATAAATTCAAATTTTACCTCATACAGTTAGTGTTCATGTGACCAGGGCACCTTATTTGATCTCTTAAAGCATTAGTACTATTCCTCCTTTCCAAAATAATGGAATTGAACTTCATGTCCTCTAAAATCCTTTTGAATTTTAAATTTGGGGTCTTATAACCAAATGCTAATGGCCCTTGGAGCTGCTAGAGCCTGGAGATGAGTGGGACACTGGAGTATCTGATAATTTAAATTCAAAGAACATGAAAATAGTAGGAGACAGTGGGATTTTTTTCCCTTGAAAATTGTATACCTTTAGCAAGTTTCTAAAAATTGTCCAAAAGCTTCTGAAAGTTGTTGAATTAGGACAACTATATATATTTAGGAGATAGATTTGTTAACAATTTGAATGAAATCTTCTAGAACTGTATTATGTCTGGTTGGGTACCTGGGAAAGGACACTGGGCTTAGAGGGAGAATATCTGACTTCATATCCTCCAAGATTTACTATCTATGTGACCTTCACCTGAGAGTCTTTGTTCATCTGCAAAATGAAGATGACAATAACATTTATACAACTTACTTAAGAGGTAACATGATACATATATATGTACATATACACATATTCATTTATACATATATGTATTTGTACACATATACATTAATTTAATGATAGTATAACATTTTAAAACATAATATGATCATAAAACACTATCTGAAAAACAGTTATTATTATTCTGTGGCAGCAAGATGGTAGAGTTCTGAATTTAGACTCAGAAAGATCTTAATTAAAATCATATCTCAGTTAGTTGTGTGACCCTGGGGCAAGTAACCTAACTGCTCTAAGTTTCATCAGCTATAAAATGGGGATAATAATGGCACCTATTTCACAGGGCTATTTTGAGGATCAAACCAAATACATATAATGCTATATGATTATCATCATCATCATTATGTAAAATTTAGATAAATATGAATATATTATCAAAATATGAAATATACATATTCTTAAAGCATAAAATTATTGTATTTCTTAATCAAATTCTATTTGCTCATTGTATTAAATCATAAATTCAATTATTCTTTTTTTCTCTTCATTTCTGATTGATCTTCAGTTGGTAGTGTTCCTTAAAATGTAAACTTTGAATTTTTCTCTCCCTGGGAAGTAAACTAATGGGAATAGGAAGCTCATACCTTCACATCAAAAGTTCACTATATCCATAAAATGTTATCTCTTGTTCAAGGTATAGTAGAAGATAGTGAGAATTTTATGTGACTCCTGGGGCATGCCTGAACACACTTGATAAACAAAGGCTATTAAAGAAACATAGAATATCCAAAGAAATGAAACCAGGATGGTGAGAGATCTGTAAAACATGCCATAAATTGATTGATCGAAAAAAAAAATTGGAGATGTTTAATCTGGAAAATGAAAAATTTAGAAGGAGCATGAAAGTTTTCTTCAAATTTTTAAAGACATTTATGTGAAAGAGGATTATAATTATGCCTTTTGGGCATATAAAGCAGGACTAGCAGCAATTAGTAGAAGTTGGAGAAAAAAGAAAGAAAGAAAGCTTTCAAATAATTAAAGTTATCTAAAAGTATGATGGTAAGGAGGAAGGGGAAAGTAATATCTCACAAACACAGAAAAGTAGAAATGTTACGAACATCTTTTATAATCCACAATGCAACAAAACTTACATCTAATAGAACATCACTGAAAAGTAAAATTAAATGGAAACAAAATAACTGAATTCTAAAGATCCTATGGGTTAGAGAGCAAATCATAGAATGATAGACAATTTCATTGAAGATAATGACAATAGGACAACATATAAAAGTTTTGGGGATGCAGCTAAAATAATCTTTAAGGGAAAATGTTATCTCTAACTTTAATTAACAAAAAACAGAAAGAACTGATGAACTGTTTAAAGAAATTAGAAAACAAAAAACAAAATAGAAATTCTGAAAATCAAAGAAATTTTTTTTAAAATTGAAAGATTAATAATGTAATAAAATAACAATAAAGTAATGGATTATTAATCTGAAACCAGGAACTGGGGGAGTTGGGGGGAAAATCAATGAATTGAACAAACTTATCAAAGAACATAAATAAACTAGTTAACAATAAAATGTGAAATCGGTTAATCTAACCTTCTTTAAAAGCAAAAAAAAAAAAAAAAAAAAAAAAAAAAAAAAAAAAAAAAAAAAAAAAAAAGGACTTACCAGTATCAAAAATGGAAAATAAAAAGTCACAACAATGAATAAAGTATTAGAAACTATTTTCCCAGTTATATGTCAATAAAACTGGCAAGTAAAATGATATAGATAAATATGCAGAATTACAAAATGCCCAAATAAACAGAATGAGAAAAAGAAAACTAACTCAGTTTTAGAAATAAAAAAAATTAACAATAAGCCATAATGAATTTCTAAGAAAAAATATCCTGAGACCAGATGGGTTTATAAGTAAATTCTATCAACCATTACAAACAATTATTAAAGATTAAAATTATTAAATATTAAACAAGCTTTTAAGAAGCAGGAAAAAAAGAGTTCTTACCAAATTCCCTCTATTATATAAATATCAGAGACAAAAAATGAGTAAAACTAGAGACCAACATCATTCATGGGCACTGATGCAAAATAATAAAGAAAGAAAATGTCAGTACAGAGGCTATTGTAACATTTCAAAAAGATTATACCTAATGAGAATGAATTTAAAGTCTTCCTATAAGTTCAGGAGTAAAACAAGGATGTCCATCATCACCACTATTATTGAATATTGTACTAAAAATGCTAGCTATAGTAATAAGACAAGAAAAAAAGAAATTGAAAGAATAAAATTGGCAATGAGGAAATTAAACTACTACTTTTTGCATATATGATAGTATAGAGAGCTTTAAAGAATCAACTAAAAAAAGTAGTTGAAACAATTAACAATTTTAGCAAAGCTATAGGATATAAAATAAACTCATATAAATCATGATCATCTCTATATGCTGACAATAAAAACTAGAAGGAAAAGACAGGAAGAGAGACTCCATTTAAAATAATTTTTTGCATGGAGCCAAAATGATTGAGTAAAGCAAGAAGAGGCTTAAGCTCTCCCAATTTCCCTCTAAAACCATATGAAACCAAGCCTCTGAACAGAGTTTGATGGAACCAGTCTCCAGTTCAAAATAAACTGAAAAAGCTTCAAGAAAGGTCAGTCTCACTGGGATGAAAAGGATGTTCAGCCCAACTCAGACAAACCTGGGAAAGCTGGTAAGGTATCTTAATCACAACTAATCAGCAACTAAGATGCCCAGTAATATCTTAGTAAAGAAGTAAATCAGTGGAGCAGCCCCCAGGCCCACCTCAGAAAGCAAACTCTGGGAAACCAGACTGTTTTCCAAAAAAGAGCAGGCAAAACTATCTCTTGCAAATATAAGGGACCCCTATGCTCAAAACCAAGGCTCAGAGCTACACAGCAAGCTTGGGACAGCACCACTTTTACCTGAACAACAAAGCTTTACCTTAAAAGTAAAAAAAAAAGGAAATACCAAAAGAAAAGGAAAGAAAATGAGCAAGAAACAAAAAAAAACCCTTGATCATAAAAAGCTACTATGGTGACAGGGAAGACCAAAACACATATTTAGACAAGAATAAAATGTCCACAGAGGAAATCTCAAAGAGTGATATGAATTAATCTCAAGCCCAAAGAGAATTATTGGAATTGCTCATAAAAGATTTTAAAAGGCAAATAAGAGAGGGAGAAGAAAAATGTGAAAAGAAATGAGAAATATGCAAGAGAAAGTCAAGAGCTCATAAAAAGAAGGGAAAAAAATGACTGAAGAAAACAACTTCTTTTTTTTTTAATTTTTATTTAATAATTACTTTATATTGACAGAATCCATGCCAGGGTAATTTTTTTTACAACATTATCCCTTGCACTTGTTTCTGTTCCGATTTTTTTCCCCTCCCTCCCTCCACCCCCTCCCCTAGATGGCAAGCAGTCCTTTATATGTTGGATATGTTGCAGTATATCCTAGATACAATATATGTTTGCAGAACCAAACAGTTCTCTTGTTGCATAGGGAGAATTGGATTCAGAAGGTATAAATAACCCGGGAAGAAAAACTAAAATGCAGATGGTTCACATTCGTTTCCCAGTGTTCTTTCTTTGGGTGTAGCTGCTTTTGTCAGTCATTTATCAATTGAAACTCAGTTAGGTCTCTTTGTCACAGAAATCCACTTCCATCAAAATATGTCCTCATACAATATCGTTGTCGAAGTGTATAATGATCTCCTGGTTCTGCTCATTTCACTTAGCATCAGTTCATGTAAGTCTCGCCAGTCCTCTCTGTATTCATCCTGCTGGTCATTTCTTACAGAACAATAATATTCCATAACATTCATATACCAACCACAATTTACCCAGCCATTCTCCAATTGATGGGCATCCATTCATTTTTCAGTTTCTAGCCACTACAAACAGGGCTGCTACAAACATTTTGGCACATACAGGTCCCTTTCCCTTCTTTAGTATTTCTTTGGAGAAAACAACTTCTTAAAAAATACAGTTGGACAAAGGCAAAAAATAATCTACTGGCAAAAACAACCAAAAAGTTTCAAAAGTAGGATGAATCAAATGGAAAAAAAGATACAAAAGCCAACTGAAGAAAATCATACATTAAAAACTAGAGCAGGGGGACAAGTAGGTGGCAAAGTGGATACAGCACCAACACTGAGGTCAGGAGGATCTGCTTTCAAATCTGGTCTCAGACACTTAACATGTCCTAGCTATGTGATCCTGGGTAAGTTACTTAATCCCAATTGCATCATCAACAATAACAACAAAAAGAAAGAAAGAAAGAAAGAAAGAAAGAAAGAAAGAAAGAAAGAAAGAAAGAAAGAAAGAAAGAAAGAAAGAAAGAAAGAAAGAAAGAAAGAAAGAAAGAAAGAAAGAAAGAAAGAAGAGAAAAGAAAAGAACTAGAGCAGGGCAAATGGAAGCTCTATGAGATAGCAAGAATTAGTCAAACTAAAAAGAATGAAAAAAAATGGAAGAAAATGTGACTTCTTTAGAAAAACAGCTGACCTGGAAAATAGATCCAGAAGAGACAATTTAAAAATTATTGGCCTACCTGAAGGCCATGACCAAAAAAAAAAAATCTGGATAGCATTCTTCAAGAGATCATCAAGGAAAACTGCCCTAGTATTCTAGAAATAAAGGGGGGAAAACTCATTGAAAGAATCTATCTGATCAACTTCAGAAAGAGATCACAAGGAAAACCCCAATAAAAATGTTGTAAAACTCCAGAACTAAAGTCTCAAGAACAAAATACTGCAAGCTTCCAGACTTGGCAATTCAAACAGTTCAAATATCAAGAAGCAATAGTCAGGATTATCCAGGATATGCAGGATATGGCAGCAGTAAAGGATTAGAGGAATACCATATTTCAGAAGGCAAAGAACTTAGGTCTAAATTCAGCATTATCTTTCAGGGGAGGAAATAGATCTTCAATTAAGTTAGAGATTTTCAATCCTTTCTATTGAAAATACCAGAACTAAACAGAACATTTAACCTACAAACACAGGACTTAAGAGAAACATAGAAAGGTAAACAGGAGTTACATATACATTATTGAAATGTTAAATTGTTTACATCTCTAGATGGGATAATAATATCTGTAACTCTTGAGAACTGTATCTATCACTGGGGCAGACAGAGGGGAGCATCACATGGAATGAAGATGTGGTTGTGAATAAACTCTGACATACTGACATCAAAAAAAAAGACATTAAATGGTGGGAAAAGGTCTGTTCTAAAAAAAGAGGAAAGGGGAGGTATAACGAGACAATTAGTTCACATGAAGAGGAACAAAAGACCTATTACAATCAAGGGAAAGAAAGGAAAGGGATGAGCATTGTCTGAAACTTGATCTCATCAGTTTTGACTCTAAGAGGGAATAAATCATTCAGTTGGGTATAAAAAATTATCTAATCTTATAAAGAAGTAGGAGGAGAAAGAGGATAGAAAAGGGAAGAGCAGTACAGAAAAGAGGGCAAAAACACTAGGAGAGAAAATGATGAGAAGGGGGCAGGGTCATCAAAAATAAGATAGTAGGTGGGATGGGTTAAAAAAAAACTACTAAAATAATTTCTTGCAATATAAAATACCTGGAATTTTACATGCCAAGAAAAACTCAGGGATTATGTGGACACAATTAACAAAAAAAACTTTTCACAAAAATAAAGACAGATTTAAACAGTTGGAGAAATAGTAATTGCTCAATAGTAGTAGACTAAGTCAAGGTAATAAAGATGAGAGTGGATAGATTTATCCACTAATTTATTTTTTCAGTGCCATTACAATCAAAATACAAAATAATTATTTTATAGAGCTAGAAAAAAGTAATAAAATTCAACTGGAAGTACAAAAGTTCAAGGGAATGAATGAAGAATAAAATTAGGGAAGAAGGCAATCTATTGATATCTAGAACTCAAATTATACTATAAAGTCATAATCACCAAACCAATCTGGTAATAATTTAAAATATAGAGGAAAACCAGTGGGACAGATTAATTGTACAATACATAGAAATATATTAGTAAGTAGCCTAGCATTTGATAAATAACAAATCCCAGTGATTGGACTTACTACTCAATAAAAACAGCAAGAAAGATAGAAAGCCTGAATGCTATTAAGTCTGGCAAAATCTAGGCACAGATAAACATTTTATATCATATTCTAAGATAAGCTCCTAAGGAATACATAGCTTTAGATATAAAAGGTTACAACAAGAAAAAATTAGAAGAACAAAAAAGAAAACACCTCTCAGATTTATGGAGAGGGAAAGATTTAATGACCAAAAGTTAGAGAAGATCAAAGAAGATGGGATGGACAATTTTAATTATAAACAATTTTAAAATGTTTACACAAACAATATTAATACAGCTACAATTAGAAGGGAAAGGGGCAACAATGGAACCTGAGTTCAAACCTGGTCTCAGAGACTTAACACTTCCTAGCTGTATGACCCTGGGCAAGTCACTTAACCCTAATTGCCTCAGCAAAAAAAAAAAAAAAAAAAAAAAAAAATTAGAAGGGAAACAGGAAACCCTGAAAAAGTCATTGTAGTAATTGTTCTAATAAAAATCTCATTTTTCAGATAAAGAAGTTAAAATTCATAAAAAAATATGAATCATTTCTCAGTTGGTAAATGATCTAAAGATAATAGGCACTTTTCAGAGATGAAATCCAAGGTATCACTAATTATACGAAAAATGCTCCAAATCACTAACAATTAGTGAAATACATGTTAAGGTAACTCTGTATTTCTATTTTAGACCCATCATATTGACAAAATTGACAAAAACAGAAACTGAAAAGCTTGGCAGGGAGGAGTGACTATGGAAACCTCAGACTAGCTCTCACTGAATAGGATAAAGTGATAACCAGGTCAGATTTAAGCTTTGAGAGTTTACTTTGATCACTAAATGGAGCATGAACTAGAATGTTGAGAGAAACTTAAGTAAGGCTAATCTGAGGAGGGTTGAAATAGTTGCACTGTGGAGAGATAAGAGTTTAGAGTAGGTTATGTGGCACAGATAATAGAGTGCTACACCTGGAGTCAAGTATATTCCTTTTCTTGAGTTCAAATCTATCCTCAGAACTTTCTAGTATTTTGACCCCAAGAAAGTTGTGCCAGTACCTTTGCCAAGAAAACTTCAAATGAGATCACAAAGAGTCAGACATGACTGAAAAATGAACACCACCACCAGGTAGATAGCAGTATCAGAGGAGAAAAGGGGGGATATATAAGAAATGCCTCAAAAACAGATTCAGTAGGACATGGCAACTGATTGAATATAAGTGTGAAGAGTTAAGGAGTATACCAAGTATGGGAACTTGGATGATTAGGAGGATTTTAGTGTTCTCAAAGTAATAGAGAAGTCAGGAAGAGGAGAAGGTTTTGAGGGCAAAAGAAAATAGGTTCAGTTTTGTTTATGTTGAATTTTATGTATTTGTGGAACATTGGGCTCAAAATGTTGAATAGACAATTAGAAAAACTGGACTGGGAAAAACAAAAAATAGTTTTGTTAGTTAAAAACAAAAATTTTTTTAATCAAGTTAATTTAAAAATATATATGTATATACACATATGCATATATATATATATATGGAATATCCAAAAGTAGACATCTTCCTTTCTCTAGAGATCTTCATGTATGAATTTTTGATGATCCCTTATTAGTTAGTACAGCCGCTCAAACTAATTTTTTATTTGCCCAGAGATTTTGATATAAACAGAAAGAGTAAGTAATAACCCTTGAGTACAGCTCTTAACTAGAAAGTTACTGGTCCAAAACTGCTTGCCTAAGGTAGAGATGGTACATTTTTATACTGAGTTGCACAAAGAGATATGATAGCTATTAGAAATGAGCTACTTAACTGCCCACTGGTGACAAGGCTATTATTATATAGGAGCAATTATATGTTCACTATCATTTCCCTGAGCCAAAGGTGTGATCACCAATGGGTAAGAGTGAGATAGACCATAGATATGGCTTGTCTTCTTATGTCTTTTTAGTTTCAGTGAATGAAGATCCAATGATAATTTCTTTGTTATTCAATAAACCTAAAATGAAATCTGGTTTCCAATTAACAAATGTTCTGCACACGCGCGCACACACAGAGAGAGAAATAGAGACAGAGACAGAGAGAAAGAGAGAGAGAAAAAAAAGAGAGAGAGAGAGAGAGAGAGAGAGAGAGATTATTTGTTGTAATTTCAATCTAACATTGGATAAAATAGAAACTTTTGTTCCATGAACTAAATAGTGTAGGAGAGTAATTTTCAATTTTTTTAATACTTCAGAAATTATGAAGATCCCAAAGAGCACAAATATGTGGGTTATATCTACAGATGTTTGCCATATTAGAAATTAAAACTGATGCATTCTTAATGTTCATTCACTAGTTCATTTAATAATAATAAATTCATTACACATTAAAATAGCATATTTTATGAAAATGACTATTTTTCAAAATTAAAAAATTACTGAGAAGAATGTCATTGTTTTACATATTTTTGCAAATGTATTTGTTGTCTGGCTTAATAGAAGACAACTGGATTCTGTTGTCTGTCTTTATTCAATCTGATGTGATATGCTGTATCACAATTACTATTATATTAAAATATTTCTTACCTTACAGACTCCATGAAAAGGTCTCAGAGACCCCCAGACTAAACTTTAAGAACTACTATCCTAGAGGATGACTTCCAAATATTAGATTCTGTCATCCTTATAAATCTGAAAAAATCATATATCATTTGAAATATGTGTAAAAATGGAGGAATAGACAAAAACAAAAACTCATCATTTCTTAGAAAAATTTTAACTGTTGCAAAGTGGTCAATACAAAGAGAAGACAGAAAGAATCTAGAAGCCACCTCCGCCAACTCTTATGTCTGGATTAATTGAATAATCTATAAATGTTTAAGCACTTACTATGTCAAACATTGTACTAATGACTAGGGATAAGGGATGGAATCATTCCCTACTCTCAAGGCACTTATACTCTACTGAAGAAATCTCTGTCTCTTCTCTCTCTGTCTCTCTCTCTCCTTCCTCACACACATATCCACGTGTGTATATATGTGCATATATATGTATATGTATAAGTGCATTTGTGTACATGTAGATGTGTGCACACACATTTATACATGCAAATAAGTATATGCATACACAGATCATGAATATAAATACAGCTTAAAAGGGAAAGCACTAGCAGCTGGAGGGATCAAAAAAGATGGTTGCTGAACTCAGTTGTGAAGGAAAACAGGGAAAGGGGGAGGTAAAACATTGCAAAGATAGGGAGGTAGAATGTCATGAGTGAGGAACAGAAAAAGATTATTTGGTTAGATTATAGAATGCAGACAGGAACCTTATATGGTACAGTGAGTCTGGAAAGATAGGTTCTGGCCAGGTTGTATAGGGTTTAAAAAGCTAAGCAAAGGAATGTATTTATTTTTTATCCTAAGAAGCCACTGGAGTTAATTGTGTAAGGAGTCACAGAATGAGATTTGTGCTTAAGGAAAATGATTTTGGCAGCAGTATGCAAAATGGGGAAAGGCTTGAGGCAGAGATACCAACTGGGAGGTGAGAAGAAGGGAGAAGGTCCTGAACTAAGTGGATGAGAGAATAGGAGTCTCAAATATGCTAGAGTATGATGGAGTCTTTCAGAATAAGCAATACATCATAAATGCAGTTGAGTCTGTCTCTGAAAGGTCTTCTCTTCACATTCTAATCTTATAAGAAATTTAACTCCTTGACACTCAAGAATATCAAATGTTCCCCTTCCCTCCCTCTCCAAAAAAGATGCTTTTTTCTGACTTCCTCACTGAGACTTAGTATACTATAAAAGAGATAGAATGTGTCATATCCATGTTCAGTAGAATGCTTCTCAGTCTCCTTAGACTCATCTAGGTCTCACTCTCACTGTCTGAGGGTACCTAAAGACACCAAAATTCAATGAACTCAATTAAATCTATCAATTAGCAACTGATTTTCCTCCTTCTTAAATGTCTTAGGTCATGCTACCCCTGTGTGCTAACCCAAAAGAAATGGAATGCTGCCCACCTGTGTCAGGTCCATTGCATTTCACAGCCTACTTGCTGACCAGCCAAGTTGTTCCCCCCAGTTATATCTAATTCTCTAATAGAGCTAAGGAACTTGTCCTCTTCTCTCCCAGGAGAAAAGAGTATGATTCAGCCTCTTTTTATTTCTCTTAGAATAAAGTATCTCACACTAGCAATGGCACAAATATTCCCCGTTTTTCTTGATGTGTGGTTTCCAATTTTTTTAGTTATGTTTTGTGGATTGACCCCTTATTAACTATTCCATACAAATAAGACATCTCACCATGTGCCCCATAGTCCTTTGTTCATCATTCTCTTCCCCTATTTCTTTTGAAAGCCTGGTTAGTGCTGACAATTTAAATATCTCCTTTGCATTCTACATTCTAATAAAATCAAAAAGTTAAACTCTTATACTTTAGTTTTTCCAGCCAGGGAAGAATCTTGAATCTAAAAGTTCTGTTTACCATGGATTTCTATTCTTTCTTTTAAACAATTTCACCTGTACTTTTCTAATTCAACAAGGAGGGAGGGATATTCCTCAGTTTTTCCCCTTTTTTGGTTCAATTCCTAGCTCTATGGAAAAGACTATGTGGGGAATAGATAAGGTGAAGAATTACAGGAATGTATGAATTCTTTTTCTGTATTTTATTATTTCTGTGTCTCCCCTATGACCTGTATATGTGCAGGCTCATATCTACTTGAGCCTTGGCCAGCTAGAAACATATTTACTTAACCTGAACTGATGACATTTATTGGTATTTGACATTTATCAATATTTAGTCTATTAGCTGGACCACTGTCTGCTTGATTAAGCCTGAAGGCCTGACTTTGTTTCCCAGAAATCAGGAGATTTCAGGGAAACAGAAACCTTCCATTCCAATCTCCCCAACTAGCAACAACCAATTAGATGCCTCCCCCTCCCCTTCTCAATGCTCTCTTACTTGTGATGTAATTTCTTGTATAAAAGCTATGTATCTTTACTACTCCTTTAGCCCTCCTACCACGAGCTTATCTTGCGATGGGACGGCTCATCCTCCGGAGGTTTTTCAATAAACAACTTTTCTGCCTTCTACTGAGGGATCTCTGAGTAGTCATTTTGGGTAAGGGTCTTCTACATCCCTCACAACTAGAATTTTAACCCTTTGAGCTCCATGAGCTGGGAATTAAAATTCAATTTTCAGGCAAAAGAGAGACAACACTGTCCAAATATTAGCCCTATGGAGGCTTTATTGATAATGTCTATAAACTACCTGAACAAACTGATTCCAAATCACTCCAAAATCAAGTCAGGAGAATGGCTTTCTATCATACCAATATACCTATTGGTGGGTTTCCTGTCTGTTGTGACTCTTTCACACAATCAAAAGAATTTTAGAATCAGAAGGGATCAAAATATCTAGTCCAACTGCTAATTCAAAAGAAACCCTTATTATAACATGACAAATAAATGGTAATACAACTTCTATTTGAAGATTTCTAAGGGGGAACCTCCTAGTCATTAAAGAAGTTCATTGCACTTTAATTAGCTATAATTCTTAAGCATATTTTCCTGATATCAAGCCCAAATTCGCTTCATGCCACTTTCAACCACTGCCCCTGTTTCTGCCCTCCAGGGACCCACAAAACCAGCTTAATCTCTTGTCTATATAAGTGCCCTTTAAATACTCAAACATAACATCTTGTGCCCTCTGAATATTCTTCAAGCTAAACACTCTGACTTTTTTCCAATCCATTCTCTTGGTTGTTTCTGCTTTCCTTTCTCATTCAGGCACTTTGCCTTTTTTTTTTTAAACTGCTTTAGAGCTCTCCCTGTCCACATTGTTATCCTCAATCTGCTCACCTTGGGATTGTGGAAGTCCAATTTAAATCGCTTATTAAACAAAATATTCATTGTGGGGATACAAACAAATTTGATTGTAGCCAAATTTCCTTCCCTTATTGGCTGAAACTCTGTTCCCTCTAGCAAGTCTTCTCTGCCATATTTTCAGGATCTTTTCAGTAAAGTTAGATTGTCAACTCCTATACTTGCTTTCATCTCTATGGTTTTTACCACTTAAGGCATACAAACTCTTTCATTTAAAGGTCTTCAACTTCCCCTTTTATAGAAAAATGCCTACAGTTTCCTGTTCCAGTAGGAGAGTTTTCTGGTTTCATTCATCTCATTTCCTCCTAGTGTTTATCTTTTCCCTTATGCAGCTAAGTAAAATCAGTGCCTTCTGCCTCTTGTAAAATTAGGGGAGTAATCAAAATGAATCACATTGGCCAGAGGCATAGATAGTGCCAGGAAAGGATCTACTCCAGCCAATGACTAAAGCATAAAGCTACCTGCCTTGTATGTACTGAACACATGGTATGAGATTTGAAGGAATAGACATGCTGAGTGATAACTTAGCTATTTTAACTTGCAGGCCTTTTATTTCCTGAAGCTTTTAACCTGTGTCCTGTTTCTATCTTTTTTTAACTTTATAGTTTCTACTATAGTTACTCTGTAGTTGGTGTGTGTCTCCTTTCCCCCTTTTAGGAATCTTTTTTTTTTTTCTTTTTAAAAGGCTTTTAAGTTAGGAGAGATTTGTTAAGGAACAGCCCCCTTACCATCTAACAGATCATATGACTTATGCTTTTAGGAGATGAACATTTTGAAGTCACAAGATGATTCATTCTCAAGGTATCTGAAAGAGAGTAAGATTTGAAAAAGTGGGAAAATGGTGACTGAAAAAAAAGCAATTATATATCCCTGTGTTTTTCCTCTAAAAAATTGTCTTTTAAGAGTTGTCCGTGAATATATTAAAGATATTTATAATGATTGTATGATAAAGGGAAAAGAAAGTAAGTCTTCATAGATGATTTCCTTCAGAAGAACATAACTTTAGAGTAATACAATTGATTACATGTATTTATCAACTTACTTTTGTAGTCATGAATTTTTCTCATCTAGAGTGTAAGGGCTGTTGCATGCTTGGTCTTATATGTGCCTGTACTGTTCTTGGTATATGGCTGATGCTTAATAAATGCTTATATATCTGAGGGTTCAATTTTATTTGCATAAGACTCTACTTCTTGGTGGAAAATGGCTATTTGATGCTCTATTGCTGTTTTTTTCTTATATGAGCAACAGAACTGACAAGCATTTGAGAGCACAGAAAGCTTGGTCTTCTGGCTTCAAGCTGCAGGAAAGAAAAAAATCATTTCCAGATTGACTTCAAGAAAAGATCCCTGAAGAGTAAAGAAAATTCTGGGAAGAAGTCAACATTTAGAGAAGTTGGCACCTCCATCATGGCCCTCTCCTTAACTTAGGGGTAGTAAAATACATCACTGAAGACACTAGAGAATCTGCAGAAGCTCCCCTTGAGTAAGATCTGGATATCTTTCTTGGTTGAGCTGAGATATCTTGCTCCCAATGGAATCACTTATCCACTCTACTTTCATCTGAATAATTTCTCAGATTTCTGTTTGGTATCAGAGTGGATAAATGGGACTATTTTGTATGTGAGGTCTTTGCATAACTGTCATTTGGAGTGGGGTTAAGGCTTGGATATTATAATTTGGGACATTCATTCCCTATTAAGGGATAGCAATTAGGAACATATTTTGAAGCAAAAAAAATATTTTTTCTAGACTAGCAATATCTGGGAAGGGATATATATATTCCAAATTAATGAGAACATGATAGCCTCATCACCTCCTGCTACCTTCCTGATAGAAATAAAAGTCTTCCTGTAGGTGAAGTGGGAGATATAGATAGATAGATAGATAGATAGATAGATAGATAGATAGATAGATAGGGATATAAATATAGAGGTAGATATAAACTAAGGAGAGTTTTATGCAAAAGGGCTCATACCTCTGGTTACACTTATTGAATCAAAAGCTAATAGTAGCAAAAGATTGCACCAAGTTTATTTTTCATTGTTTTTTAAAACATTTGATTTAGTTTTTCATAAATTCTCCCCATTTCTGTCTTTCTAATTTTCATATACCATATTCCCTTTCTGTTTATCAGTGATACTGGACTTCTTTCTGTTCCTTGCAAAGACACTTCATCTCCTGATTCTATGCATTTTTACTAATAGTCTCCAATTCCTGGAACTCTATTTTTCCTCACCTCTGCCTCCTGGCTTCTTGACTTTCTTCAAGGCACTTTCTATAAGAAGTCTTTTCCTATCCCCCTTAATGTTAGTTCTTTCCTCTATTGATTATTACCAGTTTATTCTGTCTATATCTTATTTGTATATAATCTCCCCCATTCCACTGTGATCTCCTTGATATCAAAAACTGTTGTATTGCCTTTCTTTGTATCCTTAATACAGAGCGTGTTTGGCCCAATCAAGTGCTTTATGCTTGTTGACTGTTGATTGACAATCAATAGTCAGAAAAATACAACGCTGAAAATTTTCATTTTCTTATAGTCTCATGGCAGGTATGACTAAGGTGACAACTCCATTCAATGATCTGTTGAGTAGCCATACCAAGCAATTTGTAAAATATAGAAATAAGTTTATCTCAAGCGTTCCCCAGGATTATGGGAGATGTCTTGAGTAAAGTCCAAATGAACAAAGAAATCTCTATTGGTGACAAATTTCTGCAAATATTATTTATGAAGTATGATGTTGTGGGAAAAAAAAGCACTGGCACTAAGAGTCAGGAGATAACTGTGTTTAACTGTTACCTCTGATATATATGACTTGCTGGACTATGAGCAAATCACTTATTCTCTCTGACACTCAGTTTCCATATCTCTAAAATAGGTGTTGTTGCATCTGTCTAATGGGTTATTGAGAGCATCAAATGAGAAAAAAAAAAAGATGTAAAGCACAATATGCTATATAAAAGACATTTTTATTATTGTCAGTACTAATTGTACAAAAACTCAGAATCCTACACATCTTCTTCAGTGAAATACATAATGTTAAAGAAATTAATTTAATCATCTGCATAAGGGGAAGAATTAATCAAGCATACTATTGAAAATATGATGCACACATTCTCTATATCAGTAGCCCATTGAATTAGTCAGTCATTATGCATGTCATAGATAGCACATCAGATGGACATTGAGTTGTGCCCAGGATTGAGTAGGAGGAGATCAGCCTGGATCCCATTTGGAAAATTTCCCAGTACTTTCAATGATCCCAAGCTGTCACTGATGCTAAAGCCCCTCTTCAAATACCAATATTCTCCTGGTAATGCTTCATGGCTATAAATCATGGACATACTCTTGGAAGAATTAAAATGACAAATGGTCCAAAGGGCAATAGAGAGGCATATAGAATGGCGGGAAAGGGTATAAGGAAACTGGAGCAATGTGACCATCAATGACCTATGTGGGAGAAATGACATATATGTCATCTCTGAAGACATGTTTAACCAGAAGAGAAGAACTAGTCATGTTGCTAGAATTGGAGGTAACAGATGGATAGTCCAAATGGTATATGGGTACCCCTAAGATATTAAAAGAAAAATTAAAAGGTCCTGGCAAATTGGGCACAAACTCTGGAGCATTTATAGGAAACATGCACAAGAATTATGAAGGAAGAAAAGTCAGTCACACAGGGATTTCAGTCTAGAGAGTATCCACACAGATGAAATAAGGTATACATCAGATTGCTAGATTAAAGAATTAGCACTGCAGAGCTACTTCTCCATACTCCATCCTGGGAGACTTACTCTTCATCTCACTTCATATTTGAATAAATCGTGAGGCAAAATGTATACCATATGAAAGGATGAGCATCTGCTCAACAATGAAACAGTACATTTTGGGCAAATCTGCTTTACCAACAAGGCAATAATACAAAAAGCAGTTTTTTAGTTTTTTGGATTGAACAGGGGATATTATTAATATAAGAAAACATTCTCTACCAATGCATGTAAGCACTTGACCTATAACTTACAATTTTAGAGAGTTGCCCATAGTTCTAAAAATTTAAGAGACTTATTTAATGTCACACAGTCAGTTTGATTGTGCTGGAAGCAACATTTAAATATGGATCTTTCTGACTCTACCATACAAAGCTGCCTCTTATAAAAAACAATATTGGAGATCAGGGAGAGGAAAAATAAAAGCAGGGACCATGCCTTAATCTTTTTCTTTTTTTTAATCTTTCCGGCATTCAGCACGATGCATTATAGATAATAAGCACTAGATGTTTGCTATATTCTTGATAAATACATTGTCTAAGGAGAACATTTGGTACTCAAATCACAAGAGAAACTAACTTCTGCACATCCCCCATTTCATTTTCTGGTCCCATTTTAGTACTTGTCTTTTCCTTCAAACTTCATTCAATCATTTCCCCAGCAAAACAGTACACTTCTATTTTCTAAGGCTCTGTTTCCCCATGATTACTCATTGCAACCCGCCTCCACCCAACCTACCACATCTCTGAATGCTACCTGCATGATAAATTGACACTTTCATAGTTTATTTGTGTTTGCCTGCATCAACCATAATTACCTCTGAAGTATTTTGTGATATTTTTGCAAAATAAATTATATTACAGTGCAATTCGGGCTCCATTTACTTCCTAAAACAATTGATTTGAGTCCATTGCATACCAGGCATAACAATGTGTCTTGAAATGAATGTCGTTAAAAATGCTAAAGACAGTCTTCTCTAAAGGTGCCAAAATGAGTTGATGATTTTCTTTTAAAAATGCAAACTTGGCCAAATGCATAAAAGAGCTCACTACCTCCTTTTTGTATGTTTCCTGGGAAGTGGTTCTGTCATCTCTCAGAGAAGCAAATCATAGGTTGTTGGACGGGACGAAGGCTATCTTCTGTGCAGAAACAGATGGATGCCAGCCTAGGTTCAGTGAGTCATTCACTCAATTGAGTATCCTTTGCATGATTTGTCTCTGATTGGAAAATAAAACAGACGCACGTGAAATAAAGAATAAACAATGACCAAGCTGTGCATATGGCCCTGATTTTCGAGGGCAGTGTATGTAGTAGAAAGAGCACAGAAGTTCAAATGCTCTACCATTTAATACTAGTATGATGTTGTTGTTCATACTTTGTGACCACATTTGGGAGTTTTCTGGGCAAAGATACTGGAGTGGGTTGCCATTTCCTTCTCCAGCTCATGTTACAGATAAGGAAACTGAGGCAGAGTTAGGTAACTTGTCCAGGGTCACACAATTAATAAGCATCTGAAACTGGATGTGGAGTTGGGAAGATGAATCTTCCTGACTCCAGGGCTGGAATCTATCTATTCCACCACCTTGCCCAGGGTCATTCAACTTGTAATCTGAATCTGAAGTTAGATTTGGATTCAGGTCTTCCTGACTTTAGACCTGACACTCTATCCACAGAGTTACCTAGCTACACATAGATTCAAATTCTCTACCTAATTTAAAATTTATAGACAATGTGAAAGAAAGAAAGAACCTCTTCCACTTTTTCTCTACTCTATCATCATTACTTAAGCAGAAGGGGTATACATGATTAGGTCCTGGGTAGCTACATGGGATTAGAAGAGAAAGCCTGAAGTATTGATAAGCTTATAATATTTTTTGGAACAAGCAGGGAAGGGCACTGATGGGGATCATCTCAGCCTTATATTATAGTCTCACCCCTATGGAGGTCTTGGGAAACCTCACCTTACTGTATTCAATCAGAAAGTCAACATGATGTCAGACCCCCGAGGTTAAATTTCCCCTATAAATAGTCTTTGTGACATTAACTAAGTCAGTTAAATCCTCCTAAATCTAACCCTCATTCCCTAAGTAACTTTGTAATTAATTCATTTGATAGCATAGTTACTTATTTGTCTGTTTGTTGCTTCCCTTGGCCCTCTCCCTTCTCTCCTTCAAAAGAAATGTAAAATCCATATTAATGAAGGGAATGGTTCATTTTTTCATGAATCCCCAGAATATAGTCATCATTTCCTCTACCTCCCTTTCTCAGTCTTTATTTGTGTTTTTATTAAAGTACAGAGCTCTGGGTGAGGAAGTAATACCTTGTGCCAATTCAGGAAACTGATTTTAAAACAGTACAGAGGTCAAAGATGGAGATAATAGCAGATTCTTCCACATACAGTCTTAAAGTTGCTCAAAAGACTGAGAAATTAAGTGACTTTACTAATCACATAAAACTGACAGAGGCAGATCTGGAATCTCCAACATCTAAATTCTAAGATCAGCTCTCTTTCCATGAAATTAGAAATGAAGGAAACAAACTGTACTAAGTGCTTTACAAGTAATATCTGTTATAATCTTCACAACAATCCTGGGAACTAATGTTATTATTATTCCAATTTTATAATTAAGGAAACTGAGGAAAACAAAGGTAAATGACTTGCCTGCAATTACATAACCAGCAAGTGACTGGGGCTGTATTTGAACTCAGGCCTTCCTGATGCTTAGGTGCAGGTTGAGAATGTATGCTGTGTACCATCCAGCTATCTCATCTCATTTCCTTTCACATGTGAGAACATTCTGTTGTTCCTCAGTGGCATTTCACTCTTCATCACCTTATTTTGTAGGTTTTCTTGGCCAAGATATTGGAGGGATTTACCACTTCGACCTCCAGTTCACTTTACAGATGAGGAACAGAGACAAACAGAGTTAAGTGACTTGCCCAGGGTCACACAGCTAGTGAGTGTCTGAGGCAGGATTTGAACTCATGAACATGAATCTTCCTGATGCTAAGTCTACCACTCTGGCTATTGTGCCACCTAGCTGTCCATTAAACATTGTAGGTAACCTTTAATACATGTTTGTTGAAACAGAAATGAATATTAACCTGTTTCGGTTTCCTTATCTTTAAAACGGAGAGGCTGTTTTCCAACCAAATAAGGACCTTTCTCCTTTAGGACCTTTAATAGACTATCTCCTACTTATGGGATCCGTCCTTTAACCGAAGATTTGATATTTTCAGATGCAACAAAGAAGTCACATCAAAATGTCTTGGTATCTGCAGGAATACAGTTCTCATCTCTATTTAGTATGTGTTTATTTTAGCTTAACAGCCAAAGTACCTGAAGTCTTCACTTAAATAGAAGGTTATTGTGACATAAAGGACAGTCCGATTTTCAATCAACAGGCTTATTTGGTGCATCTCCCTTCCCTCACCCCCTCCACCTAAATCTATTTGTTGATTGTTGAGGAGCATCAGATAAAAATGAAGGGAGGATGCTGCTAAGGCAGTCTGCCTTGAATTTCCAACATAAGTAGTCAATATATCCTTCTTATTAATGTTATCAACAAACCACAGAGAGCTGCCTGCAAGAATAAGTAAATCTGAGTGAATTGTCCTAGTGTGGACAAGACAAGGGAGGGAAAAAACCAAAAAATTCTGAGGGTAGGAATCAGATGATCAAAGACCTTTAGATTTGGAAGAAATTCTGTGATAGTTCAGTGATATTGTTATTGTTATTATTCCTAATAAGTTAATATTATTGACATAGTAACACTATTTACAATAAGTAATACTCAAATTACTAGTTATATGCCACTAATAATGTTATATTGTTAACTATATTGTTACTTGTAATAATAATTGGTATAACATGCAATAGTGCTTTAAGATCTGTTCTCACTCTAAATCCTGTGCTATTTCACACTACATTCACACTACGTGACAAGTAGGGACATTTGGAGAATATAGTTAAAAACAGAGCGTCCTTCTCCCATTTGGACTTTACGCAGGATGTCTTCCATGACCCTGGCAGATGAGGTGAATATGTATCTTCCTGTTTTACAGCTTCTTGATATTAATACTCAACACATCAGTGAGTACATTTATCTTTTTAGTCACACATATCATGATCTGTTATAGTTTTCTTAATTTTATTGATATCTTTTGTTTTAACAATGAATTTCTGTGTTTTATATTTCATCTCCATTTTCAAATAAATCCCTCCTCCTTCTGCTAGCCCTTGTAACAAAAATTTAAGAGAAAAATAGCAGAGAAATAAGTTCAACAAAACTAACAATGCAATTTAATCTTCTCATATATTCAATGATCCATCCTCATAGTGTTCCCTTTCTGCAAAGAATTAAGGAAGGTATATTCTGTCATTTCTTTTAAGGGGCCAAATTTATTCATTATAATTATTATTCATTTGTTGTGACTATTTCAGAGGGGGGGAAGAAAGAAGAAGGAGGGAGAGGGAGCTTTCCTTTATTTTGTCACTTTTAATCAATTCATCTAAGTCTTATTTCTCATATTCATTTTTATGGAAGGATTTTTAAAATATCTACTTCTTAAATAGGGTTTTAAAGTTTGAAAAGGTCTTTACATAAATCTTACTTGATCTTCATAGAAACCCCATGAAATAATTTCTATTTTATTCCCATTTTAGAGACCAGAAAATTGAGGCAAATGGAGATAAAGTGACTTGCCCCAGAGTCACACAACTAGAAAGTGTCTGAGGCTCAGTCAGCTCAGTAAATAGAGTCAGAAAGACTCATTTTCCCAAGTTCAAATCTGACCCCAAACTTTTACTAGCTGTGTGACCCTGGACAAATTACTTAACCCTGTTTGCCTCAGTTTCCTCATTTGTAAAATGAGTCAAAGAAGGAAATGGCCAACCATCTCAGTATCTTTGCCAAGAAAACTTCAAGTGGGGTCCCAAGGAGAATACCAAAAATTTTCTGACTCCAGACTTTACTACCTAGTCCCTCTATGAGTGATATTCCATTGCAATACTACTCTGCAATTTATTTGGCTATTTCCCAATAGATAGGGCACTTCATGGGAATTTTAAATATCCACTTAAGACTCAAAGCCAAATCTCTCCTGGTTCCAAGTCTCGTGCTTGTCCCATCACATCTTTACAGAGCAGAATTTTAAGTCCCATCACTACCCTGGTCATTCTCTTTTGGATATCTTCCAGCTTGTCAATGTCCTTCCTAAAATTTGGCACTAGGCTTGAATATAATACACAGATGTGGATTGACCAGGCCAGAGTACAGTAAGACTCTCATTATCCTCATTCTGAACACTCTGCTTCTTTTAATACAGGCTATAATTGCATTAGCTTTTTGGCAGCCATACCCTTACTGCTGACTCATCTTGAGCCTATATCTCACAGAAATCCTTGGGTGCTTTCCCTAGAAATGTCTTTAGAACCAATCCTGCCTTTGAAATGAAAAGTTTAGAAAAACAGAGAAAAGAGAATAAATATAGTGAATATGAAAAAGAATTAATAAGCAGAGAAAAATAAGAAACTGAGGTAGAGGTGAAACACTTTGCTCAGGGTGACACAATTGGAAATTGTCCAATGAGATTTAGTCAGATTGTCCTGACTCCAGATTCAGCGCTCTATCCATTGTACCATCTAAATGCCTTTAGTAAGAGTTACTAGAAAAGAACAGTGTGTTAAAGGAGAAAAAGATGGTAGTACAAGGCAAAGGAACAAAGAATGAAATTAAGATGAGGTTGTAAAGAAAATAAGAAATCTAGATGCAGAGAAAAAGGGGAAATGAAAGGCAGATTTGGATGAGGTGGAGAACAGAAAAGTTATGTAGACTTGAGCAAAACTAAATGTTGAAGATTAGATGACAGATGAGTGAGGAAGAAGGAAAGGGGCAGAATTCTAAAAAGAAAAGATATATAAGTATATTCAGAGCTCCACAGACATCCTCCTCCTTAGTAACATTTTCTGGAGAAAAAAGGAGAACAGTGATAATTTCTTGCATAGTCGGGATTTGTATCTATACCCATCAGGGGTGAAGGTTAGGGAAGGAAAGGTCTAGAACCCTTCGTCTATTTCTCCTAGTCTCTTACCATTATTGCAAGTCAAGAGATTTACCAGTCTCTTGACTCATTTTAACCTCATTTTCCATGAAAATTCACCATTTCCTCTCAAACCCATGGTATTAACAATTCATTTAAGCTTCAAAACAGTAATAATGATTTGAGCAAGAAAAATTTACTTTAAATAACTTGGACTGTGATATTAATGAATTAAATCAGTAGCAACAGATACCTAGTACTTATGGCCCAAGAAAACCATTTCATTCATACTACAACATAGAATAGAATTATAATCTTATCTTGCTTCAATAATGAAATTTTAAAATCAAGCAAAGCCTAAAATCAGTCTAGAGAAGGTGAAACTCTAGCTTTCCTGTCAACACAACAAACCGAAACTCAATGTCAGGAAACCATTACTGTTTGACAAAGTAACTTCACATTCCAGAGGGAAGTTCAGTCAGTCAATTGTCTGGAAGAGAGTAGAAAGCATCAGCATTTTGTTCTTGTTAAGTTATTGCAGTTGTATCCAACACTTTGTGACCCCCCATTTGGGGGTCTTGGCAAAGATACTGGAATTTTTGCTATTTATTTCTCTGGTTCAATTTACACATGAGGAAACTGGGGCAAACAGTCAAGTGACCTGCCCAATCTAAAGCTAGATTAGACTGTTTGGGGCAGATGATGCTAAGTTTTGCAGTGGACTAATTGCTATGATGTGGCAGGAATAGAGCTGTGGGGAGGGGAAGAAAAAGCTCCAGTCAGAGACTCTGCTTTTCAGGTACAAGTTATTAATACTCCAAAGCTAGAAAGATGCAACCTTAAGTGCTCCCCAACCTTTATAACCATCCTCTCTTCAAGGCTGAGCTCAAGATCTCATTTTTGAAAGAAATCTTCCATTCTTCTCACTCCTTCTTCTACTGCTAACTCTTTCACTCTGAGAGTACCTATAAATTACACTGTATATATCTTGTATGAAACTATAGTTGCTTGTATATTGTCTTTTCCAATAGATTATTAGCTCCCTGGAAACTGTGCTGTCTTTCTTCATATTCCTAGCACTTAGCAAAGGGCCTGGCACAAAGTATATGTTTTATGAATATTTGTTGATTAGCTGAATTCCTTCCTCTCCAAGTTAGGCCTGGTGCTACACATTCAAGCATCTTCCTTCACTGGTATCCCAAAAATCAGGTCTTCCAAACATAGTTCCGGCTGAAGGCTTAGTCACCATGGGCTACCTATGATTCACTTTGGGCAATATCCTGTTAAAGCAGACAACAAAGTTGGAAATTTCATCACCACATGTAATCTCAGTACCCTCCATTCTTGCCATTCAGTTTCAGACTGAGCCAGAAACAAAGATTCAGAGTTGATAATAATACCTTTCCTCTGAATTATATCAGTATATGCATCATCAGTATATACAATTCTCAGAGTATGTATTTTCTAGTTTGTTCAATACAACAGCCCTGTATGTATTGTATGTGCTTTTCTATCTATATTTTACAGATGAGGAAATTGAAGAAGACTGAAAGGTCTCCTTCAGTAATTTAATCAATCTAGCTTTATCTTTACATGGCTAATTATAGGTAGAGCTGTGACTAGAATCCATATCTATATACTTCCTGTCTAGGATTTTTTCATGAATATTATTTATAAATGATATTAAACTAAGTATATTTTGAATTCTTTGAAAGTAGGGATTTTACATATATGCTATACTTCCATAATGCTCTGAAAATGGTCTTTTTACCCTGCTACCCTGATAAATGTTGAATGATTGTAGTCAGAAGCCTATCATTTCAGACATCACTCCATGATGTACCTATAGCAGTACAAGGTGGCAACATCCTTTACAATCAGCAATGATATCACTTTCTTGGAAGTATGAATTACAGATTGTTAAACCCTTTTTCTGGTTGGACCAAATCAATAATCAGTCTGCATCTGCAAAAACTGATATACAAAAGTTTCAAAGTAAGATACTTCCTTCTCTGTAAAGCCAAGTTTGGAAAATGTTTGACCAAACCATCTTGACAGACTAAGGGCATGGATTTGTGGAATTCCCTAGGTAATACCTAGAAGACCAGGAATTGGGATTCATCAAAATATGAGACTCTAACGTTTCTTAGCTCAGTGGATCAAGAAGTACATTAGTAGTTTATTTTACACATTTTGTTGTTGTTCAGCCCTTTCAGTCATGTTCAACTCTGTGATTCCATTCTGGGCAAAGATACTGGTGTAGTTTGCCATTTCCTTCTCCAGCTCATTTTACAGATCTGAGGCAAATAGCATTAAGTCATTTGCCCAGTGACAAACAACTACTAAATATCTGAAGCTGGATTTGAACTTAAGTCTTTCTGATTCCAGACCATGCTATATGCATTTTGCCCCCAGCTGTCCATTTTGTACAAAAAAAAATTTTAAGTACCTATTATGTGTTAGGCATTATGTTGGATACTAGAGATAGAAAGACAAAAGCATAAATAGTTCTTGCTTTCAAGATACTGAGAGTCTAGTTGATGGAGACAACACAAGCACATATGAGGTATCCCAAAAGGCTTGATGCAGTGAATCTTTCATAGCTTAAAAATGTACCAAGATTTGGGGACATCTTGTATAGACATATACAAGGTAGATATAGATAATTTTGATGGATAATCACTAGCTGCTGGGGTGATCCAGAAAGAATTCCTGTAGCAGGTGAAGTAGATAAATAGAAAACTAACTAAGTACCTAAATAGACAGAGTGACAGATAATGTAAAATAAAATTAGAAGGAAAGGAAATATAGTGTATTCTCTAGAAATTTGACGAGTCTTTCTTCAGGGGTTCTTCAGAAACTTAGAGTTTTGAGACTACATTTATCTTACATACTCTTTATAAGATGTGTGTACGTACATATATATGGATATAAATACTTATATAAAATCTACTAAAAATGCAAATATGTAAAGAAAATTCTCTTTTCAATCATTTTCTCAATCTGTTAGCCCCAGTCATAATGTCCTACTCTTCCCTCTATTGCCTACATGTTTAATTCCTATTCAAAGCCTATTCAAGCTCCACCTCCTCCATAAAGATTTTCTGACCATCCTCAGAGCCCTGGGTAATCTCTTCTGAACACATAAGATTCTTATTGTCTACATCACTCATTTGCACTTCCTGTTTTATTATTTTTCATGTTTCATTATCTGTTACCAAGACTCTTTGATTAGATTTTAAGTCCCAGGAGGACAGGGATCTTGTCTTACTTATTTTATCTCCTTAGTGCCTGCCTTATACAAATATTGGCTAACTTCTTATAAAATGGCAGATATGAAGCTTAAAAATCAAAGTTTTCTGTACAGTGAAACCATAGAAATTTGTCTAAATTACAAACAAATTTTTTTTTACTACTTTCCAGTTGACAGAATAATTCACAGAGCTAACAAAGGGAATCGTTTAGAATTTCACCTAAGCTTGTTTCTATACAATAGAGGAGAAGTGTTCATTATTAGAACAGTACTAATATGAATGAAGAAGAGTAAAGCATTTATTAAACAGAGATTATGTATCAAGCACCATATTAAGTGCTGGAGATGAAAACACAAGTAATCAAGAGAATCTCTGTTTTCAGGAAATTTATGTTACATTTTAATGGGGGAAGACATATATATACATATATATATATATATATATATATAGAGAGAGAGAGAGAGGGGGGGGGGGAGAAAGATTGTTTTATATGTAAAAGGGCAAGGAAATGAAATAGAGGCATAGTTCTGGTAAGACAAGGTGAAGACTTACCTACCAGACACCAAGATTTCAGTAGGAGAGGGATGAGGAGCATAGCCAGAATGCAAAGTGTCTGGAAATGCCCATGTATAATTAGAGTTCTTTCAAGTTCTCAGATGTAGAAATGTAATTTGTCCTCTATGATGGACGTGTCCAGAAAAGATGCGTAGGTTTTCTCCCAATCCAACAGGCAAATATATTTAAATAGAGTCTATGTGAATCCTTTTGTGAAGCACATTGTTATAAATGCTATGTTAAAAAAAAAAAGACAATTGCCTCCCCCAAAAAAGAAATTATAAAAGCCTCATTTTGTGCCAATGTCTTTAAGCATATTGATCTAGACTGGAATCTACATTCTCTTTTCCCTACACAGAAAATGATGTTTGGATAAACTCATCCACCCCACTGGAACTGTTTGGATGGAATCCTTCTGGCCACTATGTGACTTCTCTGTTCTGAACCAACTCCTAAAGTTGTGTGCAGAGCCAGCCTCATATGAAAGAGAAGAGATCTGATTCACCCACCTTCCACTCCTCTCAATCTAACAAACATCCACACTTCTCAACCCTCACTGGCTAATATATTTTACCTCTGAAAAGTCTCTTTTGCCTAATATTTGAATGTTGTATTGCCTTGAACCCCACAGAGGTATTATTTTAAACTCATTTATACATTAATAAAGCTCTGAAAAATTATATGAAAGTACATGTTAATCAGGAAAAAAGAAGGGTACTAGACATTTCACTGAATTTGGAAAGAAATTACCATTGAGCAGTATTATATTGGAGGGTAGAAATCTGAAAGACAAATGTCGCCTACTTTACAATATTGTCTAGGATTGGCCAGAAATGGGCCAGTACTAAAATGCCCCTCCAGACTGAAGTGGTAAGAAAAGAAAACAATTTCATTCATTCATTTATATGTCTGATAAATATTTATTAAATATTTGCCTACAAAGTTCAGAACATTGTGCTGATAGTAAAGATGAGGCAAATAAAGTTTAAATAGGACAAGATTTCTCTATTCAAAGAGTTTACACTTTTGTAGAAGGAAAAGTAAGATAGCAAAATTATACAGGAGAAATGGAATAGCTCCAGACCAATGATTCTACAAGTCTGAGGAAGTGGAATTGCTACTATGAAAATTTACTCTACCATGTAGTTCAGCCACTTCTTTGCAATTTAGTCTTAGAGAGTTGTTGGGGAACCAAGAGGTTCTTGGTTAAATAACTAGTCTACAATCACACAACTAGTTCATAACTACAATCCAGGTCCTTTGATTAGGCTGTTTTTCAAACATACACACAATCATTTGTATAAGGTAGGTTCTGCCTCCAGTTCTAGAAATGATGGTTCAGAATATAGGAAGCCCATAGTGAGTGACCTGGGATTCCATTCAATGGGTTTCAGTAGGGTTGATGAGTTGATCCAAACATTTCATGCATACATACATACACATATGCAAAGACACATGTTTGTATACTCAATTATACTCACATGTGTGTACATGTATTATGTATGTACATGTGTGTATAATGTATGTGGCAATAATATCAGGGAATTCCTAGAATAGCAAATTTTAAGGAAATGGTAATCTTGACTTCATACAAATTTAGTGCTTTTCTCTCCCCTCCCACCATCCTCATATAGTGATGGATTAGGTAATGTCACCAGATACTGAAAGAATATTCTGTACATTCTTCATCATTCTGACTTTTGAGGAAGGCCAGATACAGTATAGTCAATGATTTAACCAGAAAGCTGAAGCTGAGAGCTATTAGTATTTTTTTTCATTGCTGCTGGTGAAATTGGGATCCTAGATTTGAAATTAAAAGAATTTAATACCAGGGGCAGCTAAGAAGTACATTGGTTAGATCACCAGCCCTGAAGTCAGGAGGGAGGACCTGGGTTCAAATGTGACCTCAGACACTTAACACTTCCTAGCTGTGTGACCCTAGGCAATTGCCTTAGGAAAAAAAAGATAGTAGACCATCTAACTCTACTCTCTCATTTTATAAATGAGGAAACTGAGACTGAGAGAGGTTATTTGCTTGAAGTCACATAGGTAGTAAGTAACATAACTAGGATATGAATCCTGCTCTGATTTCTATTTGAGGATCTTTTTTATTTTCTCTTTTTATGCCTGGAAAAAGGTAAGAATGGTCAAAATTATCCTATCATTGTTTAAACCACATGTAAATGACTTTTAATGATTTAACCAGCTACATTTGCTATGGAAAGAGAGTCTAAGCTACAGCTAAGAGCAACCACAAGCTCACAGATAAGATTTATTTATAGAAATTTATACAAACTGTCTGATTGCTTGAAAAGATAGAATTTAGATCTATATCCTACTTAGCTCAAATTTTGGTCAAGAATGTTCTTCCAGAACTTGGGACAAAGAAAGGGAAAGGGTCATTTAAAAAAAAAATAGCTCCAATGTTCCTCTTTTCCTTATACCAAAAAGTGGTTTTCTCCCTCAGTCCCATGTTATTTAGTTATTGTAGCAACTCTCATTGAGCATTTTCATTTATGCCATGGCCAAAAGTGCCCTGAGTATTAATATGGGAAAAAAAATACTAAAGATAGGACCCCTGCCCTTAGAAACTTATTATAGGAAGAACAGACACAGAGACACGAAGCAACCAGTGGGGGGGGAGGGGGGAATAAAGGTCTATTATGTATAATATACTAGATACTATTCAATGCCACTGTGTAATACTAAAGGAGGAGACAGTAGATAAAAGTTGTGTGGCATAATGGATAGAGTGCTAGACTTGGAGCCAATAAAATCTAGGTCCAAGTTCTAACTCTGATACTTGCTAAGTGAATGATCCTAGGTATTATTTAACTTCTCTGAGCCTTGGAGGTTATTATAATAGCTTAAATTAAATAGATTGCAACCAACCAGTTAGTCTTTTAACAAGCATTTAATAAGCACTTAATATATTCCAAGGGAACAGAAAAAAAATCTTTGCTCCGTCCTCAAAGCGCTTATATTCTTATAAGGGGAACAATTTGCACTTATTTTTTAAAAAATTACATCTGAGATATATACAGTATAAGTAAAAACAAGTCTGATTGCAAGGAATTCTCTTATAAAAGCAAAAGATTTTTGAAACTTTGAGTACATAGTTGGTTCAAATTTTGACTACATTAAACAAATGATTTCACTTTGTGGAGGCTCAGTTTTTTCACATATAAAACTGAAATAAAAATAATTTAACTGCTTATTTCATAGGATTGCTTTGAGAAAAATGCTTCATAAATCTTAAGGCCATATAGAAATATGAACCCTTGAATTTCTATCAAATACTTTTTAAAAATACAAAGTATGGAAGAACAGTGATAGAAAAGTTATTTAAGGGAGTTTTACAAACCCAAGAAATAAGAGTGTTGAATTTAAACCACATTAATCTCAGACTAATTTTAGCTGTGTTTATCTCATAGGTGAAGCTGAAGCTGAAGCTGAATTTCGGTGGCTACGGAATTGTTTAGTGATTTAACAATATAAACCTAGTAGACTGGTAGACTCAGAGGCAAAGCTAATTCTCAAATTAAACATACATAAAGAATTCCATATTTTATTACATGCTACTAATTACTATTATTGGTGATGCTATTGCAAAAGTATTGTTTTAAGAAGTGAGAATACATAATATGTAAAGTGCTTTGCAAACCTTAAAGCTCTATGTAAATATCAGCTAGTAATTGTTATTGAATGTTATTGTTGTTCTTCAGCATCTCACCTAAGTTCTTTGTGATTCTAAGCTTTTAGAAAGTTACTTTCTGTCCTGATTGGTAACTGAAGTTATGACCATTTGCCTTTTCTATCTCTAAGTAAGGAACTGGGTAGGCTGGGTGTTCCCACTAAGTTCAGCTTATGAGAAGGCTAATATAGCAGTTTCCTGACAAGGGGTGGCTGAGATAAGGAAAAGATAGAACTACTCAAAAGCACAGGTAAATATTAGTGTAAATGTTGAAACTTTAGAATTTAATATCTAGAGGACTTATATCAAAGTATTGTTATTAAAACACATACAGAGAAAGAAAGAGACAGAGAGAGACACAGAGACGGAGAGACACACAGAAACAGAGACTGGGAGACACAGAGACAGAGAGAGATACACACAGAGACAGAGAGAAGGAGAGAGACAGAAAGAGAGAGAAACAGAGACAGACAGACAGAGGGGTCCATTGGGTAAAATGGTATCGTTACAAGAGGTTACTGAGGAAGATCTTAGAATATCCTCTTGGTCTCTTTAAAAATAAAAAAGGTATCCATCTACTTAGGTTGGCACATCCTACCTAAAGATAGGTGAATAGACTAAATAACTTAAATACTTAACTTAAATAACTTAAGTAGAGTCCACGTCCCAAATACGATAACATAGATCTTATACAGTACAAAATTCACTATATTTACATTACTTATGTGAACACTGATTTATGGATGTGTGTGTATGTGTAAAGAAAGGGACCAAAGAGTCCACCCAATTCAAACCCTGCTTTTTAAAGATAAGGAAACTTCTCTGTCTAGTAAGATAATTTGCATTTATGGGCATATATAGATATTGAACATAGTTTTTAGAACACATTAAGTACTTAATATTTGCTAGCTGCCTAATATCATGTTATTTTCTTTTAAAAGTAGTATATATTAGGCCAAAAAGACTGGACAGTTGAGCAGAAAAGGGTATTCCATATACAGCCATCCTTCATTAGGACCTTTCTTCCTCCTTGGGGACCAGGTAGATTTCTAGAGGGCAATGTTATAGTTGGGAGAAGTTTGGAGGGGAAACCGGAGAGCACGTGGGCCGAGGTGGTGGGGTGGGTGGGAAGATTGCAGTCAGGAGGAGTTGCCACTAGAAGTGTCAAAGAGGAAGAAGTGGAATCGCGGGGTGGCTGGGTGTGGTCTGTAGGGGAGTCAGAGAGCAAAGGGAGCGCCCGAACTGGGAAGGAAGGAAAGAAGCAGAAGGGGAGCGCACCGAGCCTGCGTCTGTCTGTGTCTGTGACAAGGGAGGAGTGGCGGCAGTGGCAGCAGCGGGTGGGAAGGGGAGTTTCCTTTTCTCGTGAAGTGGGAGCCCCCGAGCTCGGAGCTGCGCCAGGAACCAGCTGCCTCTCTGAGCTATTACAGACACCTGCCGAGTCCGGAGCCGGAGTCCGCCTTGGCCATCTTCCCCGCCCCCCTCCCTCAAGTAAGTCTAGCCTTTTCCCTTTTCTTTTCTTTCTTTTTTTTTTTTTTTCTTTTTCTTCTTCTTCTTCTTCTTTTTTTTTTTTTTTTTAAATTTTTTTTCCTGCGACTGTCACTCTCCGTGGTCCTGTCTCTTTATCAGCCTCTCTTGAATCTCTTGCTTAGGACGACACATAAAGCTCCCAACCTTGACACTGAAGCTCTGGATCTATCGTACCCAGACTCGGGGCAAGCCCTGGCTGGCAAGGGGACCACTCTCTTCCCCTACCCCAGAGAGGGAGACCCAAGACACTGCCACTTTAATACCGTTTCCGAACCGGCAAAAGCTGGGCGGCGGAGTTCTTGTCAGGGACCCTGGCCCCTTCTTTGTGTCTTCCCAAGCCTGGGGCTGTGCCCTGCCTGAGGGATGGAGGGGAAGGCACTTTAGAGATTCCTAGTCCTTGGCCCCACCTCTCACACCTCTCCCCAAATCTTCTAGGATTTCAATATGCGCCGGACTCCTCCATAAGTGATTGGAAGGAAACCAAACAAGGCTGGCTGATGAAAGTGGGGGAAGGGGGAGGGGGAATACCCAGGTTGGACTGGGGCAGGACCTTATATTCGCTTCCCTTTTCTTGGTTTGCTTTTCAGATGCGGTACCTTTAATTGGTGGGTGCAGGGCTAGGAAACGTGCCCTTTGGAAGTGGGCACCGGGAAGGATCTTGCAACCTACCTTTCCTTTTGGTTTCTTGCTTGCTTGCTTTAGGGAAAGAGTGAGGGATTGGAGGGGAGGATCAGAGGAGAAGCGCCACCCGAGCCCCGGAGCGTCCCGCGCAAGCTAGGCTGCGGGCGTCTATTCTGGGTGGGTCTCTCTCAGGGCTCATTGTTTGGCAGCGTGGCTCCAAGACTGTCAGTACTGGGGCTGGCTGGCGACTGAGCAGCCCGGGGGAGGCCGGCGCCACCGCTGCCGCTCCGAGGCTGCGGCCAACGGGTCACTACGAGGGGCGAGGCGAGGCTCGGGGATTTACTTGGAGGGAAACGGGGTGGGCCGTTCTGCAAACGGATTCCTTGGAGATGAACAGGGAGTATGAGGGTAATAGTCGCCAACAGGGAAAACAGCTCCTAAGTGGGAAACTTAGAACCTGACTAATTTACCCTAGCATCATTATGAACGCTAATCCCCAGAAACCTGAAGAGAGATTTTTGTTTGTTTTCTGCTTGCTCTTGTTTCCTTTCTTTCCCTATGAAATTATGTTCATGAGGTAGAAGACGAGTTTTAAATGTCATGATGAGCTGATTGCTTTTCTCCTATTTGTTGCAAGCACCTGTTTCTCTTTGTGGCATGTCAGCCGCCACCACCCCCACTTCCCCTGGATCCATCCCCTGTTTTTTTAGTCCTTCAATGTTATTTGTTTTAGGGTTGTTTTTTTTTTTTTTTTTAACTTTATAATAATTCGTTTGCATCTGGCTGTTTGTATAGCTTAAGGAAGAAAAAAATATTTTGAAAAGCAAAGTGCGTTCTTTACTCTTGAATGGATAAGCAAAGATACAGTCGTCCAATGCTCTCTTCTTAACCACATGCTAGCATTCATGGAGGCAGACATCTGTGTCCAGAACCCCGCATATTCCCTTGGCCTGTGTAAGCAGATGTGGAAGGCCATCAAATGTGAACTCATTTTTGGAAAGAGATATAACACTTTGGTTTAATATTTGACTTTTCCCTTTTTGGCAAATTTTAATTTCATCATCTTTCTATTTTTCTTATTGCTTGACCAGCTCCAAAGAGAGATTATGTATATGGCAAGAATGCTCACGGTTTTGTTTTGCTTTTTCTTTCTTTCTTTAAACTGTTGGGTAAGAAATGGAACCCACTTGTCACAAAAGAGAGTTGCTCATGTTTCTTAAGTGTGGCTGGTGTAAATCCCAGTGGTTACTCACACCCCCAACTGCCTAGGATAATATTTTACTTTGACAGTTCCTGATGGACTTGCTAAGTGCATCCATTTGCTGAAGCTTAGAGTTTTTTGCCCCCAGGAGAAACACAGACTAGGAACACCTCTATCTAACCACAAGTGAGATTTCAAAGGGGAAAAATTCCTACAGTGGGATTAGTGTTAAGGTTGTGGAAAGCAACTTGCTTGGTTCTAAATAAGGAATTTAGGAAATGATCTATAAAAATCATTTAACAGTCTATGAATAAATTCCTGCACAGCCTACCCATTCATAATTTTATATCAAGTACATTTTAAAATTAATTGACTTTGTTATAATCATATAAACAGACATATGTTATTTCCTAGTCTTGACTCTTCGTTTAATTGGTCTGCCCCTTAATTCATTCCACAATAATATTCATAACTATAGTATGCTTTAATTCTCACTCGTTGTTAATAATGAGCATTGAATTTATATAGTTGTTCTAAAAATTGAGATTTTGTTGGCTTTTATACATTTTCTACATTGTTCCCTGATCATGTTAATATCTGGATTGGACGTACACCATAAATCAGACTAAGTTAAAGTCATTGAATGTATTTTTATTGCAAAAAATATACATGCATGCATGTGTATGCATACATGCATACATAAATATATATGTATATATCTAGATATAGATATATACTTTCCCACTTGGTTCATTTTAGCTATTTACTAAATCTTCAGAAGTCTCCACTAAATCTTAATTTTACAAAGAACCAGACTAAATTATTTTGTTCTAATTTGAATGTTTAGTCAGCAATGTTGTGATGTAAATTTGCTTAATTATATCATTAAGATATGAATAACATAGAAAGTTATAGAAAAAAATTCCTTCTAAACTTTTTTGTTTATTGGGCAAAAGAACTAAATCCATGGGAATCCTTGATGGGATTTCAGTAAGGGATCATTGTTATTTATATTAATGAATTTACTCTCCAACTGGAAGAAATCTTATCCTGTTGTCTACAAACCAAAGAAAAATGAGAATTAGAAAAAGAATTATCGACAAAGAGTTAACCTATTAAACAAAATAGAATATATTAAACAACTTCTCCATTGAAAATATTGTTTATAAAGACAATATTGAAATCAACTATATGGAACCTTCAAGAAAATTTCCCAGAATACATATTTGAAGAATATGGTATATTCCGCAGCATATTTTTTATATAGCAAATGTCCCCCTTGAAACAATATTTTCTGTATAATTGTGAATTTAGCATGCAGTTGTTTGAAAGTATACCAAAATACATATTTAAGAATCTTATCCTTGCTATAAGTACATTAATTGTAATAGCCCATTCAGTGATGTCTTTGTGGCTTTGAATTTTTAAGCAGTTGCTGCTGAATTACAAACATTCATTACTCTACAACCACTTGCTGAAATTTCTCAGGACTCCCAAATAGAGAGTTTTTTGTACTGGATACTTAAGCATTTGGCTCTTCTGATTACATATTGGTTCTTTTTCTCTTTCTTAAAAAACGTTTTTCGGGCTTCTTGAAAAAAAAATTACTTCTCTGATATTTCTAACTCTGGTATTGATATACTTTTCATAAATACATGATAAGTATCTTCAACATATCCAGGTTTGTAGAGGTTTCTGTTGAGATATATGCAGGAGTATTATGGGGGAGAAGAAATGGTTTTGATTAAATCTTGGAAAAAAAGAATCAAGGGCATAATGGAAAAGAGGAAGGCCAAGTTTTACTAAATAAGAAAGAATTTAAAATGTTCCTTTGACCTTTAGAAATTCAAACTCTGTATGACATGGCAAAAATGTAGGTAATTTACCCTACTCTCATAAATCAGAAGGTAAAGAAATAGCATTCTAATATACATTTTGCTTTGTTAAATTTAAATAATGGTTTTATTTCAATTCACTTTTATTCATGCATAGCATTAAAAAATGCTGACTTGCTTTTTTCCCTGCAGTTTTGATTCAAGGTGCTAAATTAGTGTGGCAAAAAGAAGCATCAAAGCTCATTTCTTTAAAAACACATTTATTTTAGGACAAAAATTATATCCTTTGCACATGGTAAAAGCTAAATAATATTTGGTGGTTGGAAGGAATTCTTCTGTTTCATAATCAGCAGTACTTAAGCAGCATACTAGCTAGATGTTTAAAACAGTAAATGTAAATATTTCCTAACATTTAAGCTATGACTATGAACTGGCTCAAAACAGAAAGTGGTTGTATGAAACCAAAAAATTAATTGCATCAAATGTTCCTGAAAAAAACCTAATCAATTGTAAACTCAGTATAATTGAACAAACATTTATTAAGTGCTTACCTTGAGTAAAACACACAGAGAGATATCATAATGCAATGAATGGGGAGTTGGGCTTGGAAGTAAAAAGATTTGGATTCAGATATTGCCTCTGATACATACTGGCTGTGTGACCAAGGAAAGTAATTTACCCTCATTCTTCTAGGTAACTCTTTAAGACTATGTTACATAAAAGATGTACATAGGCACTTCTTGATCTGGATGTTCATTTTGTCAATTTCAGTGTCTTTTCAGAAATCAAATCTGTGAACTGACATCTGTAAAGTTTAAAGAGTTCTTTCATATACATTCATCTATTTTACCAATAGGTATTCATGGAAGATTTGTCAGGACAAGGCAGGGTGGGGAGCAGACATAGAATTATGATGTAGAATTCCTGTCAATTTCAGTGTCTTTTCAGAAATCAAATCTGTGAACTGACATCTGTAAAGTTTAAAGAGTTCTTTCATATACATTCATCTATTTTACCAATAGGTATTTATGGAAGATTTGTCAGGACAAGGCAGTGTGGGAAGCAGACATAGAATTATGATGTAGAATTCCTTACAGTGTAGGTGAGGAGAGAAGCCATAAGCTCCAGAAAGAGTTAATTGACAATATGTTAACAATAGTTAATATTTATAGCATCTTATTTGATCTTTATAACAATCCTGTGAAGTGGGTATTATTTTTATTCCATTTTACGAATGTTAAAACCAAGGCTGTGAAAGGTCAACTGACTTCTCCAGGATGATACAGCATCAAGTGACAGAGACAATTTCAACTCATCTTCACTTCAAGTGTAGTTAACTCTACTCACTCTGCCATTTACTTGCCTCCTTAATAACAAAATTAAATATCAAAATGCATAAATAAATAATAAATATTGAAATTAAATAACCACAAACATTAAAAAAAAAAAAAAGAAATCCAAATTAATTGGAAATTGAAAAGAGTGCTCTAAACAAAGTTGAAATACTTGAATTTGGAGCCTGGTTCTACCTCATTAGATATGTAACCTTGAGCAGGGCAGGGCAGTTAATCTTTCTGGACTCCAATTTCCTCATCTTTAAAATGAAGGATGTGAAACTAGATAAATATCTTGGCCAGTTGGTACTATGGGATCAGTTCAGAGAAAGTCACCATAGGATCAATTTCCAAATGAGAGATACTGATAGTGTTGCAAAAAAACTCAGAAAATGAAATACATGGGTCTTAGGTTTATTGGTCTTGTATTGCCATATGGGTGAGATTTAATAATCAACTCTTTAAAAAAAAAAAAAGCTACATGATTGGTTCATTCTAAACCTTTTATTAAGTGCCAAATACTACACTGGACACTACAAAGAACATAGATAAAATGTATTTCCTATTCTAATGGACTCTCCTGGTTACGCAGACCATACCCTTTCAACGATCTTATTTAAAACATAAAACCCTTTGACTTTGGATTCTCCACTTGCCCCCTGACTGGCTAGCACCAGATGCTGATTGACAGATGTGGCGATCCAAATGCCATGTATAACCACACTAGGGCAGTTCTTCAAAATTGCTGGTTCTGTAAATACAGTATTTGCACTAACTACACTACTTGAATATAGTAGTTAAGCTTAAGGACCCATAGGTTACTTCCCAATGCACTTGAATCAGCAGACCCTTTTCAGTCTGTAGGAGTAACTACCCACAAAACCTTTCATTTGTCTCTGGATGGGTTAAAAAAAAAATCAGACCAATTTCCTATCCCCTAAACTAAGAACTACATATTTAAAGGTCTGATTCAGAAATCCCCTAGCAACCTGAAATAGACAAGACCACTAACTCTTGAGTTAATTTGCTGGCGCTAACAAGCTACTTTTGTCTGTAAAGCCAATTGTCTCCTGCAAGGGAAAAAATATATAGATATATTTCATACTTCAAAAGTACAGTTACCACTAAAGATAATTTGCAGACCCAAATCAACATAAATGTTACCTTTTAAGTTGAACTGGAGCAGAATTTCAAACATAAATACAAAGAGTGAGCATTTTAATTTGACCTTAAAAGAATACAAACAATACCTTCCTTACCTGTACGTATTCCTGGAGAGAATATAGCATTCAATGTACTTGTACATTTCATGAATTTCCACGTTAATAAGTGACAAATCTGCTATAAATAGTTCATAAAACTTTAACATTTTCATCAAATTAATGTTTCACTGATATGCAAATTAGCTACTGACATCTAAGGTACCTCCATGTGATGATTCCTAATTGGTAAGTGAACCACAGAGTACTATTTATAGATTACACAGCGACAAAGCCATCAACTAACTTTCCCATTGTGCAGCTAAGTACTTCGCTTCTTGATGCTTATCTTTGATTCTTTTAATTGTATTATTTTCATATCATTTTTTGATCTATTAAAAAAAAAGTCTCCCAGGAATGAACTAGTGCAGGTACTAAGTCTATCATTAATAGCATTTAGGCCAAAAAACTGACTTCAAAGTCTCTAACAAATTAAGAAACAGTTTTTTTTTTAAATCCATGGGCATGAATAATACTAGCTAGTGTTTATGTGATGCCTCAAAGTTTGCAAAACACCCGATAAATATCTCATTTGATTCTCACAATGACTCTGGGAAATGGATGCTGTTATTATCCCCACTCCACAGATGAGAAAATTAAGGCAAGCAGATGTTATTTTCATGGAAAACAGTTCACACAGCTAGTAAGCATCAGAGATTAGATTTGAACTTATCTTCCTGACTGAAATTATTTTTAGATTCCCCCTATTTAAAGAGGCTTTGTCCATGGAAGAATGGAAATGGTGAAAAAATAGCTCATACTCCTATAGCATTTTAAAAATTTCAAGTAGATTTCCCTATGACTTTGTACAGGTAATATCAACTCCATTTTATAGATGTGAAAACTGAGGCTCAGAACACTTAAGTGATTTACTGTGCAACAAAATAGCTATGGATGTTGAAGTCAGGATTCAATGTGTGTCCTGACTCCATATTTGGTACCATTTTCTTTGTATCCTCTTCTACAATGTCAGTTTAGATAAGGTACAGGCCAGCTGAAGTGAAGAATGAAGAGGAAAGCTTAAGTAGCTAAGTCAAAATATCTCATGTTCCCCAGTAGTGAGGTTTCTCTTCTTTCAACTTTCCAATTCCCTGAGCTGATGTACAATGTACTTGGATGCAATTCACATAGGGCAAACAGTTCCAAGCAAATCTATTGTTAGAATGAACATTTTGTTCCTTTGTACATTCATTTGCAGTGTATTCACAAAGTTTACCAAAAAAAAAAAAGAGGGGAAAAGCAAATAAAATTTTTATTTGTTGATTTATTCAACAAATATTTATTGAACTTCTTCTATGGTCAGGTCACATGCAAGGCACTTTGGAGAGGGATAGAAGGAGGCAGCCCAGTGCTAAGGGTTCAAATTCCTTCCTCTTGAGGAGTTTACAGATTAATAGAGGAAATTGTAAATGAAGTCTGTCTTAGTTATTTCATCTAGAATGAACTTAAACAATAATTTTGACCAATTCTTCATCCTTCTCTTCTTTACCTACTTGTTAATTAAGAGATTATTTTTGGCATCCCATAAAGTCAGGATAGTATGAAGGAAAAGACACTGGATTTGTTAAAAGACCTAGATTCAAATTCCAACTGTGCCACTCATTATACTAATCTTATATGTATTATTGTGGCAAATCCCTTAAATATGTCCATATTTACATACTAAATATGGACATTTTACTTACAGAGTGATTCAGGGACAGTGCTCTGTCAACTTTGCAGTATTGTATGAAGATTTTTTTTTTAATTTTGTATTTAGGAATATAAAGAAAAGAGGATAGAAACAGAGACAATAAAGGGACAATATTTGAAAAATTAAAGATCCTACAGGAAAATATAATGAAATTCTCTGTAATATTATCACAATAACATAGTCGGGCAGGGTCTTTTAATTACCTCCATTTTGTATTTTTCCCTAGCTTCCATCACACAGTAGGTACTTAATGTGTATTTGCCAAACTAAAATAAGTCAAATGGAATTTTTATAATGGAGATCATTATTAAGCCCTGACAAAAGTGAAGCAGAGATTCTGAACTTTTTCTGTGTCATGGACTTTTTTGACAGTCTGGTGAAATTCGCTCTTCCCAGTAATTGTGTTTTTAAATTCATGAAATAAAATTCATAGAGATTACAAAGAAAATAATTGTATTGAAATAAAGTTGTTAAAGACAAGGTACAGTGGATAGAATTTTGGGCTCTGAGTTAAGAAAACTTAAATTTAAATCCTGCTTCAGATACCTATTAACTGTATGATCTTATGTGATCTGTTTCTTTGTCAGTAAAATGAGGATAATAATTGCACTTAATTTCTGTTGTTAATGTAAGGATAAAATGAGGATGAAATCTGTAAAATGTTTTGTAAATAAAGCTTTAGATAAATGTTGATTAGCTATTTTTTCATGTCTGAGTTCATTAACCTATTGAAATCTATCCTTCGACTTCCATTGTATATCTCAAATTAAAGACCCTAGTCTAGAGATAACATCAGTCAATGAATAAAGAAGCTTTTACATATTGGGCACTATGCCAAAAAATATCAATATAAAGACAAAAGTGGTTGATGCAGTACCTATTCTCAAGGAGGAATGGAAGATCTTTAACACCTTCATTCAGTAGGTCAAAATATCTAGTTTTTAACTTTTCATTTCACAAGATGAGGTGATTCAAAGGAACTTAGGTGGCATTTTGATTGGTTGCAAATTAATCGTTTTATCAGACAACTTACCCTAAATTTGGGGAGGAGGGAAAAGCATGGAAAGAAATCACCAAAAAATCACTTTTTTGAAACAAGCATTTTATTGTATTGTTCTGTAGTCCAACTCCCTTTTTAAGAAGACACAAATATCAGTAGGATACTGATTTATTCCTTCTTGGGAAGTTGGTTTGCCATTATATAAGCAAACTGCCATATACCTACTAGATGTTCAATAAAAATTTGATTGATTGATTTGATAGAAACATGAGTTTAAATTTTCCTGGCAGAACCTCCTAAATTTTGATTTTGGCTACATATCTATACATAGCTCTTAAATCAATATGGATTATTTTTAAGAAACATAAACTAGGACTTTTATAATAGGTAATCAAGGCTTTAAAGTGTTGCCCTAGACTGGGTCTACAACCCAGGAGAATTGGGCATGAACTGTAAAATACAATTAACCCAGTTTACTGAGGCAAATCTTAATATTACTTGCAGGGGACCTTCCAGTCCCAGCTGTGTGGTCTCTCTCTATAGCCAAGTGATAGAGAAATAGTTCAATAATATTTTATAGTCCTAATTTTATTCTTGTGGCTACATGGACCTAATCTTAAACTTTTGCCCCGACACTGTCAATATCTGAAAATAGTTCCCAAAATAGCAAATTTGTATACAATTTCTTCTTCATTACTCCCTTTTCAGCATCTAACACACACACACACACACACATACACACACACACACACACATACAACACAGAGAGAGAGAGAGAAGGATGTCCCTGCCTTTCCATTTCAGTTTTCCAATCATCCTTAGTGTCACAGAAATAATTTGCTATTCTACAAGATTAAAAAAAAAAATAGGAACCCTTTTGTTTAAAGAGGAAGTCTGCTTTGGACTATGTAGGAGTCAAATGTTTCAGGCTTCTAGGATCTTTGTTGATATTACATACAATATCAACAAGCCCCAGAAATGTGAGGGTAAAGAAGAGAAAGGAAATGGAGGGAAGAGGAGGACAGGGGAGAGGAAGGGATTCAATTTTTACTTAATACAAGTGGTTTAATTTGAAGCATAAAGAGATATTCCCAAGGAAGTTAAGTTCTAAAAGAAACGTGTGTGTATGTGTGTATGTATGTGTGTGTATATGTGTGTGTGTGTATGTAGGGAGAATTCCCGAAAATTTAATAAAATGTGGGAGTGAGGGTGGGGATGGTATGGACAGTGGAACTGGAATGAATGTAGAGGAATTGAGTTCATGAAAGGGGGGTATGTAAGAGACAAGATGGGCATCTTGGATGGATGTGCCATGGTCAGTTAAACTCAAGTGTAGGTTTGAAAGAACCATGAAAGCTAATGTGCTGTTATCTGAAGATTCTTACCCGTTCCCTGAATCAAGCACTTTTTAATTAGGAGAACAAACATTCGGTTTCTCAATGTTATTAGAGAACCTTTTTTTTTTCCTCATAAGATTAAAAAAAAATCATACATGAGACTGTTTGGACAATATTTAATGAGAGACTTTGTTTTATTTATTAAATCAGAAAGAAAATGAAATGTGATGAAAAATGCCTGACCTTGAAATCAGAAGCTTTGACTCTTGTATTTGCTTCTTGCTGTCTTCTTAAACTTGGGAAATTCAATCTCTGAGAAACTCAGGTCCCTCATTCCTAAAATTGGGATGAAAATAATTTGCTGTAATGGTCTCATAGTATTTTCATGGATATTAGATGAAATGAGGTTTATAGTATTTTGTGAGCATAATGCATCACAGACATGTACACCATTACATTGATTTATCTGTTATCCTTGCTCCCCAAATATTTCTGTTTTGTTTACTTAAAAGAAATAATAGTAGTTTACATGCATTCTAGACCTTCCTACTCAGATATCATACAACTATCTTTGCATTTCACTATTTGAATATTTGCTGTAATTTTAAGTGGGGGGGGGGGATTTGCTTGATAAATATTGCTTTCCCTGGATTCATTAGAGAACCAGGTGTAGAATTCCTGGTAAGTGTGCAGGCTTTCACAAAAAAAATATTGAAAACCAATGCAAGATTTCTAGCATGAATTAGCTAGCTTTTCATGTTAACTAGCTTTTCAAATTCTTCTTTGATAGACTCATCGAAGAAACCTCCATATGGAAATGTGCTATAAGAATAAACATGTCAGAATGCTTTACTTTATATAATAGTTGGGTTCTCAAAAGTTATATGATTTAAAAAAACCAAGTCATATATTAGAAGCTATAACAAAACTTGATTTTAAAAGGAAATCTGTAATGAAGCTTTTTATTAAATGAAAACTTCTTTTGTGCTGGAAATAATTAGTCCTGATTAATTGTTTTTGTACATCTGCATCTTTGTACAGGACACTTCTTATGCTAGAATATTCCTGTATATTATAGCCTTTTTGCTTCTTAACTTCCAAGAATATTGATTAAGTCAGTTGTTAGGTCTCATATGACATAAAAGACAGCAAAAATAAGTTTGTTTCTTTGACCAAATTCAGCCACTTTTTTGTTTGCCTGTTACTTATTTCAGTCTGACCAGTTTTTGCTTTACTTTGTTTTACCCTAACCCATTTGTAGGCTTTATATAGATAACTCTGATCTCATAGTTTCCTAGGGCAATCCATCCTTGGACATAGGATTCAACCCTTCCACAACTTCTTATTCCTGTTGAACAATCAAAACTATCTTTCTTATTTCTAACTCCTTTCCTTGAATCAAGCATCTTCTGATTAGGAGAGCAAACACTCAGTTTCTTAATGTCAGTAATTTTTTTTCATGTAGTTAAAAAAATAATCACCAAAGAGAAGATTTGATATCTCTAGAAAAAGGTATATTTTACAGGAGAATAAAATCTGTATGGCTTGTTTATGACAGGGTGCTCTTGACATACAATTTAGGAATCTAATCTTAAAAGGGGAGTAAGTTATTTGGGTACGAATTGTGCTTTATGAAGCCCTGGGAGCTCGCAGTGTCATTTTCCAAGTACTCATATACCATCTCTTTAATAGAAATTCTAGGGAAGTGGAGCCAAGATGGTAGAATAAAGGCAGGGATTCTCCTGAGCTCTTTCCTAACCCCATCCAAATATCTTTAAATAATGATTCTAAAGAAATTCTAGACTGGCAGAGTCCACGACAAAGACAGAGTGAAACAATTTTCCAGCCTATGATAACTTATAAAGTGGGCAGGAAAGGTGAGAGAGGAGTACAGTTTAGTGCAGACTACATCAGTGCACTCTTGACCACAATAAGGCAAGAGCAGGCCTCCTGGTGACTGAATCAGTGGTAGCAGTGGTTTCCAGATCTCTCAGCATACAGATGATAAAAGAGTCAAACAATGGATTAGAAAAATATTTATAGAGGTTCTATATATTAGAAGGAGATCTACAGGGGATTCTGTTGCATTGCCTATACTGGGATCTGAGTCACAGTCTTAGTCCCAGTGTGAGGATGAGAACTAGCACAGTAGAGCTTATGGTTCCATGGAAGCAGGGACACTGGTTACAGTTCCAAGGTTGAAAAGAATTCTCGTTGTTCACAAATCAGGATATGGTTCAGGATACTAGTAAACACACATCTCCCTCTAGGTAATATTGGAAGAGCAAAAAAAATTGTACAGATCCCAGAATTATCTCTGAAAATATCTGAAGATGTGCCCCTTCCACTTATGAGGCAGAATCCCATTTTAGCATAGAGTTAAAAATCAAGAAGTAGACTGGACAATGAACCAACAACAGAAAAAATTCTGACCATATAAAGTTACTATGGTGACAAAAAAGATCAAAACATGCACTCAGAAGAAGACAACAAGGTCAAAATTTCTGCATCCCAAGCTTCAAAGGAAAATATGAATTGATGTCAAGTCATAGAAATGCCCAAAAAAGTATTTTTTTTTAAATCAAGGAAAAGATGTAGAAGAAAAATGGGAAGAGACATGAGCATGGTACAAGAAAATCACAAGTTAACATCTCAGTGAAAGAGGCAGCAAAAAAATGTTTAAAAACAGAATACCTTAAAAAACAAACAGAATAAGCCAAAATGATAAAAGAGGCACAGAAATTCAAGGAAGGAAAGAATGCCTTGAAAAGCAAAATTAGCCAAGTGGAAAAAGATATCCAAAAATTCACTGAAGAGAAGAACTGCTTACAAAATAGAAATGGCTACATGGAAAAGGAGGAATAAAAACTCATTAAAGAAAAAAAAATCTTGAAAAGTTAAAATTGGGCAAGTAGGAACTAATGATTTTATGAGACATTAAGAAAAAATCAAAATCAAAGGAATGAAAAAATAGAAGAAACTGTGAACTATCTCATTGGAAAAAAAAAAAAAAAACAACTGACTTGGAAAATAGATCCAAGAGAGATAATTTGAGAATTATTGGATTAGCTGAACATCATAATCAAAAAAATGAACCTAAATATCATGTTTCAAAAATTATCATGGAAAATTATTTAGCTAATCTACTATCAGATGGTAAAATAGAAATTGGAAGAATCTAACCATCACTTCCTGAAAGAAATCCCAAAATGAAACTCCAAGGAATATTGTAATCAAATTCCAAACCTCCCTAATTAAGGAAAAAATATAGCACACATCCAAAAAGAAATAATTAAAATATTTTGGAACTATGCATAGTCAGGGAAACACAAGATTTAAAAACTTCTAGATTAAAGGATTAGAGGGCTTAGAATATTGGAGGATAAAAAAGCTAGGATTATAACCAAGAATTATCTACCCAGCAAAACTGAGTATAATCCTTCAAAACAAAAAAATGTATATTTGAAGAAATAGAGGACTTTCAACCATTCCTGATGGAAAGACCAGAGCTGAATAGAAAATTTAACTTTCAAATATAAGTATAAAAAGTTAAAAAAAAAAGTAAAAAGAAATATAAAAAGAGAAGTCATAAGGGATGCTATAAGATTAACTATTTATATTCCTATAAAGGAAAGTGATACTTTAAACTCCTAAAAACTTTTCTCATTATTAGGATAATTAAAAATAGACAGAAAGAAGAAGTGTGAGTTTAATGTGATAGTATTATTATCTTAAAAAAATAAAATTATGGCATGAGAAAGGAGAATGCATTGAGAGAATGAAAAAAAAGAAGTAGAATGTGATGAATTATCTGGCATAAAAAGCCTGAAAGAGATTTTACAGTGGAAGGGAAAATTGGGGAAATAGATAGGGAAGCACATGAACTTTCATTAGAATTGGCTCAAAGAGGAAATAATATACACAAATCTATCTTACCATACAGGAAAGTAATAAGGGAAGAGCATAAGAAAAGGGGGAAGAAAGTTGAGAGAAAGAAAGGCAATTTGGAGAAGATAAAAGTCAGAAGCAGAACACTTGAGAATGGACAGGGTACAAGGAGAGAGAGGATAAATGGGGAAAATAGGTTGGAGGGAAATACATAGTTGGTAGTGATTATCATGAAAAAAATTTATAATGAGTTTTTCTGGTAAAGACTTTATTTCTCAAACTTATAGAAATTTTTCAGTTTTCAAATATGTAGAAATTAGAGCCCATTCCTCAACTAATAAATGGTCAAAGGATATGAACAGGCTATTTTCAATCAAAGTAATCAAAACTATAGTCCAGAAAAAAATTTCTAAATCTTTATTGATGAAAGAAATGCAAATTAAAATAATACCTCATGCCTGTTAGATTGGCTAATATGATAGAAAAGAAAAATGAAAAATGTTGGAGATGTGGGAAAAGTAGAGTACTAATATACTATTGGTAAAGTTGTATACTGATTCAACCATCCTGGAGAGCAATTGGAACTATGCCCAAAGAGCATATTCTTTAATCAAACAATACAACTACTAGATCTATCTACCAAAGAGATATTTTAAAAAAAGGAAAATGGCCCATGTGTATAAAAATATTTATAGCAGCTCTTTCAGTCATTGCAAAGAGGTAGAAATTAGGGGATGTACATCAACTGGAGAATGGGTGAATAAGTTACTATATATGAATGTAATGGAATATTATTGTACTCTAAGGATGTTCTCAGAAAAATATGCAAAGATTGAAATGAATTGGTGCAAAGTGAAATGAGCAGAAGCAGGAGAATATTGTACACAGTAATAGTATGATGACCTACTATGAATAATTTAGCTATTCTCAGCAGTATAATGATCCAAAACAATTTTGTAGTATTTATACTAAAAGCTGCTATCCATCTCCAGGGAACAAACTGATAGAACCTGAATGTAGATCAAAGATACTTTTTCTTTACTTTATCTTGAGGGCTTTTGTGTGTGTGTGTGTGCTTTCTTTCACAAAATGACTTACATGGAAATGGTTTTCCATGACTATCCATATATAATCTGTGTCAACTTGTTGTCCTTCTCAGTGATGGGGTAGGGAAAGAATGGAGGGGGGGGGGGATTTGGAATTCAGAATTTGGCAGGGGGAAGAATGCTAAAATTACTTTAGCATGTAATTGGGGAAAATAAAATATAAAATTATATTTTAAAAAAACTAGACATTCTATAACATTTTCAGAAATTGAAATCAAGCTCATAGGCCTGTTTATTGAAGAATCTGTTCACGTCACTTTTTTGAAAACTTGGTTCACATTAGTCTAATTTCTATACCACTCTTCTCCTTGTTCATTTTTAAAAGATTATTGACAGGGTCCGTAGACTTTATCAAATTGTGGCAAAGATATGTCACAAAAATAACAACCCCTATCACATATCTTGCCTCTAAAAGGTCTTTCTGGAACACATAATAATTACATTTATTATCTTTATTATAATTTTGACACTTCTCTTTTCTTTTGCTATCAAAGTTTTGTCATTCCAACTGTGTTGGAACTTTCTTTAAGGTAAGCATTAATGCAAGCACTTTAATCTTTTATATAGACCTCATTGTACCTGGGTATTAACCATGACCCAACCAGTATGATGTTCTTTTGTAACAGTTTTTTTAATTCATTTAATATTTCCCCAGTTACATTAAAATAAGTTTTTACATTTGTTTATTAAAACTTTGAATTCCAAATTTTTTTCCTTATCCTAACCCCACTCTTCATTAAGAAACCACATGTTAAACTATGTAAAGTAATTCTATAAGAATCATGTTGTGAAAGAAAAAGTAAATCTCCCACCCTAATTTAAAAAAAAAAAAACCTTAAGAGAGAGAGAGAGATAAAGAGAGACAGAGAGAGAGAGACAAAGAGAGAGAGAGAGAGAGAGAGAGAGAGAGAGAGAGAGAGAGAGAGAGAAAGACTGAGATTATGCTTATGCTTCAATGTGTATTCAGACACAATCAATTTCTTCTCTGGGTATTGTTGTGGTAATGAGAATAGCAGTCATTTAAAGGTGGTCATCCCAGAACATTGCTATTTCTTTGTATACAGTAGATTTCACATTGCTTGAGTTCATGGAGGACTTTCCAAGTTTTTTTTGTTTTTGTTTTTGTTTTTGTTTTTTCTGAAAGCATCCTGCTCATCATTTCCCATATAACAATAATATTCCATGATAAGCATATAGCACAATTTATTCAGCCATTTTTCATTTGATAAGCATTCCCTCAATTTCCATTTATTTTGCCCTGAGACCTGCTAAAAATATTTTGTACATATTGGTCCTTTTTAAAAAAAAAAAATCTCTTCTGATATTCATGCACAGTAGTGGTATTGTTAGATCAAAGGATATGCATGTATATATAGCCCTTTGAACATAGATCATATCTTTTCATCATTTATCAATTGGAACATGGGGCTTGTTTTTTATAAATTTGATTCAGTTCCCTCTATGTTTGAGAAATAAGACCTTATCAGAGAAACTTGCTTCAAGATTCTTTTTACAATTGCTATTGTTAATTGTATTATTTAATGTATGTATCGCCCATTTATTCTATTTTCTCTCTCCCTTCACCCAATCTGTCCTCAAAAGTGTTTTTCTATTAACTTCTCCCTCCCCCAATATGCCCTATCTTTTGTCACACTCCCCCCTTCCCACATATAATCCCCCTCCTATTTTCCTGCAGGGTAAAATACATTTCTATATAAATATTGAGTGTATATGTTATTTCTTCTTTGAGGCAGTTCTGATGAAAGTAAAATTCACTCCCTCCCTCTCTCTCCCCCTTCTTTCCTTCCATTATACAAGCTTTTTCTTGCCTCTTTTTTTATGGCAGATAATTTATACCATTCCATTTCTCCCTTTTCCTTTCTCCCTCTCTCTGCCTTTAAATCATCAGGTGTTTTTTTTGTTTGTTTGTTTTTTTAGATATGATTCCTTCATCTTCAACTCATATCTGTGCCCTCTGTCTAAATATATAGGACTCCTTCAAATTGCCATAATAATGAGAAAGTTCTAATGAGTTACAAGTATCATTCTCTCATTTAAGAATGTAAACAGATAAACCTTATTAAGTCCCTTATGTTATCATTTTCCTGATTACCTCCTTATGCTTTCTGTTATGAACAATATCCTCAAGGACTATGAACTGTCATAACTTTCTGTCCCCTCTCTACCAATGTAAATCTTAAAGATCTTGCATATATTTTCCATTGATACAGCACATCAGTAGCAGTATGGTACAGGGAGGAAAATTATTTTATTCAGGACATACAAGTTATTTTCACAGATAATCCACTCATTCTCCTTCCCAGGCAACTCCTCTTGTCTGTTCTCTATCCAGGAAATTGGCATATATGTCTCCTCATTGTATTTTATCTCAGTTTATCTCACTGTATTTTATATCAGACTCACATAGTTTTCAGACACATGCTATGATGGATGTTTTTTAGGTTCCCTTACTCTTATTTCTCAATTTTTGGCTAGGAAGCAGAAGTTAGGGCTAATAATAGAGGAGAGAAGAAAGATGGCAGTAGTCATCTTGTGTGTGTGATATATGGTAAGTCTAGTTGTTCTTCAGTTCTTCAAATAGCATCCTCTTCATAAAGCTTCCCTGACCACTACAGCAAAAGTGATTATCATAACCACCTCCACTATCATTACAGCCTGTAGCTTTTATTATTTCTATTATTTATTTGACTTCTACTGTCTTATTCCTTGAATAGTTATCTTTTTTAAGGTTATAAATCTCACCTTCCCAATAAATAGCAACCTACTTGTGGACAAGAGCTATCTTTATCTTTTTATCCTCAGGGGCATCATACTATGATATTCACATGTGTCAAAGACACATCTGACAAATGAATTTATGAAGGAAAGGATGAATAAATGAATGAATTATAGAATTGCAGAATCATAATTGGAAGAAACCTCAGAGGTCATTAACCCAAATTATACCAGAAAAAATTCCTCCTTACAAAATTCCTGGTAAATGATTATCCAGCTTTTGCTAAAAGAACTCCAATAATACACCTCCCAAGTCTGTACATTCTACTTTTGCATACCTCTAATTATTGGACTTCATTTAAAACAAGCAGACATTTTTTCTTTTCAGTTTCTATATATTGCTTATATTTCTATTTCCATCACTCTATCATAATGGTCACTCAATTGATAAACATTTATTGTCTTTTTTTTGTGCCAGATATTGTGCTAAGTACTGAAGATACAAAGTAATGTAAACTGTCTCTGCCCTCAAGGAGCTTACTTTTTCCCCCGAGGCAGATGGGGTTAAGTGTCTTGCCCAGGGTCACACAACTAGGAAGTGTTAAGTGTGTGAACTTAGATTTGAACTCAGGTCCAAGGAGCTCCAATTTTAATGGAGAAGAAAACAAGCAAACAACTATGGACATACAACTTACATATAGAATAAAGTGGAAATAATCAACAGTAGGAAGACAGTAAAACAAATAGTTCTTTAAATATTTAAATATTTGTAATTGGTTGTAATGTATTTCTTAATTCTTTTCTCCTCTGAACTAAAAAGGAAAAATAAAAGGGTACTACAGCTTGCTAAAGGAAGCTAGATGACACACATGCTGGCTGAAAATCAGGAAGACTCATTTTCCTGAGTTCAAATCTGACTTCAGACACTTACTAGCTATGTGACCCTGGTGCAGTTACTTAACCCTGCTGGTCTCAGTTTCCTCATCTGTAAAATGATTTGGAAAAGGAAATGACAAACTACTCCAGTATATTTGCCAAAAACAAAACAAATGAGACAGACACAAGATGGTAAAGACAAGCCAGGGAATTGCTGGAGTTCTCCTCAGTTTCCCTCAAAAACAACACTAAATCAACCATTTGATTAAACTGATTAAACCATATTAAACTGATTTAGCCATAAACTGATTAAACTGAAACTGGAATGACAGAACCCATAAAAATTTAAAGTGAAGCAATTTTCCAGCTTAAGATAACAAAGAAGGACTTCGGGAAACCTGTCTCACTTGGGTGAGGAGGGATCAAGGACTTGGAGAGTAAGGAACTTAGGAGGAGGCTCTTAGGGGCAGCAAAGATCAGCAGCTGAGGCCCCTCAGTCTATGAGACCTCCAGCCTCAGTGTAGAAGAAAACTGCAAAGAAGATCACAGAGAATTGCACAAGGTTGAACAACTTCAACTTGCTATTAAAAAAAAAAAAAATTAATTAAACTTCAATCCAAGTTAGTGTTTTAGATCATTGTTGAACACTCTCCTGTATTATTCTCCTATAAAATAAGAAAACTATGCTAGATGGTACTTAGGGCCCTTTCCATCTTTAATATTCTGGCATTATTTCATTGATTTAAGTTTTAAAAGTCTGAATGAAAAGTTCTTAATCCGGTTCTTTTTTTTCCCCTCTTACCAGGAGGTGTCACTGTAACTCAGTAAGAATCATTCATAAACACTTAAGAAAAAAAAAAAAAATTACTGTCCCATCAAAGAAGTGTCCATAGCATTATGTGAAAGTTATGTTTAAGGGAAGTCATATATAAAAAGTATGTAAAAGTGTTTGTTTTTTTTTTTTTAAGGTGCTCATCTTTCTTCCATCCAAGTCTCAAAAAAAAAAAAAATAATAATAATAAATCTGTTTTTTACTTATGTGGATGAAAGAAGTGGGAATGTGGCAAGATGAAAAGTTTAATGTATAATCTAAGAACTTTTACCTACTGGAACATCAGGGAATGATAGAGAAAATATTGGACCAAGATTAGGATACCTAGTCTTGCTTTCCCAATGTAGTGTCAGGTAGGGGAATCATTTTTTATAACATGAAGGTTCCATTTAGAATATAGAGGCTAAAGGCCCAAGTTCAAATTCTGGCTATTCCACTGACTACCTCCATGAGATCCATAAGTTAGCGGTTTAGAAATGAGTAGGAAACAACCCTAGCCCAGTGGTAATTTTGCCTCTCTAACATTTCTAGTGGGAGAGCAAGGGGTCCTAGGGACAGTGCCCTTAGCTGTCCTCTAGGTGGCAGCATGGACCAGCTGTCAAAGGGAGCAATCTGTTCTTGCAGCTCACCCTCAACGCCGCTTCCTTCTGAAGTGTTCTCAGGGCTGTTGGTATCCTGGGAGTGATTTATGGTGCTGCCCAATGAACAGTGAGAGTAATTGGGCCTGCAATCTTTTGGAGGCTGGAGAAAGACTTCCTGTTCTGCAGCCCGACAAGAAGGGTTGTAATATGTTGGATGCTTTGTCCCCCTCCAACCCTGCAATCTTGCATGTTGCAGAGGTTCTTCCCCGTGGTCGACAGGTTTTTGCAAGGAAATACCCAATGAGAAGACAAGCTGTTGAGGGAGGATGAAAATGGACTGGATTCATTTCTTTTTAGATATTTGGTTCATAATGCATTCCATATCCTGTCTGCCTTTCTTGGTTTTGCTAAAGCATTCCTTTCCACCTGACTTAAAGCAAATCCTTTGGAAGGTGGCTTATGTTAATTACCAACTCCATTTTGCCAGAGCACAAATTGAAATATAGAAAATGTCTTTATTTGAGGGAGCCCTAATCCCTTTATATTGTAAGGGAGGGTATTTATAAGTAAGATGATTAGAATTTCCCGAAGTTGTACATAATTCAAGAAGACTATGAAAACTTGTTAGAGTGAAGGAATGACATTAAGCAACATGCTCTGTTTCTTCAAAATTTACATGCAGTATCAATTATAGAAAGGAACTGACAAAAGATCTTAAGCTTGCCTGGTTTTGTTTGTACGACTGCTTTCTTTTCATTTGAATTTTTAAGAACTGGGAAAAATGCCAGCTTCCCCTCACAGGAAAACGATGTCCTAGGTGGGATGTACTAATAGATTTTTAAGCACAGCCAAGGAGAAAATCAGTTATGGAATTTAGGGGGGGGGGGGAACCACTCACTGGTCAAACCTGAACAATGCCATTAGAGAAGTATGGACCACAGTTCCTCAGCTGCTATATAGCCTGTCCTTGTCGACATTATGTATAGCTGACATTAACTAGTGGCCCTACCATTGTTCTCCAGTATCACTTCTGTGTTGCTAAGGGGAACATATCCTCCACAAAGCTTGTGAGATTTCATTCTAAATCATCAAAGATGTTTCATGGCAAACTTTTGAAAGATTTGGACTAAATTTCTTTTATAGGTCATATAAGTCTGGAGACTTGCAAAACTTAATCCTAATGGATTGTCTCAGGCAAGGAGAATGTTGAGGTATAAAGAGAACAGGACTTGGAATGATAAGATCTGAGTTCAAATCCTGCCTTAGAAATATATTAACCTTGTGATGGGCAAGCCTCTTAAGCCTTAGCTTCCAAACCTATAAAATGAAAATAATGATAGCTATGGTACCTCTTAAAGGTTTTTTGTTCAATCATTTTTCATTCATGTCCTACTCTTTGTGATCCCATTTGAAGTTTTCTTGGCAGAGATACTGAAGTTCATTTTATAGATGAGGAACTGAGACAAATGGATTGCTAAGGATCACACAGCTAATAAGTATCCGAAGCCATATTTGGACTCAGAGTCTTTCTGCTTCCAGGCCTGACATTTTATGCTGTATGACACTATTTAACTATCCAAAACAATGAAAGGCTAGTTACTGCAAATAAAATGATATATCTAACATACATATTAGCTGTTGTGAGTTATAAAGTTATTTAAGGTTTGGAAAGTGGCTATTAGCGTCATCAGATACCTTAAATAGAGAATCAGACTGAATAGGCCATTAGCATATATCATTAATTACTATTATATATGCATATATGTATGGATATTATGTATATGATTAAAGATATGTGTAGATAAGCATGGGTATGTTTTTGTATGGCAAAAGACCATATGTAGGCCTAAGACCAAAGTCAAAAAAATAGAGATTGCTATTAAATATTGGTTTATTCCACTTTGTCAATTTAGTATTATTATTATTTTTGCTGAAGCAATTGGGGTTAAGTGACTTGCCCAGGGTCACATAGTTAGACAATGCCAGATAGGATCCAGATCTAGTACTCCACCTATTATGCCTGTTACTTTTTTATTTTATTATTTATTTATTTATTACTGAGGCAATTGGTATTAAGTGACTTGCCCAGGATCACACAGCTAAGAAGTGTTAGGTGTCTGAGGTTAGATTTGAACTCAGGTCCTTCTGACTTCGGGGCTGGTGCCATAACCATCACGCCACTTAGGTGCCCCTCTGCTTAGTCCATTTAAAAGATGGTATTTAGTTTTTTTCAGATTTGACTACAATAAAGATTAAAGTCAGTAAGTGAAATAAAGGTACTTAATATAAAAAAAGAACAAAATATGAAATTTATATGAGTGAGATAGTTTAATCCTCAGACATAGTAGTTTACCTGAGAGCTGTAAAAAAATTAAAGGGAATAAAGTTGCTATCTATATGACCCCCAAAAAACTGTCTTGAAGACCTCTGGATTTCTTTCCCTGGAACCACCAGCTTCTATCCCTGATGAAAAAAGTCATTATTCACCATCTCCTCTCTAATTTTATTTCTGCTCACTTTGGCATTTTACTATCTACATCTAAGAATTTAGTGTTTTATTCTATGGGTCTATGATAAATGATGCTCTTTACTAATTACTTTTTGTGTGTGACTTGTCTCTCCCACTTGTTATGGGTAGAACCCCTGGCCTTGTACATTTGTATCACCTCCAATACCTCACACATGGTTAGACATATTGGCTTTCCAATAAATACTCTTTAAATTGGTTGATTAAATCCTGTAATCTTCCCTGTTGGCCTCTTTCATTTCAAATTTTGAAACATTCATTGAGCATTGGCAATATACTATGATGGTCAAATAGCTAAGACATTCATATTGAAATCCCACGAGGGCTCCCAGTATAAGCTTGAATCCTGCTTGCAGCATAAGTACTTTGGGGGAGACTTTACCTTGAAATGGAGAAGGCACTAGATTTGGAGTCAGATAGTCTTGAATTCAAATCTTACTAGCTATGTAATTCAGGGCAAGTTACTTAATTTCTTTCTTTGTGCCTTAGTTTCCATATCTGTTAAATGAGGGATTAGTTTCTGAGGTCCCTTTCAGCTCTAAGTCTATGAAGCCATATACAAGGTACTTGTATTTACTGAGTGAGAATGAAGAATGATTGATATATGAGCAAGAAGAAATCAAGTCAGGATTATACACATGATGTGATTTTATTAGGACAACTGAGACCTGTCAAATAATGTGACTAAATGATTAGTTGCTAATATGAAACCAAATTAAAATGGTCTGGAAGATGTTATTACCTTATATATCAACAGAGAGCATCAAGATGCTTTAATTATCTACTATGAATCTCACTAGTTAGAAAACTCCCCTTACTATGAGCCAGCAACATATTCTAAGCAAGATGTTTTGCTGAACTGCCTTGTAGAGGGCATCTATTTTTACAAGTAACTAAATTGAATCAGCTTTCAGTTATCTATGAGATGATGAGGGTGCAAGGAGGTAAGGCAATCCAAAACAGGTAATTCTTTCCCAAATCATTTCTGTTTAGTTTTGGGATGTATTTTGGAACTTATAAATTAATTAAGTTGATGTTCTGGGAATTCATTTGTAACAAAACTTTTAAAAGATCCTCACAGTAAAGATCTACCTAAACCAGAACTGGAAAGTTGTCCAGTTTCTCCAATCTGACCCCCAGCTAATATGCTCCTCCACAGACATCTCATCCTTCAAATTGATAGAGATCAGTAAGATAAAGAGCTTCTCTCCCTCAAAATTGACCAGCAGTTGTGAGTGTTTAAGAGTGAGTTTTAGAGGGTGTCTCTGCTGAAAAGGCCATGTGAGAGAGTAGATATAGAACTCCACTGGGATGGAGTCAAGCTGTTTACTACCCCTTTGACCTTTCAGTTGTTATTATTGTTCAGTCATTTCACTCTTGTCTGAGTCTCTGGGATCCCATTTGGGGTTTTCTTGGCAAAGATACCTTGAAGTGGTTTGTCATTGCCTTCTCCAACTCATTTTATAGATAAGAAAACTAAGGGGTTACACAGTTAGTGTCTGAGGCTGGATTTGAACTCAGGAAGAGGAGTCTCCTTGGTTCCTGGACTAGTGGTCTATCCATTGAACCATCTACCTGCCCTTATGTGACCTTAGTCAATTTGTTTACCCTTCTTAGCCTCAGTTTATTATCATTAAAATAAGGACATTGAACTAGCTGACTGTAAGGATCCTGCCAACACTAAGGCTATGAGCTTAGCCAGAGTAGGCTGCAAGCAAAATAAACTAAAAGGCCAGTTGAGCCAAAAGGTATGAATTTGGAGGCCATATTTTCTGAGAATAAACAGAACTAAGGATAATTTATCCAGCTAACATGAGAGTTAATGGTATCTCAAACACTTAAACCAAAACTGGATACACATTTTCCTAACCTAGAGAGCTGTCTAGGTGGGTAGGTGGTACAGTTGATAGAGTTCGAAAACTCTGCTTGAGTTCAAATCTGACTTCAGGCACTTGTCAGTTGTGTGATCTCAGGAAAGTCACTTATCTTTTATTTGCTTTAGTTCCTCATCTGTAAAATGGGCTGAAGAAGGAAGTAGCAAACCACTCCAGTATCTTTGCCAATGGACATGACTGAAAAACAATTGAACAACAAAAGGACTCTCCTCTAAATAGGAACTGAAATACTTATAATGTTAAAACTAATTCAGTAGAGATGGAAAAAATCTTACTCTGGTCATGAAAAAATATGTAGCTGCATATTTTTATGTTAATAAAATCTCTAAGAGTGAAGATCAGAGTAATAATTTTAATTAGTCCCTAACTATGGCTAGAAAGGAAATGTTAGTGGAAATACTAACATTTTGCCATTTCTATTCTAATGAATTTTTGTTACGTGGTTAAGTAAAATGGAACATTTAATTCTTAGTAAATCATAACCAACATGAAGTTTCTGGGGTTTGGCCATTGAAAGTTTCAATTTAACATTAAATTAAAACTGCATATATATTTTCTCTATTTCTGGTAACTTTTTGAGACTGAGCTTAAATGCATAGTACTTTTTTAAAAATTGCCCCATAAACATTATATGAGTACACTTTTTATTTGTTTTCCTGATGGCATAATGTATTTGGGCTTGAAGGCACCACAATCTGGATCTCGTTGTTTTGAAATAAGACATAGCTAGGTGGTGCAATGAAGACCTGAGTTCAAACCCAGTGTCAAATACTTGGTAGTTGTGAGACCCTGGGCAAATCATTTAAACTCTGCCTGCCTCAGTTTCTTCATTTATAAAGTGAGCCTCACAATAGGCTATACATCCCAGGGTTATTAGGAGAATAAAATAATATTGATAAAGTGCTTTGTAAACCATATTATTATGTTATATTTATATAAATTGTATATATACACATATACACACATAACTATATAATATATTTACATATATTATATATGTATATGGAGAGAGAGAGAGAAAGATCTAAAGATTTCTTTTCATCTGAATTTGTGATTTCATCAATGTCAGGACATCCATTTTCCTTGCTGCAGATGGATCACTCATCTTTCAGAATCCCAGATATTTTGTAATTTGCCCCAGGCCCTATAATCAATATTTAAACCCAGCAGGATTTGAACATAGTTCTTTCCAACTCTAAAGCTAGCTCTGTGTGTGTGTGTGTGTGTGTGTGTGTGTGTGTGTGTGTGTGTGTCCATTATATTCATGGTAGAGTAGGCAGAGTGCTGACTTGGGCATAAGACTGAACTATGTTCAAATTCTGCCTTTATCTACCTATTAGCTGTGTGATTCTGGGCAATTCTTATTTCTACATGCCTCCAAACTGCCTAAATTTTAAGTCTTAGGGTGGAATATGCATTGGTAAAGGAAGTTCAGATTCACCACAGTGATAAAATTCCTGTCCTCTGTGTAATCACACAAAGAAGAAAATGATATACAAAAGCCTATTGGTTTCCAAGTCTAATAAAACAGTCCTCCTGATAAATCATTCAAAGTATTGTGGGGGATGGGGGGAAATCTGTCAGAGTGATAATCTAATCATTTCTTCTTTCATCAGGTCAACCAGATTTGTGTGCACGTGCTTGAAGGGGGGAAGTAATAAACTGACAAACAATCCTTACACAAGGTGGTATTGGTCTTTTTAAAGCCAAGAAAAACCCGATTTCGCCTTGTCTTTCCCATCTGTTTGGAAGAAAGCTTATGTGATTTGCATTTTTGAATGCTCATTCCTTTTAATTCATGTCCAAACAATTTGTTTCTACATTATGTTGCTTTGTTTGTAGGGAACAATACTTATACAAGTATTTCATGAAGAAAATGGAAAAACACTGCACTTGACAACATGAATTTCAAAATAAAAACCATTAAGGATGAATGACATGCATTACATAAATCTCTACCATATGTCTGAAATGGATATGTTGTACTACGCTTATTCACTAAATTCATAGCCACCAATTTATCTAGGAAATGGAATAATAATGTTTTTTAAGTCTGAGAAGAAATAGAATTATAGTAAATACTTAAGATCTATAAATGGACTTCCTTGAAGCCCTCCTCTCTGGCCTTCCTCTTGGACAATTCAGAAAAAGGAACATTAAAGGGATTATATCAATATTACAAAAATTGTTCTGGCCTCAGCAATAAATTAGTCATCACTTCCTGGCATTGGGTGGTCAAATGGATAGAATGATTTTGAACTTCTTAAAAAGAATTTCAGTCAAACCATATGAAGAACCACAGCCAAAGAATTTCTAAGTGGTATATCAGATGATACACTTAACCTCTCCAGGTCTCAGTTTCTTCAGCTATATGACGAATAATTTAAGTACATAGTCTCTAAGATTATTTCTATGTGGAAAGTCTATAATATTATTTCGGATATATCTTTTACAGTATGAAATTTTTTAAGTAACTCTTCTCATCTTCCACTGAGAAATAGAACATTTCTTTTTGCTGAAGACAGAAAATTTAGGGGAAAAATATAGAAAAATGCTTCCAGGTTAGAGATATATAATATTTATATATAGGAGAGATTAATATCCATCTTTCACATAACTGTCAAGAATAATATCCCTAAGTCTAGGTCTGATTTTTCTCCAAAATCTTCACTGATTCCATATTATTTCTAGAATAGAGTATAAGTCCCTTTCAGTGTAACTTTCATTCAACTCTCCTGTCTTATTTCACACTATTCTCTAGGATGTCCCTATGTCATGGGAAAAGAAACTATTTGCTTTGCCCTAAATTCAACATTCCATTACATTTCTCTATGCATTTGAATAACCCATGTTTCATGTCCAAGATGTATTTCTTCCTCATTTTTATCTTTCAAAATCCAGATCTTTCATTGCTCAGAAACTTTCCCGGAGTCTTTCCAAACATTTAGTGCTTCCTTCCTCATTATATTTTTGACAGCTTGCTCTGAATTCTGCTTTCACTCCTTTATCACCAAGCCTACATTATGCTTTTCTTTTTATATTAAATCCTTCTGCTAGAATGTAGGCTCCTTGAGGGCAGAGAATATTTTGCTTTTGCCTTTGTATCTTCAGTGTCTTATATATTACTTTGTATTTAGTAGGAAATTTTTTTTAATTGAGTTAAGTTGAAAATTCTCCTTTACTCCTGTGCTAATTTTTTTTCCTCAAAAGCATAAATATGCCTTTGTTATCTAAACAAATATGACTGTCTCAGGCAGAATGATTTGTCAGTCTTTCAGACCATTAAAATATTGGAATTCTTTGAATTTTTGACACTGGTTGAGCATATTCAGTTGTTTTATTTTTATAGAATTGATAATTGGACTTAGAACTCATTAATCCAACCCCCTCATTTAATAGATGGGGACACTGAGGCCCAGAGAACATAGGTGAATTATATGAAGTTACTCAGATAATAAAAGTTTGTATTTGAACTTGGATTTTCTGTTTCCAGATATGCAGCTTTTTCTATGAATCCCAGAACTTGTGTGAAAAAGTAACTTCAGAACCAGACCAGTTATTTCATTCATATTGGAAATTCCCAGTAAGGGAAATCCCTCTCCCAAGGGATTCCTTGGAAACTCAGAATTTTAACATTTTCTAAGGCAAAGATTTTCCAAAGATCACATAGCCAATGTGTATAAGAGTTGGAACATAAAATTAGGTCGTTCTATCTCTAATCCCAGCTCTCTATCCACTACAATAGAGGTATTAAAGATGGTATCTAGTGACATTCTGCAGAATGGACCAAACCAGATTAAAATATATTTGGTAAATATTTAACAAAATAGAAATCCAATAAAACATAGGCAATGTGAATTTGAGGTTTTCTAAGTCTATATATAGTCTACAAAAAAAATCTTATATATGGTCTAGTGGCTTCAAGTTTTTATTTGAGTTTGATATCACTATACTGGACTATCAAAAATGTTCACCAACACACAACCACAGAGGAACCATAGAGAGAAAAGGAATAAAAATCATTCATGCTCTCCCTTTAGGTAGGTGCTTATGAAATGTTTGCTGCAATAGATTTAATGTCACTTCAGAATCAAAATATATACTGCATGCATAAAGCTAGTATTGTTAGCACTCTTTGGTTATAACTACAATTCAGTTTTCAAGAGATTCATGGTTACTCAAAGTGTGGTTCAGTAGCACATATCCCAATAAGGCTTGAATGGATAGAATTATGTCTATAAAGAACAAAATGAAATCATTTTGCCAAAGATACTATTTGATAGTAACAGCCTTTTTTTTTTCTTTCCCAGAAGTCACAATAAAGGACTACTTGTTCTCACTATAATTTATTCACTATGATTGAGACATGTTTTAGAAGCCAAATTAAATATGAGCCTGGAGTCATTGCTCAAATATTGTTTACAATGAGGTTGAGGCTGTGGCTATACAACTGCAAACAATAAGTTGAAAAGTGAAAAAAAATCAGTAACAACAGTAGTTATTTTAATAACTATCTTCTGCTGCTTAGGGACAGCTGTTAAGAGAGTAATGTTGCTGCCATTCTTGGGAGCTGTCCAGCTGCAGATCTTGGAAGGCAGGGCCAGCCTCATGTGGCCAGGCAGAAAATTACACATGTGGCTGTAGGAAGCAGAGTGTTGCAAATTATATGAACTCTGTGGCTAGCAGACCCCTCCCTCTTCTGCTCCATTAATTCAGTATTGAACTCTTCAAATTGCCTCATGCTACAAATCTCCTTAGTCATTTCTTTGACTGTGTTTAACCATACTAATCAACTCTTACTTCTGATCTGGACATAATTTTTCACCTCTCACTTCTCACTTCAGCATGCCCACAGGAATAATAGCTACAGATTTGCAAGAGACCTTTAGGGTCATCTGGTCCAACCTCTGAGGAAACTTGAGGCACAAAGAGGTTATGTGATTTTTCCCAAATTCATTCTAGTGTTAAGTGACAGAGTTAGGATTTGAGTCCAGATTGTATGATGCCAAATTCAAAAATTCTGTTCTCTATAACAGTGGTGTCAAATTCAAACAGAAATGGGGCCACTAAACTACATAAAATTACATATTAACATTATTGATATTCTATCTTATTTTTTTTATTTATTTAATTTTTTTTCTTTTCTACACCACAATGCCAAAATTCATGGCAACTGATTTCAGCTTTGCAAAATGAATCTCCTATTTCTGACCCCTCTCTGAATGGGAAATCTGTCATCTTCAGAACACAAAAGTTTTTATCCCTAGAGAAGATCTCTATAATTACTACAGAATTTCTGCAGTCTTTAAGCTTTCTTCCTCCCTTCCTCTCCCCCTTTCTGCACACACATACACATACACATATGCACACATGTGATTAATATCATAAATACATATTTCTGTTCTATACATTCAACAATCAAAAGAGACACTATATATAAAGCACTTTTCAAATCTTAAAGTACTATATAAGTATTATATAATAATCATAATTATTTGCCCCCCCAGGGGCCATAATTCCCAGTAATGATTCTAATTATATTCAAAGTTTGTATTGGAGACCAAAAGAACTACGAAGAAAAGTAAGATAGGCCTTATATTCAAAAAATTTCCCTAGTGAGGGAGGCAAAATATGTATACAACTGGTCATCATAGAAAGAATGTGATAAGTGACCAGATGAGCTGTAAGAGTTCTAGGGAATGCTATTTCTAGAGGTAGAGGACTTGGGTTGTTTTACAGCATCATGATAGTGATGGGAAAACACTGGACTTGGGAGTTGTAAATAATAATAAATAATAAAGTTAAAGTGAAGGTCTCTACTTAATTAGTTATGCACCTACAGGTAAGTCATCTAATAGTTTCATATCAGTAAAATGGAAAGGATTATATGTGTACAAACTTCCTCACAGTGTTTAGGAGGCTGAAATAGATGTTATATTTGAAAGTAGTTTATAATCATAAATCTATATAAATTTATTATTCTGGAAGTAGCTTTTGGATTGGGCCTTTGGAGAAAAAGAAGAATTACAATAGATAGAAATAAAATTGGACAGAATTTTCCTTTAGTCAAACCATATAATATTGAGAATGCTAGCAAATTTTACCTATTTTCTTTCCTCTCCTCCAAATTCCTCATGTTGTAGGATAATGTTTGAAAGGATAACATAGCTGCAGAGAATTTGTGCAAATGCACTAGGGGTTCTCCCCAAAGTAAAATGCTCCTAATCAACAATAAAGACAGTATTTGACTCTAAAGCAAACATGAATGAATGGTTATTTGTTTACATATAAAATTATTTATTTGTCATGAACCCATCCATATACTGATCTGAAGTATATCTGAAGCTTCATGTTCACTTGTACTAATCCCTAACCTCAGAATTCTCTTTTTGTCAAATGGAAACTATATAAATCTATATGGAAGGAACCCTAGAAACTATCTAGTTCACCATACTCCCACTTTACAGATGAATATAGTGAGACTCAGGTGAATTGACTTTTCCCAGGTTACATAGTAATGACAGCTGAGATTCAAATACAAGTTCTCTGTCTCCAAATCCAAGGCTGTTTTCAATAAGCCACATTGTCTACTGGATGCTTTTTTTTTATTTGATATTTGGATACACAGTATTTAAACAGATCCCTTCCTCATAGCTCTCCAAATATTGGTATCATGATTTGATAAAGCAGACCTGGAATACATTAGCCCCCACTATCCCTACTCATCTCTCTTCACATTCCCAAGAGTCACAACCACTTGTTGTTATAGTGTTGTAGTCACAACCACTGATTCCTACATTTAAATTCAAACTATAGAATGACTCTTTTGGCTGCTACAGCTAAGTAGAAGAAACTACAGTTCCAGTCTCAGAGAGGGAAGGATGGAATTTTGTACCCAGAAATATCTCCACCTGTTCAATCATTTCAGTTGTGCCTAATTTTTCATGAGCCCACTTAATTTTTTCTTAGCAAAGATACTGGAGTGATTTGCCATTTCCTTCTCCAGCTCATTTTACAGATGAGGAAACTGAGGCAAGCAGTGATGTGACTTGCCCAGGATCACACAGCAAGTGTCTGAGGCTGGATTCAGGTCTTCCTGATCCCAGACCAGGCAGTCTGTCCATTGTACCTACTAGCCAGCACAGGCTCACCATCACACTCAACTCTCATTCTCTCCACATCTCTCACAGTGTTCTGTATTAACCTACATCCTTAAAAGGGAGGGACTCAAAGGTTATGAAGTTAAACTCTACTGTTTTATAGATGAGGAAGCCAAGGCCAAGGGAATTTAAATGGCTTGATTAAGACCATGTGAATGGTGAATACTGCTAGATTTTCTTTCTTCTCTCATGCATTCTCTGACACCAACTCCCAGAGGCTTGTCTATTACCACTGTGTTTGGCAAAATGACCTACATCAACCCAAAACATCTGAATAAAATAACTCCCCCTTAAGAATGACTGGGACAGCTAAGTGGAACAGTGGATATAGGGTCTTGGACCCGGAGTCAGGAAAACTCCCTGATACTTACTAGCTGTGTGATCCTGGGTAAGTCACTTAACCCTGGTGCTTCAGTTCCGTAACTGTAAAATGAGTTGGAGAAAGACCATTTCCAGTATCTTTGCCAAGAAAACTCCAAATGGGGTCATGAGTAAAATGACTGAACAACAACAAAGACAGCGACTGTCAATTAGGAGTAGCAGGGAGACTTGTGCATCTTCCACACACATCTGTTTGTTTTCAAACTCAAGCATCCCCAAAGAAATTAACTGAAAATAATTTTCAAAAGTCTGACCTTACCTTGCCATGTGTTTTTTTTTCCCCCCCAAGTATCACTCATGATAGTTTCAAATAGAAAAGGGCCAGTTGTTACTCTAAGATGCCCAGATTTCATTTTTAGTTAATGTAAACAAATAGCTAGACTAAATTATAATAGAACTGCAGGGCCATTGGATGTATTTTTCATTCAAAAGTGAAATATCTGTAGGACAATATTATCAAAAGATGCTATTATAAAAGAATTATTTTCTAGAGAGACAAAGAAGACTTTATGTGGCTGATAAAAACACTGTTCCAGTGATGAGAGAAATATGAATGAAAAGTACAGACAGGTAAGTGGGAGAAGGGAACAATGGAATCACTTGTATATCATGTTGAGGCAAAAAGGAGGAAAAGAGAACAAAAGGAGAGTCAAGGCAGAGAAGGAGGCCAAGTTTAAGTGATGTTAAGTAAGAGCAAACTTCAGCTGAATTGACAAAGCTCAGATCATTGTAGAGAATAAGCCTAAATCTTTATGTTCATTTCACTTTAACATATTTATCAAATGAAGTGAATGGTCCTACACACACACACACATACACACACACACACCCATACACCTTCTAAATGCATACTATTTTGAAGCTAACTCAGTTATATAGCAAAATTTCTTCAATTTTTCTCTTCAAGCCTGCTCTTTTCCACATAACCTAATTAGCCCTCACCTTAAGTCCTTCTGCTCCATGGAAGGATAGGTAGTTGGTAGCTGCAGTTTTCCATTTTGAAATTTAATTCAAAATATTTATTAGGTCCCTATGTTAAGGATGCTGTCTTGAGTACTGAGAAGACATACAATATTTAGATGAGACAGTGTATTATGATAGGTTTCTTGACCTTGATCTCTAGGCTAGAATTCTTTCCACTATACTTGGCCACCTCCAGGCTAAGCTGAATCTTTAATGAAATTTATTTTTTTTTAATGTATTTGACTTTTATGAGAAAATTCAAAGTACAATAAAACAAGCTTTATTAGGGATTTAGTAACTCACTTTTTCTTAAATGAAATTCCAGGGCATATCCTAAAGTCAGTACTGTACTTACTCAAGCCAATCAGCTATAGATTTTCTAACTATGATGTAATTGATATTAATATTTAAAATGAGTAATGCCCCGAAATAAAGATAAGAACTTGAAACATTCAAAAAAATTCAGTTGTGGTGCATGTATTCTATTTACTAAGGCAAGAAAACATTACATTTTAAAAGGATTTTGTCAATTAAGATTTGAAATGAAAAGGATTTGAGATTTACTATAACAGACCTTTACTAGAAAAATCTTGAGTTTATTATTTAGTTAGTTTTATATATTAATATTATTTATTGATTATGAAAGAGTTATATTCCTATACTATTCAGACACAATTTGTCTCAGTTCTATTGAATAAACATTTATTAAACACCTATTATGTACTAGCCATTGCACTACTAAGCACTGGAGATACAAAAAAGCAAAAACAAACAAACAAAAAAAAAACAGTGCCTGCCTTTTAAGGATTTTGCTATCTACTAAGGGAAGACAATACACAAAAGGAGCCTAGAAAGATAGGGGATTCTAGGGGGTTATCTCCTAGGCTCTGACCTACCAGTACAAATGCATATGACAACAATGCTTAGCGCCTGAAGAAGTAAGCCATTATATAAATATTTAAGAAGTGTATTATAAATTGAATCAGATCTCCTACTCTTCACCTCCATATAGTCTATAAAAATTGCCAAATTGGACTCCTCATTTATGTCTTGCTCTCTTCCCCATTTCTTTAATCTTATCCTCAATCTTTGTGCCTAAAATGCCTGCTCACTCCTCTTGCTCCCAATACTAATTTAGGATTTTGTTAAAATCCTTTGCTTCCTTAAAAATCCAACTCATAAATTTTAGGAAGATTTCCCTTATTCCTTCAGCTAACAGCTTTCTCTCATCTTTCCATTTCTCATAACATCTTGTTTCATTCTTTCTTTTGTTCATATGGTGTCTTGTAATTATATTTACATGGGACCAACACATTCTTTTCTTCCTCTCCTTCCCTCTACCTCTCTCCCTTTCTCTCTCCCTCTCCTTTCTTTCCATCTCACTTCCTCTCCCTCTCTCTTCTCTCCCTCTCCTGTTTCTCTCCTTCTCCCCCTCTCTCTCCTTTTCCCTCTCCATCTCCATCTTCTCTCCCTCTTCTCCTTCTCTTCCTTTCTCTCTCTCCTACTCTCCCTTTCTCTTTTGCCTCTCTCTTTGTCCTCTTCTTTTCTCTTCTCCCTCTCTCCTTCCTCTCCCTTCTTCCTTCTCTCTCCCTACCTCTCTTTCCCTCTCCCTCCTCCATTCTTTCCTCTCCCTCCCTCCTTCTCTTTCTCCCTCCTCCCACTTCCACTCTTTCTCCTATATTCTATTTGGGTAAGTACTGTGGCATGTTTCATTTTTCATATCCACAGCACCTAGCCCAATGCCTTTTCAAGCACTTAATGACACATGCTCACTTTTCCATTTTACTTTTATGCCTAGAAAGCCCTTTATAGGCATTGAGTTTTTTTGATTTTCACAACAGTTCATTCTAGTGAATCGTGTAAATACTATTTATTAGCTGTATCTCTGAGATGAGGAAACTGAGGGTGTGAAAAATTAAGTAACTTCCACAAGATCACACAAGTAATAAATGGCTGTCATAATTCTAAAACAGGTTTTGACCTCACATTCTATACTGTTCCTGTAACAACCTGTTACCTTTCTAATAAATATTTGAATTAAATTCAGTTGAATTCCCAGAACATTTCACTTTATCCAAGTTACACTAGATTTTATAATATATTTTATATTAATAATCATAAGTCACATTTATATGGTATTTTAAACTTTGCAAACTGTTTTCTTTACAACAACCCTGTGAAGTAGGAAGTGTTCAATATTTTCAGATGTTAGGGAGATTAAATCAGATATTTATCTAAAAGGTGGTAAGTGTCAAAACAGAAATTCAAACCAATTCTCCTGACTCTTTGCACTCTCTTCTACTATACCATAATCAAACAAAATCATCTTCTCTCCATGTCTCTGAAATATTGAAGACTGAATGAGGAAGAATAAAGATCTTAACTTATAGGACTGAAAAAATCTCCGTAGGTCTCTATTTTCTCATCTGTAAAATGAAAGAGGTTGAACTAGATGACCTCTATGGTTTGCCTCAATTCTAAAACTGATCTTATGAAAAAGAAAATGGAACATTAGAGTGAGAGCAAGGAATTACTACTGATACCCACCTTGTACTATTATCATCCTAAAGTGTTAAGAGCACGTTAGAAAGAGCCCCAACACACCAGATGGTCTCTCTACCCCAAAGAGGGGAGGAGATGAATGAGAATCACACAAAATGGACAGATACGGATGTAGATTGCCATCTGTATCATGAAAGGAAATACCCACAGCAGTGAGATTGCAAATCCATCGGGTACAATATTTATATCCTCTCCCCATCTTACTGCTGTCTTTATTTCTTTGGAATTTACACATTAGATGTTTGCTCTAAGAGCAAACTCAACATTAGTGAGTTTTCTCAATAAATTAGAACAGCACCAGTAAAAACATAGGACAAGCAGCCCAAAAGGCAAAAAGTCAGGTTGTATTCAGCCACATAAAGCTTCCACCTGGTTGTTATGTAGTTATGTCTGACTCTGTGTCCCTGTGAAGGACACATCAATACTTTCCATGACAAAAAACCTCAGCAGAGGTGCTGGAGTGGTTTGTCATTTCCTTCTGCAGTGGAGTAAGACAAACAAGTTATTTACCCAGCCAGCATCACACAACAGGATTTGAATTCAGGCCTTCCTGATCTCTAGATTCTGAGCTCTTTTCACTGAATCATTTAGCTATTCCACCAAGCTCTAAGGCTAAAACTAGAGAGTAAGGAAATTTTATGATCCATACTTACCTGTCTATTTTTCTGTGCCCTTTCTCTACCTCTAGCATCCAGTGCTCTGCCCCTATACATGGACAGTGTTAATGTTTATTAAAAATAACAGACATGTTATTAAAAATAACATAACAAGCTAGTTGGTGTAGTGGATAGAGCACCAGCCCTGAAGTCAGGAGGACCTGAGTTCAAATCTAGCCTCAGACACTTAACACTTCCTGGCTGTGTGACCCTGGGCAAGTCACTTAATCCCAATTGCCTCAGCCAAAAAATAAAATAAATTAAAAAAAAATAATAGATATAATAGATGGAGTACTAGATCTGGAGTCAAGAAGACTTGAATTCAAATCCTATTTGGCACTGTTGATCTGTGTGACCTTGGGCAGTTTCTGTGCCTCAGTTTCCTCACTTGTAAAATAAAGATAATAATAACACATATCTCATAGGGTGTAGTGGGGATAAAATGAGATAATATTTATAAAGTGCTTTCCAAATCTTAAAATAATAGATAAACACTAGCTATATCATTACTATTATTATTATTATTCTTTCTCATATTTAATGCTGGGTTTCCAAAGCCCATTATTTCTGCACCCCACCAAGGCTTGCCCTACAGTCAGATGTCCCATGCTCTACATTTAACTCTTTCATCTTCTCTTGAACTGCCAATAAAAACTCTTAATTTCTCTAGTTTTTTCATATTTACTAGATCGAGAAGCTAATAATCTAATTGAATAATGAAGCTGGAGTGAAAACAAGTTTTTGTGCAGTTAAGTAGCAGCAGTGGATAAAAGGGCCCAGAGCCAGGAAGGTTCATCTTCCCCAGTTCAAATCCCATCTCAGACAGTCACTAGCTGTGTGACCTTGGGCATTTGCTTTAGTTTCCTCATCTGAAAACTGAGTTAGAAAAGGAAATGTCAGTATCTTTAACAAGAAAATGTTAAATGGGATCAAACTGAAAATGACATAACTGCAGAGAAGAGCAGAAAAAAATTATAGAATTATTTTGGTTAAAATTTCCTTTTAAGCAGGATATATTTCTATAATTTATTATTTTTAATACTACATTTATTTTGGAAATTTTTTTAATCTTTTAGCCAATGAACCATAGCTTATAGTATTTTTTAAAAGAAATAGAAGCTTTAATAAAGCAATTCAGCAAAAATAATGATCATATTAACTGTCTTTGGCAGTGTTTGATATGTTACATTTCCAGAGGCCTCATTCTTCAATGATGTGAGAGAGATACATTTTTTTCTGTTTTTCTCCCAGACCAGTCTTGGTCATTGAAAATACAATTCAAGATTTCTTTGTTTTGTTCTTGTTTTTGGAGTTCTTCGTTCCAATTATATTGTTGTATTTATGAATATTGTTTTCCTGGTCATGCTTTTTCTCTCTTTATCAGATCAAATAAGTCTTCTCTGAATTCTTCATATGTGCCTTTTCTTATGGGATAATAATGTCATATATGTATGTTCGTGTAATTCATTAGCCATTCTTCCCATTATGGACATGTATTTTGTTTCTAGTTTTTTGCTACTCCAAAAAAGTCCTACTCTAAATATTTGAATTTATAGGGGGATCTTCTTTCTGTCTTTTAAATCATTGTTGGGTCAATTCCCAATATCATCCTATACCATCACCACTACCAGTGTGACCAATGTGACCACTTCTTTCAACATTGCTTATTTCTATAGTGAATCATATTTGTCAATTACCTTTATGTAAAGTGAACTTTCAGAGTTGCTTTTTACATTTCTCTTATTATTGGTGACTTGAAATAATTTTTATATTATTGTTACTATTTTTACAGTTTTATTTTGGGAATTATTTAGTTGTATCCTTTGAATACCAATCTAATAAGAAACGCTTCTTTTTCCTATATATTTATGTTAATTCCTTGAATGTGTTAGAAGTTAAAACCTTGTAGTAGGTATTTGACACTAAGGTTTTCCCCCTGTGAAATAATATAAATTCTTCTTAATGACATTCATCTTGTTCTTGCAAAAGCTTAGCAATTTCATGTAATTATCTATTTTATCTTCTTTGATTTCCTCTATCCTTTGTTTGGTTAAGAATTCCCTTTAGGGACACGGTTGTGGAAAATACTTGATCTAATTCTCTTCTAATTTTTTTAGTATGACCTTTTTAGATTCAAGTCATTTATCTGATTTGAGATTATTGTGGTATGTAGTATAAGACAGTGGTCTCAACCTATTTTTTGACAGCACATCTTTCCCAATAGATCCACTCAGATTGTTATGTGAATTTAATGGAATAGTATTGTACTACAAGAAATAGTGATTATCATGAGAAACATGGAAAGATTATTATAAACTGATACAAAATAATCAGATCTAGGAAAACAAAATATACAATTACAACAATGTAAATGAAAAAAAAAAAAAAAACCAACTACAAATCAAATTTGCAAAATTATAAAGAACAAGCCTGGTCCCAAAGAAGAAATATGAAATGATAATTCCTCTGTTGAGGTGGGGACATAAGTCCACAGATAGAGAACATCCAATATAATGCCCGCTTTTTTTCCATTATATTGATATATTTCAGTGAATTCTGTATTCTACTCTTCTATTTTTTCTTTGTTATTTTTGTTGTTGGTTTTCTTTTATAAATTTTATAATGTATTTGTTGTTTATTTAAATATAATTCACTTTTTATATTTGAAGGAAAGGGGTAGAATCTAGGTGATACAAACATAAGAGATGTCAATAAAAAATCACTTTTATAAAATAGTCTAAAATATGGAGCCTTTCCCCAAGTAATTGAGATTCTCATATTTATCAAACTGATATTTCCCTTTTTTATTTCCATTTTTTATAAGTTCCCTTGAGATACTAGTTCTTTGGTTTCTCCAAATTGTCCAGCTCAGAAAAGAAATAACAGGGTAAAATGTGTCCATAATTGGAGAAAACTCCAAGAAAACACAAATTCATGAAACATCCATGTTTTCAGAAACAAAAGTGCCAGGCAAGTCAAACCACCATCTTCACCTTGACCACTATCTTCTTTTAGACTCTGATGGAGACAGACCAGGATCTTGGGAATTTTTTTTTTTTAATCATCAGTTGTAGCTGACTCTTTATAACCTCATTTGAAGTTTTCTTGGTACATACTGGAGTATTTTGCCTTTTTCTTCTCCTTGACATAGCAGTGATTTCATCCCAGGATCCATAGTCATCATTGTAGGTAGCAACCTCCATAGAGATATACCTTAGCAATTGTTTCTTTAAGTGTTTTCACCACATTTGTTGAAGACCCTGAAAAGAAACTATTTGCCACCAAATTCTTTGACACCATCAAATGGTTCCATATCAAAAGCTAATAGGCTTTTTGTTAGTGGAAATGATATTAAAGAGGAAGCATCATCAATTACCTGTGGGTAAAATGAACCTTCAGAGTTGCTTTGATTTGCATTGTTTTTATCATTAATGACTTGCAGCAATCTTTCATACAGTTATTATTATTTTCAATAATTCTTCTTTGGGAGACTTGTAAAATGCTTTGGTACTGCAGCCTAAGAAGAATGCAGCCTTTCCTTCTGACATGCAGGTAAAACTTTCCCTTGTTGTCTCTCTCATTAGAATATCAAATTCTTGAGGGCAGGGTCTGAATTACTTTCCTGTTTGTATCCCTAATGCTTAATGCCATTCTTTGCATTTAATAAGTGCTTAAGAAATGCTTCATTCATTCATGATTATATAAGTAGGAAAAATGATTAAAAAAAAAAAAGTTGTTTTGAGCAGGTATTTTTTGAGTGATGTCTATGTTCAAGAGGTTGCCTCTACTAACCTATTTTCTTATTTTGATCTGAAATGTATTCCTAAAAATTATTGAAATAGCCCAAACTAAGTTAATTGGGTTAAAGAGGTAGTTTCCCAAAATTGCAGAATAAAGCTCATCGAGTGAATTAAAGAAGGGGTCTTTGGCCTAAATGAAGAAATGAGCATAGTCCTTTTCCCTCTCAATCCTACCTTAAACATCTATTAGAGAAATAGGGGAAATGGCCTTTCATTGTTATCTAATTGCTTTAGATTATGGAAAAACAAAAAACACATTTTCACCTCTAATTATTTGAAATTTTGTTTTTGGAGAATTTTTATCCAACTATATAAGATACTTCCCTAGTTGATGGTTTATTGAGGGTCTAGTAACACCTGAATATGTCTTTGTGTACATAGCTTAGTGTAGTGAACTGAAAGTCAGTTATAAGTTGATTTAGCTTTGTGGGTCTAGATAAGTCACTTATTCCCACTCAGTCTCACTTTTCTTTTCTGTAAAACTGGGATACATGTGAATAATGTGCATCGCAAACCTGGCTAATATTTGTATAGCATTTGCTATGTGCCAGGCACTGTTCTAAGCTCATAGCAATTGTCTCATTTTATCTTCACAACAATTTTCACAGCAGAACTTTGTGCCGTTATTATCCTCATTTTATAGACGAGGAAACTGAGACAAATCAAGATTAAAGTGATTTGTCCAGGGTCACACAGCTAGTAAGTGTATGAGGTTGGATTTGAACTCAGATCTTCCCAGCACTTTGACTATTGTGCTAACAAGCCTCCCCTGGTAAATATGAGCTATCATCATCATTATTTATTTCTTCAGTTTTCTAATTTGTTCAATGGGGCTGGTATTTTATCTACCTCACTGGGTTGTGGTGAGGATCAAATGAGATAATAGAGATAAAGTACTTTGCACACTTTAAAGCACCATATAAATGTCACCTCCTCGGAATAATTAGGCCTTATTTAATCCAAATTTCAAGACTTTATACAAAAGGTATGTGTACATGGGAGGGGTGATCAAGAAAATTCTCAGTGAAGTTTGTGCTCTTGAAAACCTAACAAAATAGAGAAATAAATGTGAGGAACTATTATTGGGGGAGGATAGACATCATAATTTTGGGGGAGAGAAGGTTTGGATATGGGAAGAGCTGGGAATAGTTGTAGCTCCTTGAAATAAAATGTTAAAAGATATGGCATGTGTTTAGGATAGGACACTTAACAATCTGACATATGTTACTGTTAGATGTTCATTCCCAAATTACAATCTCAGCAACTTTCCACAATCAGACATGCAAATTAATATGGGTACTGATCCATAGCCAGGATGAAATTAGGACATAGGTAAAAAAAAAAAAAAAAAAAAAAATCCAACTGTGGACAAATAAACTTTTTAAAATTTATGATGTAGACCCACAATCATAAGTACCATTATTTTCAGGGTACTGCTGTCTGATCACTTAATCTGTTATCACCACGTGTTTGAAAATGTGCACAAGATTTAGGAAAATTTATAGAAAAACAAATGGCATCCTCAATCCACTGAGCCAAGTATTCTATTTCTGACAGTGACACCATGAGATTTTCTGTGGGAAGATGGTTATTCTCTATGAATGGACTCCAAGAATCTCTAGCTTCTCTGAATAGCTCATGGGGTTATAATACATGCTTCAGTTTCACACATCACATCTATTTATATTTTCTAAGTAGCACAGTGAATAGAGAGCCAAGCATAGAGTCAGGAAGACTCCACTGGGCTCAGACACTTACTAGCTGTATGATCCTGGACAAGTCACTTAGCCCTGTTTACCTAACTTTCTATATTGATAAAATGGGCTGGAGAAGGACATGGCAAACCATTCCAGGATCTTTGCCAGGAAAAATTTCAAAATGACATCATAAGGAGCAGAACATTACTGAAATGATTAAACAAAACCAGCAACACAGCCTGTACTATCTGGGAATAGTTAATTAACTATCTTCCCCACTACCTAAAATAGTTGTCCCAAATTTTTTTCCTTAAAATTTTACAGGATGTCACCTCAGTCTGTATTTTGTGGATGAGTCTGTTTGCAGGCTTTTGTAAATGTCAATCATATCCCCTACCTATAACCTTGACTTAACTTAATCTTTGCCTTCCCAAATTGGAATTCATTTTTTTTATCTTTTATAGGCACATCCCCTCCCATCCCTCAAGTAAAGCAAAAAATGCCATTTATGTGGAGTTTTAAAGTTTATAATGCACATTACAGTTATTTTTTGAGACTTAGAACAGCCCTATGAAATAGTTGTAAAGTTATCCTCTCTCTCTTCATTTTATGGAACCTGAGGCTGAGAATAATGAAATGCCTTGCCCTTAGTCAAGCAACTAGCAAATCCTAGAGTCAGGATTTGAAGCCAGATCTTTCTGACTGTCCATTCCTTTCTCTCTTATGTCAAACTGTCTGGTGAGTGATCTTTCTTAATATTTTGGTTTCTGTTTGATGGACCTTTTTCCACTTCCAACGTATTTGCATGTGTTTGCACAGTGCTTGACACATAGTAGGCTCTTAATAAATGTGTACTGTCTTGCTATTGGTAAATTAATTCATCATTCCCACTTCAGCATTTTGATGATCTGCAATTTCCTCACTGTTGAATTTCCCTCCATCAGTGTAGAATGTAACTCCTCTATACCTTACTAGATGTCCACATTGAAAAAAAAACTCATTAGTCTTCAGGTAATGGTGTAGGGCCTCTCCAAATTAGCCCAGTTTGTGTATGTGTGACAGATATAATCCATCACTGGACCCATATTAAAGTCTTTCCAGCTTGATAAGGCCTACTACACAGCATGTTTTGCAAGAACCAAAGATCACATCTCAGCCATGATGAGTGATTTCAATGAAATGATAAATGGGTGAATAAATGAGAAAAAATATCAAGCACTTGCTAGATGCTGAATACTGAGAGCTGTAGGAAATATTTAGTTCCTGACCTCAAAAAGTTTGCAGTCTAATGGAGGAAATTATTCATAGGGGGATCATGGCCTGGAAGAGAAATGCTGGTCAAGAAAGTTAAAAGAGATTGTGAGTGTAAATATGGAAAAGTAGATTGTCTCCATATATGGAAGCATTAACAGAATTTATTTGATTATTTTTCATAGGTCCAGAACTAGAGGGAAGAAATGTCATGTGCTTCCAAATATATCTTAGACATAACTTTCATTGCCCCACCTTCACCATAGCCTATATCAATCCAAATTGTTGTTCTATAATACTTAACTTTCCTTCAACACTTAGTTTAAAAGAATATTTCTGCTTTGAAATAATAATATTGGATTTCAAATTAATTTATAAAACATAGCCAAGGAACTAATGTATAACTGGCAGAAATCTGCTAGTAAATGTTTAACAACTGGCTCTTATGGGGAATGGACAATGGTTTAATTTGCATTATTATCATTTTCTCCAATATTTTCTTAAATTTAGTCAATCAGCAAAATACTTAGTCAAGCCCTGATTTGTACCATTTGTTGATTTCCACAACATAAAATGCTCCTGCTAAAAATTTAACAATTAACTCTCCTGAAATAAGAACCAACTGTAGCATACTGTTTGACTGTTTGCTGAGGACACTCTTTTGCTTTGCTCAGTTGACTCAGGAGGCTCAGTGATAAATGCCTGCAGAATTCCATTGCCTCTTTTATAAATGCATTATTTCTGTTTGAAAGATTGTGGCCCTGTGGTCAGGAAACCATCTCAAAATTAGGAAGACTTGAATTCAGGTCCTATTTTTGATATATATCATGTAAGCCTGACCAAGTTACTTAACCTCTTAGTGATCCAAGGCAACTCTAATTTATGAATTATATGTGTATGTGTATATACATATACATATATAGATGTATACATATGTACATACATATATATATACATGTATGTATGTGTGTGTGTGTGTATTTACCTTAATTATGCAGTTTGGGGGATTAGACCAATATATAAATATGCATGTATATCATGTGTACATACATTACTTAATCTGGTGACGTGCCTTATATGACTCATCTCTAAGATCCTATATATCAGAAAGCAGTCTTTCCTCAAGAAAGGTCAGACGGAACAAATATCTATTAAGTACTTACTATGTACCAGATTCTATGCTAAATATTTTATAAATATCTCATTTGAGCCTCACAATAATCCTGGAAGGAAGGTGCCATTATTATTTACGTTTAACAGTTGAAATTGAAGTTAAATGACTTGTCCAGGATGACATAGATAATAAGAAATCTGAGGCTAGATTTGAATTTAGGGATTCCTGACTCCAAGCCCAGCAACATATCCATTGGGTGCCATTTTCCTCATTGGAATTACCCAGCTGTATTGAGACCACAAGCTTGGTCCTAGAAAGAAAAAAATGTACTTGGTGGCATTCTGTGAATGAAAAACACTTGAGGAAATGAGAAAACATGACAATGCAGAGGAACACAAATGATATCATTTTTTTAAAAAGCATAGATGTGTTCAGTCATGGCTATTATAATTGGAACCCTGAGTGGATAATGTGCATTTTTAAGAGGATTTAAGTGAAGTTAGGTGCTCTGTATCGTCAGCTGATTGCTTAAAGAATAATAATGTCTGGGCAAAGGTACACATTTTGTAACTGGAGAGGGTCAGAGACCACTTCTTAATGACAAAGACAGTAAAAGAAGCTGGAGAAATAGTATTTAGTGAAGATGAGAACCAGGCCCAAATCATGCAGACAGGAAGCCTTCCTAAAACAAAGAGGTTTCAAACCATTAATGGAAGAGGAGGAAAAGGTCACCTGGAGACTCTCACTGAAGGTCAGAAAATTGGGTCATATTGGCAGTGATGGCAGCGGGAAGGCTTGTTTAAATGAGCTTCCCAAATGCGTCCAGGGTTTTGTTTGTATGTCTGAATGATACTTTTTATTTAAAGTATACATAATGAGGGAGTTTAGCATCTGTTCCTGTCCAGTTGCTTTGCTTTAGAGGAAAGATGGAAATTCTCAGAGGCCTGTATATCTTTCAGCCCAGAAACAAGCATAACAGAAGTCTGTAAAGAAATTTCATTCAAAGGAAAGGTGCAATCATTGGTAATTATGCCTTGTTATTAAGGAAATTTGCACAGGGAGATACGTGTTTACCAGTTCTCTCCAGATAAAGCCTAATTTTATTCTAGAAAATGACATGTTGACCTAAAAACTGTTTAGAGCCTTTGACTACTAGGTTGGTGGGGATGGGGGGAAAGGGAGAGAAGGGAGGAGCAGGGAAGTTTGCCTCTTCTAACGTCATGGCCCCTTTTAGATCATTCTTTTCCTGCTGATAGCCATGAGGACTTTAAAGCCCATTAGGGAAGAAAATGTTCAGTCTATAAGCTTTGGAAGCACATGAGCTGATGAATGTTCTATAAACAGAACTGAGGTTCATTTTAGGCAGGAATCAGTTTTCATTTAGTTGGGGGCTAATTATAAATTGAAGTGTTATTCCCTTTGATGGACAATCCAGTTACATTTAAATTCAAATTAACATCTGGTGTTTAGACTTTTTATCCTGCAGTCTACCTGAAGCAGTGCAGAGCCCAAAGAGAGCTCTGTGGCTGGAAATCTTTGTTGCATTTGGGGACCAATAAAAAAAAAAAAGATTTAATTTAATAAACAGGCACACTAAATGCATTTTTAGAACTATATTCTAGTAAGACACAAAGTAAAATTGCTTTCTTGTCTCTTTATTCATTAAAATGAATGTCGCAATAACCTGAAATCATTATATTAAAAAAAATCAACATGGACCTCAGACAATGAATATTATTCTCCAGTTTTCATATTTATATCCATCTATCAAGGGGCTGAAAATTCTTGACCGTAATTACATGCCCCAAATACCTGATGATTTTACATTTGCTATGGGAATTCACGGGGATTCGTGGTGGACCATTTAAAATAAAGGAAAAAAGTGGTTCCAGAGGGTTATGACAAAGTTGTGGACATGAGCATGTACCATGAAATCCATTTATAAGTGTTTCTTTTTTTAAGCATAGAATTAACACACTGGCATTTTCCCCAAAAGTAATTAACCTGAGTTTGTAAGATGACAGAAAGCTCTTCTTATGACATGGTTGTCTAAAATTAGTGGTGATATCTTATTTAGAGCTTTCATTTGACAACTGTTACTACTCAATGGTCACTCTTAAAATATATATAAATGTCTAAGATGATTGGGGTAATTATTTGGAGGGATTTAAAGCAAATCAGCATAACTTAGCAAAAAAAGTTGGGAAAAAATTATCTGCACTCATGTATGCCTAAAGCTACTTTGAAAGACTCCCAGAGTATTCTTTGGTCTTCCAAAAGGTTGTATAATAAAGATAATTTAGTTAACAGATAGCTCTGTTGAAAACTGTAATCAGGCATAGAATGTATGACCAATATATGCCTCCAACATTTCTAATGTCAAAGAAAAGGGGTTAAAAAGAGATTTGTAATTTGTTTGGTGGTATATGAGAGATTAATTTCTCAAAGATCAAAGGTTAGTATTGTAAGACCTGGAAGGAACTTTTGAAGGCATTTAATTTTACCTCTTCGTTTTATAGATGAATGGAGTCCAGGAAATGAAAATATCTGCCCAAGATCATATAAATATTAAGCAGCAAAATCAAGATTCAAACCCAGGTCCATTGTCTCCAAATCTAGGATTATTTCTCATTTAGGGAAAAATTACTTTTGGGAGCTAGCTTTTTTAGCATTGGAAATATATGCTAAAGGATATGTTATATCCTTTGTGAACATGGGGATGTCTTACTACAACCTGTCTTAACTCATCATAGGATTGGACTGTCCTAAAACTGCAACACGATTATGATGTTGCTAGAATGATCTTCTGTAGTATCTATTAACTTACCTATTCAACAAACACCTACCAGGTGCCCCATAATACATGAGCTACATTGTGGAGTAGAAATAACAAAGCTTCCATTGACCTATGCAAGGCTGTTAATTCTTGGGGAGCTAGTATCCTATTTTACTGATTAACCAGTGATGATTTTGGGGTCAATAATGAAAATAGGGATCATGGAATCATGGATCTAGACCTAGAAGTTACCTTAAAGGCTAACTTGTCCAGTCTTCTTATTTTGTAGATAAGAAATGAAAAGCCCAAACAAGTAAGGATGACCTGACCGAAGTCACCTGGCAGAGCCAGGATTTGAAGCCAAGTCCCCAGACTCCAAAACAGAGCTCTTTCTAATATACCCTAATTATTCTTTCTCATTTTATGGATTAGGAAACTGAAGCCCATTGATGTTCTATGGCTTACCTGAAGTCACACAGGTAGTAAACAGCCTACCCAGGGTTAGAATCGTAGCTTTCTGACTCCAAATTCTACTCTTTGCTCTACTGTACATAATAGCATCTATATACTCGCGTTTGAAAAAGCTGGACTGTTGGAATCCTTACTAACTGCTAAGTAATTAGAGTTGATCTAATTTTACAAGAAGTTGTTTTCGGGATGAGGGGCCCAGCCCCAGGGCCCAAGGCAAAAAACACTTGAGAGAAAACCCAAAACCCCATGTCCAAAATGTAACCAAGGCTTTCACTGGGCTTCTAAATGTATATTGACCCAGAAGAATGAGAGGCAAGGCCCAGCTCCAAAGTATCAATCAAAGGACAGGTGGGGCATGATAGCAGCCGAGGTTACACCCAGAGAGACTTTAGAAATTCAGAACTCTGATGTCATCAATCAACAGAAAAACAATCATAAAGGATATTGACAGGTAATAGCATTGGGATGAATTGAATAAGAAAATATTCAATAGAAATATGTTGGAGTTCAAATGTTGGAGTTTGTTCTCAGAGGACAGCCGGTTTAGAGGCTTAGAGCCCTTCGGATGTCTCCAAATCCAAAGGTTCTGTCCTTCAGCCTCTGCCTCTGCCTTCTTCTGCCTCCAACAGAGATGGAAGATCTCTCTTATCTCCTTCTGGGGGGCCCAGGCACCAATTTGCCGCGGAGAGAGGGCTTCTGGCGTAGCTCCACTGAAGTCCGTCAAAAGTGTTCTCTGCAGCAGAGTCGTTTCTCTCGAGTCTAGCGCGATCAGCCAGCCAAGAGGAAAAAATGTATTCTGCCATAGATCCTTCATCGCTGGCTTTTTATCTGCCTCTTCTGAGAGAATGGGATTATGGTTTTCTCCCATAGTGCTCTCTGGCCCAATGACTTTAAGGGAGGTGTGAACTCTCTTGAAGTTAGAAAGTGTACTTTGTGAAGCTAGCATACTTGTGGAGTCCAATGAGTAAAGGTGGGAACACAAGCCTTGTCTTGATTAGTTCTACTTAGTACCTTGTTTCAGGTTCTGGCCAAAACAACTTCTTGTAAGATTAGATCAACTCTAATTACTTAGCAGTTAGTAAGGATTCCAACACTGGACGATTCAGAGGATGGAGCATTAGAACTGGAGTCAGGAGACCTGAGTTCAAATCTGGCTTCAGACACTGTGTGACCCTGAAGAACTCACTTAATCTGTTTCCTTCTAGAGAAGTAAATGACAAAACATTCCAAGTAGAACCTATAGTTTTGCTTATACTCATATGTGTTTTATATATATATATATATATCTCCTTAAATACACACACACACACACTATATATATATATGCTTTCAATGGGACTTATAATCTTAAAAAAGATTTTCCAATAAACTTCTGAAATTATATATTATTATTCCCATTTAGTAAAACCATTAAACCAAGTCAAATCATTTGCCCAAGGTCACAGTGTTTCTAAATGATATAGCCAAGATTCTAAACCTTAATACCTTAAATCTTATTATCTGACTCCCACTCTAATATTCTTCCAGGGAGCAAGCTGAAAATTGGAATCAGAGAAGGCAAGTTGAAGTCAGACAAGATGAATCACTGTTCTGAAAAGGAGACATCTTCCCACTTTCCTACCTAAAGACAGTAAATCACTAAGACAGGAAAAGATAATGATAAATGTTAGAAAACTAGGACACCAATGCATTGTTAGTGAAGTTGTGAAATGATCCAACCATTCTGGAGAATAATTTGGAACTATGTCAAAAGGGCTGTCAAACTGTGCAAACCGTTTGATCCCAGCAGTGTCTCTACCAGACTATATCCTAAAGAAATCATAAAGGAGGGAATAGCCCCCACATTTGCAAAAATGTTTATAGCAGCTCTTTTTGTAGTGGTAAGAAAGTGGAAATGAAGTGGATGTCCATCAGTTGGGGAATGGCTGAATAAGTTATAGTATATGGATGTAATGGAATATTATTGTTTCATAAGAAATGATGAGCAGGCTGATTTCAGAAAAGCCTGGAACTGATGCTAAGTGAACTGAGCAGAACCAAGAGAATATCGTATATAGTAACAATAAGATTATGTGACAATCAATTGTGATGGACATGACACTTTTCAACAATAAAGTGATTCAAGGCAATTCTAGTGGACTTGGGATTGGAAAGTACTATCCACATCCAGAGAGAGAACTGTGGAGACAAAACATAGTATTTGTACCTTTTTTGTTTGTTTGCTTAGTGTTTTTTTTTTTTTCTTTTCTTGTGTTTTTTTCCCTCTTGATCTGATTTTTCTTGTGCAGCATGAATAATATGGAAATATATTTAGAAGAATTGCACATATTTAATGTATATCAGATCACTTCTCTTGGGGAAAGGGAGAAAAATTTGGAACACAAGGTTTTGTAAAGGTGAATATTGAAAACTATCTTTGCATGTATTTGGGGATAAATACTATAACTTAAAAAAAGACAAGAAGCCACTACTTGGCACAGCAGGTAGAATGCTGGACCTGGATTCAACCTCATTTGCTTTTCTTTTATGTGATTCTGGACAAGTCACTTACTCTCTCTCTGCCTCAGTTTCTTCAACTGTAAAATAGAAATAATAATAGCATTTACTTCCCAAAGTTATTTTGAGGATCAAATGAAATGAGATTTCTACATAGTAGGTTCTTAATGAATTTTTATTCTTTCCTTCTTTCTATTCTATAGCTCCCCAAAACCATAGGTCAAGACACTGGAAGTTGGGACAACAAGGCATCCATTTATAAACTTCTTCATTGCCAACTCCTTTGAAACAAAGTATTTCATTTGTCTTTGTTTTTCATTAGATCCCTGAACAAAGAAGATACCAGTAAATATACATTGTATTTGAATTTGAAAATGGTTTTCTAGCTCTTTGGCTACTACCAAGGTGAATTTTATTTTCCCTATTATCAATTTTTTTTTCCTATCTAATTCTTCTTTTTTTTTTCTCTAGAATGCTAGAAATGAAAGGGACCATATAATCCAACCTCTTATTTCACAAATAAAGAAACAAAAGCCCAGAAAGTTCACGTAATTTGCCCAAGAAAATACTACTAATTAAGCAGCAGGGCTAGGATTTGAACCCAGGCCTCCTAATCTTGGCCTAGTGCCTGTTGCCCTCCCCCACATTGCTTATGTTTTTTCCCTTTCTACTTCTTTTTTTACATTCCAATTTTTGCTGCAAAAATTATTTAGCCAAGCAATTTGATTTTTCAGATGACACAACAGAAGTCGACATACTCCCCATTACCAAAATCATATATCAAACTGTACCACTTTCTTTGGCTTTCATAGGAATATTTTTTAAGAAGTGACATTCCTAGAGAAGTGATTGTCCCTTCATCCCTAGCTCTGAAGTTCCAGAAAGAGTAGGACAAAGGGATATGAGAAACTTGGTATTCCCCATGATAACCCATGATACCATTATAATGGTATAATTGGTATGGTGCAATGGTAAAATGGCATAATATAATAATATATAATATAATATCATAATAATGATACCATTATTTAGAGCTCAAGGGGACCTTTCACCTATTTTAAAGAGGCTATAAAATAAAGTTTACATGCTAAAAAGGACTATATTTGGGATCAGATGATCTAAATTTGAATTCTGATTCTTCTACCCAGAGAATCCTTATGCCCAGAGAGTTCAAGAGACTTGACCAAGATCTCACTGGTAGTAAATAGAAGAGTCAGAATTCAAATTTAATCTTCTGATTCCAAATATAGTCCCCTATTGTGTGTAAACCTGTTGGGTTATATGTATTAAGGACATAGGAGTCCCATTCAAAAATGATTGTGTCTGTCATGTGGGTCTGGAAATAGCAGCCAGCCTTGAAACTTAATCACCATTGTTTCTTTGGGAAAGTACATTCTGAATTCTGACCGGTTTTCAACTGGTTACATTCTAAAACTTCCCTTATAAACTGGGAGTTGTTTGTACTGGCTGTATTCATCACCCATTGTGGATGAATATACCTGTTCCTGTAGTCATGTGTCACATTATTTCATGTTAGAGTTCTGTGTTGTCAACAATTTACTTTCTCTACCATGAACAGCTCAGCCTATTGTATTTTATCAAAGGAATGGGGGTCTGAGCTAGAGAGATGCTGTGGGCCTAGGCATTAGAACAAGGGAGGGAAAGGAAGAGTCAATGTTTACAATTGTTAACTTTTAACTTGCTTAACTTGTTTATAAAAATTGTGTGAATCAGCCTGAATAGGGAAGCCAAAGATCATGGATTCTTGGTGCTGAGTCCTGCCAGACTGACTTGCTATTCCATTTGCAACCCTGTTAGATAGCTTGTCACAAAATGCAGTGAGAAATCTGTATTTGCCCTCCATGTGTTATTGTTCAGTGATCCTCTTGAAGAGGAGCCCATGATTTGTGATCTGGATCTAAGGAACAACTTTTTGGTTGATTAAAGCCATTGCTGGCTTTTGGACAGTTGACAAAGCATTGAGGAGAGGATGGAGTTAAGAGCAGGATCATATTTAATGGATACCTAGCTGTGGCTTTCTATACAGCTGAACAGTGTACAGTGTTCTGTACAGTAAAAGGGGGACTGTGCATGTCTGCCTTATTTGGAAGCTTGACTGGTTTTGCATGTGCTGCTTGTGCAAGATAACACAAGCAGTGAGATTGTAAATATAGCCATGCTACAGAGATGGAACAACAGTGGAATACATATAGGCAGTCCTCCAAAGATAACCCACTGATGGAATAAGTACAGGAGACAGCACAGTTTCATTGGCCTGGTCTTGACCCACTAACAGGCCATAGTAACTAAGATGAAGAGTGTTTTATTTCCCTATTTCATTTTTTTTTTCTCAGCTTAATACCCCTTTCAGTTAAGCGCATGCAGAGCATCTGTGTGTGTGTGTGTGTGTGTGTGTGTGTGTGTGTGTGTGTGTGTATTGGGATAAGATGAAAAATTCCTCCTGGGGGAAGTGTCTAATGACCTCTCCCACTTTTTATTCAGGAATTTTTTTTAAGAGTCTGAAAAACTGGATAAAAAGAGAAGAATAAAAAGTAATTGCCACTTAATTAACTGTGTGGCCTTTGGGCAAGCTACACATTTTCTGTAAGTCTCAGTTTCCACTTCAATAAAACAGGAATAGGTATTATTACTTTTCCCTACTTTTGATAAATGTTGTGAGGATCAAATGAGAAAATATGCTTAAACTCTAATGGTCAAGATACTAGGATGGAGCCTGGTGAATGGAAAAGAGTGTTGTATTTGAAGTCTGAGAACTTAGTCTCCAAAACCTAGTTTTGCTTCTTATTATCTATGTAATTTTTGGATAAGAATAAAACAAGCATTGCTTAAGAACCTATTATGTGCCCAACACCATATTAATTTCTTTACAAATATTATCTATCTCATTTGTTCCTTACTACATTATCAGGAGGTCAGCTACTAGATGATCCAGCTACCCACTTTATCCTCCAGCTACTTCCTAAGCCACTACTCTAAGCCTCAGTTTCTTCATCTGTAAAATGAAAAAGTTAGACTTATATAGATGATCTTTAAAAGTCTTTCAATTTATATATAAATAATTCCTTGTTCCCTATGATCCTGATTCTTAGGCCAGTGTGATTTCCACACTGCTTAGAACTAAATTACACTCTTTCTTTTTGGGCTTTGATTGTAGGCTCCATTCAGTGTCTGTGGACTCAGAAGTATTGAGTGATCCTGTTTTCATGTCCACTCCCAAAATTATTCACTGGCTCTGACATTCTATTTTTATTTGTTTTGTAAAAGCCTTGTAAAAATAAAACACTTGGATCAAAACATCAAAACTCTTATTTCATGTAGAGTCACTCTCAGCTTATCTAGGCCAACAAAGTATATTCAAGCAGCAGTCCTTAGGGACCTCCTTTTGGAATATATAAGAATAATTTGTATTTAGTATAACAATTACTTTATGTAAATGGATGCTTCTAAAGTGATTAACCTATTTAAATGGACAAATTGCTTTCAAATGTCCCCCTCCCCATGTGATCTTGTTTACATTGCTAATTTACTAAGCAAACCTTGTTTTCCTTGAGAGTTAAACAAACAAACTTGAACCTAGCAATATGCTAAGTAAGGGCTGGTATGTTGAATATTGATTTTGGCTTTAAGAGACCCGAATTCTTTTAGGCTTAGCACCGTGACTTACTAAGTGTGTGATTTTGAACAAGTCTTGTAACTCCTGACCCTTGATTTTCTCTACCTTGTAAGGGTAAGCTGCAGCCAGTTTGAACTAACTCAAGAGTCAATTGTTGAATCTTTAGTAAAAGTGTTTACAATTCAGAAATCAGTAAGATTACAAAACAAGACTGGATTTATTTTTTTCTGGTTGTTTAGATTTAAGAAAGTGCCATTGTTAAAACTGTTAATCAAAATGTTAATAATGTTAATGTTAATAATGCATATTAAACCTTAAAGCATCTTGTGGATACATCATTTTTTCCCCTAGAAGGCTGGTTGTTAAACATTAGCCAGTCCAATCCTGTTACTATTATATAACAATCTCCTCATCTTGGAAGTTCACTCTCTTCCCTTGGAGTCTTTAAAATGGAAGGATATACAATCCTTATAACCCTTCAGTCTGATTGCTTGATACTTCTAGAACTTCTGTTTTAAGGAGATTGCCTAGGGGCCATGTCTTCATTGTTCTCTGGTCTCTACTCAATTTTCTGGACTGACTCTATCATACCCCCAACCAAGGTCTTTTCCTTTTCCTTTTCTACTTTCTTTTTTGTGTTGTCTTTTCTGTTAATGAGGAATGTGAGTTCTCTGAGGGCAGGGGCTGTCCTTTCTTCTTGTATTTGTGTTCCCAGTGCTTGGCAAAGTGCTTGGTATATTCATAAATGCTTGTTGCCTTGTTAATGTGCAAATCTTCTATGCTTCAGTTTCCTTATCCATAAAATGACAAAACAATAACAACTAGCAAAAAATATCCACCATCTAAGAGCATAGGGTGGAACTTACAAAGAGACAAATTGAGGGTAATGTGAGGATAAACTTCTTTACAGTTAGAGCTGTCTAAAATGGGTTATCCCACCCAGAAAAGTGGCAGATTCCATTTCTTTGGAGTCTAAATTTTATCACTTTTCTGGTAAGTAATAGTTGGAGTTCCTTTGACTTGCAAGTTATATTAAAGAGTCACTGAGATCCATTCCAGCTCTCAAAATCTGAGTTCAAAAAGAGCCACAGGGAAGCAGGGCAATGTTGAAGCTACCAGCTGAAATTTAAGCTATCCAGAAACAACAGCAAACTGAACATTGTAGAAATCCACAGCGTCATGTGCACTCTGCTTTTTCTGTTCTTTATAAAATGAAATGTTCATGTTGATTGGTATTTCTCAGGTTTATAATAAAAAGGTTTAAAAAAGGAAAGTCATTTAAAAAATAAAAAGACACCTGTCCTGCTTTAATCCTGACATTGTTTGAGGACCATTTGGAATAATATAGCATCTATGACTATCCAAGATTACCCCCTACCTAAAATGGTCTCCTTTCTCACCTCTACCATGTAGAATCCCTTTCTTCAACCTCCTATGAGAAACCTTCCCAAATTTTCCCATTTATTAGTGGTCAGCACATGTTTTCCACTCTAGCTAGGAAGGAAGGAAGGAAGGAAGGAAGGAAGGAAGAAAGGAAGGAGGGAAGGAAGAAAGGAAGGAGGGAAGGAAGGAAGGAAAGAGTGCTATGCCACAGTCTTTTTGAACTGTTCTACCTCAGTTTCTCTGCACTAGTTTCCCTTATTGTCCTGAGTTTCCCTGAATTGTTCTCTCTCAGTTTCCTTAACTGTTCTGCCTCAATCCCCTTAGTTGTAAACTCCCCCTCTGGTCCAATAAGACTGAGGACCATTTGCTCTAAGGTTATAAATTGTCAATGTGAGACTCAAGATGAGGGGGAGATCAGACATCCTGACTCCTAACTCCTTCTGCCTTCAAGAATTTGTGACACTACCCCTCTAAAATATTCCAAAAGATAAGACTATCCCAGATACCTCATTGACATCCTTACTTTTGTTTATTCAGACGTCCTGACTCTGGCTTTTAGTAAGAATTTATGGCCTCCCCCCATCCTGACAGAACCAAATGGGTCTGTGAAGAAGTTTTCCCGCTACTTTCCCCTTCTTTGTTTGTAAAAGGTATATAAGGATTTGGGATTTTCCCATTCATCGCTGGATACTTTGAGACACGAGTCCTGTCCAGTCAATTATGCTCTCCAATTAATAAAATAATAAAAACTCTCTAATCTCTATCCTGCCTCAGTTTCTCCTGCATTACCGAAGGAAGGAAGGAAGAAAGGAAGGAAAAGAGGGAAGAAGGAAGGAAGGGGGAAGAAAAAAGAGACTTGTATTTACTACTTTATTATTGTTTTCTTTTCAATACAATGAAAATTCTTTAAGGTCAAGGGCTACTTTTGTTGAGGTTGGAAAGGGGACTCCAAAAGTTTGGGGTGGTAAACCAGTGTCAAGAGGCATCTCAAAACAATTTGCATGCTTGAACCCATTTCCTGGTCAAGGGGCAAAATTTTATTTTAATTATAAGGCCATTACAAGTGGACTAAATTCCAAGAGAATTTAGCAGAGTGCTAAGAGAGAAAACACCTTTATTCAGCTTTCTGTCATTGACATGCTAATTCCGTGGCCCAGAGGTAGGACTAGCAATGGCAATTTCCAGAGTTTGAGCCATGGAACTATCCTGAGGCCAGAAGCTATCTGACAGTCAGCAATGAATTGAGGAATGATCTATTCAGAATCAGACAGATTGCTGTTCTTAGATTGGGAGTGTGGGAAGTCCCTAAGGCAGACTCCAAAGCCAGAAGATTTAGGAATACTGACTTATTGTTAGAACAGAATCCCTCCTCCCCCCCTGCCTAAAATCTGGAGACCTCAAGATTATTGCTGTCTCCCCTAAAACTAATTATAACACTTTCTTTTTTGACTTTGCATTCCAAATTCTTAACTTAGTGCTGCCATTTTTCCTACTTCCTTTCTCTCTTTTTTTCCTTTTTATTCCTTTTTCCTTCCTGCCTTCCCTTCTTCTTTCCTTCTTTTTTCCCTCCTCCCTTCTTCCTTCCCTGCCTGCCTTTCCTCTCTATTTTCTATCCGTCCTATGAATTGTGATCTCTTTAGTATACAAAATTTTCAATGTGGAAGCTCCCTGCTGATCCTTATCTGGTATTCTTCTGCAACAAATATCCAGGAGAGTTGCCTGAGATTCGAAGGTTAAGTGATTTGCTCAGAATTAGATGTTAGACTTCAAGCCAGATTTTTCTGATTCTATCTACTATATAATTCTAGCATATCATATGTGTTTGAATAAGTGATTGTTGAATTATATTGGATTATTAATAATAAACCATGTCTGGCAAGAATTATTACAAATTCTAAATTAGGCATCCTACTTTAAGTGCTTAACTTTATAACCTTGGGCAAAGCATTTAACCTCACAGTCTCAATTTTTAATCTCTAAAATGGGAATGACTTACTAATTTGCTGGGAGGACTAAAAGAGATAATATGTCTTAAGTGCTTTTCAAACCTTAAAATACTATATATCTGTGGGCTGGGAGGTTAGAATTAGAAGTCACCAGAAAAATTTTCTAGTCCAATACCTTCATTTTACTGATTAAAAAAAAAAAAAGGCCAAAAATCAGATGGATTTTCCAAGGTCATTAAATGAATTAATAACAAATCTGAGATTAGAACTCAGACTTCCTCACTCGTAGTCAGGACTTCATTTCATCATAGATCTTACATGTATCACTGTCTGCACATGCACACAAGTGACCAATTAATAGACTTTGAATTAATGAAGTTTTACTATATGTACTGAAAATCACATATTGGATATTCATTTTGTCAATCTTCTCTATTTTTTTTTAAGTAACCTTCCTACTACAACCTCTTGTCTTTCCTATGACTTTACAAAGTTTTCATCTGTTTTTTCTCCACTTCTTTTCTTCTGAAAGGAAGAATGAGCCTGGTGCTCATTTCTCCCCAGAGGGAAACTTTGCTTCTTCTTCTTTCTTCAGTGATTTTTATGGGTCCAAAGGAAGTTCAGGTTCCCTCCAAGTCACCCGTAGCAGAGCTCTCAGTAGATGTCTGTATCGTGGTCAGCATCCGTGACAGAGGTGGAGCTGCACGTCTATCATCAAAGAAAGGAGCACATTGTCACCTTTTCGGAGAGATTTCTCCAAGTTATCCTTCATGTCTGAAGGACAGACTTAAGGATTGGTTTCCTGCACTCCTCCATGGCAAGTTATGCAGCTCAGATGGGCAGCTCACTTGCTACTTGGTCAAGGTTTGTATTACTGTGTCCTTGGCAGGTCTAATTTCCATCCAGTAAATAAAACTGTGGATGACTTGGGAGTGGCTATTATCCTGTCAAAGAATAACCTTTGATTTATAAACATTATATGAGTTGGTATCAGCGAAATTTATTTTCTCCCATTACATAAAGCTTCATCATATTTCCCTGCTCTCTCCTTTTCACTGTACCTTGTGAAGGAGAACCATATTAAGGCATGAGTTTTATCATTAAGTAACTTTGGATTTTCTTATGGAAATGGCTACAACTAAGAAGCATCCAATTTTTGAATATCCTTAGCATCTGTGACTTAGAAATCAAAATGATGGGTTTTTTTTAAGTCCAGAAAATATTTTTACCTAGAAATTACAGACTTCTCTATCTTCACTCTGGCTTCCATAGACTCCTGGGGTCTTTAGCCAAACTCCCACTCCCACTGATATGTTGAGCCCTCTAGAACAAGGCAGATTATATCCCCCACTTAGGGTTATAAGGAGGGAGGAAAGGAAGAAAAGGATTGATTTTAGAAAAATATTGAAAGACTTGCATGAAATAGTGAAGTGAAATGAGTACAACCAAGAGAACATTGTATATAGTAATAGCAATATTGTTGGAAGAATGACTATGAATGGCTAATTCATTTTGAGTATTATACTCAAATCAACTACAAAGGACCTATGAAAGAAGATGTTATTCATCTCCAGAGAAAAAAACTGATAATTAGAAGTATACATAGTCTGGGAGGTGTTTGTGTGTGTGTCTGTGTGTCTGTGTGTATATGTATCTGTCTATCTGTGTCTGTGCTCTTGTCAAATGGTGGCCTTCCCTATTGCAGGGTGGGGAGAGAAGAAGACAATTTGGAACTTAAAATGTAAAATTAATTAATGAATTACATTTAAAAAAAGAAAAGAAAGAGAGGGTGGGGAAAGGAGGGGAAAAAAAAGGGAAGGAAAAGGAAAGTAAGGGAAGGGAAGAAAAGAGAAGGGAAAGGAAGGAGAAAAGAATTTTTTTTAATGTTATTAGCTCAAACCACCATTCTATTACATTATCTCCAATCTCAATCTTAATTTGTCTCTTTAATATAATCTAATCAATGCCAATTCATATCTTTTCAGTGTTAGAGGTCCTTTGATTGGCTCCTCTTGATCAACTAGTACTAATTAACTTTTACTAAGGGATTTTTATTGACAAGCTATAGCAAGAAGTTACAAAGCATTTCCCTGGTACCTGGGGACAGTCCCCTCTCTACCACTTCATTCCTTAGGGAATTTCTCTGGGGAAAGAAAGTTGTTGGGGGCCGGGCCAGGTCACAGGAAAACGGGAAACCACAGCAGAGACTGCCTCTTCCAGCTTCCCCAAGCCTGACGGGGCTTCGGACGTCTCCGGCCCTCCTCGTGGAGACAGGAGGAGGGAATCACCAGACAGAGAGCTGAGGTTGATAAAACAGTGATGTTTATTGATGTTACAAGTCAGCCGTGTCTCCCCGAACCGTCCCGTGCCGCTCTTTTTTATAGCTCTTTTCCTTCCTCCTTGCTGTACACCAATCGGGTCAGAGAGTCCTCCCCAATCCCTCCCTGAAGGAGGAGCCCAACCTTACTGTGCCTCCCCTTTCCCCCAACCAGTCCAGGCTCCACCACGCCAGCAGTGCCAGCGTGGTAGTCCAGGGATCCGGGTTAGGGTGGGCCTGACACAAAGGCGTCTCAACTCACTCCAGGAGGGTCAGGTCCAGAGCCTCTTACAGAAAGTGAGCTCAAAGTTAAAGAGGTTTTTACATAGCACTTATCCCACCAAGTTCACTGCCAAAAGAAGCTCAGCCTCTGGACAAATCATCTCTTGCTGAAGGGGCATCAGCTCAATCCTGCAGATCATTCTCAGTGCTTTATATATTATTGCTTTTATTTCATCCAGACCGATGACTTCATTCATGAGGGGTATTTCCCAGGAAAGAAACTCTAATGCAAATCAGCAACTCTTGTGGGACTGATAAGTCTTCAGGAGTTGCCAATTAATTAGTATTCATAATAATGAATCTAAACCATCAAGAAAATTAAATTATGTGGCAGGTCCTCTGTTCAAGAAGTCAGGGACACATCTGAACCATCATATGAAGATTTTCATCCAAACTAGTTAAAATAAAAGCACTTGAGGTTTCCAAAGAGATAAGAAACTTGAGCTAATTGGAAAACATGACTTTGTAGGAGAACTTGATCTTCAGGAACTCCAGAGATCTTACTATAATTCATTCTGCAGTTTACCTTGTAAATACTCTGGCTTTTCTCAGTAGGGGCCTTGGCAGTCTTTCAGGTATTTACCAACCTATTTCTAATGGTTTGTTTTGTTTCTAAAGGACCATGCCCTTTTCTGTAAACCTACACTTGTTTGAGAGACTTCTATGTATAGGCAGAGAAGGCAAGAGCAGATGGCATCAAGGTCCACTAGTCCCAGAACATCTCTACTTCTTGGATGTGGTGCTTTCCTCAATCTTTTCTGAATTTGCTTCTAGAATGAATAATTAATGAATTTTGATTTCTTTTAAAAAGAAAAGTACTATTATCACTGGAAAATTACTTTTAAACCAATTCAAAGTATACCTACCCCATATAGTCTTTCTTGATTTAATCCAATGGCTCCTTATTACTTCTGATGAGGTTTGGCTCCCCTTGATTCCCGGTCAGGGAGTCAAAAATGATGAGGTTTGGTGCAGGGCAGGGAGTAGTGGGAACTCCCTTTTGGTCAGCACAGGTCCTTTGTAAATGAATTTATGAACCCAAAAAGTTAAAATGCAAGAGAAGTTTATTATTAGAACTGAGAAGTCAGCTTATGCAGGCTGACTTCCTTGTGTCAGGGTCCTGACAGAGAAGCAAAGATCTAGTAGAAAAATCCCAACCGAGAGGTGAAGAGGGGTAGAGTCCTGTTAGGGAAATAGGTGAGGGAGGTAAAGAAGGGTAGGGTCCTGTTAGGGAAATAGGTGAGAGAGGTAAAGAAGGATAGGGTCCTGTTAGGGAAATAGGTGAGAGAGGTAAAGAAGGGTAGGGTCCTGTTAGGGAAATAGGTGAGAGAGGTAAAGAAGGGTAGGGTCCTGTTAGGGAAATAGGTGAGGGAGGTAAAGAAGGATAAGGTCCTGTTAGGGAAATAGGTGAGAGAGGTAAAGAGAGAGTAACGCTGAAAAGAGAATGTCTTTTCAGCAGGCAGAGGGGCACAGCTTTTCAGCTATGCCAAGGAGAGAGAGAGGTTCCTTGTCATGATTCCCGTTTTTAGGTCCTCTTCAAGGGATTGAGCTGGAGGAAGCTTGTTATATAGGCAGCTCTTGGTGAGGGCTGGGAGCAGTTTGAGTTGGAATCAGAATACAGAATCTTCCAATTGAATGAGTGTCCCTGGACTAATCTCCAACTCAGTAGAGTTGAATAGAAATCTTGATCTCCAGCTCAGGCTCAGTAGGAGTGGTCTGGGATAACAGAATGAAATCACTTTATCTTGATTCCCTGGGGTGGGTCTCTCAAGGGAGAGCTTCTCTGAGGGAGTTTCCCAAGCTTCCCCCCCCCCCCCAAGTCAAAGAGAGAGAGAGAGAGTATATGTGTGTGTGTGTATTGGGGTCCCCTTATCACTTTCAAGGTGAAATATAATGTCCTCTCTTTGGCATTTAAAGCCTTTCACTGAACCCTTCTCCCCTTTCCATTCCTCTTATATTTTACTCCCTTCCATATACTCCAAGGAAGAGGCAATATTTTTATTATTCTTTGTACTACCTGTACCTACCAGAGTGCTAGGCACATAGTAAGCACTCAATAAATGTTTTTGACTGACTGACTACCAGAAAATATGAACAGCTTTTCAAATCATGATATAAACTACACCAATCACAGATACTCTCCGACTCTTGTTTTCCTCTTATACAAAATACAAGGGGTGGGGGAGGGGAGGGGGACATGCGATAGGAGAACACCTTTTTAGCTCTCACATATACAATTTTATTCAGAAATTGTCTAGAAGCTGCACAGTGACTTATTCAAGATGGTCAATTTCAAGCTATAGTAGCCAGTGCCAGTGTGAATTTTAGCTTCCCACAGAGACACATCAAAATAAATCTTAACAAAGATATAACATAAACCTCAGTGACATACCTCTCCAGCTGGCTCACACTCTGAACTGTCTTATCTAATCTCATTAGTCCTTCCCTAGACATCATAGCTTTAGTCCTTTAGCATCTCCTGCTTTGTTCCCTGACCCTTTTAGACGTCCTCTGTATTTATTGTGTTCATTAAAAACAATCCACAGGTAGATAAAGTATGGGTATGCAGTGTCTTAACAAGTAAGCTGTACACCTAGCTTAACTTATTTATCAGATCTTTAAAACACTGTTTTTCCCTTCACTTCTTTTTATCTCAGGTCTGTGAGTTCCTACTGTCTCACTTAATAATTTCTTCTTTTCTCTTCCTTCTTTCTCCTCTCCTTTCTTCTCTCCCTCCTTTCCTCCTCCTTTTTTTTCCCTCCTTTTGCCCTCCTCTTTTCCCCTTATTTTTCTCCTCTTACCTTATATTTTCCCCTCCTCAAAACATTTCATGTTCTAGCCAAATTGGTTTTATCTTTGCTCCTCAAAACACATATTGGTTAATTACCTTTTCTCAAAGCTTTCCCAACATCTCTCATGTCATCCATTTCTTTCTTTACATAGTTTCCCAAAGTCTTAGTGAAGCTTTAAGATAATAAAACTCCAGTAAGACTTTTGGGACACCCAATATATTGAATTACCCATTCCCTAAAACCCAATTCAGATACTTTCTTCTGTACAAAACCCTTGATTATTTCCCCAAAGAGTAACAATATTTCTTACTGGACTTTATGCAGCACTTTATTTTGAACCTCTCTAATATAAATATAATCTAACAATATGCATTATAATTATTTACTTTTTTTTCTTATTCCATGAGAAAAGGAGCCATATATTTTCATATATATTAGAAAACTTTTTTTGCCTATAGCAGGTGCTTAAAAATATTTATTGTTATTGCTGTCCTCTATCGTTTTTGCCCATTATGATTCATAAACACATACATGCAAGAAGACATAATCTCTAGGCATACTCATGTATGTCTTGCAAGTCATTTGGGAGAAAAAATTCTTTCTTTTAAACATAAGTATAGATATATTCAAAATCCAATTTGCCCGTTGATTACACCCACTCCATCCAAAACATTTATATCTATATTTATATATGTCTTTTGCCATACTCAGCATGACTAGTTGTACCTGACAGAATCAAAGAAGAAAAAGAAAAAGAAAGTTTTATAAGGCTAATATAATGTGCTAAATCTGCTGAAGTGAAAATTTGAAGTGAAGATAAATGTAAATTACTACACTTGTTTTCAAAAGACCAGTTGTAAAAATAGGGGAGCTGGAAGATGGAGTGAAATAATTCATGTAAAAAAAAATTCAATGTGACTCAAAGATGAGATGTAGCTTTGAAAAGAATTAATATAATCTTTGGTTAAATTAATAGAAATATAATCTTTAGAATGTTACATGCTATGGTCCTGATTTTCTCTAGCCTGGCCAGACCACAGCTGGAGAATTATAATCATTTCCTAGAGCCATATTTTTAGAAAGAGATTGATTAATTGAACACAGTCAATGGAGGGCAACCTGGATGATGAGGACATTCAAAACTCTGCCATATTAGAGGCAGTTGAAGAAATTGTAGAGGTTTAGCCTAAAGATGAAAAAGGCAATATGATGTCTAATCAAATATGGTTATTATGTGCCTGAAGCTATTGGATTTCAATGATTCTGGAGGAGAGATTGAGGCAGATGATCTTGCACAGCTCTGCCTCACTTAAATCCAATTCACTCACAAGTTAAAACATCACTCTTGTGATGTCATCCATCCTTTTCAAAAATGAATAAACAACAAGTTCATTCTGTGCTTTATTAGCTTAGAATTACACTAAGCTTTTGGAGCATCTGTTAATTAGCTATCTTCTGTTTGGCCATAGAGGGCTTTCCTCTCCTTTATTCCTACCTCCTTTCTTCAAATGATCTTTCCTGTCCTAGTTTCTAACAAGGAATTATACATAGTAGTTCCTTAAGAGATGGTTGTTGAATTGAATAAACAGGACAAAGCCTAAAGGAGCATCCTAATCTAAGAGAATTGCCTTTATATTTGTATTTCAAATTTCCTTAAGGCATATCTCTATTTTTGCTTTTAACATTGTCCTTCCTCAAGCTTTCTTTGTTTTAGAATATATAATAGTACAAAAAAATAGTCCTACTCCAGGATCTTCCTTTACATTTCTCAATTTATCTAACTAAGATGAAATACTAGACTACAAAGAAGCATGACATCCTGGTTGTGTCCCTTTGTCACAAACTCATTACCAAAACAATATAGAATTTTCCTTCCTAGACATTTTTTAAACTCATACTAAATATCATAATATAACTAAACCTACTTAGAGGAAGAGATAATTTAATTCTAAATCATGAAGTTCCCTTAAAAGCCCAGAGATTCCTCCTTTTTGTGTGTCATGGACTCCCTTGACACTCTAGTTAAACCAATGGCCCCCTTTTCAGAATACAGTTTTTAAATGCATAAAATAAAATACGCAGTGATATAAAGCAAACCAAGTATATTGAAGTAGTTATCTAAATACATTTTTTTAAGTTCACAAATTCCATTTTAGGAACCTTTGATCTAATCCAATCCCTGTATTTTAAAGACAAGTAAACAGAGTAAAAATAAATAAATAAATAAATAAATAAAGGGACTTCAACAGGTGCATACAGATCTTAAGTACTGATGCTGGAAATTAATCCCAAAAGTCCTGGCTCTCAGCCCAGTGATTTTTCCTACACAATTCATTGTAATGTTTCAAGTTTCTGTCTAGCTTTATGAATCTATAATGCTTGTGGGTTGATTGTGGGAGTGTGAAAAATCTGAGTATTTCTGAGCATTTTATATTATTTATTTTAATACTCATAGATAGCAATTTCAGTCCCAAAAAAATTGCTCAAGTTTGTATCACTAAGCTTTTCAAAGAATTTTCACAGCTATCATCTATGTTTTATCTTCTCTACACTCATACATATATGATTTTTTTTTCTTGACTAAACTACAATCATACATACATATATATATATATATGCATATATATATATTTTTTTTTCTGGCTAAATTAAAGAGTTTAGGATGTCTTTGTTGGAGGGAAAAAATGAAGAGTGCTTCAGGGTGAATTCTGCTGCTTCTCAAGGTTATAAGAGTGATTAGGCCACTTTTTTCCCCTTCTATGCGTAGGATCCTGCTGACTTGAACAGAGGATTGATTCTTTTCAGGAGGACACATAAGAATTCCTAAAACATGAACAAAGGCAGTATGATATGATTGAAAAAGCACTGGAGATTGAGTGTCAGGAGGCATTAGTTCTTGCCTCTAACTTGCCATGTGACCTTGGGCAATGGGCCCTTTCTGAACCTTCCTCTGTGAAAAAAAGGGGGTTGTTCCTTCTAGCTGTATTAGTCTGTGACCCTGGGATCTTTATGTATCTTGAATTTGCATTAGTCTGTCATAGATGAATGGGAAGAATTCCTAGAACTTGTCACCCAACTGAGTCTCCTGATACCTGAATCATCCGCCAGCCTCTTTCAGGACTTAAACGAATCATTTCATACAAATCAGGCAGGGGCCTTTAGACTTTTTGTATATGTCAAGGGTTATTGTGAACCCTATGGATGCATTTTCAGAATAATATCTTTAAATGAATAAAATAACACTCATAGCATTACAAAAGAAACCAATTATATTGAAATCAAGATATTATTTTATTCCAATTGAAGTTTTCCAATTGTCCAAAATCCACAAATTAAACTCCAGAGTAAAAACCCTTGGTGTAAATGAAGATTCACTAATGCTTGTCAGCAATTAATATTTTTCCTTTGAATATCTTGAGCTGTCTGTGTGGAGATCCTCATGAAGTCCTCTTGGAGGTCTTTGATGTCTACACCTGATTAATGCCTGGACAATGGCACCATACCAATTCAGCACAGTGGCCCCAAAGCAATTAGGCACAGATTTTAATATCATAGTCGTTGGCAAAACAGCAGGGCCTGGATGACTGCCACCCTCACTATGTATGATGCTTATCGTCTGCCTACTTGGAAGTTCCCAGATGGCCAGAAATATATTCTGACACCAGCTTTCTGGGTATTTCCATTATGTCTTCAAACATGGTCTCAAAAAGTGAGTTGAATAAGAGGAGATTCATTATGCAACCGTGTTTGCATTCCATTGGTAGTAGTGGATGAATTGGGCAAAGAACCAACCATGTCATCAAGGACTATGCTTAGGATGAATTTCTTAGAGTAGCCTTGCTTGCTTAGTAGCTATAACATCATAGATATATTAATAATGTTAAATGGTTTCATATTTTATTTAGGCTTTAGAATGTTGAATAGGGCTCTTTGTCTTTCAAAATGAACCTTTCCTGAAGTTCACATGAAAATAAAATTGTGTCCATTCTTCCAAGTTGTATACAATAATTCTAAGTAGTCTGAGGCAGTGGAAAGGATGCTGGCTTGGAGTGCTGACCTAGGACTCACTGGAACTTGAGTTCAAATCCTGTTCTGTCATTTACTGCCCATTTGATTTTGGGCAAATCACTTAACTACTCTAAATCTCAATTTTCTTAATAGTAAAAAAGTGGGCAGATTAAACTAAATGATATCCAGCATTCCTTTAAACCCTAAATCTATCATTCTATGAATGCCTAGAATCTTTGAATGCCAAGGATAATAGAAGTCATTAATCAATTAATGAACTAACATTTATTAAGAATCTATATGTTCCTGGAACCAGAGTTACAGAAACAGAACAGTGAAGTAATCTCTTTCAGGAGATTATATTTTATTAGGGGAGATGACATATATGCATGTCATCTCCCCTAATAAAATATTTTATATATATATATGTATGTATGTATATATGTATGGGCAGAATAAAAGATAGGGAAGAAGATAGTGCTATTAGTAGAAGAATGGAATTATCCAGGTTATTTTACAGAAAGAGATTAAATGACTCAACTAACTAAGGTCATACACAAGTAGTTATTAATGGCAAAGCAAGGTATAGATCCCAGGTCTCTCTGGCTCCTGCATCAGCATGCTTTCCATTTACCACACTGACCTCCCTTTTTTTTTTTTTTTTTTTTTTTTTTTTTTTTATCAATAGTGTAACTTATGCGTTTCAGAAGAATTTCTTCAGAATGTGTTTCCAGAGTAGAAGAACACAGGAATGCCATGAAGACAGAACTGGTAGAAGATAATCTCTTTGGTCCACTGACATTAACCTTTATAGTTTTAGTTATAATAAGCTAAAACTCCTTATCACATCTTTAAAATAGCCCAGGCCATTCTCTGGGCAATCTGAGCCTTTGCAACCCTTCCACAGGAAAGGTGGCTGGCAAGCTACTTTGCACAGTGATTGGAATGCCCAGAGTGTGAGTTTCAGCAGGTTTTCATTGATAATGACGATGACACAGGGACTTTGACAGCAGTGAGGTATTTTGGGTGTTGCATGTTCTTTTTCGCTGTAGTGCATTTTTATTTTTGTCATATTGTGCCAAACAATAAATAAAGACAACATTAATATTCATGAAAGGCTGCAAGAAGAAAATGTTGAGTTTATTTGGCTCTCAGGGACACAAAGTACTGAAGAGAAGATGCTGTAAATTCATAGTTGAAGAATAAAATAGCAACAACAATCACCATCATCAGCCTAATTCTCTGGGGTACATCAAAAGCATGCTGGGTTAGAGACATATGTGGATAAGGGGAGAAAAGAAAACCATTGGGAGAGTGCTTCACTGCTGTCTTCTCCCTCCAGATCACATATGATGAGTCCCCCAAAATATTCCCATATAGAGAAGGAATTTGCACTTGGAGAGAGAAGGAGAGCTGAGTGAAAGGAGGGCAGGATTGGATTCCATGGCATTATAGCAATTTTCTAAAATCACATTAGCCTTCTATCTTATACAACTTGCTGGGAATCAGCAGAGGAATGAGACTTATGCTTAAATAGTTGATACTCAGACATCCTGGGACTAAGTTCCTCCTTTATCCAGGCTCTGGCAGGTGATAAAGCCCACCTTCACCTCTGCTAGAATAGAGAGAGGGACACTTATCTTAAGTTACAAGAATCTCAGAAAGGGAGCAAGCCTTTAGGGGGAAAAGACACAGGATGACAAGAACTGCAATTGTGTTGTCTCTAGTTGCTGATCAACACTTTGGAATCCCTTAGGGATGAGGATGAGTGTTCCCACTATGTTCACCTTTCCATAAGAGTTGAAGAAGCGAAGTTTCCCTGAGGGATTTCAAAGAGGGAAACAATGTGATGTGAAGGTCTGGTGGCAAGCTAGTTTCATTATTCCCTGTGTGCTCAGAGAGTTATAACCAGCTCCAAAGGAGGGAACACAAAGGATTACATAAATGAATGCACCATCTTTTCTCATTTTTTTTTTCTTCTCACAGAGAATACCTGGAACATCTGATAAAAATCATTTACTTTCATTTCAAATAGGTTGCTATAAGTTGCAAAAAGCTTTTCTCACAACAGTTAGGTAGGAAAATGAATATTAGAGAGGAGAAATGATTTGCATAAGATTGCCAGCCAGCCAATAGCAGAGCTGCGATTTAAGTCCATATCTCCAAATTCAAATGTCCTATAGCTGCTGAGGTGTTGTTTTATAAACTAAGTACTTAGGAAATTAGGGACCTGGATATTCTTTTAACCCTCCTTCTTAATTATCTGTGTAATCTCAGGAAAATTATTTAATTTTTCCGAGTTTAGGCATTCACATCTGTAACATGTAATTCATAGTTTGAGGAAGAAGAACATTTGGATACCATTTAATATAACATTCTCATTTTATAGATATAGAAACTGGGATCACTTTATCAGAGATTAAATTACTTGCTCAAGGTCATACTAACTTGGTAAGTAGTGGAGTGATAAGATGATCTCTATAATCTTTTTCTGCTCTGAATGTCTATGAAATTCTAATTATGGAATTGATTGTGTGCCATGCTTTCCCATGGACACAAAAGGCATTGCATCTAGATTTTTTATTTCACTAGGCAATTCCTTTCCCAGCATCATATTATAATACCTTGGAATACTAAAACCTGCATTCCTATAATGAATTAGATCTGATTGTCCTAATTATTACAAAGAAAAGACAGACATCAGGAAGGCAAGTATTATGACTGCATTTGCCAAATAGTCATATAATAAATAATTAGCCATAACCAAAGCCTTTTAATTTGTTTAATGATTCAGAGGAAGCTATTTAATTATGTGACAAATTTCTAAAGTAAGAATTTATAGAGAACTTGGGAAAGTAGGATATGAAAATGGAAAAAATATATATAATAGAAGAAAATCTTTAAGCTGAAATATTATGGAAGTTTTTACTGCAATCCTTTCAAGCAATCTGAAAAATAGTGGAGAATACCATCCTTGTTCACCCACTGAAGAAATTAAGATATTGAAAGAATAAAGGATTTTCTGTCTTCCTCATACCATGTCACTGGCAGACTTAAGATCGGAATTCAAAGAGCACATCTTACATGGGCCTTTAAATTAAACAATTAGCAGCTCAAAATGTGCAATTAAAATCCTATAATTTAAAAGGTTTTCTAGTATATATTTTCCCATGTTACCTAGAAAAATCACTTTTACTTGGATGTAATAACTACTATAAGCAATGAAGATTAAATTTTTAAAAATCTTTCTGCAAGCATGTTCTGTATTTTTAAAGAAATTTACAAAAATAAAAATAAATATATTCCACTTTCAATGGATTTTAGGGTGTTCCTTAATGCCAAATACATTTTTTAAATGAGTGCATTTATAATAAATACTTTGTAGATATGCCCCTACACTGCTTGATTCTCAAAAGCTTTGTACTCAATCTATGAAATCACCATTGTTTTAGTAGATAACAAATTCTATAGACCAGATCTCCATTTTCTCTGAAATATAAAGTGTTTTCTGTAATTACCAGAAGTAGAGACTTCCACCCTTTTACATCTCTAATGGAGACTTGGAAAGGAAAAACAAAAACAAACTACAACTCATATGTAAATCCAGGCAAATGTTCTTGTGTCTTCTCTCTGTCTCTCAGTGTCTCACAATATTACCTCTGAGTCCCAGGCTCAAAGTCAGTGAATGATCTGTAGTTGATATATATAGAGATGCCACATGTTTCATAGGTACATAAGGATGCAAAAATAAATAAATGAAAGTCAAGTTGTCAACTTCTGATGACTAGTAGTCTTCCCCAAGAATCTAACAGGGAAAAATAATGAAGAAAAAGAATAAACATTTATATAGTGCCTACTATGTACTGGACAATGTACTAAGCACTTTTTACCAATATCATTTTATTTGATTCTCACAACAATCATGTGACATAGATGTTGTTATTATCCCGATTGTATAGTTGAGGAAACTGAGGCAGACAATGGCTAAGTGACTTGCCCAGGGTCACACAGCTAGGAATTGTCTGAGCCTGAATTTAAATCTTGACTGCTTGATTCCAGGCTCAGTACTCTGTCTATTGAAAAATTTAGCTGAAGAAAATGTTACTTATACTTATTATGATGTCTGTGTTAAATAAGAAAAATTTCTTAGTGACATATATATTTTACTGTTTAACCTCTTAGCTTTAAAAGTTATGCTCTCAAGTGTATTTCTGAACTCTGTGTAAAACATTAAAAACAAAAAGAATTGGGAAATATAATAATGAAACAAAACATAATGTAATAAAATATAATGATGAAATATATAAACAGAAAAAAGCAAAAAGTACATGTTATGCTGACAGGTGTATTTCAGAACAGTGTCTTAAACATTAAAAACAAAAGTAAATTGGAAAATATAATAATAAAATATATGATATGGTAGAATAGAATAATTCTTCCCAACAATGAAGTAGCCATGATAGAAATTTGTGAAGAACCTTGTTATGTCATCTTAAAGTTCACTATAGCCAAGAAAGGGAGAACTGGACAAAGACAAATATGTAAGCTAAAATTTAGCAAGAAGTATTATGTTTTGTTCTTTGTGCTATATTTGAAGAGGAAATGATGCTCAGTACTGAGTGCCATATTTTGAAAGAGAGTGAATTAAGAATGTTGTAATCAGTTGCTGTATGTAAATGAGATATGGGCAGTGAAGGGTCTAGAAGTCGTCATATAAAGAACATTTCATGAAGCTAGAGATATTTATTCTGATTAAAAGAAGAATCAAATATAGATGTGGTCTTTTTTCCAATATTTGAAGAGTTAACACAAGAAATAGGGGATTAAATTTATCTTGTGTAGCTCCAAAAGCCTAACTTAGTCCAAAGATTCACTATGGAAATGTAAATTTCAACTCAATAAAAGAGCTTACTACAATTAGAGTCAGCAAGAAGTAGGTCAGAGTCCCTTGCAAAATAGTGAACACCTTGCCACTAGATATCTTCAATCAGAGACTGGCTGAGAATGTGTTAGAAATGTTGTTTGGAGGATTTCTTTTTTTTTTTTTTTCCAACTAGAATTTTATTTTATTTTAAAGCTTTTTATTTTCATAACATATGCATAGACAGTTTTAAACATTCACCCTTGCAAAACATTGTGTTCCAATTTTTTTCCTCCCTCCTTCCTCCTACCTTCTCCTCTACACTGCAAGCAATTCAATGTATGTTAAACATGTAATTTTTATATATGTGTGTGTATATTTCCACAATTACCACACTACACAAGAAAATCATATCAAAAAGGAGAAAAAAATGAGAAAAAACAAAATGCAAGCAAACAACAACAAAAAAGTGAAAATACTATGTTGTGATCCACACTCAGTCGCCACAGTCCTCTCTGGATGCAGATGGCTCTCTCCATTACAAGACCATTGAAACTGGCCTGAATCATCTCACTGTTTGAAAGAGCCACATATCAAAATTGATCATCACATAATCTTCTTGTTTCTGTATATAATGTTCTCTTGGTTCTCTTCACTTAACATCGGTTCATTTAAGTCTCTCCAAGCTTTCCTGAAATCATTCTCGTGATCATTTTTTATACAACAATAATATTCCCTAGCATTCATATACCATAACTTATTCAACCATTCTCCATGATGGGCATTCATTAGTTTCCAGTTTCTTGCCACTATAAAGAGCTGCCACAAACATTTTTGCACATGTTGCTACCTTTCCTTCCTATAAGATCTCTTTGGGATATATAAGCCCAGTAGAAACACTGCTGCATCAAAGGGTATGCACAGTTTGATAGCTCTTTGGGCTTAGTTTGGAGGAGTTTTAAATGGATTCAAGGGTTGTTCGAGGCATCCTCTTCTGCAGTTCTAACTCCAAGACTATATATAGCATTTTAATTAGAAATGGTTTAGAGAAAAGAGGTTAAAAGTGAATCATAGAATGTTAGGTAAATATTCCTGACTCTACCTTCTGCATATCCAATCTGTGATATAGTTCAAAATTTTGATGAATTTATAGCTTCATCAAGAAGAGCACTGCCTCCAGTTTAGATGGAAAATAAACAAACAACAGCCTAACAATGCCTTTTTATCCTGTGTAATTTCTGTCCCAGCTTTATCCTTATTCTATGATCCAGAAGCTATATTAAGTTCTGAAAATACAAAGAAAAAAGGAAAAAAAGAAAAAAGATCTTTCCTTCAAATTAGGAAATTAGAAGGAAAGACAACACATACATAATAGAGGTATATATACATTTGTCTAGTCCAGCTTCTTAAACTATGCTTCACAAAGCCAGATGGAGTCTTATAACTGAAAGTGGGATTATAAAATTATGACTTTTTAATCAGTAAATGTTTGATTTGAACACCTTTTTTATATACTATATATACATCCGGGATCATGTAAAAATTTTTCAGGTGAAAATGGGTGGGAAAAGTTTAAGGATCCCTGCACTGAGGATTCATCTACCATGCTGAAGTCTTTCTTATTTGGGAATACCAGTGGTACACTGAATTTGAACAAATGTAATCCATTACTATGGCCACATGCCTGGGCCACTCCCTTATCTGATCATGTTTCCCTTATATGATATGATATATGACATGATACTTATGCCATTTCCTGTATATTGGTCATCACTGGAAATACGTTATAGTCTACCTATGCTCAGAATATATCTACCCATGAACCATTGTGTCCCTTGCAATTTAATTCTTGAGCAATTGCAGTGTTCTGAAATTCAGAAATGAGTATTTGTGTTTTTTAAAATAGATTTGTCCCCCTTCTCAGTGATTTATACTTTGAATTCTCTAAAAGCACTGCAAAATTTTTCAAATATATTCCTGCTTCTTGTTTTCCGTTTATTCGATTGTAGGCCCAACTCATTATCCATCGTCAGAGCCTGTCCCAGATATAAGTAGTAATGTTCTAACTCAGTGAATTAACTATCTACTTATCTATCATACACTGTACAACATTTATTTTTCATCAACATTTCTTTTTGAGAAGGCCCAGTACTACTGAAAACAATTAAATTAGCACACATCATACACAAATAGGAGCATCTCATGATCAATTCTATAGATTATATAGGGAATTTTTCCATTTGAAATGGGTAGAATAGTTTCATGACATTAGCAAATGCCTATAGTGATCATAGAATTTTTCTGTTTAATGTCGTGTGCTATATTTTACCATGATGTATTTTGTTTTGTTTTGTTTTGTTTTTAACATATTTGGTTCCTTCAAAAGGATTTATCAAATAATTTTAAGTAAATGTAACCCATATACAACATTTTCTTCATACAGCTTTAAAACTGAATTTTATTCTATTGAGTCACACTCAGGAGTAGAGAGGTGATAATCAGAAATAATAAGCAAAGTGGAATCTTATATTCTCAATAACTTTCAGTCAATTGGAGATCTGTAATGATGTGATCATCTACAGGGAATATTTTGGAAAAACATGCTATTCTCTTATATTTTTATCAAGAATATCCTCACTGCATAGGTAGATACATAGTTAGATGATGCATAGATAAATAAACAAATAGATATAGACATACAGAAGAATATATATATATACACATACAATATGTGTAAATATAAATCTATCATCCATCTACTTCACAAAGACAATAAATTGGAAAATAAGCCAATGGAAAATGCATTATTGATGTTTTGATATTTTTTAATCTCCTTTTGAAATTAAAAATGCTGTGTGTGATTTTTGTTCATTCTTTGAGTAACTACTCCCCCAAATCGCTAGCAAAACTATTCCTTGGTATTTTTAAAGTTATCTCCACTACAAATTTCACTGGTATTTATCTGCCTTGCACCAGCCAACTTCCCACTTTGATCTTACCTCCCACTTCACTTTCCTTATATGGAATATCTGGAATTGAAGCATTAGAGTCCAAATGTGTTGGTGAAGATTTTATCACTGATGATATAAGGCGAACATTATGAAAGGATTGACAAATGCATTACATTTTCCATCTAGGTGGTGCCTTCTTGTCAGCTTCCTCTATGAATTATTTGGGTTTGCTACATTTCTTTTAAATTCACACTCCAAGTATTCTCTGGACTAATTTTGTTTCCCATGACTTTTTACTGTTTTATAAGACGCTTCTGTTCATTATCTTTCCTGTCCTCCTTTCTAGTGCTCACAGAAACCCTCACTTCCCATTGACACTGAAAGAATGGATCTAATAACAGCTTGCATTGCAAAAGCTGTACAAGTCACCAGGCAGTACCCTAAACTTGAGCTGTTCTAGATGCCTTTCACCTCCCATGTGTAAAGAGCTTTCAGATATCAATCTTAATCAATTTCCTCACCTCCAATGAGCATGCTCAAACCACAACATCACCATCCTCCTCCAGCAGTTTCTTTTCCTGGAATCTTATCTAATCTAAAAGTTTGATTTAATCCCATCAAAATTCATAATTCACTTGGCTGGTGTTTGTTCCCATCTCACTGGACCTTAATCTCTTTCCAAACTTCAAATGCCTTGAAGGGATTACTTACTCACATATTGATTAGACTGCATTTACTGAATGAAATCAGAAGTGAAAGGTACCTTATTAAAATCTGAAGTCTGTAGTAAGCTATAGCTATTTTCCAACTTCACTTTTATGTTCTACCTTTTGGCACCATCAATAATAGGAAGTGAACAACAAAAACCTATATACCAAATGGTCCTCAGTCTCACAGTCATAACGATGGGAAAAGAGGTGTTTTTTTTTTTTTTTTTCTGCCAGTTCCTGTTTAGACTCTTTCACTGGGTGAGAGTTGGTTCCACTGACATTCCTTTAAGGACAACATTCTCTTCTTGTTCTTTAGTCTGACAAAACTTAAGAGTCAAGAGAAGTGGTTACCTCAGTTGAGTATCTCCTCTTAGGGGATACTTCCCAAACCCTTAGGAAAGGGCCAACTATGAATAGCCTGCATTATTTATATCTACATTAGTGTATTCATTATGCTTATTGACCTTTTCATAAGTTACCTAATACTCGATGGTAGTATTTCTAGTTCCCTCATTTAAAATGTTCTAAACGCATTTAATTAAAAAAAAAAAAAACTATTCCTATAGCTATAGGTATGTTTTATTATTGTTGTAAAAACCATAAGGGATTCAAACATTATTGCAGAATTTCACTAGCATTGGATTTTATTTACTAATTAGTAGAGTTTCAAAAGCATATGTTGGGGCAGTAGGATGGGTTGGAAGAGGAACCATTTCCAGAAGTTCATGAGGAAGAAGTTCTTTAACTTCCCATTTCCTAGTTTTTTTTTTGTATTTGCCAGAATTGTTTTTGAATAGCCTGAAGCTGTGAGCCTTTTCCTCCACTGTGAGAACTTTGCTGTTCCTGTTGGAAGAGATAGGATGACAAATTGGGCTGTGCTTATTTAGAGATGCTTTCAGGACCCTACCTTCTCCAAAATGACCTTTTTTTTTTCCGTTCTCACAAACAATAAAGGAATTTACAGGTTGTGCTAGGAGATCCTCATTGGTACTAGTCTTTGTTCTCTCTAGAATTTTTCATGTGTCAACAAATATAACCAAGGCAAATGGACTTAATTCAGCAACTTTATGCACAAAAAACCACTAATTTTGAAAAAAAAAAAAAAAAAGGCTAATCTACACCCAGAGAGAGGACTGTGAACACTGAGTGTGGATCACAATAAAGCATTTTCACTTTTGTTGTTGTTTGCTTGCATTTTATTTTCTTTCTCATTTTTTTCTTTTTGATTTTTCTTGTGAAGCAAGATAATCTGTATAAATATATATGCCTATATTGATTTAACATATATTGGATTACTTGCTATCTAGAAGAGGGGTTGGGGAGAAGTTGGGGGGGGGAGGGAGAAGGATTGGAACACAAGGTTTTGCAAGGGTTAATATTGAAAAATTATCCATGCATATCTTTTGAAAATTAAAAAGCTTTAATAAAAAGAAAAAGAAAAAAGAGGCTAGTCTAAAGAATATCATTTAGAAATAGTGTTTGACTCAGAGTCAAAGAGATCAGACTCTTATTATCTGTGTGGTCAATTGACATTTCTTAGCCTCTGTTTTCTCATCTGTGAGAAGGGTATCATTGCATCTACTTCACAGGGCTATGGTAAGGAACAAGTAAAATAACATATGTGAAGCCCTTTGCAGGCCTTAACACATTATATAAATGCTGGCTATTCTTCTTCATTCTTTCTACCCGTTAGCCAAGGTTCTGTGCTCGGCCATGTAAGATGTAAAGGTGGCTATCAAAATGAGTCAGTTGCATTGCCAAATCATCTAGCAACTTTTTAATGTCTTAGTCAGGTGCACATGAACAATTCTTTTTCAGTCATCACAGTTGGTATCATGATGTATTAACAATGAAAGATAATTGAGCAGCATAAATCTGTGAGTGAACGAGCTCTTGCAGCCCTCCCTGGTTCAGCAATATCATGGCATCATTTCATTAATTCCTCATAAAGTGCCACTTGTATTTAAATCGAAATAATTAGCTGTCAAAGAAGGGGGAAGTAGTGTGTGTGTGTGTCTTGGATGTGTGTGGTGTCTATAGCTGCTTGTTCTGTGGGATGGGGGAAGGGAGAGGGGTATTCTTCCCGTCCGAGGCTCCCTGGCATGGAAGGAGCGGAAAAGCAGCGCGCTGACCCTGGTAGCCCGGAGTGGATGCAAGCGAAAGCTTCGGGGAACACAGTGCCCGCTGAGCCGTGCACAAAGCCCCCATTATTGCCGAGCCCAGGGCTCTGTTTTCATCGCATTGAAAATGTCGCCCAGCACATCAACATAAGCAATTAAAAGCTAGAGGAAAAACATCCGCCTTCTTGTTTCAGATGCTCAGCAAAGGAAGGGAAGCTTGCGATGGAGGAGAAAAGGGAAGTTCAGCATTATCAAATTCCACCTCCACTCGCCCTCCTCCCCCACTGCCCTCTCTTGAAACTTGTCTGTACATTATTATTTTTTTTTTAACTTCAAATCTTTAAAAATGGAAAGAAGGAAGGCAGGGGGAAAAGTTGTGAAAGGATCATTGATGTCTGTCAAGATGTGGGTTAATGCATTTTAAGTCAGTACATAAAGAGATGAAATTGTGGTTCACTAGGTATAATATAATTCTGAAATAACCTGAATAGAATGCATTTCACTTAGAAGAATGATCCCTAGATGTACACAATCCCCTTGTGAACTCGGTAAATCTACGATAAATTACTATTGATACAAAAACGAAGCAAAGAGATATGAAATAGTGGATATACCACTGGATATAGACTTCGAGGATTTGACTAGATGATTTACTACTTTTATGATCCTGGATAAATAATTTAACCTTTTTGGACTTCAATTTTTTTATGTGTAAATTAAGAAGTATAATGCTTGTTTCACTTGGGGGTTGTGAGAAAAATATTTTCTATCAAATAATATAGATAAAACTTTTTGTAAATTTTAAATGATATATACGTATTAGCTATGAGTATTGTAAATAATTATAAAGATATAATTGTTATCATTCTGTCGTGTCTGATGGTTCATCACTCCATTTGGGATTGTCTTGGCAAAGATATTGTCATTTTTAGACATTTTTATTACTTTTGGCCCCAATTACTCACTAACTAGTTGTGTGATCTTGAGTAAAAGACTTTTCCCTTCTGTGTCTCAGTTTCCTCCTCTCTCTGCTTTCCCCCCTTTTTTCCCTAAATTAGAAAACTGACGCCCAAAGAGGTTAAATTATTTGGCTCCAATTATATAATATGATAATATATAATAATAATCCAGTACCAGAAATTGGATTAAGGCAGCATTTTTTTCTGTGTTCCTATGACAGCTCTTTAAAAGAATAGAGAAGGCTAAAAAGAATGACAAATCAGGAACAATCCTAATCCGTTTAACAACTCTACAAAGTAATAATTTTTTTTATAAACTCAGTTAGGTCACTTGAAAGGTTGTAGCTAAATATGTTGAAATCTAGTTGGTCAGAAACATGTTACAAACTGCAACTAGCTCTATCCATTTTCTAAGAACCTTCATGCCTTAGAGAATTGGAAAGGGAAATGTGAAGATTTTGTCCCCATCTTTGTTCAGATAATATCATCATGTGCTAATCAAAAAGAAATCTTAGAATTATTGATAAACCCTCTCTACTGATGACTTCCAAATCTGTATATCTATTTCTGTACCTCTTTTTATCTACGTATATTAATATCTTTGCATTTCTTTCATCTTTCTCTTTTTGTTTATATTTATCTTTCTATAGCTACCTTTCCATCTGTCTTCCTACCTATCTATATCTTTCTCTTCATCTCCTTCTGAACTTTAGTCCCACATTTCTAGCTCCCTTGTAGATGTAGCCATCAGAATATTTTGCTGGCACTAATATTCAAGCTGAATTTATCACCTTAATTCCAGAACAGCCATGGTATCTATATATTCTCAGTCATCTGCTTTCAAAGCCTCAGAATAACTTTTATTTCATTCTTCTCTTATACCCCACAGTTTATTAATCACTGAGTGTAACTGGTTCCTCTTTTATATCTATTTTCCTTAATCACACTTCAAACACCCTTCTTCACCTCCAGAAAGATTATAATATTAATTTCTCAGTGACCTCTATCTAGTGTTCCTCCTGTTCTAATTCATTTGGCAAAGTAATCTTTCCAAGGCACAAATTGGATTATTTTTTCTCCCTTGCTCACAAACCTTTAGTAGCTCCCTATTACCTCTAGAATTAGATGCAAACTCCTTCACTTGGCACTTAAAACCTTCCAAAATTGATCTTCAACCTGCCATTTTGCTATCACTTTAAAATTCCACAAGATTCCTGTTCGCATACTCTACATTTCAATCAAATTGAATGAGCAGCTGTTTCCTGAAGTCCCCATGCCTATCTCCCATCTGCTTACATTCAAGCAAATTATCCCTCATTGCTGAAAGATGCTCTCATTTTTTCAGAATCCTTTTTCTTCTAGGTTCCATTTAAGTGCTGCCTCTTTTAGAAAACTTCTCTCTGACCCTTGTACTAAAGCTTTCTCTCTATCTAGTTTCCTGCAGTACTTTCTAGATTTTCTCTTGATCCTATTACAATTTCCTTTGTATTGTACATGCTTGATGACATCACTTCTTGATAGAATGGAAGGTCCTTGAGGCCAGTGAATTGTGCCAGTTTTCAGTCCTAGAATAATACTTTGCACATACTAGTTGCTTAATAAATGTTCGGTTAAATTGATTTCATCTTAACATAGGATTTTTCAAACTCAATAATATACAGGGGAAAAGAGGCTATAAAAATCTTCAGATTGACACAGTTCTTTTTTCTTTTTCTAATTTAAACTTTATTTTTACCATGAACTTAATAATTTAAAAAGATGAATATTTCAATATAGAAAGGACAAAACAAAGAAAATATTATGTGAGAGACATGAATTTTTCTTATATGCAGTCATTTTATAAAAACATATAAAGCAGAACTTTAGGGGTCACAAAATGCTTTACATATGCTAACTCATTTGATCCTAATAATACTGGAAGAGAGTTGCTATAGTTATTCCTATTTTACAGATGAAGAAATTGAGATCCAGAGAAGTAAGTAAAGTGAGTTACCTAGGATCACACAATTGGTAAGTGTCTGAAGAAGGATTGAATTCAGGTTTTCCTGACCCCCTACTTCTGGGCTTTTTCCACTTTTTTTTCATTTAATTGCCCACCACATCCGGAGTCAAGAGTTCAATGGGAAGATATGCTCAGCAGCTCATGCTCCTGTTAGAGTTCTTATCTACTCCCTTTCACCTACACACTTGTTCTCTTCCTCTCCAAGGGCTAATTAGGATTTATATGACACTCACCTTACTGTATCCCTAAAGCTTTCCTTCACTTTTTTTCCCCTTGTGCAAGAATAAATAAGAGAGGCAATGTGCATAATGGTATTTACACTTAGAAGTCAGTAAACTCCGGATTTGTATCCCACCTTATACACTTACTAACTGTGTGACTTGGAGTCATTTCATCTCTGTGCCTCAATTTCTCCAACTATAATAAAGAGATTGGGTTTGATGGCTTGTAACATTCCTTTAAAACTTTTTAAAATGTCTTAATAATTATATTTCAGAATAATTGGTTGACATTGTAATCTTAAGTACTTTATATTATACATTTAACATTTTTATTCTGTGTAAGAATTTAAAAGCTTCACCACCTTTGCCAAAGGGCCCCAAGTTACAAATAAAGCTAAAAACTTTTATTCTTATTCCAGATTTATATTTTTTCTCCATTCTCTCTTTATTGATTGTCTAGTTGCACCTCCTCCAACTTTTTTTTTTTTAACCAATATATTGCAAACAAACTAGTTATATTACTACTTTAATCTGAAAAAGATTCAAAGGAATCTGTTAGATATCTTCAAGTATTTGAAGGGATCTTTTGAGAAGGGAGTGATCAGACTTCTTTTGTTGGCCCCGGTGGACACTGCATAGAAAAACAAGTATAAACTACAATCAAGTAAGTTTGGGCTTGACATTAGGAGAACCTACTAACAATTAAAGCTACGCAAAAATAGTTTAGGCTGTCTGGAGGGGTGATGGGAAAGAGAAGTATAATTGGATGTCTTTAAGCAGTCTCAACAACTGAACAATAGTATTTTTTTCAGTTTTATATTTGATTAAATGATACTTATAACTCTCAAATTTCATGGTTATTAGTTCTCTTCCCTCTCTGATCTTTTGATTGCTAATGATCAAAATCATATAATTTTGGGATTTTAGACCTCAAAAATCTACATAGATATTCTATATTCTAACCCTCTTGCTTTATAGATGAAAACAGGGACCTAAATTGACTTGACCAATATCACAAGGGTAGTAGTGAAAAAGGTAAGATATGAACACAGGTTCTCTCACTGCAAATGCAGCTCTTTCTATTATATCATGCTCTAATTCTAGTCTTCATTTTTCCTTAGCTGAACTTCCATAATAACCTCAACCCTTGGCTTTCCACTTGGAATATTATGCCTTTCCAATCCATCATACACGCTGCTTTCAGCATGTAGCTCTGCTTGAATATGTCTCAACATACTTACACTGATAATCCATTATTGACCTTCCATTGCCTTCCCAAGAAATGAAACACATTAGCCTTCCTGTGAGTAAATTCTGCCTTACTAGCCAATTACTGTTTTTCTTGTACATTCAATCATAACTCCAACCAAAAAGAACCACTCCTAATAATTCAAGCATGGCTTGTACTTTCCCAATTCATTGTCTTTTTCTTACATTAAATGTTCTCTTGCATTAACTAATCTACAAAGTCTAAATTCTAGGCATTTAAAGCCCAACTTACATGTCACATCTTCCATAAATGCTTCTCTTATAACCTCTACTGTGAAATAATCTCTCTTTGCTGCTCACATAATCTTTTCTACCTCTTTTTAACATTGGTGGTATTTTCCCATAAGTATATTTGAAAATTTGATTTCTTTTGATTTCTCAACTCTAGAATAAATTTCATGGAGACAGACACAATGTTTTGTTCTTATTTGTACATACCAATTTACCTGGGACAGTGCCTTGCTCATTTTTCTTTTCTTGTCCTAGAGCTGATGATTTTATTAGTGATAGGAACGTTTTCTACCAACGCCAATTGCAACTATTCAGCAACTTGTTCTTTTAATAGCAACTCTTAAGGCAACAAGAAGTTAAGGAATTTACCCAGTATCACTTGAAGAGTAAGTTTTAGAAGCAAGACTGGAACCCAGGTCTCTGTAAGGCTGACTCTATCCTCTATTCTCTTCATTATCTGCCCCTCTTTCTTTCACAAAATAGATATTTAATTAATGCTTAAGTATTGACAATTAACAGAATGTTCAATTATTTAATGAGTCTTAAGTTCAAAAGTAAATGTAATAAATAAATTAAATAATATTAATAAATAAAATCAAAGAAAAAAGAAAAGCTAAAAAGAACTTTGTTGCAAAAGGCACATAATTTTTCCAATAATTAGTTTCAGAACTCTTTCTAAGAAGAGGGAAAAGTAAAACAAGAAATTAAAGCAGAAAAGTGCTGCTATGAGAGTTAACAATCAGGAGAGTTCAAATGAGAAAGCATCATAAGGATAAAAGAATGGGGACCAATCAGAAAAGAAATGGGTAGTTAAACCATTCTAGATTCACATTTCTGTGAATCTCCCAATAATCTGACCCTCAAGGAATAATTCCCTTTCCTTTTCTGTCTTTGGTATGAGATCAATAATTGAAAGCCTGAGGCAAGTGGAAGGCTTTCTACTGTGTGGTACTCTTTTATATATGGGTATGTTACCTTGAGATTTTTTTTTATCTGAATACTTAGAGTGTTGTTGACATCAGGTTGTTGAGCAAACTTTCTGTAGGTCTGTATCTTTTTGCCTTCTTATCTCCTTGTGAAGAATTTCAGTCTGGAAATGATGAGTCAACCTACCGGAACAAAGTTGTGATTAGCTCATTGATTCTTCTAATAGTTTCATATTAGTTAGCCATATCTTTCTGTCTGACATTGATAAGAGCCAGTTACCACTGAGATTAATTCATAATTAATCTTAGGGCCAGAAATAGCCATGCTTCAGGCTCCTTTTTATGCCAAACTCAATTTTAGAATATGCATTACTCTAGTTTTATTTTTTTTAAGAAAACAAAAGTTTTATTGTTTGAAACTACAGAAAATTAAAAAGAGCAAAGATTAAAATCATGATGCAATCTTGGACTTGGATAGAAGGAAACAAGCTTTTGCAATGTGCATATTATGTGCCAGGCACTAGATAAATATTATTTCACTTGATTTTCACAACGACCCTGTATGGTAAATGCTCTTATTATCCTCTTTTTACAGTCGAGGAAGCTAAGGCATACAGAGTTGAAGTGACTTGCCTGAGGTCACACAGCTAATAATTAGTATCTGAGATCAGATTTAAATTCAGATTTTCTCAACACCAAGCCCAGCACCATCCTCTGAACCACCTGTAATTGTGATCTTGGTAATCTGTAATATTTGGCATCATACAGAGAGAACTATAGTTGCATGATAATTATCTAATAAAAGTCTATTACTTAAGAAATGCACACAGAGAAAAAAATAAGCAAGTATAGGAATCGCCATTATCATAAGTTGTAGTTTATCTGGTATGTTTGTGGATTCTCTGAAAGCTGGGATGGGAGTTAGAGGATTTTTTACATCATTTTTCAACTCCATTGCAACATAAGCCTAATCTCAGAGATAAACTTCTATAATGTGGTGAAAACTTGAAATCTAATTATCAGTTACTGATGTTTTGTATTATTTGCTTCTGATTATATCTGTTGTGTCATAGAATTCCACATAGGTTGAATGTCTGAATTCTTATGTTAAAAGCAAGCTAGTCTGCATTATTTTGTCTAGTTCCTATTTGGATACCCAAAGCTCAGTTGATTCGGTAGCATTATATGAATGTGTTTTGTTAGAAATAGAGAATGGCCTTTAAATTCTATGGGATGCACAAAAATTGCCAATAGACAAAATCAATACAGAATAGCCAGGATTAGATTTTTCTTTTGTTATGTTTGTGTCATTATCTTAGAAAATCAGAACCAAGGCTAGCATCTAGGTCTGCCCATTCCCAGGCTAATGATGTCAATACTGCCTGTGAACCTATTTTTCCTTTTATGTAGCCTCTCCTCCACCACTCACTAATTTGAAAACAAGCAATACTATGATTTTTCAGACCCAAAATGAGAGGCACTAGTTGTTTGTCCTCTATAATCACCATCATCAATATAGTGCCTACTATGTGCTAAGTGCTTTACCAATCCTATTTTGTTTGATCCTCATAACAGTCCTGGGAGATAAGTACTATTATTAGTTCTATTTTAAAGTTAAGAAAATTGAGGTAAAGGTCACACAACGAATAAGCATCTAAGGACTAGGAGAAGCTTTTCATGGTTCCTCTAAGTTATTAATATTCTACTTACTCCCCCAAATCACTTAGCATTATTTCGAATTTTTATGCATATACTGTCTTCTCCTATCACTGTTCCTTGAAGAGAAGAACTGTTTTATTTTTGTCTTTGTATTTCCAGAACTTAACATAGTATCTGGCATATGATCAGTGCTTAATAAATACAGTACTTAGTGAAATAAATGATCCCAGAGGGATTTATTTCTAATAGTAGTCCAGAAACTGATTTGTCTTTAAGCCAACTTTTATCTCAGGTTGCCAAGCTGTCAATGACATTTATAGTTCAGACAAGGCCCCAGTTCCCTCCAGATTCCTGTTGCAGACTTAGACCATTGGAATCCTCTCTATGAAGCAAGAGTCTTTAATCTGTTTTATGTAAACTTGATTTGTTTGGATGATTAAATTTATTTTGATAATTGCATCTCAATAGAATTGGTTTCCCTTGTGATACCATATTTTTTCTTTCTGTATTTAAAAGAATTAAACTTAGGTGAAGTTTGTAGATTTCACCAGTCAGCCAAATGGGTCTATCACACACACACACTTAAGAATCCCTGTTGTAAAGGTATTGTAGTGTCCATAAAACAGAGACAGATATTTATGAAATGTATTTATTATATGAAGGTAATAGTAGCACCTATCTTGCCAGATTGTTGTTTAGAACTATACCATGTGTTGGGCAAATAGAAATTTCAGGTAAGACGTAATGCTTGCTACTTAGGGCTAGGCAGAAGACATAATCTCCTACTATGAGGATGAGCCTCCCGTCTTGCTTCTTGAAGTAAGTACCCACTAGAATATTAATCTAGATAAGAGGCATTTCTATTCCGTTTCTGCAGTCTGTGGGAGAAGCTCCTCTCCTGTAACTTGCAGGAGTGGACATGGTGCTTCTGAGCTGCCATACGACCAGAAGAGGGCTTGAGATTCAGGACATGAATAAAGCAGTACTTGGAACCCGTTGAATGCCGTTGAGAACCTATATAAACTGCAGAAAAGAGAGCTGGATTGGAGTCAGGGGTGTGAGATCTGACTTGGCTTTGATGCATACATCTTGTGTGATCCTGAACAAGGTATTTAAATTCAATTTCCATGTGATAAAATGAGTGGGTTGGACATAATGATCTCTAAGGCATCTGCTGATTGTCAGTCTATAATTCTCTGACTCAAGGGGACACAATCAACAGTCATTACTAGTGGCAGCTTTGAAAACCACACCTTCATCTCCAGCTCTGCCAGGAGAGGGGTCCAAATGGGAAGGGCTTCAATCCACTCCAACCTGTGCATGTCTAGGTAGTCTGCCTCCTCCTGTACTGCCAATACAGGGTCTAATTAAGTCAGGCAGATTGGCCACCCCAGGTACCTCATCATTTCCTCGTGGTATGACATAGAGAGAGCAGCAGCAGAAGGATGTGGGGGTCAGGGGTGAGGAGATACAGTAAGGAGAGTCCCAGGTCTGAACTTAGAACAACTGCATCCAAATTCTACTCTCTAACACAGATTACTTATGTGACTTTGCTCTGTTTTCTTATTTATAAAATGAGAAGACAACCTCAGGGATTAACCAGTTAGTTAATGAATGGTTCATAGCATTGACAAGGGATGCAATGTGGACCAAGGCAATATGCTAAGCCCTAAAGATGTAAAGAAAAACAAAAATTTGGTTGGAACTCAATGAGCTGCCAATATAAAAGGGAGATAACGCAGATACACTTAGTAGGTACATTGTTGTTGAGAGTCGTGTCCAATTCTCCATGACCCCATTTGGGGTTTTCTTGGCAAAGAAACTGGAGTGGTTTGCCATTTTCTTCTCCAGCTCATTTTACAAATGAGGAAACTAAGGCAAACAGGGTGAAGTTGCCCAGAGTTATATGTCTGAGGTGGGATTTGAACTCATGAAGATGAGTCTTCCTGACTCTAGGCTCAGTGCTTTATCCACTGCACCTCCTTGCTGCCCATAAACCCAGGACTTTTGTGTATTTTGGCTTGTCTTCCTCTAGATCTGAAAATTTGAAAGAGAAGAGATCAACAACCCGTGAAAATTGTAAAGATTAATAAAAACTCAGTCCTGGGTGCAATTTAATACATATATGGTTTAAATGTGAAACAGAGTCTTCCACAGACATTGCTAAACCATTTTCTTAGTTATGTTTCATTCCTTTTTTTTTTTCTTTTTAAATCACCACTTAAGCACAGTTTCTTGTCTTTCCTATCAGAAATGGACTCTGGATCCCAAAGTGTTCTAACAATGAACTCCTTTATCACTTTGTACTTTCAACTTCCCTTCAGGTGCTTTTAAATGAAAAGTCCTGAAATCATGAAATTAAACTTTTGGTTATTAGCGATGATATTTCTGATCACATACAGTGAGTGACTCCTTTTCATATTGCATTTATGATAGGCAGTTTCTTGCATGAATAATAGAAAGAACTGAATGAAATCATATCAGCTTTGCCTCCGGGGGGAGAGGGGGAGGAACAGCTTGGATTTGGCTGGATAACTCTTAGTGTGATCCTTTGCCTGTTGACATTACTTTTAAACTTTTCTTCCTCAGGCTCTGGCAATGTGTATTAAATAAATGATAAACACCATTTCTCATACAGAGTGTGGGAACCATTCAAGCCACAAAGGATGTTTTGCAGGTATTTGAGAGGTTAATGTCTTTGAATTATTGATTTATTATAGTTGGTGGTGAAAAGTTACTATGTTCATCCTAGTCATTGCTAGAAAGAGAAGGAAATATATAATATAAGAGATGATATATCTTCACATAATTTGAAAAGTAGAAAAACTGTTTTTAGATGGACAGGCAAGTTTGTCACATATCCTGAGACACGTAGCTGACTGAGAAATAATAATAATAATTCAGATCTATAGGGCTTTAAGATTTTAAATCACTTTTCCTCAGAAAAATCCCATGAAAAAGGCAGTATAAGGATTATACCAATTTTACAAGATAATATAATTGAGAATCTAATAGATCACATGACTTGCCCAAGTTCCCATAACTGGAACATAGCTAAGGCAGAATTTGAATACCTTTCTCTTAATTCCTAGTCTAAGATTTTTACCATTATGTTACATTAGCTCTTGAATATTAAGAATACTGTAAAAAGAGCTCTTAATTATGCATAGAAAGGTTTCAAAGGTCCCTTCCAACTTTTAGATTCTTTGGGAATCATTTTACTCTTTCCTTTGAACATGAGATAAAAGGAAGAAATGAGATGTAAAAATAATGAAGTAAAGAAAAGAGGATTGTTATCAGTATCATTCTCCTTTAAATTGTAAGCTCCTTGAGAACAGGGATTATCTTTTGCCTTTCTTCATATCCCTTGTACTTATCACAATGCCTAGCACATAGTAGGTGCTTAATACATACTTATTGACTTAGTGCCTATTCCAGAAGGATTCAGACTTGAGATAAAGCACATTGTGTACTGCTCTGCCTCAATTCTTGTTTTAATATGTTTATACAGGCTGAAATCTGATTAATGAGAATATCAAGGAAATCTTAAAGGGGTAAAGATGAAAGATTTATCCCAAATGTATGATATGCAGCCCAAGGGGAAGTAGGTGTTTTTGTCAAGCTTCCAGCCTTAGATTTGCTTCTTTGTGTCTTCTGGAGAATTGTGGAACACACTATCTTCTTTCTTCTTTCCCTAGCCACTTAGCTGGTCTACGTGGTAGCTCATGTGTCCTGTACCACAAACAATATGAACCACTTTACATTTAAAATGAGTTTCACTCACCATGCTCACTCCAAACCAGCTTCTTTCCCCAACTTCTATGTTCCCATCCATGTCACCAACATCTTCACAGTCATTTAAGTTCAAAGTCTCAGAAATGTCATTGACCATTTTATTCTCTATAACCAATCCCCAAAACATATTGTTTTTCCTTTGAAATAACTCCTCTACCTTCCTTTTCCTTTATTTCTACTGCCTAATATTATAATAATCCTCTGCTTGGTAGACAGATTAATTTCCCAGTCTTTCTAAAGAATAATTTCATCAGGTCACTCTAATGCTCAATATAACTCAGTGATTCCCCATTGTGAAAGGATAAAATACAAACAGGTTAGCATTTAAAGTCTTCAGAGTCTGACCCTATCCTATTATCCCATCTCATAGTCCACTAGTCCAATCTCATCTAATCCAATCCAAAAGGCATTTATTCAGCACCTGCTATTTACAAAGCACAATGTTAAGATTTAAACAACAATCACCACCAGTCCATGTCCTTAAAGAGCTTATATCCCCCTCAAAAGTCTTTAATACACTGTTTGCTAAATATGCCATACTCATGCTTACATTAAGCTTTAGTTCACAAAATTTCTCCTCCCCCACCACAAAATGCCATTTATGCCCATTCAAATTCTGTCCATTTTTCAAGGTCCACATCAAATTCTATCTCCTCCACAATGAACAAATGCTTATTGAATTATTCATTCATCAAATCACACTCAACCCACACTATTTCTTCCATGCCTGGACTCCAGTGTACTTCCTATCAATGTCATTTAATCATATACCATTTATTGGGATGTCTTTTTTTTTTCTTCCATGTGTCTATCTTGTCTCTACTATTGGATTTTAAACTGGACTATAAACTGGAGAGTTTACTTTTTGTTTGTTTCTTTCAGCATCTACTGCAATTTTGAGCATATGATAGGAATGAATGAAGGCTTACAAAACCCTAGGAAATCAGAAGGTGGCAGGTGCTATTACATAAATGGAAGATTATGGAACCTTAACTAACTATTCACCTAGCCAAACCTTGTACTATTTGGTTATGAATATTTAGTTTTCAAAGGATATAAATGTTCTTCTACCTGTATACTTCATATTTCATGCTCTTATGACATCCCAAGTGTGACTGAATATGCTGGCACTGGAAGAATTCTGATTGAGAACATATTAATGTTTCCTTCAATTAGTTTCCTCCAGAGTTAATCCCATTTACTTTTCCTGTTTGGACAACCAGCTGTTTGAGGTTGCTGGGCAACCACTATTTGATAGGAGGGCAAGTGTGGGAGAAAGATGTTGGCCGAGAAGCTTCAACCTAGGTGAATAGTCAATAAAAATTAAATGTCACAAAGGATTTATTGGGAGTGTGAAAAATAATTATTTATAAGTGAATTTTAAAAATGTAAACAGAATTCATTTGAGAACATTTGTTTTTCACTATGTATATTCTTAATTCAATCCAGTTTTTATTCTGAAATACTATGGCAAACAAAGAGAGTCAGAGGATTAGAATGTTAGTGAAAGGGGAAAGCTGTGGCTTCAGGGAAAGCTGGCACAGTTCTGAGATGGCAGCCCTCCTCTGCGATATCTGTGGTGTTTTTTATAAAAGTGGATTAAATAACATCGTATGTACGATCCTGCAAAATCTTCATAAGCACAAAAGAGAGAATTGGAACCAACAAGAAATACTAATGTTGTGTCTAGACAACACACAAAAGCACCTCAGGAAAGCAAAGGAGTAGTGCATGCAGCTCAGAGCTACCTGTTTTCACACCAAAAATATCATTTTTGATACCAAGCAGGTTTAATTTAGACTATTCAAACCACAGCCAGAAAGAAATTTCAGTCAGTTGAAAAATGCAAACATTCATCTGTCCTTTGCTCTGATAATAACCCTCTGTCCCATAGAGATGCATCATTATAGCTGTGACTTCATAACTTTAGGTTGACAAATTTGACTTTGCAGAGCTTTATTTCCCTCTGAACAAACTGATTGGGCAACTTTTTAGTTTAAGGAAAACTTTGTTTACTGTTTTGTCCATACTATGCTCTCAACTCTAGTTTCCTTCCTCTGTATAGAACATAAGTAACAGAACAGCCTAATAGTGTTGTAAATGACTCAGCATTGAAGCCCTCTTGTAAGTTTTTTCTTCTCTCCCCTAAAAGGAAGGAGTTATTTTCTTTTCACCTAAGTAAAGCAGTGAAAAAAAAAAAGTCATTTCTCTTTCCTTTCTCTGGCCAAAATTGCTTATTTTGCTGATGATATTAAAGACATACATTTGTTAGCTTTGGGTGGCTAAACCCTCCTTAGCAAACTTCGCACAATGAGTAGTCTAATAGTGTAACAATACTGGCATTATAGAGCACCTTAAGGTTTGTAAGATTTGTAAAAAAAATGCATTATCATACATTATTTAGACAATGAGGGGTTAGGTGGCTCAGTGAATAGAGGTGGCTCGGTGAATAGAGCTACAGTTAAGAAGCTCTATCTTCTTGAGTTCAAAATCAGCCTCAGACACTTTCTAGCTATGTGATACTGAACTAATCACTAAGTCTTATTTGCCTTAGTTTCTTCATCTATAAAATGGGAGAAAGAAGAAAATGGCAAACCAGTCCAGTATCTTTGCCAAGAAAACTCCAAAGGAGATCACAAAGAGTCAGACAACAACAAAATTAAGACATTGGCTTCAGTTAACAAATTAAAGAACACATAGAATGCAATATTTTCTGGGGAGAAATTGAACTGATTTTTATTAGAGGAACAAGCAAAAAGTTTTTCATTTCTCTTTGCTAGAAGGGAGCCCTATGAGATGGGATGGAAAATTAGTTTTCTGGCTACTATTCCTCAAATATCCAGTGGTCAGGTGTTCTTTGCTGCTTAACTGACAGATGCTGAGCCAAAAGTGATCAAGAAGGACTTTATAGGTTATATGCTTCTCATCATGGTACCTTAAGCATAACAGTCAAGGAAGGAATGAAATGAATACCTATTTGAATCATTTTTTTTCCCTCCTTGAAGACCTGAAGAGTGGTATAAACTATTTGTTTCTTCACTGAGTGGTAACATCTGTGCTGTATAGATTAGCATGAAAATGTTTTGGACTAGAGTGCTATAAATAATCCCAAATTGTTCTGTTGCATAGACATGGCCTGATACTTAGAAGCTTCTGGCTGCTTTACCATTGGATCACTTATCAACTATTTTTTAAAATTCATATGCTATTTATGTTACTAATCCATTCAACCCATTTGAATTTATAAAAGCTATACCCCAAGATAACTCCCAAGCCCATAGACATTTTAATGGTGAAGTTTCTAATGTCATCACTTCAAGGATTCATAATTTCAGCATTGCTATTTCTTTGTAGTAGGGCAGCAAAATGGCCCAGTGGATAGAGTGCCAGGTCTGGAGTCAGGAAGATTCATCTTCCTAAAGTTCAAATCAGGTCTCAGATACTTACTGGCTATGTAATCCTGAATAAGTGAACTAATCTTTTTTTTGCCTCAGTTTCATCATCTGTATAATGAGTTGGAGGAATAAATGGCAAACACTCTTGTATCTTTTCCCAAGAAAACTCCAAATCAAGTCATGAAAAGCCAACACAATTGAACAAAATTACTTTACATCAATGACATGTATATGTCAAACTTAGTAGGACCAAGGGAAAGCATTGCCAGGTTGTCAGAATCCTAGATGTAAACCTCTATAAATTTAATTAAGTGGGTCTTTCGACCACAGCTACCCCACCCAGACCCCAAAAGCTTTTCCATCTTTGAAGGACTGCTCAAGTTTTAAATGATATCATAGACTTGGAGAATACAAGGTAGCATCCATGCCATAAGAGGACATCAGTGTAGGACCTTAAAAAGTACAGTAGTGTTGCTAATATTATTTTAAATTTATATTGGGAATAAGGAATTTTTTTGTTATTGGTTGGTTGGTTTTGTTGTTGTTGTTGTTGTTGTTTTGTTTTGTTTTCTTTGAGAATGAGTCTTCCCATCTTATTCAGATTGGAACTGTAGTTAGTGATCACTCACAGATCCAGTCCCACTACTGAGGAGCACAGGAACTTTGGCCTGTTTAAACCTGAATTGTTGTTTCACTCCTTTGTAGTATTCCTGCTCCCAGTAGATCACCATATTGTTTTCAGAATTAGTGGATACATCTATTTATCTTTAGTTCTACTGAAAACTCATAACTTCTAAGCTCAATAATCCATCAACTTCAAGCTCCCTGAACAGCAGAGACTGTTAAGAGTGAGCCACCAAATTTGGTGGCGTGTGGATTTCAGTATATATATATATATATATATATATATATATTTTGTGTATATATATATATGTATATATATATATATATATATATATGTATACATATATATATATATATATATATATATATATATATTTTTTTTTTTTTTTTGCTGTGGTAAATGGAGTTAAGTGACTTGCCCAGGGTCACACAGCTAGGAAATGTTAAGTGTCTAAGATCAGATTTGAACTCAGGTCCTCCTGACTTCAGGGCTGGTACTGAATTTCAGTATTCTTGAAGAACATTAACATTAGTGGGAATGACTATTTTAATAGAACAAATCTATTTCAAATTTGGATGTTGTGTTCTGTTGCAAATCTGGTTGGCGGTTTTAGTAAGATGTCACCATATAAGGATACAAATGTTCTTATTTCCCTGGAAAATACAGGAAGATAAAAGAAGGCCTACAAAGATATTTGAGAGATGTCCAATTTAATATATTAGGAGGTGGATGAAAGGCTAACAAAGGAATCAGGAAATAAGCAATTAGAGAAATAGAAAGAGAACTAGGGCAAGAATACAATGTTATTGGACCAAAAAGAAAAAAGAACTAGAAAAGGCTATTGGATGTGGAAATTAGAAGATTCTTGGTGATTTTTAAAGAAAATAATTTCAACAGAGGGAAGAGAGATTGAGGAGAGAGTGGGTAAGGAGGAAATAAGTAAGACTTGGGTTTAGACTTATTGTTCCAGGAAGTTAATCAATGAACATGGAAGAGAAAGAACAGTTGCTAGCTGGATGGAGCAAAAGTAACAAAAGAAAGAATTTTTGGAATTGAGGACATCTAAACATAGTTGTAGGAAGTTGAGGGAAGGAATCAGGTGAAAGGGACAAATTAAATATGTATAAGAGAAGAATAAAGATAACAGGAGCAGGATCCAGGAGAAAGTGGAAAGTGAGATCAAAGTCCTGGGAAAAGTTATGAGCTTTAGTAAGGAATAGGGATCGTGTTGTGACTGGAGAAAAGCAAAAGAGCAAAGGTAATAGTAAGATATTTTGGAAAATAGAGAAAAAGTAGAATCAGATTTTAGGCTATCATTTAGATAGCCTCAATTACACCAGAACTGTCATCTGTATGACCTTGTGCATATGATTTAATTTTTCAAGATCCCACTTTTCCTGTGTATAAAATGAGAATTGAGTAACTGGGATCTATGGAGCTAAAGTATATAGAGCACTGAACTTGGAGTTAGAAGGAACTACATTCAAATCTTATGTTTCCAATCTTTTTGACTTTTGTCCTGTCACTGGACTTGGGTAACTCTGAAGGATAACCTATGGCTGAGGATTTTGTGCATCAACTTAACTTAATCCAATTCATGTGCAAATTAAGACATCACCTATGATGTCATTGACCCTCTTTGAGAATAAAAGACAAATAACTTCTGAAACTCACCACATGATCCACAGTAAATCTGAACCTCTAAACCTCACTGACTCTGATTTTCCCCAGCTATACAATAGAAATAATAAGAGTTGTTATTGAGGTTAAATAAAATAAGTTATTTCTAAAGTGCTATAAAATGCTAGCTATTATAATAATAATTATTATTGTTGCCATTATTATTCATTCTAGCTCTAAATATTGTAAACAAGCCTAATGTCTCCAAAACTAATTATAAAGGTAATTAGTGCCAGAATCTGCACAAGCTGAGGAAATGGATAAGAAGTTCAGTAAGATGGGCAGATAGAGTGCTGGTCCTTGAATCAAGAAGACCTTATTTCACATCTAACCTCAGACACTTACGAGGTGTGAGGCTGGGAAAATCACTGAACCCCTGTTTGCCTCAGTTTTCTCATCAGTAAAATGGGAATAATAAAAAATCATCTACCTTGGGTTTTGTGAGATTCAAATGAGATAATAATTGTAATTTCCTTCTCCAGCTCATTTTACAGATGAGGAAACTAAAGCAAACTGGATTAAGTGGTTTGCCCAGGATCAAATTGTAAGTGTCTAAGGCCAGATTGGAAATCCCAGGTATCTCTAACTCTAGGCTTACTACTCTCTTGACTGTACATACAGAAGGTACTGTTAAATGTTAATTTCTCTCTTTGATAATAAAGGAAGGTTCATTTCAGGTCTCATTTACCTTCTGTGCCCTTCATCCTTCTCATCCCCCTACTAGTGTAATCACAAGAGTAACGAATCTTTCTGGATCCATATCTGATAATCATTTACTGACCTTTGATGAGAATATGATGGAACTTTTAAGAGTGAGTAAAAATGGCTGGATTTACTCCTCACTTGACTTATTTAACATGAAAAATATTAAGAACAAACGGTTAATAAAAGTTGGCAATCTAAAAAGTGCTGATTTTTCCATCCTAATAATGACTTAGTTATTTGCTCATTGAGGTAGAGGAGTGTTGATTGATTCAGTTTTCACTCCCTTTATTTTTTTTCACCAGCTAATACTATTACTCTCATCAATTAGCACACCCCAAAAGTAACTATCGGCTCCATATTGGTCTATGGTATCCAGGCTCAGATCCAGATTTGGAAACAATGCATCAGTGCAAAGGAAATGATATTTTCCTCTATATTTGAGCCCCAGTGCCATACATGTTAGACAGCTCTCGCTTGCTGTATTTCAAGGGCATTTTGGTACTAATGTGCTAGCCTTTACTCAAAAGCAGAGCAAGTAGAGGCCCCTTCATCCCAAGAGGACTAAAATGCATGGGCAAGGCAGGCCTTTTTCTAAATCCTGGGGCTCAAGTTTAAAAAAAAAAAAATACATAGTCTAGGAGCCGTTGTCTAAAGGTGGAGAATGACTCTTGGATTCTAATTTCCATGTGATCTTGGACAGAAATATTTTTTTTTCCTCTCTGATGCTTCTGTAACCCATCCACAATACAACACTTACTTGACAGGGAGTATTTTTCATCACAGTAATATAAAGTTACTTTCAAATCTCTGGTTAAAGGCTATACATAACAGAAATTGCAGACATTGCTGTAAAGATCTCAACTCAAGCTAAATTTCCAAAGCCCACTGAGGTCATTCTGTCACCTTTGACATGCAGGCACAAACCCAGATTTTGAAAACAATACAGCAGTGTATTTCCTGGAAACGGAATGAGAATGTTCAAGACAAGCTCTAGTCAATCCCATGGGTTCCTAGTAGCCATCTCTCCCACTGAATTCTTTTGAGATAAAGATAGGCAATTACATATGCATATATGCATAGTTTACATATTATATGATCTATCTGTCCCACACATGCTTTAATGTACACATGCCATACATATGTGCATGTAACCATGTATACATATATGTATATATTGATATGCATGTGTGGATAGTATAAATAACTTTTTATATTTCATGTGTTATATAGAGTTAATATATGCATGTACCTTTATGTATGTATGTTTTTACATATAAGTGTACATATTCACGTGCACATTCATGTATACACATTAGCACACATGCTCATTCATATGCAAATTTATATACATGAATGTGTGAGCATGATGTACCTTATATACATGTGTGTGCTGTTATGTATTTGTAGGTACAAGTATTATCTAAACATAGTGCGGGCCTTGCATTTGTGTGTATCAGTATATACATAAATATATATGTGTATATATGTATATATGTTATTTATAAATGTGGGCATGTATGTGTACACACACAGTATCCCATGCTTTTTTTTTGTAATTAAGAGTTTTAGAACTCCCCTTACAAGCTCATCTTTCTACTTATCCATTATCACATATACAAGCAGCAGTAAGGGGCAAAGCTAGGAACTGTGTCTAGATGCTCTGATTTCAAAATCAGCATGTTTTTCCTGCTGGAATATTGCCCATAAAATACATGTGGGAGCAGCTAGGTGGTGCAGTGGATAGAGCTCCAGCCCTGGAGTTAGGAAGATCCGAGTTCAAATCTACCCTCAGACACTTCCTAACTGTGACCCTGGGCCAACCTTAATCCCATTGCCTCCAAAATAACAAAAACAAACAAGTCCATGTATTTTGCTTGCTGCAGGAGAAACTCTATAGAACTCAGTAGAATTCCAGCATATAAGATTGAGGACCATATAGACATGAGAATAACATTTGAGAAATAAAATATGTCTTACTTTTGTTATTAGTATTGCAACTACTACTAATGATAGCTCACATTTCTATAGATTATACTTTACACTTAAAAATTATTTTATATCATCATCTCATTTGATCTTCATAACAATTCTATGAAGTAAATGCAATTAAATTCTCAAGAAATCAGGATGATTTAAAAACTTCCATAGCTTATTTAGTGAAATAATATTAATAGGTTCTTTATTATAAAACTGAAGTTATATCATCTATGTAATAATTCATCTTGTTACTATGATTTTCGTAATTTAGTTAAATGGTAATTGATAATTAAGGACAATTCAAATCATTTTACTTTTACAACTCTTATCTGTAGTACAAACTAGTGTACTGTAGGGGGAGAGTGAATGGAATTTGTTGTATGGGATTATTTATTGCAAAAGATTTTTTAAAAGCCAAATCTAAAAAAAATCATGTTATTCAAAACCATCTGTTAAGCCTTGGAAAATGCTTTGTTTTTTCAGAATTTTCTTTGTAGTAGTTTACCTGGATAGAAGGGGAGGCAGCTTTGAACTCAATACCGAAAGGGATCTTTTAACAACTAAAATTGTTCCTAAATGGGACTGCCTTCTGAGCCAATAGATGTCTCATCCATGAGGGTTATCAGGCAGATTTTTTTTTTTTGGGGGGGGAAAGAAATTCTGTGAAGTAGGGAATAGTCAAGCGAGCCTTTGTTCATTCTGGAATTATGAATATGTTAGCTACAGGCAGAGTTCTGGATACATATGAACCTATCTGATATCCAAGTATCCTAGAATTCTGGAGACTAGAAACAAAGATGACCTCCTAGTAAAATTAAATTACAGTAAGTGTGAAACCAAAGGGCATTACTCTGCATTTACCTGCAATGCCTATACAGATAAAAGATGAACTGTGACTTGCTGAAGATTAATTGTTCACCAGCTTGTTGGTCAATGTGACTGCTTTACACTGAGAAAATTAAAGAGAATGGGAAAAGAAGCAAAATCTTGTTCCAAAACCTATTTTCCCTGATATTTTGTAGTACTGCCTATCACTTGCACTCTACTCCAGCCCCAGATCTTGTTTTCATTGTTCCCATGCCTGAAATGAAATGTAAGCCCTTTGAAGGCTAGAATTGTCTTTTTTTTCCTTTCTTTGTACTCTCTTAGTATAATACCTTGCAGAGAGCAAATGTTTAATAAATGCTTGTTCACTGATTTCTTCATCTCAGGATCTTAGAACTTTTATTTGCCTTCATCTCGGAGTCCATCTCATTCTTGGAAGCTTTTTTTCCTCCCTTAATTGATCCCGACATCCACCTTCTCAAAGGTTCTTGCTCTAACTTACCTCTAGAGTTGCACTTTATATCTCACCCCAGTAGAATTTAAGCAGGGTGCAGAGTATGGAACTCTGGGACTTTGGGGGGGGGGGGAAAGCACTTTCCCTGGTCTCAGATAAACTCGGTGTCAAAGCTTACCTCTGATCTTCATGATCTGTGTGATCTACCAGGAGGCTGGTGGACAAAGCCCTGGGCCTGGTCAGGGAAATCTAAGTTCAAATCCAGCCTCAGATACTTATTAACTGTAAGGCTCTGGGAAACTCCCTTTACAACTTTCTCAACTGAAAAATAGGGATCATAACCATACCTATCTTTCAGGATTGTTGTGAGGATCAAATGAAACTATACTTGTAAAGTGATAACCACAGGGTCTAGCACATGTTATTCAGTCATTTCAGTTGTGTCTGAATCTTCGTGATCCTATTTGGGATTTTCTTGGCAAATATACTGGAATGATTTGACATTTCTTTCTCCAGCTCATTTTACCGAAGAGAAAACTGAGGCAAATAGTTAAAGTGACTTGTTTAGGATCACACAGCTAGTAAGTGTTGAAGGTGAGAGTTGAACTCAAAATTTCCTGACTCCAGACTCGGTACTCTTATCTATTGTGCCACTAGCTTGGCACATAGTAAGCACTTTTTTTTTTCTTCCTTCCTTCCTTTCTTTTCTCTCTTCTTCCTTCCTTCCTTCCTTTCTTTTCTCTCTTCTTCCTTCCTTCCTTCTCTCCCCTTTCCCTCCCTCCCTTCCTTCTTTCCTTCCTTCCTTCCTTCCTTCCTTCCTTCCTTCCTTCCTTCCTTCCTTCCTTCCTTCCTTCCTTCCTTCCTTCCTTCCTTCCTTCCTTCTCTCCCCTTTCCCTCCCTCCCTTCCTTCTTTCCTTCCTTTCTTCCCTCCCTTTCTTCTTCTTTCTTTTTTGGGGCTAATTTACCTATTCTTTCTTCTTTCTTTTTTTCTATGGGTTATTTGCCTCTCATCCCAGACCCACATTTCTTATGAGAAATCTAATGAGATAAAACTAGAACAGTCCCTGGCACTTAGTTAAGCATTTAAATTCTTGTCCCTTCTACCTATAAAATGAAAGATGAGATCTATTCAAAGGCCAGAGATGGTCTCTGAGGTCTTTTCCTTCTCTCTATGAATCACACAGTGTCTGTCATTGTTTCCCTAGTGTCTGTAATAGTGTCTGGGAGACAACAGGTACTGGTTTTTGAGTTGGAAAGTGAGAATAAGTTAGAGCAGGAATAAGTATGACAACTTCCTGCTAGTTGTTTCCTTCTGTCTTCTCTATTAGTGTAAATAATGCCTGCGAAAATCTTGATTTTGCTATTAACAAAAAGGGAAACCTTTCCAAATCTTTCTTTGGAAAATGCTGAATTATATTCTAAGTGCCCATTGTGCCCAGGGGTGTTGTGATACTCAAAAGACATAATGTTCCCCAATTGATAAATGGTCAAAGGATATGAACAGACAATTTTCAGATGATGAAATTAAAACTATCTATAGTTATATGAAAAAATGTTCTAAATCACTCTTGATTAGAGAAATGCAAATTAAAACAACTCTGAGGTACCACCTCCCACCTCTCAAATTGGCTAAGATGACAGGAAAAGATAATGATAAATGTTGGAGGGAATGTGGGAAAACTGGGACACTAATGCATTGTTGGTGAAGTTGTGAAATGATCCAACCATTGTGGAAAGCAATCTGGAATTATGCCCAAAGTGCTATCAAAGTGTGTATACCTTTTGACTCAGCAGCACCATTAATGGGTCTATCTCACAAGGAAATCTTAAAGCAGAGAAAAGAACCCACATGTACAAAAATGTTTCTAGCAGCTCTTTTTGTGATAGCAAAGAATTAGAAAATGAGTAGATGCCCATCAATTGTTATTGTTAATTATTGTTATTGGGTGTCAGAGCAGCTAGATAGTGCAGTGGATAGAGCACTGGAGTGCTCTATCATCATGAATTCAAATCTGGCTTCAGACAACTAGCTGTGTGAGGCTGGACAAAGCACTTAACTCTGTTTGCCTCAGTTTCTTTCTCTATAAAATAAGGTGGAGAAGGAAATGGCAAACTATTCCAGTCTCTCTGCCAAGAACACCTCAAATGAGGTCATGAAGTGTCAGATACAACAAATATTGGTTATTATTATTATCCTAAACCACCAAGCTTCCAGTCCAGTGATAACTTTATTCCTTTTACATTCTACTATGATGAACCCACTACTGAGCTTAAGCACTGTCTGTAAAACAAAACATGGGTCTGGTAAATGTTTTACAACAGGCCTTCACACAAATTGACATGTATATATGTGTATGCACACATGCTTTTCAATTTAGCTTGCATTTCTAACACTTTCTTAAGTCTAGACAATCAACAAAACAATAAAGCCAGTCCAAATTTGTAATGAATGCTGATTTCTGAGGTGTAAATGCTCAATGAAAATTAAACAGTTGGTTTGAGTGGGTTAGAGCTAGCTGCCAAAGACACCCCTGAATGTGCACCATTGTTGCATTTGTCTATGGATAGTTCTACCAGGTTTTTGTTTTGTATGTCTGGGGTTTTTGCATCCCATTCAGCAGCCGGAAAAAATTCCAGTGACAATTAAATAATTTTGTCAGTAGACCTATTTATATGCTTTCTGAGGATGCTGTTTTTTGTGATCTAGTCCCCGGAGCTCCAACTAAATTGTAGAATCAGTGGTGAGAGCTTAATATGAGCTTATTGACAATTCTGAGACTGAAGTAATAATGATAGTATTATTTATTATTATCATCATTGTTTCATATTGAAAGAAACGGCTTCAGAATCAGAATCCCATGTCAGACTCTGTGCTGACTCTGTGAACCCATATACGTTATTAAACTTCTCAGCACCCCCAGATTGCCCCCTTAAAACTATAAACTGCAGCCTAATTGTCCATCTGCATTAGTACCAGGAGTTTCCTCTGTAGGACCTTTCGGTACTGTGTATTGGAGCCAGCTCTTTGCAAACTCCATAAATCAGGGCTTGCCGCTCATTATTTTATTGATTGTCTAGACTTAATGAAATGATAGAGAAAATGTTAGTAATGCAATTCAAACTTAAAAGTCTAATATATGTTTTATTTGAAGGGAGAGTTTCTTATTAAACATTTGCCAGCACACAGCTGAATCTTACACCAATTAAAAGCACGTGTCACAAAAAAATAGCTACTTTTAGAGAAGTTAATCAAATACTTTCCTCATACTTTTGTTGTTCAGTCATTTTAGTCATATTTGACTCTGTGACTTCATTTTAGGTTTTCTTGGAAAAGATATTGGAGTGCTTTGTCATTTCTTTCTTCAGCTCATTTTACAGATGAGGAAACTGAGGCAAACAGGGTTATGTGACTTGCACAGCTAGCACCACAGGCTGGATGAGAATTCAGGCCTTCCCAATTCTAGACCTAGAGCTCTACACACTATGCCACCTAGCTGGCAGCTATATATGACTTCATGTAATTTTTTTTCTCATTTGTTGCTCAACTGTCCTATAAGGTAGGTAGTACAACTAATAGTTGTTTTTTGTATTTTACAAAGTACAATTTACACATTATAAATACTATTTTACAAATAGAGAAACCGAGAACTGGAGAGATGCCCAGAATCATACCATTAGATAACTGGAAAAGCCAGGATTTGAACCTAGTTGCGTTCACTTGAAATCCACCGTTCTTTCCATTTATACCACTTTTTTGTTTGCTTGTGCAGTTGATTGGTTGGTTTTGTTGTACAAATTTGTGATTTCATTAATACAAAGAATTCATTCTACCAATGTACCAACTTGCCTGGGACATTGAGAGGTTAAGTGACAAACAGAAATGTGCAACATTATTATCATTTTGCTGATTGTACAGGCATAGACTTATTAATTTTAGATTTTATTAATTTATATTAATTTAAGATAGAAGAAAAGGGAGAGGGAGATTGGAGAGAGAGTATATGTTTGTGTGACTATAGGGATGTTTGGATTGCAGTGCTCTAGGGAAGAGCTCTGGAGTACCACTGGGATTCCATAATGAGCACAAAGTCAGATCTTTATGCCTATTGCCCCATTTCTCATCTTTCACTGACACTGCAAAAAGCCCCATCAATAAAAAGGGAAATGGGATTAGAATTTTCCTATAGAAAACTCTATCCTTTTTCTCCATCCTTCCTAGATCTTTATTCATCTTGCTCCTTCAGATGCTTGGAATAACTTATTTCTATGGAGTAATGGTTTTCCTCAATAGGAATTCATTTATTTTTACCTTAGCTTGAATCCAGGAGCCTTCCTGAACTTGTCTCCCAGCACACTTTTGTTCTATCCTGACACTAGAACTTGCCCTCAGATGGTTCTACTTCCCTTCTCAAAGGGAACCTTTCCCCCACACACATACCCTGAAACGTATATACTCACACAGTACATGTTACAGAAACAGTTATTACTAAATAGCAAATATAATCAGCACGAGATAGTGGGAAATGAGGGATGGCTTTGAAATTACAGTTTCAATTTTGGAAATTAGTTTCCAAACCCATTAAATCACTTAAGTCTTCCTGGTCCCTCCCTCTTCTCTCCCCTTTTCCAACCACTTGAACATTCCCCTGCACTAACCCCACAAACGCTTCTTTGTGTATCTTGTATTAACCTACTTATTTACATTTCTTCTCTGCCATTCATGTGTAAGCTCCTGGAAGTCAGAAACTGTTTTTGTCTTCCTTTGTCGTGGCACAGTGCCTGGTACATAGTAAATACTTAATCAGTGCTTGTTGACTGATTGATTATCAACTTCTCTATCCTCAGTTTTTTTTTATTTATAGGAAGAAAATGAAAGTGAGATGGACTCTGTTGTCCAAAAGTCTCCTTCTAGTTTTAAATATATGAAACCATGAATATGCAATCTTTCAAAAGCTTGCCTAATTAATGTTAGTGTTAGCTGGCTATTATCTATTTAATTCATTCTTTCTATTCATTCTAGCTATTAATGCATGCATAAAATTCCTATGACCACCAGTCAAAGCTATATGTGCAAAAGAGGACAGGGAATCATATCCCCAGTTCTCTTGTTAAAGCCAAGTTAACATGATCTGCATTTTAATAACTTCTGTGTAAAGAAAACTACGTGTGTATTTTTCTCAGACACTCCGTGTCTTTTCCAGATAACCTCTTTAGGAAAGTCAACATTACATGCTATAATTCATAAATAAATTGAGCTGTAAGATTGAATTTGCAGTTACTGGAATTTTCTTTCAGGTTTTTTTAAGTCAATGAGTGAACATTTGTTGAGTAGCTACTATGTTCAAAACTCCGTACAAGGCACAAAGGGGGAACATAAGAGAAGTTAAAGTATAAATGCTACCTCTTGAGGAATTTGCAGTTTGGAGTCTAATGTGAAGCAACAAAAACCCAAAATATAATCGTGGACTACACTGTACTTAGTACTTACTGGCTGCATAAAATTGCTTTTGGACCATCTTATAGTTCCTCATAAAACAAAGACTTAATAACTTTCCTTGGCAGTTGACAGGCAAAGTTTAAAAAAAAAGTCAAAGAAGCTTGTTTTGTTTTCCTTTAAACAGCCATTGGCATTTTCTTGTTTTATTTTAAGCAGATGAGTTCTAAATACAATGATTACATCTTGAAAGAAAACTCCAGATGTTGTTTGATGATGCCCTTCATTTGCAGGAGGTGGGTACAGAGGTATGACCTGTAACCCATTTCAGCTCTAGAAGACATAGAATGTTTTCCTGCAGGAGAAAAACAAACAAATAGACAGGAGAAGGGCAAACAATCAACCTTACATTTGTTTGTTTGGTGAACCACAACAAATCTTGTGCTGCTGAATAAAGACTGGCATGTTGAGCCCATGCTCCCTGGGCTCCATGAACAGGAAGGGCAATGATGAGTGACCAACTTTATAGGGAGAAAATGTTTGTCATTAATTTTGATTACTTTTTTCATGAAAACACGGTTTCCTAAGTCAATTGGGATTCACATTCAAACATTTGTTGCTCATTTCAAGTTTTTTTGAAGGCTCTGTTTCCTTTACACTTCAATTTGTTAGCCTACCCAAGCCCTCCTCTACAAAGAGAACTTTTGGTGGTATTTTTTTTTTTTGAAACAGAAAACTGAATTTTTTCTTGCATTTTTTTTTTTTTTAAGGTTACTACATTCTAATCAGGATCCAAATTCAGAATATAAAAATTCTGTATTTAAAAAATGTGATGATGTAATGCTGGACACAGATAATTTCTGGTTCTAACAAAACTGGATGTGCTCCTCAAGAGAGATGGGGAGAAGAAGAAAATAGAGAGAGGTTCCAGATTGCTTGTGTCCAGATGTGTCTTTCCTCCCCATCCTCAGCAATAACAGCCTGACAGGTGCTTTCTGCCCTGAAGCTCTTCACTCTTCCTTCCATCTGTACCAAATTTTGGCAGCTGCTTCCTCTCTCTTATCACTTAGACCTTCTAATATATTCCTACCGGGCTGTCTTCTCCTATCCGGATGCATTTTTTCTTTGTGAGCAGATTGGTACAAGTTCACCACTGTCCCCTAATGAGTAGAGGTAGTGTAGTAGCCTGGGCACTGATTTGACAGAAACTAGATGTCCTTGGGACCATGAGTTTAAAACCTGGCATGACTGATGATAGAATCCTTTATTTGTCTATGAGGAATAAACTTAGTTGTTTCTTTATATGTCAGGGTTTTCTTTGTATAAGACTTCTGATGATGAGGGGAAAGTATATATGTATATTTCACTTCTATGTATTATTAATACCGATAGATGCTTAGTTTACAAATGCAACGGATAGTGTCCTAGCTGAGATTGCTTAGGTCCTCACAAAAGTACTAGTTTAATGCAGAACATGCGAATAGCCATCTTTTGACCAATGTTAATTTATTCAGAAATTGTTCCTGCAGAAATGCCCAATTTACAGTAATTAAACCACTGAAGATATTCCATTTGGATTTTGCCCTGACACCATTGTGCTCAATTTTTCCCCCATGTGAGGAAGCGTGTTCAATTAAATATTGCATAAGGACAACTTTGTCAGTCCCTCCTAGGAAGTTGCTTGTGGTAGTGGTGGTAGAATTTATTCTGCAGTGTCAGCAGGGATCGTGAGCCAAAATGGAAAGTGAAGATTGCAGTGGAAGCAACATTTGTTGTTGTTGTTTTGTTCACATTCCAACAACTGACTGAAAAGAAAAGTTGGAACCATAAGCTGAGTACTGAGAAAGAGCCCTCTTCAGACCCCTGGATAAATAAAGAGCAACTTCTGGGGATGGGACTGTGAGAATCTCTTTCTCTCTATTCTTTCGTCTTTTCTTTCACCCTCACCTTTGTATCGATTTCAGTCAAGCTCAAGGAATTGAAAACACCCATAACAATAGAGACCCTCATCTCTGGCCCCTCCCGGAAAACCCCCCTTCAGCCCACCCCTACCTTGCTCTCAATCCCACCCTGTGTTATGTCTCCTGCGGCCACACCTGGCCTCCCTGCTTTTTGTAAAACATAAGGCTGTTCTGCCTCACACAGACCTAAAATGACTGGTCTGGCATTCAAAGACCATCCCCAGGGTCTCCACTTGCAAGTCTGGACCCACAGGCTTCCCTCTTTGGAGGCCTCTTTTCTAATCTCAGGCTGAGAGAACAGGCACTGGATGGAATTCTATTATTGCTTAACATTCTACTCTTTTCTTCCTGTCAGTCTAAATGTTTAAAGGGAGATCAAGTTGGTCCCAGGTTTCCAGAAACTGAACACTTTAGAGGAGTGATTTATAGCTACGCTGTGTGTTTGATTCCATGATACTCCCTCACCCACTGTAGAAAGTGCTCCTCGCCAGGCATTTCTCCTTCAAAGGGAACTAAAACTTGCCTTTGTTAATTTTCTTTAAAATTTCATAATATTGGAGCTACCTCAAGGCTATTATGAATTCAGGGCAGGGAGCCATTTTTCTTATAATACCAAAATGGTCTTTGGATCTCTATTTCTCCCTCCATCACTCTGTGCCAAAGGTGAGATTTCTGATCCCTACCCTGGGCTCATTGATTCAGAGTCGGAAAGGACCTTGGAAGTGATTAATCCAAACATTTCATATTACAAATGAGGAAACTGAGGTACAGGTAAATGAAATTACTTTTCCAGGATTATACAACACACAATCAGCCTATCTGAGAATCAATAGCAGAGCCTCTGGCTTCAAATATTTATCACTTCTGGCTCTCCAGTTTTTGTTTGTTTATTCATTTGTTTTAGTCTTCCTTGTACCTCTAACAATTACTACCACAATTCCTATCATAGAATTTACAATAGCTTGAAGAGTAGTAAGAATGATTTAAAAAAAAATCTGCAGTCTAGTTGTCAGTTACTGATTACATGGAGAAAGGGAAAAGGAGAGGAAGAATGAGGGGATGGGGGAGAGAAGGAGGGAGAGAGACAGAAAAAGAGATAGAGGGAGAGAGAGAAACAGAAAGAGAGAGATAGACAGACAGACAAAGAGAGATAGGGAGAAAGAGAGAGACAGAATCAGAAAAAGAGACAGAGAGAAAATCAGAGACAAAGAGAGAGAGAGAGTTAGAGAATCAGAGAGAAACAGAGAGACAGACAGAGCCAGAGAGACAGAGGGAGAGACAGGGACAAAGAGAGAAAGAAACAGAGATAGAGACACAGAGACAGAGTCAGAGAAAAGAGAGCAAGAGACAAAGACAGAGACACAGAAATTTTAGATATAGATATTTCTAAGACACAAAGTCTCTAAATTTCTGTTTCTGCATTTGTAAATTAGGAATAATCCCACTTGATTTAGCAAGCTCACAAACTACCTGTTTATAAAGCTTAAAAGACCTTACAAATCAGTTGCTGTTTTGTTTTTGTTGTCTTTGCTTAGTTATTTCAATGATGTCCAACTCTTCTTGAGACCCCATTTGGTGTTTTCTTGACAAAGATACTGGAATGGTTGGCATTTCCTTCTCTAGCTCATTCTAACATATAAGAGAATAAAGGCAGAATTAAGTGATTTGCCCAGAGTCATACATCTAGTATTAATATTGTCCAGATTTGTCATATTAGTATAGGGAACTCCCAGTGTGGAAACTCCTTCTACTACTGCAACTCACATGAGGGTCTCAAAAATAAATGAAGTCTATAAAATTACCATTTATTATCAGTAAATGTTTGGTTTCTTTATACCTGTTTTACATGTCTATATATCTGGGGCATGTTAAAAATTTTGGGGCAAAAAGGGGTTGTGAATAGAAAAAGATTATTAAATCCTGTAATCTGAACTGAGAAGCTGGACCTTTGTCCTCTATTGAGGCAGCTAGGTAGTTCACTAAATAGAGTACTGGGCCTCAAATCAGAAAAAAACATGCTTTTAAACCCAATCTCAGATACTAGCTGTGAGATCCTGGGCAATTCTCTTAACCCACATCTACCTCATTTTCTTCAGTGGAAAAATGGGCATAATAATAGCCTCTATCTCCCAGGGTCCTAGTGAGGATCAAACAAGACATTGGTAAAGCACTTAGCACAGTGCCTGGAACATAGTAGGCCTCTGATAAATGTTTGTTTCCATTCTTTCTATCTATTGTTTAAGGAGAAGCAGAAAGAAAAAGGAGGAGGAAGGGGGAAAGCGACAAATGAGATCATGGATGTGAGAGTGCTTTGAGAAATCTGAGGGCATTTTTGCATTCTCATCCATAAAGAGAACTCCAGCTCCCAGAGAGATGTTTTTGATTTTACAAATCTGAAGTTCATGAAAAAAAATGAACTCTTTTCTCCTATCCTCTTAAAAAAATTTCCCCCTTTTCTCAATTCTATGCTTGTTGATATTTAATCATTTGCTGCCTATCTTTTATCTATCTACAGAATAACTGTTTACTTACTCTCAGAAATATTAAGCCATATCTAGGAATGAGAGTGTTTGGGGCAGATTCAGAAGTCATATATTTCATTTTGCATTCCATATTTAGATTCTCTCCCAGAAGAGAAATAAAATAAGCAGTTGCCAGATCATAGATACTTTTCTCTACTCTGTACAATACATGTGGGCATCTTTTCAACATAAGCTTAATTATCTGCAAACCAAAGTACAAATTCACCAGTAACCACTCCCCTCTCATCTGTGGATCTCAAAACACTAGCTGGACCTCACCATGTGTCTATTTTGTGGACTGTAAAATGATCAAAACCTCGTTAAGGCATTGATGGGTTTTGGGTTGCTCTGCCTTCAGAGGCCTGGGATCAGAAGGATTGTAGAACTATCCCTCCTTCAATCAACAAGCATTAGTTAAGCCAGTTAGGTTGTGCTGTAAAACACTGGCCATTGAGAAGGCCTGAGTTCATATAAAATCACTTAATCTTTCTCAACCTCTCTTGACTCATGTGTAAAATGACAATTATGAGAACACAAATAAGGAAACTGGATACTGGAAAGAAGTGACTTCAATAAGGTTAATTCAGAGAGTGAAGAAAGCTGGGATTTGAATCCAGTCCTCTGACTCATATTTCATGCTATTTCCAATGTGGATATAATTCCTACTGAAATTTCTGGTATCCCTATTAATTTTTTAAAAATAATTATTCTCTCTCACATATCAAAATTTGAATTTAAACAACAAATTGGAAAAAGCATCTAATTGGAGAATTAGGACAATCTTGGTTAGTATAACAGACTGCTGGTGGCACATTGGCTAGAGCATTGCACCTAGAATTAAGAAGATCTGAATTTAATCTGGTTTTAGACACTTATTAATCATTTAACCCTATTTGTCTCATTTTCTTCATCTGTAAAATGGGGTTTATTATAGTACCAGGGTAGTGGTGAGGATCAAATGAGATAATATTTATAAATAAGTACTTGGCACATAATAGGTGCTATATCCATGTTTATGCACTCCCAGCCACAACCCCACTCAAGCTAAGGAGGAGAAATGGGAGAGGGGTAATGGCTATTAATGATTTCAGTCTAGATTTGTTTAAAGTACTAAGTTTGATCAGTCTTAAAGTTAAAATCTGTTCTGGCTATGTTCTGCCTCCCCAGTTGAAAATTGTCCAATTTAGAGCAGAAATGTTACCTAGTGACTTCTTTCTATTTTCGCTAAAATTTTCACAATACTCCCAAGTATCTTATTGCCTCTAGTCATGAAGACCGTGATCCATCCTTGCCTGTCCTTCCTGTGAGATTTTTGTCTAGTTTTGCTTATAAGTTCAGTATGTGGGATACATCCAACATCCTCTGGGGTCTTGTTTATGTTGTCTTAACAACTTAAAGGATGTTTCCTTCCCTAAATCTTGAAGATTTGATCTTGATTTGATCAAGATTTGATCTTGAATTCCTTTTCAGAGCCACAGGCTTAGAACTAATCATTGCCATGATCTTTTGGTTGCTCCACTAATTCAGTGTTGATAATATAGTCCTTTCTCAACTCAATTAAAATTTATTCCAGCAATTAGGTGGCTCAGTGGATAAAGTGTAATATTTACTAGTTGTATGACCTTCAGCAGGTCACTTCCCTCTGACTTAGTTTCCTCAGCTGTCAAGTTCCTACCTCCCCAGGTTGTTATGAGAATCAAATATGATAATATATTTGTAGAGCTCTTAGCACTGTGCCTGGAACATAATATTAGGTTCTACAGGAATACTTGTTCCCTTCCTTTCTTCCCTGGAATTGGATCCAGCTCCTTCATTTCCAATTACAGTGTTCTTTGCATTTTGCTTTACTGTTTTCTGCTTTCATGGAGCTTATACTCTAGGTTTTCCAGTCTTGTACTTTATACTACCCCATTCTCCCACAGTTTTCACTGTGGATGTAATACTGACCTCGTTGGTTCCCAGAACAAGACACTCCTCATTCCAACTCTGCTGTCCCCCCTGCATGGAACACAGTCCCTCTTCATTTTCTGACTTCCTTTGAGGTTTGGCTACGACCCCACCAAGGCTTCTTGATTATAGTGTCTTTCCTTTTCAACTTATACCATAAATGGTAGATTTGCACATAGTTGCTTGTATGTTGTCATTTCCATTAAACTATAACTTCCTTGAGAGCAGGGACTACCTTGACTGACATAGAGTTAACACTTAAGTGTTTATTGACAGATTGTTAAGTGACTATAAAATACTAGGGGATGATACATTAAGAAATTCCTTTTTTTTATTTAAAAAAATAGTTAAGTAGCTTTCAAGACAAACTAGTCTTATTTTTACTTTGTCTTAGAGGAACCAACTAGAAGCAATGGATAGAAATCACAGAAAGGCAACTTTATACTTGAGTTAAGAAGGAAAACCTTTCTGGCAATTGGAACTGTCTAAAAACTGTGATAGGCTGGCTCTGGAGGCAGAAACTGCTCCCTCACTTTTTGTCTTCAAGCAAAACTAAATTGTCCTTTTCTTTTCCAATTCTGTGATTCTGTGTATTGAAGGTAGCATTTTAGGTGAACACTATTGCCACAGAATCTTGGGAAACCATCACTTTGTATGCAGCAGAAAGAATCCTATTCAACTATCCAGCTGGCGTTTATGCAGATTCCTACTTAGGAAATCTATGTAGGTGAAATAGAAAATAAACAAAGAAAATGTTAACAGAGAAGTAAACTATGTGCCCAGGCATAGTTTAAAATAATGTAGAACTGTAAGTCTGTTTATCTTGTTGGAACCAAGAGTTTCCTTTGCAAGGAAAGGCAATAATATAACAGGAGGATTTTATCAGGATATTAAACATAGAAATTTCTTGTCTTTAATGGGACAAAAATTGAACCATGTGGATATCCACAAAAAATGACCATCAAGCCTAATATAGAATTGACTTTGGGGCATTTTTCCATGTGAATATGTGTTTGCTATGGGGGAAATGGTAAGCCACAATAGCCATAAAAATGACCACCAAGCATAATATAGAATTGGTTTCAGTACTTTTTTTTTTTTTTCTATATGAGTGTGTGTTTTCTCTGCAGGAAAATGGTGGGCATGCAAGCTGAGAGAAAGAAGAAAAAATTTCTAAAAGTTATCTTTGCTTCTTTCTCCATATGATTAATATAAACCAGGAACAGTGTTCATCCTTAGAAGTCTCACAGATCAAATGAGAGCTCATATCTATATTTGGGGATTTCATTCCTAATAATCAAGATTATAAACTAAGAAGAGAGTGATCTCTCCTGATGAAGATAGCCCCAAATCCCAGACAGACCTTTCTCAAACTAATCTTGAAACTAGATCTATGTCTGCATCATGCACAGTGGGATGACTCCATATATAAATCTTTTTCTAAGAGGTCAGATAAAATGTCTTAAAATATTTAATGACCTTGGAAAATTAGAGCAGAGTCTTTTGACAAATCCCTAATACTAAATACCATAATGAGACTTAAAGGAGAGCATACTAACTGGTCTTTGACTTCTACTCTCTCTTCCCCTTTCATATCAACAACCATAATAATAATAATATAAAAAGTTCCAAATCATTAATAATAATAAAAACTCAAATGTAAACAGTTATGAGATATCACCTCACACCCATAAAACTGGCAAAGATGGTATTCACATATTCCAGAGAGACCCTTATCTCTTTAATTTGGTAGTTCCCCTTAGTAATAGAGATTACCATTCATACAAATCCACCCATTTGATACCATCTTTGTCTGTGTCCCTCCAAAAATTTGCCAGAAGGTGTCAAAATAATGTGATAGAAGCCTTCCTTACTTTCTTCTGACAACAGGAGGGTACCAGTGGAACATGCTATCTGTCTAAATGTCATTAAAGGAAACTAGGAAGAACAGTGGACAAAATACTAGACCTAGATTCTGTAAAGCCTGGAGTTCAAATCTAGCTTCAGTACATAGTAGCTTCATGATCCTGGGCAAGTCAATTAATTTCTCTTCTACCTCATATGTAAAAGAAAAATAATAATGCTAATTGCTTCCTAAGTTATTGTAAGGATCAAAAGAGATGATATTTTAAAGTGCTTTCCAAGGAGGATTTGTGGATAGTTTAAAAATTGTGTAATTCTTAGCAACCACTGCTCCTTTTCCAGCCACTGTTCCCCTATCATTGCAGAAATGGAAAGGGACCACACAGGACTCAAGACCATCTTTTTATTTTTCTTTATTTCATAGGTTGCCATAGATAAAATAAATAAACAAATTCTATCACAAGTTGGCCAGTCTACTACTGGTTAGTGATGGTCATTTCTGTGCTTGTTGTTTTTGTTTAATCATTTTCAGTCACGTACAACTCCTTGTGGGTTTTCTTGGAAAATAGACTGGAGTGGCTTGCCATTTCCTTTTCTCATTTATTTTACAAATTAGGAAACTGAGTCAAACAGGGTTAAGTGATTTGCCCATAATCATTTTGCTAGTAAGTGTCTAAAGCCAGATTTGAACCCAGGAAAATGTCTTTCTGACTCTAGAGCTGATACTCAATCCACTATGCAGCTTAGTTGCCTATCTCTGTGATTATCTAATGGATTTTTAGAAAACAGATTCAATCTGTTCCTTGGGCAAAATGGTTTAAAAAAAAAAAGGAAATGATCAACATTGTATTAGCTGTGGAATAACAAAACCATTGATTCACTGCTGGTAGAGAAGTAAATTGTTCCAACCATTCTGTAAAACAATTTGGAATTAGGATAGAAAGCTTATTATACTGTTTACACACTTGGATCCTGTAATTTCATTACTGGGTTTATTGTCCAAAGAGGACATTGACATACAAGTCCCATAAGTGCCAAAATATTAAAAGGAACATTATTTGTAATAGCAGAAAATTGGGGACAAATTATGTGCCAAATAATTTGGAAAAGGCTGAACAAAATGTGACATATTGATTTAAATATGGATTGATTTAAACAAATTGTGATATATTGACTTAAATATTATATTTAATCAAATATTATAGAATAATTGTTGTTATTGTGAAAGTAAGAAATAACTAATTACGAATTCAGAAAAAATAAAAAGATTCTATGAACTGATATAAAGTGAAGAAAGCAGAGTCCAAATTAAAATATATAATACCTTTACACAATAGAAGAATGTCCTTATTATTTTGTAATAAGGAACTCCCAGATGGATAAACTCCCTTTGCTATTTTATGTTGCCACTTTCTTTGCACTTTATAATATTAGAGACTGCAATGTGTAGGATATTGAGAATTCAGGTTACTTGCCCAAAGTTACACATTTAACATGTGACACAGATGGTACCTTACTCATATTTCTTTGTCTACAAGGCTAGATATGCATCTACTAGGCTTCCTTCAAATTGCTTCTCATATAATGCCTATAATAAAGTTAATTAAGAAAAAATTGTGAGGGTGCAGAGTCAAGATCAAATATGAAATGGTGAACATTAGTTCTAGTTGACAAAAGTAAAAACAATCTTCCTTTCTCTCAAGAAATGGAAAATTATAAGAGTGGAAATGTAAATCTGTTATAGTTATAATCACATATTGCACAACTTCCTACTACATTTTTTTTAATGGAAAGTATTACGGGAAGATTGTGATTGATGAGTCAATAAAAAGATGTTTTTTTAGAAAAAACAGAAACTAGCCTAGATATACCTAAGATCGTAATCAGAATAAAGTAACTTTTTTAAGGCATCATGTTTTCAGAAAAGGTTAGCTAGGTGACACAATGGATAGAGTGTTGATCCTGAAGTCAGGAAGACACATTTATCTCGCCTCAGACACTTATTAGCTGTGACCTTGGGCAAGGCAAGTCACTTAACCTATTTGCCTCAGTTTCCTCATGTGCAAGATGAGTTGGAAAGGGGAATGGCAAAACATTCCTTTACCTTTGGTCAATACCTTTGTCAAAAAGACCTCAAATGACATCACAAAGATAGGCCATGACTGAAAGCAAGTGAACAACAATAACATTTTCAGAAATATTTACAAATTGGATGTGTGATTCTTTTGATATAGGGAATTCCCAAGAGGAAACTCATTATACCAGGAAAGATTGGTACCTTCTCTGTAATTTATAATCTCAGAAAGTTAATGACTTGGCCAGTTAGTTTAGAAGAATGTTCTTGTTAAAGTTAAATATATAGTCATTAAAATAAATTTAACCATCTACTTAGGGATAAAAGTTGTGTAGGTGGAGGGAATACTATTATCAATCAAAATTCACAGATTTTACATATAAGCAACATTCTGTTTTTAAGTCTTTAAAAAGAATACAGTCATGTGCTCCCTTCTGATGTGTAATATCATATACCTTCAGGAATTTAAAAAGTGAAAGAATTCCCCTCTTCAACAAACACACCTACACACACACACATAAACAGGGATGGGAGTAGGGAGAGATAGAGAAAGATAGACTGAGAGATAGAGAAAGACAGAGAGAGTTTATTGAATTCTTGATCAGACAGGTGATAAGGTTGAGTTAGGAAGGAACCTGAATTGCCTTGCTTCACTTCTGCATAAAGACACTGAAGACTTCCTTCTGTGAATTTATATGACCTTTATGTTTTATCCTAGCTAGAAGTTTGAGGATCAAGTCTTATAAGACTTAGGCATCTTCTCTGAGTTATTTGGTACTTCAATATCAATAAGCTATATTTCTTCCGGTCCCCAAAATTTTTAATCTAGCCTCAACTATCAGGAAACTAATTCTAAATCAATAATTCTATGGCTTTTTTAATGCAAATTTCATTCCTTCCTCTTTCAAACTCTTTCCCCACCTAATCTAAACAACAACAACAACAACAACAACAACAACAAAAAACAAAACAAAACAAAAAAACAAGGACAATTTAGCCATTTTCTAATTCCTCTCTAGTCAGAGTTCAGAACTTCTTTCTTGTTCTGGTCTCCCCCTCTTATAACCTTACCACTCTCATTTTCTATTTCTTATTATATGTTTTTTTCCTTCCATTAGAATGCAAGCTCCCTGAAGGCTTGTATTTGTATTTCCTGGACTTATCACAAAACCCAGCAAATAGGAGGCACTTAAAAATGTTCCTTGATTAAATGATTTTCAAATACAGACTTCTCTAGAAAGTGAGAGCATTGGTAACACTAGCAACATTTTTTCTTCTCTTAGGAGAGTGATAAGGACCTTAAGAGAGCAGCAAATTTGATGAACTTAGGATGTGCAGATAGTGATTATATAAAGAGACAAACCACTGGGATAAAGTTGGAGGAGAAAGTGGTACTAATGGGCACCATCAGACAGCTCTACAACTAACTGTAAGGTTTGATTCTCTATGGCCCACTTGGAACTATTTGAAATCAAACTTAATGTAGACTATAATATTTTTCCACAGTGGGAGAACAGCTCTTCAATACAGGGGGAAGATAAAATGTGATGAAAAGACTAGTGCTTGGGACAATTTTTAGCATGTGTCTATCTACTGGAAACAACTATCAATGTGGAACCAAAAAGTACATAAAGTTCTCAGTAATAAGTTAGCAATTAGAAATGGATTTGCTTCCATGTGACATTTGCATCAGCCCTAATGAGGAAGTTTTCCCAATCTATTGATCCAAGAAGCCCAATAGTAGTAGTAGTAGTGATGATGGCAGTGGTTATGGGAGCCCCAAACTCTAAAATTCCTTGAAGGACAAATCCTCCTTGAATCCTACCTCTGAAAAGACTCCACCAAGGACAGACAGCTTCATTCTGTTATCTAGCCTAAGCTGGAGAATTCCAACCTTATTCGATTGAAGATTTTCTATTCAATTCCAGCTCAAACTTCACCCACCAGCCTCATCAGGAAGGGGAGCAGGCCTTGGCTTGTAGCCAAAGGCTTCTATTAAAAAATGCAATTTTAAACTCACTCCTTGCAGAGGAGCTAATATGCCATTCCAAGGAAACTCTCTCTTCCTGGCATATTAGAAAACTGCCCGCTGGAATATTCTCCTCCAAAGCTACCCTCTCTTTATCTTTCTCACCTATTTCCCTAAAGAGACTTTATATCTCTCTGTCAGGATTTCTTACTAGAGACTTTACTTCTCTGCCAGGATCTTTCCACAAAAGAATTCAGCCTTTCTATTCATGCATAGCAAAGGCTAACTTCCCAATGCCTATAATGAACTTCTTTTTATCAGTTTAGCTTTTTGAGTTCATAAAGGAATTTACAAAGGACCTCTGTACCGGCAGAAGGGGGTTCCCACAACTCTCTGCCTTGCGTCAAATCCTAAGGGATTGATCTGATGGAAATGGATCTCTTCAATAAAAAGAGCTAATTCAGTTTCAATTGATCAAGGATGGACAGAAACAGCTATACCCAAAGAAAGAACACTGGGAAATGAATATAAACTGCTTGCATTTTTGTTTTTCTTCCCAGGTTATTTATACCTTCTGAATCCAATTCTCCCTGTGCAACAAGAGAGCTGTTCGGTTCTGCACACATATATTGTATCTAGGATGTACTGTAATCTATTCAACATGTAAAGGACTACTTGCCATCTGGGGAAGGGGGTGGAGGGAGGGAGGGGAAAAATCGGAACAGAAGCGAGTGCAAGGGATAATGCTGTAAAAAATTACCCTAGCATGGGTTCTGTCAATAAAAAGTTATTTTTAAAAAATTCTAAGGGATTGAAGGGAGCCAAACCCCAATCATTTGGTTCTCTGAACCCTGAACCAACCACTAACCTCATCATTTAACTCCCTGACCACCAAAAGCCCTAATATCATAGCCCAGATTTGGATTTAGGAAGAGTAGTATTCTTGGGTCCAGGCCTGGCATACTATTCTTTCTACCCCCTAGTTCCCTCTGAGAATAAGAGAGTTAAATAACTTGCCCAGAGTCACTTAGCTATAACTATCTAAGGTAGGATTTAAACTCAAATCCTCATGACTTCCTTTGGTGACATTCACCAATTAATTTTTTTTTCTTTTGTCCCTTCGTTTTTCTTCCCTAAATGCATTTGGAAGATAACAACTTCTAGTTGCTTTATGTGTAACAGTAGAAAGAACTGGATGGGAGTCAAATGCCCTAGTTTTTAGTCCCAGTTTTGCCCCACAAACTAATTGTGTGACCTTGAGCAAGCTAACAAACTTATCTGAGTTTTAGAGTTTTCATTTGCAGAACAAGATGCTAAAATATGAGGCTAAAATCCCTTGCAGTCCAATCATTCAAAGTCTAATCCAAGATCCAACCTCACTCTTCTTCCATATTCCTGGGGAGAGATAATTCAGACTTCTTAAACACTTGCCTGGGGAAATAGGTAAACAATTTGGGCTTTAAGGACTAGATCAACCACTTAAGCCAATTGTTGTGCCTGCTGATTATTTTATTTGTCCCACAAAAAGCCACACAAAACAATCATTTGGGTCCAAAATATCCAGACTGTCTACAAATGCTTGAATCACATCAAAACATTCAAAACTTATATTCAAAACCAATTCTCACTACCAGAACTGTAACCTTCGAAGGCTGATTTTACCCGAATTAAAGAGCAAATGGTCCTCATCCAGTTTTTCATTCACTGTAATTTTGGATTCCTTAGGGGTATTTACCTTTGGCAAGAAAAGTAAAGCTAATCTGCATGGCCAATAAACAACAGTTGTTTCAGTCTGAATTGGCCTGGAAATCATTAATAAGCCCAGCATAAATCAAAATATTTTTATTATTCTTGAAGACAAAATATACTCATGATACAAATGAAAGATGGAGAGGTTTTTTCTGTACTTGAATAACCTGTGCCCTTTATAAAGATGTTTTTCTCTTATGAACTGCTTTTAAACAAGACCTGCTGAAAAACAAGTTTTAAAGAATCAGTCTGGAAAAATAAAAATGTAGATTTTTAATTGAAACACAATGTATGTATATGTACACACTGACTTGCACAAACACATATGTGTTTGTAAATATATGTATACACACAGGGATTTGGAGAATATTTGTTATTGTGTCAGTTTGTGTGAGAGTCAGACATGGCTGACTCTCCATGATCCCATTTTGGATATTTTATTGGCAAAAATTTGAAGTGGTTTGCCATTTCCTTCTCAAGCTCATTTTTCAGACAAGGAAACTGAGTCAAAGGGGTTAAATGTCTTGCCCAGAGTCATATAGCTAGGAAGTATCTGAGGCCGGATTTGAATTCATAAAGATGAAGTTTCCTGATTCCAAGCCCAATGCTCTATCCACTACACCAATAGCTGCCCCATTTGTAGGGAAAGAACTAAATCTATGAATTCATTGGTATAGAGCAATGATATCAAACTCAAATAGAAAAGTAGGGGGTACTAATCTAAAAGCTAATATTATCCATATTTTATTTTACTTATATTTACATTGTTAAATATTTCCCAATTACATTTTAATCTGGCTCTGACTCCATACTGGGGAATGAAGGATTTGCATATTTCCTAACTGTATTATAGAGAACTCCTAAGTGAGGAAACTTTACCAACCAAAGTCAAAAATTTTTCTGCCAGTTAATCTTAGAAGGCTTCTTGGAGCTCTGAAAGGATAAGGCATGCACCCAGGATCACATAGCCAAGCGTAGGTGATAAGTGGAATTTGAACTTAGATTTTTCCTGTTTCCAAAGCCCGATCTCTGTAACCATTGCTGAATGCTACCTCTCTCCCTCTACATGGCCACATAGAGTTAATGTAAAGAAATAACCAAGATATTTCCATTAGCTCTGTCTTTAACATACTGTCAGCAATTGTCTCTATGTAAGCCCTTCTCCATAGTCTAATGACTGTGGGTGTTCACATTAACGGATTAGCATAAATTTATCCTTCATGCTGCTATTAGGTGAGCATGAGGCATCCTCTGAAGATTCAAAGATTCTGATTAATTCAAGGAACCTTGGATAATAATCAGATCATCAGAACTTTGAGAACAGATGTGTTCAAGCTCCACATACTTCCCCAGGGGTTTTGGTACCTCCACTTGCCTAACACTCAGACTGAAGACCTTTTTGAAGCAAAATTTTTAAAATCCTACTTTTCCAAGCTTCAGGGCATTGAGTTCTTGGCTGATCACTCTCATATTGTCTATAGTGCCAGGTGAACCTGGACCACTTGAAAAATCATGGAAAGGGAAATGAGGGATTTTGCCGACTTTGGATGCCTGACATGCAGGCCTCCTTCTCTCTTAGGATCCCTTGATTTCTACTTATACAGCTGCAGGTCTCTTAATTTATATAAATGCAATTTGACATGTTGAAAGATTTCTCTTGAGGTTTCTGTTTTGATACCTGTGGGTCTGGCTCTCCTGTATCTTGATGGTGCATATTTGAGGATGTGGAAAAAGTCAACCAACTTTGCAGATTGTTTTAAAGATCCTCTTTAATTCCAATGGGATATATATCTCTGCGTAGTACTATTCACCAATTATTTGGTTGCTTTTTTCTTCTGTACCCTAGTTGCCTTTCCTATAACACCCATAGGCTCTTTGGAAAACAGAACTTCTAGCAGTTTTTTCCCCTAACTACGGATATTCCATAATGGCATATCTTAAATTCCTCAGTGCCTGATATATTTTCTGATGTCCTTCTCAAGCAATCAATCACCAAGTATGCATTGGATGCCTATGGGCTAGTCACGTGTTAAGCATTGCACAAAATCAAAAGGCAAACAGTCCATGTTGGATTTTACAGACTAGGTGGGCGAGACAACATTTACATGTATTTTGTTGCTGTGGAATAATTTTCAGTTGTGTCCAACTCTCTGTGACCTCCCTTGGAGTTTTCTTTTGGCATTTCCTTCTCCAGCTCATTTTACTTACAAGGAAACTAAGGCAAAAGGATTTAATGATTTGTCCAGGGTCACATAGCTGTTAAGAGTGTGAGTCCATATCTATCTACTGTACCATTTAACTGCCTATATGCATGCTGGAATTTATATAGTGTTTATAATGTGCCATGCTTTATGCTAAGTGCTTTGCTGTGAGGACTGAATTAGCACCCTGGATACCTTAGAATCAGTCGGAGTCAGGATAAGCAAAAGTCCTTGATCTTTATTCTTGGTATTTAGGGGTAGAAGTAAACAGGATGGACCCAGGACCTTCCTTCTCTTCCTCTACTACCAAAAGTGCCCTGGCTTGTCTTACTCTACCCCCTGATCCTTCCCACAATTCTCTGTATACACCAAAAGATTGAACCACCACAGAGTAGTGGGAAGGTCATTTTCCAAGCATATGCTAATAGAGTATTGTCCAATCAGTAATTAGCCTTAAGTGCTTGGTTGTCCGTCCTCAGTGCATCAACTCAGAGTTTCATCCCTTTACACTTTGCAATTTTTATCTCATTCATCCGCACAACAATCCTGGGAGACAGGTGCTATTATTGTGCCTTTCTTACAAATGAGGGAAAAGCACCCAACAGAGGTTTAGTACCAAATAGGTAACGTGTCTGAGGCTGGATTAAAACTCAGGTATTTTTGATTCCAGGCCCAGGTTCCTAAACACTGTACATGCAAAGTAGGCGCAGAATAATTGGGGACAGAAGGCATTAGCAGGTGAAGGAAACGGGTAGAATATTTCCCTTGAGTTAAGACTTCAAAGAGACTAAGCATTCTAAGAATAGATGAGTATGAGTACTTTCCAGGCAAGGAAACAGAGCAGAAATGGAGTGTCATTTAAAGAAGAACAACAAGGAGACTAATTGGCTGAACCATAGAGTATGTGAAGAGGAGTAGTGGATAACACTGGAAAAGACGTTTGGAAAAGGTTTCAATGACAGAAAGAAATTTTATATGTGGGTCAGACCCCCTTTTAAAAAAATTACTTTGGCAGCTGTGAAAGGTGTTTGTGGGAAGGCCATTTAGAAGTCTATTGCCATATTCTAAGCAAGAGGTGATGAGAGTCTGAACTAGAGTGATGGGTATGTGAGTGGAGATAAGGGAATAGATATAAGAAATGCTGAGAAGATAGAAATGGCAAGATTTGGTCACTGATGGACTATCTAACTAGGTGGAAAGAGAATAAGAAATTGGGGATGACTTTAAGGTAGCATGAAGGGATTTCTTCACAGAAATAGGAAAGTTTAAAAGAGGGGAAGTTTAAGGGAGAAGATGATGAAATCAATTTTGGATATATTGCACTTGAGATGTTTATGGGAAATTTCATTTGAATTATCAAATATGCAATTAGTGATGTAGGACTGATGCTAGGATGGCTGCATAAATATGGAATCATCTGCATAGAAATGAAAATAAAACTCATAGGAGCTAATGAGATCACCAAAAGAGAGGAAAAAAGACGACCCAGGATGGAACCTTGGAGAAAACCCATAGTTAGAGAGCATGATAGTCCAGAAAAATAGAATGAGGAATAATCAGAACAGGTAGGAGGAGGAGAGCCAACGTATTCAAGAGGAGAGAATGGTCAATAGTGACAAAAACTACAAAGAGACCAAGAAGCAGTAGAACTGAGGGGAACCTTTATCCCCAACACCCTTCTCCACTACATTTAGCAGCTAAGAGATCATTGGTAATTTAGAAGAAAATAGATTTAGTTAAGTGATGCAGTCAAATTCAGATTGCAAAGGGTCAAAGTATGGGTAGCTTTATCTAGGATTTTTTTTGTGTCCAACAGAGATGTCACATAATATAGCTTACAATATTCCTGAGTGTCTTTGGAACCAAATTAAAATGTAATTGGTATGTATTTAAGATATCAAATAAAAATACAGTAGAACATAGATAATGTCAGTATGTAGTTTTCCAAGCCAAGATGTGCCCCCACCAAGCTCCTTAATTATGGTTAGTGGTTCTGTTTCTGTTTGAATTTGACACCACTGGTGTGTAAGAAAAGAGATATAAGATATAAGACTATTGTTTGAAAACATAATATGATTTAGTGAAGGCTCAGAATGACGGGTCTTAAAGATAAAAACTTTAAAGAAAGCAGGGGGCTTACTAAGTTGATAAAAAGATTGGACATATCAAGGAAGATGGTGATTGTAAGTACAATTTGTTCGAAATCATGGGAAGAGTTGAGATCAAACACATATATTAAGATTTTGGCTTTTTTTTAGCAGAAACTAGAAGAAAGGAAGAGAGAATTAGTGAAAAGTAACTGAAAGTTACTGGCTTTTTAAATTTCTCTCACTTTCATTCCCATCTAGTGTTTTGCTTATTCATTTGGACTACAAACAGTTGTTTGTTTCCTCTCTTTCATAAAACTAGTTTTCTTCAGTGCTCATCCATCAGGATTATGAACCCAAGTAACAAAAGCATGAACATTGATATCAATAATAACCTAGGGACAAACTCTAAATAATTTTTAAATGCATGAAAGGCTTAATAACTTTGATTACAAGAACAAACTGTCTACCCAAAATCCAATGAACTCAATTCCTGATTAGAATATGTAGGGCTAAGATTTCTGAAGGTTCGGTGACAACTTAATAAATGAAGGATGTCCTCGAGGGGGAGTGCCACAACTTGTTGCTGTAGCTTCTTGTTCCATGTGCCCTTTCTCCTTGAAGAAGTGCCCAAAGGATGGATGGGCTGAACTGTTCTGATCTTGAGTCTCACTTGCTCACCTGAAACCACCATTGTTGATGCTCACTGCTTTGCTTTGACCTTCCCAAGCACCCACAAGATGTGCTTCCCCTCTTTTCCAGGTGATGAACAAAAAGTGACAACCCTGACTCTGACTCATATGTTCTATTGCCACTTTCCCTTTGCACTTTGGACTAAGGAATAACCTCAATTTATTCAATTCATTTCAAAAAGCATTTATTAATCAACTACTGTAGACAAGACACTGTGCTAGACATTAGGGATACAAAGACAGGATGTTTCCCTCAAGAAGGTGATATTCACCTAGGAAATATAGCAATTGCCCAGATAAGTATATGCAATAGGACTCCGATAGGGTTTGTAACCTTTTATGTGTCATGAACCTCTTAGACGGTCAGATCCTCTTCTCATAATTGAAGGAAACATTAAATTTTAGTTAGAGATAAGTGAAAATAAAGGTGAATATTTTTCCATCTTATTTAATAAAACAAAACAAAACCCAGGGAGGATTCTGGGAAGATGTTCTCCAGATTTCTCCCATAGACAAAATAATTTTGCACCTCAGGGCAAGCAGAGACTGGGAAAACACCAAGAAGACTTGAGGCAGAACAGGGGTCCTCCTGGCATAATCCAAAAAAGACCCAAAGAAAGACCCAAGCCCAGGGATTAACCTGGGTGAAGTGCAAACACCTCCAGACTAGGTTGGAGAAACACAAGTGGAGAGCCCTGGGGCAAGCTGGATGTGGCTGGAGTCTCGGCAGGAACCACAGAAACTTTTACCTTCTCCCCTCAACTGTTTGTGATGTTGGGATCTAAATCCAGGAAGACTGAGGGAACATAGGCTGATTAGGAACACAAGGCCCAGCTGTGTTGCAGAGCTGGGGCCCTGGGCCAGAAGGAACCAGCGCCTCGGTGAGTGCAGGGGCAGTAGGTCAGGGATTTTACTGGCTGTGGACACTTGCAGAAGTGGGGAGCTTTTGGTTTAAGCTTCCAGGGCACAGGGGCGAGCTGAAGTGAAGGCTGCGGCACCCTCTCCACCCCACTATTAGAAGTGTCTACACTAATACTTCTTATTTTAAAAATGAACAGGCAAAGAAGAAAGAACCCCACCATAGAAACTTACTCTGGGACTAGGGAAGACTGGGGTTCATCTTCAGAGGAGAACAGTGAAGTGAAAAAAGCTCTTCTACCCCAAAAAGTACTGTTAAATGACCCCCTACCCGGAGAGAATTTATAGAAAGATTCAAAAAAGATTTCAAAAATGAAACAAGAGAGTTTAAGGAAGAACAAGAACAAGAACCATCTAAGAAAAATAGGAAGATTATTTTTAAAAAGGTAAATAACTAGAAAAGGAGATACAGTGTCTTAAAGAAAATAATTCTTTGAAAATTACAATAGGGCCAGGGGAAGCCAGTGAAACTTATAAAAGATCAAGAAATAACAAAATAACAAATAAATAAAGTGGATATACAATACATCTATAATGTATATACATATATATATTCACACACACGCATATATATATATACATGTGTGTGTATGTGTGTGCTTAATTGTAACCTGCTTGGGGGAAGTAGAGTGGATTAAAGATAAAAAAGAATAAAGTAAAAAATGCATAGCATAGAACAGAACAATAATTTAAGAAAAAAAAGATAAAAATTCATGAATATAATCTCTTCCATTATTATATATGCTTTCTTGAAATCCTTCCTGGTGGTCTATAGAGTACACAGAAATGCTTTCTTTAAAATTTTCCTTTTCTATCTTTTAAAATTTGTCTTCTTATTTTATATTTAATTTTAAATAAATAAGTATCAAAATAAACAAAAAAACAAAATTACTCCATGGATTCCTTGAGGGTTTGTAGACTACAGATTAAGAATCCTTGAAGTATTTCTAAAATGTTTTGTAAACCTTAAAACAATATACAAATGCTTGCTTTTTCAAGAGACATAACTAGAGCTGAGCCATGAAAAAAACTAGAGATTATTAGAAACGGAAGTAAAGAGGGACTGTATTCTAGACATGGGGTATCGCTGGGCTTTTGCAATTGTATGGAATTAGAAATAGAATGTCTTTTTCAGAAAAATGGCAAGTTGTCCAGTTTGGCCAGAATATCAAGCAAGTGAAGGGGAATAATGAAAAATAAGTCTGCAAAGGTAGACTGGAGGCAAAACTCAGAAGCTGGATCCTTTGACCAGTATCTAAGTAGCCAGTATCATCAGCTGTACTTCATGACCAAGGAGATACTCATAATGCCCCTTCAACCTTACATTTCCTTCTTGACCTTCATTCTGACCATCTCTAGCACTTGCCCTCCCCTACTTCTGTATTTCTTTTACTGTTTCACAGGAAGTCTTTCCTCTCCCAGGAGTCTCTCTTCTCAGGGAGCAGGTGAGAATCACAGGCAGGGCTCCATGTGCATTATATTCTATTCCTGGCCCTGACTTAAGTAACAATTTGCTTTCCTTTCTTCTTCCTTATTTTTTCCTTCCTTCCTCTCTTTCTTCCTTCCTTCCTTCCTCTCTTTCTTCCTTCCTTCCTTCCTTCCTTCCTTCCTTCCTTCCTTCCTCTCTTTCTTTCTTTCTTCCTTCCCTCCTTCCCTTTCTTTCTTTCTTTCTTTCTTTTCTTTCTTTCTTTCTTTCTTTCTTTCTTTCTTTCTTTCTTTCTTTCTTTCTTTCTTTCTTTCTTTCTTTCTTTCTTTCTTTTCCTCCCTCTCTCCTTTCTCCCTCCTTCCTTCCTCCCTCTTCTCACTCTCTTTTTCTTCCTTCTTTTCCTCCTTTTTTGTCATGACCCACATTGGCCTTCTGCTGAAGCCAGAATAATATTTTTAAAGGAATAAAATAAAATGCACGGGTTTACAATGGATATTTATTATATCAAAATGTAGTTGTATATATATATTAAAATTTTTTTTCACAAACTTGAGTTTAAGAACCCTTCCTTGCAAATCTAGCATTAGCTAGTTCTGCCAGACAATTGCTGACTATGGAACTTTGGGCTTAACCTCTTTCTCAGAAATTTTTGGATTAAGGTATATAATACCCAGGAGTAAAAAGGTGAGAGTTCTGTATTCTGCCCTGGTCAGACTCCATCTGGAGGGCTATGTTAATTTCTGAGCTCCAAATTATAAGAAAGATATTGAAAAGACAAGTAGTATTCAAAAGAATTCAGAAGTCAGAGGAAAGGGCCTCAAGTCTGTGATATATGAGGACTGGTCTAAAGTAGGGCTTCTTAAACTTTTTCCATTCACCACCCCTTTTCACCCAAGAAATTTTTATGTGAGCTCAGGTATGAAAGTATATAAAATAGATAAACAAATCAAACATTTACTGAAAATAAATCATAATTTTGCAGCCTTTTTTTTCAGTTATAAGACCCCATGTGAGATCACAACTGACAATTTAAGAAGCTGGGGTCTAAAGAAACATAGATGTTGAACTTGGGAAAGATAACATTTAAGGGGTATTTGCCAGATGTCTCCAAATGAATAAAAGTTGTCATGTGGAAGAGAAGTTAGATTTGTACTATATGGCCCTGATGAGAAGCACTAGGAGCTTGGAGTTGGATGCTGAAAATAGATAAATTTTGGCTTGAGTCTACTTGAGGTTACTAAAGCTGTCCAAAAGTGTAATGGGCTAATTAAAGAGATCATGATAATTAGGTGGTACAGAGAATAAGAGTGCTGGAGCTGGTTTCAACAAGACCTGAATTCAAATCTTCCCTCAGATACCTACTAGCTATTATTTAATAGGGCAAGTCATTTACTAGGGCAAATCATTTAATCGCTTTCAGTTTCCCCCTGTTTAAAAGAGGGATAATAATTATACCTATCTTCCTGGATGTTGTAAGTATCAAAATATATAGCATATAAAAAGTCCTTTGCAAACTTTAAAGTACAATGAAAAAGCTAATTATTATTGTTACTATGCTAATATTAATTATTAGTATAATTATGATTATTATAATTATAATAATAGCCTCTCTCTTACTAAAGATTTTCAACAGAGGTTGAGGGACCATGTGGATCATTATAGAGTATACTTCTATTCATGTTTTTATTTAATTTTTCAGTTGTGTCTACCTCTCCATGATCCCATTTAGTGTTTTCTTGGCAAAAATGCTGGTGTAGTTTGCCATTTCCTTCTCCAGCTCATTTTACAGTTGAGGAAACTGAGGCAAAGAGGGTTAAGAGATTTGCCTCACACAGGTAGTAAGTGTCTGGAGGCTGGATTACTGTTCAGGCATGAGTTAAATTTAACAGTCTTTGATTCTGTGTTTCAATGAATGCATTTCTTATACCTTGCATCTACTGTGCCTACTTGGGGTTTAGTGTGGGTAGTGTAGAATAACAGAATAAGAATCAGCCTGGATAATAGATGTGCAAGTAAGTAGCAAAGTGTTTCAGCAGGAAACAGTAATTAATGCTGAAAATTTACCCTTTTCTTCCTCTGATTCTTCCATCCCAAGTCTTGGAGAAAAATATGTAATGGCTCATCCTAGCCCAGTTACCAATGGTCTTTCTTGTATAGCTCTCTAGGAATCTCAACCATTCATGAAGTTGAAAGGGGAAGCAACCAAAGCTTTGGAGCTAAAAGCAGATAATATAGTGACAGGAGTTATAATTTGAATGCTGTCTCCTTCAGGCAGAAAGATCAGAGATAAACTAGTCAGGTGAGGTGAAAGTGACAGAGAGATGCTACATGAATGCAAAAACCCTCAAAGATCAAAATCTCTTCTAAAGATTTCCTGAACTATAATTTGATCTTCTCCCCCATTCTCAGATTGTCTCCTCATTTCCTCCTGAATAAAAGACAATGACTGACTGTTACTTGCAAAGTGGCAATTATCCTAATTATGCGCCACCATTTAAAACTATCTTCAGGAAGATGATTTACAAGAATTACATAAAAGAGATCTATATGTGATGACACACTTGCTTGTTTGGCCTGAAGCATTTTATGTTTTCTAGCTTAATCAGAATTCTTGTGATGAGGAGAGAGGTTCTAATGAGTTTCTACATGTCTTGTGTCTAGAGAGATTAAAAATTGACTTTTTTTTTTTAAAAACTGTTGAGGGTCAAGTCATTTTATATTAGGTTGAATAAAAACCTGAGGTATATATTGTTGAATTGGCATGTCTGAGAGTGAATAGTTAGTTGTTACATTAAAGTATCTTCAAAATATGGCCACAAACAGCATCAACAACTAATATTTATTGAGCATAGGCTCTATTTGTAAGCAGCCATGCTTGATGTGGCCAATGTGACAAAAGTCTGCAAGTGAATTTCTAAGGAAGGGGTTCATCCTGTTTAAATCAGTCTAATTGCAGTAAAAATATCAGTTTTGGCTTCCTAGAACATCTCTATGATTTTGAAACCGTGGGCACAATATTGGAAAACTTCAGAAATTCTTTCTACCATAATTTTTGTTTCAGTGCATCAAGTACACTTATTCTACATAGAAGCATAACTGGCAGACACATAAGAGTTTGGGTCTTATGAAATTATGTAAAATTCCTTCAATGATCTATGAAAAGTAGTTATGCTAAAATTGCATGTTTTCTTTGTATTCAGAAAGATTACCTTAATGAGCCAAATGGGCTGAGTGAAGAAAAAAATTCCATCCATGAATTTTAGTAGCTCTATAATGAATGAATCTGGTAGCAACTAAAAAGTGCAGTGGATAGAGCACGAAGTCCAGATTTTAAGATTCATCTTTATGAGTTCAAATCTGGCATCTGATATGTGACTCTGAGCAAGTCACCTAATCTCATCTGCCTCAGTTTCCTCATCTGTAAAATGAGTTGGAGAAGGAAACATCAAACTACTCCAGTATCTTTGTCAATAAAACCCCAAATCAGGTCACAATGACTTGGACAAAACTGAAATGACTGAAGAACAATCACAGAATGAGCAGAGCCTTTTGGATTGTTACAGTGCTCCTCAACCAATCTATGTACAAACATACATCACACACACATACTCACACATTTCCTTCTAGCATTTATTTGAAATCACATACATTGACATAGCAATTATTAAGAGAGACAGCTTCCAAATCTCTTTTTTCAATTTTGATAATTATGTGTCCATACTAACATTAATTTGCTTGGGGTTTGCTTCCATCATGGAATATTGATAAGAACAAGCATCAAGGCAGTGATGATAGAGTTTCTTGGAGATGATCACTGACAGACTGTCTACATGAGAGCATACAACAGCAGCCTTCACTTTAAAATCTTTTCAGATATCTTCATCTGGATAATCGATTAAAGAGCTGAAGAAGATATCCTTTCATTTTATTGTGTAGTTCAGTTATTTTTTAGTCCTATCTGACTCTTCATGACACCATTTGGGGTTTTCTTGGCAGAGATATTCATAGGACATTTGTCATTTCCTTCTCCAGCTCATTTTATAGATGAGGAAAAAAGGGTTAAGTGACTTGTCCAGGGTCACATAACTAGTAAGTGTCTGAGGCCAAATTTAAACTTAGAAAGATGAATCTTCCTAACTTTAGGCACAGGACTCTTATCTCCTGCACCACTTAGTTGCCCATATCCTTTTATAACTTTCTTGTTTTTAATTACAAAGAGATAGTTTGACAAAATGACTAGACAGCTCCATTCTATGTCAAGAAGAGATGAATTTTAATCCTAACTTATATCTATTATCTACACACTTAAGGCAACTTGACTCAGTTTCCTTTTCTATAATTGGCATAATAATAGTACTTACCTCATAGGTTTTGAGGATCAAATGTGATAATATATGCAATGTCCTTTGCAAATCTTAAAGTATTATATTAATATTAGTTATTATTACTATTATTATTTCCCTCAATAATCCCCTGATCATGATTTTAAAGTATATGTTTAGGAGGTAGGAGTATGAAAAATGCACAATGACTGGTAAGAATTATTTTTTTAATTATGGGATGATATTGTACTAAAGTGGTGTGAAATGATTTCAAATATGGTTCACATTACTTGCAAGCTAAATGGCATCAAAAGGAAAGTGTCAGTAATAAGAATATGAAATTTTGTAGCAGTAAGAAGCTGAGGATCATTGGAAACAATTGTATCACCCAAATGATATGCTGGATAAACTCATGCTTATTCAACTGTGGGTACAACTCTTGTTTTTTATGCATACATAATATAAAACTACTAAATGAAATAATTAAATATACTACTAATCTAATTCCATTTCCCAGTCTGGGCAATACTGATTCTTTATCCACTTGTTTTTTCTGTTTGGTTTGCTTGGTCAATATCTTTTCAATTGCTATAAATTTCAGTGAAGAAGCCCTGTAGTATTCCAGAGTTTGATGCAATCACAATGGAAACAAAAAATTAAGTTTTTCATTGGTAGGGGGAATTCTTAAATGACTATCACAAGGAAGATTGTCACCTTCTCTACAACTTAAATCTCAGAGGGTCACCTGGAAAATGGGAGAAATTAGATGACTTATCCATGGTCAAAAAAACCCAACATATTATTTTTCTTTTGTTTTGTTTTGTCCAGGCTCATACAGCTAGGAAGTATTAAGTATCTGAGGCCAAATTTGAACTCTGGTCATGCTAACTTCAGAGACTGTGCTCTATTCACTGCGCCATTTAGCTGCCCTAAAACCAACATATTTCAGAGGCTTGATTTTAACCCAGTTCTTTTTAAATCTAATGTCAATTCTCTTTCCACTAGTTAATTTGTCAGTAAGCATTTATTAAAGATAAACTGAGCTAAGCATGTTGAATACAAATAAAAACAAAAATAAAGATAGTAAAGTTTACACACTAATAGGGGAAGACAACACATAAAAGGAAGCTGAAAGAGATTCAGATAGGAAAAGGCAGCTGGCTTAGAAACATTATGGAGACATACAGAATCATGCAGCCTGGTAGGTAATAAAGAGATGCTGATCTGGATACCTCCTTGAATAGAAGATCTAGAAATAGCTGTTTAGTCAGAGGGAAGAATGGAGGGCACGTCTGAAATGTAAATTCCAGGGCTAAAGTGATCTGTCAGGTTGCAGAACTTTCTGGGGCATGATAGAAAAGTCCAGAGGAATTCTTGGTGAGAAAAAATGACAACAACATTCCACTATGATATCATTTTAAAACAGAAACAACTATAGGGAATCTTTATTCCATTTAGACTCTCACAGGACAATTTCCAAGACACTAACATCTCTGTCAAGCATATGTCTTATTATTTTATGCCTCATTTGATACTGACACACAGGGGGTCATTGTACAGCATTGTCTTTATAGTTGTATCTATCAAGACATGCTAAATAATTTTAACATATGCTTTGGAAAAAGCTTGTTGGAGGAGAGCCTTTTGAGGTATATTTTGCTCTACCTCGTCTTTTTTTTTTTTCAATCAGCAAAAACTAAACATGGAATTTTATATTTTCTATATCCTTCAGTCAGTTTCATGGTTGTGGAAAAAGGGAGCCTTCTGTTTTTTAAAAAGAAATCAGCTATAAAATCAAATCTATAAATTAAAAAATCATCTTTAATCCCATCTCATATTATCATCAAGGAAACCTCAATGCATCCACAGGATATCCTAATAAATACTTTATAGAGATGAAAGAAACTATTTTGGAAATTGTCTTCTCCTTTGCCTTTTCCCCCCCTTATAAAAATATTTTCTGTGATGGTTTACATTTTCTTGGAATTATTCTCTATTTTGAGATTTCTTTAAAACTGATCTTTGAGTGCCTTGGCAATTTTGCCATCTCTGGGTCACACTCTCCTTTCATGTATTTGTTCAAACCAGCTCATTCTTCCCCCTTTTACCACTTGTCCTAGTATATCAACCATTGGAGTGGTAGAGTTCAGTTTTGATAATTCTATTTTCAATAATGATCAACATAGAACATATAACAAATACTGGCAAATCTATTCTATTTTATTATTTGTTGACCTTCCAATTTGGTGTGCAATTCTATTTTAATAATATATCTTATTTGGGTCTCAGACCAGCTTTTTACATGATCATTTTCTACTTCATTACTTTTCCATGTTTGTGAGGTAATACTGTATGAAATCTTCCATACTCTTCTTTCTCCAGAATATTTTAAAAATGAATTCAAACCAAAAAACAGTATTGTCCTTGACCGTCATGCCTCTCTTCTGATCAAAGAATTAATATTTTTTGACTAGAAGAGTTTATTTGAGGCTCATTATAGTATCTATTTTATATCAGTTAAATTCTATAATAAATGGTGATATTTATAGGCAATATCCTTACTTCCATTTCTCATTTTCAAAGTCTCATTTTAAAAGGTTGCTTTGGAGCTACTCTACTTGCATGTAGAATTCTCTTTTAAGATTTACATTCAAATGTGGTGATGATTTTTGCCTTTGTTCTGACCACTTAGTAAACTGATTGAACATAGGTGGCTCATTTTAAAAATTCTTACCACTCTGGTAGCCAATCATTTCTTTTCTTTACAATTTTTTAAGAATTTAGGTATTGAAATATATCTCAAAAGGCCAACCTGTATCAACTAATGCAATGAACTCACACATATTAGAGATAGTTGGATAATTTTTTCCCCAATAAATAATTATATCTGCTTGCAATTACTTATATTTACAGTTTATTTTCAAGGATGGGAGAAATTATTGTAAAATTATAAAATTAACTATAAAAATTATTGTATCAATTGATCCATCTGATCTTTCTAGTTTAAGATTTAATAAAATTCATTTTTGTGTTATTTGATGTCCATGGTGTCAAGTATCTTTATGCTCTCTCTTTGAAGAAAATCTTCATGGCATATATAGGAGGCTCCTGAGTTGTTTGCAGTAGTTTTACTTTTGTTTAATAATTTTTTCTATATTTTCCAGTAGAGAGCTAGGTAGCACAATGGATAGAGCTCAGAACCTGGAATCAGAAAAACTCTTCTTCTTGAGTTTAAAATCTGGTGTCAGACACTTACTACCTGTGTGACCTTGGGCAAGTCATTTAGCTTTGTTTGCCTCAGTTTTGTCATCTGTAAAATGAAACAGAAAAGGAAATGGTAACCCACTCTAGAATCTTTGCCAAGAAAATTGCAAATGGGGTCACAAAGAGTTAGACAGAACTGAAAAAAAATGACATAATCAAACTATATTTTCCAATATGTTTTTAAAACCATTCTCCTTTCTGCTTTCCTTTATTCATATTTAGATATATATTGATTTGGTTTAGAGATCTTGACACATTCTTGATAATATTTTTCTACTTTCTTGTCCCTATGGCAGATATTGATGAATAAGCTGAAATTATCTTCTTGTTCTATTTGCTTCCATTCATTATGGACACTGCAAGGCCTAGTGACCAAATTCTCTGCAATAGAATGTTTCTTATTGCCTTTGGAAACATGATGAAACCAATTCCTATATTCCTCTTTTGAAGGAGGGTTTGTAAGCCATCTTTCTACTTAACTAACTTTTTTGTGTTGTCTAGTTTCATTTATAGAGTATGGCAGTATTGATATGGTTCATTTCATCTAATATTTTGCTGAGATTAGATTTAATACATTAGAAAGGAACATTTAAATAAATGTTTGTAAATTCTTTAAATACTTTATGATTCATAGCATCCTCTAACTACTTTTCCACCATTTCTACATTAACACAATGAAAGTGAAAGTGGAATGCCCAGAACTGAAATGCTATCTTGTGTTTCTATTTCTTTCTGTTTCTATCAATATGTTTTTATTTGGTCAAATTCTGATAATGTTTTTCCATGTTTAGCTATCCTAATTCTCAGGCAGTCAATATACATAAACCCTCCACAAACTGACTCCACAAACACTTTAAAAACTTTGCCATAGGCTATATCAGTTGTTGCCAAGTTAGGGCAGCTCTTAAGAACCCATAGTCATCTCCAGGCCCTGATGAAGCCTTAGAGCAGGACCATTGAGAACATTTGCAGCCTATCAGAATTAAGTAAGTGCTCCTGTGCTCTGCACAGGTGGGAATATGTAAATTAGTTTCCCCTCCACAATGCCCTCACTTATAAATCCATGGAAAGATTTCTTCCACAGGCTTATGCAAGGCCAGCATTCTGGCTAATGACTCACTTCATTCATATTACAGATGCTTTACAATGTTCTATTCACAGTGAAAATTTTGAACAAAGGTGTTCTGAAAATGCCTCCCTGAAAATCCTGAACAAAGACATAAAGATGGCACTTTTGTTCAGAATTTCAGTAAAAGAGCCAGTCACCAAGAACCGCATCATTCTTCAAGCTTTAGAACGGCATTACGCCTATTTGGCATTCCCTGTAGACAAAATATAGTCTCAGGGACCAAAGGTCTGATGATTTTGTGTTACATTATCCACACCCACTTGTCCTTTATTCTAGACACTGAGACAAGAAGTGTTCAACATGTGGTCTTCCATGGACTAGTTTCTCTATATAAATAGGATCTGATTTTTGAGATACCCCACTTGACACTCTTTATAAGAGCTAAGTTTCTTTTTAAAAGAAGGCAAGATATGTTTACTGATATTATCACTATCTCAGAGAGAAAGTCTTCATAGAGTATTTCTCACCTCTTGATACTTGAATATAATCTACACTAAAGCCAAGAGAGAATCATGGAAAGACACTAAAATGAAGGTAGAGGAGAAATAGAATTTTAACATATTTTCCCATATATTCAATTCTAGAATAACAGCAATATTTACACTGAAGAAATAAATGTATTTTCATTTGTTTTACAAATTAAAAGTGATCTTTGAGGCTTAATTTTTTTTTTTTACTTTTGTTCTCATTAACAATTACTTTGCTGAAAAGGGGAAGGAAAATCTATATTTAGCTCTTCTTTTAGACAGCAGCTAACAAAAAAAGTCAAGAGATACCCTAAGCAGATCACATTTCTATCTTGCCTTGTGGGAAATATATTAATCTCTCTTTCTCTCTCTTTTTTTTTTTTTTACTGTGTCTACATGAGATAAACCAAGTATCAGCCATAGCTAAAAGCCACAGGTGACAGCTCCTACTGATGTGCCTTAATTACAGACTCCTTTCCAATGATCTTGCCATTTCTGAAGTCATCTGTCTGTAAGAAGTCATAGCATCTTGCCAGTTTTTCCTCCAACGAAATGTTTAAACTATACTTGTTAAGACAGGAGAAACATCTGGACCATTCATCCCTCTTGTCTGTGGTAGTGTTCTGTTTGACCCACACCTGGATGGTAGACAAGTTAATTGCAGTTGTCAACAATATTCCTTCCTTCCTTCCTTTGTAATGTCTTTTGCATTCACCTTTTCCTCTTTGTTCCCATTGCCTCTCTCAAAACCCAGATTTTCATCAGTTCAACCCCAGATTACTCTATCAGTTTCCATGCTGGTCTCCCTCCCTTTTGTCAATCCTCTACCACACTGTAAAACAAATATTCCTTGGCTTTGGAGGGCAGAAAAAGTAATGGAATTGGAAGTAAAAATTGCAAAGAAGCAGAGTAGGTCTTGACATGAGACAATACTTAGTAAAAATTAGAGCTGCCCAAAGTATAATTGACTACCTTGAAAAACAGTGGCCATCCTTTCACTTCAGGTTTTAAATGAAAATGGAATGATTCTTATTGCAAAAGCTATAAGTTAATTTCTTCTAATCATCACCTGATATCCATTCCTTTTAACTCTGAGATTCTGTGATTTCTAGAATGCCACTTTCATGGAGTGATTCCCTGATCAATAATCTCCAATAGCTCCTATTTCTGTTACATCAAATCCAAACTTCTCTGCATGATTATATGGATTTTCAGCATGCACTCTCTGTCCCAATCAGTCATGTCCCTGTACAATCCACTGTACATGTCAGACTTGTTCCCAGCTACTTGTATTTGTCCATGACATTAACCCCTATTCCTTGTTCTATGTCCAGCCTGTATTTTCCTGTTTCTTCCTTCAAGACTTCATTTCTTCAGTGAAGCTATCTTGGCTGGTACTATCTTGGCTGACTGATTTCTCCATCTATTGCATTTCTATTGTACTTATAATCAGCTATACACAATTTAGCTTTAACTGTTACCTAACTGTTTTATATATGTTTGCCTTGTCTGTACACCTGGATTATAAACTTCTTCAGCATAGATCTTGTGTTTTATGCTTCAGTAGTTTTCAAAGTATCTAACATAATATGGAACACATAGTAAGTGTTTATTGAATCCTTATAGATTGATCTCTCATTAATCCTTTGCTGCTCATCAAAGTTGCTCCATCTGCTTAGTTTAAAGAAAAAAAAAACTTTTCCCACTGGCTAAAAATGTTGTAACCCTCTTAAAAGAATTTTCTATTGAGAAGGTAGTTTGGTGTTTTAATAAATTAGCTATTTTAATTGGTCATAAACCTATGTGGCCATTGTCTGTCCTTTCATAACAGACAAAACTGAATTTAGGCTATTAGCTTATTCAGAACTCATAGGTTGGTTGTAGATGCCCAGAGAAGTGGAGGCAGCTCTTGATGCTTGATGATTCACCATAGTATAGTTGCTTTTCTGCTTTCTGGACTCTGGAGCTCTTCCTATGAAATCTGCCTCCTTGGGACTCGACATTATTCACACAGATTCCCCTTGACCTCCATGGACCCAGAGTCAAACCCAAGAGGAAGGCAGATGGAAGAGCTTCTTCCCCTCCTGTCTCCAGCCATCTGGACCCAAAGGGAAGGGGGGGGGACTACTTCAGCAAGTTGACATTTTTTGCAGAGCAGGCAACTAATCTCACTTTCTGTGCCTTTACACCGAACACACAACTCATATATCAGGATTGTAAAGGACCAAATGCTCAACCCACCTGTGCTGCACTCTGTCCAATTTTCCATCTGCCAAGTGCATTGATTTCATCTTTCAATCATGCATGGGTGTGAGAACCTGCTGTGTTCCTTGTGCCGCATTTATATTTATCATTGTCATTGGTGGTCAACAGGTCCCAATATTTTGCTGAATAAGCAGCCCTGATGAATCCACCGCTGCCTGTCAATCAGAAGACAGGCAATACTGCTTCCAGAAATGCTCACTCAGCAAACTGAGGGCAAGGAGCATAGTGCTACTGGGTGGAAGTCGGGTATGTGAAAATTAAGGAATCCTTTTCAAGAAACAATGAAATAAGGTGTTACAAAGGATGGAGGTAAAGATAGAAACAGATTTTAAAAATTGCAAAGAGGAAAAGGGAACGCATTAAAAACTATTTAATCCCTTTTGCTTTAATCTAAAGCTAGTTTTACTCTACTTCATAAAAGTTTCTCGAGAGGGATTATTTAATTCTATGAATTTGTATCCCCAGCATCTAATACAATGTCTTGTACATAGTAAGTACTAATAAATATTTGTTGATTAAATCACCCATTTATTGGCATTTTGCAGTTCAAACCTCTGATAGCAGGACTCTATGAAGGATAAAATCAGATACAGAAAAGAAGAGGCCAAAAAAAGCTTATTTATCTCCTGTGATCAGCCTGATTAGGGGATAGATAACATCTACTCAATGAGTGAAAAACAGACTCAATTGGAGTACTCTCAAAGTTTTTTGACCATCCTGGATATACAAATTTTCTCCTGCTCCACACCTTCTCTTCCTTTTCATCTTCTTCTGAACCCCCTTATTGCTATTGAGTTTGCCTAATTTAATTCTAGAAAATTAGTGTTTTGGGGAGATCTCAACTGCAAACTACCTTACTCCCACTGACAACTTCCACATGCTGCTTCTGGTACTAGTTCCATATTACTTTATGCCCTTTATTTAATCACTTTGATGAAAATAGATGAGGTTCTATCCCCATTTTTCTTTAGATTGAAGGCATGGGCTGCTACCTCTCAAATCCAAGTTCTGTTAGTTTGATTCTTTTATCAATATCCTAATAATTCATGACTGTCACACCTTTAAAATCAATTACTGACCAAGTTTCCAAATGGCCAAAGCAAAAGGCATTTTGTATGTCCTTAAAAAAAAAAAACTCTTATTTTATTTCTCAGGTCACAACTTCTTGTGGTCCTTAACAGTAGTTTCATTCTTTGTATTTATATAACTTGCAACAAATAAAATGCTTGGAATTTAATATGCATTTAAGAAATGCTTGTTGCTTGATTGACTGATAGATCTTGAGGGCCTGTGTGTTTGGTATCTATATTATCTACTTCCTAAAATCCTATACTCTAATTCTCTCAGGGCCAACCTTGAGAATTGATAAATCTTTCATATTTTACATTATGAAATTTCATATGAAATTGTATGTTTAAATCCAGTAGAAAAAAAATATTTGCAAAGGACAACAATTAGAAAAGAAGAAAGGAAAATACATAATCAGTGAACAAGCATTTATTATATGTATGCAAAATGGCAGTGATTTCAAGAAACTCTAGAATCATGAAAGTCAAAAATAAGGTCCCTGCCCTCTAGAAGCTTAAATTCTAAAAAGACTGATACCACTGAATCATAGAATATACATAGAAGAATAGGGCAGAAGACTGGAAAGGGAAAGAAGAGACAAGCTGTGAAGGATTTTGAACACCAAACAGAATTTTCTATTTCATCCTAAAGGTGAGAAAGAGACATCAGAGTTTATTGAGTAAGGATTGACACGTTCAGACTTTGTACTTGGGTATAGGATGAACTGGAAAGGAAAGAGATCAGACAAAGAGAACAATCAATGTTTATTATAGTAAGGGCTATCTGAATGGGATGAGGGGAGGTATATAAGAGGTGTTTTGAGATAGAAATAATAAGACTTGCAAGATTGGATATGGGAGATTGGTTTTTGTGAGATAAATATGATTGAGGAATCGAGAATAACTGAAATCAAGACTGATGCTAGTTTGAATGAATGGGAAAGTGAAAGGAGAGAATTTGTCAGGGGGAAGATAACGAGCTCTGTTTTAGAAATGTTGAGTTTGAGATGCTTATAGAATATCCAGTTCAAGCTGTCCAAAATGCTGTTGTTGATGTGAGACTAATACAGGAGAGTGGTTAAGGCTGGGATATATAGATTCTGGAATTATCTCCATAAAACTCATTATTGAACTGTTGAGATGCCTAAGGGGAGATGGCATAAAGGGATAGAGGTTCCAGTGTGTCCTAGATGAAGGTCCAGCAAAAGAGACTGAGCAGTAGAAGTCAGCCTGGGAAGAGGATTATCAGAAGAGAAGAATGTCATGAAAACTTAGAGAAGAAAGAGTGTCTAGGAGAAAGTGATCAACAATGTCAGATTGCTGGGAAGTCAAAAAAGATGAGGACTGAGAAAAGGTCATTAGACTTGGCAGTTAAGAAATCATTGGTATTAGTAATCTGGGACAGAGCAGTTTCATTTGAATGATGACATTGGAAGCCAGATGTAGAAGATTTAGAATCTGAGGAGAGGAAAAAACGTAGCGCTATCTACTATAGATAGCTTTTTCAAGGATTTTAGCTAGAAAAGATTTTAGAAGAAAAGAGAGAACTATTAGGCATGGTCAGATAAAATAGGGTCTTTTTGTTGTTGTTTTTTTAAAGATGGAGGAAGCATGGAACTATGTGTATAGGTAGCAAGAAAGTAATGGATAGATGGGGAAAATTGAAGATTAGTACTAAAGAGCAATCTGCTGGAAAAGCTAGAATGGAAAGGGATCAAAGGAGTATGTCGAGTTTTGCCTTGGCAAGGAACAGTCTTCCCTCTAAGTGATGGGGTGAAGAAAGTTGGATTATGACATCCGAGTGATATGAGATAAGTATAAGGAGAGAAAAAGGAAATCCTGCAAACGGCCTCAAATTTGAAGTCTGAAGCACACACACACACATACACACACAGAGCTAATTGAATTTCAGTTCATAGGAAATTCAGAAGGTTTTCCAGAGAAGTAGTTACTATTAAATTACTTTGAATATTAGGAGTCCAAACTAGAGCAGCTGGTCATTCTTTATTATGAAAAGCCTCCATAAGCAGTGTAGCATCAGAGGAGAGTGATTTCACAAGGAACCATTAGAGAGAACTGGGCCTCTAATGCAATTTTTACTAATATCTTTGCTGCCGGGCAGGAGAATAACTGGAACTAAATTTTTACACAATCACACTTAAAATCTCAAGTCAGCAGCAATTGTCAGGGAGTTCCAGCAATAGCATAATACATGCTATTCCATTTCACTCACATTGTAATTGCTACAACTCAAATGGAGCATCAAGAATCATGCTGATCTGTATGAGAGAGAAGGAAAAAAGAAAGAAAGAAAAAAAAGGAGTATTTTTTTTTCTGTTTAGGGGTCCTGTGGAAAACACCTAAGAAACAATTGGTCTTTGATTCGAACTATTTGCTTCTTTAACAAAAAATTCATTCATTTGACATAGAATTGAAGAATTAGGATGGTACCTGAGTTTCCATGATATTCAAAAGAAAAAAAGTCCCATTCCTTCTGCCTCTGTTGTGTCAGCCATCCCTCCTCCTTCCGCCCCACCCCCCTACACACAAGAAAAGAAAAACATAAAACTTTCAGTTGGCATGCAGACTGATTTATATTAAAGGAGGGTAGGACAGAGGGAGGCCAGCAAATAGTGTTGCCATGCAAACCTTGCAAAGGACTCTGAAAAAGAATCTAGAGAGTGCCAAACTGGAGCTGCAATATTAGAATGGGAGCCTGAAAGTTACCAGTTGTGCTCTTATTCAGAATGGGGTATCTTCTTGAAACAGAGATAATTTCTTCTTTGTTTGGCTTTTTTGGGTCTCAGTTCCAAGTACACACTGCTCAGCACATGGGTGGGCACTTCAAAAATATCTGATTGATCTGTAGAGGCTTCCATAGACTTAAAAATTAAAATTATTTTAAATTTATTTCTGTAGTTTTTCATGTTGGGGAAGACACGTCCCACAACCTCCTCCTTCTCCCAAGGTGTCCCTTTAATAGTCATTTAATCTAATAACTGTACTGCCATCCATCTGTCTGAAGTGAATGGGCCCTCTCCTCCAAGGACCAGGCTAACTCAATCTTTTGAGTTTTTTGTAAACTTAATTTTAACACTGAGTAACTACAGACAAAAGCCAACAATGACATATATAAATGTTTTTAACATCACATTTGAAACCAGAGATTATTGTTTAGAGTTTGATTTTCTTAAAAATATGTTAACGTTACCAATATAATATATTGCCTTTGTTGCGATGTCTCATTCTGAAAGGGTTTTTGTTTGTTTGTTTTGTATGTTTTAAAATCTTGTTGCTGTTAACTGATAATTTTTATATAGTTCTTCTACATCAGATGCATGGGGGAGGGGAAAGGGAAAAGGAAACAGTGGTGGGAACTTTGTTAAGCATTTTACAAATATTATCTCACTTCATCTAGGGTTGCTATAAATCCTGAATGGTAGGTGCTATTATTATCCTCATTTTACTGTTGAGAGAGTTAAGGCAGGCAGGGGTCAGTAACTTGCTCAGAATCATAGTTAGTAAACTAGTGCTAACACTCTCTCCTGTACCATTTATCTACCTATAGATATATTAGATTGATTACTGACCTTGGAGCTAGGAAGACCCAAGTTGATGCATGTCCCACTTCTGACACATGGAGGCCATATGATCCTGGGCAAATCATTTCATCATATATTGCTCTCTGAAAAATTCTGAGTGATTTCCTCATCTTGTAGCTGCCTAAACTAATAAAATCACGCCCAATCTCTAAATCTATTAATTAGAATATTAGAATATCTTCTTTATTAGTAAAAATATTGCTGTAGCAAATGATTATATTTTTTCTTTAAATTCTTGGTTTAAGTATTTTTTGTAAGAAAATATAATATACATACACACATATATTTATGCATATATATTTATACACACATATACTATATATATGCAATAGGGAATAAATTATATATATATATATATATATATAAATAATAAGTATTTTAAAAGGAAACATGGAAGGATGGATGAAAACTGACCTTGAATTTGTTTCAGCTCAATTACTTATCTGAGTCTTTGAGTAGATTCTCCAATCCAACTTGATTACATTGTTGAAATCATAGGTCTGGACCCCCATTCTGAAAAGAAAGATTATGTATATGATATAAATATCAGATAATGCTAATATAATATTAATAGCTAACATTTATATAGCAGTTCAGAGTTTCAATGTGCGTTTCAAATATCTCATTTTATCAATTCTACTGAAAAATTCTGTTTTCATTATGGAAAAAAAGAACTATGAACAAGTACAAATCATGCTATTCTCTTTTGTTCAGTAAATAAAGACTATGGAAGGAGTGTTCTTCCCTCAGCTAGGTAGCACTGTTCTAAATGTCTGATTGTAGGCACAGAGACTACAAGGAATGGAAAAAAGTAAGCAATCTATTCATAGAATCATAGATTTTAGTGCTTGAAGGAAATTTAGATGTCCTCTATTCCCTCATTTTAAAGATAAGGAAGGTAAGTCCCAAAGTATTGAAGCGATTTGTCCAATGTCACATAGCAATAAATAGTTGAGCTAGAATTTGAACCAAGATCCTTTGCTGTTAAAAGCAGGGGGTTTCCCACTTCTGACATCCATGTACCTATAATACATCATGCTGCTCATCTTACAAAATTCACACATGTGAAATAAGAATAAATGTCACAGAGGTGGTTAAGAGGAAGCATCTTCAATTATTTTTCTGCCAAAATTTTTCCTGTACTGGGAAACATTAGGAAATGGAAACTGCTGATTTTCTCCTATTTTAACAGCTCATTTTGTCCTCCTCTTTACTCCACTGATATTTAATTGAAGAATCCATTATAACCATATATATAAAATTCATTATAACCATATATATAATCAAGCCTACTTCAGAGTAAGTCAGTGTCTTTGGCATAAATCTACCCCCCATGCTTCCCTGTCACCATAGAAACTTTCTATGGCCAGGCTCTTTTAGATTGTTTTTTGCTCGTTGTCCCAGCCTATTTCTTGACTATTAATTTTATATTAAATTTGAAATCTCTGTCGATGGAGGGGGCATTCTCTGAAGCTTCAGGTTTTTTGTGATGTTGTTTTCAGAGCTAATCCTGGGAAAGTATAAGTTTTCAGTTTTTCCAAGGTGGTATGCACTAAAGAAAAGTGTGAGCACTTCTATCCTGGTCAATAATGACCACAATTACTTTTTTCCACTCTGGAACCTAGACCTGGGTCCTCAATCCCTTGACACTACAAGCTTTGGTGTATTAGTGACTGCAACCAATATCTGAGTACTATCAATGCAACCGAGTCCTACACTCAGTGGCAGCAAAGGGACCCGTATAATCTCCTTCTGACCACTTGTCCGGTACCCTGACCATCTATCTGTAAGCTCCATGAATTGCTGCTTCTGATTCTGTTGTCTCCAAAGCTTGCTACGCCTCACTAAGGTGTAGCTCTGTATTGTGTCCTCCTCTCATCACAGGGAGAGAGACCTTTCCTGTCACCCTTCTAAGTCGTCTTGGGTTGGAAAATTGTTTCATTTCATCCTTTTTTTGCATCTGCTGCTCTAGAATTCATTTCAGTGTGTTATTTTAGAGTTGCTTGGAAGAGAATTTGAGAGAGCTTGGGCAAGTTCCTGCTTTTAACTCTGTCATCTTGGCTCCCTACCATCATTCTACACTCTACTTTTTGAGGTGACAACTCCAAGGAAAACTCAATTAAAATGTTCATACAATTCTGTTCCTAGCTACATATTATATTAAGCATAAGCATCTGGTAGTTTCTTTCTTGACTACCCATTCCCCTTATTATAATTTTTTCACCACCCACCCATTCTCTTATTCCCCAATAGTTTTTATATTATTTTTCCTTTATCTGCTCATGTTTTTCTTTTTGTCCCCTTTTGTGTTTTTATATGACCTTGGACATTTTATTTATATATATATATATATATATTATATATATATATATATATATATATATATACATATATGTATACACACACACACACACACACACACATAATTGAGTAGTTACATTAAGCATATCATGTACTTTGGTGATTAGTAAGATGAAAGCTTTTTGAGGACATGGACTGATTTGCATTTATCTTTGTATCCTTAGCAACTAGGATAGTGACTAGCACATGATAGATAACTTAATCAATGTTGATTGATTGTTTGGATTATAGGAGCTGAGGTTGAATTTTTCTTTTTTCTATGTCTAGGATGAGGCAAACAACTATAGCTACCTAAGGGAGGATTTTTCAGTAGGTGAAATAATGAAAGGGAGGCCTTTAATATCCAATGGAAACTACTGCCATTACTAAAATGAATTGGATCCTTCAGTTTCCTGCCTATTTGCCTTTGCACTGACCATACCTCATCCCTATAATACTCTTTTCCCCACTGCCTCTTAGAATCCCTGTCTTCCTTCAAGGCCTGATTTATTTGGCAATTATTATTCTGTTGATGTTCTTAAATTGTTAGTATTCAGTGACTACTCCTCAAATTATCATGTATATACTTGACACATGGTAAAAATCACTTTTTTGCCTTTTTCATTACTAAAATATTCTACATGAAAAAAGACCATAAAGGAACAGTGTACCTTATACACAGTTATCTGCTATAATGCTAAATGTGCCCTATCCCTGTTTCTTCTCCAATCCCTCACTGCTTTCCTACTATGAAATCAGGGAAAGATGAGATTTGTGTGTGTGTGTGTGTGTGTGTGTGTGTGTGTGTGTATTTTTTTCCTGAGGCAATTGGGGTCTTGCCCAGGGTCACACAGCCAGGAAGTGTTAAGTGTCTGAGGTCAGATTTGAACTCAGGTCTTCCTGACTTTAGGGCTGGTGCTCTGTCCACTAGCCTAGCTGCCCCTAAAGATGAGATTCTTAAGTACAAGAATTATTGTTTTTTATTTTTATTTTGCATCTCTCATATCTATCTCAATACCATCTACTTAAACGGCACTTTATGCATGTTTTTGGACTGGACTGGATTTTTACATTGGACTTTAGATGATCAGAATAGAAGATTAAGAAGGACAAATTCATGGCAAATACCTACATTTCTTCCCCTCTGATTCTCACCTAAAGAAAAGAAACTTGGCAGAACCGGGAGAAGTATGGGGTGGCCCAAATATAAAAAATATATTTTTTATATTATATTATTTATATAGTAATATAAATATATTTTTATTTTTATAAATATAAATATAAAACATAGGAGGACCCATTTTCTCAATTGCAGGGAGATGGCGCCTTGCATGTTGATTGCCTCTAACCCCCCTGTCTCCAGCATAGTAACTTGCTCCCATTTCCTTTCCAGTTGTGGCACTGACATTGTGAATGTGTCATGCCTCCCAGAGATGAACCTAGACAGAGATTGATATAACATAGATGCTTTTTAAAAGCAGACTTACTATATGCAAGCATTGTGCTAAGTACAGAAGTTAAAAAAATACAATTAAACAGGACAGAATCTACCCTCAAAATATTTACATTTTAATGGGAAAAATATCATAAGAGGAGAGACTAATAATGAAGAGAAAGTCAGAAAGTAAATCAAGGTCTGAGTGGAGTGAAGTGAAGCATGGATGGGGCTCCTCCTGAAATAGAAATCCAGGGAAGAGAAGTGCCAATCAAGAGAATTAGGCCTAAAGGTCAAAGTCTTCAGAATGGGAAATTAGAGGTTTGGAGAAAGAGGAGGAATACAAAGAGTGAGCCAAGTCTGTAACTCATGGGCAACTTCCTTACCGTTACTAAATTCTTCACTTGATATATTTTCTTTAAAAAATAATAATAATTGATTAATTAATTAATTTTAAATTATTCATGTTCATTCATTTTTTTTAACATATTTCCATATGAGTCATTTTGGAAAAGAAAAATCAAAACAAAAGTGAAAACAATGAAAAAAGCAGAAGAATAAAAAAGGTGAAAATAGTATGCCTTGATCCACATTCAGTCTCCACAGTTTTCTCTCTGGATGTAGATGTTATTTTCCATCCAAAGTTTATTGGGATTGCCTTGGATCACTAATTGCTGAGAAGAATCAAGTCTATCATAGTTGATCGTTGCCTAACCTTGTCACTGTGTACAATGTTTTCCTGATTTTGCTTGTTTCACTCAACATCAGTTCATGTTAGTCTTTCCAGGCTTTTCTAACATCAGCCTGTTCATCATTTTTTAAAAATAGAATTATAATATCCCATTACTTTCACATACTTGATGCATTTCTTAATACTTCAGCAGTTGCCAAAGTTAGCACTGGATATGTGACTTCCCTATGGAGTTACCTAACCTTTGGCCTGGCCTGTCTTACTGCTCGTGATTCCTTAAAACTAATATCAATACACTTTGATTTGATCAACAAGCTTACAACTGTTTTGCTCTGCAGCTAATTAAAAATTTTCCCATTTGATCTGTAGCCATTAGATAAACATACAGAACATAGCCCACTAATCTAATAATTTGAGAAAATCGTGTTGTTTTGTGATGACAGCCGCAATATGTATGTTTACTGATTAATTTATAAGCTTGGGCATGAAGAATGCAAAGAAATAATATTTTCTTTGCTATATCCATTATATATGACTTTGTCAAAACTTTTGCCTCTTTCCCCTTTGGCCAAGTACTTTAATTTTCAAAGGCCACGAATTCAAAGCACAAATTCTAGCCTTTCTATTAAACTAAGTAGGCTCCAAGCATGGCTCCTGTCATATAATGTTTTTTCTCTTTTTTGAGAATTAACTTAGCTAAGTTTGGATGGGTTATTACCTCCTTGACTAGGAGAAGGATGCTTTTCTCAACCAACGCAAGCCCCAAACTATCTGCTGAGCTGTTATCAACTCACAATATGTAGCAACATTTGGAGGACTTATACCAACAAAATCACAGATACTTGAGGCATTGAACTCAGTATTTAATGGTGTTAGTTAAGATTATTGTATAAAATCTGCTTAAACTAAATTTGTTTTTACATATCCTCATCAATCAGTCAACAATTATTGATTAAGTTCTCTTTGTGTGCCAGGGGATGTGCACGCGCACACACACACACACACACACACACACATATATATAGAAAAAAGTCCTTTAGCTTATCTTCTAATGAGGGAGATCACTTGGATATGTGCATGGTATATATAACTTTAATGAAAAGGTATCTTAGCAAGGAAGTTACTAGTAGGTAGGGACACGGGAAAAGGTTTCCTTCAAAAAGTAGCATTTGAACTAACTCTTAAAGAAATAAGGGATTAGGAGAATAATTATATAAATAAATTGTTTCCATTTTTATGGTGAGTATAGTTTCATGTTATGGGAAATAGAAAATCACCATCTAATTTTCATATTCCAGTGAGATATATTATAACATAATGGACAGAGACCCAATCTCTAAGCCAAAAGATTTGGGTTCAATTTTGTCCTCTGACATATACTAGTTGGGCAACTCTAGGCAAATCACTCAACCTCCCAATGTTCTACGAAACTCAGTAAGACAATAATTTGCTGACGATATGCCAGCCTGTATTGATAGGAAAAGTTTTCTCACCCAAGAATTCCCTATGCCCACAAAATTACAGGTCTGATCTCTATCCACATATATATATATATGTATGTATATATATATATGTATGTATATATGTCCACATATAAACATATCCAAATATCCTGAAATAAGAAATTGACTTTGATAAATTTTTAAAAGAAAAGACTAGAAATAAAAGAATATATATATATGTGTATATATATATATTTACACAGTATATAAATAAAAAAATATATATATATATACATATGTGCATATATATATCACATATATGGCTTTCCCCCCTGAACTTTTAGTGGTAGTAAAGAGTTTAAAAGTATGAAATGGAGAAGTAAGTCTGTGAAATGAACCTGTGAGCAAATATGGTATACCATAGTGATGTCTATGTTCTGGAAGGTTTAGTTTTAGACCAGAGAATTTTTTTTAATGAAATACATATATGAGTTAAAAACTTAACTCAAGCTAATGTGGGGGCACTCAGTAATGATTCTTTTTTCTTTTAAAATTAAAGCCATGGTTATGCTTTTGTTCTATCCTGTAAATCTTAAATACACTTTGGATGTAAATATAGATATTTTTGCTAAGTCTATTTGAGCTGTAAGTAAATAATAGTCTTCTCTTTTGGAATTTGATCATTTAAGAATGTCCCTTTCTCCTGTGGGCTAATATAAGTAAGGGTCTAATTTTCAAAAGGCCAATTCTGTTGGCTCAGTGAGTAATGTCAAGAAATTCAGGATTATGTCTCTATAGGGCCACTGACTCACAGAACAATTCCAATTTCATACTGTTACTCACTGAAATAATATATAACATAGACACATAATCCTTTTGAGTGACATGGTCAGGGACCTTTGGCATGTTGTCACTTCATAATTACCAAACATTCAAAAAAAAAAGATTTATTTAGAAATCTTCATTGGAAAAGAGTTTAATAGATGGAATCTCTTTTACCACTAAGATACAGGATAGATGGGACACAGATTTAGCAATGATCAATAACTGTTAATGATTAGTTAATAGGGCACCTAATTGTACCCAAGATTTAAAAAAAAAATTCTTTCCATTTTTTCCAATTTGTGTATCTATTTTTTTTTAACATAGTTGGTAGTGATGGGTCAATATTTTATGTCATTGTTTGATAACAATTTTTTTTTTGCATTTTAAAAATGAGTACAAAAGCTTGTTAATCTGTCTTTCACCTAACCAAACTCATAAAAGTATGGAAGTTCACATTATGAGCTGTACTGAAGCATCTACTGTGTGTATATGCCCACATGTATACCTATACAGGTATGAATATATATATATATGCGTGTGTGTGTATATATACACACACATACATGCATACATGTAATACATATGTATGCATATTGGGTGTGGATGAATGCATGTATTGCATTATGTATATAATGTATATTCTTGTATATAATCTGCATAATAGGATAATACACTAATTCAGAGTATCCATGATTTTTTCTATCATTGTGTCAACTCTTCCATAATTTAGTTAACAACCTTCACCTTGTAGTCAACGCTCTATTACTTTATTGCCAACATTCTGATGATGTATCTATCTACAATAACCTGAACTGAGCCTCAAATGACAAACAACAAGGAGGTTTTCAGAATCATTTTCAAGTCCCCTTCATCATCCTTTTGGTTAGCACTACTAATTCTTTAAAGTATATATTGAAAGCATTCTTATATCTACTGTAAAAATAAGAAAAGTAGAATCAAGAGGTTAATTTTGCTCAGGCTTACAGAAGCAGTAAAGAGAAGAACTGGGATTTGAATCCAGGTATTATGATTACCACTTGCCTCTTCTGCAATTCAAAATTACCTGCCAAACATTGTGAAGACTTTTATACAGAGAATATACTAATATGTAATAGGAAATTTTTGTTGTTATAACTTGTTTCTCCTTGACTCCATTTGGGCTTTTCTTGGCAAAAATACTTGCCCATTTCCTTCTCAAGTTCATTTTACAATTGAGGAAACTGAGGAAAGCAGGGTTAAGTAATTTACTTAGGGTTTTACAGCTAATAAGTGTCTGAGGCTCGATTTGAACTCAGATAGATGAGTCTTCTTGACTCTAGTCCAGCACTCTATCCACTTCATCACCTAACTGTCAATGTAAAATAGGAACCCTAAATAGATAAATATAAGCTCATGATTAGTTTTAAAATTCAATTTCTCAAGTACAAGATGTATAGATAGAAGTTAATATGAAAAAAAAAATTCTGGGAAAGGAAGTTAATGAACAGCCAGTGCAATATAAGTGAAATGTGATAAGACCCTCTCTTCTAAGCATCCTATATCATCTGAGGGTGCATTAAGATTATCCTGAATAATGAGGTGGTGCTCACACTGTACCTTGCCCTAGTCAGAACACCTCCAGTATTGTGCAATGTTCTAAATACTACATTTTAAGAAGGGCATTGAAAAATAAGAAAGTGTCCATTAAAAGGCAAGCAGGATGATGAAGGACATTGACAAGTATATACCATAAGATGATCAATCAAAAGATCTCTAGATAGAGGCAGATTAATGGCAGAGTGAATAGATCCCTGGCTCTGATGTCAGGAGGTCATCAATTCAAATCTGGCCTCACATATTTACTAACTGTGTGACTCTGGGCATGTCACTTAATCCTGATTGCCTCAGAAAAAAAGAAAAGAAATGTGGATATTTAGCTTGGAAAAGAAAGGGAAACTTGGCAATTGTCTTCAAGAATTAGAAGGGCAGTTATGTGAAAGAGGACTAGACTTAATTGGCCCAAGAGAAAAAAAATAGGAGTAATGGATATGATTCACAAAGAGATAGATTTAAGGTTTGATAGGAAGGAAAAACTTCCACTTGGAACTATCGAAAGGAGGAATGGGATGCTATAGGAAGAAGTATATTTTCCCATGCTGGCAGTCTTAAGGAAAAGATTGAATGACCTTTTTTTTTTTTCAAGTAAATTTTTAAAGAAGATTCTTTTTAAGTATTGATTGTGCTACATGGTCTCTCAGGTTCTTTCTGGCTCTGAGATTTTCTGAGTCTGTAATTCTATAAAAGCAGCTTATTGGATCAAGAAAAAGTATTCCTGGCCTGAAAAACCAATTTTGACTATAACTGTTGATAATCATGGAAGATTTTTGAGGAGCCTTTAATTGTTCAGTCATGTCTGAGTATTTGTGACCCTATTTGAAGTTTTCTTGACAAAGATACTGGAATAATTAATTCTCTTCTCCAACTTATCCTATAGATGAAGAAATTAAGGTAAACAGGATTAAGTGACTTTCCAAGGATCACATAGCTAGTAAGTGTCTGAAAATGGATTTAAACTCAGGTTTTCCTGACTCCAGTCCTAGCTCTCTATTCACTATGCCATCTTCCTGACACTTGAGAAGGTTAGCCATAAATTAGAGGCATCTACTGATAGAATCATATCAGGAACATGAAATTCATACTAAAAAATTTTTTGTTGGAATTGAATTATACAGCATTATTTATATTTAACAAATTTCTAATTTGCTATCTTCATTTTCTTAGACTTCTTTATTACAATTTAATTATTTTATTTTCTGTATAGAATTTCTCTATAGAGAGTAAATAATACAATGCCCTAATAGATCTGTGACCCGTACTATAGGTATTCCTTCCAACAATGCAGATAGTCACCCTTACTTATTCTTTGCCAATACAACACTTTTATTGAGCACAAGGCAGATCCCTTAGTTTGACACTGTGGGAGGTACACAATCAAGCCTCACTGCATTGCTCATAATATAATAGGAGAAAAATATGATACCACAGGTAGTTACTTGTCATATACAATATTAAGATATTAGTGTGTTAGAAAATTTTGAAACAAAGGACTATGGGAGATCTGAAGTAAATAAAATTCTTCACTGGAGGAGCTGAGAGGGACTTTCAGTATTTGAAATGAACTTCAAAAATTGGACCAGAATTCCACAGGTGTTAAGAGGAAGGAAAGGCATTCTGGATATAGAAAACATGCTAAGTATATAGAAAACATAACAAGCTATAGAAGCAATAGGAACATAGTGTATTTTCAGGAGATGGAGAGTTGTCCAATCTGGCTAAAACATAGAAAGCATGGATGAAAGTAATACAAGATAAAGCTGGAAAGGTAAAGTTTGACTTGTATATTACAGAAGGTTGTTCCCAGGAAACATTGTGCTCTCTGCTCTGAAAGCATCAGTGTCCAACCTGGATGCCATCAGCATCTGGTGCTGGTTTTTCTGCAGCTGATTAAGGGAATATGCTTCTTACAAAGGAGATGCTTGAGAGGCTAACTCGATATGCAAGGCCCATAGCCCAAGGCCTAAAAGATATTGGTCTAGGAAGAAGAGAAATGAAATTACAACGAAGCAGTGATCTTAATATAAACGAAGCGTGACTCTCTACTTCAGATTTCAAATGATTATAGCTATGGGTCCAAGCTACATTGCCTTGGGATTAGAAGAGTGAAAAATGCTGCTAAAATATTGTGATCTCATAGTTTGACAACGATATGAAGCAAGGATACAAGAAATAAGACCTTATTTTTTGACTTTTCATTTAGTGTTTTACTTACTAGAAAGGTGACACAGTACGATGGGAAGATCATTAATTCAGGAGTCATAAGTTCTGGGTATAAATCCTGATGCTGCTCCTTACTATTACATTAATTTGGGTGGGTCACTTTATTTTCCTTGAAATGTTTCCTCATCTGTAAAATTAAAATGTTGGAACAGATAGCCTTATTTCCTATTCTACATCTATGATTTGCATCAGTGGTATCAAACACATGGAATTTATCTGATCTACAACACTTCCAAGTGAGCTTGAACCAGATTAAAATGTAATTGAGAAATATTTAACAAAATAAAAATACAATAGAATATATATTATATTAATATATGATTTTTTTAAAAAGTTGTTAATATTTTAGGGATCCTTATGGCTATTTTATTGTTTGCTATTTTATTTGACTTGAATAGCACTGATCACTAGGCTCAAGATTTGGGAAGAATCTTAGAGATCCAATTCTGTCATTTAACCTGACTGAGACTTAGGCAGGTTGCAGAATATGTGCCGAAGCTACATATTTAATAAGCTATAAACAGGATCCCAACTCAAACCCTCTGTCCCAAACAAAGTGCCTTCTTTGTTGCTTTGTTGAATTGTTCCGAAGACAGAAAAATATCATCTGAATATACTCTACAAAGATATAGGCAGAAAATCCTAGTTACATTCTGTCTAAGATGTCAAAATTATTATCAAGAAGCAAATTATTGGTGTTTCCAGAGATTGATGATGTTACTAAGGATACAGTTAAAGGCTGAGGATAACTTCCCTGCCACATACCATGTTACCCTTCACCCCACCCCTCTACTTCTCCTATCCCTGGAATTCTTAAAAAATTACTCAAATTTATTTTAATGCAGCCAAACCCTGATTAAGCTAGTCAAATCCACTGAAACTGTACCATGTTTCCTCCAGAATACCAAATAACTTTGCCCTTAACTTCATGAAAGATTCTATGTATAATACATTAATTTCAGTTGGTTGAAGAATGAGATCTTTAACACTGTTGAGTGAAATTGTCTTTGATTCTTGGCACAAATTTTTGGATGAATTATTAAAGGGATAGTTTGTGAGAGCTTAGGAAGGAAAACAGTGATCAGTGTAGATTCATTAACAAGTCAGAAAAGGGGAAGCTGGAGGCATAATATTCCTAGATTTAAATCAAGCATTTGACAAAGTCTTTCATGACATTCTTATGGGTAAGACAGAGAGATGTAGACTATATAACTGAATTTGGGTGAGTTTGCATCTAGTTGACTGACTAAATCCTAAGAATATTGATTAATAGATTGGTGTCACCATAGAGAGAGTTCTCTAAAGACATTCTCACAGGTCTCTGCCCCTTTCTTTGACATTTTTAGTAATAATTTGGATGAAAGCATCTATATCATGATTATCAAGTTTGTGAGTCATATAAATAGTGGAAGGTAAAGATAATATTGGCTGGAAGATATAGCAGGGATTCAGAGAGACTAGAGAGGCTTCAAAAATATACTAAATCTTGCTCTATATTTAAAGTCAGGGGCTCTGGGTTTGAATTATATTTTTACTATCTATTTGACTTGAGATCAAAACATTTCATTTCCTTATGCCTAAGTTTCTAGATCTGTTAAATGATTGATGAGGTTCTTTCTGGTATTTGAGCACAACAGTTAGACGTGAAAGTGAGTAGATTGTTGGAGTTGGAGTAAAGAAGAAATGAATTTAAATACTACTTCAAACATTTATAACTGTGTGAATTTGGTTAAACCCTTAGTTTCTTCATCTTTAAAATGGTAGTTATAATAGCATCTGCCTTACAAGACTGTTATGTGAACCAAATGAGCTAACCTCTGTGAAATGCTTTACAAACTTTAAAATGTTATATAAATTCTACTTATTATTATCATTATTCCAATTCTTTAAAACTTTTGTGATTGCCTCAATATGAATATCTTTCTGCCAACACTGCTTACAATCTATTTATACTGTAGTAGACAATTTCATAATTTGCTATGGCTACAGTAATTGTCAACTATCTGATTATGAATTTTTCTCAACTTGGTTAAGCCAGTCTGCAGATAACAGTCCATTGTTGGGTTCCTCTTTGTAGCCATTCCAACGTGATAGGACCTGCCAATGCTTGCCTTCTGCTATCACAGGCTTCATTAATTCAGGGTCACCTCCATACAATGAGAAAGCATCAGAATATCATGAAAACAGAGATCAAATTTTATCTTATATAATTTAAGAGCAATCTGAATGTCCTGCACATTGGTGTGTGTGTGTGTGTGTGTGTGTGTGTGTGTGTGTGTGTGTGTGTGTTTTTAATCAACTGCTTAAATATATGATGAGGGGGCCATAGTTAGAAATCACTTCATGTAATAGAGATCTGGGAATTATGGCAGAATGCAAGCTCCATATGAATCAACAGTGGAATATGATAACCAACAATAATATCCTTAAGCTGCATTAATAGAAATATTGTGTTCAAAATAAGGCAGATAAAAGACCTCTTCTAGTTAAACCACATATAAAATATTATGTCCAATTCAGAGTATCAGTTTTTTAAACTTTTTTTTTTAATTTATTTTTTCTGGTTATATATGTACATTCATTTTTAAAACACATTTTCTTATGAATCATGTTGACAGAGAAAAACCAAAGCCACGAGAAAAAAAAAACCAGAAGAAAAAAAGGGGAAAAAGTAAAAATAACATGTGTTGATTTATATTCAGTCTCCATAGTTCTCTCTCTAGATGCAGATGATGTTTTCCACCCAAAGTTTATTGGGATTGCCTTGGTTTACCGAACCACTGAGAAGCACCAAGTCTGTTATAGTTGATTATCACACCATCTTGCTATAAATGTACAATTTTATTTCTGGTTCTGCTTGTTTTGTTCACCATCAGTTCATGTAAATTTTTCAGGCCTTTCTAAACTCAACTTTTTCATCATATTTTATAGAATAATATTCCATTACTTTCATATACCATAATTTATTCAGCCATTCCTCAATTAATGGACATCTATTCATTTTCCAGTTTTGTGCTATCACAAAAAGAGCTTCTACAAACATTTTTGCTCATATAGGTCCTTTTCCTTCTTTTGTGACTTCCTTAGTATATAGACGCAGTAATGACACTGCTGGTAAAAGGGTATGCACAGTTTTATAGCCCTTTGGGCATAGTTCCAAATTCCTTTCCAGCATAGTTGAATCACTTCACAACATCACCAGCAATGCATTAGTGTCCCAGTTTTCTCACATTCCTTCCAAAATTTATCATTGTCTTTTCCTGTAATTTTAGCCAATTTGAGAGGTGTGAGGTGATATCTTAGAGTTGTTTTAATTTGCATTTCCACAATCAATAGTGATTTGGAGCATTTTGTCATAAAATTATAGATAACTTCTTCATCTGAAAATTGTTCATATTCTTTGACTATTTATTATTTGGAAAATGATTTGTATTCAAAGGATCAGGTATTACAAAAGACACTGGCAAAATTGTTGAGGGCAAACCAGATGGTAAGGGCAAAATCAAGAAAGAAATGGCACATTTATTCTAGAGAAGATTTGGTAGAAAACAGGAGTAGGGGAGACACAATAGTTGTCATTGAATATAGGAATGTAGAAAAGAAATTAGACTTGTTTTGCTTGATACAGAAAGCAGAATAACAAATAGTGGGAACTTCAGGAGATTTGGGGTCAACTATAAAGAATAAAGGTCCCAACCATATGAGCTGATTAGAAGGAGAATGGAATACTTCAAGTTGATAATGAGTTTTTCCATCATTATAAGACAATCTCAGACTGATTGATCACTTGTCAGACTGTCTAGAAGGCATTTATGCTTCAGGTTGGTCTTGGATTTGATGGGGTCTGAGACTCCTTTGGCCTCCTTCTTCACTAAGAAGTTGTAATTCCATGAATAAATTCTCTAAATATTGCAAGTCAAGTCCTTTGAATAACAAAATATTTTCATTTTATCCATTTTGTAAATCAAGTTTTATATTAAATCTTTTCATACTTCCCTGTTCATTATGCTACTTCTTTCTTCACTTATATTATTGTATATAGTACAGCTAAGAGATAGAATAGCATATAGCATAATAAATTCAAAGTCAGAAAAGCCTGAGGTTAAGTCCCACCTCTTTGGTACATTACTGATTATGTACCCTGGGTAAGTCACTGGTTAAAAACTCAAAAACACTAGAACTTAGTATTCTAGACTCCAATTTCTTAAACTGTGGGTTGTAACCCTATATGAGATCTCATAACTGAATATGGGGGTTATGAAATTATGATTTATTATCAGCAAATATTTGATTGGTATGCCTATTTTATATACCTATAATATCCTCAGGACACATAAAAATTTCTCAGTTGAAAAGGATTCTCAAGTGGAAAAAGTCTAAGAAGCCCTGCTCTAGAGAGCTTTCTGAGACTGTGATTTGTAAACCTAATTGGTAGAAGTTCTCTCTCTTGGGAATTCCTTATCCTAAAGAAATTATAGATCCCTTACAGCTATTACTCCAAAGATCATTGAAGTCCACAGGGCTATTTATTATCATACTGAGTATTATTAGACTGATAGTTTTTTTTTTAATATTTTTGACTCTTGCTGCCTGCTTGAGGTAGCACTTCATTTCTTTCCCTCCTTGTAATCAGGAATCTAGAAAGGGACAAAACCATTGATCCTAACTTGTTAAATTTTATACACGATACTAAGTCAATACAAATACACACAGACATTACTAGCTGTGTGACCCTAGGCAAGTCATTGAATCCTGTTTGCTTCAGTTTCCTCATTTGTAAAGTGAGCTGGAGAAGGAAACCACTTTAGTATCATTGCCAAGAAAATTTCGAATGGGGTCATGAAGAATTGGACATGACTGAAAAAACTGAACAACAACAACAAAAGGACTGACTCAAAAGTGGTTATATTTCTCTACCCCTACATAAAGTACAAGAGCTTTGTGGACAGGTGTTTTCCTTGATATTTGGAATCTTTTAAAATTTATTTTCTATTAAGTATCTATCTTCCAGATGGTTGAGGAAGACAGTGAGCTGACTCTCGGATAAGTGGGTGTAACTATATTAAGAAAGCTGCTAGAGTAGCTGTAAAGAATGTTCATAACTTTAGATTTAAAAAAAAATCAAAACTAAAGCTATTCTAATTTAGAAAGAGAATAATTACAATGACACTTTGGAGATACAGTGAGAGAGGAGAATAAAAGGGTTTGTCTTTTCATCCTACATTTTCTTTCTAAATAGTTTTTAAAATAGCCATTCTCGGCTAAGAATTTTTGAACCATACCAGATTTCTGTCTTAAGTGAATTTTTATAGTTGTGTTTTAAACACTGAAAAATGTGTAACATTGACACAGCTCTAACTACAGCGAAGCTGGTGTCTGTATAATAAATGACAGCCTCCACTTCCAACATAACTTCTGTGATTCACCTGAAATTTATTACTGAGCAGAGCTGCCTGTTACCTAAACTCACTGCTTCATTGTTTGTGAAACTAGAGGATAGCTAAAGAAAAAAAAATAATTCTTATTCTTTCAGACACACTAAAGATTTAGTTGGCAGCCAATTTTGAAAGCTAACCAAAATATGTTCCTCTTACCCAATGTGGCTCTTTGGCTCTGAATGTCATGTGAATCTAGGGGTCTCTTAGTAGGCAGATTCTGTGGGATGGTGAACATCTGTAATGACTGTGGACACTAAATAATCACAAGGGATTGAAAACACTTTAACAGGTCTTAAATATAAACGAGCCTTTCTAAGGTTAAACAGTTTGGTCTCCTTTTTCCATGCCTTATTTTGTAGGGTAGTGTTTGTAATAAATGTTTCATATCCAACCACAAGACCAGCTGTAGACAGTTTTTTAACTGTGGGCTGTCTATGGAAAGCTTACTAATCTTCCCTTAAAAGCCTCCTTTCAATATCCTTCAAGAGGCTTCTCACCTTCTCCAACTGCCTGAACTCTGCCTGTTGGGAGAAAAAAAAAAAGAGTCTGATTACTCGCTAATATCTTAGTGAAAATTATTTGCGTTTGTTTCATCTTCAAAAATCATGGTATTGCAAATTTAAAGCTGAAAAGGAGTATAAAAATCAATTAGTATAATCCTCTAATTTTGCAGAAGAGAAAACTGAGACCCAGAAAAACTTACATGACTTGCCCCAAATCACAAAGGCACGAGGTATCAGAAGCAAGAATCAAATCCCAATTCTCTGATTCAAAATCCTATGTTCTTTCTACTACTCTACTTGCCTGACACCACATGGGCCATAAAGTTGTGAGATTTTAATGGAAAACTGAGGAAAACATATCCAAAACATTGAATGTTTAATCACAGATTTTCAGATATTCAGATGATATGAAATGGGAGATACTTTTTGGTAAGGATTTAAATGTCTCTTATTTAAATATATTAGAATTTTTTGAACATATATTATATTGCTTGTGTCTAGGGGAGGAGGTGGGGAGAAGGGAAGGAAAAATCTGGAACACAAGGTTTTTCAATGTGAATGTTGAAAATTATCCATGTATATATTTTAAGATAGAAAACTTTAATTAAAAATTAAAATATATTTTCTTTTAAATTTAAATATATTTACTTAAATATATATTTATTACTTTTTACTTATGTTGTTACTATTGTTCATTTATTTATTTGTTTTATTTTTTCTTTTATTTAAAATATATTTTCTTTTAATTTAAATGTGTTTGTTATCATTTATTATTGTATTATTTATTATTAAATTTATTTAAAATGTTTTTCCAAAACTACATGTTAAAACAATTTTTGTAACATTTGAGTTTATTTTAAAGTTTTGAATTACAAATTCTATCCTTTCTTCCCTTTCTACCTACCTTTTCCCCTCCCCGAGAAAGTAAGCAATCACATATGGGTTATAAATGTGCGGTCATGTAAAACATTTCCATATTAGTCATTTTGTACAAGAAGACTCAAATAAAAGAAAAAGAAAGAAAATTGGAAATTAGTATGACAGAAATTAGGCATTGATCCACACCTAAGACTCTATGCCAAGATAAGGTCGAGATGTCATGATTTAGACATAAAGAGTGGTATTATAAGCAAATTAGAAGAACAAAGGAGAGATTACCTCTCAGATCTATGAAGAAGGAAGGAATTGTGACCAAAGAAGTGGAGTATATTATTGAATACAAAATGGATCATTTTGATGATTAAGTTAAAAAAAAATGTGCAAACAAAACCAACGCAGACAAGATTAGAAGGGAAACAATAAATTAAGAAAACATTTTTACTTTCAAGGGTTCTGATAAAGGCAACATTTCTATAATATATAAAGAATTGACTCAAATTTATAAGAATTCAAGCCATTCTCCAGTTGTTAAATGGTCAAAGTACATGAATAGACAATTTTCAGATGAAGAAATTAAGACCATTTCTAGTCAGATGAAAAGTGCTCAAAATCATTATTAATCAGAGAAATGCAAATTAAGACAATTTTGAGGTACTACTACACACCTCTCAGATTGGCTAAGATGGCAGGAAAAGATAATGACAAATGTTGAAGGGTTTGCAGGAAAACTGGGACACCAATACATTGTTGATTCCAACCATTCTGGAAAGCAATTTGGAACTATACTCAAAGGGTATCATACTGTGCATACCTCTCTATCCAGCAATGTTTCTACTGGCTCTGTATCCCAAAGAGATCATAAAGGAGGGAAAGGGACCCATATGTGCAAAAATATTTGTGGCAGCCCTTTTTGTGGTGGCCAGACACTGGAAACTGAATGGATGCCCATCATTTGGAGAATGGCTGAATAAATTATGGTATATTAATGTTATATGGAATAATATTTTTATTCTGTAAGAAACGACCAACAGGATGATTTCAGGAAGACCAGAAGAGACTTATATGAACTGATGCTAAGTGAAAAGAGCAGCACAAGGAGACCATTATACGTGGCAACAGCAAGATGATATGACAATCAATTCTGATGGACATGGTTCTCTTCAACAATGAGATGATTCAGACCCTTTCCAATGATCTTGTGATGAAGAGAGATATCTGCATCCAGAGAAAAGACTGGGGGAACTGAATGTGGATCACAATACAATATGTTTACTCTTTTTGTTGTCGTTTGCTTGCATTTTATTTTCTTTCTCTTTTTTTTTCCTTTTTGATATGATTTTTCTTAGCATATTATTCATGGAAATATGTAGAGGTAAAATGCACTTGTTTAACATATATTATATTGCTTGTGTCTGGGGGAGGAGGTTGGGGGAAGGGAAGGAAAAATCTGGAATACAAGGTTTTTTCAATGTGAATGCTGAAAATTATCCATGCATATATTTTAAGATAGAAAACTTTAATTAAAAAATAAAATTATACATAAAAAAGAAAAAGAAAGTGAAAATTTTCTTACTTTAGTCTGTATTCAATCAATATTAGTTCTTTCTCTGAAGATGGATAGTATGCTTCATGATTAATCCTTTGGGATTTTCCTGGATCATTGTATTACTGAGAATAGCTAAGTCATTCACAATTCTTCATCAAACAATCCTGCTGTTACTATATATAATGTTCTCCTGGTTTTGTTTACTTCATTTTGCATTAATTCATAAAGTCTTTCCAGGTTTTTCTGAAACCATTCTGTTGTTATTTCTTATAACACAATAAAATTCCATTATAGGTTGTTCAGTCATTCTCTAATTGATGGACCTCCCTTCTATTTCCAATTTTTTTTTTTTGCATTTCCAGAAAGGTTAGATCAGTTCACAACTCCACCAACAATGCATTAGTGACCCAGTTTTCCCACATGCCTTCCAACATTACTCATTTTTCTTTTCTGTTATCTTAGCTAATCTGATAGGTTTAAGGCGATATCTCAGAATTGTTTTAATTTACATTTTTCTAATCAATAACTATTTAAAGCATTTTTTTTCACATTACTATAGATAGCTTTACTTTCTTTGGCTGAAAAGTACCTGTTCATAACCTATAATCATTTGCCAATTGTGAAATGACTTGTATTTTTATAAATTTAGTTCTCAATACATTTAAGGAATGAAGCCTTTTTTAGACATACTTATCACCAAAAATTTACCCCAGTTTTCTGCTCTTATAATTTTGGTTGCAATATTTGTTTGTTTATGCAAAGCTTTTTTAACTTTATATAATCAAAATTATCTATTTTATATTTGGTAATACCCTCTACCTTTTACTTAGTAATAAATTTTTCCCTTATCCATACCTCTGACAGATAAACCATTCCATGCTCTCCTAATTTACCTATAGTATCACCTTTATGTGTAAATCACATACCTATTTGACTTTATCTTGCTATATGGTATGGAATGTTGGTCTATACCTAGTTTCTGCCATATTGTTTTCCAGTTTTCCCAGAAGTTTTTTTTATGAAATGAGTTTTTGTTCCAAAAGCTTGGATATTTGGGTTTATCATATATAAAATTACTATGATCATTTACTATAATGTAATTTGTATCTAATCTATTCCACTGATTAACCACTCTATATCTTAGCCAATACCAGATTGTTTTGATAATTATTACCTTATAAATAGTTTGCCATCTAGTGTGACAAGACTGCCTTCCTTCACTTTATTTTAATTGATTCCCTTAACATCTGTGACATTTTGTTATTATTTTTAACTCTATAAAAACATTTTTTTTAGTTTGATAGGTGTGGCATTGAATAAATACATTAATTTAGGTGGAGTTATCATTTTTATTATATTGGTTTTGCCTACCCATGAGAAATTACAATTTTTCCAATTGCTTAGATCTGACTTTGTATGAAAAAGTATTTTGTAGTTGTGTTCATATAGTTCCTTAGTTTATCTTGAGAGGCAGAATCCCAAGTATTTTATATTGTTTAGAGTTATTTTAGGTGAAATTTCTCTTTCTAGCTCCACAATATTTGAATTGTTTCTATTTATCTACTTGTAGTACTTTCTCCTGGATCTGTGAGTTCTGGGATTTGGCTGTGATGTTCCTGAGAGTTTTCCTTTTGGATCTCTTTCAAGTGGTGATCAATGAATTCTTTCAATTTCTATTTTGCCCTCTAATTTTAGTATACACACACACACACACACACACACACACACACAGAATATATATATATATATTTATAGTATAGTTTTCCTTACTAATTTCTTTAAATATTTTGTCCAAATTTTTTTTTTATCATGGCTTTTAGGTAGTCAAATAATTCTTAAATCTCCTGGATTCATTTTCTAAATCAGTTATTTTTCTAATGAAAACTTTCACATTTTCTTCTAATTTTTAAAAACTTTGGGGATTTTATTTTAATGTATCTTGATGTCTCATGGAGTCATTAGCTTCTATTTTTTTGATTCTAACTTTTCAAGGAGGTTTTCTAATTCCTTTTCCATTTCTACATTCTATTTAAACAAGTTATTTTCTTCAGTGAATTTTTGCATATCTTTTTGCCTGCCATTGACTGTGTTTTCATGATTCTCTTGCAGTGTTTTCATTTCTTTCCCCAATTTTTCTTATGCTTCTCCAATTTGCTTTTAAAAATCTTTTTAAGCTCTTCGGGGAGTTCTTTTTGGGTCTAACACCAAATGGCATTTTTCTTTGAGGTTTCACATATAGCCATTTTGACAGTATTGCCTTCTTCTAACTTTGTGTCTTGACCCTCCCTGTCACTACAGTAATTTTTTATGGTCAAGTTCTTTTTTTGTTTTTTGTTTTTTCTTCAACTTTTCTGTATATTTAGTGATTGGTAGTTTTCTGCAAGAATTGGGCTCTGGTCCTTTACACTTTTTGTGCTGGGGCTCAGGGTCTTGCTTTTGGCTTTCACTGAGATTCAGGAACTAGATACTTGACTGTACTAGAGGGCTCACTTCTTTCATGGGGTGTAATAGGAGGCGGGGCTCCTTGTTGTCCTTCACAAGCGGTGAGGTTTCTCTGCAGACCTTTCCTGGAGTCCAGTTGCTCTGAAAATAGTCTTTCTGGGGTTGTCCCTGAGGAAGGGGTCTTGTTGCTGGTTGGCCCCAGGCATGAGGGTCTACTGGTGGGCTTTTGTGGAAAGTCTTTCTGTTCATTGTAGCTGGGGAAGGATTTTGTTGCTGGTCACCCCCTTCCTACTACGAGGCTGCTATGGAAACTTGGCTGCCCCAGAGATGGGATCTCACTGTTGGCGCTTCTGGGGAAGAGCCTCACTACTGGTCAGCAAAGGAATCAAGGCCTGGCTAGTGGATTTTGCTATGGTTTAAGTCACTGAGATGATGTCTTGCTCTGCTACAGAAACTGCTGGCTTGCCTAGGGGCTGCTGGTTTGCAGGAGGGCAGGACCTTACTGATGTATTACCCCAAACTTGAAGCCCTACAGCAAGACCCGTCCTGTGCAACTGGCTACTCCTTTTCTCTGAGCTCACTACCCTTCTTTCCCCTAATTCTAGCTTTGCTCCCAGATCACTTCTGAAGCAGCTTTCAGGTATTAGGAACAGGATTTGGGAGGCCTTCAGAGGGTTCCTTTATTATTCTGCCATCTTGACACTAAAAGTCAACAGGGCTTTCTGAAGGATATTCAAATTATGTTATGTAAGCTACTGGCTAAAGGTAAAATTAGCCCTGTCCAGATTCAGATAGTCAGTAAAGAGGTATTTATTAAATGCTTACTGTGCTGAGAGTACAAACAGCATGTTCTCACCCTTTGTTGTGCTATTCTTTTTTCTTCCCACATTAAATATGATTCTAGTGGAATCATGTTATCTACCTTAGTCAGAATGATTTCCCCTTGCATCCTAAGCTCCCAGACTGTAGTCTTACTTCAAAGGGAAAGAAAAAGTTTTCCACTGGGAGAGATGTTTAGAACTGGAAGGAACTTCTGAGGTTACCTAGTGCAATTCCATTTTATAGGTGAGGAGATAAAGTGCAGGTATGACTTGATATCCATGTCTTTCAATTCCTGAGTTGATGTAATTTACACTTTTATCACTTTGTCTTCCTTCCAAATGTTATGGAAAGGAAAGTCCCAGTATTGGACTTAATTATGTTTTTAAAAATATTATCTATTATGTAGGGGCTGCAGTAGATAGAGCAGCAACTCTGAAGTCAGGAGGACCTGAGTTCAAATCTGACCTCGGACACTTAATACCTCCTAGTTGTATGACTCTGGGCAAGTCACTTAACCCTAATTACCTCAGAAAAAAAAAAATTTTCTTATTTGCTCCTCACAACAACCCTGACAACTAAGTGCTATTGTTGTCTCAATTTGAAGGACAATTGAGGACAGTTGAGGAAATTGAAGCAAATAGATGAGTGACGTGACCTGGATAGTTAAATGTCTGAGACTACATTTGAGACTACAATGTCTCAAGGCTTCCAAGACTCAATGTTCTGGGCTCTATTCATGATGCTTTTGCCACCAGCCCATCATGTAAATCCACCTTCCCTTTCCCCCACAGTCTTCCTTATGGCATCGCAAGCTTGAGACATCATGTTTTCCTGTGCTTCAAAGGCCATCATGGCACTCTCATGTCAAAGGACCTCACCCTCACACACCCATTGTTCCCAGTCTCCAACGTCATCCTTCCTTTTCTAAGCCTCAGATTATGCCCCATCTCTCAAACCTGGGAGAAAAAGGATGATAGGATGCAAAGGAGAATGGAACTGCTTTACTGCCATCCTACCAGGGTCAACCCATGATGACTTGACCTATAGTCATTCAGCTTAAACAGCTTTGTCCGGCACAGAAGGGCAGATCACCTTTAGCAGCAGCAATAATACCTTCCATTTCTTTACTGCCTCTCTCCTGCAAATCTCCAAGCCCCGTTAGAGATTTAATTTGATTTTATTTTATCTTCTCAGAATTTTATCTGAGCTTTCACAAGAGAATCGTAATGGCCTTGTGAGACAAAGGGAGTTTTGTTTCTTCACCCTGGTGGGATCAATGCCTAGATCTCCATCATTTTGGCCCAGGGCTAAGGAGTATAAAATATTTTATAAACGGGAAAAAACATCATCCCAGGATGATACAACCCTAAGGTCCCTTCTCTTATTCTTTGTAAATTCACATATTTTCTTTTTTTTTTTTAAATGTTGTGAAGAGATTTTTAATGAGGTATTACAATGAACTTTAGAGACCCATGGATGAGTTTAGTCTTCATCAAAGGCGATAATAACATAAAATGAAGATTATTATAAAAGATACTCTGTTATAAGAGGTACTGTGTTACATAAATAAAGATTTATATAACTGCCTATAGTGTATTGCAGGGTGGTTTTGTTATTACTGTTTTAAATATATATATTTAAGAGTAAAATGTGGCCCTGATCATATAGCCATCTGCCTGCTCATCTAAGTGACATGAAAGTTAAAGACATCATAGAAGAGTAGAGCATAATATAAAAAAATATAACTTGCAATTATACAATGCCTACTCTATTCCAGCATTGTGTTAAGAACTTAATGAATATTATTTCATTTAATCCTTACAACAACCATGAGGTTGTTCATGCAAAGTTGTTCATGAGATGTTATTATTTCTATTTTGCAGTAGACAAAACTGAGAAAAAAATAGTGACTTGCTAGAGGTCACACAGTTAATAATTGTCTAAGACCACATTTAAACTCAGGTCTTCTTGTTTCCAGGCCAGACTTTTACATATTATGGCACCATCAAATAGCCAAAGAAATACTTGAATGAAATTGGAAAACTTAGATGGCCTAATGCAAAGTGAAGTAAGCAGAGCCAAGACAACAAAATACACAAAGCTGCCACAGCATAAATACAAAGAACAAGCACAAAATAAACAAAATCAACAAATAAAATAAAAACTGAAAGCTAGGTAATTATAATTTGGCCCAGTTCTTCTGGGCCAGTACTGAGAATACACTTCCCTCTTATTTGCAGAAAAGAGAATTAATGGGCCTAGCATGATATATATGGTGTTGGTTTTAATGACCTGATTTTCTTTCTTTTTAAAAAATTATATTTGTTAAAAAAGATGGCTTTTTGGCTGATGGAGGGGAAAGGTTACACTAAAAAATGAAGGTGATGTAAAACCAGAAGATACCATTAAAACTTTAAAAACCTTCAACAATTTCTCACAACTAGAAAACCTTGCCTTCTTACAACTACAGTTACATGGTACAGAATATAGAATATCATTCCTGAAGTCAGGATAATCCATGTTCAAATCTTGCCTCAGATACCATGTGATCTTGGACAAGTCACTAAACTTGTTTATATCAACTTCCCAATTGTGCAATTGGGATAATAATCACACTTCCCTCCTAGGGCACAGGGCATGTCTGGTGGAATGGGTGGCAAAACCCCTTTCAGGGCTAGTCATCCCTCTCTGATGTCCACCTGTCACCCAGCTCTCACAAATGGTTCCAAGAAACTATAGCATGCACAGCAGCCAGACTGTCTTGGTAGGTCATGAACTGGCCATCTTGATTTTTGTCTTGCCACTGGATTTGGATGACTCTGGAAGAGAGAATAAGGCTGGCGGCTTTGTGCAACTCCGCCTCACTTAAATCCGATTCATGAGCACAATATCATCGTCTCTCTTCGAAAATGAAGAACGAACAGTCTTCCGTAGTTATTGTGAGGATGAAATGAGAAAATAATTGTCAAGAGCTTAGCACGGTGTCTGGCACAAAATCACTGCTTAGGAAACACTTGTGTCTTTCACAATGGAAAAACAAGTTTAATACAATTAGGCCTCCACAGATGGTTGAAGGCTTCATGAGTCAAGAAAGACAATAATCCTTCTATATATATTGTGGTCTCTCAAACCACATCTGTGATGTTTTTCTCAGTTCTGGGCACCATACTGTAGGAAAAACATTGACAAGTTAGAGCAAATTCAAAGGAGGATGACCAAGTTGTTTTATATAATGGAGATTGTGCTATATGAGAATGCCCAGAAGAGACTCAGAGTGTTTAACCTATATTAAAGGAGAATGGGTGCTAATGGGACAGAGAAATATGTATGATAGCTTACTTCAAATATGTGAAGTTCTGTTCTATAGAAGAAAGATTAGTTTTGTTATGTTTGAGGGAAGAACTAAAAGTAATGGATAGAAATTGCAAAGAGGGAAAGAATGTATAAATAAATGAGTGAAAATGCATTTATTAGATATTTACTGTGTTCTAAGTACCATACTGAAAAAAAATAAGGAAAATTTCTAATAATTAGAATTGCCCAAAACTAGAATGGGCTGTTGTAGGAGGTAGTAGAATCTTCTTCACTGGAAGTTTCCAAGAAAAAAAGTAGGAGGCTTTTTCTTGCTGAGAATGATATAAAATGAATTCCTGTTTAAATATAGGTTTTTGGGGCAGCAAGGTGGCACAGTGGATAGAGCACCAGCACTGAAATCAGAAGAACCTGAGTTCAAATCTGGCCTCAGACACTTAATATTTCCTGACTGTGTGATCCTGGGCAAGTCACTTAACCCCAATTGCCTCAGGGGAAAAAAAAAGGAAAAAAAAGTAAATATAGGTTTCTGAGACTGAGATTCTATGCAGGAGATGTTATCCTTGATAACATTTCCAAAACTATTCCCTCTGCCTCTTTTTTAAAGATATTTTTGTTGTTGATATATTTTATTTTTGCAATGCCTATACTTTCCACTGTATTCTTTTCTTTTCCACTGGCCTTACAGTATTTTAAAAGGAAAAGAAAAAAAATGGAGTAAAAGAAAAGAGATCATAAAACCATTCAAAATATGAAAAGAAATATGATGTTACATACAGAAGTTTCTACAGTACTCTTCTGAAAAGGAAGTAGGTCCGACCATTCATACAAAGTAAAGCATTTCTCAGTTTCCTATCTTTTGAAACAGAGTGCTTTGCACATAATTGAGCTTTTTCTTGAAGGCTCAGGGTTTTTATTTAGAGTATCAATTACATTGTGTTTTAATAATATTCTCACTTCTCTTGAATATGTAAAGTTCTTTGTCCTTACACCAGATGACCTCAGACTGAAAAACATGTGTTATTTGAGTTTTCACGTCTGTTTTTTAAAAAACAGTTTTTAGGTCTTTTCTGCATAATTTGACTGCCAGCTGTTGCTTTTTCTTGCCTTTAGAATGTGTTCCTTTAACAGCTCTTTCCCCAACCTCTTTAAATATGTGGCTACTAATTGGATGTGAAATCAAAAGACCAAATTTGTTAAAATTGTTCAAGTTTGCACTGTTTAATTGCATACAATATCTTCTTTTCATCTTTATCTTGTGTTCTTATTTGCTTTTGATCTTTGCCTCACCAAGTCAATGGTCTGGTGTATGCAGACAGCTGATGTGGAAATGATTCCTATAGTCATTTCCCATCTGCTAAAATATAGTTAGTTGCATTATTTGTTATTAAGTACTTGTCGTGTCCTTTGCCTTCCAACACACTTCATTTTTTTTAATGGATTTTCTCCATTTGTATGTGTGTTTTTAACATTTTAATTTATTATTTATATATTTTAAATATTTTTTATTTTTGAAATTTTGAGTTCCAAATTCTCCCCCTTCTACTCTGTTTTCCACTCATTGAGAAGACAAGCAATGTGATATTAATTATATGTGAAAGTATGCAAAACATATTTTCATATTAGCCATATTTTTTTAAAAAGCAAAAGAAATAAAGAAGATGAGAAAGTTATACTCTGATTTGTATTCAGAGTTAATCGTTCTCAAGGATAGCATTTTTTCATCATAAATTCTTTGGAATTGTCATGAATCACTCTGTTGATCAAAGTAGCCAAGTCTTTCCCAGTTGAATATCATTACAAGATGTCTGTAACTGTATACAATGATCTGGCTTTTCTCACTTCGCTTTGCATAGGTTCTTATAGTTCTTTCTATTTACAGGGAGAAGGGAGAGTTGGAATTTTTTTTTTTCTGAAATCTCTCCCACGCTCATTCTTTCTTAGAGCAGAGTAGTACTCCATCATAATCATATCCCATAACTTGTTTAGCCATTCCCCAACTGATGAACATTACCTTGATTTTCATTCTTTGCCACCACAAAAAGAGCTGCTACAAATATTTTTGTATTTATAAGTCCTTTTCCTTTCATCTCTTTGAAATACAGATTTAGTAGTGATATTTCTGGGCCAAGGGTGTGCAGTTTTATAACCCTTTGGGCCTAGTTCCAAAATAGTCTCCATAATGGTTGGACCAGTTCATTATGCCACTAACAATGCATTAGTGTATCAAATTTTCACTCATTCCTCCTAGCATTTGCTATTTCTGATAGGTGTGAGGTGCTTTAATTTGCATATTTTTAATCAATAGTGATTTAAAGTATTTTTATATGACTATAGATAGCTTTTATTTCTTCTTCTGAAACCTTTCTTTTCATAAACTCTGAATGGCTCTCATGTTTATAAATTTGAACCAATTCTATACTCAATATATATTTGATGGATAACGCCTTTATAAGAGAAACTTGTTGTGAAAAGTCATTGTCTATAGTATATTTTATCATAATGTAGTTTCCCTGATTATATCTTTTATTTTGATCTCTTTTTGTTTTTTCTTTGTCTGAGATCATGATTGCTACTCCTACCTTTGTTTTTTTTTTATTTCAGCTGAAGAATATTAGATTTTGCTCCAGTCCTTTATTTTAATTCTGTGTGTGTGTCTATTTTTAAGTGTTTTAAGTTTTTAAGTCTTGTAAACAACATATAGTTGGATACTAGTTTTTAATCTAGTCTGCTATTTGATCTCATTCTATTCACATTCATTTTGATTACTAACTGCATATTTCCCTCTTTCCTGTTTTCTTCTGTTTCTTTCCCCCTCTTCCATCCTGTCCCTCCTCAAGAATGTGGCTTTTAACCACTGCCTCTCTTAATCTACCCTCTTCTTTCTCATTCCTTCACTTCTCTTAATCCCTTCTCTCCCTGTTTTGCCGTTGGGTAAATTACATTTCTCTAAACAGCTATATGTTTATGTATATTCTTCCCTCTTTGAATTGATTCTGAGGAGAATGAGATTTAAGTATTGCCTGCCACCCCCATCCTTATTTTCTCCTCCATTATAAAAACTCTTCCTTGTGTGCCTTTTTTATGTGAGAATTTTTCCCCATTCTACCTCTCTTTTGCTTTATTCCACTACATCCCTTTTTTCACCCATTCATTTTTTTTGAGATCTTTCCAACATAATTAACTTTTTCCTATGCTCTCCATCTAAAGAAACTGCCTTTAATTATCATAATAATATAAAGTTCCTAGGAGTTTTATATATATATATATATCACTTCATTTAGGAATGTAAATAATTTAACTTTATTAAATTCCATACGATTATCCTTTAATGTTTACTTTCTTATGTTTCTCTTGAGTCTTGGATTGGAATGTCAAATTTTCTATTCAGCTCTGGTCTTTTCATCAGGTATGCTTGAAAGTTTTTCATTAAATGTCCATTTTCTCCCTGAAATATTATACTAACTTTTGCTGAATAGATTATTCTTGGGTTGTAATCCTGGCTCCTTTACCTTTTAGAATATCACACTCCATATCTCTGCTTCTTTAATGTGTAAGCCATTAAATTTTGTGTAATCCTGACTGTGGTTCCATATTTGAATTGTTTCTTTCTGGATGTTTCAAGTATTTTGCCTTTGATCTGGGAGTTCTGGAATTTAGTTATAATATTCCTGGAAGCTTTCATTTTTGAGATGGATCTCTTTCAGGAAATAGCATTGTATTATTTCCATTTCTATTTTACCCTTTGGATCTAAAATATCAGGGACATTTTCCTTTATAATTTCTTAAAATATGATGTCTAGGCTCTCTTTTTTCAATAGTATTTTATTTATCCAAATATATGCAAAGATAGTTTTCAGCATTCATCATTACAAAACCTTGTGTTCAAAATTTTTCTCCCTCCCTCCCTCACCTGCCCTTTCCTTAAGACAGCAAGAAATCTGATATTGGTTAAATATGTACAGTTCTTGTAGACATATTTCCATATTCCTCATGTTGTGCAAGAAAAATTAGATCAAAAAGGGAAAAAGACTGTAAGAAAGAAAAAAAGCAAATAATCAACAACAACAAAAAGGTGAAAATATTCTGTTTTGATCCACATTCAGTCTTCATACCTCCCTCTCTAGATGTAGATGGCACTTTCCATCCCAAGTCCATTGGAATTGTGCTGATTCATCACATTGTTGAAATGAGTCAAGTCCATCACAGTTGATCATCTCATAATCTGGTTATTACTACGTACAATGTGCTCTTGGTTCTTAGTCTCCTTTTTTGATCACAACTTTCAGATAGTCCAAAAGTTCTTAAATGTTCTCTCCTTAATCTATTTCCTAGGTCAATTATATTTTGGATTAAATACTTCATGTTTTCTTTTCTTTTTTTTTTCTTTTTTTTTAGTTTGTTTATTGCTTCTTGATATCTCATGGAGTAATTAGTTTCTACTTGTTCAATTCTAATTTTTAAGAAGTTCTTTTCTTCAGTGAATTTTTATGTCTCTTTTTCCATTTGACCAATTTCTTCTCTTTTTTTTAAGAATTCTTTTAAGAATTTCTTCTCTTTAGTATTTTTGTACCTGTTTTATCATAGAATACCATTCTATTTTTAAGGTATTTTTTTCTTCAGTATTTTTTGTGCCTCTTTTTACCAAACTGTTAATTCTCTTTTCATAATTTTCTTGCATCACTCTAATTTTCTCTCAGTTTTCCCTTTGTTACTTTTATCTCTTTAACACTTCCAGAAATTCTTGTTGGGTTTTGGTTCACTTAATATTTTTCTTTGAAATGTGCTGTATCTGTTTTCACATTGTTATTTCATAACTCTTACGTTGTTCTTCTGAGTTTACACCATATTTATATTTTTCATTGCAATAAGTTTATTTATTTTTAAATACACATTGCTATATGAATTATATTGGGAAAGAAAAATCAAAGCAAAAGGGAAAAAAATGGGAAAGAGAAAAAAAAAACTAGGAAAAAGAAATGAATATAGTGTATATTGATTCATTCAGTCACCTTACTTCTCTTTCTGGATGCATATGGCATTTTCTGTCCAAAGTCTATTGGGATTGCTTTGGATCACTGAACTACTGTAAAAGAACCAAGTCTTTCATAGTTGATCATTGCACATTCTTGCTGTTCTTGTGTACACCGTATTCCTGGTTCTATTTGTTTCACTCAGCATCAATTCATGTAAATTCCTTGCCACCAATAATTTTTTTTATGGACAAGTTTTTTGTTGTTGTTGCTTGCTTATGTTTCCAGCCTATTTCTTGACTTTAAACTTCAGATTAAAGTTGAGCTTTGCTCACCTAGAAATAAGCAGCCTTTTTCCTGCTATTGTCTTCAGAGCAAGTTCTGTGAGTCTGCATGTTTTGGCTCTTCCAAGGTGGTGTGATGCTGGGAGAGCTGCGGTCACTGCTTCCTTGATCTGTGTCCCTGGTCCCCTGCAGTCACAAGCACTAACACTCCTCCTTGCTTTGGAACTAGGACGATGGACCCTGATCCCTTGTGACCCACCCTCAGTACTCCTTTCCACCTTGGATCCATAATCCAAAACTGTTTATAAGCAAGAGTATGGCTAACCAGCACCACCTGCACCCAGTGCCGGCCCGAGGTCCCTGTAATCTCTCTCTGATGGTTTGCTGACCCCCTTGCCATCTCTGGGTCGAGAGCTTCCAAAGCTGCTGCTGTTGTGGCTACTATTGGGCTACTGCGTGTGTGTGGACTCTGAACAGGCTGCAGAGCTTAACTCTTAATTTTCTCAGGCCAGAAAAAGGTCTCATCCTTACTTTTTGTTGGCTCTGATGCTCCAAAATTTGAATTGAGGCATTATTTTAAAGTTGTTTGGAGAGGAATATTGGGAAAGTTCAGCTGGATCGCTATTCATAATACACCATCTTGGCTGCAACCCCAACTCACTTCTAGAAGAGACTAGGATACGCAGGTATACAATTTCTTTGCATTTATATATCTCTGAACTTGTTTCTTGACCTTAAGTCATATTTTCCAAAATATTTTACCATATTTCCCTAGGCCTATTTAAAAAATGTTAACGTTATTAATAATAATGACAATAAAATAATAACAATCATTACCTTTATATTGAATTTTAATGTTTGCGAAGCACTGTACATATGTCATCTCATTTTATCCTCATAACAACTCTGAGGAGAGGGCACTATTAATTTCTTCATTTTACAGAGAAGGAAACTGAGGCTGAGAAAGATTAAATAATATGCCCAGGATCACACAGCTAATAAATGCCCGAGGCTTTAAATTCATGTTTTCCTGATTCCAAGCCCAGCATTCTATGCCACCTAGTTGCCTAGATATTAAATATTAAGGCTATATGTTGATTTAATCTGGAAGGCTTTACTGAGATCTTCAAAAAATTTCTCATCCTTTGCAACAGATGTTGGTACATAAGGTTCAATGATCTTCAGTTTAGTCCTTTTTATTTAATGCTCATTCTGGGCCCTGTAAGTGCTCCTGTGAAATGATGTTTCTTATTGCCTTTGCCTGTATGATGAAACCATCTCTTTTGTTTGCATTTCAGAAGAGAAAGACCTTGTGAATGACACTGAAATGTTCTTTTATCTTCGGGCTTCATTGATCATGAGAATGTCAATATTAATATGATTTAGTTCTCTTCAGTAGTATGTGGTGGGGATACTGCTCATCAGACAAGGAATTCACTTTTCAACTTTCAATGTTCATAGGCAGTAAAACAAAAATCAAACAAACAAATAAAAAATAAAAACCTCTATGAATCTTAACACTTCTGCCCCTTTTCTATCACTAAGTCATGATCACTGAAAAAAAAAAAAATTGAAAAGGGTCAGAGAAATAAGAAATAATTTATTTATTTATTTTTATTTTTTTATTTTTTGCTTCAGACACTTATTAGTGAGATCCTGGTCAAGTTACTTATCCTCTCTCAGGATTGGTTTACTCATCTGTGAGATGGAGAAAATAATTGCATTTAACTCATGGTATTGCTATAAGAATAAAACAAAACAATATTTTTAAAAGTCCTTTGCAAGCCTTAAAATGACATATAAATGCCAACTATCATTATCATCATGATTATTATCATTCTCTATACTTAGTCTAATTCCCATATGTCAGGCTTTTGACATTTCATGTTTATATTTTATTTATTATTTCAAATTCAGTCATTACCAAATAGTAACCAGAACATTTCCATATATGTTATAATTTAAATCAAAATCCTCATAGCCTAACATTCAAGAACTACCCCTAAATCCTCATCCCATTCTTTTAAGCTTTGTCTCATACTATTCTTCTCCCTTATATACTGTAGACTTTATTCAAACTGAACTGTTCATGCTTTCTGAAACACATCCATGCATTCTACTTCTCCACTTTTACTCATTTTATTCTATCTAAAATATCTTCCTTCAACTTCCACATCTATTGAAGTCATAACTATCCTTCAAGACATTCAAATTCCATTTTTTCCTTTTCTATTTCATTTATTCCCTCATCTTGAGGCTGAGGCAATCTCTCCCCTCCTCTCTGCCAACAGTTCCCAAATACATGTTTTGTATTCTCTGTTCCTCTTAGAATGTAAGCTCTATTATTGGCTCTATTGATATAGATTATCAACATGAAGCTAGACTCAAGGCATTGACATCAGTGGGATTTTTAAGAGGACTAAGATCTGTATGGTTTCTTTACCTGATTGCATACACTCCCATATGGGATACTCACTTTGATAAGCTTTCTGTACCCAGAGTTTAAATGAATACTATAACATACATCAAATGTCTATACAATTAAGACCCTTTATCTAATCTTTCTTAAATCTTCTTATGTAACTGATGTTTTGGAAGACAAAGACACAACACTAAGTTCTGTCTCCACAGAACAGAAAACATATGGAATCAAAGGATCTATGTCATGAAAGAACGAATTAATATTTATTCCTCTAATCTTGCTGAAAATTGATAGGACTGGTCTTCTGAGTACAAAGTAAAATCCTTTAAAATTTTGTGAATTCTGGGTGACAAATGAAAATGTTATAGTTGGAGATTTGTTTCTTCATGGCAAATAAAGATCTGTAAGAGTGGCTAAGATTATTACAAATATTAGCTATTGTCTAAGTAATTTCAATATCACTTTGGTAACTATGGAAAATAATAAAAATGCTGATTTTTTTTCTGTCTTTGTGATAAAACCAAACACATAGGGTACTGAATGATTTTTCCATTGCTATTCACCCAGATGTCTGTCATTACATAGACACAGTCAGTTTTGAAGATAAGAGGAAGTGTTAGAGATAAGTTATCTTATCTGGAGATTATTAATCTTTTTTTTTTTAATCTTTAACAAGCTTCCTTATCTATACTACCCTGCCTTAATACTTAAAGGGATAGTGGATGTGTGTGTGTATGTATAAATATGTACATATACATATATATGAAAGATGGAAAATTAGCTGGAATTACAGTCTTAGTGATGAGTTTATGGGTGGGAGTAATATTTAAGAAAATCTCTTCAAGTATTTGTCCTGTACTTTTGAGCCACCAAGCCGCTAAATGGTAGAGTAGATAAAGTGCTGATCCAAGGTCAGGAAGACTCATTTTCCTGATTTTAAATCTGGTTCAGACACTAACTAAATCGGCAAACATGAACAAGTCACTTAATCCTATTTGCCTCAGTTTCCTCATCTGTAAAATAAGTGAAAAAAAGAAATGGCAAACCAGTTCAGTGTCTTTGCCAAGAAAATGCCAAATGGGGTCTTGAAAAGTCAGACACAACTGAAAATGACCGAACAACAATCTTAGCTATCACCTTCTCTGATCTTTTGTCCATTGGCAGTTGATAACTATGATTCAATTAAGGTTTTCTCATCCTCAGCTGATCCTGAGACATATAAAAGAGAAGATGGGAATTGAGTTTAATGACTTTCATTGTTGTATCCATAGGATACCCATGCAAATGTGGGTATGCTCTAAAACAGCCGTAGGAAATTCCCAGCCCACAGTTCCTAAGTTTTTGGTCCAATATTTCATGAGAAATATGTGATTCTGCCACTGAGCTACAGTCCCAAGGCCCAGATACATATATATTTTTAATTTCTGGACTTATATAACTTTTTGATATCATGTTACACACTGTAAGAATGAAATTAGCTGAAGCTAGTTTAGGCTGTAGGTTGCTAGTGCTCACAGCCTCTAGAACAGGCACTTAGTGAGATTTGTGTTGATGTGGTAAGCTTCAGGGTCTTGATTTGATGCTTTTGTTTGTAGCCTGACACTTCATTAATGCAGTGTTTACCAATCAACAATTACACAAAGACAAATGTTCTAGAAATTGTTATGCTGCAACCTCCCATAACACCTTCTGCCTCCTTTTATGCCTCAGGTGGCAGGAGGTACATTTCCATTATGGTTTTTGTTGGGGGTGTAAATGATGAGGAAGAAGAGGATGGGATTTAGCAGTAAAAGAGAGCTCATATTGTGGAAAGAGGAATATCTACCAGAATTCCCTGCCATGCTGCTTCTTTTCCTTAAAAGGTATTGAAATTGTCCTCAAGATGAAATTGACTCAGAGAATTAAAAGCTTGTGTCATTGATGTCATTTCCTGATCACCTGAATATAAAAGACAAAAATCTCTTATTCTTCTCTAGTGTTCAACTGGTAGGTTACCATGAATGATTCAGAGGCAGGAAAGCTGTAGCCTTTCAAGAAGTCAGTAAAAAACATTTATTAAGCAACTACTATATGCCAGGAACTGTGCTTAGAACTAGGAATAAAAAGAAAGACAAAAGATATTCCCTGCCCTCAAATAGCAAATAGCCTAGAGGGTAAGACAACATGCAAAAAACTATGAAAAAAAGATAATATAATGAATATAATCAATAGAGGGAAGCTATTGAGCAATAAGATTGTTGGGAAAGGTTTCTTGTAGAACGGAAGATTTTAGCTAGGACTTGAAAGAAATCAGGGAAGTTAGGAAATGGAGATGAATAGAGAGAGGATTTCCAAATATGGGGGGGCCAGCCAGTGAAAATAATGCCAGGAGATAGATTGTCTTGGGTAAAGAGCAGCAAAAAGTCCAGTGTCATTGCTTCACAAAGTCCTTGCAGGTAAGACGTAAGCAGACTAGAAAGGGAGGTATGTTATTAGGGGTTTTGAATGCCAAACAGAAGATTTTACATTTGGCATGCAGATATTAGGGATCCAGTGGAGTTTATTAGAGTCATAATGCTATTAGACTTTAGGAAGAACACTCTGACAACTGAATAAAGAATGGGTTGGAAAAGACTTAAGACAGGAAGACCAAAGAGCAGGATGTTGCATTAATACAGGAGCGAGGTCATACAGAATTATACCAGGGCGCTAACATTGTCAGAAGAGATGTTATGGAAGTAAAAATCAGACATTGGCAAGAGATTGGATTTGGGCTATGAGAAATGGTGAGGAGTTGAGGATGGCATCTATGCTGCAAGTTTGGGTGGCTGGGAGGATAGGGTACCCTTAATAGCATCACTAATAGAAAAGGAGGAGGGTATTGGGGGAATGATAATGAATTCCCTTTTGGACATGTAGAGTTTTTTAATACATACATACATACAGCTCAAGATTTCTAGTTGGCAGTTGGAGATAGAAGAGGAGAAGTGGAGATTAAGATTAGGTTTGGATAAGTGCATCTGAGAATCATCAGCATGGAGACAGTAACTTGGGAGCTGAGGAGATCACCAACTGAAATAGCATAGAAGAGAGGAGAGGATCCAGGACAAAAACCTGTGGAACATCTTCTAGTGGATATGATCTAGATGAATATTCACCAAAGGAATCTGAGAAAGAATGGTCAGATAGTTAGGAAGAAAACCAGGATAGAGCAGTGTAATGAAACCTTAAAGAGGATATATTAAGGAGACAAGGGTAATCTACAATCAATGACTGTGAAGATGTCAAAAAAGGATGACGATTGAGGAAAGGTCATTAGATCATTGGTAACTTTGGAGAGAGAGCTTCAGAAGACTGATGAGGCTGGCAGCCACAGAGTTAAAAAGACAAAGAGAGAAAAGAAAACGAAGGTATTGATTATAGGTTGCCTTCTTGAGAAATTTAACCACAAAAGGAAGAAAAGATGTCAAATGATAGTTTTTTTGGGGAAAGGGGGTATATGGATGGATCAAGTGAAAGTTTTTTGAGGGTGGTTAAGATTTGGAAACAGAACTAGGATTATGGGCATGTTAGTAGACAGTAGGCAAACAGTCTGTAAGACAGGGAGATTGAAGATAAATGAAAGATTGTGAACAATAAAAGAGACAATCAGCCAAAAAGACATTGTCCTTTAGCTTTAGCAGCCATAGCCTTAGGGAAACACAGCACTATGGCTAAACAAGTCTTTTTGTTGTTGTTGTTGACTGTTAGATGGATTATAAGTGTCTCATTTCATTCTAATCTCAAAAATAAGCTACAAGGGGAGAAGCATTATCAATAGGAGACATCAATCACCCAGCTCATCTTTCCTATTTTTCATATAAGAAAGATGAGGTACCTAGTATGACATGACTCACCTAAAATTACACAGCTAGTAAATAGTTGGAATAGAATATGAATGGAGCTGCTTTAACTCTAAATCCAAAGGTATTTATATCACAGATAATCCCCAAAGCCTTAGACAAGTTTACAGGTTCATAAATTCCAAACTAAATGGCCCATCTAATCATCTAGTACAACTCTTTTATTTTACAAATAATTGTATTTAAAACCCTAAAAAGTTAAGCCACATTTCCAGGGTCACACAGTGGCAGTTTTGGGATTTGAACCTATCCCTCTGATTCCAAATCATTTTTTTTTTCTCTAACATAACACATCCCATCAGCTTCTGTAGTTAACAATCTCAACTAACCAACTTTTTCTTAGATAGTTTCTGCACAAAGCATTAAGATTCAGAATAGAGTTGGATAGTGGATAGAATACTCAGATCAAGAAGACTGATTTCAAATCCTGCCTTATAACTCTGAAAAAGTCACTTGTCCTCTCAGTCTCAGTTTCTTATAAAGTAGGGATAATACTAACACCTAACATAGAATATTGTAGTGAAAATCAAATGAAGTGGGATTTGCTTTACAATAAATGCTATATAAGGGCTATCTATTATCTGTAAAATGGGGATAATAATAGCACCATAGTATGTTGAAGTGAGGATCAAATGAGGTATCATTTGCTTTGCAAAACAAAAATGCTATATAAATGCTATCTATTATTATCTCCCAGCCCTCTTACTTGTTATTTCCACTGAGCTCCAGAATAATTATAGTGACGTATCTCAAGCTGGAAGGGACCTCAAGGACTAGCCAGTCCCCCTTTTTCATTTTATAGCATTGAGAAAACTGATTCCCAAGGGAGTTAAGTGACCAAGATCATATGGGTAATGATTATCACAGACAGGATATGAACTCAGATCCTCTGACTCCAAAGTCCATGTTCCTTTTCACTGTATCAAGCTACCTCCAAAATATGACATTTGTAATTGTACGCTCACCAGATGTGTTTCAGCCAAACAATAATATACCTTGCATGTGCAATGATTTGAGAAAAGGATAATTGATCGTAAACTCTCTTCAGTAAAACTGAATGTACCAGTATGGGGGAAAAAAAAAACAAAAAAACTTAATGATACATTTCATTCAGCAGCTAGATCTCCCCACACTAGCACATTTAATACAGGTCTTTTTTTTTCTTTGCCAAATATTTATTTGATGTCTTAGAGACATAGGCTTAGTTGACCATATTTCAGTTTTATAAGATGTAAAGGCTAAAAAAAGCTCTACATACATTGTATCATTTGATTGTGATGTAGTAGAAAGACCATTAATTCTAAAGTTGGAAGATCTCAAATTCTAGAATGCTACTTAATTGTGTAACTTTGGGCAAGGCATTTAATCTAGGGACCTAAGAATTCTGAACTAAAAAAAGAATGGATTCCATGGCTTCTGAGGTCCATCCTATCTCTATATCCATGATCCCTATAGTCTAGATATGGGCTATAATGCAGCTGTGTATCAGCAGAAAGAATATGGGATTTTGAATCAGAAATCCTTAGTTCAGATCTTGATTTGGATACCTATTATACCTGTGACCTTTAGCAAATCATTTTACCTCTGGACCTCTGTCTCTTCAGCTAGAAAACATGAAGGGAATAGATGTCTTCTAAGTCTCCTTATAAATATAAATATACGACTCTATAACCCTTGGGAAGAATTCAATGATTTTTGTCCACTACTGGCTGACTACCACTGTCAGAATTAAAACTCAAATGCAGGTCTCTTGACTCAAATTTGCCATTCTTTATATATATATATATATATATATATATATATAGATATAGATATAGATATAGATATAGATATAGATATAGATATATGGATATATAGATATAGGTAAATATATAAAGATATATGCCAAATTTATATGATAGGATGGACTGGAAAGCATCCTTAATTTTTCTTGATCTTGTCTTATTCTTCTGAAGTTTCTTCAGTATGTTTTCTTCATTCAACTTCAAATGTGGGGTTGGGGCAAGCACTGTTTAAGTTGGAAGGAATCTCAGCAGCCTCTAAGATAAACCTCTTCATTTTACAAATCAGGAAACGAAGGACCAGGGAAGTGAAATCCCAGGTCACATAAGTAGTGAACATCAGAGGATCTGAATCCAGGCCCTCTGTCTCCTGAGCCTGTATTCTTAATCTCTGCACCATACTATCCCCCAACTACTATGTCTGTGTCTAGCTGGCCCCATACCTTGTTGAATACTAGGACTGAAGTCAGAAAGACCCCTCCTTCTGAGTTCAAATCTGGCTGCTAACACCAGCTGTGTGACTGAGCAAATCACTTGACCCTGTTTGCCTCAGTTTCTTCATCTGTAAAATGAGCAAATTAAGAAAATAATTCCATTATTTTTGTCCAAAATAGAGTCACAAAGAGTCAAACACAATTGAAATAACTGTATAAATGCTCCCTAAATGCGGGGAATGGATTGCTGATATATTTGTATCCCAAGTGCCTAGTACATAGCTGAATAAAGGCTTATTGATTGAGAACTTTAAAAACAATCTAGTGTTTTAACTATGTTAAAACATACATAAATTTTGGTGGTGAAAGAAAATTCAGGCACAGTTCACTTGAGCTGAATTCTTAGAATTGGAATTAGCACCCAAAAAAAGGCAAATTGTAAAGGAAGGACTGTTAGTATATATGAAGAGAGTAGATAATTACTCATACAAAAATAATTTAAGGGAGCATGAATCAGATACCACTAACCAAAAGTACCTCCCTCATTTGGGATCACCATGCTGGAAATTCTCCTTCAGAGATGCAGGCCATTGCTTTGGAGACCACATCCTACATCTCCCTTGGCTCATAAATACTTTTAGAAACGGTGATTTAAAATCAATCACAGTTAAATTCACATAATAACAGAAGCAAAGAATCTTTGAGTTAAAAAAGGTCCAGTGGCCTTCTAATACCAATGTTCCATTCAACAACACAACAATAAACACATTGTGATAAACTACTATGTTGTCCAATCTAATGATCATGTGAAAAAAAAAAAAAAAGATGTGTGATTTGTCTGGAATGACCTATTCTTTATAATCACTGCTTTCTTTTTAAGACATTTATCAACTATAATGAATATACTTTTAATAATATATTCTATGGTACATATATTATCAGACACAGTCAATGTTCTCATAAGTTATATGTAACTTTTTTCACATTTATTTTTAATCTTTCTAATAAGGAATGATTCTTTATATTGAGTAGAAAGAAATAATCAGAAATGAAAGTCATGGAAAAATAAAAATTACCATCATCATCAACAACAATACAACAGCGATACATTTGATGCTGATATCAGTTGATGATACATTTGAGTAGTTTTCCAGGAATTAAAGCCAAATTTACTGACCTTTAATTTACAAACCCACAATCACTTCCCTTTTTTGAGAATCAGATCAATGTTACTTTTAACCTTAAAGCAGCATTCCCATTCTTTATCATCTCTTAAAAATTAGTAACATTTACTGATATCTTGGCCAGAAAGAGCTGAGTTTCTGATGAGAGATGACTTTAGACTGGGGCACACAAAGGGACTATCATACAAGAAATGATTTTTTCTTACCTTATAAATTCGGTTAGTATGGACCATGTAGGCAAATGAATCCTTCTAATCCTAGAATTTCTGTGGTTACATTCATTCCAAGGCTTCTCATTTCCTACTGAATGATTCTGATGTCCTGACTTCCATGTTCAACACAGTTTCTACTGTATCAGCCTGCCTCCCTGCTTTGTGAAGATTACTCCTCTCTATTTAGGTCAACACAGTCAGAAAATTCACAATGACAACTATAAAGAGCATATAATGAGAACATAAGTAGTTAAAAAAAAAAAGCAAAAGTCCTTACAAAAACATACATTAAAAAGAACCAGTTTAGGAAAAAAAATTATTCTGTCTGTTTCTACTGGATGCTTGAAGTATTCCCATTGATGAGGTCTCTTTGTTTCCATTTTCTAAGGCAGTTTTTTTGCTGCCTTGGCATCCTTCCATAGCCCTTTTGTGCTCTGATGCTTTTTTATAAAAGTCTTTTTGGAGGCTAACACCTTTTGAAGATTCAAGAACAAAATGACATGAAAACATGCGCATCTCCCCTGTTGTATGTTACAGTGTCTTCCAACCCCAAGTAGAAAAGGTTGGATCAATCATTTTTAATTCTTTTTCTAACTTGAATTGAGTAATCCTCCCTTAACTCTAACTTTACCATCTTTTCTTCAGACTGTTCATCTTTCTGTCTAGTACTGAAAAATGCCCAATAGAGTTGTTTATTTTAAAAAAATTTGTGCAATTCTTTTAATTATATTCCCATATTTGTCACGTTGTGGTAGAAAAATCAGACCAAAAGGGGGTAAACTATGAGAAAGAAAAAAAAAAGAGCAAACAACTACTAAAAAGATGAAATAACTATATACTTCAATCCATATTCACTTTCCATAATTCTGTCTCTGGATGGATGCAGATGGCATTTTCCATCCCAAGTAATAGGGCTGTTTCTTTTGGAAGAGACTTGGTAGAAAGGGATGGGGATAAAGTGAGGGAGCTGTACTTACTGATCAAGGATTGACATATAGCAATAAATGACATTGTACTGAACAATTGAATAGTGGAGTAGCATCTTTCAGTGTCCAATCTCATGGTTCATCATTCTTAGGAGAAAAAAATTACTCTGCCTCATTCTGCCCTTATCTTTCTTCCTACAAATGCTTCACATGGTCAAAATCACTTTTCTTTGCTTCCTGCATTATTTGAACAAATTCAAGCATAATGGATCCTCATAAAATCAGTAAGCCCAGCACTGAGATGGGTAGAAGGTATAACTTCTACATTATTTCCAATCTTGCTCTGCTCAATCTGAAATATACCATTTTCTGAGAAGGAATATCAGCTGCTATCCCCAAGGCCTCTTGTTTGCAGGAAAGGTTCTTATAATGACATAAAGAAGGTTAATGTTTTCATCAGCATTGCTATTATTATTATAATATATTATAGGCTTTTATTACTTCTTACTTTGATCTATGACTCTAGTATTCCAAAGTACTTTTCACAGAGATATCATTTTGTCCTCAGAATAAAATTGGATGAAACACTCATCCACTCTGGAGTTTTTTACTTTCCTCAACAATAAAACAAAGGTGTTGGATCACATGCCTTCTAAGTTCCTTTCCAATTTTAAATTTATCATCCTATGAACCTTGTAATTAGATCAGAAGCATCAAACATGCAATGGAGGGCTGCCTAAACCAAATTAAAATGTAATTGGGAAATATTTAGCAAAATAATTTAAGATACAACATAACATAATGTTATCATGTGTTTTTCAAAGTCAGTATACATCCTACAGAGATGCTGATTTAGAATTTAATAATTTCTGTTTCTATTTGAATTTGACACTACTGATATAGATAATTTAAGTTGCATTATATCTATTTTTACATACGAGGAAAGAGAAATTGAGACAACTGGACAGGTCTTTTGCCTAGTCACCATATAAATACTACTACTGAGAAAGGGTCTAAGCATTGCCAAAATAATCAGTTAATTCAAGAAAACAAATAGGACCCTGGGCCCCACTGAAAAAAAAAGGAGGGAAAGAAAAGCTTTTTTTTGTTTCTTTTAAACACTTCCGTCATACACTTAAAATTTTCTGAGCACTTGGCAACATGTAAAATTAATTTTCCCAGTCCCCACTAAAGCAGTTCACTTTTGAAGGTACTGTTCATCCAGATCTGGTTGCATATTTTTTGACATCCAGCCCAGATGGGGGAGGGGAAAGTAGTTCAGCCTTTATTGGGAAAAAGAAGTCAGGATTCTACACTGAATCAAAAAAAAAAAAATTATCCTTTTCCACTGAAAAGCTTGGCTTTTATTTCTTCCTCTCAGTGGGAAGAGTAGTGAGGGGCAAACTAGCTAGATGGTTGTCATCAGCAATGAAGGCACATCGTAGTTATGGTTAAAAATGGCTGCTTGCCATTCTGTCGAAAAGAAACTTCTGTGGTTTACAAAAGGGCTGGCAATCCCCATTGTGTCTCTATTGCTGGCAGCATCACTACAGGAAGAAAAAAGTGACAAAGTGGGTTTATTTAACAGTCTTAAGCTGCCTAAAATGTGTGTGTCCGGCCCCAGGGGACAAAAACATTCAAGGATCAGGTCGTGAATTTGTTCCAAATGAATTCATGAGATTTTCTGCATGTTCTTTAAAAGCAATTTAGGAGAAGAAATAAGAGGCCAGGAAGCAAAGTCTGAATATGTGATTCAGGATGGCAAAGGTTTAGGTTTTCCCAGCTAAGCATCAAGACCTACCCTCCTACCATAGTCACGGGACAATGTTCTCAGACTTCCTTCTCTCTGGCTAGCTTAGTTTTTCTGTATGCTCCCCATGAGCATACATATACTTCTGTGTACCAGGACTAATTCGTCAATAGATAAATAGGAAAAGAAAAGAAAAGAATTGATTAATAAGAGAGGTGCAGCTCAGTATGAGGATAAGGAAGTTATTGACTTGGAAAAGGGAAAAAATCACAGCAAAACAATAAGTTGGTAATTAAGACTTTTGCTTCTTATTCATTTCTCCCTCTCTTTTCTTTTTCTTCTGCCTCTCTTCTCTCTTTTTTCTCTGCCTCTATCTCTGTTTTTCTCTGTCTCTGTCTCTGTATCTATCTCTGTCTCTGCCTCTGTCTCTCTGGATGTGTGTGTGTGTGTCTGTCTGTCTGTGTGTGTGTCGTTCTTTTTCTGTGTCTCTCCTCCTGATTCCATCCTCCTTGTTGGTCTTTCTCATCTGTATTCTTCTTTGTATCTCTGTCTCTCTGTATCTGAATATGTTTCTGTCTCTCGATCTCTATTTTCTCTCTCTCTCATGCTAGAAATAAAGAAATGAGGAATGATCTTCCTCCAAATAACCTTGCTTAGGAAGATCACACAGGACCCAAAGGTAAGAGCCAGGGAGACAATCCATATTAGATCATTGTCAGAATAAAGCCTGACAATATTTAATTCCCGTATCTAACTCTGTGACTTGAGAAAAATATTTATGATTCTAATATATTTATGATTTCAGTCCTATGACTGTCAAATAGCTGCTTGGTTAGCTCTTTAATCACCCACACTATTTATTTATTTATATTATATTATATATATAAAATCATAAAAAATATATAATTAATATGTAAAAATTATAACTATATAAGTATTATATATGTATACACATTATTCAGTTATACACATAGTCACAGCATTGTGACCCTCTCTTTTCCTATTCCTCTGAATTCTCTTAAATATCTTTATAATGAACTTTGAGGCATGTACCAGTAAGAAAGTATTTCTAGGAGGAGGGAGTGGTAGGTATTTCCTCATGACTTACCCAGCAGATCATACTGGAGCAGACCTTCTCACCAGGAAGTCATGTAAATGAGATGTCCATGAAACATGTTGTTCCACTGCACAAGTAATTATAAGGACATTTTTAGGGGCAACATTTTGCAGCTTTAAGTTGCTCTCCCAAGTTTCTGTTTACAGTACATTTGTAGTTTAAGTCAACATGATGCAGTAGAGACCATGAGGGGCAAAAGAAAAGAAAACAATAGTCCAGGTGTCTCTCCTCCAGGGAGAGCTTAACCCAGAGGGAAACAGGAAGATCCTTAGGAGGTCCAACTCCTCTGTGGAGCCTGATTCTCATTATTGATCTGACCTTCATTTCCTTTCTTCCTAGATGGAGAGGGGGTCATTTTCACACTTAGCTACAAGAAAATTCCACTGTCATCTTAGGCACACTCATCTTTAATACAGAAGGAGCCTTTCCAAAGACTCCTGCGATCATAGAGTTGAGTAGGTTCTCAGCAGTCATCTATCTAATCTGTCCCCCCCATTTTACAAATTAAAAAAAAACTGAGGCCCTGGGAAATTAAGCGGCTGACCTCCAACCTATCTGTTTATAACATTTCTATGTAATTATCTGTATGTTGCCTTCCACAATAAATTGTTAGCTGCTTCAGGCAGGGCATGTTTTTGCTATTTTATAAATATATAAAGACAGAGAGTCAGAAAGACAGACAGAGGCAGAGAAAGAAATGTCTGAGAGACAGAAAGAGATAGAGTTTAGCACAAGGTCTGACAAAAGATAAGAGCTTAATAAATGCTTTCTGACTTGCAGGTTTGACTCTACTAGACCAGGATCATATATTCAGAAAACATCAGCGGTAGGATGTAAACTCAGATCGTTACTTTGCAGATGAAGAAATTGAGGATCCAGAGAAATTATAGGATAATATAAGTCATAGAGAAATCTGGCAGGAGAGAATCTGACTTGAGGGCTAAATGGGACCTTAGGAATAAATCAATTTAACCTTCACGTGAAGAAACTGAGACAGTGAGGAAGATGTATTGGAAAAGACCTTAGAAATGATCAAGTCCCACCATCCCCATCCCATAATTTTTGCAAATGAGGAAATCAAGGCTGGGAGAGGCAAAAAATGTGTTCAGTGTCACCCAGCTAAGCAGGATGACTACCCAGATCTCCCAATATCTCACACCAATGATTCTTAGACAAAAGTTCCTGTTTTGTTTTATTAGTCTGTAATCAGGAAAACACTTTCCTCTCCATGGAATGAAAGGGAAGGAAGGTGTAATTGATTTAAAATGGACAAATAATTCCTGAACAAGTTAGATTTGCATTTGGAGTGTTTTTGACTTGTTTGTTTGTTGTTGTTTTGTTTTGTTAGCATTGATATTTGAGTTATAACTGCATCTGATGTTCTGGGCAAAATATTTCAAATAAAATAAGAAGACCACACTGGGAAGGGCTGTTTTCAGAGGAACCTAGGAGTGCTTGCATAACCATCTGCTCTGTTTATCTATCACAAAAACAGAAGCCTTTCCAATCTCTTCACAAATTAGCAGTGACCTTCTACCAACTAGCCACAAGCAATACTTGGAATGAGGATTCTTGTCCTTAATGGAAAGGCACCTAGTATGTTGTCCATGTCTAATGTTGTCCAGTTGTCCTTAATGGAAAGGCACCTAGTACTGGCTTTCACTGATATATTTTAAATTAAACAAATTCAGTATCTCAAATCAGAATAAATACCAACTCTGCCTATCCATAATCAAAATGGGATCTTTACGGACCTATGCTATTCCCCTGGATTATATACCTTAATGATAGCTATTGGGAGGCAGGCTATCTGCTTCAGTGGTTTTCCACATATTGATTGGCACTACTCCAAAAACAACCGGTCCATCTGCCTCTAAAAGCACAATTGCTGCTATCCCATAATTAGTAGTCCCTTTACCTGATCCTTTGGTTCTTGTAAGTCAGTGCCTCTGTGTGGTCTCTTACTGTTCTTCTTTAGTCTATGGACAACTATAACCACCAGATCTTTTTCATTTATCTCAGTGTTTCATTAGTCTGTGCTTAGCTTTCTTACCTCTTTAGGATTTTTCTCTCCTACTGTATACATTGAATATTTTAATATGATATATCTAATAATTTATGAGGGGCTTCTTACTCTATAATCGCTTCATTATAATGATTCTACTTTGTAAATTTAGGAGACAATATACTCTTCTTAAGGAAAACAAAATAAATTGAAATGAGAAAAAATCTGGCTCCTATTCTCAGCTTTGGGAAAGCACTTTATCTCTGCATTCTTCTTTTTCCTCAATTCTAAAATGGTTTTAATTCTACTTTACCTAGAGTCTATCTCCTAGGAATAGGAGTATTAATAAAATAATGATACTAATTCTACATACTGTGGATTAGAGATTGGGGTCTCAGAAATCTTATAGGAAAGTCCTCCCCTGATCTATCCATGGAAGACAAAAGGTACAGAAACTTTACACTTGCACCACCTTATGGTATCTTTATGGTATCTATTTTCAGAGCAGAGGCCACTTACTTTTGCATATCTTTGAGGGGAGGGGGTCTCATCACAGTCTTTAAATGGCTACATAACACTTCACTCATGGCTCTCAAAAGGCACCCAAAAGTTTCACAGTTGGAAGTCACACATAAGATTTCTCATGTATGCGACATTCCAGCCAAACTGACTGACCTGCTGTTCTCCAGATGAAACCGCCATGCTTCTATCTCCTATGTTTGGATTGCCTTCCTTCTCGCTTACTTCCTAGAATCTCTGGCTCTTTTCAAGTCTCTGCCCAAGTCCTGACTCTAACATGAAGCCTTTTGTTTTTCTCTTTAAAGATCATCCTTTGGCCTTCTCCTTGAGATTATTTTATATTTAGTTATATATATTTGCATGTATATTCACATTTACATATTTCATCTATATTTCTACATAGTATATGTATATATTCAAAAATATATAACTATTAAGAGCAAGATAGTAAGAGACATATCGATCTGTATATGTAGCTATCTCCCATGACCATGCTTTTAATTTTGTGTGTATACACATACATACAAATTGTACATACGTACATGTATGTGTGTATATATGAGTATGTCCCAAATGTCTTATCTTAAAACCACACTTGGACTTTTGGGACATCTGTATATTGTGTGTGTGTGTGTGTGTGTGTGTGTGTGTTCAAAATGTACATGGGAGGATGTACACCCATAGAAGGCAAGCTTCCAGGGGGTAGGAACAATGCCATTTTTGTTTTTTTTGTTTTATTTTGTTCACTTCTGTATTCCCAAGAGCTAGACCAGTGACTGGAACATTGTAGGCACTTAAATGCTTGCTGAATTGAAATTAATAGTAAATGATTCTCTCTGTGAATTCCAAAACAGACTCATCTTTTGAAAGTAATGGAAGGAGGACAAGGGATGTTTCTTTCTTTCTACTCTTTTAGAATCAAGCAGAATGAGTTTGAAGAACTTTGAAGTCCAAACAAGAAAAGTGCTTAATAGGATATAATAAAAATGACCTCTCATCATGCATTTCAAGGGAAGGGAGTCATTTCAAAAATTGGAATGGATAGTTTCTTCCTCCCAAAATGAATATCCCCAGGAATTAGATCTCCACTACACAGTAGAATAAAATATATTTAAATTGGTTATCACATTCTCCTTAAGTTGTCATGACTTCTTTTTCAGTAATTCTTTTCCAATTAGTTTCATTCCTGAGAAAAGATTTAGCTGAAATACTGTGAAACTTAGTATGTTTAGAGGACCAAATAAAGCTGTCAGAAAAACATACTGAAGCCAATACTAATGTGTCTGGATTTTTTTTTTTTTTGAGGATAAGATATTAAAATGTGTGAACGTGTCCAGAAATCTCTGAGTATCTTTGTGTCAAAAATGCTATATAGAAAGCTTTCTACTATAAGTTTTCTGGTTGTTTTAGATGGCTCCTAGTGATGGCCTTTGTCCCTTTTGATTTCTTTCTTTCTTTCTTTCTTTCTTTCTTTCTTTCTTTCTTTCTTTCTTTCTTTCTTTCTTTCTTTCTTTCTTTCTTTCTTTTCTCTCTCTCTCTCTCTCTCTCTCTCTCTCTCTCTCTCTCTCTCTCTCTTTTTCTCTCTCTTTAACAAACTATTACCAATAAGATAATTGGTGAGTGAGTATAAAGCTAGTCTTGGAAATAGAATATTGTGAATCCTATCTTTAAGAACTATTAACTCTATAATAATAGGCAACATATTGAGCCTCTAAGGGTCTCTCAAGTAACTCCCTTAGACTTCAATTGCAGATAAGCTGCTGAATTTGCATCAATGGAATAAACTTCCAGAGAGGAGGCTTTCTATGTTGAAAAGAAAAAAGGGAGAGAATAAGTATTTTTATAGTACCTCTTATGTTCCAGGCACTTTGCTAAACTCTCCACAAATATTATTATTTATTCCTCACAATAACCCTGGAAGTTGTGCTGTTATTTTTCCCATTTTATAGTTGAGAGAACTAAGACAAGAAGAAATAAAATCACTTGTCTGAGGTCACACAACTGCTAAGTGTCAGAGACCATATTTGAACTCAAGTCTTCCTAAATCTAAACTTGGTGACTGTCTATTGCACCACTTTGTTGAATTGATTAAATCACAGTATGGACAAAAAATAATAGATGGATAGATTGATAGATAGAAACAGACACCTATCTGTATCTACATCTGTGTTTCGAGTTATATGTTGTTTGTCCTTCATTCTTGAACAGGACCAATGACATCAGGAGGTTGATGTTTTGATTTGTAATCAGCTAATTGAACTTAAGTGAGGCAGACTCATCCTTTCTTCCCAAGTCATTGAGTCCAGTGGCAAGACATAGATTGAGATGATGGAGATGGCCCCATTTGCAAAGTTGGCCTTTTTTAAGCTAAGGTTTTATTTTTTGTTTATTTTTTTCTAAATCTCAGTTTTCCTGAGACAATGTCCATTTTGTAATTAAAGGCCAAGCACAAATTGAGGCAATAGTTTGCTTTTATAAAAGGATCAGACTCTAGGAGGGGAAGATCTTCTAGCCAGAAGGCAATAAAAGCAGCCTGACTCGAATGTCAGAAAACTTGATGCTTAGTAGTTTTGTTACCCTAACCAAGTCATTTAACCTGTCTCAGCCCCTAAATAACTCTTTAAGGATTTATAGACTCTTTATAGGTAGGTTTTAGTCTGCTTGTATTAGTGAAAAGAGTTCCAATACTGGGAACATCCTGTCCAGAAGAAATGGCATTTTCTTATGTATAAACAAGGAAATAAATTTCAACTATTTATTCTAAGTACTCAATAAAATTGGATAGATAGTACAGTAGATAGTGTAGTAGATAGAGCACTGGTCTTAGAATCAGAAAGGATCATTGGACAAGTCACTTTACCCTGCCTGCCTCAGTGTCCTCATCTGTAAAATGAGCTGGAGAAGGAAATGTCAAACCATTCTAGTACCTCTACCAAAAAAACCTCAAAATGGGATAACAAAAGGTCAGACAAAATTGATATGACTCAACAGTAACATGTCCCATATCAAAGGGCATTTTGGCCATTAGTGAGGATTTTTGAAGTCCAATTAATGATATGTAGATATTATATAATTTATTTTGCCAGATAACTTCTTAAATTGGTGGTATATGTGAATTTCAGAGTTCTTAATTGTTTTCTTGCTTTATATGGTACTCTGTAGGTGTGTTTAGACAGATCGAAGGGATTTGGGGATGTTTTCTTCTTCTAACTTGGTATTCACAATGACCATTTCTTTTTGTCCTACTTTGGGTTCCTGTCACCTAAGTCTCCAATGGCAGAAGACAAAAGTTTCCAGCTTTTCCTCTACCCTGACATAAATGGAATATGCAAACAATTTTTCTTTCAGGTTCTAAGAATTAGGTTTTTTTTTTTTAATTAAAGTACACCAGTCACTAGAAGATAATCACCCAAGTTTTAGAAACACTAAACTTTCATGTGAATGTGTAGGAAGTGAGCTTTTATCTTTTATGACTTGAACTTCTTTTAAGGGGCTATTTGGATTCTGGTAGGCAAAGTTACTAAAACAGCAAAGCTGTTGGCTGCTTCTTGTAGGTATACTTTGTACTTCCCTTCTTTAAGAATGGGCTTTAGTTCAGGAAGAAATCCCTCACTCTAGTATCCCAAAGATTTTTTTCTATGGGTTTCATGACATTCAGTAATGTGTCCCTTCAACTTGTGAAGTTTTATGATTCTAGAGCAAGAATCCTTAACCTGAACTTGTTTTATTTTTCTTTTATTTTTTAATGTTTGGATAGTTGTATTTCAGTATATTGGTTTGAGGTTTTGGCTTTTTTTTTTTTTTTTGGATAATTTTGTATACTTTATTTTATGTATAAAAACTGTATTTTGAGAACGGGACTACAGTTTATACTTGTTATTCAATCACTCCAGTTATATCTGACTGTTCATGACTCATTTGGGGTTTTCTTGACAAAAATATTGGAGTGGTTTGCCATTTCCTTTTCCAGATTTTTTTACAAATGAGGAAACTGAGGCAAACAGGGAAATAACTTGCTGAGGGTCACATAGCTAGGAAGTGTCTGAAGCCAGATCCAAACTTAGGAAGTTGAGTCTTCCTGACTATAAGCCTGATATTATAGCCACTACACCATATCCATGATACTGTATCCATGATCATGTATCCATGATACATGAAAAAATTAAAAGCATTTCTAGTATATGCAAAGGTGCTTTAAATAATTATTACTCAGAGAAATGCAAATTAAGACAACTCTGAGGTACCACTCAGATTGGCTCTCAGATTGACTAATATGACAGGAAAAGATAATGATAAATATTGGAGGGGATGTGAGAAAACTGGAACACTGATACATTGCTGGAGCAGTTATGAGTTGATTCAACCATTCTGGAGAGCAATTTGGAACTGTGCCAAAGGGTTATCAAACTGTGCATACCCTTTCATCCAACAGTGTCTCTACTGAGTCTATATCCCAAAGAGATCTTAAAGGAGAGAAAGAGTCCTACATGTGCAAAAATGTCCCACTACATTGCCAGCACGAAAGGTCCTTGCAGGTTAAAGGCTTCAGGAAATTCAAGATCCAAAGACCACACAGATTTAACAAATGAGAGAAAAGAAAGAAAGAAAGAAAGAAAGAAAGAAAGAAGAAAGAAAGAAAGAAAGAAAGAAAGAAAGAAGAAAGAAAGAAAGAAAGAAAGAAAGAAAGAAAGAAAGAAAGAAAGAAAGAAAGAAAGAAAGAAAAAGAAAATTAGGAAGGGAGGGAGGGAGGGAAGAAAGAAGGAAGGAAAGAAGGAAAAGAAAAGAAAGCAAAGGATTCCATGGATTCTTGAAATTCACAGCCCTCTTCCACTTCTTCAAATCACTGCATCTTACAGTTCTCCTGATTTTTAAACTCTTTTGCTTCTCCTACCACAATTTGGGTTGTGCAGTATCTAAGAGTTGGATTAATTGTTGCTTTATTCTTCTTGACGGTCTACTCAGATGCCTCATCGAGGTGAGGTAATGACCTTGTGTTCTCTAAAACTCTATCAGTGAAGTACAGATCCTGGCAGGTCCTACTAAGCCAGAAAATCTTGAATAATGGACTGTGGGTGTCCATCACCTGAGAAGCAGCCTAATTAAGAATCATAGGAAGCACTTAATAAATTCTTGTTGGATTGGAGCAAATTAAGTTCTGAGAGGCATATCACTATCCACAAGCCGATGTGCTTCTTGACCAGAGAATGGACTCATTTGGAGAAGGATGGTAATTTACTTCAATGGAAGTAGTACTCATACTGATGAAATCCCAGTTCCTTGAAGTAGAGGAATATTTATTCAGTACCTAAATGCTTTGGTATCATGTTATATGTTATAGTGGATAAGAAAAAGGACAGAAATGTTTCCTGATTTCAGAAAGATCACAATATATAGCTAGAGAGACACTGTTTATAAATTTGAAACAATTCAAGGAATGATGACATTTTGAAAATAAATGTATTGAGATCCAGAGAAAGGAGGAATCAATATTAGGTGAAATACTGAAGAATACTTCTTGTAAGACACTAAATATAAGCTTATCCCTAAGGGATAAATAAGATTATAAGAAGCAGAAAGTAAAGGGGAAAGCAATCAAAGTAGGGGTAAAAGCATGAACAAAGATGTAGAGTCAAGAATAAGTATGATTTATTGGTCCACACTTTATTGGAGGCACATGTTAGAAACTAATAGAAAATGTATAGGAAGGACTAGATTTTGGAACTAAGGAAAGAAATTTAGGCTTAACACAAGATGCAGTACCAAGCCATTTTAGATTCATGAGAAGAAAGAAGTAACATCATGAAAATAGTATTTTAGAAAAACAATCTAGATAGTATTATGATGGATGAATTAAGAAGGGAGTCATTGAATGTAAAGGATTCTTTTTTCTTTTTTCTTTTTCTTTTTTTTCTTTTTCTGAGGCAATTGGGGTTAAGTGACTTGCCGAGGGTCACACAGCTAGGAAGTATAAGTGTTTGAAGTCAGATTTGAACTCACGGTTTGTTCTCTATCCACTGATCCACCTAGCTGCCCTGAATGTAAAGGATTCTTGTAGTAAACCAAATTCCAAGTATTGAAGACCTAAATTAGGGTATTACGGTAGGAATAAATACATTTATACATATATACATACATATGCACATATGTGTATTTAATCATTTCCAGTCATACCTGACTCTTCATGACACTTTTTGAGATTTTCTAGCAAAGACAATGGAATGGTTTGTCATTACCTTCTTAAGCTCATTTTGCAAATAAGGAAAGCAACTTAAGTGATTTTCCCAGGGTTACACAGTTAGTAATTGCCTGAGGCTGGATTTAAACTCAGGTATTCCTGATTGTAGACTTGGCACTCTATCCACTGCATCACCTAACTTCTCATATATAAATATGATTAAATATTTGTTTTTGTGTGTGTATACATATATATATAATATATCTAATTATGAATAAATAAATACATACACATATGTAACCCCACTTCCAAATCCATTGCCATGAAACCCTTCCTTTATTTGTAGTGATGAAGGCCCTGCCCTTCAAGAGGAGAGAGGATGAATTAAGAAAGCTACAACCTTTAAAGTCCCTTTTCAAGTTCCAAAAGAAGCTAGAGTAAAGTTTCAGCTTTGCCACTTACTACACATGACTTAATCTCTCTGGCCTTAGTTTACTCATCTGTCAAATGAAAGGGTTGGACTAAATGATTTTCTTTTTTTTTTTTTCATTGTCTTCATTTTTCATTGTCAGATCAATAAGGAAAAAAACTGAGAAAAAAAAAACAAAATGCAAGCAAACAATAATAGAAAGAATGAGAATGCTATGTTGTAGTCCACACTCAGTTCCCCCAGTCCTCTCTCTGGGTGTATAAGGCTCTTTACATCAGTGAACAATTAGAATTAGTTTGAATTATCTCATTGTTGAAGAGAGCCATGTCCATCAGAATTGATCATTGTATAGTTTTCTTGTTGCCATGTACAATGATCTCCTGGTTCTGCTCATTTCACTCAGCATCAGTTCATGTAAGTCCCTCCAGGCCTTTCTGAAATCATCCTGCTGGTCGTTTCTTACAGAGCAATAATATTCCATAACATTCATATACCACAATTTACTCAACCATTCTCCAATTGATGGGCATCCCCTCAGTTTCCATTTTCTGGCCAATATAAAAAGACCTGCCACAAACATTCTTGCACATGCAGGTTCCTTTCCCTTAAGATCTCTTTGGGATATAAGCCCAGTAGTAACACTGCTGGGTCAAAGGGTATGCACAATTTGGTAGCTTTTTGAGCATAGTTCCAAATTGCTCTCCAGAATGGCTGGATGTGTTCACAACTCCACCAACAATGTATCAGTATCCTAGTTTTCCCACATCCTCTCCAACATTCTGCATTATCTTTTCCTGTCATCTCTCTTTTTTTTTTTTCCTGTCATCTCAGCCAATCTAAGAGGTGTGTAGTGATATCTCAGAGTTGTCTTAATTTGCATTTCTCTGATCAAAAGTGATTTGGAGCATCTTTTCATATGACTAAAAATAGTTTCAATTTCTTCATCTGAAAATTTTCTGTTCATATCCTTTGACCATTTATCAATTGGAGAATGACTTGAATTCTTATAAAGTTGAGTCAGTTCTCTATATATTTTAGAAATCAGACCTTTATCAGAACCTATGACTGTAAAAATGTTTTCCCAGTTTATTGCTTCCCTTCTAATCTTATCTGCATTAGTTTTGGTTGTACAAAGACTTTTAACTTAATATAATCACAATTATCTATTTTGTGATCAGTAATGATCTCTAGTTCTTTGGTCACAAATTCCTTCTTCCTGCATAGATCTGAGAGGTAAACTATCCTATGTTCTAATTTGTTTATATTATCATTCTTTATGTCTAAATCATGAACCCATTTTGATCTTATCTTGGTATACAATGTTAAGTATAGATCAATGCCTAGTTTCTGCCAGACTAGTTTCAAATTTTCCCAGCATTTTTTTTTGTCAAATAGTGAATTCTTATCCCAAAAGCTGGGGTCTTGGGGTTTGTCAAACACTAGATTGCTATAGTCACTTACTATTTTATTCTGTGAACCTAAACTATTCCACTAATCAACTGCTCCATTTCTTAGCCAGTACCAAATGGTTTTGCTGATTGCTACTTTAAAATATAGTTTTAGATCTGGGACAGCTAGGCAACCTTCATTTGCTTTTTTTTTTTTTTTTAATTCCATTGAAATTCTTGACTTTTTGTTCTTCCAGATGAATTTGTTGTTATTATTTCTAGGTCAATAAAGTAGTTTCTTGGGAGTTTGATTGATATAGTACTAAATAAATAGATTAGTTTAGGGAGTATCATCATCTTCATTATATCCAGCCTATCCAAGAGCACTTGATATTGTCCTAGTTGTTTAAATCTGACTTTATTTGTGTGGAAAGTGTTTTGTAGTTTTGCTCATATAGTTCCTGATTTTCCCTTGACAGATAGATTCCCAAATATTTTATACTATCAAGTTATTTTAAATGGAATTTCTCTCTTGCTTTTGGGTTTTGTTAGTGATATATAAAAATGCTGATAATTTATGTGGAATTATTTTGTATCCTGCAACTTTCCTAAAGTTGTGGATTATTTCTAATAGTTTTTTAGTTGATTCTTGAGGGTTCTATATCATATCATTTACAAAGAAGGATAATTTGATTGCCTCATTACCTACTCTAATTCCTTTAATCTCTTTTTCTTCTCTTATTGACAAAGCTAGCATTTCTAATACAATATTGAATAGTAATAGTGATAGTGGGCAACCTTGTTATACCCCTGATCTTATTGGGAATGGTTCGAATTTATTCCCCTATAATGCTTGCTGCTGGTTTTAAATAGATGCTACTGACTATTTTACAGAAAAGTCCATTTATTCCTATACTTTCTAGTGTTTTAAATATGAATAGGTGTTGGATTTTATCAATGTTTTTTTTTTCTGCATCTATTGAGATAATCATATGATTTTTGTTAATTTGGTTAGTCATAAAGTCAACTACTTTATGCTGCTAGTTTTCCTAATATTGAACCAGCTCTGCATTCCTGGTATAAATCCTAGTTGGTCATGATGTATTATCCTAGGGATGTTTTTCTGTAATCTCTTTGCAAATATTTTATTTAAATTTTTTGAATTAATATTCATTAGAGAGATTTCTTTCTCTGTTTTCATCCTACCTGGTTTAGGTATCAGTACTTCATTGGTGGAAAGTTCTCCTTTTTCAATTTTCCTCTTTCCTTTTTCTAATCAAATTAACTAAAGGTTTATCTATTTTGTTGTTTTTTTCACAAAACCAACTCTTAGTTTTATTAATTAATTCAGGTTTTTTAAATTTTGATTTTATTGATCTCTCCTTTTATTTTTAGAATTTCAAGTTTGGTATTTGATTGGGGGCTTTTAATTTATTCTTTTTCTAGCTTATTTAGGTGCAAGCCCAGTTCATTGATCTTCTCTTTCTGTATTTTATGCCAGTAAGCATCAAGAGATACAAAATTTCCCTTTATTACCACTTTGGCTGCATCCCAAAATTTGGTATATTAACTCATTATTGTCATTCTCTTGATGAAATTTTTGATTGTGTCTATGATTTGCTGTTTCACCTATTAATTCTTTAGAATGAGATTATTTAGTTTCCAATTACTTTTTGATCTATTTTCCCCTGGCCTTTTTTTGAATGTAATTTTTACATTGTGATCTGAAAAAAAATTCACTTATTATTTCTGTCTTTCTGCATTTGATTTTGAGATCTTTATGTCCTAACACATGGTCAATTATAATGTCCATGAACTGCTGAGAAGAAAGTACTCCTTCCTGTCTCCATTCAATTTTCTCCAACAATCTAATATATCTAGTTTTTCTAGAACTCTAGTTACCTCTTTAACTTCTTTCTTATTTATTTTGTGGTTTGATTTATCTAGTTCTGAGAGAGCAAGGTTGAGATCTCCCACTATTATAGTTTTGCTATCTATTTATTCTTGCAACTTTACAAGATGTATTTTCCTTCCTTATCTCTTTTAATTATATCATTTTTTGCCTTTGTTTGACCTGATTCATTCTGCTATCTGCTTCCACTTTATGGGAGAGTTCACCCTATTCACATTTATGGTTAAAAATACTAATTTTATATTTCCTGCCATCTTATTAACCCCAAATTATACTTTTCTCTTTACTTTCCCCCTTTCCCTCCTCCCCAGTATTTTATACATGAGCACTAATTGCCTCAAGCAGTCCTTCCCCTTAGAGACCCTCCCCTTTTTTTATATCTTCCCCCTACTATTTCTGTTTTCTCTTCTATTTAGCCTACCCCTTCCCTTTTCCCCTTCCTACTTCTACTTTTCTATAAGGTAAGAGAAGTTTCTTGGTGAAACCAAATATGGCTACTATTCTTTCTTTGAGCCAAATCTGATGAAAGTAAGATTTACACAATGTTCATCACCCTCTCTTCTTTCTCTGTTATAATGTTTTCTTTGCCTCATTCTGAGATGTAATTTCCCTCATTTTATCTCTACTTTCCCCCTTTTATTGCAGTGCAATCCCTTTTCCACCTCTAGTTTCTTTTTTATATTATAACAATAAAATCAGATTATACATGCATTCTCTATGTATATGTATTACAGAAATACAAATTCTTAAGAGTTCTTTTCTTTTTTTTATTTTTATGCTTTTCTTGAGTTATATATTTGGAGGTCAAATTTTTTGTTTAGCTTTGGTCTTTTTATCAGAAATAAATGGAATTGACCTGTTTCATTGAATGTCCATCTTCTTCCCTAAAAGAAAATGCTCAGTTTAGCAGGATGATTTATTCTTGCCTGCATTCCAAGTTCCTTTGCCTTTTGGAATATTAGATTCCAAGACCTTTGATCCTTTAAGCTGGAAGCTGATAGGTCCCAAATAATCCTTATTGTGGCTCCTTGGTATTTGAATTGTTTCTTTCTGGCTACTTGTAATTTTTTTCCCTGGTCTGATAGTTATGAAATTTAGCCACAATATTCCTAGGGGTTTTAATTTTGGGGTCCTTTCAGGAGGTGTTCAGTGGATTCTTTCAGTGGTTATTTTACCTTCTGATTCTATGATATCCGGGCAGTTCTCTGTGATGATTTCCTGAAAAATAGTGTCTAGGCTCATTTTTTCATCATGGTTTTCAGGGAGTCTAATAATCCTTAGATTGTCTCTCTTAGATCTATTTTCCAAGTCAGTTGTTTTCCCAAATAGGTATTTTACTTCTTTTTTTTTTTTCTATTTTTTTATTTTTTTGGTTTTGCTTGACTGATTGATTTTCTTGACTTTCTCAATGAGTCATTCATTTCCATTTGTTCAGTTATGAATTTTAGTGAATTATTTCCTTCATTTACTTTTTTTAAAAAACTTCTTTTTGTATTTGTCCAATTGGATTTTTGAATGAATTGTTTTGTTCTATGGATTTTTTTTTCCATTTCACAAATTCTGTTTTTTAAAGAGTTTTTTTCTTTTTCTGTTTCACAAATTCTGTTTTTCTGGAGGTTGTTTTCTTTTTCTATTTTGTCAAATCTATCTTTTAATGAATTATATGCCTTTTACATACCATCTTGCAGAGTTTTCCTTTTCTTACTCCATTTTTCTTCTAAGTCTCTTTTTAAAATCCTTTTTAATTTCTTCTAGGAGAGCCATGTGTGATGGGGGCCAAGATATATCACCTTTTGGGGCTTCATTTGGAGACAATTTGCCTTTAGTCCCTTTAGGGTCTAATATCTGTTCTTCTCTTTCACCATAGAAGATGTCTATATTTAGAGTCCTGTTTGCTTTTTTACTCATTTTTTTTTTAAAGTTGAGATCTGCTTTTAGGGTGGGGGAGGTTTTCAAAACTTCCTCTATATGTGGGTGCAGCTGTGTTGGGTCAGTGCTGACTCGCTCCCAGTGCTGGATGGACGTGCCAGGTCCTATGAGATTCTGGCATTTCGAGGTTCACTATTGATCTTTTGTATTTGTGGTGGGTGTTTTATAAATTCTCTGCTGAATGAACTACTGGCTTGTAGCCAGGGGAGAGTGGCCAACACTGCTGTAGATTCTTGAAGATTCCTCCCCCGTAGATTCTCTGCCACACGGAGCTCCAGGACTCTTGTGCTATCTGCATTGGTGTTTGTGCTCAGCTGCTTGCACTTGGATCGTCTCTCTTTGTTTCCGATTAAAACAGACCTTTTCTGGGGATCTTCAAAATTATCTTCTGCTAGTAATTTGTTACACTCCCAATATTTGTGGCTTCTGCTGTTCCAGAGCTAGAATTAGTCTGAGGTTGTAGGAGAAAGTCAGAAAGAAATGTGTGTTCTCTCTGCCATCTTGGCTCCACCCCAGACTAAACGATTTTCAAAGGTTTCTTCTAGCTTCATCTCTATGAAACTAATGTCCGACAGTGTCATCCTGTAGGTAGCTGGTGATGTGAGACAGGATTTTCACTTATGTGATGTGTTATAGAGAACATTCTCACCCAGCTACTGGGCAGCTAGGGGGTTCGGTGGATAGAGTAGCAGTGTCTACTCTGCCAGTCCCAGAGTCAGGAAGCTGCATCTTCCTGGCTTCAACTCTGGCCTCAGATACCTGCCAGCTGAGCAAGTCACTTCACTCTATCTCCCTCAGTATTCACATTGAACTGGAGAAGGAAGTGGCAAAGCACTTCAGGATCTTTGCCAAGAGCCTCCCAATTAGGGTCAAAGAAGAGTGGACATGACTGAACAGGTATCAGTTGTAATTGATATCTTCAGGGATCCCATCAAGTTCAAAACACTTGTATTCTGCAGCCTGCATATTGTAGGGATCAAGTATTGCCAAGTAAGGATGTATGAAGTAAGGGCATGTTTATATTTAGGAAAGTTACACTCATATCTAAATATGCTTACCATACCAACACTCTGTCCCCCTTTTACTGATGATTAAAGATCCATCCTAGTCAACTGTGCAAAGTATTTCACTAAATTATGAAATTAGGGTACAGCTCAGAGAGGTAGTTTGTGAGAATAAATACTTCAGCTTTTCCCGGTATATAAGATGGTTATCTTTTCCATGTTAAAGTTCACTGTCTAATTTCATTCTTATAACAATCTGTGAGGCAGGGAATAAATTATTAATCTTGTTTAGCAAGTTAAGAGATAAAGCTCAGCCCATAGTTTTTTTTTTTTTTTTAATAACAGCTTTTTATTTTCAAAATACATGCAGAAGTAGTACTCAACATTCACCCTTGCAAAACTTTGAGTTCCAAATTTCTCTCCCTCCCTTCTCCATCCTGCTTCCTCAGACAGCAAGTAATCTAATATATATTAAACATGTGCAATTCTTCTATACATGTTTCCACAGTTATCATGATGCACAAGAAAAATCATATCAAAAAGGAAAACAAATGAGAACGAAAATAAAATGAAGCAAACAACAACAACAATAACAACAACAGAAAGGTGGAAATACTATGTTGTGATCCATATTCAATCCTCACAGTCTTCTTTCAGGATGCAGATGGCTCTCTCCATAACAAGTCTCTTGGAAATGTTAGCCCAGAGATGTTAAGATCACAAACTCAATCAACAAACATTTATTAGGCACTATCTGCTCTGGGTATTGTGCTGAGTGATGGGTATATAAAAAAAGACAAAAATATGGTCTCTGCCCTCAAGGAACTCACATTTTAATGGGAGAAACAATTTGTAAACAACTAAGTATATAAAAGATCTATTCAGAATATATGAAAGGTCTATGATATTAGAAGGAAAACGGTAACTGTAGGGGACTAGGAAAGGCTTTTTATTGAAGTGAGGGATAGGAGCTTTTTTGAAGAAAGCCAGGAGGCAGAGGTGAAGAGGGAGAGCTCTAGCTGAGACCAGATAGAACCCAGACTCTCAGAACGTCTGTCCCCAGGGTCTTTGCCCAGACTACAGCTACCTCTTCTCTCATCATTTCACTTTCTACTTCTGTTTTCTGTCTCTCACTGATTCCATCCATTAGTATCTCTCCCTTTCTTTTTTTTAGACATTACCCTGCAGCCCATTTTATTCTTTAATCTTTGATCTTGCCTTTAGAATACCAAATTATACACAATTCCCAAAAAATCTTTGTTCTATGATTTTTGGGGAACACTAACTTAGAGGAAAGATTCTACAATGAGTGAGAAGCTTGCAGCTGGGATCTTGAGGGTGTGGGAGATGGAGGGGAAAAATCAGGACTGTGCTATATAATTATCTCCACAACATTCTTATCAAAAACTTCCAATTTAATAGATTGACCAAGATTTAGAAACATTAAAACAAAGATGAGCTTGTTAGAGTAAATTAGGCTTCATAAATATGTTCCTGTTTATTACAAAACATTGATTTCCACAGTTACCTTCTCTAAATTATTGAAAGCCGATGGACTGTCTAATTGACAAGTAATAATGCCACCACAATCCTTCTCATAGCTGTTGAAGGTAAGAGGGCAGAGAGAGACAGAGAGTTAGCGAGAAAGACAGAAAGAGAGAGAGAGAGAGAGAGACAGACAGACATACAGACAGACAAAGACAGAGAGACAGAGACAGCGAGAGAGAAAGACAGTAAGAGAGAGAGAGAGAGACAAAGACAGAGAGACGGAGACAGAGAAACAGAGAGAGAGAGAGAGACAGAGACAGAGACAGAGAGACAGACAGAGACAGAGACAGAGATAGAGACACAGAGAGTGGGAGGGAGGGAAGAGAGAATGAGGGAGGTTAGTGGGGGAGAGGAGAAGAGGAAGTAGGAAGGTACAGAGCTCTCAACATTATCAAGTATTGACAACTAAGAATTTCTGGGAAAAGAACAAAAGATGATCAGAAGCTTGTGTTAGCTTCAGTAAATCAGGATAAGCAAAATAATAACAAAGCAGCAAATTAACAGACAAATAATGAATCTATAAGGGATATTTTCCGGGTGTATTTCTCTCTTTCCTACAATTGAAAGAAGGGAAGAATGAGAGCATTTTTTTCTGTTGTTTAGTCATTTTCCAGTTTTCATGACTCCCTTAGGTGTTTTCTTGGTAAGAATACTGCAATGATTTGCCATTTCCTTCTCTTATTTTACAAATGAGGAAACTGAGGCAATGAAGGGTAAATGGCTTGCCCAGAATTACATAAGTAATAAGTATCTGAGGCTAGATTTGAATGTAGGAAGATGAGGCTTCCTAACTTCAAGCCCAGCACTCTCTCCACCATACCATTTAACTTCTCAGAGACATTGAGCTGACAGGGAGAAAGTCACAGAGAAAAATAGAGAGAGACATAATGATAGAGAGAATTAGAGAGAGAAAGGAGAAAGACATAGGAAAAGACAGAGAGAGATGAACAGAAGACATGTATGTGTGTGTCTCTGTGTATTATTATATATGTGCATGTACACATGTATGCACACACTATATGTAGAGAGAGACAGACAAACAAACAAACACAGAGATAGAGACAAAGAAAAAGAAAGAAGGGGGAATATAAATAAAGAAAGGGAAAGATAAAAGAGAGAGGGACAGAGACAGACAGACAGACAGACAAATGGACAAAGACATAAAAGAGATAGAGATAGAGAAAAAAGAATAAATAAATGGCTTAGCCCAGAATAGAAGTCAAAAGAGCTGACTATGACTTTTGGTTTTTTCACTTTTGATATTTTTTCAGTTCAGTCACTTTTCCTACTCTGTGCCTGTTTCTCTGTGTAAAAGTATTCATCACTCCTGTGCCTCCTTTACCTCACAGGGATGACTAAAAGAAATCTGCTATGTGCTTTGTGCTTCTTAAAGATCACAATAATCAATGTGGAACATAGAACATAATGGCACTCTCTGGAGTCTCAGCTACAAACACAGAAGTGTAACAATGGCTTGAGCAGACTTTCAATAATTCTCCCAAATGAATAGTTGGATGTGATGGATGCTGTGGGAGCTTCGTTGAGCTGAACCCCCATTCCCAACACACTCATTTTCTCTCTTCTTTACTTATTGGGTGATCTATATGAACAGGGCAGAAAACTTCTCTCTCCTTCTCTGTGTATGGATGTGTGTGTGTATATATGTATGTATATGTGTGTATGTGTACATATATACACTTGTGTATATTTTGGGATGTTTGGATGTGATGGATACTATGAGCTGAACCTCCATTGTGAGTGATCTATAGAAAACTCCATGTGTGTGTGTATTTTTGTGTGAATATATACATATATGTGCATGTGTACATGTGTGCACATGCATGTGCATATGTGTCACTTCAAAGGCAAATATCCACAAGACAAATATTCCTTCAGAAGGTCAGACCTATGGGATGTGGTCCAGTGGAAGTAGCCCTGTCTCTTGAATCAGAAGACCTGGATCCAAATTCTGCTTCGGTCACTTTAGGCTAGTCATTTAGATTCCCCCAGTTTGGGTTTGCTTGTTTGTAAAATGGCAGAGTTGGACTCAGCAGCCTCTGTAGTCCCTTCCAGCTTACTTTCTGAATATCTGTACTTTTCTGTACCTGAGGAAGATTACTTGGAAAGGCTTGTTCAACCAAGGAGTCCAGTCACTGCTGGCATGACATCCTATAAATGGACAGAGATTTACTTCCTGCTAACTCACAATCAATCTGGCCGAACTAGGGCTGTGCTTTCCATCAGTGCTGATCCAAGCAGGCCCACCTTGTAAGACTCTATAGCAAAAGTCTAATAGGACATCTTTGTGTAGGGAAGAAAATTGGTAGGATGGGGGGGGCTATCTATGAGTCTTTGTGGAAAAAATAATTTATAAAATCACAAATTAAGAAATTAATTGGACTGCAGAGCTCACCTTATCTAAACCTATGATTTTACATATTGATAGAAGAGAAACTAAGGCAGAGATGAAGAGACTTTTGTGTGGCCGCGAAGGTAATGTCTCAGCTGCTGGTTTTGCACCTGGATTACCTAACACCAAATAATTTCTAGTAACACATTAATGTGACACAAAAGTGATTACTCAATACAAGGATATCATGGCAGCATCCATTACTTGAATGATGTATGAAGTCAAGGAAGAGCAGTCTGAGGAGAGATTTGGGTTCAAATGCGCCCAGCGCTAGCAATCTACTCAATGTCAACATATATAATATCGAAGAAGGAGCAGAGTAATTACCATTATTTATATCCTTGTGCTTCTTATTCAGGATTTAAGAGTAGCTGTAATTTGATTTTTTTTTAATGTAACTAACCTCTAACAGGTTCCTGGGCATTGAAATATATTTGCTTACATTTCAAGAAAAAACTAATCATCCTTCTTGGTAATGCATCCCCTTTTGCCCCTTCTTTTCTACCATGTTCCTCTGCCCCTCATCAGCTAGTCTTTACTCTGATCTCAGGTGCCAGCTACCTCCCCTTTGGGCCATCCCGGAGCAGGCGTTGCCTGGGATTGGTGCCCTTTGGACTGTATCTCAATAGGACTTGGGCACATCTGGTTGCACAGTAGGAATGCCTCTCTCCAAAGTACAAAAATAAACCCACAAAAGATCAAAAGAAAAGCATTGCAGGCAAGAAATTACCCTTATCTTTATCTCTGCAGTCGCCATCAAGTACAAGCATCTGATAGATGGCAAGCAATAAGATAACAAAAGAGGAGCTGGGAGAAAATTAAAACCAGCCTATCATTAGCACTTCAGTAGCCCTCGTAGTCCTGAGAAAGGCCTACTGAGGTTGCCAAGTGAGGGATCCATTAGAAACAGGCTTGAGCAAAGTGAACATCCCACTGCTTCATCAGGGCAAGTGGAATTAAAGTGAGTGATTACAGCTGCAAGCAGTTACATTAGGTTAAGTAAGGGAAACCTGGCTTTATTTGCACCCTGTAAGCTATATAGTTTTCCTCTTTTGCACAGAACATGTAATCTTGCCTTTTCCTATGGTTTTGATTTTTGGGTGGAATAATCTCTCTGTCTCTGTCTGTCTCTCTCACTCTGTCTCTGTCTGTCTCTCTGTCTGTCTCTGTCTCTCTCTCTCTCTCTCTCTCTCTCTCTCTCTCTCTCTCTCTCTCTCTCTCTCTCTCTCTCCTTATAAGTACCATCTTGTCCATGTATCATGTATCTCCTAGGGGTTGATTACCCTGATGAACAGTCCCTTTCATGTGATAAAAACTGATGCCTAAAACTCTCTTAAGAATTGTAACTAATGTCAGCATCCAGCTGCTTGTATAGAAGAGGTAATTTCACCATTTTGATTAAACTGAACCAGACTCATATTTATTCTAATCTAAGTATTAAATAAAGAAACAAGAGTAACCTGAGATCCATAAGTCTTCTACCATTTTGATTTAGGATGTATATCATAGTCAAAGGTATGATTCCATGTTCAATTGCCTTCCATTTTTGTCACATTAAGCTAACGTTTTAATTCTGCATGGGAAGATCTGACTGAAACGCCTCTTTCTGGAAGTTAATTAAGTGCTTTTGTTTGCTCCATTTTAAGTGTGTCCCATTGGCTGTGCCTTTTCACTAGGTCCCAGAACATTTTATTGGGAGTTTGCTTTCTGGCTTCTTACCATATTTTGTGGTGGTTGTTGTTCAGGCATTGGATCCTGTCAGTCTCCTGATCCCGTGGATCATGCTGTCTATGGAGTTTTCTTGACAAAGATAAAGGAGTGTTTTGCCATTTCTTCTCTAGTGAATTAAGGCAAAGATTGAGTGACCAGGGGAAATGTCTGAGGTCAGATTTGAACTCTGGCAGTTTTCTGCCTCCACCCAGGGTTCTATCCACTGAGCCTAGCTGCCTCTTTTGTTGATGTATTACAGAATGTTTTTTCTCCCGTATTTTCCTGCTATTTTAGATAAATATGGCTACCAAAAGTAATTAAAATTCTGACAGCATAATTAGTTTGAACATAATCCATCTATTAACATCCTCTTAACTTTACTGTGACCAAATTGTGGATAAGGAGACCAAACACCATGGTTCAATGATAAATGTCAGTTTGGTGTCTATACAGCACCAAAAAATTGTTTGAAAATGGGAAAATTCAGGAAAGAAAAGTAGGTTTGGTGGTATGACTTTGTATACAAAATTGTCACTTTGTTTTTTGTTTGTTCCCACTGAATCTACTGTTGTTTTTGATGTTGAACAGACATGAATTTGAGACAGAGAAAATGGCTACTCTTCATCACTCTCCAAGGGTTTTTATTTTGTTCAAAACTGTTGAGGAAAAAAAAAATATTTTAAGCTCTTTGAAAGGGAAATGCTGGGAACAGGACCTGTTAATCTGGGCTTCTGCCATGGTCACAGCCTCTCCTTTGCTTTAGTACATTTTCTATCTTGGGCAAGTAATGGTGCAACCCCTGTGTTGAGGCTGACAACACAGAAATCTATTTAACATTTTAATTAAATGATGCTGGAGCAAGTCTTTCTGTTTCTCTGATGACAAGACTTGGCTTGTAGTCAACAGCTCCCAGTTTAGCTCTGACAAGATGAGGATACTTCTTCTGAGAAAGCAAAAGTCCCCCGTAGCTTCATGCCCTCTTTCTCTCTGCATGGGAATGCTTGCCATGTGACTTGAACATTATGTTTGAGCTTGGCTTAGAACAATAGAAGAACAGATCTTTTTAACCAGCCATTCAAATCTCCCTCAGAAGATGCCCCCAGCATTTCTGTGAGGAGAGGTCCTATTGAACTGATGACCTCAATTCATTGTACCTCCTTGGTACCTCTCTGGAGACTGTTTAAAGATATCAATCAACCTGGCCCCTGAGCCTTGGAGGTGCTGGTTCTGCTAGACAAGTGAAGGAAGAAGTGGAGGTATCTATGGGTTAGGAAGATACATAGAAAGGAGAAAGCAGTACTAAAAATGCCCTGAGACATAATGGTTCCAGCTATTTGAAATATATTTCTTCCTTGACTCAACCTCCCAGAATCCCTTACTTTTATGTAGCACAGCCACCATTATTTACATGAGGCTCTTCCTGATCAATCCCACCCAACTTTTAATATTCTTTATCTCCCCAAACCTTGAATTAAACCACTTTTCATATATTTTTGTATTAATACAATAAAGGGGGCTTTCCTGCCTCCTTTTGTATTTTGTCTCCCCCATATTAGATTATAGACTCTTTGAGGGCAGGGACTGTTTTTCTTTATATTAATTGTATTCTTATCACTTGGCACAGTGTCTGGTATATACTAGGAACTTAATAAATGTTATTGAATTGGGTGTATTTGATGAATTTTATATTTATGCTCCCTTTGTAATGTCAGATCACTGAGAATCATGATTATCTCATGATACGTATATTTTTATACCCAGTATCTAGAACATAATAAGTGCTTAATGAATTCTTATTGATTGATTGTCCACCACCATCACCAGGAAGAGAATGCCCCCACAACTATATGTTCCTTCTTGATAAATGCCTAAAACTGCCATACTGTGACATTTATTTTTTTCTTCCAAGACTTCTCCTAATATTCAGTTAAACTGATTTCATCTGGATAAAAATATTGGATTTGTGGGTTTCTCAATAGGACTTATCCTAGATTTCTAATAGCTGTTATGTGCCACATTAATAGGCTCATAAGCAGAATTGAAAACCTCAGGTTTAAATTCATAGAATGAAAGATTTAGAAATGGATGAGTCCTCAAAAGCTATTGAGACAATCCTCTCCTTTTACAGATAAGGAAATCAAGGCTCAGAGAGTTTAAAATGACTTATACAGAGCTAGGCAGTGTTAGAGACAATATTTGAACCCAAATCCTCTTGATTTCAACTCTGCTGCTCTATCCACACTACCCCTGAGCTTAAATCCATTCTCTAAAATACCTGACACGTGTTAAGACTCTAACTGAAGATAGCCATAGTGAGGAATTCTCTAGCACACCAAGCAATACATTCCATCTTTAGATGACTTTAATAATTAAGGAAATTTTTCCTTATATTGGTACCAAAAATGCTTCTCTTCAACTTTTATTCACTACTTGAACAATCCTCTTGGGCTAGAAAGAATATCTAATTTCTCTTCCATATAAAAGTCCTTTCCATTCTACTGAAACATATTGAAAATATCCACAAAAAATTTCTTGTCTCCATGTTAAACATCTCCACTTTTTGCAGTAGATACCAACATGTCTCTCTAGATATATTTCCAGCTGGCCCAGTCATTCAGTCAATAAAAATTTAAGTTCTTCCTGTGTTCAAGAACTTTTAAGTGGCAGGCACTAAGTATTCAAAGAAAGGCAAAAAATGGTTCTGCTCTCAAAGAGCTCAAAATGAGGGATACAACATGTAAGCAAACACATACAACAGGCTATTTAAAGGATAAACTGAAAATAATCAGTATCAGAAAGATCTTAGCATTAATGGACATCAGGGGAATGTTTCTTATAGAAGATAAGTTTTTTGGGGCTTGAAGAAAATCAGGGAGGCTTCAGAGATGAAGGAGAAGATTCCAAGCATGGAAGATAACTAGCAAAAATTCCTGAGTTTACCTGAGTAAGATATAGGATGTTAGGAAAAGTTGTGAAGAAGGAGATGGGGATGAGAAAAGAAAAATGGGTTATGAAGGTTCTGAACACCATACAAAGATTTCTTTTTTTTTTATTTGATCTTGGAAATAATGGGGAAACATTGGATTTATAAGTAAGAGCAGAACTAAGAAAGAGAAGTGTCCTGAAAAAACATAGAAAAGAGAGTATTAAGGGAAAAGAGGTCATTCAGTATGTCAAAGGCTACAGGGAGATAAGGAAGAAGAATGGGGAAAAAAAAAGTATTAGATGCAGCAAATAAGTGATCCTTAGTAACTTTGGAGAGAATAGTATTGATTGAATGATGAGATTGGAAAGCAAAGTGTAAAGTTGAGAAAATAGTGGGAAGAAAGGAAATAGAAGTTCCTGTTGTATATGATCTCATGGAATTTAGCTTCTAAAGGGAAGAGAAATGGGACATTGTCTAGGGGGAATGGTAGGATTAAATAAAGGTATTTTGAAAATGAAGGAAGAATGGGTATATTTGTATGTTCAGTACATATGCTTCCTCAAATATAGCTCTGAAATGAGAAACAATACCAGAGAATTGGATATATTAATCATCCCTCTTTGAGCCTCTTTGTTCCTCTCTCTAATATATCTTTCCATTCCATGATCTGACACATATCTCTCCATCTAGTTCACAAAGCTCTTGTGAAGCATTGTCAAATACCTTGTTGAATTTCAATCATATTATGATATTTACATGATTTGTCAGGTTAATGATTCTGTCAAAAGAGGAAATGAAATCAGTATGGGATGACCTATTCTTCTTGAATGTATGCAGACTTTTAATGATTGTTGTAGAGTATGGGCTAGCTCTCTAGAGGGCTTCAGGGTCAGCCAGAGTCAGGATAAATTAAAGTCCTTGGTCTTTAGGGGAGAAGTGAAGAAAGCAGGCAAACTGCCATGAGGCTTGCCAAAGATGTATCCTGGATTCCTGAGTCCGGAATCTCCAGCCTCTCTCCTCCTTGTCCTGCCGCCAAGTGCTTCTGACCCTCTCCCTCCGCCCTTCAATCCTTGCCTCTGATTATCTCACTACCAAACATTCAGCAAGCACCGAGAGTGAGGAGAACCATTATCCAAATCTATGCTAATAGAGCCATTGTCTCACATCAGATAGGTAGCCTTAAGTACTCTCTTGTTTGATTCAGAGTTTCAGCCCTCTACAGATTGTCACTCTCCCTTCTAAGTGCTACATTCTTTAAATATTTTATCCTAAATAACCAAAATTCTGTTCTAGAACCCTAAAAATTATATACTTATGATGCTAAGAGTTCAATTCTAAAAGTTCCATTCTAATATTCTTAGAGAGGAAGAAAGAATTACTCCAGAATTTTTCCAGTATAGACATTCACCAGGCTATCATTATTACTGGAAGACTCTAATTTTCTCATTCTGAAAATTAGTACATGTCTTTAGTTCTACAACTTCTCTTGTCGTCTCCTGAATTTTCAATTTATTTTTGTATTTCATTTATGTCTGAAAATGTTCTTACTACCATTCTCCTAGATAGAAAGACTTTTCATAAAGATTAGAAAAGAAAAATGAAAAAAGGGGCAACAAAACTGACACATCTACCACATCTGATTGTATATTTTATTTCTACAACATAGTTTCCCACCTCTACAATAAAAAGAGGATGTTGTATCTATTCATCTCTTCTGGAAAGTCAGGCTTAGTCATTATAAGTATATAGTAGTCAACTTAATTTTATTGTTTTTTTCATTTCCATTGTTATAATCATCATGTACATCCCCTCCCCCCCCCGCTACAATTCAGCTTTCTTACTTTATATCAATTTGTATATTTTCAAATATTTCTCTGACTTTTTCATATTTATCATCTTTATTTATCAATATTATATTACATTTGTGTAACTTTAATTTTTTAGTTATTCTCCAATTATGGACTTATCAAATTCAGTGTTACTAAAAAAAAGTCTGCAAAGAATATTTTGCTAGACATAGGAAATTTCTTTGTCTTTAACCTCAATGGGGCCTAAATGTGGGATTTTGTGGTCAGTGTGCCCAGACAACTTAGTTATGGAACACTAAAAAAATAGCTTTAAAAATAATAACTTCAGCAAAGTTGCTGTTTATAAGATAAACCCACATAAATTATCAGCATTTCAGTACATTCCCAACAAAAAACATGAGGAAGAGAAAGAAAGAAAAATTCCATTTAAAATAATTTACAGCATGCATAAAACAGCTGAATTAACCTGCCAAGACAAAAGGAATATATGAATATAACCACAAACACTATTTATACATATAAAGAAAGATCTAAATAATTGGAGAAATATTAAATGCTCATGCGTAGGCTGAACCAATATAATACAAATGATAATACTAGATAAATTAATGTACTTTTATTTAGTGCCATATCAAGGGATTATTTTGTAGAGCTAGAAAAAATAATAACAAAATTTGTCTGAGAGAACAAAAAGTCAAGAATTTCAAGATATTATTTCTAATGAAAAAAATAGGAAGAAATGGAAACTGGCAATGCCATATTTCAAATTATATCTCAAATTATGTTATATAGAAATAATTATTCAAGTGATTTGGTATTGGTTAAGAAATAGAGAGTTTGATCAGTAGAACAAAATATGTATTACATAGTATATATAATATACAGAAGCAAGCAACCACAGTAGCCTAGTGGGAGTAGTAGTAGTAGCAGTAGTAATAGTAGTAGTAGTAGTAGTAATAGTAGAGTATTGTTATTAGTATTCTTCATAGTAGTAGTAGTACTTTTTTGGGTTATTTTTGTTATAATCAGAGTTATTATGGGAAGATTTAAGAGGAGATTCTCCTTCAATTACATGACTTCTGTTCTACCCTGACAACTATAAAAGACTTTGAATAAAGTTCCTTCTGTCTCTAGATTCTATGGACTCTCTTACTTTAGGTAATTTTATACTAAAATTCTAAGTATTAAAGTCATCTGCTTTGTTAGCAAAAGAAAAAGAAAAGAAAAAGAAAAAAATGAGAGTTGAATATTTCTGCCTCTCTCCATTATATTATCATTGCACTATCTTTCTCAAGCAATGGTTCTGTCCCTTTTTTCATCTTCCTCTTGCCCTCCTACATAGCTAAAACCAAATCCTACTTATTCTTGGAGTTTATCAAGAAATCTTTAGCATTCATTTCAATACTCATTTCCTTCTGTTGAGTTCCCTTCTAGCAATTCTGACACTATTATCATATGACTCTGTCATCCTTTTGCCTTCATCCTTGGTTACCTACACTTGCTTCCATCTTCTTCAGATATAAGTTATTCAATGACTTATCTAGGAAATCTGAATTAGTCTTTTGAGAGAGTATACCTTGTTTTTTTCCATTGAATCACTTGTGTTTATATTATTTTTTTTAATCATTCATATTTATCACTCTTGTGTCTCTGCTGGAAGAGAACCAAATATAACCAATGACTTTGGAATGGAGCCATTGCCATGGTAGCCACGGTCAAAGAACAGGTGGATCGTGCCTAAGGACTTGAAGAGGCACCTGCTTTCCTGGCAAATCAAGAAAAATTCTCAGTGGCTGCACTGACTTGAGGACATAATCTGCCCATCTTTATACTCAGCAATTGCTGCATCATGCTATCCACTCTCTAGAGCAGGGGTCTTCAAACTACGTCCTTCGGGCCAGATGCAGCAGCTGAGGACATTTATCCCCCTCACTCAGGGCTATGAAGTTTCTTTCTTTAAAGGCCCACAAAACAAAGTTTTTGTTTTTACTATAGTCCGGCCCTCCAACAGTCTGAGAAGGGTGAACTGACCCCCTATTTAAAAAGCTTAAGGACCCCTGCTGAGAGTCCAACATCTTCATCTCCTTCACAGCAACTTTCAGCCCTCTTGCCTTGGTGAGGTTTTGCTTTATCTTGCCTGAGTCAGGACTCCACAATATTTCCCAGTCATTTTCATACCATGTAACTGCAAGCTCCCTTCCTGTTTACTTTTAGGAGCTATCTTGTCCTATTAGATTATAAACCTCTTGAGGGCAGGGACTGTCTTACTTGTTTGTATCTCTATCCCTATCCCTAACACTTGGTACAGTACTTGGCAAATGGTAAGAACTTAATAAATGATCTACTTCACTACATCAACATAATTTTGTTCTTGAGAGTATTAAGAGTTCAGTCCAAATTCCCTTATGAATCCTAGATTCTGGGAGCCTGCCTATCATTTTCTCAAACTCTTTAAAAATCTGCTCTCCCTGAATCAAGTTATACCTCGCCTATTTTTCTTTATCTACTAAGAATTCTGAGGTGGTGATCTCAATTCTTGGTATAGTTCTGGTTATCTCTACTTCAGCAAGCAGTTCCCAATTTTTGGTCAGACTCAATTCCTAAAGAACAATCCTCGTAGTCACTTCTTTCACTTTACAGTATACAACAATCCACAAAGGAAGTCAAGGGTTTTAATTTTTTTTTTAAGTGAGTTAATTACTTCCTATCCCCACCCACCCCCTGATATCTGGATAGCTGAAATTTCTATTCTGTATTGTGCTTCTATGTCAGCCTTTGTTACCAATTTCTGACTGCCATGGAACCATGACCTCTAGCACAAGTATTGCAAAAGATCTGTTTTCAAGACTACAATCATTACTGATATTGTGACATATCATTATGATTCAGCCTTGTGATGTAGATAGTTCAAGACTCCAGACTTCCATGAAACTCTCCTCCGAGTCACATCAGATACCAAGGAGTACAAACACAAATGGATAGAGAAATCCATAAAACTGACCCAATTTCCTATTTTTTCCTACTTTTCCACAAAAGAAGTTTTACACTCCCTCTCCTTGACATAATCAGAAAGCTCTGTAGATTATGAGTCTCTTTAGGAACAGTGGTTAAAAATCAAGCTCCTTGACAGCCTGAGAAGAAAAGAGAGATTAGTACCTGGTTCAGGATCATTAGCAATAATTTCTGCCTTTCTGTCAAAGTCAACTGTTCTGTCTTATTGATGTAGTAACCATCAGTTTCCAGGATTCATCATCCATTTCTTCCTTCTGGACAGCTGGTCTGTAAAATCATCCTCCATTCAGCCCAAAGTGATTTTCCTGAAGCATAGGCCCTATCATATCCACTTATTCACTTAACTGCCCTGTCTCCCTATTGCCTCCAGAATCCAAAATCCTTTGTTTGGTATTTAAAACCCTTAATTATCTCCACCTCTACCCAACACACACACACACACACACACACACACACACACACACACACACACATTTAATCTTCTCACACCTAACTTTGTACCATGTACTCTTTGATCCAATGACATCTTTCAGTCCCAGGCATTTTCTTTGACTGTCCCTTGTCTAGAGAACTATAATGTTCTCTTTCCTCATATCTATACTCTATGACTTTTCTGACTTCCTCCAAATCCTAGATAATAAAATCCCTCTTTTTACAAGATCTTTTCTAATCTCTCTTAATTCTAGGGCCTTTCTTCTTTTAATTATCCCTTTATTATTTTATTTTATTATTTATCCTGTAAATAGCTTGTTTGTTCCTATTTGTTTACTTGTTTCCCCATTATATCATGAGGTTCTTGAAAGCTGGCACTTTCCCCTTCTCTTTTCATATCCCCAGAACTTAATATAATGCCTGGAAGAGAGTAAATGTGAGGACTGATCACAGTATTGTACCTATCTGGTTTTCTTTATTTCCTATTAGTCATCTAAGTTTTTGGAGAGCAGAGGCCATTTTTGTCCCAGGGCTTAGTACAGTACTTGGAATATAATAGTTACTTAGTAAATGCTTATTGATTGCCTAAATGTGCATCTGTGTCTACACATCCTTTCTGGTGAATTGATGAGCATCTCCCCTGTTTTTTTCCTTATATCATACCTGATATTCTCTATGGTCTCTGATTAATTGACAAGTGCAATGAGGTGCTGGATCTAACGCATAAGAATTGTTTGCTAAATTTTTAGTGTGAGTATAAACATTGCAGAAAACAGAAAATACTACAAGTTAGAACTTGATGTACTTTTTAATTTTTCTAGACTTTAAGTGGTGGATAAAAAGTCAATGTGTTCTGCATGTTTTTGAAAATCATTTGTTAAATAATATTCAGTATACCACTGGGTGTACATAGTAGGTCTTACTCTCCACTTCCATTTTTAGTTGGAAACTCTTGTAAATAGATCTTTAATTCTCTTGGAAAATCATTTCCTTAATCCTTTTCAGGTACATTGAATCATTAGCCAAGAACCAAGAAACCTAATGTCAGGCTTCAGAGCTCCATCTTATAGTACCATTTTTCTAAATACCTTGTATTCACTTCCTAAGTCCTTTTTTATTCTCCAAACACCTATTTTCAATTGTTAATATTTATATTGCACTTTGAGGTTTGGAAATCACTTTACATATATTATCTCATTTGATTCACTAGGAGTGAAAACACTACCTGTACCCCTAAGGTCTTTAGTTTCCCACTCAGGGCTTCTTAACATCATAGAAAAAGAACCAAAATCATCTCCAAATAATATGTAATCTATTGGTAGGAAGTAAGTATTGCTGCCCCTATCAAAAAATAAGATGTATCTGTTTTTAGACTTGGAGGGTTTTATGCAACTTCTGTGAATTGTGTGACATTTTTATAATGTACTAAGCATTTCAGGGGGAAAAGACAATAATAGTCTGCAAGAGAAGTAACACCTTAGAAAATTGTCTTCCGTATCTCTCCATTATCACTGATGTTTTCTTTACTGTGTTGTAGGCTTAGCCTGAAAATTCAAGTCCTAGTCTGTTATCATGGTTTTAAATCCTTTTATTAAAATTCAAAAGTTACAATTTTCCTCTTTCCCCCTGCACTAAAAGATATCGTTTATGCAGAAATGAGGTTCATTTTTGAACCTCATGGATCATTATTGTATTTTGATGTATACATAAAAGGTTAGTACATTAGAAATGTGTTGAGTTTTCAGTCCCTGCTAAAGTACATGTTATTGACATAAGGATAAAGGAAGTTCCTGCTTAAAGAAGGAATCTTGAAACTATAAAATATTGTTATTTTGCTTTAGCCTTATCATAAAGTGAGTATGAAAACTAAGCTGTTTTTTGGCCCTAGATAATCACCCAAAGATATTATTTTCTAACAGTGGGATGAGATTCTAATTTACCCAGAGTCTTAGGAGGAGAGTAAATCAGAATAGTCTATACAATACTGATTGGGTAATTGGCTACTTCCTCCATCACCACCACCACCACCACTACCATCATCATCATCATCATCATCAAAAAATATTTTCTACACAATTGTGTAAATTGTACCATGCCAGATACTACTGAAAGAAACTTAAGTTCTCATGATTTTCACCCTAGAAGTCCTTCCAGGTTATTGCAGTATTAGCCCATATAAATCATGCAGATTATGGAAAAATTCAGCATGAATTAGGACAGTAAATCATTATATGTAATGTGGTAGTAAGCTTAAAATAGAAACGTTAAAGCCAAATGACTTACCTTCTACAAGAACCTTTCCCAGGCCTCCTTAATCTTAGTGCCTTATTTTGAAGATTACTCCCTATTTACCTTGTATGTATCATTTTAAAACAATTTCTCTTAACTTTAATTTAATGTGATTGCACATGAAACTGCAAATCTGTTTCTTTAAAATATATAATAAAGCTATATAATAAAGTAAATCTTCCCCCCCTTTTTTTCTTCCCTCTCCTAGAGACACACATGTGCATATATGAAAAATCATTCCATGTATACTTCTATTTATCAGTTCTTTCTCTGGATACAAATAGAAATATACCTTTAAGAAAAAAGTTGACTGTCATTTTGACTATTAGAAATACCCAAATTAACTACAAAGGACATGTAAAGGAAGAACCTCTTCATATGTTATTTGCATATAGCCATTTGCATGTTGTCTTGTTTGGTCCTCACCATTGAAATATGAGTTCCTTGTGTATAGGAACCATCATCTATTTTTCTTAGCATTCCCAGAGCTAAGCACAATACCTAGCACATAGCACATAAAAATTAATAAATATTTGTTAACTGGCCAGTAAATAAAAAAGGAGTTTCATGAACTTCATGTTTTGCCTATGATTGGAAGAGAGTGGATTGGCTTTAATGACCAAAAAGACATAATTACTTCTCTTCCAGTAATTATGGAAAGTCCTCATGGGGGAACTGATATTTAAAGAAGTATTTGAAAGAAGAAGTAGAAGATAGCATAGTTTTTGGATAAAGAACCAGGAAGACCTGAGTTAAAGTCCAACTGTGTGAACTCGTGCAAGTAACTTAATCTCTCAGTGCTCTAGGAAACTCTCTTAGATGAAAAGTTGCAAAGAAATTGCTGACTTTTGATGGTAGAAGGAATTTTCTCACTAGTGCATTCCTTCTAGCAATAAAATCACAAGTCCAATCCGTATCCCTATCCTTTGAAAGAGAAATAAGAATGTGATCAACTATGTGGGCTTGAATGGGGGTTGGGGAAAGCTAAGAATAGAATCCCCAAAGAGAAAACAGATAATAAAGAAAATGTTCATCATGTATCTGAATCAGGATATTTATGTCATGTCTATGGTTAACAATGGTTTGTAACCATTATCTTCTTTATCCTCACAACTAGTTAGATATTATCTCCATTTTTACAAATAGAAAAACTGAGATTCATCAAAGTTCATAAAATTGTGACAACCCACAATCCCACTTTTAAATTCTTGCCAGTGTTATTTATCAATATTTCTTTATTTACTAAGTATTCTTTGAAGGACACATGAGACACTTTTAAGGCTAAACAAGATAAAGGCCAGAAGAAAATCAATTTGTATTTAATATTTTAATAAAACAACATAGTGAATTGTTATATGGCAAGAGAGACAGAGACAAGAGACAGAGAGAGAAAGCCATTCAATTTTTGGCCCCATATCTCCAGTTATTTACTCCCTCTGGAAAGCACATAAATGTTCTTTCTGCTTTCACCCTAGTCATGTTTTCCCTTGAACATCTTCTGCTGCTAATTCTGGTCGATAATCACAGGAGAAGCCAGGGTCATTTTCAGGCTTAAGGCAAGAAATAGACCTCAGATTGTGTGTCACAAAAAATATAACTTTAATTCCTAACTCCCAATTCCTTGATGACAAGGTCACCAAGTACCATCCCACAGTCTTTTTTGTTTTTTCTCTTATTTTTTTCAAACAGCTCAGGAAACAAGAATTCTACCAAGAATACATGCATGGAAAATGAAGTTCAGCTTTTGTTTTCCGGTCTGGTCATCACTGGACTTTTAATATCTCATCAAGTGCAACAATTATTTCCTTAGTACCTATTGTGTGCTGGCACTATGCTGAATGCTAAGATTCATCGACCTAGTCCCTGCCCTCATGGGGATTAGTCTAGTTGCCTGCTGTTACATGGGCTCACTAGATTTAGATTTGCATTTAGATGCATTTTCAGGTATAGACTGTATAACTAGCCTTGAGTATAAATGCAGTTAGTGGCCAGCCATAATATAAAAATATTATAATGTTTAGTGGTTTCAGGAAACCTGTCTGTCTCCCACATGAGCTGTTTAAGGAAAAATAAATTTTATTTCTTCAACTATTTCACAGCATAAGTTTTTTTTTTTTAAATATTTTGTAGCCATTGGACATGAGGCTTAAAGAAACTTGAATCCAATTTGAAGTATTCCCAAAACCTGTTTTCTGATGCTGGAAATCCCATTAATAAGGAACAATTAGAAATAAAGCTTGAAGTTCAAAAATCCCTGGGAGAGGTAAAATTGTGACTTACATACACAATAAGATGTAAATGACTCCTCTCCTCTCCTTTCCTGAGAGCAAGTTTGAATAGGATGGGATGGAAAAGGAGATGGAAATCACATACTGCATAGGCGCATGGAAGTGAAAAAAGGCCAGAGGTGAGAGGAAGAGTAAATATGGGGGGGGGGAAGGGAGGAGAAGGGAGGGAAGCTATATGTATCAAAGACAAACTTAATTTTGTTTCCTTAATGTAGCAATAGGTTGGTTTGTGATGTTTCTGAGAATGCTGCTTCTTGTTTGTTTTTGTTGGCTTGTTCTCAGATTATAACCCAAATATAAAGAAATGAGATTTAAAAAAACAAACTAGGAATTCCAGATTTTGATCTTAAAGGGACCTTGGAAGTTATCTCATCCAATTCCTTCCTTTTACAGATGAGATCCAACAAGATGAGGTGCACTCAAAGTGTCACAAGTGATAAATGGTCAAGCTGTGGTTCCAGTCTAGGTTTTCTAACTCCTACTATAGTGTGCTGAACTCTGCACTACACTACTTTCCCAGCCTCGAGAATGGTTAGTGAGATTGTATCCCCACTCTGGGAATCCCTTGCTCAGCTCCCACCAATCTAAAAGTCTTCTTATTCCTTCCAGTTCCTCAGCCAAAATGTCCCTATTTACCCAATATTTTTGTCTCTCCTGTATACGTTCTCAACAAGACCACATTTTTTCAATCTAGAAGACCTCATTTGTATCCCCCATGGAACTACCTGGAAGCAGTCAGAGGGGCGGCCCTAAATCTCTTTGCCATAGCAACTACCAGGGAAGGACTAGCAGCTTCCCAACACAAACCAAACAAGACTGGGTGAGTTAAGGATGAGATAGAATCATGCATCATGGAGCAAGCATGGAATGGACTTGGTATAAAAGGCTCACTCTTGTGATCCCATAATGTTGGTGACCTCCTGAATGTTGGTATCCAGGAAGGCCTTCAGAAGATAGAGGTGGGGTTAGGAAGAAAAGAGGAAATATCTCAAGTTCCATGACTTATTCTTTAAAAGTTTCCTTGATTGTACCAATCCCCTAAGTGGGTCTCTAAATTCTAGTAGCCCATATAGTTGACTTGCCTCCACCTGTTTGATTATTTACTGATCTATATCACTTTCTATGGGATGGTAATGAGAAGGTAAGAATAATGTAGAAGTGAGAGCAGAAAACTCCAAGGGGTCAGGAAGTGTAGTAAAAAGTAGAACTCAGACTAGAACTAGGCCAAAGCAAGATTTAATTCAGCAACAACTATTAATCACCTTCTATGTCCCTCTGGACTTATCCACCACCACAAAGATCACAAAGATACTCCCCCAAAAGATCATAGATATAAAGTAGGAAGAGATCCTACCAGTCATCTTGCTCAAGTACCACATTTTACAGATGAGGAAACAGGCTCAGAAAAATCAAATGCTTTTTGCCAAGGCCACAGAGATAGGAAGAAGAAAAGCCTTTGTACAGGTATTTGTATATTGGAATGCTGACAATAAACACTTTTCCATGTCATTATGATGGCTTCTTGACTTCAAAGAGTTTGTATTCTACCGTAGGGAGGGAGTGGGACAGGATGACATATATGTGTTATTGTTTGGCTGAGTTCAATTTTCTGTGACCCCATGGACCATAGCACACCAATATTGTCCATGGTGAGGGCCCTAAGACTATAAAGGTCTGCCCAAGTTGACTCAAGAGCATGAATTCTAGATAGTAAGGACAGAATAGTAACAAGTGGCAGTGAAGATGCAATACTAAGTTAGATAGATAACTAGGAGACCAATTTAGCTGGAATATAGTGTGTATGTGTGTGGCAGGGGAGTACTGGGGAAGAGAGAGATTTGAAATAAGTCTGAAAAAGTAAATTGGAGCCAGACTGTCTGGAGTGAGCATTTCAAATACCAGGCCAAAAAGTTTGTATGTTAACAAAAAGGCAAAAGGAAGCAAGTGAAGAGTTTTGAACAAAGAAATAATATGGTGTCAGTTTTAGGATCATTATTTTATCAAACAGTTAATTGGAATGGGTAAATGACAAGTCTTGGGAAGACTGTAAATTGCTACAATAGTTTTGGGAGAAGGTGGTAAGGGTCTGAACTAAGGTAGTGGTCATTATGAGTGGGGAAAAAAAGGAATGAATTCAAGAGTAGGAATAGATTCAAGAGCTTGGACAATATAGTAGTATGGAAAGAATATGAAGGGTCTTGGGATGTTCTTAGTCTAGAGCAGTGGTTCTCAAACTTTTGTTCTCAGTATCTTCATGTTGTTAAAAAATCATCGAGGATCTGTTCAAAGAGTTTTTGTTCACATAGGTTATATTTATAGCTATTTACTATATTAGAAATAAAAAATGATTTTGAATTTGTAGACCCTCTGAAAGGGATTCAGAGACCCCAACAATTCTTTGGACTACACTTTGAGGACCACTGGTCTAGAGAATTGAACTCATTAGTTATTCCCTTGGGATCCAAGACTCTTCCTACTCCATTCTCTTTTCTTCTTCTTCCCCTTCCTTTTACTTTCCTCTTCTTCTTCCTTTGTTTTTCCTCCTTCCCTTCTTTCTTCCTTCCTTTGTCTCTCTTCCTTCCCTATTTTGTAGAACCTTCTAAATACCTCAAAAACTAAAGTAATATTTTCCTTGGTAAATGCTATTATCATTTTCATTTCCCTACTGCAGTTATGACCTGGGAAAGATTTTCTTTTATTATTGAAGCTTTCTGTATTCAAGTTTTCTAGAATTTTCTTCAGGAAAAAAAGATATTACTTCATCCTAACTCCACTATCTCTTATTAAAAGCCTTTTAAACTTCTCTCACCCAACTCATCTTTCTTTTCATATACCTATACTCTCTATGTGGCTAAAAAATTCAGTATAGACCTTATTTCAAATGATTTCTATGTTGACATTTAACCTTTGTTCTTTATTTGCCTTCATTATTAATCAAATATCAAATGGCCAAGGTAAATATAGACATTAAATAGAGGTTCATTTTTAGCTGTGGCTTAACATTCAACTGTTTACATAAATTCATTGGGGTATATCATTATTGCCTCTCTTAAGTTACTTAAATGTCTAAAGGGAATGAATAATACTACATAGACCTAGAAATGAGAATTTTTAAAAAGAGAGTCTCAGTTTTGCAATATTTCATCAAATATTGAACCTACTAAAATAATGACAATTCCATTCCTTCAAGACAGATAAGAATATGGAATGACTTAGAGAACTTGATGTCAAATTAAATTACTGCAGATAAATATCTAATGTAACTTTGTTTTGAGGTGGTGATTATTTTACTGGCTAGAGAATACATTAAAAATAGTTTCAAAGGTGGAGATAAGTTACATATTCAATTTTAGGTCTTAAATTACTAACAGGATAGAAATCAAGAAAAACCAAGTGTTGGTGCCCTAAGTTAAAAAAAAGGAGGGGGAGAAGGTCATTCTCCCCCTGGTGTTTAGATAACAGCATTTCTAGATTGAGGTTGAATCAATTGATAGTATGTTTCTCCTGGATGTACTCGCAGCTGAATTTTTATTAGTAATCACTTAAATGTGGCACAAATAAAAAATAGCTATTGTTTAAAATGAAAATTCAGTATCCCTTCCTAAAGCAAGTAAACAGATTTTTGTTCAAAAGGAACACAAAATATTTTTATATTTTAAAAAAAGGAAATATATTTAACACCTGATCAATTTACTTCAAATGCCAAGAATTACTGGTAGACAATTAAATAGATGAATGATGCCTCCTTGCCTGACTCCCAATGCCTTTCCCACAATTTTCTCATTCTGATTTTCATTTGCCCTTGCTTTGACAAATACATGTTTCTAGGGTCCTTTATTATAGTTCTTTCCTTCAACATAATCTTCCTGTTAATATTACTAATTATACTTAAAGTTCAATTCTAAGCATGGCAGGAAATGCACAACAGCCCTCCACCAATGCAAACTGACTCACACTTTTACAAATCAAATGCCAAACTGGTTTTACAATGGAGATGTTGAGCATAAAAGTTGGCTCTAAAATAAGGTCCACCCGGTGGTTATGTGAATGAATGTTTATAACTCATGTTCAGCTTTCCAGCCAAATACTAGTGTCTCCTAAAATTACTACTGCAGGAAAACCAAAAGCTATTTTGCCAACCCAGACTATTCATTTGAGTTTTGGAAAGATGTTCTTCTTTCTGAATAGTTAGCTAAAGAAACATAAACAACTGTCCTCAAACAATGGGAAATTTGGGAGCAGAGCTGCATTAGTAGGTTGTGTGTAAGCATGGAAATGGAAGTACATGATTGTACTTTAGGGAACACTGGGATTCTTTGGGAATAACATTAAAATAACATTGTTTCTATGATGATCCAAGTTGACACTGTAGGGCAACCTCTAAGGAACTGACCAACTGATTATTTCATCTATATTACAAGCAAATAGGGCTTAAAAGGACCTCAAAGAATATTTTGTTCAGCTTGGTTACTTAACTTATTAGAAAACTTAGGCTCAAATATTTGAAGTTTCTTGATCAATGTTAGACATATAAGAAAAATAACAGCCAGGATTTGATTCCAGACCATCTACTTCTAAGTCCAGTCCTCTGGGCTTCTCACTACCACTCTAGATGTGATCTTCAATTTTGTTAGTAGTTGCAAACTGTAATGATAGTTGAAACCAATTTGATCTGAAAATGGTTATTAGTTGTTGCCTGTAGCCACAGTGACCCAGTTTTCTTTCTTAATTATGTGCCAGTGATCCTTATTGACTTCTTGAAAGATGCATGTGAGTAGGTTACTGCATGTGACTTGTAGCAAAGTTTCATTGAAGGCTTTGTATTTATTTTTAATTTGTGTTTGGGGTCACAATACAGTCCTAAATAAATTTTTTGAAAAAACATTTATTTAATATGCTTGAAATTATTAAATTTCGTGTGAACAAATTAACAGTGGAATCTATCTGGAACAATAATAGCTATTTTTTCCCATTTAGTCTGGATTTTGAATCAATCACATAATTGATCTGCAATAATAAATTTGCTACTTAATAGAATCAGCTTATTTCAGCGGAATGCCATCCTCTTGGGGACCATGAAGCAGTCAGTATATGTGGCCTTATGGAGACGCATGGTTATTATAGGCAACATACTTAGGAAGAATTAGCCTATGGTAATGGTGGCCCATTGTATTCTGACCCAGGTTGCAGGATAAGAAATATGGAATGATGCTTGAAGCAATCCTATTACAAAGAAAAGGTAAATATGGAATGATGCTTGAAGCAATCCTATTACAAAGAAAAGGTCAAAAGCAATAGCATTCAGTGCCCATTGAATCCTTGCAATGAAAAAGGACAATGTGTTGGAAACAGTATGTGGAAAGTAGAAATCATTCATTAACTTCAAGGAGAAGCATGAGCAGAAGTTGTTCTATTGTATTGATTGTCTGAATAACTTTTACATAAAGCTTTTTGTGTGTCTCATATTTTACATTAAAGAAATTAGATAATATTGCATTCAAAAAGTGAGACTTCATCTTAGGCATGTGATAGAGCTGGTATTCTTAGATTTTAGTGTGAGGGATGTCTCAGGCAGTTTGAAGAAGCCTGTGTGCCCCTTCTCAGAATAAAATTTTAATTGCATAAAACAAAATACACTTGTGTTACAAAAGAAAAAAAATTACATTGAAATATAGTTCTCTCTATTTATATCCATGGATATACACATGTAAATATATATATATTGCTTATGTATATGGATTTAATCTATATCTCTTTGAATATAGAGATTATTTACATTTCTCTAAATAAAAATGTTTGAATATACAAAGAAATATATTTCTATATATACACAGATTTTATACAAATATTTCTATAGACAGAGAAGTATTGAAAATTTATAGAAAGAAAAATAGAAATATCTCCATATTTCTATATATGGAATATTTCTTTGACATATAAAATCTATATAAAACAATTATATAATATATGGATATGACACCTAATTTTATGTTATTTCTGTATTTTTCTCTATATAAATATATTTATATATCTATATTTAAATAACTATTTCTACATATAGAAATATAGATATGTCTATAGTCAACAAAATAGATATACAGATATAAATACAGCTATAGATATAATCTAGCTATATACACATGTACATTATGTGTACATATACATGTATATCTAACCATTTATACATATATATATAGATATATATAGGGAAGGAGAATATATACATATATAAATATAGAGATTTGTATATTCATATAGATATTTAAACACACTCATATACCTTATGATACATGGGGAACAACCATTAAAGATGCCTGAGACCAGAAGATGGAGTACCGTGGGTAAAGAAAAGTCTGGTTAACTCCTGTAATTGATAGCATAATTTTACCAGTCACAGACTCAATCATCTTGCTAAGTGTGTTAACCTACATGAAACTTCATCTTTTACCTTAGTTCCCAACATGGTTGAACCAATTAGCTAAATGAATATAGAAGAATATTTGGCAAAGAAAAGTCACCACATACACTAAATGGTAAACTATGGCAAGAGAGGTGAACATGTTTGAATCAGGTTGGTATTTCCATATTATGGTTGAATGTTAAGCAATCAATTCATGACTACAAAAAACTGAATCTCCTAATACAAATTTCTGTACCTTCGTTCCTTTGCTTTTTAATCAGTTCTTGTCCACATTACATCAGGAATCTTCCATGCAGGATGGTATGAAAGAGTGAAGAATGTATGGCCAATGTCCTTTCCTTTGGATAAAGTATTTTACATGGGTTATTTCCCCTATTATAAACTGCTTCAGAAGAGAGATTGTCATATTTATAAATATTTGTGTTTAATGTTAAGAGTGGCCTTCTGGAGAGACAGTTATTTCATTCAGGGAAGTACTGATGATGGAGGAAAAATAGAATTTCAGTGCTAGGCAATATTTTAGAGATCATCTACCCCAATCACTTCATTTTACAAATGGAAGAACAAATCCAGAAATAGGAAGTCACTCTCTAAACATCATATAATTGATTTGCAACAAAAAGTAGAATTAGAACCCAGTGTTTCCCAACCATTAAAGTCCAGTAGTCCTCTCCTCCCATTGGTGAGGCTCCTCCCAGAGCCTTCATTTTGAGGAAAAGCCTAAGCCAGCCATTCTATAGACCCCTCCTGGATTTGCTTCTTACTTTTCACCCTTTTCTATAGTGCTCTTCATAGGTACCTTCATTTACCCCATCCTTGTTTTTCATTCACTTTTTATGTTAGCTTTCCACCTCAACTCCATGAGAGTAGGGTTTTTTCCCTTGTGTTTGTATCTACAGCATATAGCACAGTGCCTGGCACAAGACTTACAAACCCCTAATAAATGTCTATTGCCTTGACATGACAATGAGGAATCAGAGGATCATGATATTCTCTTCTTTAGTAATTCTTACCATTTCTCAGACCCATGATTCTCCTTTAATAGTATCCTTGATCAAGAGTCCACACATTAGTTTCTGAAATCAGAATGCTAAGATCTTGCCTCAAGGTCAAGTTTCTCCATCTAATCCTTCTCAGACAGTTTGCATACCCGAAGATATAAGATATTAACTATATTGTCAGAAAATTGTTCACGTACAAATTATAGACCACTGGAAGTGGCAGCTAGGTGATAGAGACCAGGCCTAGAGTCAGAAAGACTCATCTTGTTGATTTAAAAATCCAGCCTCAGACAGTAGCTGTGTGAACCTGTTCAAGTCACTTAACCCTGTTTGCCTCAATTTCCTCATCTGTAAAATGATCTGGAGAATGAAATGGCAAAACACTCTAATATCCCTGCCTAGAAAACCCCAAATAGAATCACAAAGAATCAGGCAAAACTGAAGTAACCAAACAGCAACAAAATCGAATTTTATCACACCTCAAGTTTCTGATTATATCACTTGTACCTGTGACTTACGTTACTTACTAATTCCATTCTTAATACTTTGTTTATTTCAACCCCAAATGATGCCATCTGCCAAATGCCACTAGAATTCCAAGAGTTCTCTCTCTCCTCCATCCATTTGCTCTATTCTATATCACATAACATATTTCTTTCATATTTTTACATATTATGCCTCATACTCTGCTCTAAGATCAAGCTAGAAGCAGTCTCATTTGTCACCTGATTTTTTGTTCTCAAGAGAGAACATATACTTTGTTTTGCCTTCCCTTTCCACCTACTAAACACTTACACTGCAGCCCAGACAGAAGTGCGATCTTTCCTTCACTGCCAGGTAGTCCTCCAAACTCCTCTTGAAGACCTTTAAATATGGAACACTTTGCCTTTTGAGGGAGTCAGTTTTATTTTTTGTATGTTTAGTCATTTTCAGTTGTTTCTAATCTTTAGTGACAAAATATCTTGGCAAAGATACTGGAGTGGTTTGCCATTTCCTTCTCCAAGTCATTTTACAGATGAGAAAACTGAGGGAAACAGGAATAAGTAACTTGACTCGGGGCACACAGCTAGGAAGTGTCTGAGGCTGGAAACTTGACTCCAGATCTGGTTCCTCCCTCCTTGGATTCTAGCAGGACAAGTCATTCATTCACAGTTTATCTCTTCAGATAGCTAAAGATAGTTTTCATGCCTCTATTAAATATTCTGTAGGCAGCTAGCTGCTGTTGTTCAGTCATTTCAGTCATGTACAACTCTTCCTGATCCTTTTTGGGGCTGTTTCATACCTTGGTGGATGGCATAGTAAATAGGCCTTAGTTTTAATCCTGTATGACATTTCCTAAATCTATGATCTTCAATGTTAACTATCTCAACCTTGGTTTCATTTTTAACATGGGGATAATAATAGCACTTAGTTTAAAAACTTATTTTGAAGATGAATGAGAGAATGATATGTGAACTTTAAAATCCTATTTAAATGCTAGTTGTTGTCATTCTATTATTGCTAATGATGTTGCTGCTACTACTATAATCGTTACCCAGTTAAACATTCTTAGTTTCGTCAAACCATTTTCTATCAATGTTAGTTTTCCTATTAGTTAGCAAGCATTTATTAAGTTCCTGCTGGGTTCCAGGTACTATGTTAGCATTAGGGATGCAAATACAAAAGCAATACAATCTCTGCCCTCAAGGAGCTTATACATTTCAAGAAACTATAGTCAAAAAAGGCAATTTTAAGTCTGGGCAATCAAATGTACTCTGAATGGACTATAGGCCAGTATAACAATGCAATATTAGATTCAATCATTAAATTTATCATAGATTATTAATCTGTGTATGCTGGAAAGGGAGACATGGAGGTGAGATGGGAATAGAGGTCAAAGAAGAAGTAAATGATCCTTCTATACTGAAGTGCTGAGATATTCAGGAGATCTGTGAGAGTTTTTAAGAAATAGGGAATGGGGAATTTGTGGTTCTCCCGAGTCACAAAACATTGGAAGCTTCCCGCTGCCTCTGCCTAAGTAACTAGGCAGAATGAAATCTGAGCTACAACTCAGTAAAAAGTAGAGCACACAAAGTTATCCCAAAGTGGGATGAGCACAAGGAGTTTGGACATAGAAGTAATTCTAGATGTTTATGTTATATCATCTCATCAATTTTTTTTCAGTACTTTTTTTTTTTTTTGGTAACAGATCTATCTCACTCAAGCTAGATACACAGCACCCAATCATGGCTCCAACCCCAATGCCAATTGGAATAAATTTTTATCTCCTTTGCCTCTTTGTTTTCCCAATCTGGGTCTATTCTCCCTTCCTTAGGCGTTCTGGGAGTCCTGTGCTTCCAAGGAATCACCATATTGTTCTAGACTTTGTGGAGAAATATCATAGCCCACATATAAAGTTTCCAGATTAAAGAAAAACTAGTATAAGCATTTATCCCTACTGAAGTTTCGGAATCCTGAATTCAAACAATCCAGTATCTTCAGCTTCTCCAGCATCAGTCTATAGATATGTACGTATATATACTTAGAAAGTAGCAGACAGGATAGGACAATAAAAACATGAAGATTTATCAAAAGATTTTATAAATAGAGAATACAATTTAATGACCCTAAAGACAATACACATTTTTAAATGGACAGAATTATATTTCAGGATGCCTGAAACAGCTAGCTATAAGCATGTACTTAGCACCTAAAGCTCTACTTTGGCTAGAAGCATAGGAATACTTACATTATTTCTGGGGCTGGGATTGTAGAATTAACTAGGCTAACTAGGGCAGGAATGCTGGGTTATTCAGAGCAGATCCCTGGAATGACTTCACAAAATAAAATAAAAGATAACGATAAGGAACTATTAGGATGCAGGTATGTTGAAGCCACTAACTAGAAAAAGAGAATAACTCCGAAATAATTATTAGCAAAGCCTCAAAAAAAAAAAACCCTCACAAACCTGCAACTCATAGTTTACTTCCAAGATCAGTTAGAATTCTTAGAATAAATGATACAAGGGTTAAAATGTTTTTTTAAAATATTTTTTCATTTAATTTTTTAATATTATGAAATCTTATAAAATAATAGATGTTCAGAAATTAGAATGGATCAAATGGAAATCAATGACTTCATGAGACAAATATTTTTAATTATCTCAAAGGAGCGAAAAAAGAAAACCAGGCTCTTCAACTATATCCAACTCTTTCTTCATCACCTTTTTAGGGGATTCTTGACAAGAATACTGGACTGGCTTTTCATTTTCTTCTCTAGTTCATTTTACAGATGAGGAAACTTAGGCAAACAGGAATTAATAATTTGTCCAGGAGGACACAGCTAGTAAATGTCTGAGGCTGGATTTGAACTCAGGTTTTCCTACTTCCAGTTCTAATACCCTATCCACTATACTATCTAGCTACTCAAAGGACTGGAAGGTATCTCATATCAAAAGCAACCCGAGAAACAATATAAGAATTATAAGGACTAATTAAAACCTGTAACTAAAACAGAGTCTGGAAATCATTGTTGAAGAAATCACAAAAGAGAACTGTACAAATCTATTAGAACTAAAGGGGAAAAGTGAAAGTAGAAAGAATCCATTGAACCCTTCCTAGAAGAAAATGCAAAATGAAATTTCCCAGAAATATTATAGCCCACATATAAAGTTTCTAGATTAAAGAAAAACTAGTATAAGCAGTCAAAGAGAGAGAGAGAGACAGACAGAGACAGAGAGACAGAGATAGAGAGAGAGAGAGAGAGAGAGAGAGAGAGAGAGAGAGAGAGAGACAGAGAGAGAGAGACAGAGAGAGAGAGACAGAGACAGAGAGAGAGAGTTCAAGTAATAAGGAACTGTATAATCAGACTCAAATAAGATGTAGGAGCCACTATTCTAAAGAATAAAAGAATTTGGAATATGACATTCTATTCCAAAAGGCAAAAAATGAATATTGGTTTACATCCTAAGATAATTGAGCCAAGTTATAATGACTAGCATAACTGTAAAATCCTGTAAGGGGAAGGAATCAGAGCTGAATTGAAACTTTGAAATACAAATACAAGAGTCAAGAGAAACATAAAAAGGTAATTATCAGTCAGCATTCAGAAGAGACTATATTAAGTGTTTACAATTAGCGGAGGGGGGGTGGAATGAAACATGTTCTTCTTTAGAACTCTAATATAATCAGAGACCATCTAGAGGGGGTTAAATTAGGCAGCAGGTTTGGGAGCGCTTTTGTTATGTTTTAATGATATTTTTAAAAAAGAAAGTAAAGGGGGATGAATACACTAAAGAAGAAAGGAAGAGGGGCTAGAGAACTTACTCATATAACTGAGACTACAAGCAGAGGACTCTACAGTGAAGGGGAGTGGGCACCTCTAAAACCTCATTTTAAAGTGAAAAAAGCAGAACAAGAATAATTTATACCATAAAAACAGCATTATAGAAACTAACAATTTTAAAAGACTCTGATCAACATAATAATCAGGCATAAGGACTAACAATTTAGAATTCGGCCTATTTCCTGGCAGAGAAGTCATGAACTAGATTATGCAGAATGAAACATGCATTTTTGGACATGGCAAATATGGGAATTTGTTTTGCTTGATGCTGTGGTTATTTGTCTCCAGGAAAAGGATGGATAAAGGGCAAAGAGGTTAGATTGCTATTATTGAAAAGAAAATAACATTTAATTACACCTGACAAAGAAGTGATGAAGATAAGGTTCAGAAAAGACTGACACTTTGGGGCTTGGCCACTATGTGGAATAAATTTTTCTTGACTATTTATTATAAATTGTGGAGTTTTTTCATTATGTTGTTTATCATTGGGAGAAAGGGATGTCCAAATTGTTAGTGATAGGGATATACAAATGAATTATTATTGGAAAAATTAATAAGCATAAGAAAAATAGGGGAATCCAGAAAGAAGAAAAACAAGATGTTTTTGAAAGTCACAAGTAAAATTTATTACAATATAATATATGTATGATAATGATAAATAACAAATATAATAAACATGTATGATGTAAATATATATTAAAAGGAAGTGAAAATTAGTCTCAGCATGTGCAAAAAATACAGTTAGTAGAATACTGAGAGGTATTAAATGGATACACACAGTTTCATAAAGATTCACATCTTCTTGTGCTGCTTTGTATATGGAAATGTTCTTTTCGATGGATGATTAAGTTCAGATGATTTGGGGGAGTAAGGTGGGGAAGGGAGACAAATAGACCATAGAGGTAGAATGCAAAAAGGGAACAAGAGAGGAGAGAATTGGTCTGTCCTGGAAGGGAGCCAGATCAAGAGACACCCAAAGTTAACCCACTACTATACTCTGCTTGCCAGAAAAGACAGATCCAGAAAGTGAAAGGGCCAGGTGCTATCTGGCCTGGCCCAGAATCAAGCCTAGAGACAATTACACAACCCCTGGTTTGGCCTTTAGAAAAGAGAACAGAAATCTTGTGTATCTCTTCCTATCTTGTTAATTATATCTGATCTAGTCAAATTGTGTGTAATTACCCTTCCCTTTGCTAGGACCTATTTCTTGATATTCTCCTAGCGTAAGAGTGGGGGAGGATCACATTTTCTGAATTTTAAGCTTTTTCACATTTGGTAGTCATTGAGGGTTGTCTTCCTTTTATAAAAAATTTAAGACAAGCTAATTTTGAATATAGATTGATAATGGGAAAATATGTGCTCAAATCAGTTATATGAACCATAAATGTCCCCCTTTTCAAATTTTATTATTTTGATTTGAGCCAGGGATGAATTAACAGAGGGCATATCTTGCTATTTAATCTTCCCTTCCAAATAGTGAGATAGTGGCAGGTGCCAATTCAAAATTACTATTGGCATTAGGACTTTTAAACATACTTGTCAAGTAATTTAATGAAAATTATATATGCCAAAAGTAAAGTCTGGAATAGAAAAACTTGACTATCCTTTTCAACTCTTAAGAATCTATTTGACATGTATATCTAATGAGCTTTGGTACCTTTTGTGATATAAGAAATTGAGAAAACTATCAGTGGATTTTTATTCTTTAATTCATAAAAGATGCTTTTTAAAAGGTAGCTGTGATAATATTTGAAAACAGAGAGAGTTCCAAATGTTTCTTGCCTAAATATTTCCAATTGACTCTCCAAAAATCTTGTTGTTTTGAGCTGTAAGACTGATTCATTTCCTTCTCCACCTATCCCCATCCCCCTCAAACATCTCTCTCAGCTTCTCATTCTCTCCCATCTGTCTAGAATTTCTATTTTACTTTGAAATGATTTCTCAGCATGTTGACCTCTCAGTATTCCATCAACCTCACTCTCTTGCACACGCTGAGACTCATTTTCACTAATTTGTGCAATGAGCAGTAAATAGAGGCCAGCTGAAACTCCGCCTGGAAAGGGCTAATCAACTACTGACTGCCTGGTGTTAAAATATCTGTGTGGAACCCTCAAAACTTTTCTAAATCAATCAGAGAGCTTCTCCCTGCCTCCCTTCAATCTTTTTGAACTTGAATAAGTGGTATGAAAGAAGGCATATTCAGCCCTGAGTCAAGCTTATTTTTGTCACCACTACAATTCACTGCAGTATATAGTTCTTTCCCCATTTATCTATTTCCAAATTAACATTTGGTTACTAAAGTTATTTTCTGTTTTAAAAATATGTGTTTCCTTTAGAGCTTTGGCAGATCATTTGATTTTTTTCTGCTTCTCGCCTGTGTATTGGGAAAATGAGCGAAGGCTGATTTTTAGCAGTGGATATTACACCGCTTAGTTTCCCATCAAGGTGATAAATCAGTTTGGGTGCCTGAATAATTACATTCATGGAAGTGGACTGTAATATTTTATCTCAAAATTCATGAGGCAGTGCTCAGACTCATTATATACAACAGTTTTCATAATTCATGTAAATATTGTACCCAACTTTAAGGTGCATAGAGGGGTATTTTTAGGAATTCCCATCAATATTTAATAATGCAATTTGCACTACAAACAGGACTCCGAAAATAAAGAGTTCAAGAATGAATAAGTGCTATTAAGTCAAATAAGGAATTGCATGGACTTGTTTCCATTTGCAGTACCTTGTTTCAAGGAAACATGAACATATATTTTTCCTCAGTCACATTTAGAGTTCAGCTCTTCCTAACTGGTATGGAAGGAACCAACTCTATTCCAGGAGTTGAGATCAGTCTTCTGGCTTTCTCTTCTTATTTCTATAACCCTATTCCTTCCTAAACTTGAAAAGAGTTGATTTCTCTCTCATTTTGAACAGAGAAAAATACTACTGGTCTTCTGCTTTACTTAGGTCAGTTTATTTTGAGACACTTTGGGACAATATTTTTGTGTCTTTTAAAGGAGATGATAGTAACCCACACAAACAAAAATGCCACATTATTTCAGATGTCCTAAACCAATGTGAGGGTGACAGACAGATCCCTAATTGGATGGGGAGTTAGAGGACTGTCTTAGGAGCTTGTTTTGACTTAATTTGGAGAAATAATATATCTATATAGCCACAAAGACATTTAGATATATATGTTTTGAGTTTCTATACACACAGTCATATAAATATAAATGTGTATTGTGTGTGTGTGTGTGTGTGTGTGTGTGTGTGTGTTCTCATAACTCAACTAAAATCTTCCACTGGTGATAACTCATTATACAAAGATGACCCAGGGCTTTGAAAGAGTTGTTAATTGAGCCAGATTCCCAACAATAAATTGTGTATGTTTTATCCTTCTTGTGTGTTCCTTCTCTCACAAGTAGAATATAAACTTTTTAGGGACAGGAAATATATGTATGGTTTTTGTTTTCATGTCCCAAGCAAAGTGTCAGAATAAAAATCACAGAATAAAAAATAATAAATGCGAATTGAAATCAATTAAGTTAAATTATTAAATGTAGCTAAATGCAGACAAAATAATAATTAGTGATCTAGACACAACAGATCCTAAAACATGGAGTTATAATGAATATATCCATATTGATGAAAAGATGGATCATACAGGCATTACAATAAGCATATATTCACACATAATGCTGCATGGATGCCTTTTGAGAAGAGATGATAAAAATACCATATTCAGAATTTTTATTTATTCTTAGAAGGAAGGAAGAATTTATTAAGCACCTTTTATATTCCAGGCAATAACAGCTCATTTGTTTCTCATAACATTATTATCCACATTTTATGACTGAAAAAGTTGAAGCAAACAAAAGTTAAATTAATTGTTCATAGTTACATAGCTATTATGTATCTGAGACCCTATTTGAACTCAGGTTTTCCTGAATCCAGGCCTCGGATTCTATCTACTGCACCACCTAGTAGACGCTAGGAACTACAACATCTAACAACAACAAATAAAGATTATTCCAAAAGACTTGAAGGCTTAAAACTGCACTAAGACTTTTGGGATACCCTGCATTATTTCATTTGATTCTCGTAATAAATCTCTGGAGTGGGTGCCTTTATTAGTTTCATTTTACAAATGAAGAAATTGATGCCAACTGAAATTAAGTAACTTTTCCAGGATCACAGAGATGGTTAGTACATGAGGCAAAATTTGAACTCAGATCTTAAGAGTCCAAGCCCAGAGCCCCACCTACTGTACTACCCAATTGTCTCTCTTTGCAAGGAGCCTGGTTCCATCCTTCAAGGAGTTCATAATCTGGACTTCTAGAGGTGGAGCCAAGATGGCAGAGGAAAGCCAGGAAACTACTCAAGCTCTCCCAATTTCCCTCGAAAACCCCATGAAACCAATACTTCGAACAGAGTCTGACAGAATGAAACCATCCTCCAGTTCAAGATAATTGAAAAAACTTCAAGAAAGTTCAATCTCACTGGGGTGAAAATGGTGTTCAACCCATCTCAGATAGACTCTGGAAGAAGTTGATGAAAGGTCTCAATTATAGCAAATCAGCAACTAAGACCCTCAGTTCTAGTCCAGTAAAGGAACACAGTAGGGGAGAAGTTTCCAATTCCAGTTCAGAAAGAAAACTCTGGGAAACCAGGCTGTTTCCTGAAAAGAGCAGGTAAAGCTACCCCTGCAAACAAAAGGGGCTCCTCTGCTCAAAGCCAAGGCTCAGAATTGCCCAGGAAGCAATTCTGTTTAGGTGCCCTCTTTATCCCAGGTTCAGAGTTCAACTATAAAAGTAAAAAAAAAAAAGGAAATGCAAAACAAAAGGAAAGAAAATGAGAGCAAGAAATAGAAAAGATCTGTGGTGACAAGTCAAACCAAAACACAAACTCAGACAAAGACAGAATGTCCTCAGAAGAAATTTCAAAGAGTGATATAAATTGGTCTCAAGCCCAAAGAAGTTTCTTGAAAATGCTTATAAAAGATTTCAAAAGGCAAATATAAGAAAAAAAATGAGAAAGGAAATGAGAGGCAAACATAAGAGTGTCAACAGCTTGGAAAAGGAAGGGAAAAAAAATGTCTGAAGTAAACAGTAAAATTACCTTACCTTAAACAGTAGAATTAACCAAATGAAAAAGAGACAAAAGCTAACTGAAGAAAATCACACATAAAAAAGTAGAACAGGACAAATGGAAGCTAATAACTTTGTGAGACAGCAAGTATCAAACTAAAAAAAAAATGAAAAAAACAGAAAAACATTGTGAAATACTTCAATGGGAAAACAACTAACCTGAAAAATAGATCCCGAAGAGACAACTTACAAATTATTGGTCTACCTGAAGGCCATGACCAAAAAAAGAACCTGGATAGCATTCTATAAGTGATCATTAAAGAAAATTGCCCCAATATTCTAGAAACAGAGAAGGAAATACTCATTGAAAGAATCCATGGATCACCTCTGGCAAAATTATTTTAATGGGGGATCTCAACTTTCCCCTCTCAGAATTAGACAAATCTAATCACAAAATTATCAAGAAAGAAACTAAGGAGGTAAGATTCTAGAAAACTTAAATATGATAGACTGCTATAGAAAACTGAATAGATTCAAAAAGGAATTCACCTTGTTTTTTTTCCTCAGTACATAGCACATACACAAAAATTGATCATGTATTAAAAACCTTACAGTCAAATGCAAAAAAAGCAGTAGTAGCATTATAGTAAATGATTTCTTTTCAAACCACAATGCAATAAAATTATATCCAATAAAAGGTCAAGGAAAGGTAGACTAAAAATCAATTGGAAATTAAATAATCTAATTTTAAAGAAAGAGTGGGTCAAACAACAAATCATAGAAACAATCCATAATTTCATCCAAGAGATTGATAATAATGGTATAATAATACACAAAAACCTATGGAATCCAGTCAAAGCAGTTCTTAGGGAAATTTTGTATCTCTAAATAGCTAAATGAATAAAATAGAGAAAGAAGAGATCGATAAGTTAGTCATGCAACTAAAAAACCTGGAACAAAAAAAAAACAATTAAAAATCCCCCAATTAAATACAAAATTATGATTTCTGAAATGCAAAGAGATTAATAAAATAAAAAGTAAGAAAATTATTGAACTAATAAGTAAAACTGTTTTATAAAAAAAAAACCAACAAAATAGATCAACCTTTTGTTAATTTGATTTGAAAAAGAAAAGGAAAAAAACAAATCACCAACATCAAAAATGAAAAGGGTGAACTGATCACCGATGAAAAAGAAATTAAAGCAATAATTTGGAGCACTTTTGCCCAACTGTATGACAATCTTAACTGAAAAGGATGAATATTTATAAAAATATAAATTGCCCAGGTTAATAAAAGAGGAAATAAATTACTTAAATAATCCCATTTTAGAAAAAGAAATTGAACAAGTCACTAATGAACTCCCTAAGAAAAAATCTCCAAGGCCAGATGGATTCACAAATGAATTCTACCAAACATGTAAAGAACAACTAATTCCAATACTATATAAACTATTTGAAAAAATAGTAAAGAAGGAGTCCTGCCAAATTCCTTTTATGACACAAATATGGCACTGATTCCTAAACCAAGAAAAGCCAAAATGAGAAAGAAAATTATAGAACAACCTCTTTAATGAGTATTGATGCAAGAATTTTAAATAAAATATTAGCAAAGACATTATAACAATTTATCAGCAGAAGATTACACTACAACCAAGTAAGGAATACCAGGAATGCAGGGGTGCTTCAATATCAGGAAAAATATTACCATAATCAACCATATCAATAACAAAACCAATAAAAATCATATGATAATCTCAATAAGTGCAAAACAATCTTTTGACAAAATATAGCATCTATTTCTATTTAAAAAACACTAGAAAGCATAGAGATAAAGGGAGCTTTCCTTAAAATAATAAGCAGTATCTATCTAAAACCTAAAGCAAGCATTATTTGTAATGGAGAGAAGCTGGATGCATTCCCAGTAAGATCAGGAGTGAAACAAGGATACCCATTATCACCACTTTATTCAACATCATAATAGAAATGTTGGCTTTAGCAAAAAGAAGAGAAAAAGAAATTAAAGGAATTTGAATAGGCAATGAGGAAATAAAACTATCATTCTTTGTAGATTATATGATGATATACTTAGAGAATCCTAAAAAATTATCCAACAATCCCTCTAAACAATTCACAGCTTTAGCAAAGTTGCAGGATATAAAATAGACCCACACAAATCATCAGCATATGTATGTATTACTGACAAAGCCATGAGGAAGAGATAGAGAAATTCCATTTAAAATAACTGTAAACAAAATAAAATACTTGGGGGTTTACCTGCCAAGACAAACCCAACAATTATATGAACACAATTACAAAACACTTCTCACACAAATAAAATCAGATCTATACAATGGGGAAAATATCAATTATTCATAGCTAGGTTGAGAAAATATAATAAAAGTGACAATTCTTCCTAAATTGTTCTACTTATTCAGTGCCATACTAATCAAACTGCCAAAACATTTTATAGAACTAGAAAAATAATAACAAAGGGAATTGATGGAGAAAAAATACAAAGGATAGTGGCTTAGCAGTACCGAACCTAAAACTGTATTATAAAGCAGCAGTCATCAAAACCATTTGGTACTGGCTAAGAAATAGAGTGTTGGATCAGTAGAATAGATTAGATATACACAACACAATAATCAAGGTCTATAGCAATCTAATATTTGATAAAACCCCAAACTCCAGCTTCTGGAATAAGAACTCACAATTTAACAAAAATTGCTGGGAAAACTGAAAAATGATATGTCAGAAACTTGGCATAAACCTACATCTAACACATCATACCAAAATAAGATCAAAATTAATACATGATTTGGAAATAAGGGAGGATACCATAAACAAATTAGGCAAACAAGGGATTTTGAAGCAGGGAGAAATTTATGACCAAAGGAGAACTAGAGAATATGATTAAAGACAAAATGGACAACTTTAGTTACATTAATTTAAAAAAGTTTTGCATAAACAAAACCAACAGAAACAAAATTAAAAGGGAAATACAAAGCTAGAAAAATATCTTTATAGCCAGTATTTCTGATAAAAGTCTCCTTTATAAAATATATAAAGAATTATGTCAATTTTATAAGAATACAAGTAATTCCCCAATTGATAAATTGTCAAAGGATACGAACAGATAATTTTCAGGTGATGAAATTAAAGCCATCTATAGTTATATGAAAAAAATGCTCTAAATCATTATTGATTAGAGAAATGCAAATTAAAACAACTCTGAGGTACCACTTCATACCTCCAGATTGGCTAATATAATAGGAAAAGATAATGATAAATGTGGAGGGGATCTGGGAAAATTGGGACACTAATGCAATTACTGGTAAAGTTGTGAAATGATCCAACCATTCTGGAGAATAATCTGGAACTACGCCCAAAGGGCTATAAAATTGGGCATATCTTTTGACTCAGCAGTGCCATTATGGGGTCTGTATTCCCAAGAAATCTTAAAGAAGGGAAAAGGACCCACATGTGCAGAAATGTTTGTAGCAGTTCTTTTTGAGGTAGCAAAGAAGTGGAAAAGGAATAGATGTCCATCATTTCGGGAATGGCTAAACAAGTTGTGGTATATGAATTTAATTGAATATTATTATTCTATAAAAATAATGAACAAACTCAATTTAGAAAGGCTGGAAAGATTTACATGAACTGATGCTGGTGAAACAAGCAGAACCAGGAATACACTGTATACAATAATACAAAAATCAACTATGAAAGTCTTGGTTTTTCTCAGTGGTTCAGTGATCCAAAGCAATCCCAATAGACTTTGGACAGAACATACCTTCTGCACCCAGGAAAAGAACTAAGGAGATTGAATGTAAATCAACACATGCTATGTTCACTTCTTTTTTCTGTTTTTTTTTAAATGTCTCCCATGGTTTTTCCTTTTTGCTCTGATTTTTCTCTCCTAACATGACTCAGAAAGCAATGTATATTAAAAATAAATAAATTTATTATAATAAAAAAGAGTTAATAATCTGATAGACGTGATCAGACATGCATATAGATAAACATAATACAAATTAGTACAGATGATTTTGTTATGGAGATCAAATAAGATTACAAAATCATAGGAACAGAGACTAAGAACTTCAAAGGGTCTTAGATTTACCCAATTAAAAAAAAAAACCTTAATACTCCTCTGATACACTTATTTGATCTTCCTTATAAAATCATGAAATTGGTAAGCCAGGAATTTTTTATCTTAACATTCACAGAGGAGAGACTGAGGCTTACCAATGATGAGTGACTTACCTAGCCATTAATAGTTGGCCCAGAAGTGGAGCTCAGTATCATGCATGATTCCTGATTCCAAGCTCTCTCCATTATATCTTGCCTTCAGGGACTGTTCTATTCATGGTTTAATAGGATTGGGGAGAAAGAAGATAGCTTTTTGCTTGTGTGATTTGTTCCTCATGAGTCTGAATAATTCCATGGTTAAAGAGTCCCTTAGTTCTGTTGTTGGCACACAAGAGTAAATACAATGTATTATGGACTAGAAACCACACAGTCAATCAATCAGGAAGTGTCCCCAGTGTTGGTGAGAAGACAGCAGGCAGATAGAGTTGCCCTAAAGTTCTCAGTTTGAAAATGAAATATAGTTTTCTAATGATTGGAAAATTAACACCGAATTATATGTGAACTTGCTGATCTATTTACCTAAAATTGAATTGCACATTTTATAAAAATAAAAAAAAAAAACAGAAGATGAAATCTTGATTCAGAAACATCTATTGAATTTTTTCCCAAGAGCTGTGTTGTGTAGTAGTTCCTCTATAAATGCAATTTGAGTTGAATAGGTGATAGAACATTGGTAACTTAATGGAGTATGCACCACCATTTGTCTGCTACTTAGAAAAGTTAGCTAAGAATGAAGGTATGGACTGAAGCGGGGTGCATCATTAGGCAAGGTATCACTCATGGTCATTGTTCTCCTAGATTCTTTCTCCCCTCCTTCCTTTGATTCATCTCTATATTTGCTTCATCATATGTCTTCAAACTACCATTGCTCACACTTGATTTATTTGTGGTCCATGAGTCCCATCATAGTTGAATTCTTTCTTTGACTTGAGTTCAAAACATGAATTCTTTTGGATGATAATTTAGCAGTTTCTGATCCAATTGCTTCCACACAGTTAAAAAAATTGGAGTTTCTAAATTGCACTCAAGTCAAGGCATTCATAATAGCTAAGTTTGATAATATATGCAAGAAAGAAACATCACTGAACCAATAAATAATCAGGAGAAAAATGATTAGTAAAACCACAGAAAACCATCTCAGCTACATTTCTGTGCATCTACAATTACATTCCCTTTTCCCCTCCCACAATATTTAGGGAAACGAATTCCTTCAATAGATTCAGTGCTTTAATAGGATAAAGCATGGTCAAAGTCTCTGTGTAACATCTGGGAAAGGAGAGAACTTCACCCACACCGAACCTGCATCACTGCTGAAATTGCCAGTCAATCTCTCTGTGCAACAAAAATGAGGGGGTTGAAATCTTCAGTGTCAAAAGCCTTGACATTTCTGCTTGAAGATTGTTCCTTCTGGCATAGTACTAATCATCATTTGCCAATTGATTCATCTTTACTGTACTTCCTAGCTTGGTTTGATTCAGAATATTCTTGTTGTGACCAGGCAGAATGGTCTTCATCCTGCTTTGACTTATCTTTCTTTCCTGGTGGTTAGAAACAAGGACAGAGACTTCTGTCACTCTTTATCTCATTGTCCAGTTATGGGATGGAGGAGGGAAACACAAATTCTTTCCTTGTTGCCTCAAACATATATACGTGGGAAGAAGATTCTCTTTTACAAAATGAAGGAAGTGTTCTGCACATAGGCCAGCCCTGTGCCCATAGAGCTTCTCCCTATATGTTACTACAAATAACCAAATTGTTATTAGCAAAAGTAAAGATAAACACTCTTTTTCAGAATGAGAAAGCCAGAAGTTTCCATCTTCCTCCACCAAATTCTGGCAACTAAGTTTAAAAATTGCACACCATTTGCTTTTGATTTTTGTCGGAAGTAGTTTACTCACCCAGAGTTCACTACTCTAGTCAAATGACAGGTTTGGATGCCCCATTGCCTTCCTGCAGGTGTGCGCTTGTGAGAGAGAGAGAGAAAGAGAGAGAGAGAGAGAGAGAGAGAGAGAGAGAGAGAGAGAGAGAGAGAGAGAGAGAGACAGAGACAGAGAGAGAGAGAGAGAGGAGAGACAGACAGAGACAGAGAGAAGGAGAGAGAGAGATACAGACAGACAGACAGAAACAGAGAGACAGAGACAGAGTCAAAGAAGAGAGAATGTTTTACAAGAGCTTTCTTTAGAATAATTCTGTTAAGTTTATAGTAGAACCACTGATATTCCTATTTTAAAGAGGAGGAACAGAGTTCAGGTGAAGTGACTAATATATTCTACCTTCTACATGAAGCATAACTACTACATTTTTTTCCTGGGCTATTTCTCAACTTATAACATTTTATGTTTAACTACCTTGTATTTAATTTAATTTAATGTATTATATCACATACACATACACACGAAATATATACACATATTATTATTGTTTAATCATTTCAATCATGTCCAACTTTTCATGACCCTATTTGGGGTTTTCTTTCAGATCCTGGAGTACTTTGCCCTTTCTTTCTTTAGCTATTTGTATAAAATTGAGGCAGGGAAGGTTAACCCAGAATCACACAGTAAGTGTCTGCAGCTACATTTGAACGCAGGAAGATGAGGTGTTTTTTTGACTCCAGGCCCTTCTTTCTATCTATTTCTCCCCCAACTGCCTCTTCATCCCTAGAAGGTCTCAATATAGCCCCACCCTCCAAATGTTACATAATACACAGTCAAAAATCCAGGCTCAAATTTGTCAGAAAGTTTCTTTTCCTTCCAGTAGGTTATTCTGTATCCTCTTCATCTTTGCCAAGTACGGTTTGTGCTTTTTGTCACAGCCAAAATACCTTCTGATGGGCCGCTGTGATACAGAAGTTATGTCCTCTCTAGGTCCATTGTACAAGTCATACAAATGGTCACCTTAGCTAAACACCATCTGAGTGCCATAAGGGACACTTATCAAACAAAGGATGGGAGATTGCACAGGCTCAGCTCTTCAAATGTAACCTGCTTTTCTTTAATGAGGAAACACAAAAGGATATGTGGTTATATTGACACTTTCTTAATGAAGGGGAGGCTTTTGGTAAAACTGTGCAAAATCAAATGCTGGCTGACTTGAGACAGACTCTGGACTAATATCAAAAGAAAGAGGAGCTTTCATTGATGGGTGCAGCCTTTAACTTCATGGGCAAAACTCAGGATTAAATGCAGGGCATAGTGAAGGCCAACTATATTCACTAATCACTCTCACCACAAAGGAGACAGCCTCCATTGCTCACTGACATCAATAGGAATACTAAATCACTCCATAGAATTTCGGCTTATTCCTTTCACAGCAGGACCACTATTGTCTCACCTCGTCTTTGAAATCCTGGAGTACTGACTACCATTTGGTCCAGTTATAAATGAATGACTGTCTAAACCAACAAGTGGTAAATCTCTCTCGGTGATAATTTGATTTAAATGAGCTTACCTTGGAAAACAGACCTCTACTCATGCTAATTACCATAAAGCATCAGCCTTATTTGGAGATTTGCATAATTACATGAGGGAATATGAAGATGTTACTGTGAAGTTGCAACCTGTGACTTGTGTGTGTGTGTGTGTGTGAGAGAGAGAGAGAGAGAGAGAGACAGAGAGACAGAGAAAGAGAGAGAGAGACAGAGAGAGACAGAGAGAGACAGAGAAAGAGACAGAGACAGAGAGAGACAGAGAAAAAGAGAGAAGAAGGGAAGAAATGAGGAAGAGGAGGAGAGAGAGAGGAAGAGAAAGCAATTTTGTGTATTATGTGCATATGTGTATAAGAACAAAAAACAGTAATTTCACCTTTCTTCCCTACTGCCATTTCAATTCTGAACCCAGATTGTTCGCCATCAAACTTATAGAAACCGTTTTGGAGATACCATCCTTGAAATTTTCTCTCCTTGACTTTTATTTAAGCACCAAAAAATTATGAGACTTCAAGGTAGGCATAAAAGTGGGTCACAGGGATATTTCTGAATTTAGGATTAAAGATAAAGGAGATTTTGACACACCAGAAACTAAGAGGGAGAGCAATTGAATTAGTTATACTTTGGAAAATAAGCTTTATCATTTTTTTTCATTTAGTACTCTGAAACTAAAGAAAGAGTTTCACAAAAGAGCATGCTCTGAATGTTATACACACTTTTGGCTTTTGGGGAATCATGTTTTTAATGAGTGGTTAGGAAAGGAAGATGCAAAGTAATAGACACCTTTGATAAAAGTAGATTTAAATAATGATGGCAAACTCTTTCCCTGAAACAGTAATCAGTCAGTCAACAAATAATTATTAAGCAATTGCTTATGCCGGACACTGTGCTAAGAAATACAAAAAGAAGCAAAAGACATTCCTACTTTCAAGGAGCTTACATTCTACTGGGGGACATTACAAGTCAAGCAATATTTAGCAAGAAGCTATGTACAGGAATAAATAGGAAATAAATACGAGTGGGAAAATTTGAAGATTATTGGAAAAGGCTTCCTGGAAAAGATGAGATTTTTAGTTGGGCCTTAAAGGAAGTTAGTGAAGCCAGTGGGTGGAGATGAAGCAGGTGAGCATTCCAGCAATGGGGGACATCCAGAGACAATGACTAAGATTAAGAAATGGAATGATTTTTTTCATGGAACAACCAAAAGGTCAGTCACTATATTAAAGAGTGCTTATCCTTGCTTTGAAGGAGATGGTTATGGTGAATTTTGAATGCCAAGCAGAGAATTTTGTACTTGATCCTGCAGGTGATAGCTACTAAAGTCTGTTGAGTAAAGACAGAGGTTAGGGGAGATGGCACTGTCTAGCTTGCATTGTAGGAAAATCGCTTTGATGGCTGAATGATGCATGGGGCATGAGGGGATGAAGGACTCAACTACAATGGTGGCAATGTCAGAGGAGACAAAGGACTATATGCAAGAAATGTTGCAAAAAAAAAAAAAGATTGAGATGTAATTCTTTCCCATTCCTTGTCTCGGGTTATCCCCCATCTCCATTCCTTCCTATCAGTACCAGAGTTCTCAGAAGCAAAATGTGACTTAATATGCTTGCCATGTGACTTTGTAGATGGCAGTTCACCTTTAGCCAATTTGGTTTCCTCATCGGAGTTCCTTGTACTATCTACCTCATAGGCTTTAGGGTCAAATGATATAATGTCTATAAAGTGATAAACCTTAAACCTCTTTATAAATATGAACTATTATTTCCTGGCCCGATTCCATGCATGATGAACAGTCCCTAGAGAAATATGACTAAATTGGTAAAGGATATAAGGAGATCCCAGTGATGCTAAATTGAACCACCATGCCGAAATCCCCAGCAGTGGGATAAGGACTTTCACATTACTAACATATGATCTATGTAGGAATTAATACTTAAATTCAAGTAATTTTTCCCCTATCCAGTCATATACTTATGCTATATCACTGTACTATCCTTATTCCTTATATTATAGTATGAACTCTCTACCAGAATAAAACTTTTAGAGCTCTCCTTTCTCCCTGAACTTTGAGTAAGGTGCCAAATCAATAAGTATCTATTAAGTGTTTAGTAAATTCCAGGCATTGCGCTAAATATTTGGGTTATAGAGAAGAGAAAACAGCAGCTTCTGTTTTCAAGGAGCTCACGTTCTAATGGCAAGCAGAACAGCAGATACAAAGGGAAGAAGTCACTTAACTTTAGTTTGCTTCATTTTCCTCAACTGAATAAGGATGATAATAACTATCTCCCTCACTGATTTCTTGCATTTTTAAAGCACTTAGCACAATGCCTAGCACAAAGATGATGCTATATGAATGGCAGCTATTAGCATTAGCATTACTATTGCCATATTATATAGAATATATAGAAAGTTCAAATCTAAAATCTCAAAATTAGGCCCAAAAAGTTAGAGGCCAAATTAAGGGAAACCTGAATTGACATAACCCATTTGAGAAATCTTAGCAGTTAAAGGATACAAATTCTCTGATATGAAACCAGGAAATAGGAAGGGCAGGGTAGTTATTTAATAATAATAGTAACTAGTAGTCCAATAATATGTTGAGGTTTGCTAAGCAAACCCTTGCAAAATTTGTCTAATTCTATTCTCCCAGCAGAATATCATCTGGCAGACAAGTATCACCATCATCCTCATTTTAGAGTTGAAGAAAATGAGACAGATAGAGGTCAAGTAACTTGCCTAGAGTTACATACCTACTAAATGTCTGAACCTGGATTTAAATTTAGATCTCCCTGATTCCAGGCTCAGCACTCTATCCACTTTGCCTCAGCTACAGCCTCAAAATGAACACACTGGAATTCAGATGCTGAAAAGGTTACTGTAATCTTAGCCTGAATTAATAGAACTTTAATGTCCATTTGGGACTATACCATGGGGATGTTTTAAGAAAGAACTATTTGTTCAGAAATATTTATAGTAACATTATCTGTAATTGTAAACAAGCAGACAAACCAAACAATAATTCAAATGTCCAACAATAGAAGAATAGTTAAGTAAGTTTTAGTGCATTCATATAATGAAATAATATTATGCAATTAAGATAGTCACAGGATGATTATTTTTTTAATTTTATAAGATACTTATAAAGGCATAAAGCCAAAATTAGAAGGAAAAAAAGCAGAACCATAGAAATAGAGTATATATTAGTTATGAGTTTTTCAAAGTTTGATCCAAAAAATCCTAATAAAAATTCAGAATGTTTGATATTATGGATATTTTAATGTGTTAAAAATTGACTTACCCCAAATGTAAATTGTTATAAGTTTAATTGGTCTTTTCAATTTTTCCATTTATGACAAATCCTCAATAATAAATAAGAAATACAACAGGAAGACCTCATAAATTAAAATCCCTGTTGTTTTTCAGCCTTTAGAATACTGGGACCATTTCCAACCCCATTTTGGATTGTTTTATTTCTGTTATAAAATCCCCAGCATCCCGCATAATGCTTGGCACATAGTAGGCATTTGTTGAATGATAGGTCTTTTCTGATTGATGGAGTGAGAGAAATTAATAAACTTAATAAATTAAAGAGGAGGGCATGCAGAATGAGGAAAGCTGAGAAATTACATCATGGGGAATAACATATTTGGAGCAACTGGGCTTGTTAAGCCGGCGGAAGAAAAGACTTAGAAAAAATATGATTGTTATGTTCACATAATTCAAAAATTAACATGTATATTTATTCTATCTTACTCCAAAAGTAAAAAGCAAAAAACAAAAGATATTTAGAGGAAGATTTAGAATTATTATCCAAGAGGAGCACAAATTGCTCTATAAAGAAGTAAGCTTCCTGTTATTGTATGCATTTAGTCAGGACTTTATCATCAATACTTTTTTTCAAGATTATTTGTTGTTCAGTTGTATCCAACTGTTGGCTTTTCTCATCAAAGATACTAGTGTGGTTTACCAATTCCTTCTTCAGCTCATTTTACCTGAGGCAAACAGGGCTAAGTGACCTGTGTAGGGTCACACAACTAGTAAGTGTCTGAGGCTGGATTTGAACTCAGCTCTTCCTGAGTCCAGACCTGGCACTCTATGCACTGTGCCACCAAGCACTGTCCCAATGTCTTCATTGGGAAGGAGTTAAAGCCCATCCATCTCTAATATTCTAAGTGAGAAGCAGTATGCTATCGTATGGCTTTATTACTGTCACTAATTATTATTATTATTATTGAATGAATTCTCTTTGAAAACCCTTTCACATTTTCATCAGCTACTGCAAATTGATGCACCATATAAGCATACAGGTGGAGTTTCTTGTTATATTCCTGTATGTAATTAATGAGCTTGTTTCCATGCTTTCTGTTATGCTAATTAAGAAAATTCAGTGTGTAAAAGATAATTCACTCTTGACACGTAAAACTTAAGCATTTTCTTAGTCCCTACTGCTTGTCATTGCAGAATTTTATAGCATAATTATGATATCATATTTCCATTATTCCAAGTGAGCCATATAAACAATTTCCAGCAGTGGTTTACCTCACTATTTGTTGACATTTGGTTTCTCTGGAAAATTCTTCCAGTATTTTTTCAATTCCTTTAAAATTATGAGAATAAACAAGTAAAAATAATGTCACAATGTCTTCACAATTATGTCTTGGATGGCCCAGTGTTTCTCTAAATTCTAGCATCCTACTATTAAACATACACATAGAGGTCTGTGCTTACAAGATGTTACTGCATTATACCTGTGTAAGCATATACACAAGTGTCCACATGTAAGGAAAGCTCTTTGGTCTGTAGCATATATGTAATTTAGAAAATCCCCTACACACACACACACACACACACACACACACACACACAATCATAGCTTTACAGCTAAAAAGGGTCTTAAATATCATGCTGTCATTTATTAATGAGGATATTTTTGCCCTGTCATCTGGACATCACAAACCTACTAAATGAAAGAAGAAATATTAGAATACAGGGCTTAGCACACAAAATCCAGCTCTGTTTCCAATATTCTCATTTTCTCTCTCTCTCTCTCTCTCTCTCTCTCTCTCTCTCTCTCTCTCTCTCTCTCTCTCTCTCTCTCTTTCTCTCTCTCTCTCTCTCTCTCTCTTTCTCTCTCTCTCTCTGTCTCTTTCTGAATAAATACACAATATAGTGTGACAAAGAGTCAGACATGACTGAAAATGACTGAACAATAAAAACATATGCAGAGATATAGATAGAAATAGAAATATATATATTATATACAAAGACATGAATTTCTGCTTCGTGTCAATGTTTTAACCCCAACTAGGGCATTTGTGCCTGGACTAATTATTGAAGTCCAATTAAAAATGATTAAAGATCTTTCCTCTCTTTGCCAAACCTCAGGAAGTGTTCTCTTTGTTCTCACCTATTTAATCACCTTCGCAAGTCATTTCCAATCTAGTTATAGTACCTTTGACACTTCCAAAAATAGCCTTTTAATTCTGCCCAGTAATATTCTCTTTCCTTATCTCATCTAGCACTATCTTCTGCTTTATTAGATGCTATCAAAAATATCTGTTTCAATTACTTAAATTCATAAAGACCTGGCTGTTGATTTTGCATTCCTTCACTCAACCAACTATTTCTTGTCAATTATTTTCAGTGAATACCATTCTGGGGGCCCAAAGTCCAGAGGTCCCTGGGTTCTAAGGAGTCGATATATATAACATAAAATGAAGAAAAAAAATTGATACAATAACCTTGACAAAACTTCCTTTCCTCAAGCAAATACTCCATCCTCCAGCAAACAATACCATAACCACCTTGTCCCACAATCCTTAGACCAGACCACAAAGAAAACCCTGTTCCTGGGGAAAAGAGGCATGGTTCGACAGAGACAAAAAAGTAGGTATTACAGATGTGGTCTGACAAATCAAACAAGTTTGCTTATTCAATCATTTATTTATTCAATCTATGAAGAAACATTCTCTATCTCTGTCTCTGTCCCTATCTCTGTCTCTCCCTCCCTCCCTCCCTCTCTCTCCTTTCTTCCACCTTCCTTTCTTCTCTCTCTCTTTTCTTTTCTCACTCTCGCATTTTTTCCTTTCCCTCCCCCATTTCCCACATGCATAACATTTATAGTCCTTCTCTTCCCAATGAATCATCTAAGCACAACCTCTAGAAGATTATGAGGAAGAGCTCCTTAAGGAGACATTAATAGCATCATTCATGTATAATTAGTAAAAAGGAAAGAAAAGGAAGTCTTTCTTTGTGCAGATTTAATATAGAACTTTCCTTTCAATTGCTTGTGCATCTGTTCCTCAATAAACTTATAAATATATAAAGCAAGTTTCCACATACCTTCACCCCCATACTGCCTTGTATCCTGTAGAATCAATAATCAGTACTACTCAGAGAGGAGAATTAAGATAATTAGATCTTGGGCTTAATAAATAAGCTTCCTTCAGAAATACTAATAACAGCATGGGCAAAATTATTTTTCCTCAAGCAGTACCCCACTCCCAGATATCTACTAGTACTGATAATTATATACTTCTGAACCCCCCACATAAGTTTTCAAGGTCCTATTCGTGCTCAGGTCATAATTGGGTAAAAACATTAGGAAAGCAACAATTTGATGGAAAGTTACAACAGTACAAAGAAATTTTTTGTAAAAGGACCAATATAGTCCTAAGATCTTAAATTTGGAGCTTATAGGTACCTAAGAAGCCACCCAGTCAAGCAACAGGGGACTTAGGAATGATCTCAAAAAGTATGGAATCAGTCAATAGGATGTCTACAATCAGTTGTTATAGGTTTATGCCAAATGCAACCACATCTTTCCTTCACTTATCATACTTCTCCCACCATTATATAAGTTCCTATCCTCCCCATTTACCTAAGCAAGTGAAGATGAAATGATTTGCTCAAGATTACATGGGTAATGTCAGAGATGAAATTTAAATCCAGTCATCTGACATCAAAGCTCTTCTTATTATACAATGTTGCCCACCAAGGAAGGGTTTGACCAAAAACTAATTGAGGTAAAGAACTATAAAGTTTAGGGGCTTTTTCCCTATGGGGCTTAAGAATAATTCCAAGGATTCTTGCTAATAACAAAATAAGCCCTAGTTACTTGAATGGCTCTTGGGCTTTTTTATTTTTGCCATACATCCAGGATGGCTGATTGCCCCCTCTTCTGACTGGAATAATTTACCTGGATAGCTGAGTACCTCAACTAAACACTGCAGTGCTGCTCATATTTCATTGTCATTTTTGTCTACATTGCATCTTTCTCTCATTCATTCTTTATAGCACAGAGTGTCATCTAGAAGTGTTCTGTAGCTTGCATAAATGAGTTTCGAATCTCTGTGCTTTCAAGAGGGCTAAAAAAAACCAACCCAGACAGAACCTGGCATATGGTATATCCAAAGTGTGAAAAGAACATTATGCATATATATGCACACACACATACACACAAATTCACTTTCAGTGTACTTACCACATTCTCCTCTCACTCATAAGTGCCATATTTAAGAAGAGCTAAGGAGCTCAACTATAGGAAAGAAAATTGCTTTTAACATTTTCTTTTTCCAGGTTCCTGAAAGATATTATAAGAAAATCATACCAAGTATACATCTTACGTATTATACACAGCTGCATATATGTCAGGTAAATGCCTACATCTACATAAACAAGTTTTAAAAGAAGAAGAAATGCAGGCTATTTCTATGCACATAAAGTGAAAAAAGAGGATCATATAATAATAGATCTAGAGCTGGAAGAGATATTGGAAATCACCTAGTTTAATTATCCTCCTTTACAGATGGGATAAACTGAGACCCAGAAATATTAAATAACTGTATTACAAATTACTATAGGTATTTGAAGAAAGAATAATGAGGGAATTTTCTTTTTGTCCCTAAAAATTAAATTTATTTCTCATTTCATGTTGGATTCAGGCCAGTCACAGGAATAGCTGGGAGGGAGAGGAAGACTTTGTCTTATCTCCTCTCTCTTTCTCTCTGTCTCTCTATCTGTCCCTCTCTTTGTCTCTCTTTCTCTCGTCTGTCTCTTTCTGTCTCTTTCCCTCTTCTCTGTTTCTCTGTGTTTTAGCGTCTGCCTGCCTCTGAAATATCATCTATACATCCATAATTTCAGGGAGAAGTTTTGGTATTGTACTTCAAATGCTGTTTAGACATCTCCATGCCTCACTAATATCTAACCCATGATGTCCTGAATTAAACTTTTAATTTACCCCCTAAAGTTTTCCCCATCTTCCATTTTTCTTAGTTCTACTGATGGTACCATGATTGTGTCAGTCACCTAGTTGAATCATTGGAGTCATCATTGTCTCTTTCCCCTTTCATTCCTATATAACTAACAACTCCATAAGTTCTGTAGACACTCATCCTCCATGCTATCTTCTGAATCTGTGACTCTTTTTCATTTTGCATATTGTCTTTGTATCCGAAGTACTTCATATATTATCTGACACATAGGAGATGCTTAATAAAGGTTTGTTTATTGATTGATTCAGGAGCCATGATAGGTATTCACCTTCTCCCTAATTGAAAGTAACTCATACCTCCTAAAATCACTTGAAGTATTTTTTCTACATCTCTTTTTTCTAACCATTCCCCACCTTGGATCATTCTTTTGAAGCAAGTTTGTATCAACATTGTGTTTGTGTGTAACCATAATTCTTCCCAAGATTCCTATTTCCCTTTCCAGAGAGCTATTGTAGACAACAAATATTAAAAAAAAAAAGGAAAAAAATGCATAACTGATTGATATGTTGAAAAAGCAAAAAAAAAAAATGTTTAACATGCAATACTTGTAGATCTCTTACCTCTGCAAAAGGGTGGGATGGAAGTATAGTCTAATTATTTTAGGACGCAATTAGAGTTAAGTGATTTAACCCAAGACCACATGACTAATAAGTGTCTGAGGTCAGATTTGAACTGAAGTCCTCCCAACTAAAGGGCCAGTGCTCTATCCACTGTGTATTCACTACCTCAATATTTTTTCTACATACTTTTTTGTTATAATTTTGTAACATTCATCTTTTATTTGTGAGTGTTTGTGCATGTTGTTTCTTTCCATTTACATTGCTATAAATATTGTATATTGTTTTCTTGTCTCCTAACTTCACTGTTAGTTCATATTGTTTTCTTCATGGTACTCCATATTTATAACATTTATAATTTCTTACATCACAGTAATATTCTGTTATATTCATGTGCCACAATTTGTTTACTCATTCCCCAATCGATGGACATCTATTTCATCTTTAATTCTTTGCTATCATAAACAGTGCTGCTATAAATATTGCCATATATGTGGGAACTTTCTTCTTATCAATGGTCTCCTTGGAAGATATATTTTGTAATGGACTCTCTAGATCAAAAAATGGTTATGACAATTCACAACTCCACCAAAAGTGTACTAGTTCCTCCAGTAAAGATTCTTTCCATTTTTGTATCTTTAGCAATTAGTTACACATGACATTAAAACCTTAGGGTTGTTCTGATTTGCATAGATATGCTATTTATTTTTGTTGGTTTATTGTGTAGGCTAAAATTTGGATGAAATTATTCATTGCTTTAATTACTAGTAGCATTTTTCAACTTTTCATAGGATTTTTTAGGCAACTCATCATGTCAACAGCAAATGGGATAATTTTATATTCTTTTCACTTATCTGTATGTCTTTAATTTCTTTCTCTTCCTAACTGATACTGTTAACATTTCCAAAATTATATCAAATAATGTGGGAAGAATAGACATCTTTCCTTTACTCCTCTGTTTATTGGGAAAGTCTATTGTATCCCTATTACATATGCTGTAATATATGTAGATATAATATAATATATGTAGATAGATATATACTTTTATGATTTTAAAATGGTCTCCATATGCTTGTAATTTGTAGAGTTTCTTTTGCATAAATGGCTGTTGTACTTTCTCAAGGGCTTTTTATTTGTCTATTCATGTAATTACGTAGTTTGGGATGTTTTTGTCTTTAAAGTGATCAATTATGTTGATAGTTTCCTAATGTTAAACCATACTTGTATCCTTGGTAAAAATCCAATTTGATCATGATGAATGATATCTTGAATGAATCTCTGGAGTCTGACAAGTTTTATTTAAATTTTTTGTAATCAATATTCATTAATGATATTGATTTATAGCTTTTCTTCTATGCTTTATACTTCCCTGGTTTAGGTATTAGGACTAACTATATTTGTTTCATTAAATGAATCTGGTTGAGTGCTCTCTTTCTCAATTCTTGAGAACAATTTGCATTATAATGGTACTAATCATTCTTTAAAAGTTTAATAGAATTTTTCTATGAGTTCATCAGACCTAGGAGTTGTTTTGTTCATTTATTTGTTTTGTTCTTAATTTGATAGTCCCTGCTATATGCAAGGTTTCAAAAATAAAATGAAAAACAATCCCTGCCTTCCATCCCCAAAAGATAAGAATGTATGAAAGATTTGAATATATAAGGTCATGTCATAAAAGACTTAGAAGAACTAGGTTAGGTGCATGGCTGAGAGAATACTTAACCAAATATGAAATAGAAGATATGATGAAAGATAAAATAGAACATTTTGATTATGGGATATTTTAAATGATTTTCATAACCATAATCAAGACAACTAAGACAAAAAGAAGAATTAGTAGAAAATTTTTGTATTAAATATCTTTGATATATGCATTTGATATCCAATGTATAAAGAGCTATTATACATGTATGATTAACAACTATCCTTTTGATAGATAAAAGGTCATAGGATATAAATAAATAGTTTCCAAAAGAGGAATTGCAAATTATTAAGCACTGAATGATAGAATGTTCCACATTAATATTAAAAGAAATGTAAATCAAAATATTTCTGACATTTTATCTTATATTAACAAATTGGAATAAATAACAAAAGATGAAAATAGTTAACTTCAGTGGCACAGTGGAAAACAGGCATGCTGATACCCTGTTAGTGGAATTGTGAATAAGCTCAACTATTCTGGAAAGCAAGTGGGAATAGTGCTAAAATGGTTATTAAAATGTTCATAGAGTTTAAGCCAGAGATCTTACAATTAGGCATACCTACTAGGGAGAATGGATAGAAATAAATGTTCTATATATACCAGAATATTGACAGCAATACTTTTTGATAGCAAAAAATATTTGAAATAAATTACATGTGCATTGAGTGGGGAATGCCTAAACAAAAAGGATTGCATGCATATACGTGAATATTACCATACCACAACAGTGAACATGTTTCAGAAAACTATAGAAAGACTTATGTGAACTATTGCACAGTAAAGTAAGAAGAATTTGGAAAATAGTATCCTCAATGTCTACAAGTTAAGTGGAATAATAAATCTTTGATTTATAATGAACAATTTTGATCCCAGAGCAGAATTGAGAAAATTTGCTTTATTGAAGAGAAAGTTAAGTTTCAGGTATGGAACACTGTGTGTATTGTATGATAAAATCAATATGTCCTTTGATTTTGTTGAACTCTTTTTTTAAAGATTTTTTTTCTAAGTCATTAAAAAAGATGACTCTGGGAAGGAGGAATATTCAGAAATTAATATGATCTAGCAGCAAATGGTATTGATATTTTTTAGAGAGAATTTTAAAAAGTCTTTGGTTTCAGAAACTTAACAATTGAAGAGTGACTAAAACCACATATAAACTTTAGCTAAGTCAGTAGGAGAGGATGTGAAAGGACATTGATTACTTTTAAGGCCAGGAAAATTTTCCCATAGCAGGCAGAACCCAAACTCAGACTAGGATTCTGGGAAGTAAAAACAAGGTGGAAGCATAGCCCACTTAGCAACTTATGCTGGAATATATACATATATACATGTATACATGTATATATATATATATATATATATATATATATATATATATATATACACATCTGTAACATATGCATGTATATATGTGTATGTACACACATATATACAAATATCCATGCAAGCAAATGCATATATATATATACATATATATATATTTTTTTTTGTAAGTATATACACAGAGAGACTTAAGCAAATAAATAAGACAGAATCTGAAGCATGCTGGTACATGTTTAACAACCAGCTCTCTAAAAGAAAAAAAGATTAGGTATGACATGCTTTTGCATTTAATCTCCATTGTTAACATTTTCTCCATTATTTTCTTAAGTCTAGAAAGTCAAAATAATACATAAAACCTTAATTTGTAGCACTAGCCAATTTCTGAGGTATAAATGCTTACACTGAAAATTTAATAATCGGCTTTAGGATAGCCTGTAGGAGCTACTTCTACTATATTCCTGGATTGAATACTAGATTTGAGAAACAAAAAGTAGAATTATTTTATTAGAATATGGAATATAAAATGCACGAAGGAATACAGTATGACATAAGCTTGAAAAGGTAGATCAGAGCAAGATTTTATAGTTTTACTGTAAACACCAATCTATGGATCTTATATTTTATGCTAGAGGCAATAAGAACCACCATCCAACATATTTTCAAATTCCCTGGTCTGTGTATCAGATTCCCACTTCTTATGGTTCCAGACTTCCCCAGGCAGTTTCTACTACACACCGTAAATCCTTTCCATAAACTAACATCTAGATGGAGAATGTGTTGTGTGCACAAAAGTGCTGAGGATAAAATTTAAAAAAAAAAAACCAAGGAGCTTACAAATTAAAGGGGGCAAAACAATACATAAAATGAGGCTGAAAGTGGGGAAGAGAGCCAGAAGAAGGTACCTGTTGCGGGAGGAGCAGGATATAATGATGATGGTGATCTCTAAGTCAATCACATTAGCCAGCAGATGAGATGGCTGGGATTTTGAACCCTCTATAAAGAGAGGATGTGTGAGGAGTTTTGTTTTTTTTTGTTTTTTTTTTTCCCCTCCACCCTCCAATCAGAGGGGCAGAAGCTAGTGAGGCTATTGATGAGGTACCAGTAGCAAGAAATTTCCATATTGCCATTTCCTGGGCCAGACATTATGAAGATGATTGGAGTTAAAACCAAGCAGAGCAGATGGTGGCAAATGAATGTGTCCCATTAACTCATGTGATCAGACCCTTCGGTATCAGTCAAAAAGCATTTATTAAGCCCTTACTTTGTATCAGTCACTGTGCTGAGATTTAAGCAGCCTAGTTTGTGGTCTGAACATAAAGAAGGAGTAAAGAGAGTGGGAATTTAAGAGCATTAGAGTATTTCTACCATTAGAAGGCCCAGAACCTGTCATTGGGGAATTCATTTTTTAGCTTATAGAAAAACTTCTCCTTGGCTACTGTACAATTAAGCATACAGCGGTGACTGTGGGCTCATTTTTCTCCAAAGGTGGTTGGGCATATGCTGGCTGCAGCAGAGAATCTGGATGACAGCCCATCGATGCTCTCTCTTTTTTATCTCTCCAGAGCCCACATTGCTGTTCCCTCTTATAAGAGCAGAGAATAATCCATCACAATGTTCTTTCCAAAATAGTGAGTCAAAGGAGATTTGAATAGAGTTGAAAGATACTTGAGATGTCATTGTATAGTATCAATCAATCAATAGACATTTATTAAGCACCTACTATGTACCAGGCCCTGTGCTATACACTAGTAGAGTGGAGACTTAGGTTTTAATTATTATACTACCGGAGATTAACTATATGATTTTAGAAAAAAATCATTCATTTAATTTTCTTAGCTAAGAAAATTTCATTATCTATAAATGAGTAGGTTGGAAAATGATCACTAAAATACTTTCTAACTCTAAAATGTGATAGTTTTTACTATAGAATTATTTATGTTTTACCAAAAAAAATTCTACTAATATAAGTTGCATTTTTTAAAAAGCCAAACTATCTTAAAATAGGGAAATTGTGTTTTAAGAATAAAAGTAAAAATGGTTTGTTAAGAAGCCTGAAGAAGAGACTTAGGATTAACATATTTATATGAGGAAGAACATAATTTTGTTTTCACAATTTCAATTTTATTGAAAGTATTTTCAAGCTATTCAAAACTGGAATAAGTTTGAGTTTAATATCTGCCTTCTAAATAAATGCTAACACCTGACTTCTTGGTATTTTGATTTTTTTTTCCTTCAAAAAAGTTTGTGTTCCTTTTAAACATGACATTTATTCTTCTTGTGTATTATTACTCAAGACCAAACCCCAACTAATTTCTGCATTAGTTGGATAATCTTAATGTTATCACAGTCTAGATAATGTTGAAGTTTTTGAGATACCAAAGGGATTTGATCATTAACTGAGCTTAGAGGTATTAGCCACATACGTGACTAATCTTTAATAATGCTCTTCAATAATGATAATTCTATGATAACAAGATTTCAAATTTCAAGCTTTAAAATGAGTGAGAGATTATACTTTATAACATTTTTTTGTTTTGGATCCCTTTGGAAATCTATCTGGTAAAACCAATGGACTCTCTCTCAGAATGATGTTTTTAAAGTCATAAAATCAAACACAGAGGACTGACTACAAAGAAAATCAACTATGTTGAAATAGTTTTCAAAGTATTTTTTTTAAATCATAGACTCCAAATTAAGAACCACTACTATATGGTAATAAGTATATTAGTGTCCTAAATACAAGAAAACTATATTCAATTCCACAAATATTTGACTGCCTAGTGTTTCCAAACTTGGTTAGGAACTGAAAGGCAAAGTAGAGAAAGACAAAATGTCCTTGCCCTGAAACAGATTGAATAAGTTATCAAATTGTGTAGATTTTTACAATGATGTGTGAATAACTATTGGAACATTTTTATTTTTATATAAAAATCATACATATCTATATCATCTCTCTATGTAAATTATAAAAATAGTTTTAAAACAGCAAATAGTTAAATAAAAAAAAACTTTTCTTTTTGAATTAAAAAAAATCACAAACTAGGGGAAGTAATGTGATTCACAAGAAAGAATTCTGAACTTGAAGGCTCGGGACCAGGGTTCAAATCTTAGTTCTAATACTTGAGTGATTTTAGGCAAGTAATTTAACCTCTCTGTACTTTGGTTTCGTCATCTATTAAATGAAGGGATTGGACTAGTTGAACCTTTCCAGTGTTGAACCTATGATGTTGATAATGTTCTAGATTGGTGTGTGTGTGTGTGTGTGTGTGTGTGTGTGTGTGTGTGTGTATAAAATTTGTGACAATTAACAGAGACCTTAGAACTCATTTAGTCCAATTCCTTCTTTGTTTAGGTAAGGCAACTGAGACACAGAAAGAGTTTAAATTACTTGTCCAACTTTATCCAAGGATTATGTGACAGAATTGGGATCTTAATCCAGTCCAGTTTTTGTTTTGTTTTGTTTTTGATTGGTTAATTGGTCATTTACCCACTATATCACATTCAAAGGGTTTTTGTTTTGTTTTCTTTTTGATTGCTTGGTTATTTACCCACTATATCACATGATTTCCTTCCTAGGTTTCATGAGCCAGCTTGGATAGAGAGTTAATTCATATCGATAGATAGATAGATAGATAGATATAGATATAGATATAGATAGATATAGATATATATAGATATATATATACATATCTACATATATATACATAGACACATAAATACAGATATCCTTTGATGATTACAGAGCCCATATTTTGGGATTATATCAACACAAAACTATGGTTTAAAAAGATGCTGAGTACAGGATGAGGGTCCCATGCGGTCAATCTATATTCTTTCCCATGACATTTTGGCATCCCTCTTGGTGTGTGACCAGCCAATCCTTGGACTCTTTCCCATGCACCAGGGTGTTGGGCACCCCTACAAGGCTACCAATTGTGACTGTACCATTGAAGTGTAGTTTTTGGTCATCTTGGATTGGTTACCTTTTTTTCTCCATTGACTATGTCCCTAATGTCGTTTATTAAAACTAGCCATGCAGTGCACTGTTATTCCCCCTGCTTGCATTCATGAATGGACTGGTTCTCAGTATGAACAACCATGTGGAGATCAATAGTCAGACTCATAGTTGGGACAAAAAAAGTCAATGCTTCAGTGCACGGCATTCAACTCTGTTTAAGAGTCTTATCATTAAGGCAGCAGCAGGCATTCATAAACCAAGCTTGCTGTCTGCACTGGACAAGCATGATTAAAATAATCATCCATCAGGCTCTGTCTTATAAATGTTTTCCTCTGACTTTTGGCAGGATCACCAACCTAAGCATATGCCAGCTTAGATGGGAACATTGATGCCAGCAATTTAAGGATTTTTGCCTCTGACTGCACTGGTGAGTAAGATCTGGAGATGTGGCGAGGAGAATATTAAAATATTATTGTCATCAGCCATATTGCACTAAAGAAGATCTTCTAGAGGAGGGAGCATAATTCTCCTTTGACTACTTTGAGGTCTTCATCCAATTGTCTCATAGGTCATAATACATAGGGGACAGATCTACAATATATAAACATTAAATCCTGTGTTTGGGTAATAGTTTTGAAAAAGAGGAACACAAAATGAGGATTAGACTTCTTTATTTCTGTACTGTGAAAAGAGTGTGGGGTAGAATGCAGGTAAAGAAGATGGTTCCTTTTGTGACAATGAAGCTGTTTTCTTTTCAGAAGAAATTTAATTATTGGAGCATCAAGAGTCATATGACGTGGTATCCTTGGGGAAAAAAGAGAGGGGAAAAGAAAGAGAAAGTCTCAATTCCATAGAGGCAGAATTAGACAGGCATGAAAATTAATATGAGTCCAAAAGCCCAAAACCTAAAAGAAGTCAGGCTTCGGTCAATTAAAGGTTTTAATTGAATGAATTAAGAATGCATGCCCCTGCTGCCACTTTACCTTTACTGACCTTTGGAGGCTTGCTGTCAGCAGATGCTCATCATGGTGCAATCATTTCATGGTTTGGGCTACATTGCTGAAAATATTGTAGTGTGGATGGACTAATGTTACGTGGTCAGAGTGTCCTGCCGAAGAAGTGATTAAAATGATGTCTGTCTGTTAGCTGAGATGGGCCATTTAAATAGCTAGGCCAGATTGTTCTGATCCACAAGTGGCTTCTTGGATACCCAGAGGGTCCATTGTGGCTAAATAGAGACCTGGCTTCCAGTCCATCATAACCCCCTTTCTAGACATGGATCTTCCCAGAATAAGAGAATCTGATGAAAACCCATCTACTTTTCTGTAGGCTGGAGTGGCCATGTCTGTTCTGTCTGGTATCTCTGGTTCTCCACCACCAAGTTTGTCAGAGTAGAAAAGTTCATGGCCAGTGTATATGTAGCTTCGCGCATTGTGTTTGCCCATGGTAGTGCTGACTAGATGTGACCTGTGTCTCTATTAATTCTCTAAAGGCCTATTTAGGTAATTTCAATATTAATATTTACTTTTGTAAGTACATTGGCCTTAAATTGCCATGCCTCTTTATCTAGTCGTATTATTATACTTTGCTTTTCATATAACAGCGTAGGTTCTCAAAATCCATTTATGGAACAATGGGAGAGTGATTGCGAAATAGCTTGGAAGATGCATTAACTGAGCTGATACCTGGAGCTGACTACACAATTCTGTGCCTTTTTACATAAGAAATCAAATGAAAGTACCCCTTATTTTTTCCTTTTTATTTGACTATTGCAATCCCTATTGATAATTAAATCACTTTGCACTTCAGTAACACTTTTCATTTCATGATTTAAATGGGCTTTCCAAACACTTAAGCCTTACCATAGTTCAGTTGGATGAGTCCTAGTTTCTGATGTGTAAATTGAAGCACAAGGAATCAACTATTAGCTCACAGAGCCATTAAATCACTGCTGTAAAAAGGACTGGAAAGAAATGGGGGAAGAGCTTATCTAGACTCTCAAAAAGGCAGCATCCTGTTTCTGTGAAGAGGGAGTGTGGTCTGGAGAAAGCAACCTTCATTTGCCTCCAAGCATAGCATTAGAATCCCAAGGAAAGTTTTCAGCCTATAGCTCATTTCTTTTTTATCCATCGTCTGTTGATATCCAAATTATGCTTTCATTAGCAGTCCTGGGAAAATGCCAGCTAACCCTGATAGATAGTGCTAAGACAGTTTGCATTGTTTGAGAGGATGAGGGGAGATTGCCCTAGAATAAATACTAGCATTATTAATCCTAGATCTAGCCAGTGTCTAGAATCCTGCTATATAGCACTGTGCCATGCCCAACAATTAGCCAGGTTCTTTTGGTGGTGAAATAGGATCAGGGACATAGGAAAAAACATGCCGGGTTTGGCATTAAGAAGTCATGAATTCAGATCTTGCCTGGAATCCATATTAGCTGCATAATCATGGGAAAGTTATTTAACTTTTCTAAATGTCATTTTCCTCACTCTTAAAATGATGAGACTATATAACACCTACTTCATTGGGTTGTTATGAGACTCAAAGGAAATAATGATAATAATTAATAATAACAACATGTTTATTTGCTACTTTAAGATTTGAAAAGTGCTTTGCAAATATTAACTCATTTTATTCTTATAACAATCCTGTAAGATATTTGCTATTATTATCCCCATTTTACAGAAGAGGAAACTAAAGCAGATAGCAATCAAATAATTTGCCCAAGGACATGGAGCTATAAGTATTCAAGGTCAGTTTAAAACTGAATCTTTTTTGACATAGGTTCAGCACTCTATGCACTATGCTACCTAATTGACTTAGGAAATCATATCTATGGAATATTTTGAAAACATTAAAGCACTCTATATAAATATCAGTTATTACATAAGAAATAGAACCAGACTGGCAATCAGGAAAGCTTAAATTAGAGTGCCGTGACTATTACACTTAGTTGGGATATAATCACAAGCAAATCATTTAACTTCTCTGAGTCTCGATTTTCTTATCTGTAAAATGGGTGTAATAACCATACCAAAGACTGTAGTAAGGCTCAAATGAAATTAAACATGTAAAATATATTGAAACATTTAACATGTTATGAGAATTTCAGTTACTGTCATAGAAGAAAGAACACTAGCCTGGGAGCAAGGAGTCCTTTGTTCTCATCTAAGATCTACTGCTGCTAATTATTCATATGAAGCAGTTTACTGTCTTGTCTGTAAATTGGGGGTTGTAATACCTATCTACTTATATCTTGGGACTATTTTGAGGATAAAATAAATGATAAAAATGAATGCACTTTTTAGTATTTACCATAAGACTTTATTACAAAAACAAAAATCAAGTGAAACATTTAAAAATCCAAAAATGTATAGAGGAAATTAATGTTATGATCCAGGAAGAAAAAGGAACAGATCTGGGTTTGTTTTGTTTTGTTTTGGGGGGAAAGGGTTGATATTTTGATTTGGTTTTGCTTTTGTTTTTATTTGTTGTTTTGGGGCTTGGGGATTGTTTTGGGTTTTTTGGTATTGTTTTTTATTTGTTGATGTTTTTAGGCAGGGGAAAAAGAAAATGTATTTTCTCCATCCTCTCAAAGGTTAAGGGTCTGCATCCAAAATTTGCAGAGTAAAGTTGTGTTATGAAAGACAGGAATATTGATGCTTTAATATTAGAGTTTGACTGCTCTGAGAAGGCATTTTAGGAGAAAACCCTGTGTAAATTCATGTGTCCTCAAAAGGAAGGGAAACTTCCAGGGAAGCTATGTCCTGATTCATCCAGTTAGGCTCATTTTACATGGAAAATACACATAAATTGAATGAGGACTTGTTCCTGACCTAGTGCTTGAAGACTTTCTATTAAGCTGGTAGTAGGACCTTAATCAGCTCACATCTAAATCTAGGAAGAATTCAGTTGAGAAGAGACATAAGGAAGCCCAGTGTGGAGGACAGCTCCTCTGTAGGTGTAGTCGCACCTGAAAGAAGTGGACTGAGCCCAAAGAGTTCATCCTATAAGCCTGAGAGAGCTGTCCTCAGGAGCAAGGCCCTGGGGCCTCCTCTGGCCAAGGGCTATGGTACAGGAGGCACCAGGTTATTGGTAAGTAAAGTATAGGAGAGAAAAGCAGCCCATCACCCAGAGGATGATGCCTTAACACAAAGCCTCCTTGGCCCCCGGTGCTAACTGATGGCTTTGGTAACTGGTCACTCAGGGCAGGTCTCTGTTTTATGGTGGTTTGGAAAGGAAGGCAAGATGGCAATGGACTGGAAGAAGAGAATTTGACAGCAGTAAGGAACCCTGAAAAGATCCATTTGGAAGGAGAGACACAAAGGAAGAAACAGGACCCTGGAGAGAAGCATTAACATAAAACCAGCCTTCTCCAGCTTCCCTGGTAGTTTTCAGATTCAGTCATTGTGCTGAATATTTTCTGCTCTTCTTTCTGCCCCTTATCCTTCCTTGTTGCCTTTCTTTTCTCCTTCACACCTGAGAAAGTCTTTTTTGTTGCTTACAATTCATGGTGTTTTTTTTTTTTTTAAGCTATTGACCCACAGCTCTCTGCTACCATAAATCCTGCTTTAAACTATTTGATCCACAAGACAAATACATCCCCACCACCCAGAGTTTACTCTCTGACTCCGTTTCATTACAGACCATGTAGACAATCAATATGGAGTAAGGGAAAATGTCTTGGGTCAGAAAGCACAGTATGCTTGAATATACTGGACTTTTGTAGACAAAGCTTCAATTGTCTGCAGGACTCACTGGTCAGATTGCCCTGGAATGAAAAGCTGTGATACAGAAATAAGTGGCCAAACTGATAAGCAGGAATTGTAATAAGTGAACACAACTGGAAACATCCTGAAGAACCTCAGATCCAAGGCACTGATGTTATAAGAAATCACAGATAGAGCACAGTGCCATGGAATGAATGGAATTAAATATAGATTATCAGAGTAATGGCTTGATGTAATGGGTCATAAAAACATCTTGTGGGTCAAAGGATGGGAGAGGCGAATTCACTTAAAGCATGAAAAACTGAAATATCCCTTTTGTGTTACTTAAATCCTTAATTCCTGGGGATCTGGGCTCTTACTGGTGGTTTTTTGCCCATTTTATCATGAACAAAGAAATTGCTCCACTTTCCAGCATTTCCAGTCTGTCCTGCCTGCTCTGTGGTCATCCTTCTCATCGCTCTCTTGCCAGAATCCGTTTGTACCCCTGGGAATCTGGAGTCTGATTAGGGAGATTTGTCTTCATCTTGCCTGGAACTAAGATATAGCATTTTCCTGAACATTCCAAAACATGACACAATGTGTATGACCCTATATTTCCCTACCTTCATATCTATTTTATGCATTGTCTTCTTTTATTAGATACAAACTCCTTGAGGTCAGGGACCTTTCAGGGGTTTTGCATTTATTTTCTGGCACTTAGCAAAGTGCCTGATATTTTTTCCCACCATGCTTTTTTTTTTTAAATTAATTTATGTACCCTTTTGATCTTTAAGTCAGACAGTCGGCCTACATAAAGTTGGCTTACCAAAAGAACAGGTCAGCATTATATAAATTTTATGCCTAAGTTGTTCTTTCACCCAGGGCAACTGTCAGTGGCTGCTACCAACTACTTTTGTGGCCAGTGAGATATCTGAGCAGATTGTAGCAACAGTACACAGAAAACAGAGGGAGGGGGGCAGTTGTATAATAGGCAGAGGGACAGTTTGTTCCACAGATACCTCCCTGAACCAATGTAATAATTAGAAGGAATAAAATAGACACACACAAAAAAATGCCATGATGATAGGATTGAAAGATAGGGTCAAGAAGGGAATGGCCATAGAAATCACTGGATCATTAGAAGGAAGCACCCCTACTTTAGTACAATAAAATATAATGCCCACAAAAGATAAGGGTGATCTTGTGGAAAAGGAATAACATTGGTTCTGCTTGATCTCAAAGGACAGAACTAGGAACAATTTAAACTTTATATAAAGACAAATTTAAAAGAGACAAAAAGAGACACATGATATGAAGAGAAAATCACTAATATTTAGGACCAGTCAAAAGTAAAATGAGCTCTCTAGGGAGGATCTTAACAGAAAGACTGAACACTCAGGAACAGTGTAAAGGTTTAGTCATCTAGGTTTAGGGCCTCTGAAGGCCCTCCCAACTCACTGAATCTGCAGGGAAAAGCAATGTTAGACAAAAGGAACCTATGGCAAGTTTTATTCTCCTAACTGACCTCCAATTATATATTTTAGGAAACTATACAGCCAAACACAAAGGAATTCAACTTGATTGGAATCACAGAATAATCTTTACAGTGGAAGTCTCTGGCCTGAGAATCTCAACTTCAGAATGGCATTTTCCCTTCCTTTCATCTGTCATTATCATAAACTTTGAGGATGATCAGAGCAATACTCGAGTAAAAACAGAGCTTAGACCATAGGCTTATCTAATGCAGTCCCATCTATCATTCAGAAATTTTGGGTGCAATAAAGTCAAAACTGAATTTTCTTATCTTATTATCAAGTTTTGCATCTGACAAATGTCATTAGAGCACAGTGACTTATGGAAAATTGGACATATTGAGAGCTTTTGATGAAAGGCAATCTTTCCATCAGGGGAAAGAGTCTACTGAACTTAGAGAAGAGGAGACATTGCTTTAAATAATAAGATGTCTCTGTCAGAGGTCCATGAAAAATCTAATTAAGTGCTTAATGGCTTGTTCTAAAAGACCATTGTAAAGATGGATGCAACATACTTCTGGTAAACTTTTTAAAAGTCTAAAATTTATTATTGTTTGTTGTGGGATGTAACCTTAAGAGACAGTGAATTCAGTTAGACTGACATACTCTGGCTCATCTACTTATTATGGCTCATCTACTTATTGTGGTGTGACTAAAGATTGCTACATCGTCAACATTCTGATTTCACTCACTATGTGACACTGAGCAAGTCGTTTCTCTTGTGGATCTAATTTCCTCATCAATAAAATAAGGAGATTAGATTATATGATGTAATAGGTCCCTCTAACATTCTGTGTTTTTTTTTTCAACTTTGCTTGTCTTTATTAGATAATTCTTCAACTTTTTCACTTCACTTTTCCTATAACATTCTGTGTTTGTAGAATGAATGCCTCACTAAAGGTGAAACACATGCCCCACTGTCTAGCTCAGCCATAACTGTAGATCCCATGATTTTACTATAAAAATAGCTGACCCATATACAGTATTTATATATTTATAAATTCTCTTTGCCACATTGTGAGATAGGTAATGTATATATTATTATCATTTTGAAGCTGAGGAAATGGAAGCTCAGCGGGATGTATTTAATTCCTCAAAAGAATAAACTGACTTCCTCAAAATTCATATATTTAGTAAAGTGGCAGAGCCTCTGTTCAAATACCAGCTCCTGTGGATACATAGGATCTTGTGACTATCAAATTAGTGAAAAAGGCAAGTTAAAATAGCACGGTGTATTAGATAGTTTGAAAATATGGGTTCAAATTCTGTCTCAGATACTTCAGAGGAGAATTGTGTGATTTCAGGACCTCAGTTTCTTTAGATATAGAATGAAAGTAATAATTCCAGCACTACTGACCTGGCAAAACTAGTTATAAGGAAAACACTTTGAAAACTTCAAAGATATTGCATGTGTATACATATATGGTATGCATGTATTGTATGTACATGTATAAATAAATATATGCATATAAACAGACTATGTAAGTGTGCATGTATGTATGTGTGTAAATGTGTGTGTGAAGCTAGATATGTATATGTGTATATTCTTTCATTTCATTTGTGCCTGACTCTTTGTAATTTGGGGTTTACTTAACTAAGTTATTAGAGAAGTTTTCCTTTTTTTTTCTTTCAGTTCATTTTACAGATGAGGAAACTGAGGCAAACAGAGTTAATTGGCTTATCCAAGTCATACAGCCTGTAAGTGTCTGAGGCCAGATTTAAACTGAGATCTTCCTGACTTCAGACCTCAACACTATCCACCATTGTATCACCTCACTGCTCCAAATATGTTTAATCTATAGCTAACTAGACAGACAGATATGCACTTGGGTGTCACAAAATTCTAAGAGTCCTAGACTTGTAGTAAGGAATAAGGAAGGAAGAAATAAAACCAATTTTTAATCATCTACTTGCCAGACACTTTGCTAAGTACTTTGCAAATATTATTTCATTTGATCCTTACTATGACCCAGTGGTGGGGGGGTAGGAATTATTATTATCCTTGTTTAATGGTAGTTTAAATTGAGACAGAAAGAGGCTAAAAGACTCAGTATAATTTCTGAGGCAGGAATTGAGCTTATCTTCTTGATTTTAGGCCAGAAGGCTCTATCCACCAAGTTACCCAGCTGCCACATATATGAGTACATATATAATGGACAACTAGATGGCACAACTAGGTGAATAGAGAGCTGAGACCTGGAGTCAGAAAGTCTCATCCTCATGAGTTCAAATCTGGTCTCAGATACTTACTGGCTATGTATTCCTGGGCAAGACAATTTCTGTTTGCCTTAGTTCCCTGGAGAGGGAAATGACGAGCCTCTCCAGTATTTTGTCAAGAAAATCCCAAATGGAATTATGAAGAGTCAGATATAATTTCAAAGCAATTGAACAATGATAAATAAAAAATGAAACCACCCCATATTTAGCCTTTCTGTTTACATAGTACTAAAAATAATGAATAAAGGAAAAGCAGGAGGGAAAAATATTGCTAAGGGAGAGAAAATTGATAAGACCATAAAGATCAATTAATTCAATCCATTCATTTACTAGATGACAAAACCAAGATTATTTAAGTAATTTACAAAAGTTACATAGCCAGCAAACCATTTATTAAATAAATATTTTATAAATTAAATTAATGATCTTCAAAACTTAACATTAATTATTTCCACTATTTTTTTGCTGTAGAACTCAATCAACTAGCATGACTGAAAAAATAATAATTCATTACAATAAAACCAGTGGTTTCCATGCCAATATTAAGTCAAATATTATTCTCTCAAGACATTTGTCTCTGCATCATGTACACAGAGGTTTGATTCTGTTTTGATTTTGCTGAAAGACAGTGGTTTCATTGACCACTTCATTATTCTTGGGCTGACAGTAATAAACTCAAATTGCAAGGTAAAAAGACCCATTTGTTTCTATTTCTTGATTAAGGAAAACCAAAATCCATTGGCAAATGAAAATAATTGAAATTTATAGAGAGCTTTTATATGTTATCTCATTTGAACCTCATAACATGCCATGAGGCAAGTAATAAACATATTTTGTTGCTATCTTAATGAGAAGAAAAATTATATTCATTGGAAAGAAGTGACTTGCCCATTGTCATGGAAATATCAGAGAAAGTGTTAGATGTGAGACTTGAACCCAACTCTCTCTGATTACTAGTCCAATATTCTGAATCCATGTTTTCCTGACTTCAAATTCAGCACCATAATGCCTCTCAATAAGCTTTACATCTTTTAACATCATATTTAATACTATTTGAAATTCATAGAAGGATTGGGCTCTTTAACTTACTTAACTGAATGGTAATCAAATCTAAAATTCCTGTTGCTTAAGTGACAAAATATGTACAATGAATCTCCTTACAGAAAAGACAGGCTTAACAGATAAGGTTTCAAGCTCAATTTCTTTATTGTTACTAATTAAAAAACAATAATTAGGTATTCTATGTCACTAAAACAGGAGAGAATGAAGGAGCATGTTCTTCCTGACTAAATTTCTTTGGTCATCTCTTCACACTCCATTTCAGCCTTTATCCAACTTTTGTATTCGCACTTTATTGTATTTTCTGGAGGCAAGAGGAGACTTCAATAAGGATGTGATGAATGTCCATATTAAATTAGATCTCCCTCTTTTTTAATTAAGTTCATCTAAATTTAATTTTGTAATTTTACTTCAGTAAACCCATCTGACTCCAGATGTTGGATGTGCTCTTTCCTATTTCTGCTCCCACATAATTGTACCTGTAAAAGATTTATGACTTCAAGAGACATTCCAGAGCCCTTTAGTACATTTTCAGCATATGCCTCATGGATGACTAGTAACATGAGCAATTAACATCCTAAAATGTTCTTCTGCTCCCAAGAATACTTTTAATGGGATAAGTTATTTTTATTAGCTTGAACTTTAAACAAATAATCATCTTAAAGGAAACCTTATCATCAAAATAACTCAATTGAAACAGTGGGCCAACCCTCAAAGGAAATTCTTAAAAGCATAAACTAAGATCCTGGGGCCAGAAGAGATTTTTTAACAAAGACATATAATAAAGATGAAAAATGGGCTTTCATTAAAGTGAAAGCTGGAAGCAGTATTCATGTCAAATCTAGTTGGTTGCAAGTTAGATAACAACACTTGTATCATAATGGACAGTATTGTGGAGGATCACCAGCTTAGATGAGTGTTGTTAACTCTGCTGTTAACACAATATGAAATAATAAAAAGTGATTGAACTATCACTAAAGTAATGCCCACATTGTAGAACATCCACCGAAGCAAGATGGTCCTTTTCAAGAGAGAACTACAATAAACTAGGTCTCAGTTTGTGCAAATGAATCCTCTGAAGTGATTGAATTATTCCAATATATACTGAATATGTCCATTAGTTTAAAACCAAATAATGTGCTTGCATGTAATTTAATTTTAAATATTTGAATTTGAACAACGTGACCACTTCTTTGAATTTTCTCCCTACTAACTGGGACCTAGCTTTAAAAGGCATGTCAAAAAATTACTGCTCTAAAATTCTGTGACCTCTTATCTCTCCTATAGATCATTTTTGTTTTGTAATTAAGAAGTGATAAGGGAGCAGAATCAGGAATACATTGTATACAATAACAGCAAAAATGTCTGTTGATCAACTATGAAAGACTTACTTCTTCTCAGTGGTTCAGTGATTCAAAGCGATCTCAATAGACTTTGGACAGAAAAATGCCACCTACATCCAGAAAAAGAACTAAGCTGAAAGTAAATTAACACATGTTATGTTCACTTCTGTTTCTGTTTTTTTCCTCTCTCCAATAGCTTTTCCCTTTTGCTCTGATTTTTCTCTCCCAACATGATTCATAAAGCAATGTGTGTTAATTTTTTTTTAAAAAAAATAAATAAGAGGACAAGGTAGGAGGGTGATTCTGAGTATTTGCCTTGGGAGCCCAAATTTCAATCTTATTGCATTGATTAAAAAAAATTCTTTCAATCATTTCCCATCATGCTTTCTTGACCACAAAAATTGCTGATAAATTGTCTCCCTTGTCACAAGAATTATTTGAAATCCTACAATTGTTCTGGTTCTGCCTTCTTGCATCCTTAGTCAAAGCATATCTAATAGAATATTTGATAGTACACCTGGGACCCTACCTAATGAAACCCTGGTCCTCATCAAAGAAAATATACTACAATTAAACCTTTAGATGGCATGATAAAGAAAAACGACAAGTACAAGTCCAAAGGAAAACAGAATCAATTCTTTTCCTCAAGTGAGAAATTAGACTTCATGTTTTTGATATACTGTGTTTTGTCTTGATGTATTTGAAATATTCACCATTGTAGTAAACAAATTAGTCTATAGATTTTTTTTCTCAAGACTTAAGATTTCCAGGAAGCAAGTTCTATTTTTATATTCTCAGTTTTATTCTACCTTAGCTTGGTGGTTTTGCTCTGTTTAGTTTAGATTTCTAAAAATACCGTCTTGGTTAGTATTGCTGTCCCAAAGTTCTTTTCTTTCCTAGACTTTGAAATATGAATTTAAAATGTTTTTAAGTTCATTTTTGTCTTTAAGGCTATCTCTGTTAAATATTGATAAATTTAAAAAAAAACCTCACAATTCAGTTTTGATGGAACAAAAGAAACATGAAAATGTGACTCAAAATGCATTACTAGTATGCTTATATTTTTAACATGGAATATTAGAAGAGGCCTCCCAAAAGAAAACAAAATCCAAATTACCAAATGACACATTTTATATATCATTGTTAAATTGTCAAGATGCTTGATTTATTTACTGAGATGCTTACTGCATTGGTGTGTTTTTCTCAAAGATACTAAGGGAAAGTATTCCATCTAAACTCTAGACTGTAGAGAAAGCGTAATGACTGCCTACCAATACAGCTGAGCCCTGCTGGGTAATGGGGAAATGCCTATCTTGTAAATATAAAGGGGGAGGGGTATTTAGGAGACCCAGTGAGCTGCACATTATTGTTAAGATTGTAACTTTAAAAAAAAAGTGAAATGAGTTGAAAAGACAGGACATGCATTGGTTGTGGAAGAAATTCTGAAAATCATTTGTGAGACACAAAAATACATCTATAACAGACCTACACATTCCTAATTAGGTTTTGTGTCTGCCAATGAACCATTTTCTAACATCATTTTGGTTGGTTGATTCTCTGCCCCTCCAACCCATCCAGAAAGAAACACTCCTCGTGTATGTAGGTTAAAGAAATCTCTTTTCTCCTAGTTCTTGCCATATTGTCTCCCTAGAGGTAAACTCAGAGGAAGAAAAAAGCTTGTCCTAATGATGACAGCTCCTCTGCAGCCACTAGCTCTAGAACTTCTGAAATGACTTGTATTACTTTGTCCCTGTTTTATATTTACTTCTCTGTGTGCATGTGTTCCCCTGGGGAAATGTAAGCTCCCCACGGGCTTAATAAATGCTCATTAGATTTGAATTAGATTGGATTGGAGTGTTTACCTTAGAAAGTTGTTTGCTAACCTCTAAAATGTAGAAGCAATTACCACATTTCCTTTAGAATACACTGGAGTGTTTCTGACCTCCCCATTCTTTCTGGATTAGTGATATAGGGCAGTGATACCTAGAAAGTCTGGGGCCAAGAGATATGGAATAATCTCCCACTACAAGAAGTTTATACGAACCCAGTTTTTGAACTGCATATTGGAGAATTAGGCTTACAAACAACAGGATGTTTAAGACTAGCATCAGAAAGAATTAATTTTTCTATATAATGGTAGTTCCCATTGCGCCAAGAATTAGGTGCAAATGGAAAGATGAAATAGATACCAGCAAGCATTTTATTTCAATGGATTTTAACCATTCAGAATTTTCCTCTAATTGTTGAATTATTATCTTGCATAGAGACATGCCCAAGATCTTTTTCTGTATTATGAATACAATTTCTATACTTTCCAGTATGTAGCCTCAAACACACTATGTTTCCATCTCCAGCCACTGGACCTTTACCTAGGATGCTTCCCTTCTTCAGAATGTGCTTTGTTTTAACCCACAACTCTTAATATCCCTAACTTTCCTCAAGGTCTAGTTTATATGTCTTTTCTAATGGGAAACCTTTCCTGATCATCTTATTTCTTAGTATTCCCTTCTTCCTATTCAAATTTTCATATATATGTACATACACACATATATAATATAATGTATATCTATATGTGTGTATACAAAATACATGTGTAAACATAAATGGATTTGTATGTAGTATCTCTCCCACCCCCCAATAAATTGTAATCTCTTTCAGGGGAGATACTGGTTTTTTTGTTTGTTCCATCTTTATGGGGAGAAAGAAGGAAAGGAATAAGTATTTATAAAGTGCCTCTTATGTAGAGGTACTGTGCTAATATATCATATCTCAGCCCTGATCATTAATGACTGAAAAAATTGATTTATATTGATCTGACTCATTACTCCCCAGGTTTTAAAGAACGTAATCCTTAATTAAAGATTGATGATATCACTACAAAACCAATTACTGCATATACAGAAAGCTTTTTAACAATGTCTCCCAATATTTTATGGGCCGGACCATAGCAGAGTTAATCTACTCATTTTGGGTATCATAATTGTACAGATAGGCATGAAATTGTTTGAATCACAAGTAGCAACATCTAAAATAAAGATAGTTGAAATTATTGGATTTGTGGGTCTATCATTGAGAGTTTATTAATTCCATCTTGGCAGAAAGAGTAGGTCCATTATTGATAAGTTGATCTTATTTAACTTTTTGATGAAAAAGGATGGAAATTCTAAAAATAATACATAAGGATGATCTTTGGCCCATTTTATTGATACCTATTCTAACTTTTTAAAGCAAAACATTGATTGGTAAACATTACAATTAGGATAGAGACACTCCAATTTTTTCAAATACATGCAAATAAATACCACCCTGTAGCACTTTTATCCTAAGTGGAATCTAGTGGCAAGGAGAAACAATTTTCAATTTGTTTTTTAAATTTCTTAGATTTGTTGCAATTTTTTTTCTATGACCAGTTTCTTATCATTGTTGTAATAAACTATAATTTACATGCTTCTTTGCCAGAAGCAAGTGCTAATTCACAAATATTAAAAGAGCATTTTTTTCTTAAAACAAAATAATTATCATTTTTACCCTTAAGCTTCGAGTGGTAGATATGTCAATGCATTGATTAAACTGTTATAAAAATATTAATAAATACATGACCAAATAGGATGTAAAATGCTGGTGGGGAATAATGTAGTGTATCTGCATATTCTCCCTTAATCCCACTGGATTAATGCTCATTGTAAGTATTAGTCCAGTTTTATTAAATGTAAAACAGAGTAGATGTAATGCAAATGATTTTGAAAGAGAGAAGTGGAGACATAGGAACTGTTGGGAGTTTTGATCTTTTAATAAAGATGCTTTCCCAAAATGACTCATCCTGCTTTGATTTTAGTTTTTCTTCTTACAGAGATCCTTCTTCCTCTTGTCTTCTGAGTCAATAAACAATGGCAAAATGATTTTTTTCATGCTTCTGATAGGGAACTATCATTTTTTTATAAGAACAGATGCCTTCATTCTGATATTATTTCATAGCCATTGTTTCATGGAGATAAAAGAAATTTGGGACCAAAGGATTTAGTTACAATGACTCTTGCTTTGGTTTCTAGAATCCATACCCATAATTATAGAGATTCTAAAGTTTCTTCAGAGCTATGTCAGAGTTTGGATTGCAGGTAGCCCAGGAGCTGGACTGAGAATTAAATAGTGGTAGGAGAATGGACTTGATCACCTTTGGGGAAAAAGCACAGTACATTGAATAGCACACAAAAATTTCTCCCTGAAATGAGATTTATCTTCCCAGTTTTCTTTCTATGTGAAAAGATGTAGAGAATTCAAGATCCTCCTATGCCTCTTGTTTGTTTACAATAAAATTGAGTAAAAAAGAATATTTAGTCCAGTTACTGGCACATAGGAAGCACTTAATAAATGACTGGCCAATCCAGCAAGTTAAATGTCACCTTTTAGGTTGTCTCCTAATAAAGCATCTCTGGCCTCCTCACACTTTGCTATATATAGTGCCCTACCACTAAACCTTCATGATCTCTATACTTTTTTACTCACCATGCAGTTGAAGCCTTCTATATATGATTTTTCCCTATTAAAATGTGAGTTTCCTGAGAGCTGAGACTCACTGAAACCTAATTAGTATCCCTTACACATAGCACAGAGCTTCACAAATTGTTTATGCTTACTAATTTTTTTTGGTTAATTCATTCAATTATCCTCATGCATCTGTCAAAATTATCTGAGATTCCTTAAAAGACATAAAAATTAGGACAACCTTTTCAGTGAACTTCTGACTATTAATATCAAGTCAGGCCTAAAACAGGAAAATTTATACTTGTCAGAAACATTCACCATTGTGGAAGAGATCCAGTAAATAATCAATCAGTCAACATGTGTTTATTAAGTATAAACTGTATTCTAGTCATTGGATTAAATATTAGGGATTGGAAGAAAGGCAACAACACAGTCCCTGCTTAAAATATGCCACTCCAGACTGATCATAATCTGATCAGAACAGAGTTCAGCACTGTTAGCTTCCTAATTCAGGACATCATATCTCTCTTAAAGTAATCTAAAACACATCTGAATTCAGAAGGTAAATGATTTCCATCAGATTTAAAGTTGACTGTCTTGTACCTGACCAGAAATATGGAAATTTTGAAAGATAAATTTTGAGGTCATCTCTTGGCCTTTTCTTTGCTAAGGTAACTCCTCAGGATAGCCAAAAGATTCTGTTCCACCAATTTTCTCCAGCAGATTACTCCCTCTATAATCCCAACTTTTCCACTAACATTTTATTTTTGGGGGTCTGCTGAAGGATGAGGTAGGCAGGCAATAAACATATGTTATATGCTAAGTATGCACCAGGCACTATGCTAGCAGATTTATAAATACTATATCATTTGATCCTCACAACAACCCTGGGAGGTAGATGCTATTATTATCACCATTTTATAGTTGAGGAAATTGAGGCAGACAGGGGTTAAGTGCCTCGCTCAGACTTGCAAAGCTAGTAAATATCTGAGACTGGATTTAAACTCAGGTCTTCCTGACTTCAGCACTAGCACGGAATCCATTGTGTCCTCCAGTTGCCATTATTCTAACTACCTTTACTAAGTGCTTTCCTATAAACATGTCCGTGACTCCATAATCCTCAACAAAAACAACAATAAAATAAAATAAAACAAAACCTTCACTGGCTCCATCTATGCATTCATCCCACATCTCATATTCTGGCAGCTCAACTTGGGGTTTGTTTGCATTCTCTGGTTTATCCAGGGTCACACAGCTAGTAAGTGCCTGGGATTGAATTTGAATTCAGATCCTCTTATCTCTAGGCTGGTATAATCTCCACTGTGCCACCTAGCTGCCCCTACTAGTTTAACTTTTTGAGAAGACTGCTTGTAATCTGTAACTTCATTTTCTGTCATTCTCAACTCATCATTCAACCAAAATTACCTTTCTAAGGCTCCCAATGATGTCCCAATGGCCAAATCTAATACCTGAGATTCAAAGGGACTTTTCTTCAAATAACCTCATGATTCTCCTTATTTTTATTTTTTTTGAGCTCATGATTCTTAATGCCATATTTATTCATTCACTCAGTGGCAGCTGCTGACTGGGACTTGATTAATTATTCCAGGTCTTTTCTTTATCTCTCTCTCTCTGTCCGTCTCTCCATTTCTCTTTGTTTCTCTCTGTCACTGTCTGTCTCTCCATTTCTCTCTGTCTCTCTTGTCTGTCTCTCTCCATCTCTCTCTGTCTCCGTCTCTCTGTGTGTATGTTTCTGCTTATCTGTCTCTTTCCATTTCTCACTGTCTGTCTCTTTGTCTCTCTATTTCTGTTTCTCTCTCTCTCTCTGTCTCTGTATGTGTTTCTATGTGTGTCTATATGTGTGTCTCTCTGTCTCTATTCTCTCTGTCTCTGTGTCTGTCTCTGCTTATCTATCTGTCTCTCATATCACCAGGTTAGTATTATGTGTAGGCAAAGGGGGTGGTCACCTGGGAATTTCCTTCAAAGACTATCACAAAAGCCCTTACTTCCTTTTTTCTTCTTTCCCACTCTCTTCTTCCCCTAAACACATACACATACTCATTAGTCTGGCACAATAACTGAAATGCCTACCACTTTGGGTTGTCATTGAAAAAAAAGTCCCTGTAGAAATGCAATTATTTCTTAGAAGGGATTAATCAATTAATTCCTTTTAGCACATGAATTGGGTAGGACAGTTCATTTATTAGGTCAGCCATCACCTGGTGCAGAAAAGATTCTAAGGAAATGGGACTCAGGACAGATACGTTTTCATGGAGTTTAAAGAGAAAAAAAATCTAGGAAGTAAGATGCTTCAAGAAAAAATCAAATAGACATGTTCATTGCTCAATAAACCTTGAGTAGGTATGAGGTATGAAGAAATCTCAGGCTGCCCATGAAAGAGCAGTAAAATAGAAAAAGGAAATTCCTTTGGAAAGATGAAGATTGTTATGACAAGTTTTATCTGACTTTGAATTCTACTCATCACCCAACAATGATGAGTTAGGATGTATGACATATCGTTAGTATTCCCCAGAAAAAAGTCCAGAAGGACTGTGAGTGGAGAAGTATTTCCCTATCCCTCAAAGCATAGAATCAAAAAGAGTATGTGAAGAGTAACTAGGCTCCAGTAGTAAAAGAAAAATCAATCATTTACCTCCTCTGGTATTTTATGGAGGGTTTCTCTCCATGGCTTTCCATGAGTTCCAATTTTTATTATGTTATAGAGAAATGAGCTCGGTATTTTTGAGAAGATAGAGAGAAGATGTTTTCTCTACATTAGAACAGGTGACCCTGAGACACTGTGGATCGTCAAGTTTTATCCATCCTAATGCAAGCTACCAACTATAACTTATTTGATTTTGTGTTTGCAATGACTCAAGCAGCAGATATTTAGTACTTTTGTGTTTTAACATCCATTCTACACAAAGAAAGGATATAGGGAGACAGGAACATGTTAATAATAATAATAGACACAAAATACATAACAGAAAATTCATCTTTGGAAAAGATGATAATGCTATGTATGACTCACTGTGCCATGTTATTAATAAGCAAAATCCTCTTCTGATTAAAAGTTTGATTTAATTGTTTAGTTGAGCCCATTGTGTCATATCCTATTAAGAAGCTATTAAGCAGTTAAAATGGTTAATTAGTTTCTTTTAAGATATGGAAAAAGCCCTTTCTTTCCCCTCTGTGACATCATGGCCACATAATAGACTTGTAAACACAAATCTAGGCCTATAGAGGCTAATTTTTTTCCTAGTAGGCATTCTGTTTACAATTCCAGTAGTTGTCATCAGGTAAACAATAGAGTTGATTTTATAGCCTTAATGGCAAGCTTATTCCAATGTGAATAGCAAAGAAAGCATCACACATAATCCAGACAGTATTCCTTTATCCATAAAAAATATAACTCTTTGTATAAAAAACAATAAGATGCAGCTTTTTATTGCAGATAGAGTGCTAGGCTCCGAGTCAGGAAGGTCTGGCTACAGATTCTAACACTACCTGTCATTTCTCTCCTCTGTGACTCCTGTAACACCATAAAATTTAATTGCTCCAGGATAAGATTGCAATCTGAGCCACTGGAGGGAGTTTCTATACAGGAAGTTCTCTATACTAATGAAACAACAAATTATTCATTTATAAAAATAAATTTAAAATATAAAAATACCACAGCAGAGAAACATGTGAAAACATATAAATTCATGTAGAGGGAACTAAGAAGAACTAAGGGAAAAATACCCCAAACCACTTATGTTTTCATAATCTCCCATTAGATTTTATGTTTTCTGAGCACAGAGACCATACTCAATCTCTCATATGATTCCCTCAGCCTCGCACATAGTACATGCTTAATCTGTTTTGTGAAGTTGTAGTGAACAGTGATTTTTATGTTCATTTAAGAATCCTTAAGAAAAAAAAAGATTTAGGGGAAGTTTAGCTTTTTATCTTTCTCTGGAATTAGGGGGTTAAGTGACTTGCCCAGAGTCACACAACTAGTAAGTGTCTGAGGAAAGAGTTAAATTCGGGTATTCCTAACTCCAGGGCCAGTGATCTATTTACTGCACCACCTAGCTGCCCCAGTTTTAAAGATCTTTGATGTCATGGATCCATTTGGCAATTGTGTAAAGCCTACTGAATCTTTTTTGAAAGATGTTTTTAATGCATAAAATAAAATTATAAAGAAAACCGATTATATTGAAATACAATTATCAAAATAATACCAAGTTAAGATTTCCCAAATTAGGAAATAAATATCACACAATTACTGAGAGGTGTCTTGCTTATGTTAAACTCTATATGCTATCAATCAACATTTAATTCTATTTTTTTCTTTCTTCCAAAATTATCTTTCCTTTGGGGCAGCTAGATGGTACAGTGGATAGAGCATTGGCTTTGGAAGGAGCTGAATTCAAATCAGATCTCAGGTCTCTACTGACTATGTGACCCTTGGCAAGGCACTTAATCCCAAATGCTGCCCCAAAAAATCACTAACAGAATTATCTTCAGTTTCCACCAGAACGTCTATTTTTCTGCTCACAGCTTGAATTGATACTTTCTGGTTTTTGTTTGTTCGTTTGTTTTGGTTATGGCATCAGCTCATTAACAATCTCCTTGAATTAGATGTTCCCAACATTTCTGAGGATGCTTCCTCACTTGAAGTTAGACGTTGAATCACAGTTTGGAAGAAAAGATATTGAGGAGAAGGGAGATAAAATGAAGGCTACCACTCTCCCTTTCTACACAATTGCATGCTCTACTCAACAAGATTCAAGGAATATGACAAATATAACACCTTTTAGTCATTTATCTGCGGGCCTTTCAGTTGGGAAGGAGTTGGTAGCAGCAAGAAGTTCAGTCCATACCATCCTTCTATATGCAACATGATTACAGGAAATCCTACAAAAATTTGGATTAATAATAAGGAAAGTCAATAATAAAAAGTCCACAAGGCAGATTGCAGAAGGAAATAGCAAAACAACCCAGCATCATTTTCCCGAACCCCAAAACAGGGTCACAAAGAGTCAGAGACAAATGAAACAACATGGGCTGGAGATATTGTTAAATCATAAGAAAGGGCTTTGGCCTTGGTAGCCAACCTGGATTAACCAAGGTGGGCTTCATGATCAGTTGCTCAGTTTCTATCAAGCTACTGTGCCCCTGACTTAAAATTTCAATGAAAGGTATTCACTGCTTTCTTATTCTTTTTTTTTTCTCCCAAGATTCCCTACTTTACTATTCCCACAGCGGTTCTTCTAAATGGTACAAGTGTTCTAAATCTTTGTGTGCTTTATCTTATGTTTCAATCAAAAGTGAGAAAAATGTGCATAAATTTTAATTTCTCCCAGTTTAGTCTCATCCCAACAAGGAAGATATTACTTTTGACAACTAACATCTATATCATTCCCTGAACTAATTCATTCTAGACTCCTATCTTGAAGTTGCCTATTTATGTCCTTTTATTTTTAACTGAAATAACTTTTTTTTTTTTTTCCTTCACTTTTCTTTTTTTTTTTTTTTTTTAATTTTTTATTTAATAATTACATTATATTGACACTCATTTCTGTTCCGATTTTTTTTTTCCCCTCCCTCCCTCCACCCCCTCCCTAGATGGCAAGCAGTCCTTTATATGTTGGATATGTTGCAGTATATCCTAGATACAGTATATGTTTGCAGAACCGAACAGTTCTCTTGTTGCATAGGGAGAATTGGATTCAGAAGGTATAAATAATCGGGAAGAAAAACAAAAATGCAGATAGTTCACATTCGTTTCCCAGTGTTCTTTCTTTGGGTGTAGCTGCTTTTGTCCGTCATTTATCAATTGAAACTCAGGTCTCTTTGTCAAAGAAATCCACTTCCATCAAAATATGTCCTCATACAATATCGTTGTCGAAGTGTATAATGATCTCCTGGTTCTGCTCATTTCACTTAGCATCAGTTCATGTAAGTCTCTCCAAGCCTCTCTGTATTCATCCTGCTGGTCATTTCTTACAGAACAATAATATTCCATAACATTCATATACCACAATTTACCCAGCCATTCTCCAATTGATGGGCATCCATTCATTTTCCAGTTTCTAGCCACTACAAACAGGGCTGCTACAAACATTTTGGCACATACAGGTCCCTTTCCTTCTTTAGTATTTCTTTGGGATATAAGCCCAATAGAAACACTGCTGGATCAAAGGATATGCACATTTTGATAATTTTTTGGGCATAATTCCAGATTGCTCTCCAGAATGGTTGGATTCGTTCACAACTCCACCAACAATGCATTAGTGTCCCAGTTTTCCCGCATCCCCTCCAACATTCATCATTATTTTTTCCTGTCATCTTAGCCAATCTGACAGGTGTGTAGTGGTATCTCAGAGTTGTCTTAATTTGCATTTCTCTGATCAATAATGATTTGGAACACTCTTTCATATGAGTGGTAATAGTTTCAATCTCATCCTCTGAAAATTGTCTGTTCATATCCTTTGACCATTTATCAATTGGAGAATGGCTTGATTTCTTATAAATTTGAGTCAGTTCTCTATATATTTTGGAAATGAGGCCTTTATCAGAACCTTTAACTGTGAAAATGTTTTCCCAGTTTGTTGCTTCCCTTCTAATCTTGTTTGCATTAGTTTTATTTGTACAAAGGCTTTTTAATTTGATGTAATCGAAATTTTCTATTCTGTGATCAGTAATGGTCTCTAGTTCATCTTTGGTCACAAATTTCTTTCTCCTCCACAAGTCTGAGAGATAAACTATTCTATGTTCCTCTAATTTATTTATAATCTCGTTCTTTATGCCTAGGTCATAGACCCATTTTGATCTTATCTTGGTATATGGTGTTAAGTGTGGGTCCATGCCTAATTTCTGCCATACTAATTTCCAATTATCCCAGCAGTTTTTATCAAATAATGAATTCTTTTCCCAGAAGTTAGGGGCTTTGGGTTTGTCAAACACTAGATTGCTATAATTGACTATTCTGTCTTGTGAGCCTAGCCTTTTCCACTGATCCACTAATCTATTTCTTAGCCAATACCAAATGGTTTTGGTGACTGCTGCTTTATAATATAATTTTAGATCAGGTACAGCTAGGCCACCTTCATTTGATTTTTTTTTCATTAATTCCCTTGAGATTCTCGACTTTTTATTGTTCCATATGAATTTTGTTGTTATTTTTTCTAGATCAATAAAATATTTTCTTGGAAGTCTGATTGGTATAGCACTAAATAAATAGATTAGTTTAGGGAGTATTGTCATCTTTATTATGTTCGCTCGGCCGATCCAAGAGCACTTAATATTTTTCCAATTATTTAAGTCTGACTTTATTTGTGTGGAGACTTTTTTATAATTTTGCTCATATAATTCCTGACTTTCCTTTGGTAGATAGATTCCCAAATATTTTATGGTATCAACAGTTATTCTGAATGGAATTTCTCTTTGTATCTCTTGCTGTTGGGTTTTGTTGGTGATGTATAAAAATGCTGAGGATTTATGGGGATTTATTTTGTAGCCAGCTACTTTGCTAAAATTATGAATTATTTCCAATAGCTTTTTGGTAGAATCTCTGGGGTTCTCTAGGTATACCATCATATCATCTGCAAAGAGTGATAGTTTGGTTTCCTCATTGCCTACTCTAATTCCTTTAATTTCTTTCTCGACTCTTATTGCCGAGGCTAGTGTTTCTAATACGATATTAAATAATAATGGTGATAGTGGGCAACCTTGCTTCACTCCAGATCTTACTGGGAAAGGTTCCAGTTTTTCCCCATTGCATATGATGCTTACTGATGGTTTTAAATATATGCTCCTGACTATTTTAAGGAAAAGTCCATTTATTCCTATGCTCTCAAGTGTTTTTATTAGGAATGGATGTTGGATTTTATCAAATGCTTTTTCTGCATCTATTGAGATGATCATGTGGTTTTTGTTTGTTTGGTTATTGATATAGTCAATTATGCTAATAGTTTTCCTAATATTGAACCAGCCCTGCATTCCTGGTATAAATCCTACTTGGTCATAGTGTATTATCCTGGTGACGATTTTCTGTAATCTTTTGCTGCTAATATTTTATTTAAGATTTTAGCATCAATATTCATTAGGGAGATTGGTCTATAATTTTCTTTCTCTGTTTTCAGCCTACCTGGTTTAGGTATCAGTACCATATCTGTGTCATAAAAGGAGTTTGGTAGGACTCCTTCAATCCCTATTTTTTCAAATAGTTTATATAACATTGGAGTTAATTGTTCTTTAAATGTTTGGTAGAATTCACATGTAAATCCATCTGGTCCTGGGGATTTTTTCTTAGGGAGTTGATTGATAGTTTGTTCTATTTCTTTTTCTGAGATGGGACTGTTTAGGATATTTACTTCTTCCTCTGTTAGTTTGGGCAAGCTGTATTTTTGGAGGTATTTTTCTATTTCATTTAAGTTGTCGAATTTATTGGCATAAAGTTGGGCAAAGTAACTCCTAATTATTGCTCTAATTTCCTCTTCGTTAGTGGTGAGTTCTCCCTTTTCATTTTTAAGACTAACAATTTGATTTTCCTCTTTCCTTTTTTTAATCAGATTTACTAAGGGTTTGTCTATTTTGTTGGTTTTTTCATAGAACCAACTCTTAGTTTTATTAATCAATTCAATAGTTTTTTTACTTTCAATTTTATTGATCTCACCTTTTACTTTTAGAATTTCAAGTTTAGTGTTTGACTGGGGGTTTTTAATTTGTTCCTTTTCTAGCATTTTTAATTGCAAACCCAATTCATTGACCTTCTCTTTCTCTATTTTATACAAATAGGCCTCTAGAGATATGAAATTTCCCCTTATTACCGCTTTGGCTGCATCCCATACATTTTGGTATGATGTCTCATTATTATCGTTTTCTTGGGTGAAGTTATTAATTATGTCTATGATTTGCTGTTTTACCCAATCATTCTTTAGTATGAGATTATTTAGTTTCCAATTATTTTTTGGTCTACTTCCCCCTGCTTTTTTGTTGAATGTAATTTTCATTGCATCGTGGTCTGAAAAGGATGCATTTACTATTTCTGCCTTACTACATTTGAGTTTGAGGTTTTTATGTCCTAATATATGGTCAATTTTTGTATAGGTTCCATGAACTGCTGAAAAGAAAGTGTATTCCTTTCTGTCTCCATTACATTTTCTCCAGAGATCTATCATATCTAGCTTTTCTAGTATTCTGTTTACCTCTTTGACTTCTTTCTTATTTATTTTCTGGTTTGATTTATCTAATTCTGAGAGTGCAAGGTTAAGATCTCCCACTATTATAGTTTTACTGTCTATTTCTTCTTGCAGCTCTCTTAGTTTCTCTTTTAAGAATTTAGATGCTACCCCACTTGGTGCATATATGTTTAATATAGATAGTGCTTCATTATCCATGCTACCCTTTAGCAAGATATAGTGTCCTTCCTTATCTCTTTTAATTAGGTCAATTTTTGCTTTAGCTTGATCTGAGATCAGGATGGCTACCCTGCTTTTTTGACTTCACCTGAAGCATAGTAGATTTTGCTCCAACCTTTTACCTTTAACCTGCATGTATCTCCCCGCTTCAGGTGTGTTTCCTGTAAACAACATATTGTAGGATTCTGGCTTTTAATCCATTCTGCTAACCGCTTCCTCTTTATGGGGGAGTTTACCCCGTTCACGTTTATGGTTAGAATGACCAATTCTGTATTACTTGCCATCTTGTTAACCCCGGTTTATGCTTTCCTCCCTTCTTTCCCCTTTCCCCCCTTCCAAGTATTAAGCTTGTGAGCACCCTTGCTTCTCACAGCCCTCCCTTTTTAGTGTTCCTCCCCCCGCCTTAGAGTTCCTCCCCCTATCTTACCCCTTTCCCTCCCAGTTCCCGTATTCCCTTCCGCTTAGCTTATTCCTTCCCTTTCCACTTTTCCCTTCTCACTTTTCAATGAGATGGGAGAAGTTTCACCATAGATTGAATATGTCTTAAGATTTTTCACTTAAAGCCAATTCTGAAGGCAGTAAGATACCCACTATATTCATCCCCCTCCATTCTTTCTCTCAGATATAATAGGTTTCCTATGCCTCTTCATGAGATGTACTACCCCCACTTTACCCTTTTTCTGGTACAATGTCCTTTCCACATCAATTTCTAGAACAAGGTATACATGTATTCTTTATACATCTATATAGTCAAAATATAGTTCCCAAGATTAATCTTTACCTTTTTAGATTTCTCTTGAGTTCTATATTTGTAGATCAAACTTTTTGTTAAGTTCTGGTTTTTTCATCAGAAATAGATGAAATTCGCTTACTTCGTTGAATGTCCATCTTCTTCCCTGGAAAAAGATGCTCATTCTCGCTGGGTAAGTTATTTTTGGTTGCATACCAAGTTCCTTAGCCTTTCGGAATATCATATTCCAGGCCCTTCGATCTTTTAATGTGGATGCTGCCAGATCCTGGGTGATCCTTATTGTGGCTCCTTGATACTTGAATTGGGTTTTTCTAGCCGCTTGCAATATTTTTTCTTTCATCTGAGGGTTCTGGCATTTGGCCACTATATTCCTTGGTGTTTTGATTTTAGGATCCCTTTCAGTGGGTGATCGATGAATCCTTTCAATGTTTATTTTTTCCTCTGTTCCTATGACTTCTGGGCAGTTCTCTTTGATAATTTCCTGGAAGACCGTGTCCAGGCTCTTTTTTTCATCATGTTTTTCTGGGAGTCCAATGATTCTCAGATTGTCTCTCCTGGATCTGTTTTCCAGGTCTGTTGTCTTCCCCAGAAGGTATTTCACATTTTTCTCCATTGTTTGATTTTTTTGGATTTGCTTGACTGATTCTTCTTGTCTCCTCGAGTCATTCAATTCCACTTGTTCAATTCTGATTTTCAGTGAAGTATTCTCTTCACTCACTTTTTTAAAATCTTTTTCTAATTGTCCAATTGAGTTCTTTTGTTCTGTGGAATTTTTTTCCATTTCGCCAATTTTGTTTTTTAGAGAGCTGTTTTCTGTTTCCAGTTCACTAATCCTATTTTTCAAGGATTTTACTTCTTTATCCACTCTCTCTTTAACTTTCTCCAGACTCTTTTCCCATTTTTCTTCTAGCTCCCTTGTGAGAGCCTTTTTAATCACTTCTATGAGGTTCATCTGTGCTGAGGAACAGACAATCTCCTCCTTTGGGGAATCACCTGGGGACTGCCTGTTTTTAGTCTCCTCAGGATTTAGAGTCTGCTCTCTATCTGTATAGAAGCTGTCAAGGGTTAAAGTCCTCTTCAGCTTCTTGCTCATTCTGTCTATTAATCAGAGACAAACTACCAAAGAAAAACAGAAAAAACTGGAGTCTTTCTTGGGGGGGGGGGGCTGGGTGTGTTATCGAGCTTCCTCTACAGACTGCAGGGGGCAGCAGTGAGGCACTAGCAGGACTGTGCTGCGCCTGCGCTCTGAGATCCCAAAGCGTGCTGAGTCACTGAGGGGGGGGGAAGGGGGGGGGGCGGCCAGGTCCTGAGAGACTCCAGCTGTTTGCGGTTGTGTTCTTCAGCCCCGGTGTTTTTAGCTTCTCTGCTGGGCTGTTGACTTGCTGCCGGAGGAAATTATCCAAACCTGTAGCGAAGCTCTCCCCGCAGAGACGGCTACGATCACTCCCCACCCCCTCTCAGCTCTGCTCCCGTGCTCTCACTGCCGCTGCCCTCAGCCTGCGCCCGATCTAAAACCGCCCCAGCCCTCCAGTAAAGACAGACCTTTCTTGGCGGATCTCAAGGATGGCTTCTCTTGGTAACTATTTGTGGGTTTTTTTCAGTCAAGCATTGATTCAGAGGCTTGTAATGAAGTGGATATTGAGAGAAAGCGCGGAGCTTATGCAACTGTGAGCCTCCTCTCCGCCATCTTAACCGGAAGTCAACTGAAATAACTTAAGATGCTTTAAAAAATCCATTGTTAGAGCTCTTTTCCCATTTTTTTTTTGGCTTAAGAAACTGTACATATTTTTCTCCCCAAAGTTCCAAAAAATGATATAAGCACAACAGAAGTTTTTTTTTTTAATTGATTACACCTCAGTCTCCTCATGCACACTTATAAATTCTCTGAGATGCACCCTAATTGTTTTGTGAAGCCTCCCTTAATCCCCACAGCTTAAAGTATTTCTTCTCTGGTCAGTTTTGCCAGAGCAGTTTGTCAGCATCTCTTCATTATCCTCCACACTTTTTCCTTTATTGTACTTAACTGTGTAAAATCATATTCTTCCTAGTAGATTGTAAACTCCTTGAAGGCAGAAACAATGTTATTTTTTATTTTGTATCTTTAGCACTTAGGTTTGTCTTGCATAGTAAAACTTTCCCATGTTTGGTGACTTTAATCGAATTTTATGTCTTGACTTAGGAAAGGAATATCAATGACCTTTTTGGCTCATTTGATAGCAATATTGCTTGAAAATCTCTTTGTTTTGAATTGCCCCCCACTCTTACCACCACTCTTCCAGAGCTTTACTTTTTATCTGCTCAAAAACTACTAACACATCATGGCTCCTATTTGCTCAGAAAATCTCATCTTCTAGATGGGGAAGAGAATGGAGCCAAGTAGAAATAATTTCAAGATAGGCAGTGGGGAAACTTTTTCTTTCTTAGGAACTAGCATCTGTACAGGAGTGAATCATCCTGGCCCAGTGCCAGCCAGGCACAAAAACTACTCCAGACTGATGGACTGATCATTTGGATATGTATAGACCAAACAAACTCCCAATATGGTGACATTGCAGATGTTCCTGCCACACAAAGGCATTCTCTGAGGCAAAAAAGATGTCTTAACATATCTATTATAGTAATCAGAATAGTTACAGATAAATCTTTCATTCTTTTCATTATTCTTTTGTGCCTACACAATGAATTAGTATTCATTAAGACATACTTGAAATACATTAAAACCTTCAATGGAATCTTTTTTTTTTTCCTTATAAGATGTCCTGCTCTATGACCCATTGTGTCACTGGGTGATGTCCCAGAGTTGAGTGTATTTCATGTTGGCTGTTCATGCTCAAGAATTTTTTCCGCCTCCCACTTAAGAAGAGGAGAGTTGTTTGTTCACAAAATCATTAATGAGCACAAAAGAACCAAGAGCTATTTTAGACCTGTTAAGGTCCTTCTTGAAAACAACTGGCAGAATAACCAATTTTCATTCCATAAAACAACATAGATTTGATTCTTACATTAGCTGCCTTTTCAACATAGAGATAAGAAGAGAGAGAAATTTTCCTGAATAAACAAACCTCAATAGAGATAAATGAAAAAGAAAGTTATATTTGGACTCTATGATGTTCTGGGGGGGGATGGGTTTCCTATCTAGTAGAAAATATTTTTTTCTGATTCATATATATTAGCATAAGCTCAGGGAAAAAAATTTAAAAAGAGGAAAGGAGCTTGATGTGATTTGCAAAGTAACTGAAATAAAGAGAATATCATGAAAAGAACACATACCACCTGTCTCTCATGTTTGGCTTCCCTGTCTTTTTCTAAATCCAAATTAAATTGTTTTCTATGAGAGGCCTTTCAGAGGGAGGGTTAGTTTCCCTCACTAGCCACCAGTACTTGCCCTCTGAGATTACCTTCCACTTACTACATATGTGTGTATATGTACACATACACACATATTTGCACATTTCTCCCTCAATAGAACATGACCTTCTTAAGGGAAAAGCCCATTTGTTTTTGGTGTCCTTAGCACTTAGCATAGTCCCTGGCACTTAGCTTAACAGTGCTCTCCTCATATAATTAATCCTTTGGCCGTCTCTGGTAAAGTTGTGGCATTTATCACATTAGAATGGGTGACATTGCAGAAACAGGGCTATAGGAATCCTACATAAATTTTTACTAATGAAAAGAATGTTCACTTTAAGTTACAGAGAAAGCTAAATTTTGGTGATTTTAAAAAAGATTGTAACTTAATTACTTTCAATCACACAGTAATTGACACTAAGTCTATAGAGAAGATCTTCTTTTAGAAGAGAAGACCCTCTTTAAGTTAATAGATAAGAATAATTTATAATTAGCATATAACTTGTTTGTGAAATTTTCCTCAAGTATTTAAAAAGAATTAGCTCTCTTAAGTGACAGATATATCTTCTCCCTCCTGTAATTTCATTTACATTATTTAATTAGAAAGCCCTCTCTAAATAAATAATAATAATAGATACACTTCATTCTGTCATATCCAGATAATCACAAATTGCTAATTTGTAGAATATTCTTTATAATATTTTATAATTTGTAATATTTTATAATTTCTTAGAACATGGTAGAGAATCTTATTAAAAATTCTTTCTGACAATAATTTTTAATGACATGAAGAGTAAAAATCAAAATAGCATTCATTATAACCAGATATATTTTACTTACATTTTTATTTTTTTCCAAAAAAATTGAATTTTGACTTTAATTCAAACATGACTTTCATTGTTAGATAGAAAGTTTAATTTCCTCTTGTGTTTTATATGTCCTCTGATTTATTCTCCTTGAAAATTTCATGCCAACATTTCCTATTAAATCTTTTCTGTTTCTTGGATTTTTGTTAGCATGGACTTGCTGATTAGGTCTTAAGTGGAATTAATCATTGAACTTAGAAAAGCAAGGCACAGACAGGGTTATTTTGACAGAACCAAACAAAAACACAACACAGGCTTTAGTCCTTTCCATAGCTATTATTCTGTTTCCAAGACATTACAGATTAAGCAAAAAATCTGGGTAGAAAGTCTCTATTTATTCCATTTTAAGCCCTATGGACAGCCAGAATAATAGATAATTAGGGTTCTATAAGTCATCTATTTGTCTACAGCTGTTTCGGGCTATCTAAAAATGGAAACAAAAATAAGCTTGCATCCATTACTTCAAAATATTGGGGTATCATATTTAACTTAATAAATGTGTTCTTGTATTCCATTATATTGAATTTGTTGCATTAGTAATGTTTAACTTCATTAAAGATGTTTTTGTTTTCCTGAATGTAGTTATTCTCCTGTAAGATTCTGAATAACAGTGCACAATGTTTGATTCTTCAGTTGCTTAGAATATGGAGAAATAGACCAAGTCATAGATTCATATTCTATATTAGCCAGTTGTCTTCCACAGATCAAAAACTATCTAGTAGCCATAGATTGAACATCCAGGCCTGACAAATTATTTCATTGATCTTAATTTGTTCTCAACTATAAGAGATAGTTAGGATAATGCATATTTATTTTCAATTCTGGGGAGATAGTTCAAAGTAAATGTCTAGCAGGCAGGGAATTAGTAGCAGTGTTGTCCTGAGGAAAGAGAAATTCAAAGGACCTAGGTCCAAATCTTATCTTAGAGAGTTGCAGCTTGTATGTTTCTGGGCAAGTCAGTAAAGTTCCCTAAGACTAGATTTCCTGATCTACAAAACGGAGGAATCAGCCTCTGTTGTCCCTGTTAGCACTATAGTTATGCTCTTATGGTCTTCTGCATGTGGAGAGTATGTTTTGATCTTGTTTACAAATGGATTTGCACATTCTTACACACAGGTCTTATTTATATATAGTTTCCCCATTCTGGAGTCACACATCCTGCAGTGTCCATTCTTATCGAAGCATAAACTCATCTCTAGTCAATCCAGAGAAGTTTCATGTAGAGATGGAAGTTTCGATTTAATTTTCAAGAATAACAGGAGGAATACTATCTCAGATTTGAGAAACGATCTAAGAGATTATTTATTCCAACTTACATGCAGACAAGAATCACCTTTAAAACATGTACAAGTTGGGTTCTGTCAATAAAAAGTTATTTTAAAAAAAACATGTACAAGTATTCATACAGCATATAGAAAATATAGTAAAAAGTAGCTTTTACTTGTAGACTTCGAGCTTCAGCCTCCACAAAGAGTCAATTTTTCTTTTGGATAGCTTGAATTTTCAGGAAGTATTTACTTAGACCTAGCCTAAAAGGCATATCCTGAGACCTAGAATCAAGCCAGTGACCAGCCAATCTCCATAAAGTAGTTTACTACTACGTTACGTTCCCTCCTCATGCTACCTAATGAGCCATTGAAGAGGTCATAATAGATTATGACCTGCATGCCATCATGAAAAGCTTACTGGACCTTGGGTCAAGAAGTTATTGGTCTAAATCCCACCTGAAATAGTAATGAGTTATATGACCTCAGGCAAATCATTTAAATTCTCTAAACTTTAATTTCTTTATCTATAAAAAGTGTCAATAATAACACTGACCTGCCAAAGTAATTGGATCTAATGGAGCAATGTGCTTATAGAGTCTTCAAGTAGTATGCAAATATGATATCTTATCCCACTTTGATTAAGGTCATTTTATTTTTCAAAAAAAAACCCTAAAAGTTTAAAGATGATAAATATGTTCTCTATCTTATTAAACAAGGTAGACAATTGATCCAGTGAATGGAGAAAATAAATGTTTCTTTACCCACAATAAAGTGAACAAATGTGTGGTTTTAGTTTCCTATTTAGTAAGGGAGAGATTCTTACTTACAGTCAATAGCCTGTTATATTTTTTTTTAATCATACAAAAGCAAGTGATATGTTTTTAAGGTTATTCCTACCTAGAAGCTATGATTCAAAAGTCAATGATAAGGTAATCTTTAATTATAAAGCATACCCCATTACATTGCCTAGGATTTTACAAGTTTGAGATTTATTTGGGTTAACAAGTTCTTTAAAAATATAACTCTATCTGGCAAGGTTATGATGCTACCCCAGTCTCCCTCTATGTCTCTACCACTCCTTCTGTCTTCCTTTCTTTCTTCTCTTCCTCAGTCCTGATTCGAGGGCCTGATTATTTGCATTCTTCACCTAATAGCATTTTCTCAACTTCTGCTCTTTAGCTTTCCTTCTTGTTGCCTCTTGTAATCCTCTTCTTCCTCTCTAAACATCAACTTTTGGATGTCAGAATTGGAAACAAAGGACAAAATTCAACTGCCTCACCATGTTGCAAATATCCCATTGGGTTTATGTTTGGGGAATCCTTTTTCCCCATTCATGATAGATTTCTGTAAATAACCACAGGTAGGTAGGAAGCTGGGCCATTCTTGATAACAATTGAAAAGACCATTTTTCTGGACTAAGAGGGAAATAGTAGAGTCAATACTTCAGTGTTTCTTTGAGGCATCTAATAATGGAAGCTGCATTGTTTTCATGAAAGTTCAGTCTAAACTTGTCAAACCCACAGGTTCAGTTCTTTAACTTAAACATAGTAGACTAGAGATACCTAATTTGGGGTCTATAAGCTCGTTTTGTTAGTTTGTTACTAATGTTGGTAGTTATATTTCATTGTAATTGGTTTTCTTTGTATTGTTGTTTAATCATTTTGAGTCATGTCCACTTGGGGTTTTCTTGCAAAGATACTTGAATGATTTGCCATTTTCTTCTCCAGTTCATTTTACAGATCAGGAAACTGAGATTGAACAGGGTTAAGTGACTTGTAATTTGTAATTTTATGTATTTAATAATACTATTCTGAGAAGGAATTCATAGTCTCCATAAGACTGCAAAAAGGCCCATGACAATTTTAAGAAAACCTGTCACAGACACTCCAGGATATGTATTGTCTTGCTCCATCGCCACATTCCACCCACACTTCCTAAAAGCATAACCTTATTATAGACCAGTAGAAACTACTTTTGGTCACATTTTTTATTGGTTTTGTATTTTGCATTTCAGATGGTAGTTTTTGCTCTAGTGAACAAAGTAGAAGTCAGTAGGGTAAATCTGATGGTCCTTGGCTCCCTGAATTCATGAATTGAACCAGTTTCTGCTCAAATCTTTTTGTTTTAGTAGGTGCTGGGTTAATGATGGGCGCAAGAGATTGTGGGTCAATAATTGAAGGATAGAAATTATTTGACAGGTTTAGAATGACTCATATATGCTTATATCAAACAGCATCTATGGCTGACATTAGAATTCCTATTTTGGAATGGGAGGGAATCCTTGACACTAGGGTTTACTTATGAATGGTTCAGACTATGTACAAGTCTCTACCTTCCACTCTTTCTAGAAGGGATTCTAATGGAAACAGATCTCATCTGTTTAATTCCTGTAGTTCCTTTATCCGTTAGTTTTTTGAGGTCCCATGATGGTTGATTCAAGGGATCATAGATTTTAGCTCAACTGGAAGAGACCTTAAGAACCATCAACACAATGCTTCATATAGAAGTTAAAACAAAAATTAAGAGACTAGCTTAGATTCTCATAATAAATGCCTGAGGCAACATATGAACTCAGGATTTGCTAATTCCAATCTTAGCACTCTACCTATTCTATCACCAAAGAGCAGCATAATGAAAATAAAGGCAGAAGCCATTGAAAAGGGATAAAGAATACTCATTTATATAGTGCCAGACCCTATACTAAGGGTTTTACAATTATTATCTCATTTAATTCTCACAGCTCCCAGGTGAATGCTATTATTATCCCCATTTTACAGTTTAAAAAATTGATGCAAACAATTTAAATGATTTGCTCAGTTGGTAAGTATGTACAGTTAAATTTGAACTCAATTCTTTTTCCTTCCAAATCTAGTGCACTATCCACTGAGCAGCCAGCTACAGATAGGAATAGAAGGAAGGTAATTTGGGGTAGTTTTATTTTGTGGGGTGATATTGATTTTGTTTTGTTTTTCCAAACCAGGAATACCAAAAGTGAAGTTACTTAACATTAAGTTCTGGCAGAAACAGACCACTACATACCCAAGTATCAGTTAACCTTCAGAAGATTTGCCTGCTGATATTAGTCCTCCTCTATTCTGAGCTACTCCATACACCCACACTAATCTGAAATTACCCTTGGAGAAACGGAGTAGGTGGTAGTTAGCTCAGATGATAAAAGAAGTGATCTCTCACCTGAGAGACAAACCTCACTGGCTGGCTGATAATCAATTTCATTTAATTTGAATTAAAGCAAACTTCCTCCAGGAGAGCAGGAGACCTGTATTGCATTGATTTGACTGAGTCATACCCCTGGTGCTGATGATTCATCTAATTTGCTGTAATTACAATTTTCCTTCTAAAATTTATAGATAATACAGCCCAGAGCTCAAAATCCTCTTCCTCATGAGCAACATACTGGTTTTCCTATTTCTTGCCCTCGAAAAACTGAAAATTAATCCCCTAGAAAAGCCTTTTGCTCTTGATTTACAGACCTGATATAAAAAGTCTGGTAGTTAGGGTATATAGTTATCCCTCTACATCATGACTTCCCCATTGGGATTTCAACATATCACGAGTCCGCATAAGAAATTAAATGGGAATTTGGGAAAGTTTTACAGAAGCTGCAGATGAAATGCCTTTGCATGCCAGCAGAAGACATAGAAGTATAGAAACTTGGAAATGCATAAAATATGTTTAATATTATATATCAACATATTTTATTTTTAATACTATAATAATTTAGAATTCTTCTCTGGTATGAAGTAAGATCAAAAAATTTTATGTGGATTTTCCAGAGTGGGGAAGGGGAGCTGTTTGCTGTACCACGGATTTTCCAGAGTGGGGAAGGGGAGCTGTTTGCTGTACCACGGATTTTCCAGAGTGCGGAAGGGGAGCTGTTTGCTGTACCACTAACTCCTACAGTATGGAAGGGATAACTGTAGTGGAATAATCACTAGTCTCTAAACGAGAATACCCGAGTTCAAAGTGAGCCTCAGTTTCCTCATTTGAAAAATGGGAAAAATACACTTGCAATATCTATCTCCCAGGTTAATGTAACAAAGATACAAAGAGCAGAAAGAGTATTTGGAGTCTGGGGATCTGGATTCACATCCCTGCTCTATTGTTTATTACCAGTGTGACCTCAGGCAAAGCTCTTTACTACTCTTTGCTCTCTGTTTCCTTACCTATAAAATGAATGAGGAGGAATTTGATGAATTCTGAGTTCCTCATCAGTTCCAAATCAAGGATCATAAACCATAATGTATCATATAAAAGCAAGTTATTATTTCTTTCCCATCTGAGCTTTATTTTCCTAGGAAATGTGGAACATTTAGGAGTCCCACTCCCCAGGAGCTTGATGGTATAATTACAGCAAAGGAATATCTTGGAGTATAGGAGCAGTAGCTGATGTCATTGATCTCTTAACTACCGGCAACTGGTACATACAAATAGGCAAGAACTTGATATATACACATATACATACACATACATACATATATATATGCATATATATATATACACACATAGATCTGTGATGTATATATATGTGTATATACATGTTTATGTAGATATGTGTGTATACATATACATGTAGATATAAATATATTTAACTCATTTATGTATATGTGTATGAATGTACAAATATATTATTTTTCTAATTACAGCTTAAAATAATTTTTAAAATTTGTTTTTTTTAAGTTTTGAATTCCAAATCTATCTCTCCCTTCTTCCCTCCCCTCCTTTTACATCTCCCTGCTATAGTAATCAGATATAGGTTATACATATAAATCATAAATCATTTAAAACATTTTCATAACAGCCATTTTTTTTCAAGAAGAATCAATAAAAGAAAAAAGAAAGAAAGAAAGTAAAAGTAGCATGCTTCAGTCTGTATTCAAACAATATCCATTCATTCTCTGGAGGAATATAGTATGCTTCATCATTAGTATTTTGGGATTTTCTTGAATCATTTGTATTGCTGAGAATAGTAAATTATTCACTGTTCTTCATAGAACAATATTATTGTTACTACATATAATGTTCTCCTGTTTCTGTTCACTTTGCATCAGTTTATATATGTCTTCCAAGTTTTTCTGAAATCATTCTTCATGTCATTTTTATAGCACAACACTATTCCATTATAATCATATACCCCAGATTGTCTAACCATTCCCCAGTTGGTGGGCATCCCTTTGATTTCTAATTCTTAGCCACCACAAAAAGATTTGTTATAAATATTTTTGTACAAATATGTCTTTCCTCCCTTTTTTGATATATTTGGAATATATCTGGCAGTAGTATTCCTGGATCAAAGGGTATGCAGTTTTATAGACCTTTGGGCATACTCCAAATTGCTCTTCAAAATGATTGAATCAGTTCAGAACCCCACCAAAAGTGCATTAGTGTCCCAGTTTTTTCACATCCCTTCCAACATTCATCATTTTCTTTTTTTTCATATTAGAAAATGGCACTGATTCTTCAAGTAGAGATGAATGCAAAGAAGCTTGGAAAGAAGACCAGGAAGCTATCTTGAAGATTGTAGATCATATCATCATCATCATCATCATCATCATCATCATCATCATCATCACCATCTAGCACTTATATAACACTTTGAGGTTTACAAAGCAGTTTACAAATATTGTCTTACTATATCTTCCCATCAACTCTGGAAAGTAGGTGCTTTACAGCTAAGGAAATTGAGGCAATCAGGGGTTAAAGAACTCACCCAGGATCACACAACTAGTAAGTATTGAAGACCAGCTTTGAACACCAATTCCTGGTTCCTCGTCTAGCACTCTATGCACTGCCTCGCAGAAATCTTTATACTAACAGCTAACATTTTTATCATATAATTCACAGAGCATTTAACTTATATGATCTCACAATAAGCCTGAGACATGGAGAGAGGGCATAAGCATTTACATAACACCTACTATTTGCCCAGTAATGTGCTGAGAGTTTTACAAATATTATTTTATTTAGTCCTCACAACAACCTTGTGTGATTCTTCTTATTATCATTCCCTTTTTCATAATAATGGAAACTAAGTTAGGAGGACAAGTGATTTACTCAAGTTCACAGAGCTAAGAATCTGAGGTCACATTTGAACTCAGGTCTTCCTGCCTCCAGACATAGGTGTTCCTATCCCCATTTTGAGAGAGTCTGGGGAATTTTCCAGGTTAGTAAGGCAGAATTGTAACTACTTTTTCAGACTCCAAACCCAATGCCCTATTCATTCTAACACCTGGCTATATCACTCTAGACTTGCCATTTCTTATATCTGTATTTTGAAGAATTAAGAGGACGTTAATCGCCTTGACTTCAATGCCACACTAGAATTAGAGCAATAAGGCAATTAATTGAGAGTAAACTCAAGAGAACAATTTGTTAGCACTGCATTACTTAAAAAAAAAACCTTCAAACAATAGTGATGCACCATGTAATGAGTGGTTTGTGTACACAATTTAATAACATCGAGAAGTTAGTGCATAGCTATAAAATGAGCATCTACATAAACTCCATCCTTAAAAGGCGGTGTATTTATACAGCTCAGGTCACTAGGAAGCCTTAATTATAAGCTACTCAAAGCTTCCCTGCCTATGTTTATATGGTTACTAGAAACAATTGATGAAATAGAGCTTGTATTCAACAGCACTGTTTCTGGGATGTGAAGCAGTATGAACACTCCTTTTATAGACATCCTTTATCTTGTGACCCTATTGGACCATGAGGAATATTTCCATTATGGGCTTTTTCAAGGAGATTTCCTTCCCATTTCCTAACCTTGTCATTGTTCAACCTGTCCATCATGTATGACTTTTCATGACCCCATTTTGGGTTTTCTTGGCAAAGACATGAGTGATTGGCCATTTCCTTTGCCAGCTCATTTTATAAATAAATAAACTGAGGCAAACAGGAATATGCTTTCTTAAAGAGCATGTAATATAATTTGATAGAATAGAAATTCATAACAAAGGGCAAAAGATTGAAAATTACATGTAGACGAGTATCAATGAGTAATCTGTAAGAGTTGGTACTGGAAGAGATCATAGGGAACACTTAGTCATTTACACTGCAGCTAATTCAAATTTAGTCAGTCAAATTTTGTTGTTGTTCAGTCATTTTCAGTCATACCCTCCTCTTCATGATTCCATTTGGGGTTTTCTTGGCAAAAACACAGAAGTGGTTGGTCATTTCCTTCTTCAACTCATTTTACAGATGAGGAAACTGAGGCAAACAGGATGGAGTGTCTTGGTGAAGATCAAACAACAAGAATGTCTAACTCAGAAAGTTGAATTTTCCTGACTCCAGACCTGGCATTCTAGCCACTGTGCCAGCTAGTTGCCCAGCTTCTAAGGGAAAGCTAAGGGAAGAGGTTCAATGCTTAACTCAAGACTGAAGGTATTCTCACTAGAATTTTATAATCTGCTTTTTTTGTCCTCGGGGCTGGAGTCCAGCAGGCAATAACAAAGATCTTGGCTTTCATGTATATTTAGCTTTAGGTGTTGGCAGGACAGTCAAGTGACAATGGGCTGCAGACAGCAAGAAATATGGAGCTGGAGCTGGAGATGTGAGAAGCAGATGCAGACATGGAATAAGCAAAGGCATATGGGGGAGTTGAAGTCACCAAGGGAGTGAGCATTAGAGAAAAAGAATCAATGCTCCAGATTCACCTTTAGAAGGGACATTGAGGGTGTTCTGCATTCCTGAAGCAACTGTTACAAGCACAGTGATGGAAAAGATGCTGTGAGATATATTATAAGACAGATGGATAGGGGTGTGTGTGTGTGTGTGTGTGTGTGTGTGTGTGTGTGTGTATTTTCTTGAGATTATCTCTTCCAACATCGAGATCTGGGACTCCTGATGGTAGTTTGTTTATGACTTTATGCATACAGATTAGGGATCTCTTAATCTCATTTTCAGTATTATATGTGCCTTCCCAATAGCCATCTTTTCTGATTCTATATTTGTTGATGCTCTTTTCTCTTTCCTCCAGAAATGATTAGTTTGTATTAATTTATTTATGTATCCCTCTCTCATATATATATATGATTTAACCCAATAGCGTCCTAGAGATGATGAAGTTTTTCCTTTTTACTAGTATATCCCCAAACTAATGATTTCTCTCTATATGAAACAATGAGGGTTACGGGGTTCAGTGGATAGACTGCTTATAAGGTGAATATCTTCAGCTCTGAGTTAAGCATTCAACCTCTTCCTCTTACTTAAGAAGTGGGTGATTAAGTGGCACAGTGGCTAAAGCGCCAGGTTTAGAATGAGACTCATCTTCCTTTGTTCAAATCTGACCTCAGACACTTATTAGTTATGTGATTCTGGGCAAGTCACTTCACCCTGCTTGTTTCAGTTCCTTATGTGTAGAATGAGTTAGAAAAGGAAATGATAAACCACATTACTATCTTTGCTAAGATACTCCAAGTGAGGTCACAAAGAGTCAGACATGACTGAACAACAATAGATTATGGAGAGGGAAATTTCAACTCTATAATTATATATAAATTCAATATTTTACTGTCAGATTATATAACTTGAGAAAAAACAGAGAAGCAACTTCTTAGCTAAGGTCATTTATTGGTATCAGGATTCAAATACAGCTCTTTCTGATTCTTAGACTAGTCCTCTCTTAAACCATCCTATGCTTCTACTGCTATTTTTAAATCTTTGTAGGAGATTTAGACACAACTAAAATGATTGAACAACAAATCCCCAGGATTTAACACCATCTAATTTTTTTTTTGTTCTGAATATTATCCACAGTCATTCTGAAACATCTGAAAGTCCCACCATTAGTATGCACTATTATGATTTGTAAAATGATATTTAATTTGTTCGTAGTATTTAAATTATGAAAACAGTAGGGGCATGATAAGCAGTACTACAGTAATAATAATAATTAACCATTTTGAAAAGCCAGTTTATATTTTTATAATAATTATATATGTATATACAATGAAAACACAGCAAAGCTTTCTGTTACATAAATCTTAATTATCTGAGCTGTAGTCACTACTTGCTAACAATTTATATACAACACCTGCTAGGACTGACATTTGATTTTTTTTCACCCACAAAAATATGGTTGGGTTTTATATTATTATAGAAATCATCTACATTATGAAATCTAATCTTACCCTTTACTTAATATGTGAATTCCCTTTCTAGAAGCCACACATCTGACTTCTAATACACATCCAATGATAGGAAACTGATTTATAAGGGACACATTCCATTTTTGGAATGTTCTCATTGAATCTTCCCAGTAGAGTGCAAGCTCCTTGAGATTTTCAGCTTGTCATTGTATTGTTTTATTATCAGTACAAGTTAAAACAAGCAATTGCCAGCTAAACAGCAATGGGTGTTAACTAATATAAGTCCCTGCATTTCTAGCCTGTACATGATAGGAAAACTGAGAGATGAAGGAAGGAAGCTTCTGAATAACTGCATTTCCATCTCTTCTTCCACCCTGTCCAAGATACAATATCTTGTTTTACAAAACCCTGATAAATACCTCTTTTACTATGTCTTCTCTAAGTGATGACGATAACTTATTTAAATAACAATTTAAAATGTAAACAGATTTGTCCATATATTAGCTTACTTGAGCCTCACAACAGTTGTGAAAGGTAGCTACTATAGGCATTATTGTTCCCACTTCTAAAATGCACAACTGGGGCTTATTGAGTTTAAATAGTTCACTTGTGACCTCTCTCTTATTAAGTATTAAGGTATTAAAAACAGGGTCAGAACATAGGTTTCTTTGATCCTAGGATGTGATCACTCTAATCAGCATGTTATATATGTATCAAAGCATAGTGAATTCAAAGCCATAAGAACTGTTTACTGAACATAGCACTTCATAAGAACTTTATCAATGCCTGTCTGTTGACTGATTATGGGCAGCTAGATAGTGCAATGGATAGAGTGTGGAACTAGAGTCAGAAATACCTGAGTTCAAATCCAGTCTGAAACACTTACTCGCTGTGTGACCATGGCCAGATCATTTCATCTTGATTGCCTCAGTTTCCTCATCTGTAAAATGAGCTGGAGAAGGAAATGGCTAACCACTCCAGTGATTTTGCCAAGAAAATCCCAAATGGGATCATGAGGAGTAGGACACAGAAGATGACTGAACAAAAACAAAAATTAACTAACAAAATTTGAATCCTAGATCAGTTGCATTGAGCAAGTTGCAATGACAGCTTCTATGGGCTTTTTCCTTCTTCCTTATAAATGACTAAGTATCCCCTATGACCTCTTCCAGTTTTAAGTCCTGTAGATTACTCATTTGTAATATATTATTTTCAATCTTTTGCCTTTTATAAGTTTCTATTTTATCAAACTATGTTATATGGTCTTTAAGAAAGAATATTTCTGTTTTTAGTCATTTTCCTTGTGTCCAGAAAAATGCAGCATAGATCATTTGTGTTAATGATCAAGTTGATATAGTTTTTAAACAAATAAATTAATGAATATTATGTAAGGTAAAAGGCCAGTAATATAGGGAGGCAAAATATTTGTTCTAAATGGCAGAGAATAGAGCAACTGACTTTAGCCAATAATATTTTGGAATAAACTAAAGAAAAAAGAGGTCAGATATAGAAAGAGATTTATGATGGAAGGAAAGAGGCTGGAAACAAGGAGTGAGTCCAGATGAGATATGAGTCACACAAAAATAAAGTAGAATATCTATGTTCCAACAGGTAGGACAAATGCATGCATATCACAGGCTCAATATTATTTATATGAGCATTTTTACATACTGCTTATCATTTCGATGTTTATGGACAGGATTTTTTCAAAATACACAGCTGTCCTTTTGACCATATGAATTACATATTTTCTGGCAACATCTGATCCCCAGATGACTGAAAATAACTAGCCTTCAAAGAATCCATATCCTGAAATGTATTTATGGAATTAGAGCCAATATCTTTTTAGAGGGAGTTGATGTTGTCTACATTCCAAGTCACAATGTACTATGAATATTTCTTAGGTTGAAACTTTTCAAGTTAAGGAAACAGGCATAGAAATATTCTTTTTTAGCCTAAGTAATTGTTGATTTTACACTCCTCATTTAACTGTGGGGGTGTCTAAGTTGCTGTTCATTTTCACAGAAGGAAAAATGAGCTTACAAGAGAAAATTTGCTAAAGATAAGTCAAAGATCATCAGTACTTTGGAAGGGAATATTCATTGTCCATGAGCACTCCACCTGTCTGGTGAGGCTGTTTTCATGGATGGAGTACTGAACCAGGAATCAGGAAAATTGAATTCCAATCTTGGGTTGACCACTAGAATTCAATGTGACCTGAGAAAGTCAATTTATTCCTTTATTCCTCAGCTTCCTCATCCATGAAATGGGAATATGAGTTTCTGCTCTACATAATGGGCAAATTATTTGTGAGGATAAAATGAGATAATGATTATGAAAGCACTTTGATAGTAGCGCTTGGTAGATTAATGCACCTTATTAGCTAGATAAAGAGTTTAAGACCCAAATAAGTTTATTCATTTTACCAATATTGCTCCTCTTAACCTATAGAATCATAAAATTTCTCTGGATATTGCCTCTCAGAACGAAAACTTCTTCTCTGGGCAACAGGAGCCAAGTTGACATCCAGCTGTTGTTCTCAGGTGAAAAGGACTTTGATATAGTGCAGTGGCCTCAGAATCAATTGGAAAACTAATCAGTAAACCATCCATAAGGATCCCTGCCTGCAACATATTGACTAACATTATCTATGGTCTATCATATATTCAAAAAATTTCTCAATTACATTTTAATTTGCATTGGGAAGGTTATAATGCAGCCAGAAAGTAAATGGTTGACAGTAGAAAGGGAGTTGGTCTCAGAGGCAGGAAGATCAGGGTTCAAAATGCTTCCTTCAAAATATATTGACTGTTCCAATAGACTTGGGATGGAGAGAGCCATCTACATTCAGAGAAAGGACTATGAGGACAGAATGTGGATCACAACATAGTATTTTCACATTTTTGTTGTTGTTTGCTTGCTTTTTTTTATCTTTCTCATTTTTTTTTCTTTTTTGATCTGATTTTTCTTATACAACATGATAAATGTAGAAATATGTTTAAAAGAATTGCACGTGATTAACCTATAATAGATACTTGTTATCTAGGAAAGGAGGTGGGGATAAGGGAGGGAGAAAAATGTGGAACACAAGGTTTTACAAAGGTGAATATTGAAAACTATCTTTGCATGTATTTTGAAAATAAAAAGCTATTTTTATGAAAAAAGAATATATATTGGCTGTCACCTGGGTACGTTATTTAAACTCTTAGTATTAGTATTTAATGTTAGTATTAGTATTAGTACCTAGTATTACTATAGTCTTAGACAACTCCCCAAGTTTGTAAATTTCAGAGAAGGGAATAAGGGAAAGGAAGGAAGCAAGCATTTATTAAGGGCCTACTATGTTTCAGGCATTGTGTTATAGCTTTTCAGCTATTATTTCATTTGATCCCCACAACAATCTTGTGAGGAGGGTGTGATTATTGTCTGAATTGTTTCACGTCCCATAGCAATAAAATTATATGTCCTGTCAAAACACTTATACATGCAAGCACACGCACACACACACATACCCCAAAAACATACAAAAGAAAGATGGAACCCAATTTTTTTCCAATAATCTTTGAGTGAGGATATAGAAAAGAAAGGAAAAAAAGAAGCCTTTTCTACTTTCTCCCCCTTAAAGCCCAGAAAATATGGGGTATTTTATATAGTGATACCCTCCTGAACCAGAATGCTCATTGTCATCAAGAAAAGTTATAGATTGTTTATTTAAAAGTAGGACATGGAATAGAAAATCAGTCCTTTTCAACATGGAATGCTTTTCTACTTTTCCAGAAAAAATTATTTCTTAGTCAGCAAGTTAATTTGCCCACATTTCTGGATATTAAGAGGAATGCAATGATATGTCATCTGCAAAGGATATTAGTATAAATCTTTAAGAGCAATTCCTCTGAAAAGAATTCTACCAAGATATAATTGCCAACTATTAGTGAGCTCAGTAGTCAGTCTTTCTGCATATTTTCAACTTAAAATATTTTTAGTAGAAGCTGCAGAGATTTTCTAAATTTGTATGTAGACATATATATTCTCTGTCCTCTAGAAATATTAGGAAGTAACCTTTGAATCATAACTCATTCTCAATAGACAGCTTTAGGAAAGAATTTTGAAGTGTCTTCCACACTTCAAAATATCTGTAGTTTTGCTGGTCTTTTCCAACATTTCCAATATTATAGCCCTTTTTTTCTTTCACCAAGGGCTCTTCTAGAGTTTCTGTGATCCAGAGCCTTCATTAATGGATGACCAACCTTGGCAAAGAGACCTATTAAAAGGATGTAACCATAGTCTAAGTGAGAGATTATGAAATACTAAAATAAGATAATGGTCTTGTGAGTGAAGAGAAGGGAAAAGATACAAGAGATGTTAGAATCAGCAGAACTTGACATTTGATTATATATGGGAAGTGGAGGGGGAGACAGATGAGGAAGGGACGATATCTAGGTTACAAACTGGAATAACTGAATTTGATGGAAATCAAGTTCCTCCACCAAAAAAAGGGAAAATTCGGAGGACAAATAGAGGTAACAGAAAAAAATTAATATGCTCCATTTGAGATATACTGAGCTTGAAGTATGAGGGGACGTACAGGAGTTAGTACAACAGGCAATGAATGAACAAGACCAGAGTCTCTGAGCAACATGGAGAGATACAAAAAAGTTGAAGGAATGGGGCCCATTCTCATAGACTTTATGGTGTTAACAAGAAATAGATATTTTAATCAAAGTTTCTGAGATAGGAAGGTAGTGAGCCCCCTCTTGCTCAGAGCACTACTTGAGGTGAAGCATACAATGCACAGAGAAGGTTGGGGTGAGGGAGAAAAAATAGGAAATGTAGGTTAGAATCAGATTATAAAGGGTATTAAATACCAGGCTGGGAAATTTGTACTTTGCTTTCTAAGCAAAGAAGAGAGTCTTGGCACTTTGTTCTTTCCACCTAGTGCCAATATGCGAAGATGTATCTGAGAGCCTCAAGAGCATGTTTGGTTGTTGGATCAGATGACCTACACTTATTAAGCTGGAGAGGTTCCCATGATTGCAGACGAAGTATCCAGGAATACCAAGCCATTTTTGCTTCTGAATCCCCTGGAAAAATGGGAGGAAAGAGAAGACAAGCTACTTTAGAGGGATGCTAATTGCTTGCTGGGTAGTCTAACAATATGTAATATTCAATATGAAATAGTAAAATATGGACTGATAGATGCATAGATACAAACATATATGCACACATATGATATTAAAACCAAGTCATGTTTTCCTTTCTCCAGTTCATTCCCCACCCCAAATTCTCAAAAACAAGCTCCACATGCGATATTTAGGAGTTATGAAGGTCACCATTTTCAAAGGGTAAGATGTCTTATTTTTTTACATTTGGAACTAGTCTACTCACCTCAGCAGCAGCAGCCCCAGATCAAGATAGATAGAATCTAGAATTTTAATCTAAAAGAAGTTCTGCCTCAGTAAGAGCACATACTGATCAGCTACCTTCCTTTCTTTTTTTTTTTTCCAAAGGGAAATGTCTGATCCTTGTGGAGGAGGAAATAAATAACTTTGCACATCTGTTTTCCTTCCTACATTTAAATTTCATCAGTTCCTTACCCCACTCTCTGCTCTTCACAATCTCCATCTGTTTCTCTGTGATCTGCCTTACTGGCACAATGCCTGACTTTTTTTTCCAACCCTTTGCCCCTTTTCTCTGTCCCCACTCCTACCAAATGGAACCAGGGAAGTCTGAATCACAACTTGGAAAGTTGGGTGATTGATTCCCCTCTGATTCTGTTTCTAGGCAAGCCCCCTGAATAGTCAATATGTTGATAGGTGACATTGGCGTGAATCATTGTATTTATATGTGTCATGCTTTGCTCAGAGAGAAAAATGAGTGTGTGTGAACACAAAAATATCCTTATATTAAGCTATATCCTAACAGATGACAAATTTCTTCACATTAGTCAATAAAATATAATATCAGTACTGTTCTCAATAGTGACCCAGAGATAATTCATTCATATTCAAATCCTTAATAGCAATTAATACTAGCTCATTAAAAGAACCACTAGACTCTAGACAACCAGGGTTAAATGAGGCAGCTAATATCTGAGTCAAATTTGAACTGGGTCCCCCAACTCCTCCCAGTGCTCTATCCATTGTGCCATCTAGCTGCTTACTATTCATGCTCTCCTAACTTAGTCTTCCAGCTTCCTCTGTTGTATTTATTAAACTAGAGACATTTATTAAGCACTTACTGTGTTCTAGACAATACATACTGAGCACTAGGAATGGAGGAATAAATAAGAGAGCTGAACTAGATAATCCCTAAAGTCTCATTCTAAAAGGTTGCGATCCTTTAAGCCTAGAAAGTCCTTTCCCCGGGAATGAAGTTGACTGGCTTCTGAACTTCGGGGATTAAAGACCTGCACTTCCCTAGGAGAGCAGCCCCCCTGGAGCCCTCCTTGAGGCAATGATCAGATATAAAAGTTCTCTTCCTGCGCAGATCCTTGCTGACCCTGGTTTTTCCTAACATTGGATCCCGCAGGCTCTGTGACCTTGCATTCTGCTTCGTCTTTTTTCACAACTGTGACTCATACCGACTGCTTACCTCAATCTGTGCTGACGCCAGCCAGCTTGAGAAGCAGGAAGGGTAGTGGGGAGAACACTGGGTTCTGGCTTCGCAACCCAGCTCTGCATTTATTACTGCCCAGGTAACCAGGGGCATTCCCCCGCCTTGTCTTGTCTCTCTTGGCCATGTATGACATAACAGGACTGGACTGGAGGGTCTCTGAGACCCCCACCCTAAATCTCTTCCCTGCCCGTGTGATTTTGTTTTGAGTCCCACTGGCCAGAGTTTGGAACCAAACGCTATACCAGCATTATTTAAAACCACTGGGCTTCAGCTTTGGTGACTCTTAAACCATTTTTGTGGGTGTGGATCATGCAACCCTTGGATAGTTTGGTGAAATCTTGGCCCTGTTATCAGAATCACGTTTGTTGTCTATATTACTTATTGAAAGAAATGCTAAGTTTTAGGAAGAGGTTAGAAAGAAATTAAGAGGACTTCCGGTTAAGATGGCGGAGAGGAGGCTCACAGCTGCATAAGCTCCACGCTTTCTCTCACTATCCATTCCATTACAAGCCTCTGAATTAATGCTTGACTGAAAAAAAAACCCACATATAGTTACCAAGAGAAGCCATCCTTGAGATTCGCCAAGAAAGGTCTGTCTTTACTGGAGGGCTGGGGCGGTTTTAGATCGGGCGCAGGCGGCGGGCAGCGGCAGCGAGAGCACGGGAGCAGACTGAGAGGGGGTGGGGAGTGATCGCAGCCGTCTCTGCGGGGAGAGCTTCGCTACAGGTTTGGATACTTTGCTCCGGCAGCAAGTCAGCAGCCCAACAGAGAAGCTAAAAACACCGGGGGTGAAGAATACAACCCCAAACAGCTGGAGTCTCTCAGGACCTGGCCGCCCCCCCCTTCCCCCCCACAGTGACTCAGCACGCTCTGGGATCTCAGAGCGCAGGCGCAGCACAGTCCTGCTAGTGCCTCACTGCTGCCCCCTGCAGTCTGTAGAGGAAGCTCGATAACACACCCAGCCCCCCCCCAAAGAAAGACTCCAGTTTTTTCTGTTTTTCTTTGCTAGTTTGTCTTTGATTATTAGACAGAATGAGCAAGAAGCTGAAGAGGACTCTAACCCTTGACAGCTTCTATACAGATAGAGAGCAGACTCTAAATCCTGAGGAGACTAAAAACAGACAGTCCCCAGGTGAATCCCCAAAGGAGGAGATCATCTGTTCCTCAGCACAGATGAACCTCATTGAAGTGATTAAAAAGGCTCTCACAAGGGAGCTAGAAGAAAAATGGGAAAAGGAGAGGGAGGCTTGGCAAAAGGAGAGAGAAGCTTGGGAAAAGGAGAGGGAGGCTTGGCAAAAGAGCCTGGAGAAAGTTAAAGAGAGAGTGGATAAAGAAGTAAAATCCTTGAAAAATAGGATTGGTGAACTGGAAACAGAAAATAGCTCTCTAAAAAACAAAATTGGCAAAATGGAAAAAAATTCCACAGAACAAAAGAACTCAATTGGACAATTAGAAAAAGATTTTTAAAAAGTGAGTGAAGAAAATACTTCACTGAAAATCAGAATTGAACAAGTGGAATTGAATGACTCGAGGAGACAAGAAGAATCAGTCAAGCAAATCCAAAAAAATCAAACAATGGAGAAAAATGTGAAATACCTTCTGGGGAAGACAACAGACCTGGAAAACAGATCCAGGAGAGACAATCTGAGAATCATTGGACTTCCAGAAAAGTATGATGAAAAAAAGAGCCTGGACACTATTTTCCAGGAAATTATCAAAGAGAACTGCCCAGAAGTCATAGGAACAGAGGAAAAAATAAACATTGAAAGGATTCATCGATCACCCACTGAAAGGGATCCTAAAATCAAAACACCAAGGAATATAGTGGCCAAATGCCAGAACCCTCAGATGAAGGAAAAAATATTGCAAGTGGCTAGAAAAACCCAATTCAAGTATCAAGGAGCCACAATAAGGATCACCCAGGATCTGGCAGCATCCACATTAAAAGATCGAAGGGCCTGGAATATGATATTCCGAAAGGCTAAGGAACTTGGTATGCAACCAAAAATAACTTACTCAGCGAGAATGAGCATCTTTTTCCAGGGAAGAAGATGGACATTCAACGAAGTAAGCGAATTTCATCTATTTCTGATGAAAAAACCAGAACTTAACAAAAAGTTTGATCTACAAATATAGAACTCAAGAGAAATCTAAAAAGGTAAAGATTAATCTTGGGAACTATATTTTGACTATATAGATGTATAAAGAATACATGTATACCTTGTTCTAGAAATTGATGTGGAAAGGACATTGTATCAGAAAAAGGGTAAAGTGGGGGTAGTACATCTCATGAAGAGGCATAGGAAACCTATTATATCTGAGAGAAAGAATGGAGGGGGATGAATATAGTGGGTATCTTACTGCCTTCAGAATTGGCTTTAAGTGAAAAATCTTAAGACATATTCAATCTATGGTGAAACTTCTCCCACCTCATTGAAAAGTGAGAAGGGAAAAGTCAAAAGGGAAGGAATAAGCTAAGCGGAAGGGAATACGGGAACTGGGAGGGAAAGGGGTAAGATAGGGGGAGGAACTCTAAGGTGGGGGGAGGGATACTAAAAAGGGAGGGCTGTGAGAAGCAAGTGGTGCTCACAAGCTTAATACTGGGAAGGGGGGGAAAGGGGAAAGAAGGGAGAAAAGCATAAACAGGGGTTAACAAGATGGCAAGTAATACAGAATTGGTCATTCTAACCATAAACGTGAACGGGGTAAACTCCCCCATAAAGAGGAAGCGGTTAGCAGAATGGATTAAAAGCCAGAATCCTACAATATGTTGTTTACAGGAAACACACCTGAAGCGGGGAGATACATGCAGATTAAAGGTAAAAGGTTGGAGCAAAATCTACTATGCTTCAGGTGAAGTCAAAAAAGCAGGGGTAGCCATCCTGATCTCAGATCAAGTTAAAGCAAAAATTGATCTAATTAAAAGAGATAAGGAAGGGCACTATATCTTGCTAAAGGGCAGCATGGATAATGAAGCACTATCTATATTAAACATATATGCACCAAGTGGGGTAGCATCTAAATTCTTAAAAGAGAAACTAAGAGAGCTGCAAGAAGAAATAGACAGTAAAACTATAATAGTGGGAGATCTTAACCTTGCACTCTCAGAATTAGATAAATCAAACCACAAAATAAATAAGAAAGAAGTCAAAGAGGTAAATAGAATACTAGAAAAGTTAGATATGATAGATCTCTGGAGAAAATGTAATGGAGACAGAAAGGAATACACTTTCTTTTCAGCAGTTCATGGAACCTATACAAAAATTGACCATATATTAGGACATAAAAACCTCAAACTCAAGTGCAGTAAGGCAGAAATAGTAAATGCATCCTTTTCAGACCACGATGCAATGAAAATTACATTCAACAAAAAACCAGGGGGAAGTAGACCAAAAAATAATTGGAAACTAAATAATCTCATACTAAAGAATGATTGGGTGAAACAGCAAATCATAGACATAATTAATAACTTCACCCAAGAAAACGACAATAATGAGACATCATACCAAATTGTATGGGATGCAGCCAAAGCGGTAATAAGGGGAAATTTCATATCTCTAGAGGCCTATTTGTATAAAATAGAGAAAGAGAAGGTCAATGAATTGGGTTTGCAACTAAAAATGCTAGAAAAGGAACAAATTAAAAACTCCCAGTCAAACACTAAACTTGAAATTCTAAAAATAAAAGGTGAGATCAATAAAATTGAAAGTAAAAAAAACTATTGAATTAATTAATAAAACTAAGAGTTGGTTCTATGAAAAAACCAACAAAATAGACAAACCCTTAGTAAATCTGATTTAAAAAAGGAGAGAGGAAAATCAAATTGTTAGTCTTAAAAATGAAAAGGGAGAACTCACCACTAACGAAGAGGAAATTAGAGCAATAATTAGGAGTTACTTTGCCCAACTTTATGCCAATAAATTCGACAACTTAAATGAAATAGAAAAATACCTCCAAAAATATAGCTTGCCCAAACTAACAGAGGAAGAAGTAAATATCCTAAACAGTCCCATCTCAGAAAAAGAAATAGAACAAACTATCAATCAACTCCCTAAGAAAAAATCCCCAGGACCAGATGGATTTACATGTGAATTCTACCAAACATTTAAAGAACAATTAATTCCAATGTTATATAAACTATTTGAAAAAATAGGGATTGAAGGAGTCCTACCAAACTCCTTTTATGACACAGACATGGTACTGATACCTAAACCAGGTAGGCTGAAAACAGAGAAAGAAAATTATAGACCAATCTCCCTAATGAATATTGATGCTAAAATCTTAAATAAAATATTTGCAAAAAGATTACAGAAAATCGTCACCAGGATAATACACTATGACCAAGTAGGATTTATACCAGGAATGCAGGGCTAGTTCAATATTAGGAAAACTATTAGCATAATTGACTATATCAATAACCAAACAAACAAAAACCATATGATCATCTCAATAGATGCAGAAAAAGCATTTGATAAAATCCAACATCCATTCCTAGTAAAAACACTTGAGAGCATAGGAATAAATGGACTTTTCCTTAAAATAGTCAGGAGCATATATTTAAAACCATCAGTAAGCATCATATGCAATGGGGAAAAACTGGAACCTTTCCCAGTAAGATCTGGAGTGAAGCAAGGTTGATTATTTAATATCATATTAGAAACACTAGCCTCGGCAATAAGAGTCGAGAAAGATATTAAAGGAATTAGAGTAGGCAATGAGGAAACCAAACTATCACTCTTTGCAGATGATATGATGGTATACCTAGAGAACCCCAGAGATTCTACTAAAAAGCTATTGGAAATAATTCATAATTTTAGCAAAGTAGCTGGCTACAAAATAAATCCCCATAAATCCTCAGCATTTTTATACATCACCAACAAAACCCAACAGCAAGAGATACAAAGAGAAATTCCATTCAGAATAACTGTTGATATCATAAAATATTTGGGAATCTATCTACCAAAGGAAAGTCAGGAATTATATGAGCAAAATTATAAAAAAGTCTCCACACAAATAAAGTCAGACTTAAATAATTGGAAAAATATTAAGTGCTCTTGGATCGGCCGAGCGAACATAATAAAGATGACAATACTCCCTAAACTAATCTATTTATTTAGTGCTATACCAATCAGACTTCCAAGAAAATATTTTATTGATCTAGAAAAAATAACAACAAAATTCATATGGAACAATAAAAAGTCGAGAATCTCAAGGGAATTAATGAAAAAAAAATCAAATGAAGGTGGCCTCGCTGTACCTGATCTAAAATTATATTATAAAGCAGCAGTCACCAAAACCATTTGGTATTGGCTAAGAAATAGATTAGTGGATCAGTGGAAAAGGCTAGGTTCACAAGACAGAATAGTCAACTATAGCAATCTAGTGTTTGACAAACCTAAAGCCCCTAACTTCTGGGAAAAGAATTCATTATTTGATAAAAACTGCTGGGATAATTGGAAATTAGTATGGCAGAAATTAGGCATGGACCCACACTTAACACCATATACCAAGATAAGATCAAAATGGGTCTATGACCTAGGCATAAAGAACGAGATTATAAATAAATTAGAGGAACATAGAATAGTTTATCTCTCAGACTTGTGGAGGAGAAAGAAATTTGTGACCAAAGATGAACTAGAGACCATTACTGATCACTAAAATAGAAAATTTTGATTACATCAAATTAAAAAGCCTTTGTACAAATAAAACTAATGCAAACAAGATTAGAAGGGAAGCAACAAACTGGGAAAACATTTTCACAGTTAAAGGTTCTGATAAAGGCCTCATTTCCAAAATATATAGAGAACTGACTCAAATTTATAAGAAATCAAGCCATTCTCCAATTGATAAATGGTCAAAGGATATGAACAGACAATTTTCAGAGGATGAAATTGAAACTATTACCACTCATATGAAAGAGTGTTCCAAATCATTATTGATCAGAGAAATGCAAATTAAGACAACTCTGAGATACCACTACACACCTGTCAGATTGGCTAAGATGATAGGAAAAAATAATGATGAATGTTGGAGGGGATGCGGGAAAACTGGGACACTAATGCATTGTTGGTGGAGTTGTGAACGAATCCAACCATTCTGGAGAGCAATCTGGAATTATGCCCAAAAAATTATCAAATTGTGCATACCCTTTGATCCAGCAGTGTTTCTATTGGGCTTATATCCCAAAGAAATACTAAAGAAGGGAAAGGGACCTGTATGTGCCAAAATGTTTGTAGCAGCCCTGTTTGTAGTGGCTAGAAACTGGAAAATGAATGGATGCCCATCAATTGGAGAATGGCTGGGTAAATTGTGGTATATGAATGTTATGGAATATTATTGTTCTGTAAGAAATGACCAGCAGGATGAATACAGAGAGGACTGGCGAGACTTACATGAACTGATGCTGAGTGAAATGAGCAGAACCAGGAGATCATTATACACTTCGACAACGATATTGTATGAGGACATATTTTGATGGAAGTGGATTTCTTTGACAAAGAGACCTGAGTTTCAATTGATAAATGACGGACAAAAGCAGCTACACCCAAAGAAAGAACACTGGGAAACGAATGTGAACTATCTGCATTTTTGTTTTTCTTCCCGGGTTATTTATACCTTCTGAATCCAATTCTCCCTATGCAACAAGAGAACTGTTCAGTTCTGCAAACATATATTGTATCTAGGATATACTGCAACATATCCAACATATAAAGGACTGCTTGCCATCTAGGGGAGGGGGCGGAGGGAGGGAGGGAGGGGAAAAAAAATCGGAACAGAAACGAGTGTCAATATAAAGTAATTATTAAATAAAAATTAAATTTAAAAAAAAATAAAAAAATAAAAGGCAGAATCCTAAAAAAAAAAAGAAAAGAAAGAAAGAAAGAAAGAAATTAAGATGTAGTTAAGATGTAATTTTTCCCTATCCAAGTTCATAGACTCTTTGAACTGCCTTAAGAATACCTGCTCTGCTACAATTAAAAAAAAAAAAGAAAACAGTTACCATCTCTCTTCTTCATTTGGTGTTTAATACCAGAAGTATCAAAAGTGTTGCCCACAATAGTTCTTTGGTGAGGTCCACAAAACTCCGGAGTCCAACCATAAACAATGGGAAAATATTTAACAAAATACGATAAAAAGAAATAAAACTGATTTATTGTTGTTCAGTCACATCCAACTCCTTGTGAACCCATTTGGGCTTTTCTTGGCTAAGATAGTGAAGTGATTTGTCATTACTTTTCCAGTTCATTTTACAGATGAGGAACTGAGGCAAACAAGCTTAAGTGACTTATGCAGGGTCACATAAATAGGAAGTAACTGAGGCCAGATCTGAATTCAAGAAGATGAGTCTTCCTAACTCCAGATCTGGCACTGAGCCACTTAACTGCCCATAAAATAAATATTACATTTCAAAATTAAGTTAATATGAAGTCCATAAGGATCTTATATTTGGATCACTGCCCCCCGATTTTTATTGAGTTTAATACTACTGTTCTATACTGTAGACTTGGTTTCTAAGAATCATTCGATAACTTCATTTCTATTCTGATATGCTCCTGTTGTTGGATATATTGAAAAAGTTAGGGGGCTCATACAGCCATTTTCTGAATCCCTGGGGGAAGATGAGCTGCATTAGCCTCTCAGAAGAAGAGCCCAAATAAGCCTCTGTTCTGATCTCTGGGCAAGGCCAGGGTAGAATTTCTCTCCCTTCTCTCTGAGAGTCTCAGATGAGTCTGTGAACAGAACTGGTCTCATGCATGGCCTAGGCAGCTTCAGATTCTGCTAATTTCCCATGAGCATAGAGGAATTACTGTGGAGAAACATGAAGAAAACTGTCCCCAGAGTGGGAGCTAAGGCTGAGTGAGGAGCTGTATAAAGACAGAAGGGAGACACATGGAGAACCATCTCCTTCGATGAATTGGACTAGTACATGATACCATCCCTGCCTTGTCAAGTTGTGTAGGCTTCCTATTAAAGGCTATCATAAGCCTAGACAATTGGACTCATGGTGATTGTATTTGCACATTTACTGAGATGAAATCTGAGCATTTGCGTTGCATTATTTATGGGAAAAACCAAGGTACCCTGGGATCCTGACTATACAGACTATGTCAACCAGGAGAATAGGGCCTTGGATAATACATGGAATTTGAGCTACCACATGCCTCAGTGACACAGTTTCTTATTACAGCTTCTTATCAGACATCAAAGTCTATCAGGTAAATAGCATGAATTTTTGAAGAGTACTGAACACATATTACACAACAGACCATAACCCTTCCACAGAAGCGATTACAGAGTTCTTTATGTCTTGTAAGATAATCCCTCAATACCTATTTATAATACATATTAGAAGTCTCTAAATACATATTCAGATGATAAAGTATGTGTTTACCTGTCCCAAAGTACTTATTTGAAATGTTACAAAGAATTAGGAAAACTCCCTGAGAAATATCATATTTTTCTATACTAATGAAATAGATAGGTATTGTTTTGAGAAGTGTCTCACCTTTCTTATACATGAGGGATTAATCTAATTGTTTTTTTAATAAAATTAGAAATAAACTGAATAGAATTTATATTCAATACCCAGGACTCAGTCAAAGGAACTCAAGAGACTAGCATGCCTTAAATACATTTCTAATAAACCAGAAAATCCTATTCAAACAGAATCTGCCATCCTTTGCTTTCCCTAGGTGCCCAAGTTGTGTAAATGAACTGCTCTCTGCCCCAACCTAGTAATGGTTCTGCAACATGCACCAGTAGTATAGTAAAATACACAGGGCACCTGTGCTTTTGGCAATCTCCCTGAGAATGAAAGGAAAAAGCCTGTTTGGGGTCAATTAATTTTAAAAAGCATAGAACCATTTGCTTGCTCGGTCTCCCTGAAAAGAGCAATTTGTTTCAGAAGACCTCAGGTCTCTCCCTTCTTCGTCTATTCTATCATAGAGCTGCCATTGGTTTTCCTTAATGGCAGATCTAATCATGTCACTCCCTTCATCCAATGCTTCCTTATTGCCACTAAGATAAAATATAGATTTCTCTGTTTATCTTTTAAAGCCCTAAACAACCTGGTCTCAACCTTTATTTCTAGCCTCATTGTATGTTGCTCCTCTTTCCACATTCTCTGATATAGCTTAAGTGGTCCTTTCTCCATTCCTCACACAAAGCTTTTTATCTTCCATCTCTGCATTTTCATTGGTCCTCTCCCAAATCTGGAGTGCACTTCCTCTTCTATTTTGTGCCATAGTTGTCCCCATTTCTTTCCAGGAAGAGTAGTTTAAATATCATTGCTTACACAAAGTCTTTCCTAATTCCCCCTATTAGTGCCTGAACCACAACTACAATATTTTTTCTTTTACCTATATCTATCTTGTTTGTCTGTCTAGCTCCAGCTTTCCTTCTATCCATCCATCCATCTCTCTATCTATTCATCTACATATCTATCTCAATTTATTTACCTGTCTATTCATCTATCCATCTCCCTGTTTCTCCATTAATGTATGTATTTATGTATGGATACATACATCTATCCATTTACCATCTCTAGTTATATCCATCTATTCATTTATCTATCTGTCCATTCATCTATATCTATATGTATGCATATATCTATCTGTTTGCCTGTGACATTTGTTATCTTCCGGACAAAATGTAACCTCCTTGAGAGTAAGGATTGTTCCCTTCTTCATATTTTTGTACCCCACCCCAGCACCTACCATTGTACCTTGCAGAGTAAGCACTTTATATTTCTTTTAACCAATCACTTTTCTAAATCATAGCCCATTTTTGTTGTTCTCCTAATGTTGCTCCCTTTTTAGGTAATCTCAGCAGGTTTAATAGGACTCAAGGAGCCATTGTTTTCTACTCAGCTATGAGCCCCAATCTGTGGTGATACATTGTCCTAACATGAAAGCCCTCTATCTCCTACCCAAGGTCTCCTCCTCAGTTGAGCTATGACCTTCTGCACGCACATCACTCCATTCTCAGAACCCAAATTTTCCCCTGTGTAAAATGGTAAGAAGCATCCACCCACATCACAAGGAAGCTGCAATGTGTTGAGAAACTGTAAAGCACTTTGCAGACAGGGTGCTAATGTAATTCTTAAAAGCCTTCTTGAGTCTTCTCACATAATGTGATATTCCCAGTAGACTTGGGTGAGTATATGGATAAGGGATGCATTGGACAATGTTAGAATATGACTTTAATTCTATCTGTGAATATCCATCAAAACTATCAGGTCAAGGTGTATCTGTAGGCAACAGAGAAGAGGGAAGTGTGTGTGTATGTGTGTGTGTGTGTGTGTGTGTGTGTGTGTGTGTGTATGAGAGAGGGGAAAAGATAGAGACAGAGACAATGAAAAAGTTAAAGAAGAGAAAAGAGAAACTTAAAGAGAAAAGAAAAGAGAGAAAAAAGGAGAGACAGTAAGACAAAGACAGAATGAGAACTTGGGGAAAGAAGAATAAATATCCATTTTTAAGTGGATGAATTTTAAGTGAGTTGGCCAGTATGGTATGATAATCTTCTATGTACTCTATTTTTAAAAGTGTTCAGAACAAACCTCTACCCAGCACCCCAATTTCTCCCCAGCCATGTATAAAAGTCCATATATCACTTAGTCACACAATCTAAAATCTATCCATTAGAGATTTCTATCCATTAGAGATTTATTTCAACCAAAACCCCTCTGTAAAAGCAAATACCCCAGGGGAGGATAAAAACCACCAATTTATTCTTCAAGATGCTGTTTTAGGATCACAAGATTATATGCTTTGAACTGGAAGGATCCTTAAAGGTCATCTATTTCCAATCCCTTTATTTTACAGATAAGGAAACTGAGGCCCAAGAGATGTTCTCTAGGTCACATTGGCAGAAAATAACAGGCAGGATCTGAGGCAAATTCCTTGGATTTCTTATCTTGGATCTTTCCTCCTGTTTCATGCTTCCTCAAACCTCAGATGAGACAGCAGCTCTGAAGAAATGAAAATTTATATTTTTGGGGAATAGAGAAGTGGAAAAAGATAGAGATTTTAAATCAGTAATTACTTACCATTAGTTAGACCATTAGGAGGCTGGGTCTAAGTATGAACATCTTGAGAACTCTGGTCATTGAAGCCCTAGAATGAGAAAGGGACAAAACTAAACTTTCACATCATATTTTTGCCCAAGGACAATTTTGGGAATAGAGAGAATGGGCAGGGGATATTATGGGAACATGGAAGTGGAGAGTACTGTATACAGTTTCAAATAAAACAGGAATCACCTCTGCTTTTATCCTCTAGTTGTTTTTATATCATCTCCAAATATTACCTGCTCCTAATCTGGGACTGTGCCACAAGAAAGACTAGATACTTCTCCTGAATGTCTGGATCTGTACTGTTCCTCCAGATGTGGAAGAGGAGAGTAAACAGAATCTTGTAAGAAGCACACGGATCTCCCTTGAACATATCTTGTAGATATTATATCCAAAGGAGAGAATTAAGTACAGAAAGGAGGATCGAAGATTCAGATTTGGAAGGGACTTGGAGGCCATCTGTCTCAACACCCTCATTTTCAGATGAGACAAGAAAGGTTAGATTATTTTTCCAAAGGCACATATTGATAAGATCATAATTTAGAGCTAGAAGAGACCCTGGAGATCATTTCTAATTCAACCTCCTAGCACTTAGTGCAGTGCCTGTTATATAATAGGCATTGAATGAATGGTTATTGATTAATTGTACAGATGAGAAAAATGAGATCCACAGAGGTTGTGATTTGCCCCATGTTACATACAGGTACATGATAGAGACAGAATGTAACCCAAGTTTCCTGATTCCAAACTTAATTTTCTTTCTATAGTTCCACTATGCTTCCTCTATACTTATACACATATATTATGTCCCATGCTGATAACTGCATTAAGAGTTTTGGAACACCTTGTACATGAAATCTTATATGTATGCTTGTATTACACACACACATATATAAGACATTTCTTGATAGATCTGGAGGGGATATTGGTGACTACTATCCAAATATACTCCTTATTTTTACCAATAAGTTACTAAGGCCCAGAGAAGTGGCTTAGCCAAAGCCAAAGGAGAATGGAATGGTTAGACATAGCAGAGATAAGCACAGAATGTTATTTCCTGATGATTCTTCCACCTAAGCCTTAACAGGTAAGCAGAGTAGGCATCTGACTATGTGATCTGATTGCTGGATCACAATGAGGGTATACTCTGGTTCCAAATTTCCACCATGATGGACTGAAGCATCTTTAATCTTTGATTCCCTATTTGAAATAAAACATCCCAAAGAAGGGTAATAAACTATAGATGTCCATATCAGCAAAGGCCTTAGTGGGTAATAGCTGATGGTTGCCTGAAAACAAAATAGGCACTAAGAAGGGACAAAAAAGTAAGAGATAGATAAAGATATTCCTTTTATTTCCTTACCACTCACTTTCCTCCAGATACATCTATGCACTTCTGCAACCAGAAAGAGAGAGGAAAAAAAGATAGGAAAGAAAAGAAAGAAAAGAAGGAAGGAAGGAAGGAAGGAAGGAAGGAAGGAAGGAAGGAAGGAAGGAAGGAAGGAAGGAAGGAAGGAAGGAAGGAAGGAAGGAAGGAAGAAGGCAAAGAAAAAAAGAGAGTTTGAGATGTCCCCAATCACTAAGCATTATCAGGTGATAAGATGCATACATCAAGTGGAGCCATGACCCACATTTTCTTGGATAATTCAGACCTTGTTAAAAACGTTCACTACTTCTTTTTCCTTTTCAAGTGGTTTATAAAATAGAAACTACCTTCATAATAATACAAAGATGTTTTGATTTCTAATATGGTATTCACAGATATAACCCACACTAACAAAGGCTCTTTGGGGAGATGGGTCTTCAATAAATTTAAGAGTGTAAAGAGGTCCTGAGACCAAAAATTTGACAGATGCTGTTGGAAATCAAGAATTCTTAATCACCATAATATTGTGTACCCCTTAGGCAAATGGTAAAGTTTGTGGACTCCTGCCCAGAATAATCTTCGTGACCTATATTCATAATTTAAGAAAATTTTAAATTTTAGTTAGAGATCAGTGTAAATTAACATCTATTTTCCCAATCTATGTTCACAATCCCACTGCTGCCTTGAATATACATAGACCTCATGGTAAGAACCCAACTTCTCAGCACTCTGCCATACATTAGGCTAGTCCTTGTGGGATAAGACCCACTCAATGATGTATTGGAGCTGTATCCTAATAGCTCCTGAGAGCATTCAATTTTCAATCTGAGCATTTTTATTTCAGAAATTGGCAAACTACAAGTCAGGGATTAATTTATTGGTTTGTTGATTTTCTAGCATTAAGAAAGTGATAGAGAAAAAACTAATAATACAGAGAACAGGTACTTATCACTTTAAGCTTATGATATGCACTTCCTAAAAATTTTTCATTCATACAAAGTAATTTCAATGTTCATCTCCATGAGAAATGGGGTTCAACAGGTTTCCTGCTTCTGCTAGCAAAGAATCTATATACAATAAGTCCAAGTTCCATAAATATTGAAAATAATCAAGACTCAAGTAGGAGAAAAATCTGTGGCTAAGGAAACCTTTCCTTATCCTCGATAATGTCCTTTGAGAGCTCTGCTCAGATCTCTTCAGTGACTTCTAAGATAAAATCTCTGTTTCTTAGCCTGATATTCAATGTCAGCAGAAATCTGGTCCCAATGTATCCTTATTTCTCTTATAGCATCTTGTCTATAAAAGCATAAATAGATAGGTAAATAGAGAGAGAGAGAGAGATTAGCTATAAAATATAGTAGCTACTAAAGAAGTACTTATTGGGTTGGATTAGATGTTATTTATTGTGAAAATTATATATTAAATTTATTATACTCATGTTTTTGAATATATTAAAATAAACATAGCATTAAATATATTTCATATAATATACTTAATATGTCATACATCTATACTTATTATATGGTCATATTATGTTAAATATTATATGATATATCAAAATGAAATATATTGTATATAATGCATATGGACATGTATATATACATATATAGATATACATATCTATATATGTACATAAAACATCTAAACCAAACTAACAAACGCTTTCTTGGTAATTGCTGTGTACAAGTCTCTGCTTTAAGTGAAAGATACAAAAAAAAGAAAAATAATGAGAAATAATCTCTTTCCTCAAGGCAGTAAATTGTAAACCTTATTTCTGCATAGAATCATACTGACATACTAAGCCATAGAAATGTCAAAATATCCAAATGTAGAGGGTCAGGTACTCCCTGGAGCCTTAATAATGGCTTTCTTGCAAAACTTTGTTATTTCAAACCTGCTAAGAGATTTTGAAGTTGCATGAATTGCAGTAAATAAATCAATGAACTACCTTTCATGAGTCCTGGATTTGAATTATGGCTCTGAATCATAACATCGGACACATTTTTTGGTCTCTCTGAGTCTCAATTTCATCATCTCTAAAATGAGGGGATTGGTTTAGATGCTGTCTGAGCCTCCTTCTCACTGAATGTTCCCTTGAACTGGTTTTATATCTGCTGAATCCTAGGAATTCTTCATTTAGGGCCATTATCAGTAGATATAAGCTTCAAGTCAGCCTATGAGAGAAGATGGAAAATACCAACATGCCTGGATGTTCAGATAGCCCCTGTTTTCTTCATTATGCTTTAATCAAATAATAGTCTTTATTTAAGCATTCACATTTATAAACTACTATTTCTTTTTTTTTTCTTTCCTCTTTTAAATAATTATAACTTTTTATTGGCAGAACCCATGCCTGGGTAATTTTTTACAACATTGTCCCTTGCACTCACTTCTGTTGCGACTTTTCCCCTCCCTCCCTCCACCCCCTCCCCTAGATAGCAAGCAGTCCTATACATGTTAAATATGTTGCAGTATATTCTAGGTACAATATATGTTTGCAGAACCGAACAGTTCTCTTGTTGCACAGAAAGAATTGGATTCAGAAGGTAAAAATAATCCGGGAAGAAAAACAAAAATGCAAATAGTTTACACTCATTTCCCAGTGTTCCTTCTTTGGGTGTAGCTGCTTCTATCCATCATCGATCAATTGAAACTGAGTTAGATCTTCTCTTTATCAAAGAAATCCACTTCCATCAGAATACATCTTCATACAGTATTGTTGTTGAGGTATATAATGATCTCCTGGTTCTGCTCATTTCACTTAGCATCAGTTCATGTAAGTCTCGCCAGTCCTCTCTGTATTCATCCTGCTGGTCATTTCCTACAGAACAATAATATTCCATAACATTCATATACCACAATTTACCCAGCCATTCTCCAATTGATGGGCATCCATTCATTTTCCAGCTTTTAGCCACTACAAACAGGGCTGCCACAAACATTCTTGCACATACAGGTCCCTTTCCCTCCTTTAAGATCTCTTTGGAGTATAAGCCCAGTAGAAACACTGCTGGATCAAAGGGTATGCACAGTTTGATAACTTTTGGGGCATAATTCCAGATTGCTCTCCAGAATGGTTTGATTCGTTCACAACTCCACCAACAATGCATCAGTGTCCCAGGTTTCCTGAATCCCCTCTAACATTCATCATTATTTTTTCCTGTCATCTTAGCCAATCTGACAGGTGTGTAGTGGTATCTCAGAGTTGTCATAATTTGCATTTCTCTGATCAATAGTGATTTGGAAAACTCTTTCATATGAGTGGAAATAGTTTCAATTTCATCATCTGGAAATTGTTCATATCTTTTGACCATTTATCAATTGGAAAATGGCTTGATTTCTTATAAATTAGAGTCAATTCTTTATATATTTTGGAAATGAGGCCTTTATCAGAACCTTTAACTGTGAAGATGTTTTCCCAGTTTATTGCTTCCCTTTTAATCTTGTTTGCATTATTTTGCATGTACAAAGGCTTTTTAATTTGGTGTAATCAAAATTTTCTATTTTGTGATCAATAATGATCTCTAGTTCATCTTTGGTCACAAATTTCTTCCTCCTCCACAAGTCTGAGAGGTATCCTATGTTCCTCTAATTTATTTATAATCTCATTCTTTATGTCTAGATCATGGACCCATTTTGACCTTATCTTGGTGTACGGTGTTAAGTGTGGGTCCTTGCTAAGCTACTATTTCTTAACAGTACTGGGCCTAAATCACAATTGTTGCTCAGAGGAGTGGGTAGGGGGAAGAGAAGAGATAGCTACATGAAAAAAAACTATGATTATTTACTTTTAAATATTAAAGAAAAATTAGATACTTTTAGGATCTGTAAGGTCTCTAAAGTTTTTGAAGTTATTCAAGCTTTTTAAGAAGAAAAAAAATGCCTTCTCAATTTTACCATTATTCAGGATATGAGGGAAAGTCAATGTTTGCCAACTAGAAGATAAAATATTAGAAGAAGAAAATTGTATTTCCAAATATCCAAGAGGTCATTCTGAAGCAAATGAAGAGGGCACATCTAATCAATTTCATTTAAATCAAAATGACTTCAGCGTCCTTTGGGAAAACGTCATCAGTTCTACAAATGCATTTTATAAGCAAGTGACAAACTATGTATTTGAAAGTAGATATGAACAAAATAAATCCTATTTTCTGAGTCCCTCATGGTCTCTGAGAAGGATATAACAACAGAGGCTTACAAGATAAAATAAAATAAAATAAAATAATTATTAGCCCAGTGAACAGAAGTTCAGTCTTACTGAAGAAGAAGAGATGGAAAATTACATGTCTGGATGAGCACTATTCTTGGGATAAGTTTGGACTACTTATTCAAAGAGGTTTAAACTTCAAATGGAAGCAAATTTTGTTAAAAGAACTAAAGTAACTCTGGTCCACAAGTAATCAGAGGTAAAAAATCTTTTCCAAAGGGTCTGATTTATCACAGCCAGCAAAGTTTTTGTGGGAAATGCTGCATAGTCCCTCTTCAGAAAGATCACAAAAACATAGAATCAGGGTCTGCAAAATGAATGACTTCCTTTCCTTAGCCGGCATTTCTAATGTGCCAGATGAATTCATGAATATGTGAGGCTGTAGGATGGTTTCTTGGGAGATTAGAAACAGACAGCATACAACTGTGATTCTCACATGGTTTGAGGATGGTACTAGCTAAGAAAATCTTTTTGCAAGTCTCTTCCTATCTTATCTCTCTCTATTCTTCATGTCACTGAGCATCTCTTTGTCATTGGGCATTAATAATCAGTCAACAAGCTTATAAGCCATGCACTGTGCTAAGAGTTAGGGGTATAAATACTAGCAAAAAGAAAGATGATATCTGCCCCAAAAGAACTTACAGAGATATGAGGGATTACCACTCGGATGTCTTTTCCAAAATGAAGGCTCCCAGAAGAACTCAGCAAGGGCCCTTCAGGAGTGGAGGAAGAAGGCAGGTGTGTTAGTCAAAAAGAACAGAGAATGAAGGATGGAAGATCTGGGTTCTTCCACAAAGGGGAAATTCTAAGAAATCTATGCTAATGGGAGAAGGGGCCACAGATGTAGATGAAGGAGGCCTTGTTTTCATAATAGCCAGCATTTATTTTTAGATTAGCAAAGCATTTTACATGTGATATCTTATTTCATTCTCCCAATAATTCTGAGAGGTAGATTCTGTATTATGTCCTTTTTATAAAGGGCTCAAGTGACTTTCCTAAATTCACATTGCAGGTAAATAACTGAGACTAAATTTGAACTCAGTTATTATTGATGTGAAGTCTAGCACTCTAGCTGCCCAGGTTGCTATATTTAATTTAATTTAATTAGACATTTAATTAGCAATAGCTTATAACAATCCAGAGCAACTGAACTCCAGTGGTCCACCAGCTTCAGCCTCCCCAGAAACAGGAAACCCACCATGTCCATCTCAGAGGCAATTTTACAATATCTGTATTACAATATCTGTGGTTTCTCTTCTTCCCACATAATGCTTATTTATTTATTTTTCTTCCTCTTCACTTTGGGATTTTATAATAGAACATGGGCAGGTAAAGAGAAGCAAAATAAATCTAATATTGGTTATGAAGAGAGAAAGAAGCCAGAAGTTAATGATTAAAGTGAAATTTTTGACAGTGTTGTATTCCTATTTCTTTGAATAATGGAAGTCCCCAGTATCGTAGACAAAGGATCTCTAGATTAAAGATAATAACATTTATGGTTTATGAAGCATTTTCCTCATATTATTTCTAGGAGGTAGCCACGATGTCTCCAAAAAATGTTCATACAGTTCTCTATTATGAATGCATTTCAAAGTTGCAGTGATAACCCATAGTAACACTGAATTGTTGATACAGAGTGAATTCTGTTAAAAGTGCTTATATAAGTGATGAATTTATCTCTCTGTCAAAAGAAAAACAAACAAAAAACACAACAACAATAAATACAAAAAACCCCAAAACTTCCTAGCTCACTAAAGCTAGAAATATAGCAGCCATTCATTAGTCCAATCCCACTACTGATTGACATGGGAGTTTTTATCTGCTGTTTTAGTCTTAGGCTGATCCACACTCTCCTAGTGATTATAAGAAAGTCATTTAAATCCTTTATAAACTGAGTATAATAACACACATCTCATGATAACATAAAAATAACATACTTCTCAGGGTTACTGGGAGAATCAAATGAGAAACCTTATATGAGAGCCTCCCAACTTTCAGAAGTTTACCATATTGGTGCTAGACTTAGTAAAGACACCTGATAGACTTAGTCTACTGTAACTCAGATGTTCTGAGCTCAATAGCCTCCCCAGTATTAAGAATTACAGATGTGCCCCACATCCAGCTATTTGTCTATAATAAAGGTTGCAAGAATGGGATTGAGGAAGAACAAGAATTTGGGGAAAACAGAGAGGAGGGACTAGGAGAGAAATAGTTTCCACTATAGGGAGTTAGCAAAGGCAGGGGGTTAAGTAACCTGCTGGGCTTCCTAGCATCTACCATCTGTGCCCTTGAAGACAGCTTTCTGGCTGGAAAAAATTTGCATGGTCATTAGCTCATACTCTGGTTCACATCTGGCTTTGAGACATACACACACACGCACACACACACACACACACACACACACACATATATGGAGAGAGAGAGAGAGAGAGAGAGAGAGAGAGAGAGAGAGAGAGAGAGAGAGAGAGAGAATATATACTCTGGAGGGGTATACTCTATGAAATTAAGGATTTTAAAGGAAAAGGTCTCAGGATGGAGGTTGGAGGGAGCACCTGGAATTCAGAGAGGGAAAGGGAAAAAAAAAGTAAAAAAAGAGTGAAACAACATATTGGAAAGATGGCAAATTCAAAGTCAACTTTCCTCACTGCCTTTTCTGGAATCAACTATATTCATATGGAAATATAGTAATATTAAATAAAGTCAAAATTTCCAATAATTTTAAATCCTTTCTTTTTTCTCTTTTCCTTTTTGTTGCTACAGCTCTGTAATAATGTCTAGAAAGGAAGGGTATTAGTTTCTCTTTGCTCCCTCTTTCTTCTTCCTTTTTTCTGTCCCATATGTATACTACGTGACAAACACAATAACACTTTCACCCAAGAAGTACTGACACCTCAGTGAAGAGATTTTTCCTCATGTTCTTCTCATGAAAACAGAGATTGGGGTTATTGGGGTTATTGATGATTCATCCCTTTCTATCACAGCTACCCTCTAAGATTATTCACTTCCTGCTTTAATATCCCCAAACATGAGTCAAGATAGCAGGAAAAGAATCAATGCTATATTTGAAAGAACATTTAATGAATCTGTGTATTTACCCTGGTTTTCTACTCCGAAATGGAGAGCTAGAAATATCTTAAAAAATAATCCAGTCCAACCCCCTCATTTAGCAAATAAGGAAGTTGAGACCAAGAAACATGCCTGAGCTTATAAGAATAACCATGTTTTCTTGAATTTAATGAGCAGTTTCAAGAATCAAAGAATAAAAACTTGCATAGAAATATTCTAGTCCAGCCTTCCACTCAAGGTAGGAATCCTTTCTGCAGCATGGGGGTAAGGAGAAGAGAGATGAAAGGGGGATTATTCAATTCAGTTCTACACAAAACATCATGTCATTTCACTGTTTCTCATGTCTAGTTACCCAATTTTCTGAAGACAGCTACCATATCTCTACAAAAAAAAATCTAATTTTCTCTAACTAAAAAATCCCTGTATTCCTTAAACCACTTCTTTTTATATGATTTTAAAAATCTTCACAAAGCTGGTTGCCATCCTTGCTTAGGACTTGTCATTGACTGTCATAAATAATCCAGAACTGAATATAGTACTCTCAGTTTGACCTGATTGGTACAAAGTACAGCGGGACTATTATTTCCTTTATTCCAAATACTATATTTCTACAGTTTAACATTTTATTAGCTTTCAGAGGTAACCACATTATTCTTTTGGCTCATTTGAGTTTGAGGTCAATTTAAACCTCAGGACTTTTTCCACTTCAACTGCTGTTAATCTAGCTCTCTTCTATACTTAATATTGTTAATTTAGGTCTCTTCCATCCAGTGCTATTGATTATTTAAAAAACTAGATCTGTCTTACATTGATCCCCATTTTCTTTCATCTTTTTTGTCTGGGTTTAGAGTTCTAATTTGTGAAGGTCTTAATTCAGTTACCTATCACACTATATGACATCACACTGGATGAACTTTCACTTTACATCTTCAACAAATTATTGAATTGTATTGAACCTTATGGCACATGACATGTCGTATTTGATGTCAGTCCATTAATAAATATTCTTTGGTCTCTATAAATAGCCAAGAATCCCCTAACTGTATTTTTTCCCATCACATTCATGAGGATTCCACAAAATGTTTTACCTAATCCTTTAGTGAAACTTAGGTGCACTATTCCCTGGATTCCATCCCTCTTTGACTCAGTTTCCTCACATGTAAAATGAAAATTATAATGCCATCCATCTTTCGGATTGTTGTGAGGATCAAATAAGAAAATATTTTTAAATGTTTTAGAAAACTTTAGAGAATTATATAAATGCTAGCTAGCAAGCTAGATAGGAAGGTAAATAGTAAAAGGAGGGGAAGAAGGAGGAGTCATTTTTGTTGTCTGGAAAAACTTAAAATGAAAAATGAAAAACTTAAAAATGAAACCAGATTAATACCATGTGACTTATTCTTAGTGAATAAGTTACATGATGCTGGTTCTAAATGGTCTTACTTTCCTTTTTGGAGTGTTCATATGTTTAATAATTGGTTCTAGTAAATTACTAGAAAGCAGAACAAGATTTACTGACCTACAGGTAGAATTAACTGTAGAATTTAATTTTCTGCTTTTGAAAATTTCCTATTTGGTCTTCTGGAATCTCTTTCACTCTCCAAAAGTCCTTCCCAAGATTACTGATGGTGATACTGCAATCCAGTCTATAAATTCTTTCCAACTTTAAAATATCATTTTGGGGAAATATTCAATCCTGACCTCATCAGTAAGAAGAAATTGAAACTCAAAATAGGTGAAGAGAATAAGATGGCACTGAACTATTTCAAATGGTTGCTCTACCCTTCAAACTTTCTTAGGACCCTTTTACACTTTGAAAAATTATCAAGGACTCCAAAGAGTTTTGCTTTTTGTCAGTCAATATTTACCATATAACAATAGTAAACCAACTACACTTTAAGAAAAATAAGATTTAAATGACAGCTATATTTTCCAAAAGAAAAAAAAGTTGTGAGAAGCATGACACTGCTTCAAATGTTTTTTTGCAAATCTCTTTCAAGGTATGCTTTAATAGAAGACACCTGGATCCTCCTTTCTCCTTCTGCATTCAATCTGTTGAGATAATGCTATTTTAGATGAAATATATGAAGAAGACTTCGCAGATATGTGATTGGAAAAGCGAAGAGTATTTTAAGCAAATAACATCTTAGTATAATTTTGGCCTCACAGACCCTAGAAAGGGTGTCACAGACCACACATTAAGAATGTCTGTCCTCCTCTAATCTGAAAACAGATCACCTTGATTGACAAAACAGAAGCAAAACAAAATAATTCTTCTCTAATGTCTATTACCACTGTACCATCAGCCCCAAGTAATAGGTTTTGCTTGTTGTTATTTGGGTTCTTTTTATTAAATATAGCATAGAAATGGCTTTTTATTATTCCTGGAACTTTTTATGTGCCTTTCCATGCTCTAGCTTTCATCATACTATTTTTTTTATAAGAACTTCATTTATGGGGTTATGCTCTCTTTCTCTGCCTCCCATGCCACCCACCATCCTTTCCCACATTTTACAATAGGAACAAAGAAGCGCTTTGCAAACCTTAAACTACTACATAAACATTAGCTATGATTTGTAGTTATAACATCTTAGTTCAAAGAAGATACCTAAGCAGCCCACACTAATTCTTTTAGATGTCTCACCTTTTTTTCCTCTTTGGGATAACATCAATATTATCAATATTTACTTTTTTATATTCTTGCAATTTCTTATCTTTTCTTAATAATTTGATAACTATATTTCAATATGATTAATTTCCTTAGTAATCCTATGTATTTTACTTTATGCATTTAAAAACATTATTCTGAGAAAGATTCCTAGGCTTCATTAGATTGCCAAAGGAATCAATGGCACACATAAAAAGGTTAAGAACATTGACTTTACAGTATTGTATCTAATTTTTCTAAAGTCCTCCCAAATACCTCTAAATTAAACTATGTTTAATGTCCCTTTCCTTGCCCAACAAAATATCCAAAGCAACCCATTCTCTTTTTCCCCAAGGTATCATTGCTTTCAAGTTACTAGCACATTCTTGGTAGTTGGTCAGAATTAAGTCCAAGGTAGCAATTCCCCTTGTTACTTCTGTCTTCAAAGAGAAAATTTCAGCATAGGAAGCCAAAAATTTAACACATGCTTAACCAGTAGCAGACTGAGTAGAACCATAACAAGGAAGTGGCAAATGGGGCTTTCCCCCAGGATACCAAATTTAAGAGCTGCTTAAGGGTCAGTAATGTAGAAACAATAGAGCACAGTATCTAATTAGCAAGAATAATCACTTAAAATTGGAAGCTAACAGATGGTGGGCTAGGGTGAGCTCCCCAAGCATGCTTCCTGTCATTTACCCAAGGTGAAGTTTGGTTTGCCCTAAGAAAGGAAGGAAGGAAGGAAGGAAGGAAGGAAGGAAGGAAGGAAGGAAGGAAGGAAGGAAGGAAGGAAGGAAGGAAGGAAAGAAGGAAGGAAGGAAAGAAAAGAGGCATGAAGGGGATAAGGAAGGAGGGACGGAATGAGAGGAAAGAAAAAAAAGAAGAAAGAAAGGAAAGAAGGAAGGGAAGAAAGAAGAAAATGAGCTAACAATATAAAAATGCCACTCCATCTGATGTCTAAAAAATAATATTACACAGACACATAATTTTAAAATAGTGAAATAAATATGATATTCCATAAAATGCAATATCAGAGAGTACCTTGGTAGAAAAAGCTCAATGTGTGTGTGTGTGTACATGTGTATGTGTTTATGTGTAAGAGATACACAAATTATTTTAATGACTGACATTTTCTCCAACTGCTTCAGCATGGTTCTAAATAAAACATACATGTACTAAAATTCATTCATAACTGTACATCAGCAGATATTTATATTTAATGTCAATGAATATTTATTTGCTAAACTTCAAGACTACAATATAAACAGAAAGAAGGAGAATGCCTATCCCCCAGAAGCTTACATTCTAATGGGGTAAGATAACACATACCAGGAAACTGGAGACATTGGGAGAGATGTTGAAAAGAAAATCCAAGAGGAATTTGGACACTGGTGGCTCAGGGTTCCTCCTTAAAATGGAAGGAGTGCTGGATTGGAGAGTACTTTCAATATTCAATGCATTGAGCTTTCAAAGTCCCTATGAATCCCAGTATCTAAAACCCTCACACAGGGGCATCTATCAAATGGCGATTTTTTCTTATTAGCCCTATCAGTTTTTTAAAATTCTTCTGAATTAGCTTGATTTAAATTTTCCTGATTTTCTGTCCCACAATTTTGTCCTTTACTCATAAGCATCCAACAAAAGAAAGGAAAAATTTTCCCACAGTGAAAACCAGGAAATTTCTTAGAATCTAAGTTTTATACCCAAGGTACCCACTAAGAAAGGACAAGACTTAAAGGTGCTTATCAGAAAGTACTTCTTTTTTCCCCTTAAGACCTCCTCCTCCTCTCATCTCTAAGGCCATTTCTGATAAACTATAAAGATTTGAGTCAGCTAGAGAAAAAAATCGTTGCAAGCTGTGATCAATGAGACCAGGGTAGGCAGGCTGATTCACACTATTGCCTAAGAAGCCCTTTTTCAAATGACCATATCTTCCAGGATAGAAAGTGACCTCCTAATGTCTGCTATATATGATTTGAAGGGTAGGACGTAAAATAAATACCACACTTTATAATAAAAGGAAGAAAAATGTAAACTTTTGCAACAATATTATCTAAATCTAAAATAAATTCTTGACTATTACTTTTCAGTGGAGAGGGAGGGCAATAGATACACATGGGTTTTACAAAATATTAGCTCTGATGCTGTCAGATGCACATGCTGCTTCCTGGGAAATATGGGGAAATGGGACAGCTCCCCAAGGCATACTTTGTTCATCAATCAAGCAATCAATCAAAAAACATTTGTAAATGTGCCAGGCATAGTGCTAGGCACTGAAGACACCAAGACAAAAATGATTCTCTGTCTTCGAGGAATTTATATTCTAAGAAGAATTAACATATATACATAAAAAAAAAATTCTTGTTGTTGCTTTCCTCATGACCGACTTTTTGGTTCCTCATTTGGAGTTTTCTTGAGAAAAATACAATGTAATTTCAGCTGAATAAGAAATCTAAAATCTAAGAAAGAGCAATATCATGAAAACTCAGTGTATTGAAAAAAGAGGGCTTGTTCAATAGTTTCAAATGCTATGGAGAGACTGGGAAGTATGTCTTGAAAAAAAAAATAAGTTAACATTTATATAGCGCTTACTATGTGCCCAGCATTGTGCTAAGCACTTTGCAACCATTATCGCATTTGATCCTCGCAATAATTCTGGAGTTAGATGCTATTATTATTCCTATTTTGCACTTGAGGAAACTGAGGCAGACAGAGATTGAGTGACTTGCCCAAGATCACACAACTAGTGTTTGAATGAACTTGGATTTAAACAGGTCTTCCTAACTCGAACCCTGGTGTCCAATCTATTATTCCCCTTCACTGCCCCTAGGATTTGGCAGTTTTAAAAGATTATTGGAAACTTTAGAGAGGGAAGTTCCAATTGAATAATAATGTTGAAACATATATTCAAGCTGTTGAGAAGGAATGGGTAAAGGAGAAAGGAAGGTAACAAGTACAGAAATCATTTTCTATGAGTTTGACATTAAATTGGAAAAGACATGAAGATAATCAATATCTTAAGGGGATGATAAGCTTAAGTAAGACTTTTGTAGTTGGGTTTTTTGTTTTGTTTTGTTTTGTTGTTTTAAGGCAAAGATGTTTATAGGCAGTAGAAAAGAAACCAATAGGAAAAGAGTGAAGATTAAAGAGCTGAGGGTGGTGATTGTAGTGATAAGCAATTAGAGGAAAAAGGGGAGGACTCAACTTCTACTCCCAGGACATCATGCTTCCCCTATCATAAGGACATCACCAAGAATCCCACCATTATGGTGGTGGTTTTAGCTTTAGGATTCAATATTTCCTTGGTACCATGAGGTGCTTCTCCCCTATAATTGGAGGAAAGAACAAAAGATTCCTCTCAAAGCCTCTCTTTATAGAGGGTTTAGAATTGCTAAGTCTCCATTTCTCCCCAGCTATTCTCCTGGCACCTCCCAGCTCTTCCCTTTCAGCTTCTTTTTATTATTGTCTTCCTCCACTAGACTGGAAGTTCCTTAAGGACAGAAACTGTCTTTTTCTTAAGTGTAGTCTTTAGCACAGTGCTTGGCATTGACTTTTGATTGTCAGTGGTACAGATACACTAGAAAGGTTAGCTTCACTGTAGAGAAGAGGTACCTCTTCATAGGAGACCAGAATACAGAAGAGGGAATGGGAGGTAATGTTGAACAATTTTGAGAGGTAGAGAAGAAGAAAAGAGGGAACTCACAATGAATGACTCCAATTTTTTTTAATAAAGTACAAGGCCAGGTTCTTCACTTAGTAAAAGAGGTAGAAAAGGAAAAGGAAAAGGTTTGGAACAATCACTATAGGAAATGTAGAATCAATTAAGAAGTGTTTAAATAACATAAATTCGTAGTGTATGTCAGATGTTAAATTTATTCTTCTGGCTATACAAATACTGCCTATTCTTGAAAACTTTGCTCAGGCTTCATATCCAAAGATTTTTTTTTCTGATCATTCTAGCCTAAAATTATTTCTTCTTCTCTGAAATGCCCCAAGGTAATGCTTACATTAGCATGTAAGCATGATAGCTCAGACCTATAATCTAGTTATTAGGGATGCTTAAACTGGTAGATCTCAAGTCAGGAAGTTCCAAGCTGTAGTGGGCTAAGCCACTTGGTCATCCATTATAAGTTTGGTGAGCCCCCAAGAAAGAGAACCATTAGATTGTCTAAGGAAGGGAAATCTGGTCCAGGACATTAACAGGTTGGGTAAAAGGTCCTGGGTTTGTCAGAATGCGACTAGGTATATGAGCAGCTTCTGTCCTTTGAATCTGGGTCAGATACTATTTTTAACTTAGTTTCTTAAGGCAGGGGTTGATTTGTTTTTGTCTATTTCCTCAGTGCTTAATATAGTACCTGATCAGCAAGATCTTAATACATGCTTGGTTATAGGATCCCTGTGGCAATTATTTTCTGTGCAATTTATTTGGCAGTGACTCACATACTATTTTTTTATCTGTTCTATTGTTGCTTTGTATTATAATTTAAATATTTTGTTGTTTTAACTTAACTAGAGGTAGAAGATTACAGAGTTAGATTTTAGAGATTGTCTAGACAGTACCCTAATGTGATTTATATAATATCACAGATTCTGGAACTGAAAGTGGCATAAATAACATTTCCATGTCCCAAAATGAAATTTCCAAGTCCCTGAGAAATTGTCACTAAGCTCATACAATATGTATACTCTCTTATGGAGAATGAACTCTTGATGGGAGAGGACAACACAAAAATGACTAATATAGAGTTGAAACCCAAGTAAGAAGATAATAAATGAACAATGAATTACTCTAGATGAGTTCAGGTCCACCTGAACCAGATGATCTACATACTAGGTTAATGAAAGAATTGCCAGCTATAAATGCTAGACTAACTCTAGTGATTTTTGAAAAATGGTAGAGAATAGAGGGACATCAAAAGATTGGAAAAATGCCATAATTTAAAAAAAGATAAGAGAGCAATCTATAAATAAGAAACCATTAAGTTTGACAACAATCTCTGACAAAATTCTAAATATATTTTTAAAAAGGGAAGAGGTATTGATGAATTTGTTAAAAGGATAATGTTAAAAGAGCCAGATTAGCTTCATCAAGAACATTTTAGGGCAAATTATCCTTTTTTTTTTTCCTTTTGTTGATATGCTTTCAACAGTTAGATAAGGGAATTACTACAAACATAGTTTACCTAATCTTTTGGAAAATATTCAATAAAGTGTTTCAATCTAGTCTTTTGGGAGAGATAACAAATGTGAGTTAGATATTAATACAGGAAGGTGGTTGAATGACTGGACCCAAAGAAGCCCATGAATGATTTGATATCAGCTTGTAGATTGGTCTTCACTTGAGTTCCCCAAAGGTCTGTGCTTGGCTTTAGGTTGTTTATTATTTTTATTGGTGATCTTAATTAAGTCAAAAAGCCCTTGTATCTTGATAGACAACACAGTAGAGAACTGAATCAAGATACAAGGGGATCTTGACAGAGACTAACGCTGAGCATAATCTAAAGAAAAAACAAGGATAAGTGTAAATTCTTACACTTAGGTTCAAAAATCATGTTCAGAGGCAGAAAACACTAAATAGAAAAATCAAAACATTGTGCAAAGATTTTTGGGGGGACAAGAAATTCAACTGGAATCACAAGTGTGGTATGGCAGGGAAGAAACCTACTGCAATATTACTCTATTCTGAGAGACATGACTTTGAGGAATAAGGAGTGACAGTCTCACTTTATTCTGACCTAGGTAGGCTGTGTTTTAAAATTGTTTTTGTTTCTGAGCACATTTTAGGTAGGGCACTGGTAAAGGTAGAGTAGATGAAAGAAATCAACCACAATGACAAAGATCCTTGAGTTCATGTCATTTAAGGATCATTTTAAGCAACTAAGGACATTTATAGAATGAAGAAGAGGAAGAATACTTAACTGAGACATAATGGCTTTATAGCTACATATATATACATATATGTAAAGATATATATAGCATATATAACTATATATACAATATTCCACTATTTCAAGGGTCATCATAAGAAAGACAATTTAGATTTGACCATCTAGCCTTACAAGGCAGGACTAGAATAAGGGGTAGAAGTGAGAGAGAAGCAAATTTAGATTGGATGTGGGGAGAAATCTTCTTGACAATGAAAACTAAACAAAAGTGGATTGGGCTACTTCAGGAGATGATGGGTTCTCCCTCATAGTTTTCAAGCAAAGACATCATGCTTGTGAGATATTGTAGAGAAGATTCTTATTAAGGTATCAGTTGGACTAATTGGAGTGCCCTTCCAACTCTGAAATTGTGTGATTTTGTGATATTTTGTCTTTTTTAAAATAATATTTCATTTACCCTCAAGTTGCATGTAAAGTCAATTTTTAACATTCTCTTAAAAAAATTTTGAGTTCCAAATTTTCTCTCTCCCTTCCTCATTTTCCTTTCCCTGAGACAGTAAGCAATTTCTTATAGATTATATATGTTCAATTATGCAAAACATTTCCATATTAGTCATGTTATAAAAGAAGACAGAGACCCAAAGGAAAAAAACACAAAAAATATAGGAGATGAAATATGGTATGCTTTGATCTGTATTTATATTCCATCAGTTCTTTCTCTGGAGGTGGATAGGATTTTTCATCATGATTCTTTTGGAATTATCTTGGATCATTATATTGCTGAGAATATTTAAGTCAATCACAGTTGATCATTGTATAATATTGGATGTTATTATGTGTAATATTTTCCTGGTTTTGCTCACTTCATTTTGTATTCTTTCATGCAGATCTTTCCAGGTTTTTCCTAAAAACCATCCGGCTCATCACTTCTTAGAACATAATATTCCATTACAATCATATACCACAACTTGTTCAGTCATTCTCTAATTGATGGGCATCCTTCAATTTCCAATTTTTTGGAAGAGTTGCTAAATATTTGTAAAGATAGGTCATTTTTCTTTTTTTTAAGATGATATCTTATCTTACCAGCCAGCCCATGAGGTCTTCAGGATGGAGGTACTATCTTTAACATGTTTGTATCCTGACATTGTACCTTGCATGATGCCTTGCTAGGGATTGTTATAGACAGAATAAAATGAGAGATGCTCAATAAATATGTGTTGATTTTATTTGATTTCTCTTTGTGGTCCAAAAAAGTTAACATATTTCCCACAGCAGTGTGTACCTAGGGACTACCTCCTGCATCTATTCCTCTATCACTTCTCAGGTGTGTAATCTATCGGTGTGTGGAATGAAAACAAACTCCTTTTACAGACACAGCAGGCATTGATTCACATGGAGGCTGTAGTTTCCATGGCCATCAACATATTTCTTGTTTCTCAGGCTTCTGAGATTAAATCAATGGCCTTAATGAACTATTCCAAAAAGCTGTGAGTTTTTTAGGGCCTCTGACAAAATGAAGAACACATTTGTTGTGGTGGATTGTGTTTGATGAGATCTTGGTTTTGTTTTGTTTTGTTTTGTTTTGTTTTTTCAATTTCTGTGAGCCATGTGATTACTTTGTTTACAATAAATAGACTAAATGTCTTCTCTTTTCCATTACTGAGGTTAGGAGCAAGCACCGGTAATTTTATCTCTTATATAGAACATTATTTAATTCACCTTTGGGGTTAGAATAAAGCTGAAAAATGTTCTTAATAATGCTGCCTTTGTAGCACTTAATGTTCATGATTGAGCTTGTTCACTAATTCTCTTGGCTAGGAAAAAAAATGGCATTAAAAAGGACACTTGAATAGAAAGAAAATGTCCAACTACAAGATGTGACTGGAAGGCCAGCGGGAAATGAGTTTCAAGTTAAGAAGGACTGCTTTCTTTTACTCACAGAAATGGATCACGCTACCTAAATAAGGACACAAACACACTGAACAAGGTCATTGCAGAATTATCAATGAAACCCACAGGCTAAGTAAAATGAGAGTGTTCTTTTAATAATGAACTTTCTACTCCCAGGCCAGTGTATTCAGTGCTTCCCTAATGCTACTTTCCCTTTCAGACTTTCAGAGCATTGTTCCTTTTGCTGTTCCCAAATGAACTTCGATTAACAACATGAATGCCTCTCATAATCATGTCTGACTCCTTTCTATTCACAGCCACCACCTCAGTTCAGACACATTGCCTCCAGCTTAAATTATTGCAACAGCTCCTTAATTGGTCTTAAGGCAGGCTCGGCTCTTCCCACTCTTGTTCATTCAGCACATAGCTACTATATTATTTTATTTAAGCACAAAGATGATTGTACTCTTCTACCCCCAAAACTAGCAGCTCACTATTGCATCTAGGATGAAATATAAACTTTTAAAGAACTTCACAGCCTGGTCTGGTTTCATTTTTCCAGCTTCATTGTATATTACTATATTCATATACTCCTTTCCCACACCCCAACTTTGCACTCCATGCTCCAACTAGGCTGAATCTCACACAGCACACTCCACCTCCAAAATATGTACATATATACTGACCATTCTCCAAACGTGGAAGATGCTCATTCCCTCTTTACCTCTGCTCCTAGAATGCTCCTACTCTTTCAAGATGCACCTTAAGTATCATTTCTATCATAAGTCTTTCCTTACCTGCCCCCCATATACTAGTGCCCTTCTTCCCAAACTGCTCATTATTTAACTTTTTATTTATTTATTTCATATTTATTATTTATATCTGTAATTGATGTCTCCTTCATTAGAATATAAGCTTCTTGCAAGTAGGATTTGTTTCATTTGTTTTATTTGCATCTTTAGTGTCTGGCACATAGTAGTTGCTTAATAAGTGCTAACTGATTGATAATCATAGAATTGGAGAATTGGAAGGACTTAAGAGGTCATTTAGTTATAGTAGAAAGAAAATCCCTGTCAACAATTAAAACTAGTTGGTTGATTGTTGTCCTTTGTCCTTGAATGGGAATGAAACCACACCAATAAGAGCTCCAAAGGCTCTACCACCAGTCAAATAGTTCACTTGAACATTTGTGCATCTAATATTTCTTTTGAGCTACTTCAGTTCTACTGTGCTCATAGTGCACAGTGCTCTATGAAAGAAAGCCACTGTCAATAATTTAAATTATAAGCTAATAAACAGGTTTTTTTCATCTATAGTTATAATTCAAAGCAATGTGAGATAATGGAAACAATACCAGTATTGGAGTAAGATAGTTTTTTTCTTGTATTTTGCATTGGCTAAGAAATAACTGGTGATTCAATGGAATAGATTAGGTACACAAGACACATTAGTCACTGACTATAGTAATCTACTGTTTGATGAACCCAAAGACTCCAACTTCTGGGATAAGAACTCACTATTTCATAAAAACTGCTGGAAAAACTGAAAAATAATATGTCAGAACCTACGCATAGACCAGAATCTCATACCATATCCCAAAATAAGGTCAAAATGGGTACATGATTGAGGCATAAAGGCTGATACCATCAGCAAATAAGGAGAGCAAGTAATAGTTTGTCAGATTTGTGAAGAAAAAAGAATTATGAAGATTTTTTTCCTAAAAAAGAAATAGAGAACATTATGAAATGCAAAAATGGATACTTTTCATTACATTATATTCAAAAGTTTTTGTGTAAATAAAATCAATGCAACCAAGATAAGAAGGAAAGCAGAAAGATGGGAAACAATTTTTACATTGTGTGGTTTCTAATAAAGATCTCATGTCTCAAATAGAGAACTGAGCCAAATTAATAAGAATAGAAGTCATTCCTCAATTTAAAAATGGTCAAAGGATATGAACATGCAGTTTTCAGATGAAGAAATTAAATCTATTGATAGTCATATCAATGCTCCAAATCATTATTGATTAGAGAAATGTAAATTAAAACAACTTTGCAGTATGACCTCACACCAGATTGGACAATATGACAGAAAAGGAAAATGATAAATATTAGAAAAGATATGGGGAAATTGGGATGCTAATGTATTGTTGCTAGTGTTGTGAACTGATCTAACCATTCTGGAGAACAAATTGGAACTATGCCCTAAAAGCTATAAAACTGTGTATATCCTCTTTGATACAGCAATACACTGCTAATTCTCTATCCCAAAGAAAGAATTGAAAAGGAAAAAGTACCTACACATACAAAAATTTTATAGCAGCTCTTTTTGTGGTAGCAAAGAATTGGGTATTGAGAATGAATGTTGATCATTTGAGGAAGGGCTGAAAAAGTAGTGGTATATGAATGCAATGAAATATTGTTGTATGATAAAAAATGAGGAGCAAGTGGATTTCAGAAAAAACTGGAAAGACTCACATGAGCTAATGTTGAGTGAAGTGAACAGAAACAGGAGAATATTGACAGTTCCAAAAGACTTGTGATGGAAAAGGTTATCCACCTCTAAAGAAAGAATATAAAGTCTAAATGTAAATGGAAGCATGTGATTATCATTTTTGTGTTTATTTTTTTATAGTTTTTCTTTTTTGTTTTGTTTCCTTTCACAATATGATTAATGTGAAAATATGTTTATGTGATTGCATATGGATATTATATTGTTTGCTGCCTTGAGAAGAGAGATGGGAGAAAGGGATGGGAAAACAAATTTTGAACTCAAAATCTTATAAAAAAATAAATGTTGAAAATTATCCTTGGTACTGGCTAAGAAACAAAGTAGTGGATCTTAGAAAAAATATATGACACAATAGTCAATGACTATAGTAAATTAGTGTTTGATAAAATCTCTAGATTCTGGGATAAAAGCTCATAATTTGACATAGATGGAAAAAACTAGCCATTGACCAAAATCTAACACCCTATACTTTAAAAAAATTGAAATGGATTCATGATTTTGACAAGAAGAGTGATACTAAAAATTAGGAGAGCAAGAGATGTTGTACCTGTCAAATATGTGGAAAAGGGAGAAATTTATGACCAAAAAACCCTTAGAGAATGTTGTAAAATGCAAAATGGATAATTTAGATTATATTACATTAAAAAGTTTTTGCACAAACAAAGCCAATGAAGCTAAAATTAGAAGGAAAACAGAAAGCTGAGGAGGGAAATTTATAGTCAGAGTTTCTGATAAAAGTTTCCTTTCTAAAATAGAGAACTGACTCAAATTTATAAGAATACAAGTCATTTCCCAATTGATAAGTGGTCAAAGAATATGAGCAATTTTCAGACCAAGAAATTAAAACCATTTCTAGTCATACAAAAAATGTTCTAAATCACTATTAATTAAAGAAATACAAATTAAGACAACTCTGAGGTAGCACCTCACATTTCTCAAATTGACTAAGATGACAGAAAAAAATAATGATAAATGTTAGAGGGGATGTGGGAAAACTTGGAATGTTACTGGATTGTTGGTGGAGTTGTCAAACAATCCAACCATTCTGGAAAACAATTTGGAACTATGTCCAAAGGGCTATAAGATTAGGCCTACCCTTTGATCCAGCAGTTTCTCTACTGGGTCTACATCCCAAAGCATCATAAAAGAAGAAAAAGGACTCACTTTTGCAAAAATATTTGCAATAGCCTTTTTTGTAATGGTGGGGAACTAGAAATTGAATGGATATATATCAAGTTGGGGAATAATAATGAGCAGGTGAATTTCAGAAAAGCCTGGAAAGACTTACATGAACTGATTCTGAGTGAACTGAGCCGAACCAGGAGACTATTGTACACAGTTTCAACAAAATTATGCCATGAACAATTGCAATATACTTGACTCTTTTTAGTAATGCTGCAATTCAAGACAATTCCATTAGACTTGGGATGGAAAATGCCATCCACATTCAGAAAGAGAATTATGGAGACTGAATTGAATCGAAGTATAGTATTTTCACTTTGTCTTTTCCTTTCTCATGGCTTTTTCTCTTTTTAATCCTATTTTTCTTGCACAACATGACAAATATAGAAATATGTATAAAAGAATTGCATACATTTAACCCATATCAAATTACTTGCTGTCTTGGAGAGGAGGGAGTTAAGTGAAGGAGTGAGAAAACATTGTCTTACATAAAAGAAGGGAAACACTCCTTACTAAAATAAATGCTGAAAACTATCTTTATACGTATTTGTAAAAATAAAATACTATTTTTTTTAAAAAAGAAAACTATCTTTACATGTAATTGGGGAAAAACACAATTTATTAAAAAATAGTTATTGTTGTAAATCATGTCTGACTCTTATGATCCAATTTGGGGTTTTCCTGACAAAGATACTGCAATGGTTTGCTATGTCCTTCTCCAGTGTATTAAAACAAATAGAGGTTAAGTGACCAGGCCAGAATCACCCAGTTAGAGATTTAAATGCAAATCTCTCTTACTCCAGGCCCAGAATTGCAGATACTGAGCCATCTAGCTCTCTGGTAAGAATAAGGTAGAACTGTCTACAAGTCTTGCTTCTGATTGTATGATACTGAACAAGTCACTTAACATTTCAATGCTCTAGGTAACTATTAATGATTATAAAATTGTAGAGAAAGTATCATACTACATTGGTATAGGGATTTTCCTCACCTAGGAATCTGCCATGTAAAGTACATTGTACCTATATAATTAATGTCTTTTAAATATGAAGCAACTTAGAGATGTAAAAAAAGGCAAAAATTATTTTCATGTAAACGACAATATGTTGGTTGACAAATGAAATAAATCATTATTATAGCAGATAAACATTTTGATAACTAAAAGTAGGGGAAACTATTTTAATCAAAAAGTGTACTTGTGTATGTGTGTGTGTGTGTGTATGTGTGTGTATAAAAACACACATTTCAAATATGATTTGAGCAGTGAAATCATAGATTCAATCATTATTCTCATCCCTGTTTAACTTGTATGTTCCCAAACCCCCCAAACTTTATATTCATACTTGAGAACATTTTGGGACATATCCACCCCTGGCATGTGGCATATATTGCCAACTTTTGAACCTGAACTTTCTGTCTCCCCTGTTGGGTAATACAATACAATCAATAAAGTTGCTTATGCTAGCAATTTCAACTTACCCTGCATTGCACCTTTTGATGGTTTTAATTCAATCATAATATGGTGTTGGAATCCTTACTAACTGTTAACGAATTAGAGTTGATCTAATCTTACAAGAAGATGTTTTGGGCAGAACCTGAAACAAGGTACTAAATAGAACTAATTAATACAAGGCTTGTGTCCACACCTTTACTCATTGGAGTTCAATGAGTTCACACCTCCCTTGAAGTTCTTTGGGCCAGAGAGCACTATGGGAGAAAACCCATAATCCCTCTCTCTCGTATACCACAATTCCTCCCTCTTGTATAAAAGAAACAGACACAGAGCACTTTGGGGGATTTTCACCGGAATGGCATGAAGACTGGAGCTGGCTGGAGGCTGAAGAAAGTAGAGGCAGAGGCTGAAGGACCAGACTTTTGGATTTAAAGACATTTGGAGAGAGCTCTTGGAACCAAGCAGAGAGATAGGCCTCTAAGCTAACCGGGCTAGAAGAAAAAGATCACCACATTTTGGCGCCTGAACAGGGACCGATTCAGATCCATCTGAACTAGATCACAACATTTTGGCGCCCAACGTGGGGCTAACAGACCCTTCAGTGGATTTCAGTGGAAAAGCTACGATCCTGATTCAAGTGGAAAAGCCTCTGATCCTGATCCAGTGGAAAAGACTCTTCAACCCAGAAATTAGAGTGAGTACAACAAAGAAATTTTGTTAAAAGAGTTAAAGTATAATTTCATCTAAGATGGGACAGATATTTAGAAAACAGCCTGTTTCTGTTCAAGGAAAATGTTTAGAGAGCATTGTCAAAATTATGGAAAGCCAAGGTTTAATTATAAGTTTACAGCAAATCACTGAACTTTTACAAACTGTAAAGGACATATGTCCTTGTTTCTCTCTTGATAAGGAATTAGATCTAGATGAATGGAAATTGGTTGGAGAGGATCTTTGTCAATTCTATGATAAAAATGGGCCTAACTCAATAATTAATACATATAATGTAATACAATTGGCTATAAGAAGTTATTTAAGTGATAGAATGATGAAAAGGAAAGTACAGGAGGAAGAATTGCCAACTTTACTAGGTGAAAAGGAGGACGAATCAGATGAGAATGGAGTTAATTACAATTCTGAGTATGATACTTCACAGCAGGAGGAATTAAGTGATTCCACATCTCATGACCCTCCCCCCGCAATTAACCGTTCATGGGTGGAACAAGGGGGAGGGAGGGAGACAGAAACACAGTCAACTTCTCCTGTAAAGAAGAATTTGACAAGATTAGAAAAAGCATTAATTAAAGCAAAAAATGAAGGAGAAGATATATCTGATTTTATAAATGCATATCCTGTGATTGAAGAGCTCAACTCCTCAGGTCAAAAAGAGAGAAAATACACTCCTTTTAATTTGGGACGCAATAGGCAAACAGGAGCTGTTGTACAAATCACTTTTGACCAACTAGCTGGTGAAGGTCAGTATGCAGAGAGTTCAGAACAGATTTATTATCCCATAACAGTCTATGAGCAAATTTCTAAGGCTGCAATAAAAGCCTGGAATTCTCTCCCTGGACAGAAAGATGGAAATAATGCTTTCACAAAAATAGAGCAAGGTCCCAACGAACCTTTTGCAGATTTTGTGGGACGTTTACAAACAGCTGTAATAAGAACCATTGGAGACAATGCAGCAACAGAAATAATGACTAGACATTTGGCTAAGGAAAATGCCAATGAGATTTGCAAGAGAATTATATGGGGGCTAGACAAAAATGCTTCTTTAGAGGAAATCATAAGACGCTGTGCCACAGTGGGCACAAATGCTTATTATGCCCAGACTATGATGAACATGGAAAGACAAGGTCTTTCTTGGCAGAGGAATTCTAGAGAAACTCGTCGATGTTTTAAGTGCGGAAAAGTTGGCCATTTGAGAGCTAATGTTGAGTGAAGTGAACAGAAACAGGAGAATATTGACAGTTCCAAAAGACTTGTGATGGAAAAGGTTATCCACCTCTAAAGAAAGAATATAAAGTCTAAATGTAAATGGAAGCATGTGATTATCATTTTTGTGTTCATTTTTTATAGTTTTTCTTTTTTGTTTTGTTTCCTTTCACAATATGACTAATGTGAAAATATGTTTACGTGATTGCATGTGGATATTATATTGTTTGCTGCCTTGAGAAGAGAGATGGGAGAAAGGGATGGGAAAACAAATTTTGAACTCAAAATCTTATAAAAAAATAAATGTTGAAAATTATCCTTGGTACTGGCTAAGAAACAAAGTAGTGGATCTTAGAAAAATATATGACACAATAGTCAATGACTATAGTAAATTAGTGTTTGATAAAATCTCTAGATTCTGGGATAAAAGCTCATAATTTGACATAGATGGAAAAAACTAGCCATTGACCAAAATCTAACACCCTATACTTAAAAAAAATTGAAATGGATTCATGATTTTGACAAGAAGAGTGATACTAAAAATTAGGAGAGCAAGAGATGTTGTACCTGTCAAATATGTGGAAAAGGGAGAAATTTATGACCAAAAAACCCTTAGAGAATGTTGTAAAATGCAAAATGGATAATTTAGATTATATTACATTAAAAAGTTTTTGCACAAACAAAGCCAATGAAGCTAAAATTAGAAGGAAAACAGAAAGCTGAGGAGGGAAATTTATAGTCAGAGTTTCTGATAAAAGTTTCCTTTCTAAAATAGAGAACTGACTCAAATTTATAAGAATACAAGTCATTTCCCAATTGATAAGTGGTCAAAGAATATGAGCAATTTTCAGACCAAGAAATTAAAACCATTTCTAGTCATACAAAAAATGTTCTAAATCACTATTAATTAAAGAAATACAAATTAAGACAACTCTGAGGTAGCACCTCACATTTCTCAAATTGACTAAGATGACAGAAAAAAATAATGATAAATGTTAGAGGGGATGTGGGAAAACTTGGAATGTTACTGGATTGTTGGTGGAGTTGTCAAACAATCCAACCATTCTGGAAAACAATTTGGAACTATGTCCAAAGGGCTATAAGATTAGGCCTACCCTTTGATCCAGCAGTTTCTCTACTGGGTCTACATCCCAAAGCATCATAAAAGAAGAAAAAGGACTCACTTTTGCAAAAATATTTGCAATAGCCTTTTTTGTAATGGTGGGGAACTAGAAATTGAATGGATATATATCAAGTTGGGGAATAATAATGAGCAGGTGAATTTCAGAAAAGCCTGGAAAGACTTACATGAACTGATTCTGAGTGAACTGAGCCGAACCAGGAGACTATTGTACACAGTTTCAACAAAATTATGCCATGAACAATTGCAATATACTTGACTCTTTTTAGTAATGCTGCAATTCAAGACAATTCCATTAGACTTGGGATGGAAAATGCCATCCACATTCAGAAAGAGAATTATGGAGACTGAATTGAATCGAAGTATAGTATTTTCACTTTGTCTTTTCCTTTCTCATGGCTTTTTCTCTTTTTAATCCTATTTTTCTTGCACAACATGACAAATATAGAAATATGTATAAAAGAATTGCATACATTTAACCCATATCAAATTACTTGCTGTCTTGGAGAGGAGGGAGTTAAGTGAAGGAGTGAGAAAACATCGTCTTACATAAAAAAAGGGAAACACTCCTTACTAAAATAAATGCTGAAAACTATCTTTATACATATTTGTAAAAATAAAATACTATTTTTTTAAAAAAGAAAACTATCTTTACATGTAATTGGGGAAAAACACAATTTATTAAAAAATAGTTATTGTTGTAAATCATGTCTGACTCTTATGATCCAATTTAGGGTTTTCCTGACAAAGATACTGCAATGGTTTGCTATGTCCTTCTCCAGTGTATTAAAACAAATAGAGGTTAAGTGACCAGGCCAGAATCACCCAGTTAGAGATTTAAATGCAAATCTCTCTTACTCCAGGCCCAGAACTGCAGATACTGAGCCATCTAGCTCTCTGGTAAGAATAAGGTAGAACTGTCTACAAGTCTTGCTTCTGATTGTATGATACTGAACAAGTCACTTAACATTTCAATGCTCTAGGTAACTATTAATGATTATAAAATTGTAGAGAAAGTATCATACTACATTGGTATAGGGATTTTCCTCACCTAGGAATCTGCCATGTAAAGTACATTGTACCTATATAATTAATGTCTTTTAAATATGAAGCAACTTAGAGATGTAAAAAAAAGGCAAAAATTATTTTCATGTAAACGACAATATGTTGGTTGACAAATGAAATAAATCATTATTATAGCAGATAAACATTTTGATAACTAAAAGTAGGGGAAACTATTTTAATCAAAAAGTGTACTTGTGTATGTGTGTGTGTGTGTATGTGTGTGTATAAAAACACACATTTCAAATATGATTTGAGCAGTGAAATCATAGATTCAATCATTATTCTCATCCCTGTTTAACTTGTATGTTCCCAAACCCCCCAAACTTTATATTCATACTTGAGAACATTTTGGGACATATCCACCCCTGGCATGTGGCATATATTGCCAACTTTTGAACCTGAACTTTCTGTCTCCCCTGTTGGGTAATACAATACAATCAATAAAGTTGCTTATGCTAGCAATTTCAACTTAGCCTGCATTGCACCTTTTGATGGTTTTAATTCAATCATAATATGGTATATGTTTGTCATATTGATGTCCAGGTTGTCCTTCATTTTTGAAAATGTCACTGCTGACAATCATCTCTATCACTGGGTTTTTCCCATGGCAACAGCATTTGGCTAATGTAAATAGCAGTAATTGATATGTCCAAATTCTTCAGTGAGAGGGTTGACATTTTAAACTAGAATTAAAAGTATTTTAAGTTCTGGTATCATCAGTCTGATGCTTACACTTCTCCATTCTCTGAAGGAGACCTTCTAAGGCATCTGTCAAAGGCTTGAATTATATCTGAGACATTAAAAGATCCTTCAATCACTCAAAAAATAATCATTCTATAGATGTTTACCCTAAGTTGTTGGGTGAGCCTCTGATTTCTTAACATCCTGGGTTTTTGTGAAAAACAACAAGAACAATGGGAGACTCAAAGCTCTGGGATTACTTGGGTCAGACAGAATCACAAGTTCAGCTTTAAATTACTGCCTTTCAGTCTTTGATTCCTATTCTTCACATGATGGTCAGGAATCTGAAGGCAAGGCAGCTGTCATGACATTTGTAAGCAACAACTTGGTTCCTAGAGCCGATTTTGGATTTGGCTTAAAGAGATAAGCCTAAGATCCCTATGTCTGACATTCATCATCTGGACTCTTCTATAGGAGTTCCAGACTTATAACAGTGGGGTGTGAATTTGTCTCAAGAACAATATACCTGGCAAAGCAATTACTGTCACTCAGTATACATTTTGACTAACAAGATTAATTTCTCCAAGGACTATAGTAGCACTAGGGTGTTTCCATCTGCCATTGAAGGTTGTAATGTCTAAATAGAAATAAGTTGTATAACAAAAAGATAAGTTATACTAAGTTTAGTACTAAGCTTAAGATTTTAATTCACATGAATATATTTATACATATTTACTTTATATGCATATGTATAGTACATATATGTCCAGACCCAAATTGTATATGTCCTTGAATATTATATATTATTGAATGTATTGTGTATTATTGAATATAAATCTATATGTTAACTAATGTTTATATTTTATGACATGACAAAAGCTACAAATAATGCAATACAGAGCAAGATTTAAAACAGAAAGGAAACTCTAAGCACATTTATGATGTTCTATCTTATTCATTTATTTTTTTCTGATGATTAATGTCCAAAATCAAGTTTACGTACATTGCTAGCTTAAAATTTCAACTCATTCAGCAGTTGGCTTGAAGCTTGTAGGCTAATCAGTCAGAATCCATTGTTGCTGCTTGAGTTTGAATTCCCCTGATGTTGCTAGCAGGATTTCTATTTAATAGTGAGTTTTAGTAACTTAGATGCCATGGACTTTAATCTCTAAAGTGATAGTCACTAACCACACAACAGCTATTATTGTCCAGCTGAGCAAGTAGAATTCAATTCAGTTCCACAAATATTTATTGATAGGTTTTTTTCCCCTTCTCTAAAATTAAAAACTCAAAAGCAAGATCAGTCACCACATTATATATGGACTCATATATCATCATCCCTTTATCTTTAGAATAATTAACTTGATGATTAATTAACATGTCTCATATTTCCTATAGTTTTCTTTTTCTTTATATGATAAGAACTAAGATTAATAATATAGCTGGTGGATATACAGTCTTTCTTGATAAGATTAAGCTCCTTTAGGAAAGGTTCTATTTCACTTCTGTCTTTTTATCCACAGCCCCTAGAATAGTATCTGGCACATAGTAGGTGCTTGTTAAATGCTTCTTGTTTTATCATTACTTTCCTAATTCAAGCCTTGGTGAATGTGTGTATGTGTTTAAAAGTCTATTAAACTTTTAATTTTATTCATTTATTTTTATTTATTTATTTATTTGGCTTTTAGGCAAAGAAATTTTATTTGGATCACTGGAGGTGACTTTGATAGCATCTCAGTGATAAAAGCCTAAATTTTCACTGAAGTACAACTTGCTTCACAGCAGATGGCAAGCTCTTGACTACTTCTTTCAGAGAGGGTAACTTGTAAAATAGGTTCGTTTTAAAGATAAGAATCTGAACCAAATAAACCTTGTGTTAATGTGGGAATACTTTTAGATTTATGGCCTAGGCCTGAAACCACCCAAGTCAGAACAATAGGAAAGATTGACATAAGTAGCTTCCTTCCCACCAAATCCTTAAGCAGATTGTAAATGGAATAGTGATTGGTACCAGCATTTCTAGCGCTTTGGAAAACACCCCTTACAAGGTCCATGCCTCAATGAATGGCAATTAATACTCTGAAAAAAAGAAAACTTTCCATAAAAGAACTCTAATGAGATGCGTCTTTGGGCCTTTTGCAGCAAAATGGCTTCCCAGTCTATACAAAATGCTTCTCAGACTCTTTTCTAGGAAAGAAGAGTTTGCTCCAACTATCAACAAACAAGGGACCATCATGATTAAGCTTCTGGAACATGATAGTTCTCTTTTTTCTAGTCTAGATTTTTTTTTAGCCTTCCCTTAAAACCTCTATTAGCCATCACTTGTGTCACTGGATTTGTAATCTCCTCAGCCCTGACTATCAAGTAAGGAAAGCAGCCCTGCTGGCAAGCAGACAGGGGTCTGGGAAGGCCTTCCCATTCCCAGCTGGCCAGTGGAGCCGGAAGCCTGGCAAGGCTGTCTACGAGCCGTCTGGCGAGGGAAATAGGAGAGGCGAGGAGGCGGCTCAATTCCCAGCTGGCAGGTCCTCTGGAAGGTGGGCTCTATTCCCTTTGGCTTGGAAAGTGGAGCAGGAGGCCAAAAAATAAGGTTTAGTTCCTGTCAGCTTGTCAGCTTGCTTATGGGCTTCCTTAGTTAACTGAGGCAGGAAGATGGGTGATGGACTACAAGCGACAGGCTGGCAACTGAGCAGTAGGAAAAGGCTGGGATCAGACTGGTTCTGGCTGGCTCCACTGGGGTCAGAGTCCTGTTGCCCAGTGCCTTTCTCATTTCAAAGGAAATAGATGAGGAATTAGGGTATGTGCAAAAGGGCTATTATTTGTGGAATTTTATTTTTTTTGCTATTTTGTGTTTCATTTTTTTCCCTTCAGGAAATAACTATAGACTCAAAGTGTAAAGATTTGCATTTCAAAGCTTAGCAAACCTCCCCTTTGCAGTCTTACCTAAGGATAAATGGCATTAGGTCTTAAATTTAAGTTTTGATTTCTTTTTTTTACAATAGGCACTCTGTGCTTTTTTTTTTTTTAAGTTGGTTGAAATGAATAATATTTTAAATTTGAAAAGGGACCTGTGTACCTTGAAGGAAATATTCACATATACATGTAGTGTGACTTTAATGAGTGCCTGTTTTAGACAAGCCATCTAGTAAATGTATAATCAACTCTCACTTATTGAAAGAAAAAATATGCCTACAGTGAGACATAGCAAGGTAACTCTTACTTTGAAGTTTGTTGACAGCCAGTCCTCCTTTTCATTATTTGCATTGTTGGAGCGTCAAACTGCACTCTTTACTCAGTTCTTGTAAGCAACCTGAAGACAAACGGGGAAGCAAATCATTTGAAACCCAAAGCTTTCCAGGAAGCAGTTGCGAGGAAGCAGCTCTACTTAGGATGGTGCTTTGCATTAACCTGAAAGATGAGCCTCTGTTTCTTGCAGCAGGTAGATTAAAATGAAAAATTAAGCATGCTTCAAATGGGAACTTTTTTCCCTGAATCATATCTTTACAATGTGCCTTCATTTTTTAAATGAATTTCTCCCTCAAAACAAACCACTATTCAAAATTACAGTGCAACAAAACCAAATCCTTAAATGATTTTTATTGAAATAACTGTAATATTAGTACTTACTTTAATAGCACTTTTAGGTTTACAAAGTGATACACACATACACATATATGCCTATACATATATTTTATTTATATGTATTTGTGTGTATATATGCATAAAATTTGTCTTACAATACCTCTGAAAGGATGTTTGTATGTGTGTATACACATATTTATTTATATGTATGTGTATGTGTGTATATATGTATATATATGTGTGTGTATGAGCCTTACAACATCCCTGAAAAGGTATATTTATATATATATATATATATATATATATTTATATGTATATTGAATGTCTATGTATGTAAATATGAATATATGCCTACATACATATATATATATATACACACATATATATCTGTGTGTATATATATATGTGCCTTACAGTACCCCTAAAAGGGTAGGTCCTTTGGGGGGACAAAGCAACCTGTGCTTTCATATGTGAACCAAACTACTAGTATGGGAACTGTCTCCATCCCTCTATGGTGCAGATCAGTAATTCATCTGTAATTTATAGTCTGAGAGAGTTGCCTGGGGGTACTGAATTCCTTACTCAATTGAAGACCATGAAAACCTGTTTTAGCAAAGGATAAAACAGCTGTGGGGTGGAGGTAGGAAGTACAGTCTTTCTGTTTAAAACAAAGCCTGGTAAAATTCTGATCGGATTTTCCTCCCCCTCATAAGCCTGTAAACAGCTGCACTTTCAGGATCAGATTCTCATTTTGGGTAACTCAATCTTACATTTATTCCTTTCTATAACTCAAAACTTTAACAGAAAGAACAGTCTCTTTAAGTATATTCCAAAATACTTTTTCATCTGTATAATTAACATTTAGATTAAACTAGAATTTTAGAACTATAGACGCTCATGGTATGGTTGGGGCAAAGGGGACTTTAGAGATTTTTCTGGTTATGAAAATAAAAAGTCACTGCCCTGAGGCTAAAACATGTCAAGGCTTCTCTCCTATCCATTTAGATCAAGTGCATCAACAAACGTGGATATGTTTTTTCTAGACAAATTATGTGCTTTGGTCAGAGAATACTCTAATTTGGTTTCTTCTAGTCAAGGCTGCCTTAGTCTAGAGGACAATCAATTCATTTTATTAAGTAAGTATTTATTGAGCAGCTATCATATGTTAATAATTCTATTCATTCATTTAAGTAAATGCATTTATTTAAACGTTTATAAAGTGTCTACTGTGTTCTAGGCTCTGCTAAGTCTCAAGAAATTAAGACAAAGATGGAAACAATCCTTGACCTCAAGGAGCTTGCCTTTTACTGAGGCTTATTTGTAAAGATAGCATTGGAGGGGAATTGGGGGTTGGAAGGATCCAAAACTATGATTTAATTACTATATGAAATCACTCCATCAGTCTCCTTCATACAAGACATGTTATCTCCACGCTAAATACTTTTCCTGAATGTTCCCCATGCCTGGGACTTTCTCCCTCATCTCCATCTCTTTGATACCCTAACTACTAAAATCACACAAGGAGCACATAACAGAAGGAGGACTTTCAGATCTTCCTGATTCCAAGATCAGTCTTCTGCCTATTTTACCATCTTGCCTCTTGAGGCACATATTACCATTTGATTTAAGAAACTGAGTTTCAGAGAGCTTGAGCGCTTTAAGCATGGTCATTTTGTCTTTGGGTAGGGAAAGTAGAATTCAAATGCAGAGCCTCCAAATCCAGGTCCAGCATACTTTCTATAATATCATTCTGTCATTCCAGGTTGTCCTCCATCCAAACATACTGGAAAACTTTTTACAATCAGGTCTCCAGAAAAAAATTGTGAACACTGAAAATTTAACAATCAATTCTCTAGAGCCAGTATGACCCCATCCTAATATCTTCTCCCATTAGTACAAAAAATTAGGATATATTGATCTTCTTTTATCAAATTAACATTTGCAAAAGAGTTCTTATGAATAGGAACTTTACCAGGCACTGGTGGGTATATAAATAATCTCTTCACACTGTAGAGCAAAGAGCACATGGACAAAATATTGCTGATATCACAAACATCCTGTTGGATTTAGTTCCTTTTTGGTATTATAGTTGTCTCACAAATCCACTTGATGCAATTCTCCTGGGTTCTTCCAACTGCATCTTTAGGTTCTTCTTTTCCACTTTCCTGTATCTATTAAAATTAGAGTTTCCTTTATATTATGACTTAAAGAAAACAGAATGGGGGTTTTATTTTTTTTTTAAACTGAAAGGGAATTTAGACATCATTTAGTCTGACCCTTTCATTTTTCAGATAAGAAAAATGAGGCCCAGAAACTGTAGAGTGGCTTTCCCAAAGGCCCACATAGACAAAATGCTGGTCTTCTGCTTGCAGATCAGTGTTTTTTCTGCCAGTCCAGATGGACCTCCAGATATTCAAAAAAAAAATATGTATGATGCTAAAAGTGGTAGCAGAATCTGATTTGCAAACATTTCATGCTTAAGGGAGAAAGATTTGAAAGGGGAATGATCTGTATACAAATCAGAAAACAGTTTGGTAATGGAAAAGACATTAACGCCGACATTTATACATAGCATGTCCTAAAAATCTTGTGCAGTTTTAATCTTAAACAGTTTTAAACTATAGTAAGACTTGGAAACACCCTATATACCACTTTTTTTTGACATGTTATTTGGGTCTCAGGAAAAAAAGTGAGAGGTATTATCATCCCAATTTACAAAAAAGGAAACTGAAGCCCACTGATTTTAGGTGATTTTCTAATAAGTGTCAAAGGAAGAAAATGAATCCTTATCTTCCTGGTTCCAAGTACAATACTACAATGGAATAATGCCATGCTATATCTCCAAGAGAGTTTTACTTATTCTTCTACTGTAACTTGAAATGAATTGGTTATGTTTTTCAAAAATTTTCAGGAAAATGAATTTTTTGTACTAAAACTTGAAATTGAAATTTTTTCCAAATTTTTTTCCGCAATGGCACATGATCTTGAGAACAGAAAAAAAAAAATAGATGGGGAGAGAGAGAGAGAGAAAGAGAGCAAAGGAGGGGGAAGAGAGGAAAAGGAAGAGAAACAGAGAGAGGGAGAGGAAGAAGGAGAGGAAGAGAGAAAGAGACAGAAAGACAAGGAGAGAGAGAAAGAGAGGGGGGAAGAGGGAGAGGGAGAGGGAGAGTAGGGAGAGGGAGAATAGGGAGAGGAAAAGAGAGAGGGAGAAGGAGAGAGAAAGAGAGAGAGAGAGAAGAAGAAGAGGATATGGATACATAAATAGATGATAAATTAGATGATCACATCTGTATTTTTATTGGCATAAGCATAAACTTTTGCTGAGGGTACAGATCAGTATTTGCTTTGCAATCTAAAGACTTAGAGAATTGTTGGGGAAAACTCAAAAGTTAACTGATACACCTAGGATCACACAGCCATAGGACTTCTGAAACAATATTATAATCCAAGTCTTCCTCACTAGAGGACCAGCTCATCTTCTAGTAAGAAAAGCTTCTTTAAACAATTTTGTATCAACAGTCAATGACTATAGTAATATAGTGTTTGTTAAACCCAAAGACTCCAGTTTCTGAGATGAAATTCACTATTTAACAAAAAATAGAATGGCAGAAACTAGGCAATGACCAACATTTAACAATCCATACCCAGATAATTTATTTATATATACCCAATATATATGAATTCTATATATTATATAACCAGATCATTTATTTAGACATGAAGGGTGACAGTATAAGCAAATCAAGAGTACTAGGGATAGTCTACCTCTTAGATCTGTGGAAAAGGGAAGGATTTGTGGCCAAAGGATAACTAAAGAATATTATGAAAGGCAAAATAGATAATTTTCAATACATTAAATTAAAAAGGTTTTGCACAAACTAAACTAATGCAGCCACTATTAGTAGGGAAACAGAAAACTGAAAGAAATTTTTTTTTACAGCCAGCATTTCTAATAAAGGCCTAATTTCTAAAATGTATAGGGAATTGACTCATATTTATAAGAATACAAGCCATTTCCCAGTTGAAAAGTGATCAAAGGATATGAACAGACAATTTTCAGATGAAGAAATTAAGATCATTTCTAGTCATATGAAAAAATGCTCTAAATCACTATTGATTAGAGAAAGGCAAATTAAGACAATTCTGAGGTACCATTTTATGCCTCTTGATTAGCTAGGATCACAGAAAAGGATAATGATGAATGTTGTAGGGGACATGGGAAAATTGTGACTCTAATGCATTGTTGGTAGAACTGTAAAAGTTCCAACCATTTTTGAGGATAATTTGGAATATTCCCAGAGAGCTATAAAACTGTGCATACCCTTTGACCTAGCAATGTCTCTACTGGATATGTGTCATAAAAACGGAAAAGGACCCACATGTGCAAAAATGTTTGTAGCAGCTCTTTTTATAGTGGCAAGGAACTAGAAATTGAGTGGATACCCATCAGTGAAGAAATGGCTAAATAAGATATGATATATGAATATAATGGAATATTATTGCTCTATAAGAAATAATAAGCAAGCTAATTTCAGAAAATCTTGAAAAGATGCATGAACTGATGCTAAGTGAAGTGAGCAGGACCAAAAACAACAAGATTGTGTAATGATCATCCGTGTTTGACTTGGCTCTTTTCAACAATGAGGTGATTCAAGGATATTCCAATAGACTTTTGAGGGAATGTGCCATTTACATCCAGAAAGAGATCTATGGAAACTAAATATGGTTCAAAGCTAAGTATTTTCACCTTTTTTATTGTGTATTTGCTTAGGGATTGTTGTATTGGGTTTTTTCCTTGCCTTTTTCCTGTTTTTTCCCCTCTTGATGCGTTTTATTTAATTATTTATTTTTGTGTAGTATGATGAATATGGAAATATATTTATAAGAATTGCACATGTTTAACCTTTATCAGATTGCTTGCTGTATTGGGTAGAAGAAGGGAGGAGATGAGGGAAAAGAATTTGGAACACAATATTTTGCAAAGGTGAATTATTAAAACTATGCATGTTTTTAGAAAAATAAAATACTATTATCTGTTTAAAAAAACAATTTTGTATCCCATCTTAATAATGTGGGCAGTTTACTAAGGGGATTTGCATATGCAGCTAATATGGCATTCACTCAGATGAATCGCTTAATTTTATACAAGTTATATACATTGCTTTTCATGAACACAGAATCCACCTAATGCTGGTCAGTCACCTGTCAAACAGAGGTCATATGTAGATGGTTAAGATTTTTTAATGAGTTCAATATGACCACATGAAATATTATTGAAAGAAGGGAGTAGGGAACAAATAGTTATTTTGTTTGTATTTTTTATTTCTAGGACATAGAAGTGTACCATGAATATAGTAACTTGATAAATGCCTATTGGATTAAATTCTTGAATAGTGAATTCATAGTATCTTTGCCAAAAGACAGTGTAATTGTAAGGGCCCCGGAGTTGAAGCCAGAGATGCTGTTTTGGAGACTGAGCTCTTCTACTTATTAACTGTATGAATTTAGAGTCATTAGCTTTCCATGAAGCTTCAGTTGTCTCATAAATACAGTGAGAAGAATGCCCTCCCCTACTCATCATACAAGACTATTGTATCAAAGATGCTGGAAAAGATCCTGGATTTGACCTCAGAAGAGCTATGCTGAATCCGGCTTTGCTGCTCAATATATATAAAAGATTAGTTAAGTTACTTACTGACAACAACAAAAAACCAACCACAATAACAATGCTAATGGGAGTTGGAATGGTGGAGGAGGAAGAGGAGTAAGAGAAGGAGAAGGAGGAGGAAGAAGAAGAGGAGGGAGAAGAGGAGGAGGAGGAGCTGTAAGAGCAGGAGGAGCAAATATATAATGCCATAAAGTTTGCAAAACACTTTACATATAATATATATCTTTGTTTTATAAAGTTTTTTTTATACTCACAATAACACTAAAAGTAGGTAATATTATAATTTTGTTTTACAAATGAGAAAACCAAGGCTGGACAGTTTAGGAAACTTGCCAAGAATCATTTAGCTAGTGAGATCTCAGATTTCAAATTCAGATCTTCTTGAATTCAAGTCTAGTGCCTTGTATGACACAAGACAAGTCACTTCACCCCTATTTGCCTTAGTTTTCTCCTCTCTAAAATGGGGATAATAACAGTACCTACTTTCCAGGGTTGTTGGAAAGATCAAATGAAATAATATTTGTAAAGCACAGTGCCTGGAACATATAAGAGATATATGGGAGGTGCTATATAAATGTTAATCATTATTATTACTAATAATAACACCTAGCTGTGATATAACTGAGCTTCAGTGTCTTTATCTACAAAATAAGATGATTTAATGAGATGACTTCTAAAGTTCTTTGTAACTCTAAATCTATGAATTATGTATAGAAAATGCTTTGTAACTATAAACTGTTGTATACATATAAGCTATTATTGCACAAAGGACTGTTATTACTGTTATAAATAAATCCAGATTCTATTTCATTTTTAATGAATTACTTTCTAAATATCTAAAGCATTCCACTGAAAAATGGCCAACTCATTGGCTGATTTTTTTGGTCTTTTAACTGACCATTTTCTGCACAATCAATCCAATTAGGCATGTCATCGATCTTTGTTGTTGAGATGACAAGAAAACAGTGGAACTACCATTTTTAGTACCAGGTATTTCATCAAATTGGTATGACCTATGACTTTAGATGGTGGAGCAATTTTCCAAGCTCATACTCAAATCGTAGAGGTAGATTGATGACTAGTTATAGTTTATAGTTATAAAAAGCCACATTAAAGTTCTTATAAAATGGAATTTTGACCTTTAGTGTTCTGATGTATTATAGACCTACTATGTGTAATATAATATGTTTAATAAACTACTGAGGAAATGGGCATGTAATTTTATTTAACAAATATTTATTAAACAGATACTGTGTGCCAGGCACCATACTAGGTGCCAGGAACACAAAGATATTTGGTTAGGTAGATAGAAGCATTATTTTCAAAAAATATATAATCTTTATCAAGAAGTTAATAATTGTGTGCTTTAATAGATTTTCATTTTAAGAACAGAGGTAATCACTCATAAATATTTGATAATTTATAGATTATGATAATATTATTCAATAATTTTTATAATTTAGATTTTTGTTGTGTTATATAGCTTTCCATCTAACTTCTCAAAGCTAACCCAAATTCAAATTCAACATACTTTGTAGGTCACCATACACACTCAAAAATTCTCCCTGTCCATATTTCATTCTTTTTTTTAGACAAACTTGAGGACACATCGTTTCTAAGTAAAATACATTTAATTAAAGAGAATAGTAAACAAAATGGCAAAAAAAAAATTCCCTCCAAAGATCATACATGTAGGAATTGGTTCTCTCAGGAGTTACTATGCCATTCATGGGGAAGAGAAGTATCACATGGGAAGAAAATATGGAGAGTATAACTGCAGAGAACCTCTATAATCAGGAAAATACATGAAGAGACATACATATAAAAATACAAGTGTCCAGGAAACCTGTATAACTAAGGCAATTCTAATTTCTAATGCTTTAAAGAGTTTAGTCATCTGATGTGATTGTGCTACTCTTAGTTACTGCTTGATGAGTATCTCTGCTGACTTCTTGACTTCTAGGAAACATCTCTGATGGACATCTACACTGAGATACTTGCTGATCTTCCAATTCAACACAAATTTTCCCCCTCCAAGTTGTTTTTGTGTCCTTTATGCTGCCACTTTTTTGAGTTCCTAATCCTCTCACCTGTGATTAACCATCTTCATTTGTGATGTAGGAGAAAGGTTCTATCACCTTTTTTAGTTTATAACCACAAGAGCTGTTTTTAGCTCTTTGTTGATGCAGACCTTCAGCCACCTGAACCCAACTAGCTGGTTAGAAAGAGTCTTAGTAATTTAAAATGCTTGTTGAAATATTTTGATTCCATATGAGCTGCCACTTTATGAATTCAAATACTTACTTGATTCAAGAATTAGAAAGTTATGTTCTCCTTCTTTCTATTTCCATAATGTCAATCAGAGCCAATGCAAATCCCCATACTGGATCTTCAAGATTGGAAAGTCGGGGAATTATTATTGACACTTTTTTTCTTTTACCCCACTCCAGCAACAAAATCACTTATATGACTATAAGATAATAAGAGCAGCTACTAAACAGCTTCTATTTCTAAAACTATTTTAATTTTTTTCTATTTTGCAACCTACATAGATATTCACACATGACCTAATTTACAAATCTGTTAATTACTCTTCTATTATCTTTCAATCCTAATAATTATGGAAATAACTAAAATTTATTAAGTACCTACCATGTGTCAAGCACTGCTAAGCACTTTGTAAATATTGCCTCGTTGTGTTCTTACAACAACTCTGGGAGATGAGTGGTATTATTCCATTTACAAGAAAAAAACTGAAACAGACAGTAATGAAATGGCTTGCCCATGGTGAAACATATAGGAAGCATCTGACTTTGGATCTAAGTGCTCTGTTCACTGTGCCCCTAGCTTCCCTGTGGTTTGTATAAGTACCATTTTTTGTTGTGATCATAGAGCATTTTATGGGAAACTCAGTCGATAGTCAATAAACATTTATTAAGCACTTATTATGTACTAGACATTGTGCTAAGTTCTTAGGATACAAGATAAAGCAAAAATACAATTCTTGCCACCAAGGAATTTATATTTTCATGGAAACAACAACATAAAAACAACTATCTATATACAAAATACATACAAGAGTAGATGGAAGCTAATCCTAGAGGAAAGGTATTAGCAGCTGAGAGATGGGGTTGGGGAGGACTAGGAAAGGCCTCCTAATAAAAAGTGAAATTTGATCTGAATCTTGAAAAAAGTTAGAGAAGCTAGCAGATATCAAAAAGAAGGGAGAGCATCCCAGGAACAGGAGAAAGCTAGTGAAGAGATGCAGATGTTTTATGCATAGAACAAGAACAGTTGTGTTGGATCACAAAATACTTGAAGGGGGAGAAAATATAAGACTAGAAAGGTAGAAAGAAGGGACAAAGTTGTGAAGGGCTTTGAATGTCAAACAGAAGCTTTTATATTGTATCCTGGAGGTAACAGGGAGCCAATGATATTTATTGAGTAGTGGGGTGACTTGGTTAGATTTGTACTTGAGGAAATTCACTTTAACAGGTGAGTAAAGGATGAATTGTAATGGGGAAGAACTGAGGTAGAGATGAATCATCAGGTTTTTGCAATAGTTCAGTAATGAGAGGCTTAACCTGGATGATAGCCTTGGAGAAGAGAGAAGGGAATGTGTATACACACATTATCTGTATGTATGTGTGTGTGTATATATAGTGTGTGTATTATATGTGCATTTTGTATATAAAACATGAGTATATATACACATATATTGCATTATTGCATAATATCAGGTAATGCAAATATTGCATTAGATGTATGTACATATAAAATGTGGGTATGTGTATATGTATGTAAATACATATACATATACATATGACATGTGGAAAATGTAGAAACAACAAGATGATAATAAGGTGGATATGAATATGCAGACTGAGTAAATTAGAAGTTGAGGATGACACCATCACTGTGACCCTGGGTGCCTGGGAGAATGGTGGTACCCTTAACAGCAATGAGAAATTTGGAAAGAGAGGAGCGTGTTGGGGAAAAGATATTGAGTTCTGTTTTGTACACATTTAGTTAGAGATGGCAATGGAATATCCATTTCAAGATATACCACAGCTCAAGAGAGAAATTAGGAATTGTTATGTAGATCTGGGAATCATTTGCATAAATTGCATGTAATTCAACACAAGGGAGTTGATAAGATAGTAGAGAGGGAGAAGAGAAGAGAACTGAGAACTCACAAGGTTGATGGATGTGAACTAGATGAAGACCTAGCAAAGAAGACAAAGGAATGGTAGGATCTATATAAAAGAAACAGGATAGAACCATGTCCCAAGGATCTAGAGAGGAGAGAGTAGCCAGAAGAAGGGGATCAACAATGCCAAAATTTGCAGAGATCAAGAGGGATCGGGATTGAGAAAAGGTCTTTGGATTTGACCATTAAAAGACAATCAGCAACTTTAGAGAGAGCAGTTTCAGAGGAATGGAGAGGTCAGAATAAGATTACATTCGATTTTTAATCAGTGAGAAGAGAGGAAGTAGAGATTTGAAAGTGTTGACTTGAACATGGCTCTTGTGAGAAAAATAAGATTTGCAACTTTAAACATAATTTATCCTATGAATGGTCACTAAGGCAATCATAGCATCTTATTTTACTTATGTCATAGATTTAAAGTAGAGTAAGGTTAAGTAAATAATTAGATTTCTTGAAGTGTAAACACCAGATAATTAAGGAACTAGCTAAACTGTTCTCTATACTCCTTAACCCTAGGAGAATCATGGGGAAAAAATATAATTTGGTGGTGATCCTAGATAGAATCCAATGGTTACTATCAACCATTCCTGAAAGAAGCAGTAGTCTTAAAGATAATATTTATATTGCTACATCAAACATAAGTACTATAACTTTAGTAAAGATCTCTTTAAAGTACTTGCAGGGAGGGAAGCCAAATGCAAAATATTTTTGAGTTTTGTTTGTTTTTTAAGGATAGAGATCAGAAGTCTGAGAGAGGAGGGACTTTGAAAGGAAGGAAAGATTGAAGAAGGCAGTACATTTCAGGAAAGACAGGCTAATGAGGATGGTACAGATCTTGGTGATCATACTCTGCTGGTGTCTGTGAGAGGAAGATAGGCAAGACATGATAGCCATTCCCAAGTGTTTGAAGGGATATTATCTAGTAGATGTATTCTATTTGGTTCTAGAAAAATAAAAATAACCATAGGGAAAGAGGTAGAAGTTGTAGAGCCTTGTTTTTTTTTTTTTTAAATAAAAAAGTAAAATGAACTACCTTAAGAGGTAGTGGTTTCTCCTTCTCTGCTAAAGGAGAATAGAGAGAAGAGAGAAAGAGAGAAAAAGAAGAGGGGGATGGAGTTGGAGAAAAAACAGAGATAGGAAAGAAATAGAAAAGAAAGAGGTTAGGAGAGAAAAATAGAGACAGAGAGACAAAGAAAGGTGGGAGATGAGAGAGAGAGAAAGAGAGAGAGAGAGAGAGAGAGAGAGAGAGAGAGAGAGAGAGTGTGAGAGAGAGAGAGAGAGAGAGAGAGAGAGAGAGAGAAGAGCATTTAAGAGTTTACTATATCTCAGGAATTATGCTAAACACTAGAGATATAAATGCAAGAAAGCAAAGAGTTTACTTTCAGATGGAGGGAACATCACTTTCTTTGAAAGAAAGATAAAGGGATAGGAAGGATTTTCCCAATTTTTCCTAAATAATCCACCTGATTGTTGTTTCTTTTCTTCAAATTTCTACTACTCTGACAGGACATTCCACATACTTAGCATCTTATGATATGCATCTTGTTTGCTAATTAGTTAATGAAGTTGACATATTTTATACTATAAAGGTATAGCAAGCTAATGTGACCCAGAAAGCTACTGACCAATCTCCTTAATTCCCTCTACTGCTTTTAAGAGAGCCAGCATTGCCAAGGCAAAGGGAAATGTGGAGCTAGTGTCCCAAAAATGAACTAAGGATAGATTTTCCCATAAATGCAGTATTACAAAAGATCTTTAGGTTTCAATGAAATAGAAATACATTCTAGGTACAATAGGAGTGCAATAGGTTTCTGTGAGTCAATTTAGGACAATAATCCTATCCACATTTTATAATATCATTTCTATGACGAAATGTGTTCTGATTCCTAAACAACAGATTTACAAATTAACCTCCAAAACAAAACCTATTTACACACGAGAGATGTGGCCTGTACTGCTGATTACTTGATTGACAATAGATTACTCCTAGAGCCTGCATGCAACACAAAGCAAATATGGTCATTAGAGGTAAGACATATGATGAGAAAAAAGAAAGAGAAAAGTGAGGTGGGTAAATTGGCTCTGGGCCATCAAACCATGAAACCCAGGTTCCCATCACTGCTATCCCTGTCCTCTGGCCCACCTTCCAGGCCACTATCATGTCTCCTTCCTATGACCTTCTCTCCTCCTCCCAGGGATTGGCCATGCTATAGTGATGAAGGACAGATTCTCTGAAGGTTAAGCTGTACCTTTTCATTGGGTGATTATTCCTGTCTAGGGCCAAAATACCAAAAAACCTGTAGCACACATTTCACATAGACTTCTGGCTCACAGAAAATAAGCTGAGAACCTCTGTCTTTCCTCCTATCTCTACAAAAAGGGTGGAATCCTGGCTTTTCTCCTCCAGAATATTTTGTCCCAGAGCTTACATGCACACCCCAGTTCTATTTGGATTTGGTATCAGAATTTCTAGTTACAAGTCTGAATTTAGCAGGATGAGAAGAAAGAGAGACTGATTCAGGCCAAATTTCACTATTTCTTGAGGCGAACTCCTAGCATATAATACTTCCAAGCTCCTGGTTTTAAAAATAAGTTCAACCCACACTTTATCATCTTATGCTCCCAAATGGTCACTGTTTGTAGCATCAAAGTAGGCTAGCACTTAGTGCTTGGGGAGGGTTAAGTGCCTTTGGTAGATTTGAAAAGAGTTAGGGCAGAGTGAAGAAAGTAAGAAGCATTTTAAGCTCTTAAGGCTTTTTCAGACACCTGCTTCAATTATTTCCAATAGGACATTTTCCCATTGTGTCTTATCTCAAACCCTTCCAAGAGCTGGAGGATATGGAGGTTTGATTTTACTTGCAACTATTTTCTTTTCCAGACACCTGTCTCAGAAACCAACCTCCTGCTGGTTCTCAGGTCCATTAAGCTCCTTCAGTAAATATACAGGAGCTTGCCTGAATGGAAATGTCCATGCTCCTCTGGTCAGTCAAGCTATTGAGACACCTTTCTGAGCTCCCACTGTGTGTAGAACACATTACACTTGTTGCCGTGGAGAAATGAAAAAAGAGCAGGACCATGCTAGAGATGAAGAACACTTTTACAGAGCAAAAAGTGGAAAGTAATAAAATACAAATTGATTAAATAAGCAGGGAAGGTTTTGTTTTTGTTTTTGTTTGGAGAGGGGAACAGAAGAAGAAGAGTTAAAGAAGTGAATAGGCAGATGAAGTGAATCATTAAAGGTTTTCTGGAAGAGGGTTTTTTTCAACGGGTAAGAGAAAATATTGGGGGAATCTTCCTCATGAAGATCAGAATATTCAAAGATATGGAGGCAATATTAAACAAGGCATGTGTGAGGGATGAGAAGCAAATTGATTTGGCTAAAGCTGTTGAATTGCACAAGGTGGGGGGAAAGGAAAATATGACTATCTAGAAATGAAACTGGTGAGGTAAAATGAAGCTGTTTGGAAAAAGAAATGACTCATAAAACCTGAAGTTCCATATGAATAACTTGGAATCTTTGTTTTGTTTTGAGGTTTCCTTAATGCTAATGCCTTCCCTCTGTTGATTATTTCCAATTTTATCATTTATATATCTGGTTTGTACATAATTATTTCAACATTGTCTCCCTAATATTTTTAGATGACTTTTTACTTTTTTTAACTTTTTTTTGTATTCCCTGTGCCTAGAGCAGTGACAGGAACATTTGTTATTCAATTATTTTTAGTAGTATCCAACTTTTCATGACCCCCTTTTGGGATTTTCTTGGCAAAAATGGAGTGGTTTTCTATTTCCTTTTTTAGTTAATGTGACAGATGAGGAAATTGAGACAAACAGGGTTAAGTGACTTATTCTGAGTTGCACAGCTAATAGGCGTGTAAAGTCAGATTTGAACTCAGGAAAAAGAGTTTTCCTGACTGGCACTCTATCCACTGAGCCACTTTACAAACACTTGTTTTTAATTTTGTTTCATTCTATTCATCTTACTCAACAGTAGTTCAGATAGAAATGATCCAGATCATCGATTCAGAATTGGGAGGGTCCTTAGATTCCAGTGAGTCCAGCTCCCTTCCTTAATTTAAATAAGAGGAAATGGAATATGTGAGGGAATACATGATTTTCCCAGAGTCACATAGCTAATAAATGTTTAAGGCAGAAATTGAATTCAGGTCTTCCTAACTCTAAGCCACGTCTATCCACTGTACAACCTAATCTTATGATTATTCTATTATGTTCAATGTCTTAAGGACTGTTGCTCAGTTGTATAAAATGATTACTCTTTTCAATTGAATAAATGTATAGAGAGGGTTTGTCTTCTGAAAACTCATCAAAAGACTCTTCAAGAGTGTACTAGTCTCTAACAGAACGATGATGATGATGATGATGATGATGATGATGATGATGATGATGATGATGATGAAGATGAAGAAGAAGATGATGGTGGTGGTGATGGTGGTCATTATTTTTATCAGCAGCATCATCACCATCATCATACCTAAAAAATCTCCCTCCCTAAGGTTGTTGCCAAGATGACATTTTGCAAACTTCCGAGTGCTATATAAACACTAACCATACATCCTGCAGTGTCTGTCCTGAATCTGCATGATGGAGTGGTAGGTTGCTTATTGAAGCCAATTCTCGTGTTGTGTAAAATGCACATAAGGTTACTTATATCAGGTTACCCAGGAAAAACATGTCATAAGTTGGAAAAGAGTGGTGATGTGTGAATATTTATTAAACCTTCACCCTCAGAAACTACTGAATTTACGGCCCTTTTCCCCAGTAAAAGAATTGGACTCAGCAAGTACTTGGATGACACAAATGCCAAGTCTATACCACCATGACCAAATTGGATGTGACTAAAATATATGGCCAGAATCTGATTCACTGTGACTAATGACAATGGCCTTGTGAATAGAACCCATATTTCTGGATCTCTGCCACATTAGATAGGTCATGGTGAAGTTAACCAATTACATCTTCTTATCGTGTTCAAGAATGCCCTGAACATATAGACTTGGCCGATGTTGGGTAAAGGAACTTGTATTTTTGGAAGACAGAAATAAAAACAAATTAACTGTCACCAGCTAGGGACCTAGCTGATTCTTTTAAAAGGTTACTACGTACTGGGAACAAATACCAAGTTATCTGCTTTATTCCTATGCTTTTATACTAAGTATGAAAAGCATTGTTCAAGACTGTATAACTGAATACCAAGTGAACCCTTCATAAGTTCAGAGAGAGGAAGTATAGGTTTTTACAAAATTGTCTTTGAATCCATTCAATTGGGCAGCATTCTTATCTGATGTGGCTCTAAATGAGCAAAAATTTTAAAAAAATAATTAAAAGGAAGAACAGAAAAAATCCAATCCATCCTTTGGAAATCTTGCAAATATATGAGTCACAGTATAACCTACCCAGCTGTTTGCACAGTTCATCAGTATCACCTATCAGCCCCTACCTTACATACATAAAAAGAAAGGTTCACCATCCTGGGAGATCTTGATGCTGCATTTCAATCAGCATCAAATTAGTTTGTTGCATGGAATTAGATCTTTGCAAAAGCTGCTTGACAACCAGTGGGCCAAACAGCTGCTTTAAGCAGTGCTGAAGCAGGACAACTAAAAGAATGATGTTGGATAGAAGGAAGGCTCTAGGGGCCTTGGGATACTCTGAATTAAATGGTATTGCAGTGCTAAAGGCCGTTGGGAAACGAGGGTTTCCTGTTGGGCTGTAGTCAGAGGGTGAGATTGCCCATTTTGAGGGAAAGCATTAAAAAGAAGACCCTTGTATGGGAGTCGGAGACACAAATAGCATCGACTTGAAAATAACAGCTGCAGTCAATGTTCCTGCTCACATTGTCTGTCCGTGTGCTGCACGGATTTTATGGGCCCCCATATCAAGGAAACATGCGGATTGCCTTGCCAGAGGAAATCAGAGATCCCATATAGATTGGATTATGGTCGTGTGTTTTTATGTGGGTTCTGCCAGTTCCAAAATAATAACTTGAACATTATGTTGAATTTCTATTTTGCTTCCTCCACCAAAGTTCTTCTTTCCATGCTCCACCATGGTGTGGAGCTGAGCCTGGGAGCTTCCAAATGGTTCCAGTGAAACATGAGCTCTGGTGGTTTCTTCCAAATTGGAAAGGCTTCTAAGGGAACCAGTCACGGACTCTCTGTCTGTCATCTGAGGGCCAGACTAGCTATTCAAGAGAGACCAACTCAGTAGGAGAAAGTTAGCCCCAGGGGATCAGGTGGGATGGGATAGAGCAACTCCCAGAGACCATTTCCCAAACCCTAGAGGGAATTGCAATTTGCACTGATGGGTGAAATCAGAGATTGATCTTTTGATGCAGGAAAGAATTGCTACGCTTATTATATGCTGTTCTTTATGAAGAAGGAGATCATAGGATCATAGAGGGGGAACTGGAAGGGACTTCAGAGGCCATCAAGTCAGATGCCTTCATTATAGAGATGACAAATCTGAGATTTCTCAGTGAGATTGAGGGACTTTCTCTGGATCATCCTACTACAGTGTCTGAGACAGCTCTTGAACCCAGATCTTCCTACTCCAAGTTTGGTGATCTAGATATTATGCAACATTGTCTCTTAAATGACATGATAGATGTGAAAACCTTCTAAAAACTGCAAAATATTTTATTAAAAAATGTTGGAATACACAGAAGCTGTTGGAATACATGGAAGCCACCTGACAGTGGCTGCTGGAGTTCCAACCCAGAATGGATCTCCTCTTGTGAGAAGATGATACAAGGAGACTGAGAGGCAGTTGCTGTTCTCTGACCGAGATACTATCCCATTGTCTGACCTCTCTCCTCTTCCCTCTGCTTCCAATTTATCTTATTCCCAATCCACAACACCTGTGTCAGCAAAGGGTGTGTTGCAACTCCTTCAGATGCTATGATCCACAGCTGTGGAGGCTCTCAGAGAACTGACCTGCTCCTTAACAAAAAAATGCAAAATATATCCATAGATACCAGTGGTTTTAATGAAAGGAGGCTGTTAGTTCAAACCAACAAATATTAAGATTTTTAAAATAGAAATAGAAATCAGATCCTGTTTTGATTAATTAATGTCCAGTGTTTTATCCATGGGGAATCTATAAGAATTCACCATCCAGAAGTGAGGGATTTAGAGTTCCTTTCTATTTCTAGAGAAGGATTTGCATTGACTCGGCCATGTTTGGACTTCTATTATCATCACAAAACACCTAAGCAAGAAGCAGAAAGTAAAGGCGGGGTCTTTAAACATGTTCAATCAATAGCGCCCGCTCCATTGAGACCTTTCTCCAGTAATTCCTTTATGTAGCCAAAGGCATCTAGGACTTAGCAAGTCATCTCATGAATGCTAGTTATTGGTGTCTCAGAATGAAGAAAGATATTAATTACTACCCAAATAACCCTCTTATAGATAGCACATCAGCCCTTTACTTTACAAGTCTGCTGCCTTTGCATAGAGAAGTCAGTTCTTAATCAACCGGGGGGAGAGGTAGAATATAAGGAAGTCAAGAACTTGCCTTCAAATGCAGAAATGAGCAAATTCATAAAATCCAAATTCTATTTATATTGCTTTTGTGAAGAATAATCATTTGCCCTTCCAGTGAAAGCCTGTTAAGTCCATGGGTATCAGTATCCACAGAGTGTTGACTAAGAATCTGAGATCTTTCCATGAGTTACCATTTCTAACTAAAAATGCAAACAAACCCTATTATAATGAAAAAGTTCTAAAATAAGTATCAAAAAACACAAGTTGAGTTCAAACAAACTTTTACAGTTGTTTTAACTATATGCAAGTCCCTTATCATCTCTGAGCTTCATCTGTGAAATGGATATAAAAGTACCTACATTATACACTTTACAGAACTGTTGTGAGGAAAGCAATTTGTACACTGGAAAACAGTCATTGTAAAGTTGTGTATATATATGTATGTATGTATGTACATAGGGCAACTAAGTGGCCCAGCAGATAGAGTACCAGGTCTGGAGTCAGGAAGATTTGCTAGTTGTATGAAGCTGGGCAAGTTGCTTAACAATCTCTTACTCCTGTTTGCTTCAGATGTTTCCTCATCTGTAAAATGGCAAATTATCCAAAAGAAAACCCAAAATGAGGTCACTAAGAGTTGAACATGACTGAAACGATTGACAAAAACAAGATATACATAATATAATATATGTCTATATGTATATAAGAAGTAGCTAGAGTAGGTATTATCACTCCCATTTTATATATAATAGGAACATTTGTATACTGTATATAGAAATAGACATACGTATCTATATATGTATATCCATATCTATACATATAGGCATAGATATAGATATAAATAACTATGTATATCTGTATCTATAGATGTCTCTCTATAGATACCTATCTACATCTAATATAGATAACTATGTTAAATATCATACATAGTGACATAATATCTATTTGTATATATGTTTATATATAGCTACCATAGACATTACATATGTGTGTGTGTGTGTGTGTGTGTGTGTGTGTATGTGTGTGTGTTTGTCTTCTGGTACATAGCCCAGAGAGCAATGTATATCTATCTACATATGCATAGTCATAGAAACCATAAATAGCTAAGTCTATATATAGATGTAGTCATAGGTGTCTATATCTACCTATCAAGTTTCCTATCTGGCTAAATATATTCATATATATATATATATATATATATATATATATATATAATATATATATATATATATATATATATATAATATATGTAAAATACATACACGCACAGTTACCATAAATAGTCATGCATATCTATTTCTTTCCATACATAGTACAGATAACATGCATATTTATATCTATCTATAGCTGTCTATATTTTATATAGATATCATAGATAGCAATGTATATTGATATATGTCTATCAAAATATATCTATCTATTCATAGTTATCATAGAGTTGTGTATATCTGTGTCTGTCTTTCCATATATAGATAGAACAGATAACAATATTTATCCATATATACATGTACAGATAAATAAGTATGGGTATGTTTATCTTTCTTTCTACACAGATGCTGCTGTTGTAATATATAAAGTAGAAAAAACTTAAAAAAAAAAAAGTTTTCCAGCTACCTTTTATGATTGTTTTGTGAGTTCAGTTTTTACTGATGTTTTTGGGCAGGGTGGAGGGCAGGAAGGGAAAAGGAACTGAACCTCTAAATTCAGCAGCATAATTTCAAGAAAAGAAATTCTCTCTATCAATGAAGACATGCATCTTCTATGTAGCTTGCTTAGAAGTTGAAAACTGACCAAGGCACTGAAAAGTTAAGATTCACATAGCTAATTTGTATGAGAAATGGGGCTTGAACTCACTCAGGTTTTCACAACTCCAAGACAAGAATAGTCCTTAAATTTATACATAAAATTATAATGACTCTCCAGTCTTCTTACACTTTGTTCCCCTCCACTTACTCTGTGATCTAGGGGTATAGGCTTCCTTATTGTTCTTTGAATGAAATACTCTAGAGATACTCCAACTCTGAGCATTTTCACAGGCTGCCCCCTTGCTGGAATGCTCTTCTTCCTATTATCCATCTCCTGGTTTTTCTGGCTTCTTTCAAGTACCAGTTAAAGCCCCTTCTTCTACCAGAAGCCTTTCCTAACCTCTCTTAATGCTAGTGCCTTCTCCCTTTAGTTTATCTACCATTTATTCTGCATGCAATCTATACATATTTATTTGCATGTTGTCTCCTCCATCAACCTGTGAGCTCCTGGAGAAAAAGGACCGGCACATAGCCTTTGTGGACATAGACTATCCACTCTAGCTATCATGCTGAACTGTCTTCTAAGTAAGACAAAAGGTGAAAACCCTCTGAAAATTATGAAGTGACATTTAAATGTAAAATTTACCCATGGTTTCAATGAAGATACCAATAGCTTCAACAAAGGAAGAATGTCTTAGTTCCAACAAACAAATGATTATGCTTGTTTAAGGAAATATAAACAGAACCTTACTTTAATTAATAAATGTACTAGCTATTTTCCCTACATTGAATGTTTGGTTTTAGTCACAACACATAGAGTATTTACAAATATTGCATAGTCCTGACTACATTTTGATCCACATGATTGTTTTACCATCAAATCTTTAAACTCAGTATACCAGAATCTTTTCAGTTACAAATAATTACTTAAATCTGGTGTTAATCCGTTTCAAAAGGAACACCTATTTCTTTGAAATGTGTTAAAAATAATAATTAGCTATGTTGTTTTGGAGTTCAAAGTATCTTTTATGGAACATTCTCTTATGCTTGGATTCTTAGATTTTTTAGAGGTTCATAATTTAATATTAAACTATTATTGCTTGGCAGATGATTTGTAAAACCTAAGTAAGAAGTTAGTGGGGCAGGGCTGAGGGGAGCAACAATCTCACTTTATTTGAAGCATCACAAGTTGAGACCAGTACAGTGAGACATGGGTTGTAATGAACATTAAGCAAGGAATAGAAATATTTGAAGCTTTTGATGTTTCCTTGACTATCATCCATTTCACTGTCTTCCTATTTGCCAAGTAAGATTCTTTTGAAGTCCTTGAGGGTTTTAACTTTCTCCCTATCAATTACAAAGATACCCTGAACAGGGAAAACAAAGAAAGAAACCCACTCCCAACTCTAGCCTTAAAACAGGTTTTAAAACAAAACACACTTGGATTTCAAATCAAAAAGGATTGGCTGCAAAACAGGAATTGAGCTGTTAGTATAAAAATCAAGCACGACAATCAGGTTCACTAGGCCTTCACTGAAGCTCAATTCCCTGTAAGAGGTTTCTATCCTTCACATTTGGCACGCTGTAACAAGAGCAAAGGAAAAGCTCAGTTGACTGAGCTGGTGAACAATAGCCCATTTGCAGCATGCTGCACAAGAAAGAATAAAATATGGGCCTCCCATAAACATACTTCTGCCAGTGAAACCCATTGTGAGGCATTTCAGTGGCAAACCCAAAACAACTCCTGTCACTCTGTCTTTCTGATGGCAAGGAAAAGCATCATTGACATCAGTTGTAGAGGCTCTGTTTTAGAATGGAAACATCATATGAAGGCAATAGCCCAGACAAAATATTTTATTGTAAAATGAATCTCAGTCAGTTACCTATTTCTGGGTTTATATGGCAGTTTCACTGTACCCCCTCCCCCAAGACTCACTTAACTCTCTGAGAGAGAAACATCAGCTCAATAAGCTAAAAATCTATTGGGGGAAAGAATCTATTTTTACAGAATCCCTAAGCTAGAAGGGACCTAGTCCAGCTCTCTTCTGGACGAGTGGTCATCCCCATCACTTCCCAGCTACCTCTACACCTTGTATCTAAGTACCATTCCCTTCAGCTTTCCTATATGTGTTGTCTTCCCCTAGTTCAAATATAAGGTCCCTGGGAATAAGAACTATTATATCTGTTTGAATATTTGTCCTGGACACTTAGCACTATATCTGCCACATATTAAATGTTCTAACTGTGTAATATATATTTACTTGGAAAACTTCAGTGAGAGGAAGTATTCCTGAGTATGTTTCTCAAGGCAAGGGAAAATTTCTGTTTGGACACCCCTCCCCAAACCCTTCTTTCCTTTACTGAAGCTTTTTCCCATTCCCAACAAGTGTTTGGGACTTTCCAGGAAATAATATTATTTCTATACCTTATACATTAGTATAAGGCCAAAAGCAAGTTCTGGAATGGATACTTGCTTTTTATGCTTTACCTTTCATTATAGAAAGCAAGATTATCTCTGCTGAGAAAATTTCAAACGTCAGCGGACAGGTGAAGAAATTTGGGGAAACCAAGCAGAAGCCTTCCTCACAAGCCTGAAATCATAGGCATAGATCATGGCTCTTTGAAACATAAGATTAAAAAGAAGACAATTAAAGTTGCAAACAGAAGACCCGAACTTCACATTAGCCTTTGGCCATTCTTAAATTAGAATGGACCTGTAATTTAATGGAAATGCTATGACTCCAATCTGCCTGTCTTCTCTGATGTAAGATCAGTACTGATAATAAAGACAATCTAGCTATACCGAGCGCCAAGAAATTCTGTTGGGATAATGTTTCATTTTCTATAATAAAGATTGGCACAGTGGAAATTCAGAACATCAAGGTTATTAGTTAGGTGATCCTGGGCAAGTAAGTGTACCTCTGGGGGCCTTATGTTCCCATTTGTAGAAATGGGGGAATTGGACTATAGATACTCTATAAGTTTTCCTTCCCACCATAACATGCTGCAATGATTCTCCAGTTGATTCCATTCCAAGAGGTAAATGATGCTGCTGAGTGGAGAAAGAATTGTGAAGCTGTGCCCGTGGATTCAGGTCCATACACTTACCTCTGGCTACATGCTTTTCCAGTTATTATAGAAGACCCCAACAGTGATCTTAGCATCATCCTTAATTCAAATCACAAATGGCTGTCAAACAGCAAAAAGTAAAAATTACTCTAAATAGCAATGACTCTGTTTGAATGGCAATAGCTTTCTACATTCTAGAGATGTAATTTCACACACTACCTTAAAATTGGATATGGCACATGAAGTCTTTCAGCCATGCAGAAAGTAAAAATGTATATTATAGAGATCTTTGCTGTCTGAAAAACAGCTGATGAAGACTCACAAAAGGACTTTTAAATTCTCTCAAAGAAATCCCTAGAGGCATTAAAGTCACAGATAGCAAACCTGCCAACCCGTGGTGGATAAGAACTAGCCTTCCAAAGTTTTATCTTTATACATCACTGACATAATATTTTAACGTAAATTGAAGGAATTTATCCCCCTATATTTGTGATTAGCGAATAGTGACTCTAACTTCCTTTACAGCTGCTGAAGGATTTACAAATATCTTCTTCAAGTATAATTCAAAATGTCTGGATTGATTATTTATTTTTCTATTTCTCCCCATAAGTGAAATAATCTTCTGTATGTATACCACTAATTGATGGGTCCTTCTACACATGAAATACCATCTAATCATTCTGATTATAAACATTAAAATTTGTATTTAATCCTGAATACAGTAAGATGTGTTGATAATAGTTTAATCACTTGTGGGGAAGATCACAATTTTGGCTTTTGGGATTTGGGGTTTTGATTCCCCATTGATCAGAACTTTGTTTATGTATAGTAGATGATTAATAGAAGCTTAGTCAGTTAAATTGGTTTGAATCAATCAAGTTGACTTCTTGCAGTAGTTCTCTGCCATCAGTCCTAGTTTCTTGGAAGGGAAAAAATACAATGGGTAGTCAGTAAAAAATACTAAATTTTGAAAAGGTCATTGACATTACGGATAAAGACTTTGATTCTTCACCACTTTCATTATAAAGACTATGCTAATTTGGAATCTGTATAACTTAAATTTGTCCACAGAACCAGTGAAGGAGAAAAGGGATTTTTCACAAATAGAAAAGCATTTTTGTTATGAGCAGGCTATCCAGGGAAATTCTATCCTTTTCCTTATTATGAATTATAAATGTATAAAAATATGAAATAATTCAGTAACTACTTATGGGTTCTATTATTCCCAGTCACTAAGCCTGTCCTGAAAGTAAGTTTAGAGCTTACTACATTATGGCAGGGAGGACAATGAATGGTACCCTGATGCTTGAAAAGTAAATGGACCTCCTTAAGTGCTGATCTTGGACTGAGAGTTAGTTAGTATTTCCCTAAGTACCTCACTTACTGACTCAGTAAGTACCTCACATACCTAACTTAGCTAGTGGGAAGAATACAGTGCCTGATTCAATAGGAAATTTTAGTCATTTCTTCTCTGAAGTCCATTACTGTTTATGCTGAAACTCTTATTTCTAAAGTCTATATCACTATGGCTTTTTATCTGCCAGAGTGCATAGGTATAGTAAGCTAGTGCTTTTCAATGAATTGAAAAGAAAAATAAAAGGTGAATACTCCATTGCCTCATTTTCTTTTTTCTGCTCCTTTCTTACTTTATTCCTTCCCCTCCTTGTCTTGTATCCTCCTTTTCCCCCTTGCTATTCTCTTTTTCCTCTTCTTCCTCTATTTTCTCTTCATCTTCTTTTTCTTTTTCTTCTTCTCTTTTTTATCTCTTGCTCTTCCTCCTCCTTTTTCTTTGCTTTCTTTTTACTTTCTGTTCTCCTCTTCTTTTTCATCTCTTTTTTATTCACTTTTCTCCTTTTCCCTCCATTTTTTCTCTTTTTTATGTTTTCTCTTTTCTTCTTCCTCTTTCTTGTCTTCTTTTTTTCTTTTACATCTTTTTTCATCCTCTTTCATGGACATTTGCACAGAAATAAAAGCTGGGACAAAGCTGAAAATAAGTCATAGAGAGATAAAGTAGACACTTTTCAAGCTTTCTGTTGTCTGAAGAGATGAACAGGAGGAGTGTAGAATCAGGCCAGTAAAGAAAATAACATGGAAGGAAATGAGGGCCAGGAACCAAGATCAAATGTGACTGAGCAGAGGAAAATGACATCAGCAGAGTAAGCCTAAAAGAGAAAGCAAAGAACCCAGTGCCAGCGGAGGTAATGCTATTTCCACTATCAGTGGGCCAAAAGCTATGATTTAAAGGTTATCCATATTTTACTTCCAATGGATCCAAATTTAGTGAACTTGCTAACTGCTGAAATTTGGAGATAAAATATGATTGGAGCTTAAAAAGTAAATGGCTGGAAACAAAAAAGAAAGGGAATTAGCTATGAAGTTTTTATAGACTAGCTGAAATGTTTTACAATAGGGGGAAAATGGATCTTAGATTTGGATCATCTTTAGAGTGAATCAGGAATAAATAGCAACTGGAAAGATCATAGAAAAAAATAAAAGGGAATTCTTTTACTTTTCCTGCAGAAAACTTCTATCCATCCTCATATGTAGGACCCCAGTCCTTTGAAGCTAGTAGAATCTATCAAGTTCATTCTGAATATTAAGCAAAACTTATTATGTCATGACTCCATTATGTCAGTTATATCAAAAAGGATAAGACACAAGATACAGTGGGGATAGGGTATATATCACATGCTGAAACTTTAAAGTACAGTATTTTACTTCATATTTTACAGAGTACTCCTACCTTTCTGAAGTATTTACAAGGTGCCTTTCATTGAGCATAAAAGTACTATTCTACCTTATGCATTCTAAAGATATATCTAATGCTCTTTCAAAGGTTAATCAAATTTAATGAGATTGTTAAACTAATCAATATTTGTTTTATAGACACATTTTTCACTTGGTCTCCTAAAGGAGAGTCTCCAGGGAGACAGCAACAAGGTTCAGCAGGAAAATGGATTGTAATGAAAACACTTGGGAATCACCTCTGTTTTTCCATTAAACTTCCCTTTTAGAGGTCTGATTACTGATGCTAATATATCCTAATGGAACACAGGGGCTAATTTATTATACTTTCAGATTCAATTCCCCTTTCTAACTGGACATAACTAAGAACTATGGTATATTTTCATGATTTAGCTGATTAGGCCCAATTCTCCTATTGTTTATCTCCAAATGATTGATGGAGGAGTTCAGAGTTGCAGTCCTGGGTCTGTCCCTGGCTCACTTTATAGAACTGGCCAAAGCAATTCTCCTTTAGACTTATTTTCCTTTTTTCCAAAAATAGTTTCAGAAAAAATAATTTATCATATCAGAAAAAATACTTTTCACAATTTCACAGAATTTTACATTTTGCAAAGTGGTATTGTTTGGATTAAATCATTTTATTGACCATGATAGGATTTCAAGCTGGATGGCAGGTCAGGAAGCAACTAATTTTTCTTTACAATGAAAACATGGAGACTACTAAGGGAAATGCCCAGCCAGTGCCATAGACAGGAGAACTGGGATTCCAATCCAGGCCTCTGACTACAATTTTTTCTGCTATGAGAATGCATACAACTTATATGATAACTTATACTATCACTATATAATAACACTATATCTATATCTATATCTATATCTATATCTATATATCTATATATATCTATATCTATATCTATATCTATATCTATATCTATATATATAGATAGATAGATAGATAGATAGATAGATATAAACCAAGGCAATATTTGTGAAGTAAGCAAAGCTTGTCATTGATGCTCTCATAACTCCTGTTCTGTATATCTTTTCTTCCTCCTTCCCCCTACCTCACTTCTAATATCCTCATGTAGTTCCTTGGCTTTCAAGTGTTCATTGTGGTACTCTACTGAGCCCTGTCCTGAACCCTCCTAAAGTATTTTCTAAAACTTTACCTTTTATTCCTCTTATTCTCCCACCAAAAAACTATTTCTACTATCTCTGTTAGGTTGTTAACTGTTAATCATCCCAATTATTTTATTAAAACAATGCAGACTAAATTTCAGATGATTAATAGGTTTATTCCACTTGGGAGTATTGGAATTTTAAAATAAGCACTCAAGTAATTCATATAAATCTCTAATTGGTCACCAACTCTGAATTCAGGAGGACTTGAGTTCAAATCTGGTCTCAGACACTTAACATTTCCTACCTGTGTGAACCTGGGCTAGTCACTTACCCCCAACTGCCTCAGCAAAAACAAACAAACAAATAAAAAACCAAGCTCTGGTAGATAGTGTAAGGAAGATATTCGACAGGATTGAATCTTATTTTTTGGTTTTGTTTTCCCCCCTTGCATTTTCTGGACCTAGTGCACTCATAAAGTGGATAGGAAAGACATTTCAGAGGCCTAGTGAGTTTATATGACTTCTCTAGAATCACACACAATAACAAGTGGCAAAGGTAGGGCTTTAATAGGGTCTTCTTACTCTAAGTTCAGAATACTTTTTTGCTCAAAGATGTCTCACATTGTCAATATTCTCACTCTATGGAATAGATGAGGACACATGTCAAATAAGTCACTGAGCTAGTACACCATGTGGAAGCAGAAGTTTTACTGGGAGATTATAGGGAATTATAATATGGTTCTAGATAATATAGAACTAGAAGTCATGGACATAGGGGAAAGCTAGTATAACTAGTTATACTTCTGATATGGAAGTTAATTGACTTCCATTAACTATTAATTATTCATTCCCTAAGGCACCAAGCTTTTCCTTATATGATTTTGTTACCTTTATAATCTCTAATAACGCTTTGAAAATTGCAAAGGTACATAATTTATGCATGAGGAATATCTAGTTCAATGATGTGATCTCCAAGTTAAATAGGTGTGCTATATATTGATGATATAAATGTTTTTATGCAATTCAGTCTATTTGTTAACTCACTAGGATCCCAAGTTCATATTTAACCCAGTTCATCATGAATTGGCAACCCATGGCACCATGCCAAAAGCAGCATTAAGAGCACTTTGCCAGCATCCTGGGAGTTGTAGCAAGTAGGGCTCAGAGCAAAATTTGCAAGGTAAGGTCTTCTTACCTTTCTTTCTGCAATAACCTTTCCCTTCTTCTTACTTTAGGCATCCACTGTAATTAATCAGTCCTCTGTATATTCTGTGCTTGCACTGTAATATTCACTCAGATTTTTCTTAGCTTTATTTTCTAGCTATTTTGTCTTTTTCATTTCCTCTCATATCCTTCCAGGGGTCCTCAAACTACCGCCCTTGGGCCAGATGTGGCAGCTGAGGATGATTATCCTCCTCACCCAGGGCTATGAAGTTTCTTTATTTAAAGGTCCACAAAACAAAGTTTTTGTTTTTACTATAGTCCGGCCCTCCAGCAGTCTGAGGGACAGTGAACTGGTCCCCTATTTAAAAAGGACCTCTGCCGGTGGTTTAAACCATACCCACACAAACTTGCTTTCCTACTATCTTAGGTGTTAGGCCAGTGGATCAAACACTAAGTAATAAGCAATCGTTAAATACCTACTATGTGAGAGCTACTGTGCTAAGTGCTTGGGTTTCAAAGAAGGGGGAAGAGTACCTACTCTCAAGAATTCTCAATCTACTGGGGAACACGCCATGCAAATAACAATTTACAAACAAGATATAAACGGGTTAGTAAGTGGAGGAAAGACAAGCATTGAAAGGGATCAGAAAAGGCCATTTGATTAGTGGATTACAGAAATTACATTAGGAATGACTAATATATTTATGCTTCACATGGCCAATGACATTTTGAAATAGGAGCCCAATTAATTTAAATAAGTAAAATGGTATAAGAAGGATTTGGACGTTAGGTGGTACAGTGAATAGAACACTGGGCATGGAATCAAGAAGATTCATCTTCATGAATTCAAATTTGGCATGAAATATTAATGTATGATTCTGTAAAAGTCACTTAATCCTCTTTGCCTCAATTTCCTCATCTGTAAAATGAGCTAGAGCTGTAGATAAAAAATCACTCCAATATTTTTTCCAAGAAAATCCCAAATGGGGTTACATCTGAACATCAATAATAAAAGGGATATGTTGGAGGGGAGAGGCAGATATCATCAAGAGAAGAATCATCACGTACTTTAGACACTTGTTAGCTATGTGATCCTGAACAAATCACCCAATTTCCCTTCTCCTCATCTGTAAAAGAGGAGATTAGACTCAAAGTCTCTCATATTCCTTCTAGCTCTAAATTTATGATACTTAAGAGTACTGGAATTTTAAAAATTAGAACCCAATTAACTCATATGAATCTCTAACTAGTAGAATACTGTAAGGGAAATATTTGAGAAGTGGGTGGTGGTACAAAGTCTCATGTATTTCCTTTGTCTACTCTAGGTCCAAGCCATCTAAATTTTTCTACTCATAGCCTTCCCAGAGAAAGAACAGAAGTCCTCTTCAAAAATAAGTTCATTGATGCAGACCTGGAAAGGGTCTTTGAAGTCCTCCAGCCCAGTCTAATACTTTTATAGGTCATAGAATGATAGAGTTATAACTGAAAGGGACCTTAGCATCCATCTACTTCAACCCCTTTTTATTTTACAGATGAGATCGCTGAGGATGAGAGCCAAAATGATTTGCCTAAAGTCATATAGGGATTCAGTACCAGAACTGGGATTTGAATTTAGGTCTTCTAATTCCAAATCCATGGCTCTTCCATTAACATCTTGCTGCCCCCCCCCAATAAAAGTCCCTAATTCCATGATATTCTCTTCATTTGCCCCAAATTTTAAAAAGAGCAGGTACTTCGAATCTGTTTTGCTAAAGGAGAAATTGGAATATTGTAAAGCCAGGAAATGAGCACAGATGTTGCTATTTCCAATAAGAAGGAAGGATACCCTCCACCATTGTCTCCAATAGAGAAATTTGTTTGTCATCATTGATTGTATTTGCATTTCCACTGGATTATTTAATATGAGAAGGGAGGAAAAAGACCACTAGTGTGTGATGAGAAACTTGGCAGATACAGAAATTGATTGTTATTTTGTTACATGGAGTAAATACAGAAAATGTATTCTTTGGAATAAATTTGAGCAGAAACCAGTAGAAGCCATAAGGCACTGGGCAACAAGAACTTGCAGGGTTGTCCTTGGGTCCCCATCACTGTGTTTCCATTATGCTATGAAGTCATGGGGGGAAATATTAATGTCAGTCTATGTTTGCAGAGTACTGATTACTCACATATCACTAACAGTTTGTTCACAGACAAATAGTTATTGGTGGAGGCCAGACTCAAATGCACTTCTTAGGATTTTCAGTCTGTTCCTGTTCTTATTATGCCATACTATATAAAACGAATAAGCTGTTATATAATTTCTAGGTATAAAAGGATTAAATCTTTATTAATTTTTAATTTACCAAGCTATAATTTGTGAGTAAAAGTTTTTATAAGGCTCTTAATTTTATTATAGCATTTAGTCATAAAGATCTTTTTTTATGAAATATAATTATCACATTTTAGTCTTAGATCCCTCTCCTCCCATTTTCTGTAGACATCAATTCAATACTACAAATCTTTATAAAGTACCAAAGAGATACAACATGCCCTTCGTTCTACCTATATTACTATGAAAAATACAGGGTAGTTCCCACCCTCAAAGAACTTATACTAATATTTGAGAAATGTGATATATATACACACATATACACACACACAAAGTAAGTGTCATACAAGGTAAAATGAAATAAGGACAAAGGAGAAATTCTAAGGATTTTAAGAAAATTTGAGGATGGAAGAGTCATTGGAAGGCTTCATAGATGAAATGTCATGTGAGCTGGATCTTAAAGGAAAAGAATGGTTTCAAAAGACAAAGATGCAGAAGCAGTACATTCTAGGCTTGGGAATTGAGCTTCATAAATATATGAAGGCAGGAGAATTTAGGAAGAGATCAGAGAATATATAATGGGCTAATTTGGCTAGAAGTTAGTAAAAATGAAAATGAATGCTCAAAATAAGGCTAAAAAGATAAACTAGAACCAAAAAATAGAAAGCTATAAGTGTCAGACAAGAACTAGACCTTAATCTACAATCACTGAAGGGAATAACCTGATTCCATGAAAAAAATATGAGATTCAAGTCAAATCAACTACCAGGACCTCTATTCCCTTATCTGTAAAATGAAGGCACTATAGTAGATTACCTTGGGTGTGTTGTGGCTCTAAATCTATGGCTTTATGCTTTGTTTATTTGGGAAATTATTTTGGCAACTGTATGAGGTATAATAGTTGGGGGTAGAGATAGGACCCCTCAGAAGCAGCTGAGGTGAAAATGATGAGGCTAGTACTAGAATTGATGGCAATAACACTCCCAATGGTAAAAATTAGGGTACCTGTGAGAAATACTGCTGAGAGAAAATCAACAGAACTTGGCAACTGATTAGATGTGTGGGATAGGAAGAGAAAAAAATTAGAGGTATCTCTGAGGTGCCAAACCTGAGTGACTGAGAGAATAGTAGTATCATCAGCAAAAATAGAGAAGTTGGAAAGAGAGGCAGGTTTTAGAATAAATGCTTCTTGTTACACAATTTCAAGTTATGTGCTCTTATTCGGGAAAGGCTTAAGCTAGTTGCATAAATTGTTTTGAGATTTCTTCAAAAGAAGCAACTGTTTAAATCAAAAGTAGGCTTTGCCTCTATAGACCTGCCATTTGGGGACCTATAGTCAGCCATATATGGCCCCCCACTCAAAAAAAGCCAATTTTGGCCAGGTAGCTATATTTTAGTCAGTGTGCTCAAATAGCTATGGGAATGAAGATATTAGTTGAGTGGAATAAATAGTTATGTCTTTATAATTGAAGCACTTAAAAGTATGAATACCTCATTAAAATTAAGTAATGAATACCTAATTAATAAAAAAATTAATTAAGGTGGGAACCTTTACTTAGATTCACTATTTTGTTTTGTTTTTTCCATCATCCCCCTCTCAGAATCCTTACAGAAGCATGGTTTTATGCCTAGTGGTTTTCTTTGGTTCCCCACACACAGCCTCAGGGTTTAGATCAGGAGCTTTCTAATCATATGCCCAAATTCTCCTTTTTCACCTTAGCTTCCATCTCCTTTTGAATAATCCGTCTCCCTGGTTGCTAGGGAAAGCTCTTGTTGGCCAGAGGCTCTTCTAGCCAATCAGAAGAGAAAATCTGGTAAACAAGAGCTGCCACTGATGCAACTGAAAGTCTGATTGGTTAGAAGTATATTGACCTCTAAAATTATCTTTCAGTCTTGGAGTTCACTACTATTCTAGTTCTATAAATGTTGTATCTATTCAACAAATTAAATGGACAATGAAATTATAAATTGCCCAAACATGAAGTCACTGGAATCTGCCTGCCCATTTATTAATAATATGTTTCCCTGCCCTATAATTGGGATTTTATCGCTTGCATTTGTATACGAAAAATAATTAAAGCTATAAATGTATGGAATATTCATAAATTCATTTCACAGTTATTTCTAATATAGCAAAAACTTCATTTTCCTGGGGGAGATGGATTAATTCTATTTGGATTTCGTTTGCATGGACAAATTATGCACTCGGCTTTTAAATGTTTCACCATCTAGATTCAACTTATAAAGCAGATAGAAGAACAAATGGATTGTAACTGTGTATTTATTTAGAAGTCAACTGTATAAGATTTACCTGAAGTAGATAGACATGACTATATGCATATAAAATAAATAATTATATTTACATGGCATCTTTGCACAGAGCCTTATAAGACTGGCTAATAAAAGTCATCAATCTTGGAGTCTTTATCAGGTTCCATTATTGACTTTCCAGATAAGATTGTGAAACTGTTAATAATAGCTGACATTTATCTAGCACTTTTAATTCCTGCAAACTGCTTTACATACATTATCTCATTTGATTCTCACAATAATTTTATAAGATAGAAATTACCTGAATTGTTCTCTTGATTTTACAGATGAAAGAAACTAAGGCTCAGTGAGATTTAGTAAATCTTCCAATATCACATAGTTAACAATATTCAAACCCTGTAATTCCTATAGCACACTTTCTACCATATAAATTAACCTACTATGTCTCCATTTCCACATCTGTAAAATCTATAATACACTTCTTTTTTTGTGTTTTTATTAAAGCTTTTTTTTTCAAAATATATGCATGGATCATTTTCAGTATTCACCCTTGAAAAATCTTATTTCATTTTTTTTCCTTCATTCCCCCTACTCCCTTCCCTAGATAGCAAGTAATTCAATATATGTTAAACATGTACAACTCTTCTATACATATTTCCACAATATCATGCTGCCCAAGAAAAAATCAAATCAAAAAGGAAAAAAAATGAGAAAGAAAATAAAATGCAAGCAAATAACAACAAAAAGAGTGAAAATATTATGCTGTGGTCCACACTCAGTTCCCAAAATTCTCTCTGGGTAGATGACTCTCTTCATCACAAAATTATTGGAACTGTCCTGAATCATCTCATTGTTGAAAAGAGCCATATGTATCAGAATTAATCATTGTATATGATCTTACTGTTGCTGCGTATAATGCTCCTGGTTCTGCTCATTTCTCTCAGCATCAGTTCATGTAAGTCTCTCCAGGCCTCTCTAAAATCATCCTGCTGGTCATTTCCTATAAAATAATAATATTCCATAACATTCATATACCATAACTTATTTAGTCATTCTCCAACTGATTGGGCATCTACTCAGTTCTCAATTTCTAGCCACCACAAAAAGGTCTACCACAAACATTTTTGCACATGTGGTCTTTTTACTTCTTTTAAGATCTCTTTGAGGTACAAACCCAGTAGAAACACTGATGGATCAAAGGCTATGCACAGTTTGATACTTCTTTGAGCATAGTTCCAAATTGCTCTCCCGAATGGTTGAATCAGTTCATCATTCCACTAACAATGTATTAGTCTCCCAGTTTTTCCACATCTTCTCCAACATTGGTCATTATCTTTTCCTGTCAACTTAGTCAATCTGAGGGTTTTGTAATGGTACCTCAGAATTGTCTTAATGACTTAGTAGTGATTTAGAGCACCTTTTTAATATGACTAGAAATGGTTTCAATTTCTTCATCTGAAAATTATCTGTCCATATTCTTTGACCATTTATCAATTGGAGAATGGCTTGAATTCTTATAAATCTGAGTCAATTCTCTATATATTTTAGAAATGAGGATGATACTTTTTTATAACTGATTTTGGTAATTAAAATAGTCTAAAATTATTATAATAAGGAAATAGAATCTTGGGAAGTATGTGCCTAGCCTTTCCAAAAAGACAAAAGAAGCACATTAAACTATTTTGTGACCATTCAGAGAACTCTTTCTAAAAAATGCCATCTTTACTCCAGGATCCTACATAATATTATAGCCTTACCATGTTATCCTAAGGGTTTAGACACCCCTTAGAAAGGAAACAATCTTGGTACTACTAGAGTATCATCTTTCACTTCACCTCCATTCCCATAGTATTACTCTAAGAGGTAGATCTAGAGGTAAGAGAATGAACTTGAGGTTGGCAACCACCATCTCCATTGAATCGGTGGGTTCACTCATGAAAATGTTAAATCCATGTGGTTCAATTCTCCAATTGATAAATGGTCAAAGGATATGAACAGACAATTCTCAGATGAAGAAATTGAAACTATTTATAAACATATGAAAATATGCTCCAAATCATTATTAATCAGAGAAATGCAAATTAAGACAACTCTGAGATACCACTACACACCTATCAGATTGGCTAGAATGACAGGGAAAGATAATGCGGAATGTTGGAGGGGATGTGGGGAAACTGGGACACTGATACATTGTTGGTGGAATTGTGAACACATCCAGCCATTCTGGAGAGCAATTTGGAACTACGCTCAAAAAGTTATCAAACTGTGCATACCCTTTGATCCAGCAGTGCTACTACTGGGCTTATATCCCAAAGAGATACTAAAGAAGGGAAAGGGACCTGTATGTGCCAAAATGTTTGTGGCAGCCTTGTTTGTAGTGGCTAGAAGCTGGAAAATGAATGGATGCCCATCAATTGGAGAATAGTTGGGTAAATTGTGGTATATGAACATTATGGAATATTATTGTTCTGTAAGGAATGACGAGCAGGATGAATACAGAGAGGACTGGAGAGACTTACATGAACTGATGCTAAGTGAAATGAGCAGAACCAGGAGATCATTATATACCTCAACAATGATACTGTTTGAGGATGTATTCTGACGGAAGTAGATCTCTTCGATAAAGAGAGCTAATTCAGTTTCAATTGATCAAGGATGGACAGAAGCAGCCAAAAGAAAGAACACTGGGAAATGAATGTAAACTGCTTGCATGTTTGTTTTTCTTCCCGGATTATTTATACCTGCTGAATCCAATTCTCCCTGTGCAACAAGAGAACTGTTCGGTTCTGCACACATATATTGTATCTAGGATATACTGTAACCTATTCAACATGTAAAGGACTGCTTGCCATCTGGGGGAGGGGAAAAATAGGAACAGAAGTGAGTGCAAGGGATAATGCTGTAAAAAATTACCCTGGCATGGGTTCTGTCAATAAAAAGTTATTTTAAAAAAAATCTATCAAGAAAATTCAAAAAAAAAATCCATGTGGTTCAATCCTTTGATTTGTGGATCAATTACTTGCTGTTCCTCTAACTGCAAGACTGGATCTACTTTTTGTCAAGAATCTGACATTGTCCAGGGACTCCCTCTTCTCACTATAGAAGGTTGGGCTCAAAAATTTTTAGGAATTCAAAATGCCCCACAAACTTTTCCATCATCTCTCTAAGAAGTTGGGTCCAAAAACTTTAGAAACTTGATATTGTTCAGAAGATTCTTTTCCTCTATCCAGATGTCTGATTACATTTTCTCCAGGAGTCATAGGATTGAAAGGACCTAACACTGTGGTCTATTAGTTATACTTCTGGGTTCACATGGGTTATTGCAATTAAATCATGCTTTGACTCCTACCTCCTCCAAGACTGTCAGTAGTAGTTCCTGTGAATAGATATGTGGAGAGATGGGTGGCTGTATGCATGGATGTTCAGGTAAAATTGTAGGACTTAGATTTGTTTTTAATCCTTCTGTAGTTTGCTGTTTCAAATTTTTCAAATTTCCTCAGTTTTTTCTGTATCATTTTATAACTCCAATAGAAAAGTCTAGTTCCAATGGATAATATTTTGAACTAATCAAATTGTCCACATTCTATTGGTATTCAAGAGATTATCTCAACCTTCTTAGACAGAGATTAATGGGTATGTTAGTGTCCTTCATAGAGAGACACAAATTCCAAGTCCTAAACAAGGACTTCTTTCCCATGATCAATCTACTACAGAACTGATTTTTTAAACGTTCCTTCTCTCCAGTTCTCCTGTATGTTCTTAACTAGACTCATCTTTCTCTAGTACTTTCTTTTCTGTGATCGCTGTTCTTCCCAAGGTCACTCAGGATATAATATAGACTGAAGCACTCCTTATGGAACTTGTCCAGAACTTTCAAGTAAGGTGAGATATGAGTGGAGGAAACATGGTCATATAAAAATAAAAACCTTTCCTAAGTCTTCTGAGAGGATGATTTAGCTCTATCTTTTGGAGATAAAGAATGGTACCAATTTTTTTTTTATGTTATCATCATGAAACTCAAGGACTAATTCTGTAACCAGGTCCATAGTGTAATTAATTAACTCTTGGTGTCAATCTTATCCCTGTCTGAATGAAGTCATCAGAATGAGAAATGGACAGAAGGTGAATGATGGGAATCCAGAAATCATTAGCAAAGTTAACCAATTAGTTGGTTACAAAGACTTAGAAACTTAGAGATTCTTTTTAATCATTTTTCACTCTGTAAAATTATGGAACAATGTAGCAAGGTTATTAGGAAAGAAGAAAAAATGTGGTATGTTAGCTAGAATGTTGGATCTCAAATAAGAAAAACTTTAGTTTAAATCCTTCATTAAATTCTTACTAGTTGTGTGACCTTGGACAAGTCACTTAACCCCTAACAGAGCTATTTGAGAATCAAATGATACAATGTAAACAAAGTGCTTTGCAAACTTTAAAATGTTATAAATGTTAATTCATGCTATTATTACATACAACTTAAAGTGAAATATTACTGTCAAACAAGAATGAAATTTTAACTGGGGGGACACTTCAGTACAGTCTATTGCTGAAAAAGTTTTTACATTCTCATAGTATAAAGCCACCTGGTCACACCACTGTTGTGTTCAAGAGAAACCGGACATTGAATCAGTTGTTCCCAGCATCATTGCCACACCTTGTACACCTTGGCTTATTCTAGCACTTGAGTAAAAAAAAAAACATCATGTTGCCTTCAGTTAGACTTTATGTAGAATAAAGAAAACATCTCCCCATGGCTCCATAATATTTATTACCCACACTAACAACAATTTCAATATTTACCCAGAGACAGATAAAATAATGAGCCAAGCCAGCCTGTTCAGTACATGTATTTCAGCACTGACCATAAAAAGACATCACACACTTATCATATTCAGCTCCGTTCCCAAAATACATTTTTTGACAGAAGACAAATTAGATAGTCGCACTGCATGGTGATGGTACCCATCTCTCTACAAGGGTTTGATTAAATGCTTCTGACCCGTGTCATTGACCACGGGAAGGAGAGAGAGAATATAAATAAATTCTGTGATTTAAATGTGCACTACAAAAAGTAGTCTGTGTGGCATTACTGGATATTTGCTGAATAGAACCTCTACTTTTGCTACTTTGCCTTGCCTCCTGGGGATTACTTTCCTAGCAGGGGGCCACCTCTAAAAGAAGAAAGAGACTATCTTTCCACCTCTGCCCTAAAGCAAGTTGGTTATAAAAATACTCAGAGAATAAAAATCTTAATGAATATGCAGTAATTGGAAGAGTCCATGGTCTAGACTGTTGGAATATGACATGGGGAGTTCATGTATTTTTCTTTGAAAACAAATTCCAAAGACAATGCCATGATGCATAGTAGGGAAGGAGACTAGTGTGTGCATATAAGTACATACATGTTTTATGTATGTATACATATGCATACATGTGTATGTGTGTATATATATTCATTCCTTTTTAAAAATGTAAAATAAATGAGGAAATCACTATAGATTTGATCCCTCTAAGGGGAGCCAAAATCAACTTGCTCTTCTCTAGATATCCTCAGCTCTAACTCTTTAAATCATCAGACCAAGAACATAAACATCTGGTTCCAGTAAATATAAAATTCCTTTATAATCAATGAATATCCATCAACAGTTTTTAAATAACACCTATATCGTGCTCATCAAGAAATGAGAGTGATGGGTAGAGGATGTAGATAGAAGTCCTTTGGGATCCATTACTTGTTTCCCAAAGCTCCACCTGCATTTTTTTCCTAGGCAATAGAAGGTCAAGTGCTTGTATTCATAATGATACCAATATTATTATGGACTTAAGATAATGTCCTGTACATAGAAATACTACTAACTTTTGTGTCTAGAGTAATGTCTTCTAGCTCTTCTTTTTTGAAAGTAATATTACAAAATCAAAGAATTAATTGGCAAATTTTAAAATTCTTCACCATTCTGGTCTTCATCTTCTGGATGAGCTCTGGTTTTACTATGGCCTTTCTAAAATGTGATACCCAGAACTAAGGAGGAGACCAGGAAAAAGTAAAAAATGCATCATTTCTTTCTATTTCTGAACACAAGGTTTCTAAGGCACACATTAAGAACATAGGAGCTTCTTTCCTATATTATAATTGTGTCATGCTGCTGACTTTTATTGAGCTTACTGTTCAGTAGCTAGAGTGAGAATGACCTCCCTACCCCAGAGATGCCAGTAATCTAACCCATACTCCATTTACACCTTTTTCACATGAACTGTAGTCAAGCTATGTCTTCCCTATCCTGTGCTTTTGCTTGAATTTTTGAATTTTTGAACTATACCTTGATTAAAACATTTGGATTTATGATGTCATTGATTGTAAAGTTCCTTTCAGTTGTACAGCTCAGAATTCATTCAAGTTTACTTATTTGGTACAACTCTCATTCATGCTCTTCTACTAATTCTATACAGAGGATCCTCCCATCATGCTAGGGGCCTTCTTCACTTACTCCTAATATTGCCTGAGTGCCAGGAGAACATTTTGGTCATCCATTTGTCATCTCTCAGTCTTGGCATGTGACCAGAGCACCTTTTTGTCCTGTTACAGAATTCCCTGAAGACATATATTAGCTCTCCTTCTTAAAACCCCTCATTAGTTATATGTTGCAGCCTTCTTATATCCATCATGTATCTCTCCACTGCTCACTGTGTAATATTCATCTGTAGTTCTCCAAAGGCAATGCTATTCCAAGATTGATTGTTATATAGCACCACTGGTAAAATGTTTATATTGCACACATAAGACTTTACTATTATCAAAAAGCTTGAAGTCAGTAAAAATTATTTAAAATTTCCCCAAAACAATTTAAACCATTCTCTACCTTTTTCAACTCTGAGCCCAGCTCATTATTAATTTGTATTGTGTGTCTCAGATATAAATAGTATTAGAAAAGATCTATAGGGTTTTCATTCTGATCCATTTTGAAATTTGATCAATTTTATCTTTCCTTTGTGAATGAACAAGCTAGATTGTTTCGAATAATTATAGTCATCCAGGAGACTCTGCAATAACTTAGGGCTTGATATAATTGACACAATGGCATCTTCAAATGGGATCATCTGGAGGATGATTCCATTCACTGTGAATCCTTTCTCCAGACTACACTGGATAGCCTTCATTATAGCTACAGATAGTTTTTGACATGTAAATAATTCCCTATTTTATGCTTCACCTGATATTTATTGTCAGAGGATCATTGAACAGGTTTATTTCTTCTATTAGATCTTCCCAAGTATCTTGAATAATCTTAATATTTATATGGGAGACATTTTGTCACAAAAGAACTGTAGGGCAATGCTGAGCCAATTGCTTTTTCATAATGGACAATTTGCACAATAAAATCTTCTATTCTCATCTTTCAGTAAGCTGTGAGATGGTCAAAATGTGGTCCATTGTTGAATACAATTTCAAAAAGCCTACTTGTTTTCTACAAATGCACTGATCAAAGATCAATTCCTATATAGGTGGAAGAATAACCATATAAGTCAGTCTTTTACTGATGTTCCTTTCTGTGATTATCTAGGCTGGTACTTTGGAACTAGATACACTCTGTTCCTGGGGCCATACCCAAAAGTTTTGCTGGTGTGGAAGCACCTTCCAGAGCTTTTACTCCACTCAACCCATTTTGGGAATCCAGGGTTAATGGGCATTAGGAATTTTATGGATTGACTTTATAATTATCCTGATTAATTTTCTCTTTTATATTTATCCTATCATCTCAGACAGTTGAGGTAATTGTGTGTCTTTTTTTCTATCAACCATTGTGTTTATTGTCCCTCCTAGTTTTGTTTTATCTAAAAATTTGATTAATCATTCATCTGTGCATTCATCCTGTTATTGACCAAAAATGTTAAGTAGAAAACCAAGGACAAAAACCTTTGGTACTTCACTAGTCAAGTCAGTCAATAAACATTCCGTAAGTGACTACTATATAGCAAGACCTGTTCTAAGCTCTGAGGATGCAAAGAAAGGCAAAAGACAGTTCCTGTTGTGAAGGAGCTCACAGTTTAATGAGGAGTTTAATGAGGAAGACAATAGGCCAACAATTATATATGAACACGTTATATATAAACAACTGAGGGAAGGCACTAGAATTAAGGGTGGCATTTTAGCTAAGACTTGAAGGAAGTCAGGGAAGCTAAGAGCAAGAGATAAGAAGGGAAGGCATTCCAGTTATGGAGGAAAATCAATGAATATGACTGGAATCAGGAGGTAGAACATCTTTTCAAGAAACAGTAAAGGAAGGACAATTAGGTGGTGCACCAGTTAGAGCACTAGCCCTGGATTCAGGAAGACTTGAATTCAAATCTGGCCTCAAACATTTATTAGTTGTGTCACCCTGGGCAAATCACTAAACCTTGATTGCCTTTCACCAAAAATTAAATAAATAAAATTACACCTCCCCCAAATTGGAAAAAGCAGCAAAGGAGGCTGGATCATAGAATACATTGAGAGTGCAAAGATGTGGATAAGGGGTAAGAGCATTGAAAGTGTAGGGGGACAGATTATAAAGACTATTGTATGTTTGATATTGGGGATGATAGGAAGCAAATGGACATTTTTTTTTCTCCAGATTAACACTGATGTATTATTGACTTCTCTTAGGGTCTGATCATTTCAACAATTCCAAATATGCCTAACTTCACCATTATTCAGGCAACATCTCTCCATCCGGTCCACAAAGATACCATGAAAAATTCATGTCTTATTAAATGCTATATCTGCCACATTCTTCAAATGTGGCAGTCCTACCAGAAAAGGAAAGGAGGTTGGTAAATAGTGATTTATCTTTGATGAAGCCATCCTGGCTTTTCATGCTCACAAATTGTCCTTTTAATATTTCCTTTTAGAATTTTGCCAAGAATTTGAGATCCCTAGTCTAGAATTGACTACCATTTTAAAAATTTAAAATTTTAAAATTTTAAAAATTTGGATATTTGCCTATTTCCAATATGTTGCAAGTTTTGGGGGTATTCTACATTTTTTTCAAAAATCACTCCCAGTGACTCGGTAATAGTTCTTTCAGATTTAGTGACATGAACTCATTGAAAGGAGTTAGGTGTTCTCTTATTCTGCCCTCACTTCTCTTCAGTTTCAATTCCCTATTAATCATTTTTGTTCTTTCTAGTCTGAGAAAAAACATTCTCTTTGAGATAGAACACTGGAGCAAAATAGGCAAGTAGTTGTTTCTTCTCTCCATTTTTCTTTATTATTCTGCCATCTACTCTAAAAAGCAGTTCCACCTTTTCTTTGACCTTCTTTTCCTTTAAAAAAAAAAGGTCCTTTATCTTGTCTTTAGCCTCAGCTTGTTTAGAGTTTTAACACTCTTAAAATTATTCATATGTGACCTTGCCACTCTTTTGTATTCATCCTGAATTGTTTGCCCTTGATTCCATCTTCTAGAAATGCCTTTTAAAAATCTAAATGGTCGTTGAATTCTCTGTGTATTCACATTAGTCTTTTTAGACATAAGTCCATTTTTTTCCTCTTCATTGGCATCATTTATGCTTATGTAATCAAAATTTTGTTTTTGAGGACATCCCATCAAATTCTTTCTGTAGAATTTTGGGGCACAGCCTCCCAACCATCATTTCTTGGAATGCTTGGAAGTTTATCATTCCCAAATCGAGGTTCCATGTCAAACTATGTCTAGCATTCCCTCACTTATTTTCAGAAACTTTAAGATGCTATGGTCACTTACTCCTTGGTTCCTATCATTTTCTTTCAGTAACATCTCTGGGTAAAATCAGATCTAGAATAGCAATTACATTTGTCATTTTCTCTAACTTTGCAAAAATGAAACTATCATCATGGCATATAAAGAAATGATCATCTTTGCTTCTTGTAAAAAAAAATTTCAATATGTTTTCAGTTATGGAAAATCAGAAGGTATAGTTCAAAGTGAATTGGAATTTAAATCAACAGACCCAGGTTCAAATGGTAGGTTCGCCTTTTTGTTTCTTGTATGTTGTTGAACAAATCACTATTTCTTTGGATCTAAGTTTCCTTATTTACAGTATAAAATACAGAGTTTGACTCAACAACCCCTAAGATATATCTCAACTCTAATTATATTACCACCATTACTACTATAATGCTTCCATTCAAGTTTTATAATCTATTTTCTGAACTCATCACCTGCTTCTTTCTTCTCACTAGAAGTATGGTCATCTTCTCAACATTCTTTTACTTCTATTGAACCATTCTTCTTAAAGTATTACAGAATATGAGTTAGAAGGGATCTTAGAACCCAGAAAGTCTAACCCCCTCATTTTACAAAGGAGGAAACTGTGGCTAAAAGAGATTAAATAATGCATAAATTGATATAAATTTTTGCATACCCTTTAACCCAGTCATAGCATTAGTAGGTCTATATCCTAAAGAGATTTTTTTTTTAAAGGAAGATGATCTATTTATACAACAATATTTGTAGTATCTCTTTTTGTAGTAACAAAGATCTGGAAATTGAGAGACTGTGTTTCATTTTGAAAATGACTAAACAAGTTGTGGTGTATTATTGCCATGCAATACTATAATACTATAAGAAATGACAAACAGAATACTTTCAAGAAAACCTGGAGAGATTTACATGAACTGATACAAAGTGAAGTGAGCAGAATCAGAGCATTGCACACAGCAACAGCAATATTGTATGATGATCAATTGTAAATGACATTGCTTAGCAATATAATCATCCTGGATAATTTCAAATCACCTTTGATGAAAAATTCTATCCATTTCTAGAGAAAGAAGTGATGGAATCTGAATGCAAATTGAAGCATACTATTTTTTTCACTTTGTTTGTGTGTGCATGTGTGCAGTTAGTCTGTGTTTTCTTTCATTGAATAATTAATATGGAAATATATTTCACATGATTGCACATGTATATCTTATATTAAACTGCTAACCATCCTAAGGTGGGGAGAAAAAGAGAGGAAAAGAAAGAATTTGGAATTTTTTTAATGTTAAAATTCATTTTATATGTAATTGGAAAAAAATAAAATATTATTAAAACATAAAAGAGGTTAAATGTTTTGCCTAGGGTTCACAATAGTAAATGTCTAAGGTAGGACATCCATTCTGTTCAACATCTACCTTTCTATTATGCTTTTTACTTCATTTTTGTGGGGTTTTAATGTCATTCTACCAATCCTTTAATTTAATCTGTGCATTTCAAATAAGATATTCCTTTCTATTGCCATATTCCCATCAAGAGTTACAGTTTTTCATGTCTTAGTAATATAGTTATTAAACTGAGATCTTCATTTTTTATAAAGGCATGAACTAGCCTGCTGTGTTTATGAAGTAGATAGTATTATCTATCGTTATATATTTGCATATGGATATCTCATGTTATTGTGAGATTAGTTTTTTTGTTTGTTTGTTAGTCTTGTAGGAGTAGTTATTAATAGAAAGAACTGGAGCTGAAGTCATCAGAAACCTGGGTTCAAGCCATACCTTAGTTGTACGAGCCATTGCTCATCTCTCTGTCTCCTAATTTCCTTATCTATAAAAATGTAGATAATGACAGTTTTATTTCCTTACTCCTAAGATTTGTGTGATCAAACTGCTTCGTAAACTTTGGAGTCGTAGTTAATGTGATTCATTACTGTAGCATGTCTATCATTGTGGGTAGTGTAGGACTTAGCTGATGTATATGAGATTTTTCCTCCTAGCTCTTGCATTTTATTTTTAAAATACTTTTGGTCATTTTAAGTCTACAGGTAATATGTTTTTCCTAGCCCCTACCTTCAACTGGCATGCAGGAATATTGAAAACACACTGACTATCCCTAGGATCTTCAATTTCTTGACAGACTCAAATTCCTTAAATATGCATTCTCGGTTTCTAGTGTAGAACTGGTCATGTCCATTCAACGTAGACCTGATAACTCTCAGAAAGGAAACTCTAATTCTCATAACTTACCCTTTTTTTTCCCTGTGGTCAGATCTAGAGCTCCTTTTCTGGTGGCACCTCTATGTCATCTTTCTGTGGAACACAGACAACTGCTTCCTCCTCTTAGGATATATCTCTATCTTAGGAAGGTCACCTTTACTTAGCAAAGATGTTTAAACCTAATGTGTGAGGCATCCCAAAAGTCTTAGTATAATTTTAATTATTAAAACTACAAACTGCATTATAGCTTTTATGACACACTGAACTGTTGGATGTTGTGACATCCAATAGTTCAGTGGTCCTTCTTTGATTTCTCTACATCAAATGATTGACCAAAAACATTTATTAATATTTACTTTGTTCAAGGCTCTTTGCTAAGCACTGGATCATCCTCCAATTCTCTATATCAAGCTTATGATATAGGGCTGGATTTTCCTTACTTCATCATCTAGGTAGAAGAGTGAATAGAGTTCTAGGACTACAGGCAGAAAGGCCTGAGTTCAAATCCAGAAACAAGCTTTATGACCCTTGTTAAGTCACTTAACCCTATTTCTCTCATTTTTCTTATCTGTAAAATGAGCTAACGAAGACAATGAAAAATCACTCTAGTATCTTTATCACACAAACAGCAAATGGAGTCATAATGGACAAACTCAAGTGATTGAACAACATTCCCTGTGTTTCAAGGTCTTTTTACTCAAAGTTTTCTTTTTAAAGCATTTCTGTTCTTTCTTTTAAAAGCTTATTTTTAAACTGAATTTCCCTATTTTTCTCTGACTTATAATGCTACTCATAAGTCCAATTTCACTGATGATCACTCCAGAAGCTTTGATCTGCTCTGTTTTCCTGATTTAAGTCAATTCCCTCTTTTCCCACACATTCCACTGGCTCTCTGCTTCTAGAAGTTCATCACAATGGCTCTGAACTTAGTGCAGATATGCCATTATCTTTAGCCCAACTTTAGCTCAGATCCTCTGAGCTCAAATAATCCACCAGCTCCAGCCTTCACCAGTAGCCAGGTTTGCAGTTGTGTTCTACCATGTATGGTGTCCTGCTCTTCAAAGAATATTTCTTTTTCTTTGAAAAGCCAGAGTAGAAAAGTTCTACTTTACTGGAGGTTAAGTGTTAGCCAAAATAGAATCTGAGTCAAAACGACCACCATAATCAAGCCCAAAGAGACTTATAAGAGTAGAGTTCCAAGGTCGACTAGTAGATTAATATCTTAGTAAATCTAGTGATTTACTGTTTACCTGGAGAACCCCTACTGCCACTGTCTTCAAAGTTCTTCATCACAATGGTTAGTTAATTCAATGTAACAAAAAAGAAGCATTCTTCCAATTCTTTCACTTTCTCCTAAAATGAGGAAAAATAATCTGACTTTTGTACACATTTAGTTGTCATTTAGGATGAAAAGGAACACAAATATAGCATAATCTCTTTAGATCACTGAAACATTCCACTTCTCTCCATACACACTGAAACTGAGATCCTTGAGTCTTTGGCACTCAAGAAAGTTAGGAGGAGCAGTGGATAGAGCATTCAACTTCAAGCTGGGGAGACAGGTTCAAATCTTGTTATAGACTCTTGCTAGCTATGTAACCCTGACCAAGTCATTTGACTTCTCCAGCCTCAGTTTTCCTTATATGTAAAATGGAGATGATAACTGTATTACCTTGTTTTGAAGATAAAGTGATAGTTTTAAAATATGAAGCACTTTATAAGCTTAAAAAAGGAATAAAATACTTGCTAGCATCATCATCACAGACAGCTACTACAGTAAACAGTATCATATTTCATAACATTGTGAGGGGCTCATGAGTAAGGCTTTTCAAGGCAATCTTTTTTTTCCTTTTCTAACATCATCTCGCCTCTTCTTATTTATATGTATTTGAAGATTTCTGCCAGCATCCAAAATAAAAGTATTAACTGCTCGTCACTGTGAAAAAGTTCTCTATAAAAATACAATTCTTACCTCTTCTTTATTCTGCTCTGAAATTAGCAAGACTAAGACATCAGTTTCTGACAACTTATATCTACCATTTTACCATCTATTTTTCATAAAATTATATATGCAGTATCCATTCTGGGATACTCTATCAACTCAGCACTTAACTAGTTTTCATGTTAAGTCCCTAGATGATTGAGGTTGAAGGGATACCTTGTCGATACTCATTCCTTTTGCCAAAGCTCACAAGCCCTACAAGTGTAAAAGCTCTCCCTTTAATAGAGAGATGGTAAATACAATGAGCTACAAAGCATTCCTACCATAAATTATACTTTCTCCATCAACTATACATCATGTCTATGGGAAAAATAAACTCAAATTTAGAGCACAAGTGTAGTCAAACAAATATATATGGAATACATACCATCCCCATGTCCTTCTCTCCTAATGAAATTATTATCACTAATATAAATAATATATATACCACCTCCTAGGCTTTACAGGTGACTCAGCAAGACTTCACAGATCTGTCCTTTAGAGGCTGCTGTGATACTTCTGAGACCAGGGCTACCTCCTTTCTTAAATCCAAAGCCAGATCTCTTTTCGGCTGTCATGATTCCATTCCTGGAAACAGACAGGAAAGCCTCTCTGTATGAATATCTCTCTAGGCTAGAGTGTGTGTCTTCTCATTACTGAAGACAATCTCTTCTCCTGGAAAAGTGGTTCCCCTTCAAAATTGTGTGGCCAGCAGGACAAGAGAGAAAAAGAGAAAATCTGTCAATCTATCCCTCACTCTTTCTTAAAACTGGTTCCCTCTCAGGAGGTGAGTTTTTCTTCCACCTCTTACTCCTTGACTGAACTGGCTAAACAGTTAGCAGTTCATTAAAGGCTCTCAGGACATGGCCAAATATATAGTCTAATTGAATCTCAAGTTGCTTCTTAAATATTAGAAATATGCATTTATTCACAATTTGCAAAGGAATCACTGGGTGTTTATACCTTCTTAACAACTCATCAGGAAATCAGGAAATTTAATATAATATAATATTATCATATAAGATTAAACTATCTAATTCCCTTCTATTTAGCACTTTGGGGATTTCTCCTCATCATGTGGTAATTACATTGGAGCTGTTTGCATTGGACACTGCCCTGTTGGGTTAAAAGGCCTGTATTCTCCCCAACAGTAATCCCTTGATGCTATTTCATTAATTTTCTATTGGTTGATCATGTAATCTCTTTGTGTATGATAACTTTTAGTCTGATATATTTATATAATAATATAAAATATAATCATTTGTGATTATATTTCTTACATATGGATTATAGATGTTATATATATATATGTGTGTGTGTACATATATATATATATACATCTATATAAATATAATAAGGAAAATATTAGGGGCATTAGAATAATTTTATGCTGCTAGAGTGACAGTGTAACATTCTTTGTTGACTCATCAAGATCTTCTAAAATCAGTTTCTCATTCACAAATCTGATTAAAATCTAATCAAAAGTCTTCCTGAAAGTCCCCAGAAATTTACTCAGAGTCACTAACCCAACTAATTTTTATATGATTTGTACAAAACACTGAATAAAATCTGCAATTATTTCAAGCAGTGTAGTCACACTGCCAGAGGTGTGTTAGAGCCAGTTTACACTATCTCTGTAGCTCAGTCATGTTCTGTATGACCAAGAATTAAGGCTGCACAAAAGTGGGCAATGGACAGGATCTGACCCTCAAGTCATAGTTAGCTGATTCCAAGTCAAGACCTGAGAAAATCTAGATAGAGAGATGTGTCAATAATTAAGTTTAAACTTGAAGTGTATCCTATTTTCATAGTTTTGTGTGTGTGTGTGTGTGTGTTTTTTAGAGAACCAGCCATTAAACATTTTCCATCAGACTAGTAAAGAAATTTAAGATATTTCTCCCAAGGGGAAAAAAAAAACCACACACACATACATACACATCCCCCTTATTTTCCTGAGTAGACAAAATAATATTTGTGTGTGATGATAGAAGCTCAATAGAAATAAAGTGAATTGTAAAAAGAATAGAAGTTATGCATTCTCATCATAAACTTAGAATCAGAAAAAGCCCTAGCATTCATCTGATCTAATCCCTTCATTTGTTCAATGAAGAAGGCTGGGAACCAGCCAAGTTAAGTAATCTGCACAGGAGAAAGGGAGAGAGGCTGGACTGAAACCCAGAAACCTCTGGCCTCAAATACAGCACTTTGTGTGATCTATTGCACATCTCTTCTTAAAGCTAACATTAAATGATGCTTTCCTTCTTTAGGAAATTTACATAAATATAAATTTCAGTAGACTGTATAACTCATAAAAGTAGGGTTTGGAATATACAGCTTTAATATGTCAGAAATATCATGCAAATACGCCAAAAAAAAGTTTGTAATTCAAATATCTTCCTCTCTGCCCATACCATTTCAGGATTTGTTCATTCAACAAACATCATTAAACATCTATGATGTAAGATTATTGTAATAGATGCAATAAAAATGTGACACACAGTTCTCAATCTTATGAGATGTTTACTGTACAGACTAATATGTTATACACACAAATAACTGTAATGCAAAATAACTTGTGATAAATGTTATTTGAATGGGGAAGAGGGTGAGGAAGGAAATATATGAATTAGCAACTGGAAGAATCCCAAATAACTTCATAAATATTTGAACTGATCTTTAAAAGGCATGTAAGAGTTCAAAAGGCAGATGAAGAGAGATTATGTCAAGCATAAGAAAGTGTATGTAAAATTAGTAAAATTAGTAAAAAAAAAAAAAAAGTAAAATTAGAAAGGCAGAGAAACATAGAAATTGGACAAGGTATGGAAATCAGTCCAATGTGATTAGAGTGAAAATTACATGGAGGAAGGGAACATGAAATAAGACTGAAAAAGAATGTTATGACCAAATGGTAGAGGGCTCTGAATACTAGGCTAGGGAATTTATATTTATCCAATGAGTTATTTAGAAAGCTCTTAGCACAGTGCCTGGCACCTAGGTACTTAACGAAGGTTTGCTCCCTTTCCTCTTCCCCCTTAATAGAGTGGAAAAAATAAGGAGCCATTGAAGGGTCTTGAGCAAAAGAGAGACTGAATTTATTTTGGAGAAAGATTAATCTGACATCCCACTACATGCATGTATGTGTGTGTTCACACATAGCTGCTTAGGCCTAGAAAGTGTAATTCATCTCCTTTCTATTCCCACACTCAACAACTGCCCAAACACTACTGAAGATAATTTAAATGCTTACAGATGCAAGTAAGCAAGGGACTAGAGATTCCAGCTCTTGTACATACAACCACTTCAGCATTTTCTTAATGGCAAATGGGTCATTTTTCTTAGTCATCTGACAGGACTTCTTTTGTCCCTAGCAAGGACAACCTTAGTCATCTTCTGGTAAAGAAGCTGGCATTTCTCTGGTGAGTCTGGTAGGCACCTTGAGGCTTGGTTTCCATAGCAAATGCTTTTGAATTTGGCCTCAGAACACAGAACACTCTGCAGCGCCTGTTATAGTCCAGTGACTATTCATTTAAAAGATCTGAGATAATGAATCATCCAGCATCATCAAGGAAGTTTACCCTTTCACTAGAGGAAAATATAGAGAGTTTAAAATGGGCTCTTTCATTTCTCCATTTTTCACTTTCTTACCACCTGGTCTCCAGACCCACACTGGCTTTCCTTTCCTCTTCCCCTACCCCCACTCCAGTTCCCTTCCAAGAAATAGCCTTCCTTGCCAGCTGGCCAGAGTGCAGCAACAGATAGTTGGATAGATTGATCCCCATTCCTAGCCCCACACCCTCCCCCCCACCCTACCTGAATAGCCTGGAATTCAGCTTAACAATAAGCTTTGTCTTTCCTTTTCCCTTTTGTCCTCTGAGGAGAGAAAGCAAGAGAGTCAAAAACATGTGGTGTTCCATTATTTTTAATGCCTCAGTGGACAGTTTGGCTTTCCTCCTGATGTCTAGCATGGGGAAGCTAAGAAACTGTCATGGAGATAGAAAGGAAGGAGGGAAGGAAAGGAGGGAAAGAAGGAGGGAAGGCTTTTAGACTGTCCCATTTCTAGTGAGGTGGATATGAGGGAGCAGGGGGGATTGTCCAACAAAGAGGCCAATCTCACTTCTAGGGAGATACTATTGAATATGATAGGAAGAATGCTGCTGAAAGTCACCCTTGAACTTAGCAAGGACTCCCCTTGTCTCTATCTAAAAATATAAGGCAAAAATCTCATTCCTGGTCCCTGTATGCCAAAGGCACAAATTTTATATCTTATTTATCAAGGCAAGAGAAAGGCCAATACTATTTTTCTGTTTAAAGCAAAACCCAGTACAAGTTTAATGCCATTTTCTCTCCTTATGTACCTATATACAGCTTCCAACATCACTTTGAAACCCCAACCCTTAGAAACTCTTCCTGTTTCTCCCACCTAAAAATTTCACTGTTTATTTTGCACATATTTAAATAGGTTCATTTTTTTTTCTCCCAATGAAATGCAAGTTCCCTGAGAGTAGGGACAATTTCATTTTTTCTTCACATCCCCAGCTTCAAGCATGGTACCTGGTAGACATTAGGCATTCAATAAATGTTTGTTGATTGATTTACTGATAATCCTTTGAATTGACATGACAACAAGTGTGTTAAAATGAAAAAAGTTTCTCTTGGTGGAGAAATCACAAATTAAGCCATCCTACACTAAATTCCACACTTAGTTTACCAAATTAGTTTTATTTACTTGCCCAGGCCCTGAGAACAAAGGAGAGGGAGATAAATATGTTTTTCTGGCTTAAAAGAGGTCTAGATAGAGCTGAGGCATGGTATGCTGCTAAGGAGAAAAATCAAAATAGTAAGTCAAAGGGATGTTAGGAGAAGCTTGAGCCAAAGGAAAAGCAAGAGGAAGAGAAAGGTGCTGAAAGAAAAATGCAGGATCTACCAAACAAATATTTCCGTTTTGCCGTTGTCCAGGCCTGCTGGGCAATAGTAGACTGAATGAGAATAAAAGTCCCCAGCAGTCTCTTGATGTCCCTACAGCCCCTGATAGGAAGATTCACCATTTTTTGTGAATTTATTGTCCTCATTTTTATCTAGTCATCTATTAAAAAATAATCTAATTTAGAAATGGAAGGGACCTTGGAGGCTTCATGCCAAGGATTTTAGATTTGAAGTCCAAATATATGCAACATATGTCATATTGTAGCTTGACAATTATCTTAACCTCTAGTCTAATATCTTGCCTTTATAGTTGAGGAGACCAAATCTCAGAGAGGATTGGGTAAGTATCTTTTTTTTTTTAATAATAACTTTTTATTGGCAGAACCCATGCCAGGGTAATTTTTTACAACATTATCCCTTGCACTGGCTTCTGTTCCGATTTTTCCCCTCCCTCCCTCCACCCCCTCCCCTAGATGTCAAACAGTCCTATATATGTTAGATATGTTGCAGTATATCCTAGATACAATATATGTTTGCAGAACCGAACAGTTCTCTGGTTGCACAGGGAGAATTGGATTCAGAAGGTAAAAATAACCCGGGAAGAAAAACAAAAATGCAGATAGTTCACATTTGTTTCCCAGTGTTCTTTCTTTGGGTGTAGCTGCTTCTGTCCATCACTGAGCAATTGAAACTGAGTTAGATCTTCTCTTTGTCAAAGAAATCCACTTCCATCAGAATACATCTTCACACAGTATCGTTGTTGAGGTATATAATGATCTCATGGTTCTGCTCATTTCACTTAGCATCAGTTCATGTAAGTCTCTCCAAGCTTTTCTGTATTCATCCTGCCATTCAATTCTTACAGAACAATAATATTCCATAACATCCATATACCACAATTTATTGGGTAAGTATCTTGCTTGAGTCCCCCAAGTAGATTCATAGATTTAAAACAAGGCTTCTTAGACTTGCTGTGTGTCTTGGGGGAAAGAAAAGGAAGAAAGGGGAAGGGAAGGAACAAATATATATTAAGTACCTTCTATATGCCAAGCACTGTGTTTTACAAATATTACTTCTTTCATAAAGAATCCCTTAGGCAGTCTGGTAAACCCTATGGACCCTTTTTCAGAATGATATCTTAAAAGACATAAAGTATTTGGGATTATAAAGGAAACTGAATGTATTAAAATTCAATTATCAAAATATTTTTATAAATAAGTTTACAATTAAGTCCAAAGATCTATAAAGCTGCATATCCTTTGATGCAACAATAGTACTACTAGGTCCATATCCCAAAGAAATAAAATGAGGTGGGAAGAGGACTTATTTATACAAAAATATTTATAGTAGCTCTTTTTTTGGTGGCAAAGAACTGGAAATAGAGGAGATGTCCATTGAATGAAGAATGGCTGAACAAGTCATAATTTATGAATGTTGTATAATACCAGTGTTTTATAAGAAATGTTAAACAGGATGTTTTCAAGTATACTTGGAAAGAGTTACATGAAATAATACAAAGGGAAGTGAACAGAACCAGGAAAACATTGTACATAGTAACAGCAATATTGTAGAAAGAACAACCATGAAAAACTTAACTATTCTCAGCAATAAAATGATCTAAGACAATTTCAAAAAACTAATGATGAAAAATGCTATCTACCTTCAGAGAAAAAACTGGTGGTATCTGAATACAGATCAATTATTTTCTTTCTTTCTTTCTTTCTTTCTTTCTTTCTTTCTTTCTTTCTTTCTTTCTTTCTTTCTTTCTTTCTTTCTTTCTTTCTTTCCTTCTTACCTTTCTAATATGACAATGTTTTAGATGATTACATATTTATAATCTATATCAAATTACTTACTATGTTAGGGAGGGAAGGATAGAATTTGAAATTCCAAACACTTTTTTAAAAGAATGTTAAAATTGTGTTTATATGTAACTGAGGAAAATAATAAAATATTATTAAAAAAATAAAATTCACTGACCGTAGGCTAAAAAGATTACCTACTTTCATTTTAAAGAAAGGGAGTCTGAGGTCTCTGGCATTTTCAAAGTCCCATAGAGAGTTAAATAAGAGAGTAGGTATTCATGCCTGCGCCCAGTGACTCCAAATTCATTGTCCTTTTTAACCACATCATACTGTCCAGACTAGTTGGAGTCCTGAATGGCATGCCTCTGGGATTGTTTAGGCTCCTCTCTGAAATATGTCCAATAAAGTATATGCATGTTAGATTTACAAACCATTTTGTTACTTTGGTGGCACCAAAAAGACCTTTGCTAAGTATAGTCTTGTTGTTAATTGGAAAACAGAGAGCATGTTAAGCTTCAGGCTTAAGCAGAGATCTTGGCAGAATCCCAAATTATGGCATCAAGTTGCTATGGCTTTAGAAGATTTGGGTTCTTCTTTTTTTGTCTTTAAACAGGGGGAAAATCCTTTCCTGACCTAACTTGGTTTGACTTGATACTTTGTCATTTTAACCTCCCAAAGCTCTAAACTTTGTCTCCCCAAAAGATCATGTTCAACATTCATGCCTCTTTTCAAGAATTCCCCAAATACCTGCTTTTATCAATGACAAGGCAACAGAGCCCAGGAATAGTAATAGGGTTAGCAAGAGTGTGTCTCTGGTTGACATTACACTGGAGGTTATTATTATATGAAGGGCCATGTATAATGACATGACATACAGATTTAGAAGAGGCATTTACAGCATTCTTAGTTCCATTAGTGCCAGGGCTACATTATTCCTGTTGCCATATTTACATCCCTTTAGAGCCAGACAGCTACTGCAGCTACAATAGACACACTCATCCTCTAATCCAAGTATAAAGTAGGTCTTTCAAGTCAAGCTTTAGGCATCTACACAGCTGTATCTAATTCTACAGTACCGCTTGTATTTAAAGGAAAAGAGAGCATCGCCTGAAATATTTGTCACTCAGAGGCTGTCTCAGTTCATGAAAATAACGTGAAAAAGGCATTGTTCTCATCCTTCTACAGCCATACTGGGACTCTTGAAACATACATCATCGAGGCTTTCTGGATCCATAAATGAGGTTCCCCCACAGCCAATCTGGTCTGAGAGAGGGATAACAAAAGAGAAGCAAGGAAGAATGGGGACTGGAGTAGATGAAATAAAAAGAGAAATCATAGCTTTTCCTTTCCTTCATACCCCATAGGGTCACATTAGTGGATGGAGTGAACCATTAGGACTCCAGTTCATTAAGGATGGTCTTCTCTGAACTAGTTGATTGAGACCATATGTTGTTGGAGTCTGGATCCCAGGATTGGGTTTTATCCTTCTATTCCTAAGCCACCTTCCCACTTAGTTTCCTATGTCCCAGAAATAGAGTAGTAAAATTTCCCTCAAGTCACCCCCCCAAAAAAAAATAAACCCAGGTCCCAAAATAACATTGTTCCCAGGCATGGGCATAGAGGAGTATTTATCATAACAGGAGAAAACAGTAATAGACCAGAACTGTCTGTTTGTTCAACTCCAACTTGAATGATACCAAAGATTAAATCTCAGTTTCCAATTGTTTCATGCCAAGGCTGTTATATTTAAGGTCCAAATATGTGCAGCATATGTCATACTGTAGCTTGACAATTACCTCAACCGGCAGTGTCAGACAGATGGTAAACATTACTACCAGGCATACGTACATTTAGAATTAGACATTTAAATAAATTCAGCCCTGTCTTAAGCTTATTAGAAGGCTTTCAGGCTGTGAAGCCCCTTTGAGCATTGGGAATAAGAGCATCCCTGAAGAGGCTGCTACATCCTCTGAAGGCAGATGTCAGCTCCTCTAAGCACCTCTGGGCGACAAAAAGCCAGTGACAGGCCCCATATCTGCAATTAAACCAACGGTACCAATTAAATGAAAAGTAAAGATATTTCATTGTTGTTTTTTTAAGACAATTAGGTACCCCTGTCACCACACTGACAATCAGAGCACCTCAGAATATCCGCGAGACTCTCTTAAAAGCTCCTACACTTCATAGGGAGATAGGAAAGCTAACAAAGGTACCTGCCGGAGGACCAATTCAGAATGTCCCAAGTTGAAAACCTTAGTCTGTGAAAGACTTTTGACAGGATTCTCAAAAACCCCTAATAAAGGCAAACGTCCCTGCCTGAGGATTGAAGGAGCATTTCAGATGAACACGTCTTAAGGTTTTGTGTTTTTTTTTTTTTTCTCCAAACTACTTAAAAGGCACTCTTTGCACTCCTTTAGGGCTTTTGAATCATTTTGGCATAACAACAAGCTTTGGAATGGATTGTGATGCGAAACCAAATCAGGTTACAGACAGGGATTTGGAATTTGAACAGTTCCAAGAAGCAGCCAACCTGTGAGGGAACACAGTTTCCCCATGGAACACACTGATCTTTTTAAAGACCCAGCCTTATATCCATAGTGAAATTTCCCCTTAAAATGTATGCATTTTTTTTTTTTGGTTTATTTGTTTGTTATGTATGTGACTATGTTTCTTGCTTACAACATTTTCTTTCTTTTTTCTTTCTTTTTTTTTTTTGTAACATCTCTGATTTAAAAAATAAGAGCATATTTAAGGAGCTGGGAAAGTGTCCATAGAATTTTTACTCAATGGAAGAAACAAATTTCTTTGCCTGAAGGATAAAAAAGTTCCTGGTAGTGAGGATGGAAAACACTATCTTTCTGGTAAGGGCTTGATACCACTTTCCTCTTCTGACAAGCCCATCAACAGTTGCACACTCTGAATCAGATTCTCAGTCTGAGTAACCCAATCTTAACAATTATTACTTTCTATAGCTCAACACTTCTTCAGGATGAAAAAAATCTCTCCCAGGATCTTCTAAAATGCTTCTTCACCTATAGAATTCATCCTGAGGACCAGGATATAACTACAGTACTATAAACTTCCATGGCTTGCCTAAGAGAAGGAATATTTGGGAGGTGATATGAAAGTAACAATTAATTAAAATAACCTTAGTCTATAGCCCATTCAGGACTTTTGTTCTATTTTCTTAGATGAACTACAACAACATAAGCATGGAGCTTGTTTGTAGGACATGTACCTTCATCAAAAAGAACAATATTTGGATTTTGATTGCCATCGTAAGAGCAAACTGCTCCAAAGTAGATATCAACTCATTTCAGTTAAATATGTATTTATTGAGCAATTAGCATATGCCTATTGCTAATTTTTATTTCTATATAAGTTGTTTTTAAGGGACTGGGGCAAGGAGAATACTTATGTTTTTTTCCGGAATAGAGAATTTCCAGAATGCCTAAATTCTCTTTATTGATACAGATTGGCAAATTGTCTGTGATTTAGTCTTTAGAGGATTGGCTGGGAATACTGAAAAATATAATAACTTGACCATGATTAATGTGTGAGGGACAGGAGTTCAACCCAGGATTTCTGGACTCTACAACTAGCCTTCTGACCACTATGCCTTTCATATAAATCATATCTCCCCACTATTAGATTATAAGTTCCTTGAGGACAAAGTCATTTTTCACCTTTTTAAAACCCCACAGTGCCTAGGAAATTCCCTGGCACATAACATTCTTAATAAATACCAGTTGAATTGGATACAATACTTAATAAAAGAATACAAAACATTTTCCCTACAAATCTAGTGGAAGGAAGGAAACAGGTACTGAATAAGTAGCTACTATGTGTCAGGTACTGGGCTAACTGATTTACAAATTATATTTCATTTGAACCTCACAATTTGGGATTAAGGTGTTATTATTAGTTCCATTTTACAATTGAGAAAACTGAGGCAAATGGGGATTAATGACTTGCCCAAGGTCACACAACTACTAACCATGTGAGACCAGATTGGAATCCAGTTCTTCCTGAAGCCCAGAGTTCTATCCACTTCACCACCTAACTGCCTTAAGAAATAGGTAATACCAAGATCTCCAGAGGTTCTAAATGAGTAAACTAAGGCTCAGGAAGCTTGTCTGCTTTGTCTGCAGTAACACTGATACCCAGAGACAGATTTTGAAGTTTGATTTTTCTTGATTCCAAACTCTTCTTGACTGGCACAAAATTAGATTGCCTTAATTCTAGCAATGAGAAAAGATAGGCTATGATGCAGAGCTTACCCTTAGAAACCTTAAAAATCTACTTATGGAGACAACACTTTTACACTGAGACAATTAGAGAACATTACAAGACTGTACATGATTTAAGCTAAATGTAATGTAATCTGATATCTAAGTGAGTGACAGTTTTCCACAGGCAATCAGGCAGGAGAAAAACCTGTGTGTGCTGGAGAGGTTTTTATACTGGAAGGGGCATGTGAGGAGAGGGTGTGATATTCATTTCAGTGGTACTGAGGAGACCTCGTCACTGTGTCTTACATTCAGCAAACTAAACACTGAATCATGATAAAATGCAATTACAGATCATCTTGAGCATCCCCTTCTACACAACTGCTTTCAATTCCTGAAGTGTTCTCCTCTCTCGCCTCTACTTCTTTTGAACCTTTGCCACCCTTCAAGACCCTACTGCCATCTTTTGAATGAAGCTTTTGCTCTTTTCTATACCACCACCACCACTACCACCCTGCACCCTTCCCTTCAAGGTACTCTGAATCTGCTTTTTATATTGTATACATATACATACACACATACATACATATATAATACACACACAATATTTACATATGTGTATTGTATATATTTATAAATCTATACATTATCTCTTTCACTAGAATATAAATCTGTGAAGGAAAGAATGATTTCACTTTTGTTCTTGTTTACTTAAAACCTAGCATAATGCCTGATATGGAGTATGTATTTAATAAATGATATTCAAAGGGAGAACCAAATCCAAAAATATTTTACTTTTATGACTCAGATAAATCTAATCTTAAAATCTAATTGAAAATATCCATGTATATTTTACTTCAATAGATCAATGGTCTTTTATTTTGTTGGGGGTGAGTCTTCTTTCCATCGAAGAAGATTGCAATCTTTATGTAATTTAGTGGATTATCAGAGTTTCTATGACAAAAAGGAAGAAAGAAGGAAGGAAGGAAGGAAGGAAGGAAGGAAGGAAGGAAGGAAGGAAGGAAGGAAGCAAGGAAGGAAGGAAGGAAGGAAGGAAGGAAGGAAGGAAGAAGGAAGGAAGGAAGGAAGGAAGGAAAGAAGGAAGGAAGGAAAGAAGGAAGGAAGGAAGGAAGGAAGGAAGGAAGGAAGGAAGGAAAGAAGGAAGGAAGGAAAGAAGGAAGGAAGGAAAGAAGGAAGGAAGGAAAGAAGGAAGGAAGGAAAGGAGGAAGGAAGGAAGGGAGGAAGGAAGGAAGAACTACAGCCAATTTGGTAATGGCCCTCTCCAAACTCAGTGGGTTTTTGTAGGAGGTACACTTTTTAAAACCCCACAATGCCTAGGAAATTAATTCCCCTGGCACATAACATCCACTAAGCCATACTTGAAGTTTTAACAAGTTGGTAGAAATTACAAAAAACTGATTTCCACTTGCCCTGCTTTCTAGAACTACCATCATCACCACACCAAAATGAGGGGAAAGAGGAGGATTTTAGTAGAAACATCTATTCAATAAAATTATAAAACTGGCTTGTTATATCAGATACCACAAATACTACCTTCTGAATTGATGTAGTGTATAATGATTCCCATTTCCCCAAGATGTTTCAAGGATGCCTGTGTAATGGCCCTTCCAATGATGTGTCCTGTTGTTTTATTAACTACCTTACAAATTTTAAGTGTATTTACATTCAGGCCCTCCCTGTACAAAATAATGAAGTTGGTAAACCTAGTTTGGATATCTGCTATCTCTCCTTCATCCAATCTATCACTTTAGCCCTTTTTTGCCTCCATTCACTTCCAGTGGATAATCAATATCCACCACTGTGGCAGTTCACTCAGCTCTACCTTCCCCAGTAGTTCTGACTTCTTCCTGGCCTCCATGAGCATATCACATTTAATGTTTCCCTACTTCAAAACTCCTCTGTCAATTATCCCATCCCTTTTGCTAAATTACTAGTTCCCAAATAATCCAATTTGTTATAATGTCCAATTTAATAAGCATTCATTTTGTGGCTATTATGATACAATACCAGGTGCTATAAGGAATATAATTAAGATACCATCACTCTTTTCACTTATCCTGCCAAGCACAACGTCATGCCATCTTCATGTATGTCATCTTCTTTCCTTCCTCCACTTCTGGTCCACATTGAGCCTTTAGTTACTATAACCCTCCTGGGCTCTGAATGTTTGAGGGAGCATTCACTTTCTCTGCACCATCTCAGCCCAACCATATCACTTTCCTGTCATTTCTGTGCCATGCCATCTTCTCTCCAATCCCAATTGCTGATCCAGACTCAATCTCCCACCCATAAAATCTTAGGTTTTGATTAAAGAGCACATGTCTTATTTTGCCTGGTTTCAAGTCTACTACACCTCTCCCCACCGTTTGTATGTCATGCTGCAATTTTAATGCTTTTCTCAGCCCCTATTTTCTAATTCTAACTCTGAAGAGAAATTAATCAATACTGCCTTTCCTCAAAAGAACATGTCAATTGTTTATTCTAGGATTCCAATCATTTTATCTGTATTCTCTGTTAAAAATCTTTCTCCCTGGCTACCACTTTCTTACATGTACCGTCTTCCTACTAGAGGATAAGTTTGTCAAAGGTAGGGATATATTTTTATATTTGAATACCTGGCACATAATATAATCCTTGGCACATTTTAAACACATAACTCATTGATAGTCATTCTAGGAGTTTATAACCCAATAATTGATGCTATTTTTCCCAAATAGAATTTGCTGATATATGCATTAACCCAAGCAACTCATAGAATTGTGAAATCTATGAATTTCAGAGTTGAAATAAATCACAGAGGTAGCATGGTATAGTAGAAAGAGTTCTGTCTTTGGAGTCACATGAGCTGAGTTCAAATCCCATCTATGACAGTTATTATATATATTGTGTGATCTTAGATGCCTCTCTGGGTCTTGGTTTTCTTTTCCACAAAATGAAGGAACTGGATTAGATGATTTATGAGGTCCCTTCTAGCTTCTCAATCCATGAGTTTATAATCCCAAATCTCTTATTTTACCAGTGGGAACTGGTAGTAAAAGAGTCAAAAGTATTTGTTCAAGGTTATATACTTATTTAGCAGCTTAGGCAGAGTTATAAGCCTAAGTTATAAGTTATAACATTATAAGTCAGTTATAAACCTGACACTTAGGGGCTTGTTGATGAATTGATTGGAGGATAAGAAAAAACTTTGGTGCTATTCAGATCATTCACTCGCTTATGATGGATTACTCCTGTATTTCTTATGGAAAACAACTTTTATTCTCATTCATGCTATCTTGAATGAACAGCATGCCTTATTTAATACAAATCACAAATGATTCTCTCCCAAGATAATATTTTTAAAAAACCTCTTAATAATGAGAGAATGATATGCAACTCTCTCCAAATCTGACTTTAATAACAAATTCATTTGAAGATTTGGGACAGTTATATTTAATATACCTAAATTTTAATAGTATCAAAGAGGCTATACTGAGCAATGTATACGGATAGCTATTTGACTTGCCACATAGGTAATCCCTCACTTTCATAATATCAGACAATGTTGGATGTTAATTATTTTTCTTATATCTTCCTCTTGTGTGAAGAGTTATCATCTCCATTGCAGCTTTCAAGTGATACATATGATGCTTTGTCATCTAGACTGATGGAACTTGTTACCTCAATAGATGAGTCAGTCTAAAAATATAAATAGTTTTCCAAAAGACGTAGATAAATTCGTAAATGGTTTTCCTTCTTACTAAAATTAAGGTGTTTGTAGTTATATGTCAAACCCTTTGTGGTTGATGTCAGACAGGATTATCATGCTTTTTTCTTCATTGCAACCAGGAGAAACAAAATAGTGATCATGAAAGATCATAACACTGAATTTAAGGGTCAATCTTTGTTCTTAGGTCATTGATATTCTGAATTTGTATTTGTTCATGTATATGGTGGTACTGGGGCCAATTTTTTATGACTCCACAGTGACATATTAGCTATAGCAGCATAAAACAGTTTTTATCTATGTAGGGGAAATCAAGTTGCTATATACTTATACTAATTATTCTAATAAAGATTTAGGCTGTTTTATGCTATCAGAAAAATAGGTATAATAATAATAATAGTTAACATTTACATGGTCCTTTAAAATATTAGTCATTTTATCCTCACAACAATCCTAGGAGGTAGGCACTATTATATTATAATACCTATTTTACAATGAGGAAACTGAGGTTAAGTGACTTGCCCAAGATCATATATATGTGTGTGTGTGTGTGTGTGTGTGTGTGTGTGTGTGTGTGTGTGGTGTCAGAGACCAGATCTGAATTCAGACTTTCCAGACTCCAAGTGCCAATTAGCTGCCTCATTTGTCATTACTCCCAATATCTGCATTGCTTCAAACACAGGCATGCCTAAAAAAATAAAGTCTCAGAATGTAATGTTTAGGAACTAGCTGTGTTTAACATTATTTCAGAGTCATCACTGCCTAGTCTGTGCACTAGCCTCTGTATTGGACTTTTGGAAGCTTTATCACACAGCCTATAACACCAGTTCAGAAACATGAGTGAGTGAGTCCTCTTCTCACTTTTATGTGCTCTCCACAAAGAGAGAGAAATAAAAAGAGGGAGAGATGGAAGCAGAGAGAGAGATAGAGAGAGAGAGAGAGAGAGAGAGAGAGAGAGAGAGAGAGAGAGAGAGAGAAAGAGATGCTTTAGTTTTCTCAACCACAAAATGGGGATAATAATAGCAGCTACCTGCCATCATTATTGTGAAAATCAAATGAGATAATATTTGTAAAGAGCTTAGTACACTGTCTGGCACATAATGGATGCTTAAAATGGTACATATTAAACAAATAATAAATGCTTTTTTTACTCATTCATATTCATTCTATTCATCATTCTTTCCTTCCTTTCAGGGATTGGAGAAAGCATATTAAAGTGTATTTGGATAGTACTTTTGGTAAGGTAGTTGAAAAAATATCATGCTTTAAGAATATGAAAAGTGAGCTTTGTACAAAAATTTAACTAAAATGGTAAATGTTGAATTTAAAGAGAGATTATTTGCTTTACAAAGATTCCAAAGATGAGCAGCATCATAGCATGACAGAAAAAATTCTGACTTTGGCAATAGGAGGGATCAAGTTTTGAATCACTTTTAAAACACTCACTTGCTATAAAAATGGCGCTTATCCTTTCTGAGACTGTTTTACTATATATAAAAAGTGAATAATACCCCAACTTTTTACACATTTAATAGATTTTTTTGTTGTTGTTGAACTGAATACACATGTATAAACAATTGTAACTTCTTGGAATAATATTGCTTTTACCTATCTTATAAAATTGTGAGAATCAAGTTAAAATTTTGAAAATTATTTTTTAAAACTTAAAATACAAAATTTCACCTGTCATCCTTTAAAATGTTCATCTTTCATGTTATTAAAATGCAATTAATTTTAGATAAATTAACTTTATAAGCAACTTCTCAGAAGCCTTTCTATATATTGTCAAGTTAGGGCAAATAAGCAATAAATCACTGCAGGCAGAGTGTGATATCTTTATATTGTCTACATGGCATAGACATGGAGAGAAGGAATGGTTTCTTTTTCTTTACTTTTTTATTTTAAATTTCTTTTTTTAATTTAAGGAATAAAACAAGCATATCCATAAATCCGCAAATCAATTATGTACAACTTGCTATTTTTTAAATGTATAATAAAGTTTTCATATAAATTTCTTTTTTCCTTCTATTTCAATTCATTTTTCCATTCTATTTCTTTCTTCCCTCTTTCCCCATCATAGAAATGGCTACCATAGACAGAGATAAGTGGATAGATAGATAGATAGATAGATGATAAATAGACAGGAATTTTTAGACTTGAACATTTAAATAGAGAGCAGGATAGTTAGTGGAAGGCTTCTTCAGTATCCTTTTTTCCAGAGCGAACAAAGAATCTTCATCCAGAGTTTTAATCCAGAGAAAAGGGAATGGAGAAAGTTTTGGGGTTCCATAAGCAACTTGTGACCATCCAAAATCAATGAAGTGTTTTTACAATTCCTTCAACAATATAATATACTGTGGAGATAGGGCAAAGCTGGGATATAACACCTAGAATGTCATGTTAATAAGACTTCTATACTGTGTGTGGGTATAGGTGGGGATGAGTGGGTGTATGGGTGTGTAGTTGTGTAATTGTTGTTTGACCTTCTTTCTCAAAGAGGACCATAACCTCAGGGAGATAATGCCATGGCATAAAAAGGAATTGGATTTAAGTGAGGGAGCGCTGAGCAAGGTCATCTATCTCACTTTCCCTTCCAGAGCCATCTGAATCCAGTGGTCAGATAGAGATCAAAACAACTGGAGATGGCCCTGGATGTAATGGGAGATGTTGGCCTTTTTAAGCTATCCATTCAGTGATTAAGGCTCATTGAGTCACACACATGCTAAATAAATAAATAAATAAAGCAATCTAAAGGGAAGACTTTCAAGGTTTCTGGCCAAAACAGAAATGTTTGCCACTTACATTCAATCTGAGTCATATATGTGTGTATATATGTATGTATGTATGTATATGTATTTTTTAATTAAAGCTTTTTATTTACAAAACATGTGCATGAACAATTTTTTCCAACATTGACCCTTGCAAAATATTTTATTCCAAAATTTTCCCTCCTTCCCCCCTTCCCCTTCCCTAGCAGGCAGGTAGTCCAATACTTGTTAAATACATTAAAATACATATTAAATCCAATATATGTATACATTTTTATACAGTTATCTTGTTGCAAAAGAAAAATCAGTTCAAGACAGAAAAAAAAAAAACTGAGAAAGAAAACAAAATGCAAGCAAATAACAATAGAGAGAGTGAAAATGCTATGTTGTGTTCCACACTGTTCCCACGGTTCTCTCTCTGGGTATAAATAGCTCTCTTCATCACTGAATAAGTGTAACTGCTTTGAATCATCTCATTGCTGAAAAAAGCCATGTCTATCAGAATTGATTGTCCTATAGTCTTCTTGTTGTTTTATATGGTGATCTCCTGGTTCTGCTCATTTCACCTAACATCAGTTTGTGTAGGTCTGTCCAAGCCTCTCTGAAATCATCCTACTGGTAAACTTAGATATTCCATAATATTCATATACCATAATTTATATTCAGCCATTCTCCAATTGATGGGCATCCATTCAATATCCAGTTTCTTCCCACTATAAACATCTACTAACATCTTAGTTTTATTTATTAATTCAATAGTTTTTTTTTTTTTTTACTTTAAATTTTATTGATCTCTTTTATTTTTAGAATTTCAAGTTTGGTATTTGATTGGGGGTTTTTAATTTGTTCTTTTTCTAGCTTTTTTAGTGGCATACCCAATTCATTGAGCTTCTCTTTTTCTATTTTAAACCAATAAGCATCTAGAGATATAAAATTTTTCCTTATTATCACTTTGTCTGCATCCCACAAATTGTGGTATATTGTCTCATTATTGTCATTCTCTTGGATGAAATTATTGATTATGTCTATGATTTGCCTATTCATTTTTTAGTATGAGATTATTTAGTTTCCAATTACTTTTTGGTCTATTTTCCCTGGACTTTTATTGAATGTAATTTTTGTTACATCATGATCTGAAAAAAAAATGCATTTACTATTTCTGCCTTTCTGCATTTGATTTTGAGGGTTTTATGTCCTAATATATGGTCAATTTTTGTATAAGATCCATGAACTGCTGAGAATAAAGTGTACTCCATTCAATTTTCTCCTAAGATCTATCATACTTAACTTTTCTAGTATTCTATTTATCTCTTTAACTTCTTTCTTATTTATTTTGTGGTTTGATTTATCTAGTTCTGAGAGAGCAAGGTTGATATCTCCCATTATTGTAGTTTTGCTATCTATTTCTTCTGGCAACTCAATTAACTTCTCCTTTAGGAATTTAGATACTACACCACTCGGTGCATATATGTTTAATATTGATATTGATTCATTATCTATGGTACTCTTTAGCAAGATATAGTTTCCTTCCTTATCTCTTTTAATTAGATCAATTTTTGTTTTTGCTTGATCTGAGATCAGGATGGCTACCCCTGCTTTTTTAATTTATATTTCACCTGAAATATAATAGATTCAGCCTTTTATTTTTACTCTGTATGTATTGCTCTTACTTGTAAATAACTTATTGTAGGATTCTGGCTTTTAATCCAGTCTGCTATCCACTTACCCTTTATGGGAAAGTTCACTCCATTCCCATTTACAGTTAAAACTACAAATTCTGTATTTTTTGCCATCTTAGTAACCCCAAATTATACTTTTCTCTTTCCTTTTCCCTTTTCCCTTCTCCCCAGTACTTTACTTATGAGCATTACTTGCCGTAAGCAGTCTTCTTCCTTTAGAGACCCTCCTCTTTTCTTGTATCTTTTCCCTACTATTTCTGTTTTCCCTTCTATTTAGCCTGCCCCTTCCCTTTTCCCCTTTCTCCTCCCACTTTTCTATAGTGTGAGAGAAGTTGCTTGGTGAAACAAAATATCTCCTTTCTTTGAGCCAAATCTGATGAGAGTAGGATTCACGCAATATTCGTCACCCTTCCTTCTTTTTCTCAATTATAATAGATTTTTCTTTGCCTTGTCCTGAGATATAATTTCTCTCATTTTACTTCCACTTTCCCCCCCTTTTTTTTTACAATCCCCTTTCCACCTCTAGTTTCTTTTTTACATTATAACAGTAAAATCAGATTTTACATGTACTCTCTATGTATACCCATAACAAAAATACAGTTCTCAAGAGTTTTATTTTTTTCCTTTTTACCTTTTTATGCTTCTCTTGAGTTTTATATTTGGAGGCCAAATTTTTTGTTTCGTTCTGGTCTTTTCATCAAAAATAAATGGAATTCAACAGTTTCATTGAATGTCCATCTTCTTCCCAGAAAGAAAATTCTCAGTTTAGCAGAGTAATTTATTCTTGGCTGCAATCCAAATATCTTCACCTTTCAAAATATAAAGTGGAAGCTTCTATGTCCTGAGCAATCCTTATTGTGGTTCCTCAGTATTTGAATTGTTTGTTTCTGGCTGCTTGTAATAGTTTTTCCTTGATTCAATAGTTCTGAAATTTAGCCACAATATTCCTTTGGGTTTTAATTTTGGGGTTTCTTTCAGGAGGTGTTTGGTGAATTCGTTCAATGGTCATTTTACCTTCTGATTCTATGATATCCAGGCAGAACTCTTTGATGATTTACTTAAAAATAGTGTCTAGGCTCTTTTTTTCCTCATGTATTTCAGGGACTCCAATAATCCTTAGAGTGTCTCTCCTGGATCTATTTTCTAGGTTGATTGTTTTCCCAATTAAGCATTTTACATTTTTTACTATTTCTTCTTCTTTTTTTTTTTTTTTTTTTTTTTTTTTTGGTTTTGCTTGACTGATTCTTGTCTCATTGAGTCATCTGTTTCCATTTGTTCAGTTCTGAATTTTAGTGAATCATTTTTTTCATTTACTTTTTTTTTTTTAACTTCTTTTTGTATTTGTCCAATTGAATTTTTAAATGAGTTGTTTTGTTCTATGGAACAAATTCTAATTCACAAATCCAATTCACAAAAATTCTGTTTTTCTGGGAATTGCTTTCTTTTTTCATTTTATCAAATCTATCTTTTAATGCATTATATGACTTTCCCAAATCCTCTTGCAAAGTTTTCATTTCCTTTCCCCATTTTTTTCTTCTGGCTTTCTTTTAAGATCCTTTTTAATTTCTTCTACGAGAGCTTTGTGTAATGGGGATAAATTACATTGACTTTTGGGGCTTCATCTGAAAACAATCTGCCTTTAGCCTCATCAGGTTTTGAAATCTTTTCTTCTCTTTTACCATAAAAGCTGTTTATTGTCAGAGTTCTCTTTACTTTTTTACTCATTTTTTTTAAAGTTAAGGTCTGCTTTTAGGTCAGGGGAGGTTTTCCAGGCTTCCTCTACAAGTAGCAGCTTCCTCTATAAGCTGCGCTGGGTCAGTAATGACTCACTCCCAGTGCTGGATGGGTTTGGCCAGGTCCCCTGAGATTCTGGTATTTTGGGGTTCACTATTTATCTTTTGTGTTTGTGTTGGATGTTTTCTAACTTCTCTGTTTATCTACTGGCTTGCAGCCAGGGCAAAGTGGCCAATATTGTTGTAGATTCCTGTAGATTCCTCCCTGATCCTCTGTCCTGGGAAGTCTGCACTGCCCCGTGGAGTCTACACCACCCAAGACTCTGCACTGTCTGCCCTGGCATCTATGCTCAGCTGCTTGTGCTTGGCTGCCTCCCTTCCGTTTCTGATTGAAACAGACTTTTTCTAGTCTGTTTCCTCCCCACAGATTCTCCACTCTGTGGAATCTACATAGCCCCTGGATTCTGCACTGTCTGCACTGAGGTCTGTGCTCAGCTGCATGTGCTTGCTTGTCTCCCTCCCCTTTCCAATTGAAACAGACCTTTTCTAGTGATCTCCAAAATTATCTTCTCCTGATAATTTGTTACACTCCCAATATTTGTGGATTCTGATGGTCCAGAGCTAATTCAGAGGCTGGATTTGCTAATTAGTCTGAGGGTTTTAGGAGAGGGTCAGAAAGAAATGTGTGTCTTCTTTGCCATCTTGGCTCTGCCCCCAGAAGTCTTGTATTTTTAATATAAATGTAGAATTATTTTATAAAAACTTCTTTCTCTGGATGCAGATAGATAGCTTTTTCAAATATCCTTTATTTTTAATATGTGTATTTATAATAGTTAAAATGATTTAGTTCTTAAAACAATTATTCTTAAAACAATCATTATTGTTACTGTATACAATATCCTCTTGGTTCATCTTACTTTGCTCTTCATCATTTAGTGTAAGTCTTTCCATGTTTTCTAATATCATTGAATTCATTATTTTTTATAGCACAATAGTATGCCGTCACAACCATAAACCACAACTTGTTCAGCTATTCCAGTTTATGGGCATTCCTGTAATTTCCAGTACTTTGATAACTGGACCTTGATTTCAGAGAAAAAACAATGATTACATCCCTAGATCCTCTTTAATTTCTGAAAAGTTATTCCAGGGCCCTCCGGTCACCTTGGAGAGCTTCAACTTTTGTCTGCCTAAACACAGCCCCAGAGGAAAAAATAGGAATTTTTTTTTTTTTTTTAGCACTTCAGCATTTAAATATAGAGCAGGGTAATTAGTACAAGGTCTCCCTCTCTCCAAGATAAACAAAGAATCTTCATTCATTTAGATGATGAATCCAGAGGGAAAAGGGAATAGAGAGGAAACTTGGCCTCCAGAGGCAACTTGTTACCATCCAAAGGGGTTTTTCAGTTCCTTCAACAATTGTGCTATGGAGATAGGGCAAAACTGGGATATTCTCCTAAAATATTGTGTTAATAGGACCTTTAGGCCAATCTGTCCAGGCTTCTTTAGTCACCAAGAGACAGAAAGCATGACAGTAATAACTTTTTAATGAAACTGCATTTTCTAGGTCACTTTGACCCCATGAGCTAGACTTGGTACAGATTCTAAAAATGATGTAATAACATTCTAATAAAATAACTTTCCATCTTACAATAATTCTTTCAATCTTTTTTCTAGGTCAAAAATTTAATGTAGAAAACTCTAAGGTACATGGAAGAAAAAATATTTCTTGTAAACCAGAAGTTTAGTATAAAGGAGCTAAACTCCCTATTGTTTTTGTATCTCTGGTGCCTGACACAACCCTTGGCCCAAAATAAAGGCTTAACAAATGCTTGTTGATTAATTGATTGGCAAAATGAACTTGAAGGTTATGAACTTTCAGCTTTTTCTCACCTATTTGCTTTCAATTGAGCTACATTCCCTTTCATAAAAATCTTGTTGTTCAGTCATTTCTGGAATGTTTTACCATTTCCTTTGCCAGCTCATATTACAGATGGGGAAACTGAGGCAGAGTTAAGTGACTTGCCAGGGACCACATGGTATCTGTGGCAGCTTTTGAACTCAAGTCTTTCTGAGGCCAGGTCCAGCACTCTATCCACAGTACCATCTAGCTGCCCTTCATCATAATAATTTCCAGCATTTATAGTGTACATATATTACCCTATCTGAGCTTCATAATGACTTTATGCTCTAGATACCATCACTTTTATTATATTCATCTTCCAAATAGGAAACTGAAGCTCACAAAAGTTAAATGACTTGCCCACTAAAACATAGCTAAAAAGTGTGAGGGGCAGGATTTGGAATAGGACCTGCCTGACTCCAACTCTCACAAACTAATCTGTGCCTCACTGCCTCTCCTGAATGGTGTGACTGGGATTGGGAATATAAGTATAAAGATTCCCCAGGCACTGAACTCAGGAATCAATTTTCCTTTTCTTTTTTTTAATGGATAATGTAAGTTAAATTTTCTCCCAGTTCCTCAAGGTAGTGTTGGCTCATCATAATACTATACCACCCAGTGGCTGAGCACTGTTCTCCTGGGGAAATGGTAAGGATCTCTAAGTAACCCAAATGCAATTACTAAAGGATTCTCCAAAATGAAATGGTACTTTGTCCATTGGAGATGTGATGCTATTGATGAGCTGGTTTCAAATTTAACCATTAGCATCAAACTGGGTTGATTTAACAGAAGTCTAATTTACTATTTTTATCAATTTGTTGTCCTTTCCAAGCACACAGAGGGAGGCTCAGAATCCTAACCACTCAGAACTCTTTCCCCATAGCTGTCCCACTGAATGCAAGCCAGGAACATGAAAGTGATTCTCCCATTATGGGAAGACAGTACATTCCTGTGAATCATAAACTTATGCTTTGGGCTGTATCTCAGACATGCTGTGAATGGAACTGTCCCTCACTTTCTTAAAAGAAATTAGTCTAAAAAGAGGCATCATTAAATTGATAAGTATCGATGAATTGTAAGACTTGTTCATATAAAATAATTACCAAGTGCCAATTTATTCTCTAGGCAGCCGGGGAACCTCAGAACTTGTGAAGGTTGAAACTCATAGGTGACTTCAGAATAAAGCATCTTTCTTAAACGGAAAAAAAGGAAGGAAGAGAAAGGAAAAAAAAAAAAAAGAAACAATTAAAAGTTTTTAAACTTTTTTGAGCCAATACAGAATGAAGGCTTATGCAGTGATGTGCAGTAATGAAGCAGCTTGGGGGGATTAAGGCTTGGTTTAGATCACGACCTCCTAGAGAAACTCCACTTTCAAGTTTAAGTGTTGTACTCAGAGCTCTAGTCTTCCAGCTACACCCAGGGGGTATTGGGTTCCTAGGACAATAGAGTTTGCACTTCGTTTGCAAGTATAATTAACTAAGAATAAAACTCCTTTTTTTTTTTAACTTTCAGAAATGTTGGGGAAAAGAATTCTAGCAGGAGCATTATATAGCTTTGCTAGAACAGAGCTGGATTTTCTTGTGTGGATTCATTATTTAGAGTTAGAGGATGAAGAGACCATTAGAGGGGATGTACTCCAATACTCTTCATTTGAGGAAAATGAACCTTAGTCCTATCGAACCATTCATTGTCACACATGCAGGTGGGTCAGGATTTAAGCACAGGTGTTTGAACGCCAAGGCCAGCCGGCTCTCCATTTCTCATACTGCTTCCTGTTTGCTTACTTACCAAGCTGAGTTTTTTGATTAGGACAACTAGGATTTTTTGGAAATCTATAAAAATCAGGAGACAGCCATGTGGCTCAGTAGCTAGAGCGCTGGGCCTAGAATCAGGAAGACGCGAGCAAGACTCTGGCCGAGACACCAAACCTCTGTTTGCCTCAATCCTCTGGAGAAGGCAATGACAAGCCACTCCATTGTCTTTGCCAAGAAAACTCCATGGATGGTGTGGTCCATGGGATCACAAAATACTGGGTAAGATAAAAACAACTAAAAGTTCCATTCTGCAGTGGTAGGATTCCTGCCTGTCACTTTTGTTACCATTTGTAGGAAAATCCTTTTTTCTACTTATCACTCTGTGTGTGTATTTTATGTATATTAAAGGCCACAGATATAACTATTTATATGTATATGGGTATATTTATATGTATATATATGTATATAATATATATTATGCATATATTATATATGTGGATGGATGTATGGAGAGATAAAAGAGATGAATGGTTAGATAAATAGATAAATAAAAGAATAGACTGATAGAGAAAAGGAGAGAAAGAGATGGGATGGATAGAGACAGACAGATAGATGTGTGAAGGAAAAGAGAGATAGATAGATATATAGATAGATAGAAAGAGTGAGTGAGTGATTATAGGTCTTTAAAGAATTGAAATTGATATGTACCCAAAGGACAATAAAGAGGAACATGAGCAGCATGTAACGCAGTACATACAAACAAAAATTTGCCCAGAAGAAGAAACTGAGGTAAGAAATGCCGTCAAATAAATAGTGATCCCAGGAGGAAAAGGGGACAGCCACAGGGAGAATTTAAGAAAGGCTCCCAAAGTCCATTTTTTCCTTAATCTTATTTAAACAGCTATCATATCTCACCTCTTTACTATCAAACCTCTTATTGACAATTCTCTCCTCAATGACTCTGATTCCTCACTCTTTTTTACCTTGACCCTTTACATCCTGACTTCCGCTGCTCTCATCACTCAGAGAACTCTGAAAATCTTTAAAGATTATTGGCAATGGAAAACAAAATGGGACCTCATAGGTTAATCTAGCCCAATCTCTCATTTAATAGAGGAGGAAATTGAGGACTAAACATGTTAAGTGATTTGTGTGATGTTATCCAGAGAGTACCAACAGAGATAAGAATGGAACTCAGGTTCACTGATTCCAAATCTATTACTTTTTCCACTGTAAGATGTTTGTTCTAAGGTAACTGATGATCTTCTCTTCATCCACTTTAATGTGACCTTTTCCTCTAGACTCATTCAATTTCAGCACTCTGGATTATCTTATTCTGTTGACTGGATTCTGTCAGTTTTTCATTTGTTTCTGACTATGTTATCCCATTTGAGATTTTCTTGGCAAAGATACTAGAATAATTTGCCATTTCCTTCTCCAGCTCATTTTGCAGATGAGGAAACTGAGGCAAACAGGATTAAGTGATTTGCCTAGAATCACACAGCTAGGAAGTGTCTGAGGCTGTATTTGAACTCAGAAAGAGTAGACTTTCTGACTCAAGACTCAGCACTCTATATAGTGTACCACCTAGCAACTATTGACTCTCCACTCCTTGAAATTCTTTCCTTCTTTGGTTCCATAGTCATCACTATCCACTTAATACAAGATGATCTCTCCTCTGAACTACTACAAAACTTATTATCTGTATGGCTCTTTTCCATAGATAGCTTTAGACCATCATAATAAAAATCTTTTAATGTATTTTTTCTGTCTCCCTGAAAGGAATATAAGTTTCTTAAGAATGAAAGTCTGTACCTATGAAGTCCCAGTTCCCAGACAACTCTCTATCTCACAAGACAGGCATTTGTCTGTAATTTTTATCCGCAAAATTTGGTTTACCCGTTATGCCTGATATTTGGCTTGTTTGTTTGTTTGTTTGTTTGTTTTTCATTTTGTCTTGTTTTGCTTTTTTTACCCAGGGTTTGCCTTTCCTTCATAACTGGGTTTCCCATCATTCAGTTTAAGGTGTGGAACAAGATATATTCTTTTACCTTTCTTTCTTACTGTGAACCCTGAAAATAGCAATATCCTTTCTTTAGTTTTTTTTTCTTTGTTTTTCTTTGGTTTTTTTTCTCTTTTCCTTTTTGGTATAAAGAAAAGGAAAATGTATTTGGAGTAGAAAGACTAGGGTTTGGGTCCCAATGCAGCCAATTACTGTGTGACCTCAGGCAAGCTGTTTAATCTCTCTGAACTTCATAAAATGTAGATAGTCATTGTACTACCTATCTCACAGGGTTTGGGGGAAGATTAAGTGAGATAATATATGTAAAGCACTTTGCAAACCTGAAAGTGATCTATATACTTAAGCCTTAAAGCACCATAGAATATGATATATCATTGTTACCACACACAATTAAGACCTGTGTACAATATGGCACTGTCAGTGAAATGATAGATTTAAGAATCAGAAAGACAAATTCAAATGCTATCTAAAAAATTAATCATGTAACTTTGGGCAAGTTATTTAGCCTGTTTTTTAGTTTCTTCATCTGTCAAATGGGAATAATAATCCCTCATTAGGATGAGGTAAGAATTTTATGAAATAATGAGATGTAATGTGCTTTGCAAGTACCTTCGACATGTTATAAAGATGAGATATAATTTTGTTTTGTTCTGGGTTGTTTAAATTTTATCTGTGTAGAAAACTTTTGGTGTGGGAAAGGCCAGCCCATGTTATCTATAATGTATTATCTGGGACACTGAGAAGTTGGATGGATTATCCATAGTTTCAGAGCTAGTATGTATCAGATGCAGGATTTGAAACCAGTTCTAAGAGGAAGGGAAGAAGGGAAGAAATATGCATTTATATTGCACCTACTCTGAGCCAGGCACTTTGCTAAGTGCTTTACTAATACCCCGCAATTGTGTGGGGTAGATAATGATGTTATCTTCATATTGGAGTTGAAGAAATTGAGGTAAACAGAAGTTAATGACTTGTCCAAGGACACACAACTAGTACACATCTAAGGCCAGATTTAAACTTGGGTTTTGCTAATTCTGGAGTCAGAATTCTACATCATCTAGCTTTCAGATCAAAGATTCAAAACTCTATCTACTGTGCTATGCTTTATCTCTATTATTATCATTATTATATATTAATTATTATCATTTGGGAAAAGAATAATAATAAAGCAGGAAAATTTAAGGATATTAGGATTTTACAATTTCTTAAATGATTTTTACACAATAATTTTGGTCTATGCTACCTATAAAAACAAACAAAAAACAGGCCTTATTTCTTTCATAATCATAGAACTAGACCTGGAGAGGTCTTCACAGGCCATACAATCAAAGTCCTTCATTTTATGGATGAGAAAGCTGAGACCCAAGAAAGATGAACAATTTGTCCAAAGTCATAAAGATAATAAGTGGCAGAAGCAGGACATAAACCAGGAATTCTGACTTCTCTTTTCACTGGATAGTTGTGTAACCTTCTTCAGATCCTTCTTTCTGGGAAAATAGAGCACTGGCTAGAATGCTGGACCTGGAGGCAGAAAGATTTGAATCCAAATTTTCTCTCTTAGGTACTTACTTGCTCTGTGACTCTGAGTAGTTGACTATAAAGAGGGAATGATGATAATACTACCTACCTCCAAGAGTTAGTGTGAGAATTAAATGATATGTTTGCAAAGGGATTAGTACAGCACCTGGAACACAGTAGGTACTTAATAAATGCTCCTTTCTTTCCCTTCTTCCTCCCTCCATTTCTCTACCATTTCTTCTTCTCTCAGTTGCTTCTTCCAAACCTGTTTTATTTTTGATTCAGCACTGTAATCTTCCTTTCCCCATCTCCAGACCTAGGAATAAAAAACCTAAAGCCTTAAGTTATCAATCTTTTTCTTCAGGCCTTGCAATTCATTCTCTTGCCATGGACTTCAGACTTGGAATTTACTAATCCCAGATTCACCAGTCAAGTATTTAGAGATGTCTCCCATTTTAATCGCCACCAGTTCTAATGTAGTTTCTTCCTTCATTTGTGAGAATAAAAAGGCAAGACAGCTCCACCTATGGTGGTAGCCCATTAGGAAGTGAAGTGACAAGGGTCCCGACTAATTAAGCAGGACAAATTGCTTCAGGTACTTTGTAACTGCTCCAGAACCTTCTTCTTGACCCACCTTGTTTCCTGTCTTGCAGATTTATTGTCTGGGACCAGGACTCTGAATTCCATCTACACTGCTAAGTCCCATTGTTTCCAGGTCCTCTGTCTCATTTCACCATGTGATGGACATAATCCACTTGTCACTGACCCTTGCAGCTAAGTTTTGGCTGATCTCTTTGTAGTGAGCAAGGTCAAATTCTTCCTTCTCTCCCTATTGATTTCAGTTAGTGCTAGCGTTGTTACTCCACACCAAGTTGTGTCTGCTGACACCTTGAAAATTTCCATACCAATGCCTCTAAAGCCATTCCCCAGGTAGATAGGGCAGCTCCCCACTTTGGGCTCCCCAATGATAAGAACTTCTTTCTGTAGCCTAAAAGCTATCTTCCTCTTTGGCCTTAAGACTCCTATCCCCTTCACCCATGATGCATCTTTTCTTTTTGAGGGGATTTTAAGCTAGTTTCACAATTGCTTTTTCCATGTACTTTCCATATTTACAGCATACCTTTAGCTCTGGGACTATAAGCGTTACTTGTCTGTTTCTTCTCAAGCCTACTCTCCCCCTACAACACTGCTTTCAGACAAGAGATTGATTCCTTTAGATGGCGTTGATTCAAATTCTATCTCCTGGTAGAGTCATCCTTCTCAGCTACCCTCCAATTGGCTGAACCAAAAAGATTTACTACTCTTATAGTAAATACATATTAGATTCTTGTTCTAGTTTTCATCTTACTGGTTTCAATCTCATTTCTTCTCTGCTCACCAGATTCCAAGCTGTTAAAATAATAACAATAATTGTATTTATAATAATTAATAATTGTGATAAAAATTAGATACGTAATAAAATATTTTGTGTTTTATTTGCATCTCAACTTATTTATAAGTAAATAATATTATTTTAAAATAATTCCTTTCATAGAAAGGATATATCAGTATAATAAATATATTCTAGCCCTACTTTCTTAGAAGCCTAGGGAATTATATCACCCTTTAGGGCTCCAGGGTACGCAGAGGATTTTATCTATTTTCCCCAAGTTTAGCTAAAATTCCCAGTTATTTCCTTTTGTTAGGAACCCAGTGTCTAGCAACCCAGTTCCATTTAACCATTTATCATTGATTAGCTTTCAAAAATAAAGTATTTATTTAAAAGATATAGTAAAAATTAGCACATAATCATTTCCCTGATTCCCTTTGGAATGTACTCTTTCCTATACCACTTCAGTCTCTGAGGAAGTATGCTCAGAAGTTAGCTCAATTCCTATATTGCATTTGTCCCAAAAGGTGCCATTGGTGTCAGGTGAGTCCCTAATTCAGCTTTTGTCAGCACGGATCCAGAAGACCACTCTTAAAATCCCCCCTTGTTCCTAGGGACACTAACACTGAGCTAGATATGAAACTTGGCCTAGAGTTTAACTCTCTTATGCTTAATTCCCCCTAGCAAGAAAGAAACTCTACTCCTTGTCCTAGAATAAAAAAGGACAGATGAAAAGGGCAAAGACCCTCATCTGTTTCTTAGGGGTTTTATGGTCTTGGAGCTGAAGAAGGCCCTGAGGCCTTTCCTTTTATAACAGTCTTTCACTGGAGGTTGTAAGTGAAGAAATCATTGAAATCCATCAAATGTAAATGGAATAAAGCAGAGATGGCCAAAGCTGCTTTGGGCCTTTTTGAACTCACTGACCGTGGCAGCTACAGCCAATGGAAAAAATCTCCTTACCCATATGTGTGGTAGGCCAGCCAAACCAGGGGCAGAATGTCCTCTCGTGCTCCGCCATTTCTCCATCATATTTCCTTTAGATCACAATTCTTATGGAAGCCATCTCTAGAACCTTTCCTTGTGGAGAGATTGTACCAGTCAAGCAAATGTAAGCCACTGGGGACCTGTACTTATGTTAGACCTCAGCAAAATTACTTTATCCATAGGCATAGCACTGGGCATCACAATGACACATCCAGGTGTATCTCCAGTCCTTAGTATGGAGCTCGTGTGCTAGTAAATGTTTAGCTGAGTAAATATTTGATGACAATAGTAATATAATAAAGTTGTGACTCTCTTTGAGTTGTAGTTAACTATGTTAACAGTTAACTGTGTGTTAACAGCTGTGGGCTGTTAACTGTGGAAATATGAAATGTCAGATATGTGATTATTTATTTTTGTAAACTTAAAATGGGGCTGGGATTTGAATTAGAGGAGGGCATGTTTTTTTTTTTTTTTTAATAGAGAAAAGGGGGATGTAGGGAGAGAAAAAAGTGGAAAAGACCAAGAAAAAAACAGAGGAAGAAAAACTTTTTTTGGTTTAAGATCACAAAAATACATGGAAAAATTTGAACGATATAGAACAGAAGATTTTTGTCTAATTTTGTTTTATGACTAAATATAGAGGGATGGCTGAGAATTTTTTTAAGTTATTTTTTTTTTAAACTGGCAATAATGCAAGAGAGGTCAGGAAAAAGCACTCCAAAATAGAACAGTAGTAATCTAGCCCAAACTTTGTCACTAATAAATTGTGTGGTCCTAGATGAGTAAGTCCCTTTTCTCTCTTTTTTGAGAGAATTTTTCTCATCTGTACAGTGACAAAGGCTGAGATATATGATCTACAATGCCTGATTCCAGTTCTAAATTCTGTAAACTCTATTAATTTCTTCCAGCTCAGAAATTCAGTGAGTCTTGTGAATTCAGGTGACAGAGTTCAATGGTAATGAAGCAGAGTTACAGGTGACAATCAAGAGGTTAGATGGAAATGAAGTAATCACTGGTGTGAAGAAAACAGGATTTTGTGTGGTCAAGAAAACTGGGATGGCAAAAATGACTCTCATAATAACAGTTTTGACACATGCTAATCAGTGACAGATGGCTGTCCAAAAGACCATTTATGAAAAATGCATGCTCTAGCAAGCCTAAAGGTTTCCAAGGTGATGTAACTCACAGTCCTGGATGGGGCCATGTCTCTCCCCCAACTTTCATTGTAATTACCATTTGGTTACAAGAAGCAGTGAACAATTTAAATATCTCTAATTCAAGATGATGGTTTGCTAGGCTGTTGCCATTTGCATCAAATTAGTGCCTGCCCTCTTCCTTCCTCATGGGGATATGCAGAGGATGGATAATATGGGTCTGCAAAACACTTGCTGCTCCTTGGACAAAATACAGATTTCTGTCATTACCAATATCACAAAATAAATAAAAATATTCTTCCTTCCAAGACTGTATTATTTCATATTATGCCAGATCTTAGGGGGTTTTTTCCCTGTACTAGTCACAGGCTACTTTGCTGTTGCTCCTCTAGAACTTTTTTCTTAATTGAATTTTGTTGATATATTTTGTTTTTACATCAACTAGATTAGTTTGTCAAACTCAAATAAAAATGGGTGACACAAAACCTTTCATAAAGATTTCTGCAGGCTGCTTATTGACTCAGTTTTAAAAGGTAATATTATCTATGTTTTATTGTATTTTTATTTATTTTATTAAATATTTCTCAATTACATTTTAATCTGGTTTGGCAATATTTGGGAGTGTAACAGATGGTGTTTGACATTTCTCGCCTAGATCTCCCTCTATATCCTTCCCCCTCTGCCTCTCAAAAAAACTCCCCTTGTAACAAGTATGTTTTTCTAAAAACAAATGAGAAAGAAGGAAAAAATGCAGCAAAATAGATCCATACATTTTTTTAAATTCTGACATTATATGCAATGTTCAACACCCATGTATCTGTACTCCCCTTACCTCTATGAAAGATCAGGAGAGGAACAGAAATGCAGGACACTTTCTAATGGAATTTCTGGTAGGAGGAGAAAAACATTTCCCCCTCAACTGAAAAGCAGTTCAGCAGAGTAGATGTTGTGCTCCATGTGATGTCAGAAAGACCTAAATTCGAATTCCTTCCCTGAGATATCTGAGACATGGTCCTCTCTGGACTTCAATCTCATCATATGTAAAGTGAGATAATTGGATTTGGTGACTTCTTGGGTCCTTTTCACCTCAATTTCTATGTTCCTGAGACCATATTAAATGAAAATCTCCATTTGTTTGCAGGGATGAGATCCATTTCTTCTCTTCTCTCTCTCTTTGGGATAAGTGAGGATAGAATGTCTTTACCATATCGCTTTCCCCAAGGGTGATAGCCATAATCTCAAAAATACAACAAGATTATTAATTACATACTATGTGTTTTTGGATCATGAAACTTATAAAGCTGAGAACTTTGTCTTATGCTCAGAGCTATCGCTAGAGAAACAGAGAGGCAACAAAGACCAAGCAAATCCTTGTACCCACCTATTTATACATCCACCATCACTATCACCATAACTAATAGCAACAACTGTGACTAGGTGAAAGAAAGTTAAAATGTAAAAGCAGCTTTGAAAGGGAGAAGTCACCAAAAGCCAACATACAGCTTGAGGGCTATCAACATGTTCATGGGGTTCATTCTCTCTCTCTGTCTTTTTTTTTTTTTTTTAAGCACATCAGAGGATCATAGATTTAGAGCTAGAAGAAATTTAGAGGTGAGACCCAGGGAGAAGATGTGAATTATACAATTATTCAGGGTCTTGATGCTCAAGTCCTCTGATTCTAGATCCAAAAGTCTTTCCCCCATATTAAACCATCTCCTTCTTCCCCCACCCCATCCCTGACTGTGTCCTTTAAGATTATAAAGAATTCAGGCTCCCACAATAAACAAAAGGCCTCCATATCTCAGGGCTTTGAGCAATCCCTTCTACTGCCCATGCATTAGCAATGGCTCTCCTTACAAAGAATGTGTGAACTCTCCTTTTGGACTATTGCACAGTACTAGCCCAAGAGGAGATGAGATCATTCTCTAAATGTCAATCTACTATAGACCTTCCTTGGAGTTATGGGAAATGATGAGATGTTTTGATTTAAAGGACTTTTTTAGAATGATATTCAAATATTCCACATCTCATCTGCAATGCAAATCACTTTCTTGCCCTTACCTAATAACTAGGTTTGTCACCTGGAGTGAGAATCCTAGTTAGGTAATGTCATTGCAGGAAATAGATTTGTAATATAGCATTGGGCAAAATACACATTAAGTCACAAAGGAGGGGAAAAGCATATCTAGGTTAGAGGAAGATCCACAATTTCCTTTAATGTCCAAGGCCTAACCAGATGTCTGTGATAAATATTGCAATTTTTAAACTATAGCCTACCTCAGAGGTCAGCAATCTTTTAAAAGTGGTGTGCCATGATGTCTAATTGCTGTTCTACCAAGCTCCTGAGAGGGAAGAAGTTGGAAAAGGCAACTCCAGCAATAGTGGGGTACAGAATAAATGGCAATCAACATGATTTTCCTTGAAATTAGCCTTTCTGCTAAAGACTCTATATGCTGGCTTATTTTCTTTCCATCCTCCACTCCATTGGGATGACCAGTTGGATGCTGTAAAACATTAGTATAAATACATATAGATATATGTAATATGATTTTATGGAGGGGAAGAATAAGACAAAATCACCATTTCCCACCATGCTTGAAAACTATAGTACTATAAGTAGCATTGCTCTAGTAAAGTATAAGCTCAGTGAGGGCAGGCACTAATTTTTTCTATCCCTACTGCCAACAGCTAGGTGATGCAATGGATAAAAATCAGTCAAACATATCTTCCTAAATTTAAATCCAGCCTCAAACACTTCCTAGCTGTGTGACCCTGGACAATCACTTATCCCTGTTTGCCTCAGTTCTTTATCTGTAAAATGGGCTGAAGAAGGGAATGGCAAATCACTTCATTATCCTTGCCAAGAAAACCCCAAATGATCTCATAAAGGGTAAAGCACAACTGAATAACAACATCCCTGATGCCTAAAATTCTCCTTATGTACTTGGTAGGTACTTTAAAATATTCACTGTTTTTGCTATTATTGCTGGCAGCACTGCCAATACACACTATGAGCAAAATGGGCTGTGGATGAGCTGAAGCTAGTGAAGGTTTGGAAATGTCCTCCTTGAGCCTAATAGATATTTAGTGAATTGAATTGATTATGAAGTTTCCCTGTATTTTCTCCAATTCTATAATCTTTCTACACCCCTTTTCTAATAAACATTCGGACAGCATTTGGGTTATAAGCAATGACTAGCATATTCTGCAATTTCTGACTAGAAGGATCATGGGAGGGGTCAGAGAGAAACAGAGAGAGACAGACAGACAGAGACAGAGGGAGAGAGAGAGAGAGAGAAAGAAAGAGAGAGGAGGAGAGAGAGAGAGACAGACAGACAGAGACAGAGGGAGAGAGAGAGAGAAAGAAAGAGAGAGAGAGACAGACAGAAAGAGAAAAAGACAGAGATAGACAGAGAAAGAGAGAGAGACAGACAGACAGACAGAGACAGAGGGAGAGAGAGAAGAGAGAGGGAGAAAGGAGAGAGAGAGAGAGAAAGAAAGAGAGAGAAGGAGAGAGAGAGAAAGATACAGAAAGAGACAGACAGAAAGAGAGAAACAGAGAGAGACAGAAAAAGAGAGAGAGAAGAGAGGGAGAAGGGAAAGAGAGAGAAAGAAAGAGAGAGAGAGAGACAGACAGACAGAGACAGAGGGAGAGAGAGAGAAGAGAGAGGGAAAAGGGAGAGAGAGAGAAAGAAAGAAAGAGGGAGAGGGAGGGGGAGAGAGAAAGAAAAAGAGAGAGAGAGAGAGAGAGAGAGAGAGAGAAGATCCTAAAGAAGAGTATTTTTCAGTAACAAAGTAAAACCGCACATATTTTTGTTTCCTCATAAACTGATACCATGACTTAGTTACAATATCTCAGCAGGTCTCTGTTTCTTTCATTTACTCCATAAAACACACACCCCTTTCACCCTTAGGAGGACTAGGTTTATACAATGGCATCAGCTGACTCATTTAAAAGCAGCTCCTCTTAAAGGCAGGGTCCCTTTCAAAGGGGCTCCTCTTCCATGGACCAACTTAGATCGTTCCCAGACACCCCTTCTCTGATGACTGTCATCTACTCTCAAGGATGAAAAGAGCCCCAATTTCTGTATATTATTTTCAAATTGCTTCCTCCGCAGGAAATTGTGTCAATTCATTTGGACTTTTGTAGTTGCAGCGTTCTCCCCGGGCCATTACATCATTATGTGGTAACTCAGAACACCAGTGGCACATTATCGGGCAGCAGTTTATTTCTGGAAGCCAGGAGATAACAAACCAGGAGCGTCTTCATTTGGCCCATAAGCATGCTAAACATCCTAGATGGAGGAAGCCTGAATACAAATAGGCCTTCCTACTGACTTTTTATCAAGGAGAGACGAGGGATGCAGGAAAGATATAAATTGTGTGTGCCCTGCTTCTGTGTTGTATCTATCATAAAATCTATTGCCACAGATACCAACTGGAGTTGGTGTATAATTTAGCGGCAGCTTTGTGCATTATGTCTCATGGCTGACAAGATTTCCACCCAGCAAAGGCTGCCCTATCTGTGCACCCGTAGAATCGCCTGAAGACTTAAGCCATTTTATTCCATCCTGAATTAACATGCTCAACATAATCCTCAGCACCCCAGGAGACTGAGAATTGTGCTGCCTGGGAAGGGACATAACTCTCTTAGTGCAGGTGGCTGAGTCCCACGTTTCCACTTGCCTGTATACCATTCCCTCTTGTGTTGCTGGAGATTGTGAAACTTACTCTAAGATTAATAATTTGAGCTATATCAAGAAAGGAAAAAAAAACAAATTAATGAGGCTTCTGCTGATAAAGGAAATATAATAGGCTTACTTTCCTAAAGATGCCTGATACTGGGGATAAATCACAGACAAATAGAAAGCCCGTTGTAGTTCATGACTAATTATAAATTACTTAATACCTAGGCAAACCCAAAAGATTTGAAGGTGTGATCATTATAAAACCTAATTAGTTATACAGTAGCTTAGTGTTGTGGTACCTAGACAATTACGTAAGCTAAGAAAGTTTATCTTTCCCATCCCCACATTTAACTATTTCTTGGTGGTCAAAAAGAGTACTGATTATAGCATCATAAATTTACAGGTCACCCAGTCCAATACCCTCATTTTACAGATGAAGAAACTGAGACTCAGCAGGTTAAACAACTTGCATAAGATAACACAAATAGTAAGTCATGAGGGCAGGATCTTGCTTAATAGAAGACTTGGACTGAGGTTATCAAAATATCAAAATATATTGGTTAATAATTCCTTAATGTTTGCTTTATTATCTATGATACTATGAATCAAATCAAGCCAGAAATTAAAAGTTATAGAATCATATATACTTCTAGAATTCAGAAAAAATCCTAGAGGTCATCAAGTCTAATTTTCTAATTTTACAGATAAGGAAACTAAGGTACAGGGAGTTTAAGTCAACTTAATCAAGGTCATACAGGTAGTAAATATCACAATCAGGATTTGAACCAAAATCTGGTGTCACTATTCATAGAATATGTGCTCAAGGTTAATCCTATCCTTTAAATTCAAATGTTGTCTGCTCTAGGACAGAAGCTCCTACTTCCTAAACCATCCTCTTAATCACCACTAGTCATTAGTGGTCTTTTTTTCTTTGATCTAACATAGCGATCTAGTTGTACTTTTCAATGAATTTAGATTTTATTATGGATTATAATTTTCATCACATGTGCCATATATTCCTAATAAAGTGGTAGGTAGTGATTATGGCTTTTCTATATTTTTCATTTCCTCTAGTACCCTGCATAGTTGGTGTTTGCTGAATCATTCAGCCCAATTTTACAAATTAAGAAACTAAGGTCTACAAGATAAGATCAAAATGTGTTCATGATTTAGGCATAAAGGACGAGATTATAAATAAATTAGAAGAACATAGAATAGTTTACCTGTCAGATTTGTGGAGAAGGAAAGAATTTGTGACCAAGAAGAACTAGAGATCATTATTGATCACAAAATAGAATTTTTTGATAATATTAATTTAAAAAGCTTTTGTACAAACAAAACTAATGCAGACAAGATTAGAAGGGAAGCAATAAACTGGGGAAACATTTTTACATTAAAAGGTTCTGATAAAGGCCTCATTTCCAAAATATATAGAGAATTGGCTCTAATTTATTAGAAATCAAGCCATTCTCCAATTGATAAATGGTCAAAAGATATGAACAATTTTCAGATGATGAAATTGAAACTATTTCTACTCATATGAAAAGGTGTTCCAAATCATTATTTATCAGAGAAATGCAAATTAAAACAGCTCTGAGATACCTCTACATACCTGTCAGATTGGCTAGGATGACAGGAAAAAATAATGACAAATGGAGGAAGGCATGTGCGAAAATTGGTGGAGTTGTGAACTGATCCAACCATTCTGAAGAGCAATTTGGAACTATGCTCAAAAAGTTATCAAACTGTGTATACCCTTTGATCCAGCAGTATTACTAGTAGGCTTATATCCCAAAGAGATCATAAAGAAGGGAAAGGGACCTGTATGTGCCAAAATTTTGTGGCAGCCCTGTTTGTAGTGGCCAGAAACTGGAAATTGAACAGATACCCATCAGTTGGAGAAGGGCTGAGTAAATTATAGTATATGAATGTTATGGAATATTATTGTTCTGTAAGAAATGACCAGCAAGAGGATTTCAGAAAGGCCTGAAGAGACTTACATGAACTGATGCTGAGTGAAATGAGCAGGACCAGGAGATTATTATATACTTCAACAACAATACTATGTGAGGATCAATTCTGATAGAAGTGGATATCTTTGGCAATGAGAGGTTGCAATTCAGTTCCAATGAACAACTACACCCAGTGAAAAGAACACTGGGAAACGAGTGTGGACTACTTGCATTTTTGTTTTACTTACCAAACTTTTCTAAATTCGATTTTTCTTGTGCAACAAGAGAACTGTATAAATATGTACACATATATTGTATTTCATATATACATTAACATGTTTAACATGTATAAGCCTGCTTGCCATCTAAGGGAGGAGGTGGAGGGAAGGGAGTGAAAAGTTGGAACAGAAGTGTTTGCAAGGGTCAATGTTGAAAAATTACTCATGCATATGTTCTGTCAATAAAAAGCTATAATTAAAAGAAAAAAGAAACTAAGGTCTAGAAAATTAGATCAAGAGCAACTCTAGAATTTTACATTCATGTGAAACACTGAGGCCTACCACCTTCCATTCCATTCTGAATAGCTCAGAGTACTTAATAAATGATTGTTGAATTAGTGCATAAATGAACTATGTTTAATATCAACTATCTTGCTACTCAGAAAAGATCAATTAGGTGTTTTTTTTTGCTTCTTGAAAAAGAACAATTTCCACTGTTTGGATTTCAGGTAAACTGATAAAACTGGTAATTGTAATGAACTTTATGTGTCAGAGAACTGTTCGGTTCTGCACACATATATTGTATCTAGGATATACTGTAACCTATTTAACATGTAAAGGACTGCTTGCCATCTGAGGGAGGGGGTGGAGGAAGGGAAGGGAAAAATCAGAACAGAAGTGAATGCAAGGGATAATGCTGTAAAAAATTACCCTGGCATGGGTTCTGTCAATAAAAAGTTATTTTCAAAAACAGGACCAATTTTGTCTTGCTTTTAGAATGCTAAAGGAGAAATAAGCAGTTGAAAAGAATACTTGGGCAATAACATTCTAGATGCTAGGTTTTATGGAGAGGAAATCCTGAGAAAAACAAACAGCAAACCTTTTTTAAAATTTTATTTATTAATAATTTTACGGACTCATACCTGAGAAAATATAGGAAAATACTAAAAATGGATTTTGGTGAAAGAGGCTGCTAACTAAAACATTTCTGGAAATTTCAAAAAGCAAAAATAACCTAGCACTACATATATAGGCATATATTTTACTATACATATGTCATATATGCACACATCTATCTAGATATACATATGTGTTTTATGTATGCAGTGCACGTGTGTAATATGCACATAGATACATACATATAAATTGTGTGTATAGAAACCCATGGCCCAGATTTTTCTCTCCCAATATAGATTCTGGCTTTAGACTAAATGAGACAATTCAGTCATAGGAGAACCTACCCCTAAAGGAGGTCATTATGATCCTGCTTAGGAGTACCAAGGAAAAATCTCTTAGTAAAAATTTAGGTATACTTTATGTTAAGGTCTTCACAAAAGGTATTAACAGTGTCCCTTCTCGAAGAATTACTCAGTGTGTAAAGGAATAAATATCAGTGATGGCTGGCTATTTTCTTTATTATAAAAGAAATGTTTAAAGTGTAAAAGGCTCATAAACATATATTTAAATACTTAAAGTATAAATGAATATCTTCTCTTATACTCTCCTAAAAGTTAGGAAAGATTCTTGAGAACCTTATCAGAATGCTGAACACTTTCCTCCAAGTCTTCACTATTTAAGTAGCAATCCAAGGTCCAGTCCTTTAAAGCAGTTAGGGCACACAGCCCATCCCCCTAGTGACAGTCATCTTCTCTGAGAGGACTGTACTTTCAAGAAATACCTGTAAATGCTAATATTTCCAAAAATTATAGCCTTCTAAGTATTTTGCCATCATGCTGGTACCACAGAGTGCCAGCAATTTTTTTATTTTAAAAATCTTTACCTTAAGAAAAAAGAAATCTGTTAGCTTCATAAATATTTTCTGAGGGAAAAAAAAAATGTCTGGGAAGACAAAATCCTGGAAAATGTGTGTGGTTTTTCTGATGAGAATTTCTGTAAAGTGACCCTTTGATGAAAAAAGCTAACATCTGTTTTGTTAGATTTTTTTTTTCCCACACTCTATAATCCTCAGCAGGTAGGATAATCCTCTGTAGATTTCAAACAATATTGCATTTCAGTGTAGTAAAGTACAGGCTTTTAAAAAATTATTATTATTATTTTAATGCCAGGTTTTCCATATTATTTCAACAAGAAAAGTTCCTCTACTATATAAGTGAATACCTATTTCCCAAATGACTAAAGGTAATAGCAAGACCTTACAGGTAAGAGGTTGACCATGTATATTGCTGTGTGTTTCTGTGTGAAGCCTGGGTGACATATTCCTGAGCTTCTATTAAAAACTTTAATGAGGACTTCAGTCTTGAAAGACTGATTTTTCTGAGCCCACTGCATTAATTCACAGGCAGTCAGTCCTGTTCCTTCCTTCCATTCAATAAATAACTGGTGAGACATCAAATCCACATTTCTCTTGTTTCCTTCTTATCCTGTCTCTTCCAATATCTGCAAAAGTACAGCTTTTGAATTCTTTGTCAGAAATCTTTAACAAGAAAGAGTCATTTGAAATAAAAATGGAGGAAAGATTCCTTTATTTCCTCCCTATACTCTTTCCTCCCCTCCATATTTTTCTACCCAATGCTCTTCCATCTCCTCTGTCAAAATCTGCAGATAACAAAGAAATGGGCAGCCAGACATTTACAATTTAATATGAATGTAAATCAAATTACACATTTGAAGGAAAATTTGCATTTTTTCTGGTCTATGTTTTAAGTATAAATGAGATTTATTCCCTGTGAGAGAAACTTCTGGTATAACCTATGAGGTGGGGGAAATTAGTTAATCAGTCAACAAGCCTTTATTAAGCACCTACTAGGATGTCAAAAACAAAATGGAGTTTAGTTTTGGTTTTGGTTTGTTTTTTGATGGTGGTGGTTTTTGTTGTTTAACTTTGTTTTGTTTTTAAGCAGAGCTATAGAATAGAAATGCAATGCATTAGTGAAACAAAAAAAGAAAAAATAATAATCCTGTAGTTGTGTCCCATTACTACTCTCCACCTCAAAGCATTTGCTAGGCCTATACTTACTAAAGTCATGATTTATCTCTAGGTTCCTTCATCTCTAGATTATAATATCCTTGAAAGTGGAGTGTGTATATTAATTTGTTGCTGTTTGATGTGTCTTGCACAAAATAAATGTTAGTTGAACTGAAATGATTTGAATTGGGGTTCTCAGAACTTGAAGGGTTTCTGATCTTGAGGACCATTAGCCTCTCTCTAGAGTATATCTTTATCACTTTATTTTCACTTCTTCCTCTGAGAATTTTACCTTGCTGAAAGATTTATTTTGTGCATTTCTACTTCCTTTGTCCTTTTCCTGATCTCTCTAGTCAATGGGGTTCTTTAACTTCTCAAATATTACTAAAGAATCTGATCTAGATCTAGCCTTTATTTCTATCAGTCTTTCTGTTATAGCATTCAACTTCTACTAAAAGGAGCATAATTCTGATAGTTTGGCCATGTTTGAAAGGCAAATATTTGCCTAAAAGTTTATTGTACAGAGAATTCAAATGATCATACAGAGAGCTCCGAAACAGTGATACAAGGACACTCTCAGGTATCTCTGAAGATTTTTGGAATCAATGATGTGACAAGAAAGACTGGTACTGGACCATCCAGCATGGCATGCCTGCATTAAAGAAAGCACTGTGCTCTGTGAGCAAAGCAGAATTGCAGTAGCTCAAATGAAATGTAAAATGCACAAATTATGCCCCTCTACGCCCCAAATGTTGATATGAACTATTTCCAAGCTCATATTGGCCTGATCAGTCACAATAAGACATACTATACTTTGATTGCAGCACAATGATACCATTTTGGTCCTCTTCAAGAATGAAGAACAACAATCAGATATCTGTGAATATGTCCCATCTCCATCACCATTACCCACACATTTTATCAAATGTAATTATGGGAAAGGACTGTTTCATTTTATTCCCTATGCCATCACTTAGCAAAATACCAAGATATATCAGTCTTAATTTGAAATGAAGGACGTCATTAACTTATATAATACCTTCTCTTCTATAAAGAAGTGTCATTCTAAGAAGCTGCACTGTGTTGAGATTTCATCCCAACCCAGTTTTGCAAGACACTTATTTCCTTAATTTATAATCTTTTGTGAACAGAAGATGATTCTTTTATTTTTGCTAATTTATAAAAACTAATCAATCTCTAAACAGATCAGTAACTACATAGATATAATGTCTTTGGAATATTATTTTTAACACAGAATGGAATTTGCCATCTCAGAATCAATTTCTAAATCAAGGTCATAAAAATTGCATCTAAATTGCAAAAGAAAATGAAAAATTTGAAGTAATATTCTAAAATCTCAGTCCCCTAAATCTACTAACACATTACTTTTTAAGATGATGGACAAGTGTTAAAAATGATCTCTACTGGCATTATAAGGTAAAGGAGAAATGAATCTGAAACTATGAAATACTTTTTCCACTTAATTTGAGTGTTACATGATACATGAGTGAAGGAAATAGAACACATCTCCCCACTGAATTGGACTTCTTCCCATTGCTTTCAGACTTGGAATCTGCTGGTTTGGTAATGATCCCATGCCCCGTTTGGTAAATCACACCACAAAATGGGAAGGTTGAGAGGGGAAGAAATTAGCTGGGTCTGGCAGGCACCACTGAGGTAATGGAGCAAAAGAATCCTAATTTTGTCTAATTTAGAAAAGATTTTTTTTTCTTTTGAAAAGTTTCTTCTCTCTTCTCTTCTTGATTGGAACAAATGCCTTCAGATAAAATATATAACTTCAAACAACCTAAAAGGACAAAAGTAAATGTATTCCCATACTTCATCCTGACTACTGAATGCCTTAATTAGAAACATCAAAATTAAGTATTCATAATTATCTAACTATCCTTTAACTAATGACATTAGTGCAACAGTTATTACTAAAAACATACCTACTTATAAATTATGCCCCCTCTTCCCCCAGCTAAAACTATTGTTAAAATTAAGTTTGAAAATAGTTATGTGATTCATTGTAACATTAAGAAGAGCATTCTAGAAGACATTTTAAAGGAATTGGAATGAATTTTGCATGTCCTGGAAGGATATAGAGCATTTCTAAAGGTCACCAAGCAAGGAACGATGTTGTTTTGAAGATCCCATTTCCCAGAATACAAATCCAGGTTTTAATAGCCTGCCCTTATGCAAGATAGATATAAGGCAGTCACCAGAAAATTAGAAGTAGCGCTATCTGAACCGAAACAGGATATCCAGCCTGCTTTTGCACAACCCAAACAAGATCTAAATGGAAACAGGAGCCAGTCAAGCACATGCATGTACTGTGGGTACTTGTGTGAAAAGTGTCCTGACCAGGTTAGGTCTTAGTTGAGAAAAGTATATGCCATCAAAGCATCTTTGGCAAATATACTCTTTCAAATTATATGGGCATTATATCTGTGCAACATTATGGTTAGGATTTGAAGTTGACAGAAGAGCTCTAATCAGACTGAAAATTCTTTCCCTAACCTTGCCTCTGACCCCTTTGCCTGTATATGCACAAATTTGTTCAATCTGGCCTTTCATTACATGACCACACATTGGGAGCTTGTTTAAGGAACATAGTATTTGCCCCAAATGACCATATATTAGGAAGGAGCCAAGCACTTGGAAGATACTAGTTTAAATTGCATTTTTCTCCTATTGCATACATTTTGATGTAATGCCATATCTCTTTGTTTATAGCTATATCCACTTCCATAGCTTCTTTTCCCCTCTTCTTCATTAGTGAATTTTATTGCTTATCTGCTTATGCACAGTAGATGGGGAAGAGAAAAAGGAATAAGCATTTATATAGAGTCTACTATGTTCCAGGCACTATGTTAAGTGCTTTTTGCAAATAGTTTTTCACTTGGGAATCACAACAACTGTGGGAGGTAGGTGCTAGTGCCATTTTCATTTTACAGTTAAGGAAACTGAGATTAGACAGAGATTAGATAATACATCTTATACTTATCTGAAGTTAATTTGAAGTTGCCAAGTCCAGGACTCTATCTTGTGCCTTTTGGCATTGGAGCTGAGTCAGGAAGACTTGGGTTTAAAGACAGCCTCAAACACTTCCTAATTGTGTAAATCTGAGCTAGTCACTTAACTTTTGTCTGCCTCAGTTTCCTTACCTCTAAAATGGGTATGATACTAGTACCTACCTCCTAGGTTTGTTTTAAAAAGAAAAATGGTATACTATTTGTATAGTGTTTTGCAAATTTCAAAGTATTCTGTAGCTATTATTGTTATTGTTATTATTACCTATTTTCAGTAGGATTTTACAATCTCTGTTTTCATGGTAAGTATTCATATACAAACTCCCTCTGAAGAAAACAGATGTGGTAATATTTGTCCATGTTAAATGTATATTCTGTATATTTGTTCTATATTGAGAGAGATGATTATTTCTCTCTCAAATTAATAATCAATTTTTGAAACTGGAGAAAGCCCAGCTTTTTTTTCCCCCTGTCCTATTTTTTTTGTCCAATCTCTGAAGGACAGACCTTTATTCTGGGTATCGCTACCCTCATTCTCAGCTCCTCACTGAAGTGAACTGACTTCTTTTTTGCAATCTCACCTGCCATTGGTTGTTAACCAATCAGAATTGATTGTCATCCTCTGGAACATCCCTCTTCCAAGGGCATATAAGCCATAAACTTGCTACCATAATTGTCTTTAGTAAATCAGAGTTCCACTAACCTTTTATCGAAAATGCTGGCATTGTTAATAAAATGATTAATTACCCAGAATTAATGAATCTTGAATTTGTTAAATGTCAAATATGTATACATATGTACATATACACACATATGTTTGTATGTATGAAAAATACGTGTGTATGTGACATAAGGACTAGACCTATGATTTTATTGGCCTAGCGAACTCCCAAAATAAGGAAATTCATTCATCAATTCAGTTTGGCACTCTGTCTTCAATTTACAGTCTCAGAGAGCTACCTATAGTCCCGAGACACAACCCTAATGTCATAGAGCTAGTATGAGTTAAAGATGAGACAAGCTCATGTATGTGTATGTGCGTGAGATGTAGTTTAATAAAAAAAATCCCAACAAGTCCAGTTCTTAGCCCATATAACTATATATGTTTATGGGATATACATAAGTTATACATGCTGCTATGAATGTGGGTATTATATATTTTCCATTATTGTAACATCATTCTTTTGGTTTTCAAGAAATCCCTTTCAATATTAATTATCAATCAATACCGTATTAGAAAATAGTTAACAACTTGCAGAAAGCCAAAAAATAAGATATAGGCCACATATACATGGGTTGTAGAATAACTGAGTTAGTGGGAGGAGTAGCACCTAGATACGAAAGGGATACAGATAGCAAAGTAGGAAGAAACCTAAGACCAACTTTCCCTCCTTCCTAATTTAGCCAAGGCCTATACCTAGGTGTACCATTCAAAATTACTTTGCTTTCTTCCTTTGGAACAATTGTCCATGGTAACTGCTACATTAGAGTTATCTGTTCATTCTAAGGTATAGTCACTATCCTGACACTCAAAACATCACTGACAAAAGTTGTCTCTTGCTCAAGAGCTATTCTCCTCCAAAACTGTCTACGTCCATTGATCAGCTCTAGCCCATCTGGCCTTTTAGTTTGTCTGTTTCCAAGAATTATGGTGAAAATAGAATTTTTCATTATTTATTATATTGAAAACATTTACCATATTTAAAATGTTTCTGATTTAATTAGAAAATTACATATGATTTCTGCAGTCATCATAAAACTAGCTTCCCATCTTTGGAAAACTTGAGAATTAGGCTCTCAGCTTGTGACTCAGAACCAAATAGATAAGTACATTAGGAACACTCTTGCAGGGATGAGTATACTGAACTGTGAGAGGAGGACCTTTTTCTGTGAAATAGAAAATATGACTAGGGAAAAGCTTGATTGAGTTAGAAGGATGCTCATCCAGGATATAACTGAAGCTAGCCAATAGATTAACATGAGGTTTTGAGGATATTAGCTGGCTAAAAGTAAGGACTAGTTTCAACCTTTAGTTCATCCACAATGTGGCTTTTACATAAACTTGGGTGACAAATTTCTGCCCTCCCACTCCCAACTTCAAATTAAAAGAATAAAATCAATTTGTAAAGTACCTGTGATAGTCAGAAAAGTTAACATAGTATGTAATACAGGTTCTATACCAAGAATTAGTCCATCTGAAAATTGGCAGATAAGGCATGTCTAAGATGAGAGAGAACAATGTTTGCAGACGTAAAATAAAACAAAACAAAACAAATATGTATGTGTGTGTGTGTTGATAGCAGATTATATATTCAAAATATGTTAATACACTGTTGTTTTTAGCTTATTACATTTGAATTTTTCATTAAAATGTCAATTTACAGATGTGTCAATATCTATAAGACATTAAAACACAAATATAAATTCGAGTCAGACATCAGTTTAGGTTTTAATTTATTACACAAAAATATAGTATTATTGTTTTAAGCAGCCAATATACGAGTCTTCTGTATTCTGTTCAACATGGCTAAATTCTTCCTAAGAAATACACAAAATCTAAGGAAAAGCAACTTCCAAATAAAGCTCCAAATTCTTAAGGTGAAGAAAATGCCATTCTTCCTATTGATTACTAAGGATCTTCTCTTGGTCTTACATCATATTCCTTTAGTTTATAGTTGTTTATTTGCTAAATCCAGAATACTGAACTCATAGCTACATTCTGATTTTGTTAGATACAAGCTGTGTGACCTTAAAAAAAGTTATTTAATCTCCCTGAGACTCAATAATTTTATCTATAAAGGAAGGCAAATAATATTTGGATTTTCATAAAAAATCAAAATATATAATTTATACAGAGTATTTGTCATCATACTATATATAAATATAAGTTATAATTTTTCCTTGACATAGCAAATATCAATAGGAATTGTGCCATTAACCAGAACTCCCATACTTTTCTTGGATACTACTAATAGTTAGAATTCAAAAAAATCATGATGGGCTAGAAAACTGGACCAAAAGTAATAAGACAAAAATTAACATGCAGATCTTTATTCCAAAAATTCAATTTCACAAGTATAAGATGGAAAAGTAGCAATTCATCTGAAAAAGATCTGGGGTTTTTAGTGGATTAACTCAATGTGAGTTGACAGTATGATGTGGTTGGCAAAAAACCTGGGTTTTCATTTTCTGTACTCTGCCCTGGTCAAATTCCATCTGGACTATTCTGTATCGTTTTCACAATTTGGGAAAGAGATTGATGACCTGGAAACTGGCCAGAATGGGGAGGATGGTGAAGGGCCCCAAGTTTATGTCAAATGGACATCATTTGAAGAAACTGGGTTATTTAATGTAGATGACTGGGGGGTAAGAGAGGGAACATGATAATTATGTCCAAGTATATGAAGAGCTGTCATTTGGAAGAGGGATTACATTTGTTCTTTTTGGTTCTAAAAGGCAGAAAACAGATGTAAGGAATAGAAAGCTGTACCAAACGAAATTTAAATTTAATATAATAGAAAAGAATTCTAATAATTAGAGTTATCCAAAAATGAAAAAAAATGACTCGGGAACTAATAGATTCAAACTCATTGAATATTTTCAAGCTAAGGCTTTCCTGGCATGCTTATAAGGAAAATTGTTCATCAATTATTGGTTGGATTAAATAAACACTGAGATCCCTTACTACTCTGAAACTCCATGCTGTGATTGATAAGTAATTGACTAGCTCCTTACTACTGATTGAATTCAACATTCTTTATTTGACATTCAAAGCCTCCCACAATTTAAGGTCACCCTACTTATTTTTTAGTTTTACTTCTCATAATTTATATTCTCTTCATTTTTAGTATTAAGTTTCTGCTAAATTTCTGTCCAGTCTTTTAAAGCTCAATTTAAATACCAGCCACTTCCTCTATGAAACCTTTACCAATAGTAATGACATTTCTCCTTAAATCTCACAAAACATTTTGTTTAATGAATCATGCTTTATGACTCACATTATAATTATCTGTATTTATTTCTATCTATAAGTCTGAAAATTCTGTGAGGTCAGGGACAATCAATCATTCAAATTTTCTGTCTTCCTCAGCATCCAACAGGAGCTCTGTTGGGTACTCTGAATATATGTGGATAATTTAGAAGATATGATAAGTCTATAAGTATTTAATATCATCATAATTAACCCAATTGAGGAAAGATTAAATTGTGTTCAATAAAATTTTCATGTCAGATATAGTTTTAACTCATTTTCCCCAGAGATGCAAGAAAGAAGCAGCCATTGGTCACTCTTTTAGCTTAACCTAAACAAAAATATAAACATGATAGAAATGAATGCTGTAGAGTTATGCTTTTCCGACCCATGAAACAATCCTATCCCTGAGAGAAAATCAGGACAGCCTCCTTTACCAGATACATAAATCTAAAGATAGCTGTACTCTTGAGCCTTTCATTATAATGACCACTTATATCACTATTGACAAATAAAAAGCTTAAATTCATTTCTCCCTTTGAGCTGTAGGAGGGAACTGTAATGAATCTTTCAGGGCCACAGATAGGAAACGAATTTCTCCTCCCCCTGCTCCTGTATTTTCCTTGGTGGGGCAGAGTGGAGAGCTTAATGGTTGACAAATCAGTGTGTTGAAATGGATGGCCTTGAGTATAGGTGTGTTGATAACAAGCAGATGAGAACTGACAAAAAAAAAATACATGCTCTCCAGATACCACATGGTCTCAATCAAGAAAAGGAGTGTAGAAATTAAACAGAAGTTCTGATGAAAGAGTAAAGATCATATGAGTTTATGTATCTTTAAGACAATCTTTGAGCCATGTTCCTAATTATGCTGTTGTATTAGATTTGTCTTCTTGGGAAACATGAAATGTTATTTAATTCATTAAATATGTTTATTTCTTTTTTAATTCAAAAGGTTTTATTAAGTTTTATTTTGATACTTACTAAGGTGCCTAACGTTGAAAAAGAATACTTGTTTATAACCCTCACTGAAAGCTTCAGAGTATAAGACAGGATATAAATATTATTTAGGAGTTTTCTGTTCCTCTGCTTTCATGAATTTCTTTCTATAGCATATTACAAAGATCATTAAATGGCCTCATAACTTTATCTTTTATCTATTTTGTCTTTGGAAACATATTGTAGAGACATAGCAGGTACCCCAAAATAGTTCTAATTAAAAGGCAAGCCTGATAGAGGAGATCCCATTTATGGGAATTGGAAATAAGGAAGAGAGAAGACAGAAAAGACAAATTCTGGGACTCTCCTTATTCTTTACAGAATTTAAGTTTGTTTCTCAAAAATATCATAAGCTACTAGTAGGCAGGAATGATATTTTGCTTGTTTATTGGGGTTGTTGTTGTTGAACAATTTCTTAAGAGTAAACAAGCATATAGTCCATGTTCAAAGTATAGTGGGTATAGACAATTGCTTGTTTATAAACATCAATTAGCTAGCAGCAAGCTAGCTTTAATTTCAGCTCTTCCCTTCCTTCTGCACACTTTTGCCCTAGGGAACTCTTTAGTCATTGATAACCTCAGATAAGCAACTGACATAAAAGAATTCTGATAGATCTAGTCAAATCTGATTTGGAATAGATTATTATGTTTCTGTCTTCTGCCTCTATTTTCTTTCTCCATGTGTAACACATAATAAATATTTATCCTTGAAAAGATGGCTAGAGGCTAATAATGAGATACATTTTTTCCTTTGGATATCATTACTTATTTCTAGTCAACTAACAATTTTCCAAAATTGTCCTTCAGGGATGAAAATTCATATGGTTTAAGCCTGGAAGCAAATGAGAATATAAAGATCATGAATATTAGCAGGGTCATGGGGAAGTAAGTTTGATCAGTTTAGCTTAGCAAGGGAAAATCAGTCAACTGAAAATTCCATGTATATATATACACATATACATAGATGGTACAGTGGATAGAGTGAGTAGAATGCCATGAGTTCAAATCTGGCCTCAGATTTGCTGTGTGACCATTGACAAGTCATTTAATCCTATTGCCTTAGTTTTCTCATGTGTAAAATAAGCTGAAGTAGAAAATGGTAAACCACTCCAATATCTGCCAAGAAAACTTCAATTGAGATTATGAAGAAACAACTCAACAACAACAAAAACAATTTATTCAAATTTGCATATATGTATATGTACCAAATACATACTATATACAATTAAATTTTATGTGAATATATGCATACATACATATAAACCCATATACACACATATGCTCCCTTTCTTATCAAACTCCCTTGGTTATGTAATTTGCAATATTCCCAGATTTCAGTTCTATGTGACATAATAATAAGGATTACTGGATCAAAGAGAGAGGTACAGTTTGGATGCTCTTTAGGCATAATTTCAAATTGCTCAAGAGAATGATTGGATCATTTCACAATTTCATCAGCAATGCATTAGTGTTCTAATCTTTCCACGTCCCCTCCAATATTTATCATTCTGCTTTTTTCTCATATTAACAAATCTGATAGGAATGAAGTGGTATCTCAAAATTGTTTTAATTTTCACGTCTCTAATCAAAGTTATTCAGAGCATTTTTCATATACTTATTGCTTTGATTGTCAGATTTATCAGTGTATGGTCGGGCAAAATATTTCCTAATGATTGCTTTAATTTTGTTTTCACTGGAGGTGATTTCACTTTTTTGATACTGGATATTTAATTTTCTTCTTTCTTTTTTATTCATTTTAATGAAATTATTATTTCTATTATTTGGTCTTTGCTCTACTTATATTTTAGGATTATATTATTTAGTTTCCAATTAATTTTTAATTTATCTTTCTACTCCCCTTTGTTGAATATAATTTTTGTTATAAGCCTCAAAAATACGTTTAATATTTCTGACTTTTTATATTTAATTTTGGGATTTTATGCCCTATTTCATGGTCTATTTTTGTGTAAGTGCCATGGGCTGCATGGTATATTGCTTTCTATTCCCATTCAATTTTCTCCAAAGATCTGTCATATCTAACTCTTCTAATGTATTTATCTCCTAATTTTTTTTCTTTTTTGTTTGGATTTATCAAGTTTCAGAGAGGATAGCTGAGGTCCCCCATTAGTATATGTTACTGTCTATTTCTTCATACAGTTCAGTTAATTTTTCCTTTAAGAAGCTTTTTCATTTGGTAAATATATTCATAGACAATGTTCATTGTCTGTGATATCTTTTAGGAAGATGTAGTTTCCTTCCTATCTCTTTTAATTCGGTCTTTTTTTGCCTTTACTTTGTCTAAGATCAAGATTTGTATCCCTCCTTTTTTTTTTTTTAATTTCAGCTAAAGCATAACACATTCTACTCCAGCCCCTTATCTTTATTCTATGTGTGTGTGGGGGGGGGGGGGGGGGGGGGGGGGTGGGGGGTGGGAGAAGGAAGGGGTCTCTATTTCAAGTGTGTTTCTTGAAAACACCATATGGTAGGATTCTGATGTTTGATCCACTCTACTATTCCTTTTTGTTTTATGAGAGAAGTCTTCCCAGTCACTTTAATAGTTATGGTTACTACCCGTGTATTTCAGTCCATTCTATTCTTCCCTCCCTGTTTATCCTCTCCTTCCTTTCACGGTTTTCCTCCTCACCAGTGTCTATCACTCATCAGTGATAGTATTCTATCACTCCCCTGCTCTTCCCTCCTTTCTTTCAGTCCTCTATTTCCCTTTATTTAGTCCTCCCCTTCTCTCCCATTTTCCTGTTGGCTAAGTTAGATTTCTATATTCAGCAGATTGTGAATTATTCTTTCTTTGAGCCAATATTGATGAGAATGTTTCAAGCAATGCCTATTTTCTCCTCCATTGTGATAGATCTTTTCCATGTAAAATAATTTATGCCATTCTTTCTCTCTCTACCTTCTGCATCTTCTCATTGCCTAGTATTGTCATTCCTTCAAAATCATCTTGTATCCATATCCTCTGTATGATTTTTCCCCCATTTATCTGAAAGTTCTGGATTTTGGTAATGACATTACTAGGATTTTTTGTTTTGAGATTTCTGTCAAGAAATGGATCACTGGGTTCTTTCTATTTTTACATTGAGCTCCTATTCTAATATATCTAGTTAATTTTCTTAATGATCTCTTCAAATATGACATCCAGGTTCTTGTTTTTATAATGGGCTTCAGATAAAACTATGATTCTTAATTTCTCTCTCCTTGATTTGTTTTCCAGTTCAGTTGTTTTCGTAATAAGATGTTTTTTCTTCTATTTTCTCAATGTTTGATTTTGTTTCTTTGATTTTTATTGTATCATGGAGTTATTAACTTCTAATTTGATTCATTCTTATTTCTAGAAAGTTTGCTATTAGGTTAAGTTTTGATACCTTATCTGTTAAGCTATTGATCCTTTCCCCAAATCTCTCATATAATAGTTTTCATTTGTTTTATAATATATTTTAAGATTGTGTATAATTTCTTTAAAGAATTCTAAATTTTCTTGTAAGAAAACTGTTTTGTTTTTTGAAGTTCTTATTATAGGAGGGTTTTTTAAAAATTATCCTCCTCTTTGGGGTTTGTGCATTGTTCATCAGTGGCATCATAAAAGTAGGTTTTTAAAAGTGTTTACTCACTTTTATAATTGAAACTTCAAGAACTCAATTCTAATTGAGTCCAAAAACTGATAGTTTTATTATGGCTTGAAAATGTTGTAAGAAAAAGAAAAGGAAAATATTTTAGGAGTAAATGAGCAAAATATGGCAAATGTATTAATTAATATACATAATTGGAACTATGTATAAACATAGAAGATATTGAGGAATGAGAAACACTTAAATTTCAAATTCACCTAAACTAATCAAAAGAGGGCAGAACATATATATAAGGTTTGGAATAAGAATATATTTAACTCAGCAAATATACAAATATGAACAGGAAGAAGGGAAAGAGAATATAAAAGGAAGAGTAGATTCAGGGAGGGATGTCATGAGCATAATAAACCATAAGCTTGGAAAAGGGATAATGAAAAGAAAGTTAAAAGTAAAAAAGGGGTGCATATCAACTTGAAATAAACCATGAGGAAGGCAGAGCCAAGATGGCAACAAAAAAGACATATTCCAATATTCTCTCCAAACAATTCTGAAATATCAATTCAAATACAATTTTAGGGCAGTAGAGTGAGTGGGTTAAGTAAAAGGAGAGCAAAAAGGATAAGAACAGGGTGAAAAAGATACTGAGGAAATAGGAAGGAAGAAAATAAACATATAATTATAGAATGTGAATTGAATGAATTCACCCATAAAATGGAAACAGATAGTAGATTAAAAATTTTAACTCAACAAAATCAGGGTGAGACTTTTTTTTTTTTTTTTTTTTTTTTTTTTTTAACACAAGACAACTTTAGGAGGAGAAGAGGAGAGTTCTATGACATTAGGGTGGGTCATAGCCCAGAATGTACTATGGCTGCAATATTAACTAAAAAGGCAACAGCAGCAACAACAGCATCAACAGTTTCAGAAATTTTCATGGTCCAGAACAACTTAGAAGTGGACAACTGCTCAGAAAGGGATTATAAGGCATCCCCCTGTGTGGGCATTAGGTATGGGACCAGACTCAGATGACCTCTCCATTTCCCATGATCCATTTCTGAGTTTCAGTGCCAGGGCATAGAATACATTTAGAATTACAAGAAAATGGGGGTCCTAGTCTCTAGGGAAGAAGAGAGAGCAGGGACTTTAGTCCCAGAAAGTAGTTCTAGGATGGATAGAAGAATACCAGTAACATCAGGGGCCTTTCCTAGATAAGGACGAGAAGAACAGTAACTATACTTCTCTCTGAATCACCACCTTGACAACATGAAAAATATAGGCCCTCTCCCACAGAGGAAAAAGAATAAAAAAGCTTGTAGTTTAGGACATGATCCCACATCTTCAAAAGGTGAGTAGACCCCAACTATAACATAAAGTTCAAAGTCAAGAAATAAACTGAAAACTGAGCAGGCAAACAAAAAGAACCTGACCAAAAAAGAAGCTATAATAATGGGACTTTGAAGACACAAACCAGTAGAAGACAACAATGTAAATATGTCTACAGGCAAAAACCTCAAAAAAGCATATTGGACACAAGCCCAAGAATCCAGGATGAGCTAAAAGAATTATTTTAAAATTCAAATATGAGTGGTAGAGGAAAATTCAAGAAAAGTAAGCAAGGCAAGAAAATTATGAAAAGAGAATTAGCACCTTGATAAAAGGGGCACAAAAAATACTGAAGAAAATAATTCTATCAAAAACTGAATTGGCCAAATGCTAAAAGAAATACAAAACTTCACTAAAGAAAACTCCTTCAAAAATAAATAATGAACAAGAAGTATAAAAAAGAAAAAAGTAAAAAGAGTATAAGATGAAATTATAATTGTGAATGTGAATGGAATGAGTTCTTCCGGAAAATAGAAGAGGTTAGAATGGATTTGAAATCAAAATTATCCAGTACATTGTTTACAACAAATAAAATGAAAACATAAAGACTTATACAGAGTTAAAATAAAATGTTGGAGAGAAATCATCAAACTTCAACTGAACAGGAAAAAAAGTTGATACAATTATGATTTCAGACAAGAAAATAGCAAAAAAAAAAAAAAAAAAAGAGAGAGAGAGACTATTAAATGGGAGAGAAACTATATTTTGCCCTGAAGGTGAGTGAGGTAAGAAGTAATTTAAGTACCTAATATATATTTGCTGAATATATATATATCACAGCTTCTAAATGCTTAAATTAAAAAAAAAAAAACTAAATCAATTAAAAGGAGAAATCAACAGTGAAACTATAATAGTGGTGGCCCTCGATTTGCTCCATCAACACAAGATAAATCTAAATTCAAAATAAATAAGAAAGAAGTTAAGGTCATACATAGAATTTTAGACTATTATTGACTGTGCATTGGAAATAGAAGAATATATTATATAATATGCATGTATACATATAATATATGTCTACATATATACATACATATATGTATGTGTGTGTCAGCTATGGATGGCACCTTTGAAAAGGTAGAAACAATATACATATCTTTACTGAACCTAATAAAAAATTTTATTAAACAAAGATCACTGTAAAAATATTAAAATTTAACTGGAAACTAAATAACCCAGTCTTAAAGAACTGTTATCTGAAGAACAAATCATAGAAACATAATAGATAATTTCATTAAAAATAATAACAATAGTGGGCTTAGGACAAAATTCAAAAATAACAGTAAAAAGGACATGAAGCCAGAGACACCATCCCCCACATCCCAGAACTAGAGCAAGCTGCTATATTTTTTTAGTAATAAGGCAAAGAACCTTTAAACAACCATAGATGTTTATTATGGGAGGAAAGATTAAGGTTCATCTTCAGAGGAGGAGCCTAGAGCCAAAAAAAAAAAAAACAAAAACCTTTTATTACCCCCCAAAGTAATGGTAAATGGTTTGTCTGTCCAAAAGAGTTCATAAAATAACTCACAAGAAGACATTTAAAATCAAATAAGAGAGATTGAAGAAATTTTTTTAAAAAAATAAAAACAATTCAAGAAAAACAAGATCATGAAAATAAAGTCAACCAACTGGAAAAGGAGATCCAGAATCTTAAGGAAGGATATAATTCCTTGAAAATTAAAATTAGGCAAGAGAAAATCAGAGAAGTTATGAATCCAAGAAATAATAAAACAAAATATAAAGAATGAAAAATAGAAGAGAAAGTAAAACATCTCATAAGAAAAACAACAAATCTAGAGAACGAATCAAAAAGAGAAAACATAAGAATAATTGGAATGCCTGAATGATATGATTTTTCAAAAGAATCTTGATACAATAATTCAAAAATAATTCAAGAAAATTATCTTGAAATGTTAGAATAAAAGTGAAAAGTGAAAATGGAAAAAAAAAATCTACCAATCACTACCTGAAAGAGATCCTAGTAGGAAAATCTACAGGAGTATCATACCTAAATTCCAAAATCCCCAAGTTAAGGAGAAGATGGTATATAAGCAACAAGGGGGAAAAAACAATTCAAACACAGCAGAGCTACAATGAGAATTACACAAGACCTATCAGCACCTATACTAAAAGATCACAGGTCTTGTTATAGTATATATCAAATTGAAAAAGAATTGAAATCACAGTTGAAAGTATCCTACCTAGCATAATCATGAATGAAAAATTAAAATGGACAATTGTCAAAGTTCCAGGACCTGAACTCAATAGAAAATTTAACATTCAAGAACCAAGAGAAATATAAAGTAAACATCAAAGATTAATTATGAAGGACTTAATAAAAACAATTTATGTCTAAGGCTGTCATTAGTAATTACATAGTTTGAGAAAGATAGCAAAACCATGTAGGAAAAAGGTTAAAAGCATAATCTCATATAAATGAAGTACAAGAAAAAGAACTGATACAGAGGAATAAGATAGAATAGGACTGACAATTCCGGAACCCTACTTTATTGTAACTAGGTTAAAGAGGGAACAATACAGACAGATAAATGGTGAGTAGATAGATAGATAGATACATACATACATAAATACATATATACATACAGATATAGAAAGAAGGATATAAAAGTCTTCTAAATTCACAAAGAAATGAGAAGGTAAAAGTTAGCAATAGGGAAGAAGATAAGGCATTTTTAGAGGAAACCCTTCTCATATGCATTTAGAAGGAAATAAAAGTCTTCTAGATTTACAAATAAATAAGAGAGTAATGGAATAGAATGGGGGGTATAAAAAGGCATGTAGATTAACAGTCATGGGATAAAGAGGAAACAACATATATATTTGGAAGAGTATAAAAACCTTTTAAATTCAGATAGAAACAAGAGAGCAAGGATATAGGGTGGGAAGAGAGGATAAGGGAGGGATTCTTGAAAGTGAGTAGGTTAAGTAATTGGAAAGCAAAAAGGATAAGAACAGGGTGAAAAGGATAGTGAGGAAATAGGAAGGAAAAAATAAACATATAATTACAGAAAGTGAATTGAATGAATTCACTCATAAAATGGAAACAGATAGTAAATTAAAAATTTGAACTCAACAACATGTTGCTTTCAGGAAATGATATAACAATGAGAGATACATATAAACATAAAATAAAAATCAGGAATAGAATTTATTATGTAAAAAAAAAGCAGGGTTAGTAATCATGATCTCAGATAAAGGTAAAGCTAAAATAGATCTGAGCAAAAGTGAAAATAGAGAAACTACATTATATGTCAGCCATATTAGTCAATATTGCTTTAGACTATTTAAAATACCTAGATACTCTAAGGTTGGAATATTGCTGTAGTGTGGAAAATGATGAGTTGGTGGATTTAGAAAAATATAGAAAGACTTCAACTTATTAAGGACAAGTAGAAATAAGCAGTCATATATATGCATATCTATGTTTATATTTATATATGTGATTATAGATATTTATATGTGTGTGTGGATGTGTGCATGTTTATGTGTGCGTGTGTATTTATACACTTAATTGTAGTCTTCTTGGGGAGGAAGGGGGAAAGGAGAAAAAAAATTAAATAAAAAGTGCACAGCAGAGACCAAAAGAAAACCTACAAGGAAGCAAAGATGGAGAGTTCTGAACACAATTATTTAGTATTTATTATATAGGCTTTGTTGAAATGAAGATTTACTGCTTTATATTTTGAATCCTCTCATGTTTTGCTGTGTATATGGCATTTTTCCTATCTTATTTTGTATTTAAATTAAAAATTTTAAAAACTCTTCAAAAATGTTATGAATCATTACTTATTAGAAAAATGCAAATTAAAGCAATTCTGTAATTCCACCTTATATCTATCTTGCTAAAAATAATGGCTAAAAATGAAAATGATAATATTACAGGGAATTTGGGAAAATAGGGCAATTGATGAATTGATGTGCTCCCTTCTTGAAAGAAATTTGAAATTATATATGAGTTACTGAACATGTCCTTTGACTAGTCATCTATATTACTACTATATCTATATTCTCCCCAAATCAAAGAAATAAGCAGTTCTTTCTGTAGTTCATTCATTACTGGTTCATTCTTTCTGTAGTAGCAAAAAAAAAAAAAAAAAAAAAGCCAAAAAAAGTTTAGACACTATAAGAATGCCCATAATTAAATGAATGGCTAAACAAATTATGCCATATGAATGAGATGGATTAACTATTGTCCTTTAAGCAAAAATTGATTTCAAAGAGACATGGAAAGATTTATATGAACCTGATTCAGAGTAAAGAGAACAGAATAAAGTAAATTTTGAAGACTCTCAAAACTGAAGGACGAAATAAACAGAAACAAAAGAAGATTGCATACAAAAAACAATACTGTGAAGACAAACTTTGAAAGCTCTAAGAACTCTAATCAATATCATGACCATCCATAATTCCAAAGGGCCAGTGATGAAACATGCTTTCCATTTCTTGCCAGATTCAAGATACAGAAGGAGATATATATTTTACATATCAAATCATATGTCATATATTTATGTAACATATTTATTTTATATTTATCTAGTATAAGTATTATATTTTGATGTTTATTTTATTTATAATATTTAAAACCCAGTAATATTTTTTAAATATTGTGTTTATTCCTCATTGTAATAAGAATATTCTTTCTGTATGACTGTATTTTTATTATAAGGAATTTGTTTTTCTTTTTTTTTCCCAATGGGATTTTTGCCAATTAAAAAACAAGAGAGTTAGTAGCAGTATGCACTTTCATATATTGTTGCTATATTGCCAGTTTTGCTTAATTGTGTTCTTTGTTATGAAAGAACTCTCAAGAAGTGGGACAGTCTAGAAATGTTTTTTAATGTGAAAATAAGCCTTATTAATAAAACTTTTAAAAAGACATTAATTCATCCGTCACTCATGAAACTTTTATTAAGTGCTTAATGTATGTCAGACCCTGTTTAAATGCTTTGGATAGGGAAAAAAAACAAACAAAAATAGTCCCTGTTCTCAAAGTTTTTACATGGTAGTGGAAGAGAAAGCAGGTACAAAAAAGATTCATGCAAGACTACATATAGAAAAAAGATAATCTTAGTGGTAGACACAAGCAGCTTACAGAACTGAAAAAGACCTGCTACAGAAAATAGTTTGGGATTTTAAGAGCAGATAGATGTAAGGAGCAAGAATATTCTAGACATAAGAGATACCTAGAAGAAAAGAATAGAGATGGGAAATCAATCATGTATGAGGAACAGCTGGTATGGTCAGACTATAATACCTCTGGGGAGTTTTATATATTTATAGGAAGTTTGGAAAAATAGGGAAGGACTATTAAACCAAAAACCAGGGTTTTACCTTATAGATAGTTGAATTTAGGCAAAGGAAGTTACTGATTCTTCCTTTCCTCCCTACCACACATAATAAATTTTTTCCTCACCTATACTTACCAATATCTGAAAATCTTTCCACAAACATTAAGTGATTAAATTGGTAAGTCTTGGTCCTTGTTGAAATTCATATATTTCTAGGAGGGGGAAATACTTAAGTTACCAAGAGTCATTTCTTTTAAAGTATAAATGAAATATCTAAGAGGTTTTGCTAATATTGAATACTGGGCACCGGGGAGTAAGGGAATGGTTGTCCCTGAAGGAGTGAAAAATGAAAAATGAAAGGTTGGGCAAAGCATAGAAAAACTCCATCCATTTCATGACCTAGCCTAAGGAAAACCAACCCTTTGTGGAAACCATCTTTCCTTGAAATTATCTTCAATAATTTTAAATATTTTAATTTAATTTTAATAATTTTAAAAAGAAAACTTCCTCCTTCCTAAAATGCTTTAGAGGCTCAAAGCAACATCACTCCTGGAAAAGTCCACAAAGCCAAAACCGATTTACTAGTCTGCTGATTTGTGTAGTTGTACCCATGACCTAAATTAAGAATCATCAAAACACTGCAAGAGAATTTGGTTGTTTAAAACAATAATTAATAGGCTTATGTCAGCCAAGTTTTAATTTAATGTTCTAATAAATAAGGCCTTTGTAATTGAGCTTCATATAACATTCATAAAAATCCTTTCCAAACTTTTCAAGTCATCATAAAAACTACATAAAATCATTCTTTGAAGTCAGAACTCTGATGAATGGGAAACTATTAGCAAAAATGAAGAATGTGGAGGTTGGCTATTTGAAAATTAGGGAAGGAATATTGTAATAACCCCTTAGAATTATACAGAGAATTATAATACATTTATAAAACATTGTAAAGTTTACAAAGCAAATTCCCCATTGAGGTACAGATATTATTGTGTGTTATTAATTGATTTTTCAGATGAAGAAAGTGAGTTTCAAAGAGGCAAAAGGAAAAGTCACCCAGCCAGTAAATGAGAGAGCAAGGATCCATGCTCATCTCTCCTTAAACAAGATGTTCTCTCTTCTCTCCTCATTATCCTCCACCCCCATTCCCTCCCAATGTTCTTTTCATAACTATACTAGGCCCCTTATGCAAACACTCATGAAGAAAATAAATTATTTCCCTAGTTCAAGTAGATCCAGTTCTAAAGACCTCACTGGGACCCTAGGGATAAAATTAGAGGAAGGAACATGAAGACTGAAATTCAGGCAAAACTCTGTACAACTGTGACTAAATCTTCAGGGAAACTGATAAGTACTTTCTTTCTAGACAAGGTGTTAGAAAACATACTGTAAGAAAGAAAAAAATCCTGACTTGATTAATTACATGATACAGCAAGATGATTTAGAATACAAGACTCATCATTTCAAAATTTTCCTTTATATTGTGATAATGTTGTCATCACTTTCTACTGCCATGGAAACCTCTAATAATATGGTAACAGGACTTAGCAGATACCTACTAGATAGCTAAGTGACAATTAGCACAGTTGATTTATTCTTTAAGAGATTTGGCTGCCTTTTTTTTTTTTTTTTTTTTTTTTTTTTTTTTTTTTACTATTTTTTGAAGATCTTTTTATTCATTCATTACTTCTTCATTCATTCAAGATTAAAAGATTAATTTAGCAATTATGCTCTATTTGTCCTTCTCAAAGGAACTCTTCTCAAAGAGGTCCCAAGGAGACGCCATGACATGCAAGTGAGTTGGACTTAAGTGAAGGTGGGCTATGCAAAATCCCTAGCCCCACTTTCTCTTCCAGAGCCATCTGGAATGGCAAGATATAAGGTGACAGGAAATGGCCCTGGAAGTAGTGGGAGCCTTTTTAAGTTAAGGTTTTTTCCAGGTCTCAATTTGACTGAGGCAATATCCTCTCAAGGATTAAGGGTAGGTAAGAATTGAGGCAAAGAATAGCCCCTTTTACCTCATCAAAAAAAAATATCCAATCTAGAAGGGGAAGGCCCTTAGGGTTTCTGATCAAAACAGAAACAACTGCTATTTTGATTCAGTCTGAGTCAATCAGAGCCCAAACAATAACCAAGTGGGGCTTGACCTGGGACCTGTTGTTTGCCATTCCATTAGAGCCTTAGAGATTTGGGTTTAAGTCTTTGTCCTTCAGAAAGATATCTTGGGAGGGGTCAGTGTTTAAAAAAAATAAAACTACATTCCTTTGTTCAGTCTACCCTGGCTTAAATCCCCTGTCATGACAATATCTCCCTGAAGTCATGGCCCTTTTTGAAATGGAAAGACAAACTACAATCAATTTTGTGCTAATGATAATAATAAGGCTAGGTACAAGAGATACAAAAACAAAAGCAAGAATAGTCTTGGTTCTCAAGGATCTTACATTTAAATGGAGAAAGTATTATGTGCCTCAAAAGAAAATACATACATATATGTGTGTGTATATATATATATATATATATGCACATATGTGTGCTCATGCACACATGTATGTATGTGTAGATATAGTGTGTACATAAGTATACACATATACATGTGTATATTGATTGTGTGTGTGTGTATAATTAACATAACAAGACAGTATGGCTTCATTGGGTTGAGAACAGATTTTGGAGTCCAGTATCCATTCATTATTCATGGTTTTCTCATATGCCTGCTTTTGTGACTCAACTTCTCAGTACTCCTCTACCCAATTTTTTGACTGGACATCTGACTGATATCACAGAATCCAGTTACATTTTGTCATTAACTAGCACTATGATTTTAAGGAGATCCAATGTCATCCAACAAGCACCTACCACATGAGAGTCATTGTCCTAGGCAGTGGAGACATGAAGATAAAAGCAAAGTGGTTTTTCTCCACAGTGAGCTTACTTTCCAATAGGGGAATAAAATCCATAAAGGAAAGTAGTAGTCAGGGAAAGAAGTTTAGATCTTGTCAGTAACTGGGATTATAAGGAAAACAGTAGTAAGCATCTGTCTCAGGATCAAGGGCACAAGATTTTCTTGGGCTAAATGCAAACATTGTAAATTGCTAAGTGCATAAAACAATCTGAAAATGGAGAAAGCATCATCCATTTTACAGAGCTGTGTGTGTAACCCTACCTACTCTGTAAAATATGTAGAGAATTTATTATTAGCCCCATGTTATAGTTGAAGAAACTGTACCTTATAATTTCTAGCTTTTTTTCATAGTTCAACTCACCTACCCACTAAAATGGGAAGCCATTCCTGAGTGTCTTTAGTTTTTGAGTGAAATAATATATGTGTGTGTATGTGTATATATATCAATTTTAAACATATATGTATATATACATATAGATAAATACTTTACCTGTGATTTCATTAGTTTAAGAAACATATCAGGTGAAGAAACTTCCTCTTTGAATTCAGGTGAGCACCTTCTCTGAAATAGAGGATGTCCCAAAAGCCCTGAGCCAGTTTAAACTGCATTGTTTCCTAGAACACAGAGAAGATAAGGTCTTTGCCAAGAGGTCAGTCACACTTTCAGTATATGTCAGAAATGGAACTTTAATTGTGGTAGTCTTCCAGACAGTTCTCTCTTCTTTACACCAAGCTACCTCTCAGGAAATAGAAAGGGTTATAAAAATGCAGATTATTATATGGACGATCCCCCCAAATCATTTCTATTTGGCTCTGAAATATGTTTTTATACTTATATTTGCATATGGATATATCCAGTGTTCTGAGAATTCACAACACTTCAAACAACATAATGAAGCCATACTGTGAAGACTTAATTAGTTTAGATTAGGTGCTAACTCTTAATAAGAACTTAAAATGAGACTTGTAGTGAATAATCCATAATTTCTGAAACTCACTCATAGGTAGCTGAGATTTCTTTGTGGTGTGAAACTCTCTCTTGGCTTTCCAATTCCAACCCCTTAGCTAAAAGAACATTTGAAGGGCATTCCTGTATATCCCAGCATATTTTAGGGGAAACTTTGTAACTCCATTTACATGTGTTGTTTTCTTCCTGGTTTATGAAAGAAAAGTTTTAAAACAAAAATGAATTTTGCTGTTTTATTGTCTAGTCCTCTAGGTTTCTAAAGGATGGAGAAGAAAGAGAAAGAACAAAAGAAATAATTAAGCTATTAATAAAACAAGCATTTATTTGGCACCTATGAGCCAGTCACTGTGCTAGGTGCTCCAATATGTAAGCTACTGACTCTAGGGAAGTTCCAAAATCAAAAAAAGCTCCATTTATTCTAATCTACCATCTATTATAATAATAGATCCATAACTGTTTGAGCTGGAAGAGACCTTAGAGACCATCTAGTCCAACCTCCTCATTTCACAGATGAGGAAACTGATAATAATTGCTGGAGCCATAACTGGCAATTTTTACAAGCAGAAAAAAGAAACCCTCAAAGGAGAAGGGACAGATATGAGCAGTCTAGGAGGAGGAAGCAGTAAACACAAGGACCCTGAGATTAAGAAAAGCTAGATAGGTGAAGAATACCAGTTAGTTACTTTAGTTTTAGTAATTATCCTTTTAAACTAAGTACTAAATTCAGTTTCAATGCTGCTAAAGGAGTGAAAATGCTATCAGCCAGTCGTCTATAATCTGGTTGCCCCTGATAAAATCTCTACTCATTCTCATTACATTTTAATAATACTTTATAGCTACAAAGAAGGCAGCTGGGCAGCATAATGGATAGAATAAAGGGTCTGGATTCACTGTAAGGGCAGAGAAACTGAGGCAAGATAGAGATTGGTATTGTGCAGAGTTTAGGCTAGCCAACAGGGATGGGACTCATATCCAAAAGTCATTCCAGCCCTGAGAGACTGAAGCAGGGAACTTTTATAGCTAACTAGGGTTTGCAAACAGAATAACCTGAGTATAGTATCTTATAGAGGAAATAAAGGCAGATAAAAGGGGGCAAGGACACTGGGTGAGTGGACAAGCCATAATCCCAGGAAAGAATCATAACTTAGTCCCGACAGGACAAGGGTCAAGATAAGAAGGTCCAGGGCAGAAGACAGCAAGGTGAGGAACAATACTCAAAAGGAGAGGCAATTATCTCAGCAAGGATTAAGATATGACTCAGTGGTATTTCAAGGCTTTTTTTCTGACTCAATTTTCCCAGTCCTAATATCAAGGAGAAAGGGAGGGCTATAATAATTTTATTCAGGAATAACATCATGAAGACCTGAGTTCAAATCTAGGCTCATACACTAGCTTGTGATCCTGGGCAATCTTGTTTCAGTTATCTCAATTGTAAAATGAACTGAAAAAAGAAATAGCAAACTGCTATAGTATCTTTTCAAGAAAATTTCAAAAAGGGAGTCAGATATGACTGAAAACACTGAATAGCAGCTACCAATACAAGGCATTTTTATACATTATTCTGAGAAATTCAGGAAATATGCATTAAACATCTACTATATGCAAACTATTTGTCTTATTTGCTAAACTGGCTGTGAACTATTTTTATCACTTAGGTGATTTGTCTATATTATCTGCAGATAATATAATGACTAAAGAAAAAGCTAACACATAGGATATAGAAAATTCTTTTTTTTTCCAAACATAGAACATTTATTTAATGATTAAAAAAAATACAAGAATAATTATAACATCAGAGATATACAAAGATAAGGGAAATGCCTGGGTGCCTTTCCCATATTATAGTTTTGGGGAAAGGGGAGCATATACAGAGAAATGTAGCAAGGAGTCACATAAATCAGGACAGTTCATGTGTATGGGACAACTTACAAATCTGGAACTGCAGGTATTGATATGTTTGATACAAAAATATTCTTAATTAAAAGGCATTTAACTAAATTGAAGAAGATCCCAATTAATAAGGAGAAATGAAATATCATATACTTGAGTTCAGATAAATTCAACTTCTCAAAGTATAATGACATAATCAAAATAAAAAATGTCTGAAGGAAATATAGAAGTCATAATGGAATATAAGTCAGCATTGTGTTGTTTTAGCAAAAAAAAAAAATATATCAGCCTATATTTAAGGAGGTATAATTTCTAGGACAAAGGCAATGTGTTTTAGCCAGGCCATATTTGAAGAATTATATTCAGTTCTGGGTGCCAGTATATAAGTATTTATAAACTGAAGATTACCAACAGAGAACAAACAGGGTGTGGTAATTTTTGTTTAGTAGTGAACAACTCTTTGTGGCCCCATTTAGGGTTTTCTGGCAAAGATGCTGGAGTGACTTTCCATTTCCTATTCCAGCTTATTTTACCGATGTATAAACTGAGGCAGAATTAAGTGACTTGAACAGGGTCACACAACTAATGTCTGAGAACTAACTTTGACTCTAAGCCCCAGTATTCTATCCATTTCACCACATAGCACCACATAGCACAATTGCAAAGATCTTTGATTCTGTGTTGCATGAAGACAGAGACTGAAGGAACTGACAATGTTTATTTACCAAAAAACACACAAAAAAAAAAAAAAAAAACCTGAGGGAATAACAGAGTAGTTGTCTTCAACTGTCTTAAGGTCTGTCTTGTGAAAGAATCAGTCTTATTATTCTGTTTGGTCCCTGAAGGCAAAACTACAAGCATTAGGTGACAGTGGGAAAGAAATGAATTTAAGGCTTGTTGTCAGGAAAATCTTCTAAGAATGAGCACTGTCCGAAAGGGGAACAAGTTGTCTCAGGAGACTGCCCCTCACTGGAGATTTCCAAGTGGAGAGTGGATGACCACTTGTTAAATATGCGAGAGTAGGGTGTGCATTGGGTTGACTACAATAACTTCTAGGATCCATTATAGCTCTAAAATTCTGTGCTTTTGTGACCTGCCCAGAATTGAACAGCTAGGAAGTAATTTCTGGTTCCAAATCTATTAGATCACTTTATCATGCAAATATTTTATTTAAGGAGATCTTTTGCCTACACTATTTTTTGAAAACATGCCCAGGGAGGTAATGCATCCTTCCTATTGCTTCAAGGGGTTTTTCCTTCCCAGAAATCATCTAGGTTACCTGTTATGAGTCAGCAGATCAGTGCCACATCTGAGTTTCACTTTGTCCATGTTGCAATGCTCCCAAAAGTGACTCCTATTGAGAATTGTTTAGAGATGCCAGCCAGGAGAGAAATGGCATGAAGGGGTGTCCCGGTGTCTGGCTTTTCTGCTGAGATAGATATGGTCTTTTCCCCTTTTCAAAATCTCATCTGAAAACAAAAATACATCAGCAGATGATCCAGGGGAGTAAGCCAGCTGTGCTCTTCATGTATGCACCTAACTTATTTCAAGGGTGTTTTTGTTGTGTTTTTACAGCTGCATAGTGTTAGCTCCCCCGAAGAGCTGGCCAAGAGAACTATCAGAAGAATTAGCTTAGGGCTGGTTTTTCATGGTATATTCAGGGTTGTTCTAAATGAGTTCCCTGTGCAGTTTCTGAATACTCTGAGAGATTAGAACTGTTTCCCAAACATAGTTGGGATAGTTATTCCTCCATTTTGCAGCTGGTTATTTCATAAAAAGGCCCTTCATGAGATTTTTGCATTCCTTGAAATATTATTGTATATGCTGATTGTATGGTGAGAAGAGTAACATGATTGTTTTAATCATGGCCACTGTAGATAGCACCATTCAGTGCAGTCCACAAAGAATGGTCACAGGGCACAACTATAGATCTCTCTTATTTTGTGGAATGGGAATTTCAAACACATTTCTGTAAAATAAATCTGCAGTTTCCTCATCTCCTAGACTTGTTCACTAAGAATTTTTTGATAAGTAAATTATTAAAATATGAATCAGAACTATGATATGATGGCTGTTAAGGCAGATTGCTTTGTCATAATGTTTCAAAAATGCTTATTGAATTGAATTGGCAGTTTCATAAACTTTCTAAAACTTGGTAGCATTTTCCAAACTCTGGGATTTCCTCTCTGTTTTTTCCTTTATCTTTTTTGCTATTGGTTTTGGATCTACAGATCCCCAAAATAATAATATCTCACATTTAGTTAATAATTGAACATATGTTATCAAATTTGCTCTTTACAACTACACTATCAGATAGACTCTATTATTATTCCCATTTTACAGATGAAGAAACTGAACCTAGAAGAGAATAAATGGCTTGTCCAAGGCCACAAAGCTAATTAGTATCTGGGGAAAAATTTGAACTGGTATAGTAAGTGTCTGAGATAAAATGCTTCTTGACTCCAAATAAGAACTTAGTCTTTGTTCTTTTTCCATTTTATTGGAATATTTACATGTAACTAGTATAAAGTTCCAGAAGTTGCCAGTGGGTTCTGCCATTTAATACCCAATGTATTCATTTCACCTTGAAAATGTCCTAGGTAAGAGACTTCCATTTTTGTAAAGTGAAATAATGCCTTGTTTGACCTGCTTCCTAAATCCAAAATTCCATTTGATTAGAAAAGGCAAGTAATGGAATAATTATTTAGTGAGTCATTTAACCTCCCTTCATCTATAGAATGAAGGAGTTGAATGAGGTGATCTCTGGCATCCCTGCCAGCTCTATATCTTTGATCAAATGAAAATATAATCATTTGTGGTTCATAAGATTGTCCCTCATTGCCAATGTCCATAAAGCACAAAAAGAAATAGTAATTTTGGGGGCAGCTAGACAGCACAGTAGATAGAGCACCAGCCCTGAAGTCAAGAGGACCTGAGTTAAATCTGGCATCAGACACACAATACTTACTAGTTATGTGACCCTGGGCAAGTCATTAAACTCCAACTGCCTTACCAAAATAAAAGAAAAAAAAATAGAAATTTTCCAGTTGCTCTAGTGAGTGTAGTCAGACAAATTAAATAATATGTGTCTTAGGATTTATGTTTTAGACTTAATTATTAAGTAGAACTGGCCAGCAGATCAATTTAACCAAGTAATTTCTAAATATCTGCTTTTCTTAGTGGAATATAGTTCACTTATTTCATTAAAATGACTGTTTATCCATAGCATCATGAAATAGGGCTCTATGATCATGAGATTAATGTTAAGGGTTATTTGAAGTGATCAAGCTCTTCACTTCATTCTCCAATATTTAGCAGCAAAAACTCTCTGAATAAATAATTATGTAGCAAGTATTATCCCCAGACTACTAAAATTAAAAAGCAAAATCAACATAAAACTCGCACATTCTGGTGCAATTTGTTAAAGGGTATGTGTTATTATAAATGTTATGGCAATTGTAGGAACCAAGTAGATGGATGGTGAGTGCTAGGAATGACTCCTCACTGGGTATTTCCAAATGAGAAACAAAATCTTTAAGACCTGTGGTAATTTTTTGATTATTGCATGGTGAAACAAACAGCACTCTCCACATAAAGGTCACGGGCCAAATCTTTAGAAACAATTGGCAGACTATATAAGAAAGAAAAAAAAATGTTTTGTAACTTAAGCATGCAAACTTGTGAGGTCAAAAGAATCATGCTTAAAATAAACCTTTTAACTCAAAATACAACCAACAAGGATTATAGCAAACCAAATTAAATATAAAAAGTCTACCTAAGAAAGGAGTGTCCCAAAATAAGGATTTTCCATTGGGGTTTAAACAGACAAATAATTAGTAGTAGTAGTAGTAGTAGTAGTAGTAGTAGAAGTAATAGTAGTAGTTGTTGTTATAAATAGGATAATGGCAATAATATCAATGATAATAATGATGATAATAATAATTAACCCAGATATAGCAATCAATGAAGATTATTCAAGAAAAATATTCAAGAAGAAACTGTGTAACACATCACTGCAAGCTGCCAAAATTTAGCACCTAACCAAACATAGCCTAAAATAGCAATATTGCCTATCAAAAACTTACTGTCTTTCATAGACTGACAGATAATACCCCTGCTACAAATATAGTCCTCAAAATATTCCAAGAATACAATCAATATACTGTGCTTGAGCCAAACCATTATCACAGACTAGACAAGTTACCCACAATCTCCTGAAGATAACATTGATCCATTAAAAACTTAAGAACATTTTAAATAGATATCTCTATGCTTAATACTTATAATCTCCAAGCTACATGAGTGAAAAAACTCACAAAATACATTGGAGCAAATTCACATTACATAAAAAAATCACTGCAGAATGGTTCACTTACATAAAGCAAGAATTGTCAATAATAATAATGATAATAATAATAACTTGATCCATCATTTAGCCTCACTTCTAAAGATAGAAAATAGAAATTGCCTTGAATTGTTAGCTTATTCACAGCAATCAAAATAAGGCAATGGCTAATTAAAAGAAAAAAAAAAAGGCTACCCAGGAAAGATAGCCATTCATGTCTGTAACTACAATAATCTTGTTTGGTATGATTTACAGGGCATCAAAAGAGTCCCTTACCCAAAACTATAATCCCCGCTGACATAATCCTTAAAATTCTTATCAGGAAAGAGAAAGAATTTAATAGTAACCAAAATTAAAATAATTCATTTATATAATACTTTAAGATATATAAAGTACTTTCTTGACAATCCTTCAAGGCAGATAGAGCAAATATTATTATGCTAAGAGAACAAGAAAATAAAGGCTCCAAAAGGTTAAGTAATTGGTCTGTGATCACACAGCTGTCAAATTTTAGAAGCAAGATCCAAATTCTGATTTCTGTAGGTAGCACAAGCAAATAGAGTATCAGGCCCTTGAGTCAGAAAGCTTCATCTTCTTGAGTTCAAATCCAATCTCAAACATTTACTAGCTGTGTGATCCTGGGCAAATGATTTAACCCTGTTTGCCTCAGTTTCTTCATTTATAAAATGAGCTGCAGAAGGAAATAACAAACCACCCCAATATCTTTACCAAGAAAAACCCAAAGGAAGTCACAAATGGTAGGACACGACTGAAAAACAAGAACCACAAAAATACATTTTCAGGGACAGCTAGATAGCACAGTGGATAGAGTACCAGTCCTAAATTCAGGAGGACCTGAGTTCATAGCCAACTTTAGACAATTGACATTTTCTACCTCTGTGACACTGGGCAAGTCACTTAAATTTTCTTAATGTCTTAAAATGTCTTTTAAAAAATCAAAAATTTTTTCAACCATGATTCCTCACTAATCTCATTGATCAAAATATAGATTGGCAACTTCTTTACCAAAATCTCAAGGGATCAGAAAATTGGATAGGTAAGCTTTGATTAGTAGCAAGGAGGTCAGGAAAGGTTCAGAATATAAATTATGCACTTCCAGGAAGACAGAGTGGGCTAGGATACCACTGACACTTTGCCCTGGACAATGCAAGGCATTGATCCCCTGGCTGAAGCTTGTGAAAAAAAAAAAAAAAAAAAAAAAGAGGAGACGATTGGAGAGAGTTTTGAGGCAATATTAACTCTTCCTTCATTCTCTGATGGAGGAATATAGGACTTCTATATTACAGAATTTCAGAAATGGAAAGGATCTTGTCTAGTCAATTTGTATCTGATGGAGAATCTTGATTTGGGGTGATCTAATTCTCTCACCAAAGCAGTGGATTGCCATGGGCTCCCAGGCTGGCTTAATTCTATTGATACTTGCAAGTGTCTGATAATATTAAACAGCACCCATGAGCACACATTAAATACCACTTCCTCATCAGAGGAATTAAATAATTTGCCATATGGAGCACCTTACAGAGAAGGGAAGCAAGGGCTATGGTCACCAGGGATAGAGGACACTACCAAGGAAAATTTCCATTCTATTGAGGACTGATCACTCCTGGCAGGGAGAGGACAAGAATACATACGTCATGATGGGGAGCAGGTGGCTCCAAGCCCATCCCTCATTGGTACTATTAGCTTCCTCTAAATTTGACACCCTAGTTCCCTCCCAATAGTTATGACTCAAGCCAGCATTGTTTCTTCTATCCTATCCTTGTGCCCTCATCATTTAGTTCTCCATAAAGCAGCAATCGAGTTGAATTCCTTTGCTAAGGTGAGGTTTCTAGGTAATTGATGCATACTAATGATCTCTTAGATATACTATAAGCCCTCTTTAGGTTTCCTTAATATGACTCATCAATTGCTTTCTTAAACTTTCTATTGGAAACTCATGTACAACCAGCAAAGTTCTGCCCCCATACCAATATTTATTACTTCATTCCTTTACTTAGGGCCAGCATTGGACACAGCTACAGCCTAAGGAAAATGCCTCTTGTCTACTGATTTGGATCTAGTAGATATTAAATTATGTAAATAGTGGTATGGGACAGAGAATTTCATAAAAGTCAATATCTTCATCTCTACGGGTAAAAATCAAAGCTCAGACAATAGCGAATTGTCAGTAAGACTGATTTATCCTGAACTATTCTAACCATTCTGTCCAAATCCATTTCTTCAATAGACACAGAAATGTTTACTTGAACCTTGTCATTTGAGCATATTTATATATCATCAAAGCAACATATCCATACATAACTGAAATGTGCCAAGGATAGATCTACATTTATCAAGAGATTGAGTTTTATTTCCAAAATAAATGGTGTTTTGGGACTCTGAAGAGAGAACCAGAGTGAGGCTTTAGTCAACTTTGACCCAAAATTGATTAACACTTTGGGGGAAAATGTGTAGCCAATTGAATTACAAATTAAGGTGAATTAAACCAGGATGCTATGTTATCCATCACTAAGTGAAGAGAGTGGACACTTATTGATGAGCTCTCTACCTACCAATACCTATTCTGGATTGACTGTTCAATAGTCAAGGCATTAAGTGACCCGTCTTTAAAGAGATATTATTTAGGTTTTAATGTTTAGTCATATTAGGGCTGCCTAACACTACATCAAATGATGTTATGGTCAATTCATTTGCCAATATGACTGAAAAACAGGGATATATTATGGACAGTGGGAAGAAATTGCATTTTCATGAAAGCAATCACTGAGTGCAGAAAGTCAGTATCCATTCATAGTTTGTTCATGTTTCATAGTGAATTCAGTTAGGTAGTTTTCTTTAAGCATATATAAATATACTCTATTTTTCAAATGAACAAATATCATTACATATTCATACGAAAGAGAAAAATGTAGTTGACTAAAAGGATAAGAATATGAACTGAACTTCTAAAACTTCACTGAAAGCATTTTTAGTAAATCTCCAATAGGAGACAGAAAATGTATCTAATCCTGTTCTCACATGATTTGATTTCTTCTGCTAAACTGATATATTTTGTGAGCTTTTTGCTCCATGTAGTTTAGAGAGCTTAAGTATTTGGTATGGTGAAAGCAAAGTGACTGGCACTTAGTAGATGCTTAAAAATGTTTATTGATTTGAAAAAAATGTTACTCTTCAGTTTTTAAGGATCAGTTACATAGGGATAATTGTGGAAAAAAAATAGTTCAGGTTGGAATAATAGTTGGATTCCAGTATAATTTGTTGGTTGAGTGCTTTAGGACATATTGAGGTTTGAATGTGTAGTATGGAGATTTGTCATCTGTCAGTCCATGAAAAATAACAAGCTTCTGATGTAATATAGTTCTACCCTAGTTTGTTGTTGTTGCTATTCTTGTAAATTCTTTATACCACTGAAATCAGAAGCTCACTCTCTATCCCTATTCCTAGAGTCGAAGGATTTTTCTGGTTATAGAGATGGGAGCAGAATGGGAGAGGAGTATGCACAGAGTCCTTTGGACCTTTGAAAAAGATAGAGTATTAAGGATAGTTAATACAAATAGTTGGTAAATTGGCTCTAGGTCTTCTGTTCTTTTTAATCGCTATCAGTATCGATGTATTTTTGTTATTCAATTATATTTAGAATTAAAGAAAACAATCAACATTGACAAGAGAATATGTGTGACTGTACAAATATGATGCTAATTTTTTTCCCACTTGTTTTTCCCACTTGTGAACAAGGGTCATGTATAGAATAATTATTTTACCTATCATTAATGTATCAGATTTTTCTATTGTAAGATTTATCTCATAACAATAAATAGTTTGTGTGTGGAATTCTTTTTTTGCTCACAAAATATTACCATTTAGACATAATTTTAAGAATTTAAACATTGACCATTACATCTGCTCACACACCAAATAGGATGGTATATCCTAAAGCATAAATAGTTATAAGCACATTTCCTAAAAGTACATAACACACTCTTATTCCAGCCTCAAACCCAAATGAAGTTTACAAACAAGTTATTAACTACTGAACAGAGGTATATATTTCATTTACAAAATGTTTTATTATTTTAAAAAATCATCAAAAACAAAACAAAAATTTTCAAAATACCAACCTTCTGACATTGATAATATTTTTCCCTTCATATTTTATATAAGAAAGAAATTGAGGGCCAAGAAACTTTAAGCAAATGCCCAAGATCCCACAGATAGTAAAGAATCAGACTCTACCCTGATTTCTCATCTGTAAAATAAAAAGTTTAGCTATGTGACTTTTAAGGTTCCTTCCATCTCAAAATCTATGATGTTGTATATGTCCTTCACCCATGCATATGCAGTTTTTCTCAATATTCCTGATAGATAACTATGAACCATCCAAACTTTTACCTAGCTTCCTCTTAGAAATAGCAGCACATGTGCTCCAGACAAGATTATCAGAGTCCAGGAACATGCCCTGTGGCTGCAGGACAGAATATTCACTGCCAAGTTATCTGGGCTGCAACCTGCCACTTTGGCCTCTATACATCCCATGATTTCACTCATCCTCAAAGAGTTCATGAATGATCCAGAACAGAAGTGTATCTGACAGATAATATTCCACTCCCAAGTCAACCTTTTCTTGGGGAGAATCAAGTGGTGGGTCATTGCTGTTTTGAAAACAATAAACAAATATCACAGTAATTGTGCTATGTAGATCTGGATTCTTGTTTCTCTGGGTAGCCTGGTATGTAAGCCTGGGGAGCCATCCCAATCTCAAAATTCAGAAGAGATTATTAAAATGCACCTGCCAAAGTCGGGTTCCACTAGAGCCCATAAAAGCTTGAAGCACAAAAGCACCCAAAGACTGCCAGGAAACAGCAACAGCAAAAACAGTTTGGAGACTGAATTATTGTTATGCACACTGCTTGCTCCTCTCTAACACTGAACTTTAAAAAGGTCCTTTTTTCAAGATGAAACATCTATCTGTCTGTCTATCTACCTGACTTCCCCTTGCTCCCCTTCACTACTTTGCAAATGATTTCTGCAGTGCCCAACAAGGTTACTTTTTAACAGATTTTAAAAATGCATATTTAATAATATTGCTTGGCTTCCATTGTTGTAATGTATGTGTTTTTAAACTATTTTTTACTTGTAGAATTCAGCAAGTTCCAACAAAATGAAACAAAGCATGTTCTTCTATCTTTGCTCTTTCTTGAGACTCACCTAAGTCACAGGGATAGCAATAGGTAAAGAAATCAAAGCTCAAGAATATATCAAAGTGTAAAGAAATAATGATAAACCAACCAGATTGATCTCAGATGCTATAAAATCCTCATAGAAACTTATGTCAGGAATATTATTAAAATCTCCCACCAACATAGAAGCAATAAAAATGGAATCTATGGATTCCACATGCATTAGAGAGGTAGCATGCATAGTGGAAAGAGCATGGAAACAGGATCTTGGGAACCTGGATTCGAATGTTAATATTTATTGGTCGCATAGGTGTGGGAAAATCATTTTACCTCTCGGTTTCAGTATCCTCATCTGTGAAATGGGCTTAATAAAGCACTATATAAATGTGGACGATTATTTTGTTTTTTTTAAGTTATAGGTGCATTTTACTTGGCTACAATAAACACTTCTTAATAAACACCCAAACAAACCCATCTGAAAATGTATATTCCCCAAAAGCAGTCAATCAAAGTTTTCCACAATTTTGATTTTGTAAGAGATTGTCAATTTCTACTTTTGCAGTTTACCATTTGTTCACAGGTAGGAAACATGAATGCCTTAAAGCTGATGTTGTCCCAATATTGGTACCACATCAACCAATCAATATATGGAACTAAAAATAATACCAACTTTTTTTTATCCATGCTTTTTTATTACCTCTTGGTGTTTACTGTATTCCTCATTTCTCAGTCCAAAACTGGAGTACTGCGCTTGGTTCCAGTTATCATATTTTAGGAAGAACATTGATAGCCAGAGAAAAATCCAGACAAAGATGACCAAGAACTTATCTTATGAGAATCAATTAAAGGGTGTTATGAGAATAGGAGTGTTGAGCTTAAAGAAGATATATGAGAAATGTGACAGCTGTCATCAAATATTTGAAAGACTGCCTAGAGGGATTAGACATTTTTCTGGGCCCTGGAAAGTTAGGAGCATTGAGTAGAAGTTTCAGAGGGTCAAATTTAGGTTTGATATTAGGAAAAAGTTGCTGACAATTAGAGCTATCCAAAAGTGGAATGGGCTACCTTAGAGGGTAAAAGGTTCCCCTTAATGAAAAATTTCAAGCAAAAGCAGAATGATCACTGCCTGGATCCATTGTTGTATAGATGAGTCTTGTATTAGACCAGACTTATTTTTATTATTGTAGTGATGGTGTGTTTTGTCCTTCTGGCTGATCTTTCTTCGGAGTTCTATTAATGCCAACCAAACAAAGGTGGAGAAAAAGAGACTCACATTTTTCTTGTGTATCTAAATGGAATCAAGATTTCTCTGTCATAAGTGCTTGGGTTTTTATTTTATTAAAGCATTCACTGACTGGAGGGTTTTTTTTCCTTTCCCTGGATTACATTTATCCTGTGCTTTTGTATACAGAAGCTCTTTGAAATAAATAAAATTCCTATTTTCATCTTCTAATTGGAGGAAGTACTTATGGGGAAATGTGCTTTACCTACAGTAGTTGATGGGAACTGGGATAGTGATGAGAAGCTTTTCAAACTCTCCAAACTTGATAGTTGGGAATCCCCGGGGGAGTACTCAGCTATATGAAGATCAAATGGCTGGAAACCCTGTTGTGGGTCCTCATGCTAGAAACTGAAAGCATTGCCAATGAGGGGTTTAGTAGAAAACGTGTAGAGCCAGCTGTTCCTCAGCTGAGGAGACTGCTGGTTGCTACATGTTTTTATTATCATAAATTCCTCCTACCTGCCAGAAACATCTCTTTTTGGAACAAATTCATCTCTTTCTTGGCCCTTTCCTTTCTGGAAGCAAACTCAGAGGTGGGAAAAGGTACAAAAAAGAAGTAAAATGATTTGTCCATATAAATACTTACTGGAAATGTCTACTCTTCTTTAAATTTTACTTTCCCTTGAATAATAAAATCTCTGGATGTTTAAGTTATTCCCTGGACATACTTTGGGCCTTTTAAAAAGATCTATTAAGATTTTTACAAGGTTGGCACTTAGATGAAGAAGGTTGGTGATGGATAGGGCAGAGTGGGGATGAGCACAAAAGGGGGAAACAAGGATTTCTTCAATTTCAATGCCACCAGATCCTAAACTGATAGTCCTAACCAAGACCCTCTTCCTTCTGAAATTCCTCTTTCCTTATATTTGCATTTCCCTCCAAAAGAATGTGAGCAATGTTGGCTTTTGTTGTCAATTCAACAAAGCACATAGAACTGAAATAACTGAAGTTTTTATAATTTTTTTTAAGTTTCAAACTTAAATACAAAATGAGAAAAGGAAGGAAAAAAAGCATTGCCATGTACACAGTTGAGTATAAGAGAGGATTCAAAATAAAACAATAAATTTTCATTTCAAAACCTATAAAGAAATGTAATACATTGTTTTCAAAATTGCCTAATTTATCTTTGCTTCCTTGTTGTTTTATTTTGATGAACAATAATATTCATCTGGAAGAACAAAAGGTCCAGAATATCAAGAGAATTAATGAAAAAAGAATTCAAAGGAGGGCAGCTTAGCCACACCAGATATAAAACTATAACATAAAGCATCAGTTATCAAAACATTTGGTGCTGGCTAAGAAAGAGTGTTGGCTCAATGGAATGCATTAGACACATAAGACATAACAGTCAATGACTAGAGTAATCTAATGTTTGATGAACCCAGTGACTTCAGCTTCTGGGATAGAAACTCATTATTTGACAAAAATTGCTGGTTAAACAGAAAAATAGTATGGCAGAAACTAGGCATAGACCAACCTTTTACACTGTATACCAAGGTGGAAATGGTTTCAGGAAAGCGGTGAGCTTTTCCACCCAGTGTATACTGCCTATCCCCTGCCTCCAGGTTGGGTACCACTTTCTCTCTCTTTTAAGGTTTTTGTTTTGTTTTGTTTTGTTTTGTTTTGCTAAGGCAATTGGAGTTAAGTGATGGCCCAGGGTCACACAGCCAGGAAGTGGTTAAGTGTCTGAGGTCAGATTAGAACTCAGGTCCTAATGACTTCAGGGCTGGTGCTCTATCCACTGCGCCATCTGGCTGCCCCCTCTTTTAAGGTTTTTAACCTGCCACCTCAAAGTTTGCCATGAATGATGATGTTACTGCTCTCACTGTTGACATTTGCTATGGAATATGCAATGCTAATTTTGTAAGAAACAATGACCCTCAGGCTGGCTTTCCTTCTGTTGTTGGGTGCCCCAGACATAAGGATGTGATGGTGGATATGGGCCAGATAGCTCCTCGGGGGATGAGACCCAGGGCAAGAGAGACATAGTGACCTTGAAGTACCACATTGAATATGGTATTGTCACCAACTGAAATGGCAAGGAGGAAATCTGGCATCATACTTTGTACAATGAGTTCTATATGGCCCCTGAAGAGCATCCCTTGCTTCTCATGAGCCCAAGGCAACAGAGAAAATGACTCAGATTAAGTTAGAGAACTTCAAAACCCCAGTCATGAATTCTGCCATCCAGACTGGGCTGTCCCTTTGGTACGGTGACAGAATCAGTCCCAGTGTGACCCACCCTGTGCCATCTATGAAAGCTGTGCCCTTCCCTATGCCATCCTCTGACTGGATCTCTCAGACTATCTCATGAATATCCTGACCAAAGGAGGGTACAGTTTCACTGCCTCAGCTGAGAGGGAAATTGTAGGTGACATCAAGGAGAAGCTGTGTTATGTTGTCCTTAACATTGCTTCATCTAGCTCTTCTCTGGAAAAGAGCTATGAGCTCCCTGATAATCGGGTTATTGCCACTGGCAACTAGAGATTCCATTGCTGAGAAACTCTCTTCCAACCATCTTTTTCATGAGGAATCCATGAAACTACCTTCATCTTCACTTCAATCATGAAGTGTGATGTTGACATCCATAAGAATCTGTATGCCAGTCCAGTATTGTCTGGTAGTACCCCCATACATCCAGGCATTGCTAACAGGATGCAGAAGGAGATTACAGCCCTAGCCCACATCTATGAATGAAATCATGGATCATTGAAATGAATGAGGTCAATTGATCAATGAAAATCAAGATCATTGTCCCACCTGAGCACTTTGTATGGATTCATTCTAAGGTCTCATTCTACCTTCCAGAAGATCTGAATCAGCAAGCAGAAGTATGATGAATCTGGGCCCTCCATTGTCCACCACAAATCCTTCTAAATGGATGGTTTATGTTTTTCTTCTTCTCAAAGGGTATGAGAAGAGGTCTGTCCTTCTCACACACACACCCCAAAAGAGAGAAGGACAGAGATGAAAACTGGCATAGCTTTATTCATTCATTTCTTTATTTTGACTCAAAATTAAAAAAAAAAAACTGGAACAGTGAAGGTGATGAGTCTATTGGAGGCAAATATCCCCAAAGTAAAAAATTTAAAAAATAAAATAAGAAAAACTCCATTAGTTTTCTTTGGCTCATACATAGAATATAAGCATATTAAGAACAGGAAATATTTCATGTTATCAGTATTCCCCAGTCTAGTATATGGTAGATATTTAATTAATAAAATTTTACTGAATTCAATCAGTTATGATGTGTTTAATACACCACAGTGGTAGTTTAGAAAATGGTAGATTATTCCATATCATTTGAACAATGTAATGTATGATTTGATGATGCTACAACATTACACAGTAGTCCAATCAAGCATGGAAACTTCATCCACACTAGATTATATAGTCTCCTTCAACTTCTGATCTGATACTCTCAGATTCATAGCTCCCCAGTCCTCTATCACTAAAAATCTGATACAAGCTATTTTTCTAACCTATTCTGAACAAAGTCCAGTGCAGTACTGGGAAAGCAATGAAAATTATTTGAGTTTGCTCAGAAAGGTGAGCCTGCCTCTGAATTAATCCCAACCCCCAAAGCTACCCTAGAATAGAAAAGAACACCATGGACAGCTCCAGATCTACCCACCTTTCTGGAGTTTTTTGGAGTAGAGATGAAATAAAACAGTGAGGACTTTCTTGTGACATCAATGAGAATTTCCAGTTGTGGTGATAACATCTGGAAATAATGCATATAGACAAAACTTTAGAGCTAAACAGGCATTTACACCAGAGATCTAAGAAACAGCATAATTCTGGCAAGATCAGAAGAGATAATTCATCCAACCTTCATAGATCTGTTTGAAATCAGAGTTGTTTTTGAGGGTTTTAGTAACCTATCTACACTATAGTATTTGGAATGGAATTATACTCCTGGCCCAAATGTATTTGTCTGCCTAAAATGAGGATATTCTATAAGACTAGCAAAACTCCAGGCAGATTGTAGAATCCATCCTTATCACATCTGCTGTCATGAACATAGTCACTATCCCTCTGAAAGTAGATTACAATTCCTCTCCAGGCCATAGAGCACTTAGAATTGTAGCTAATTGAGTGATTGGGGTTTTGACCCAAGATACTGACATCTATAGGGAGGACACCTTTTTTCCTTAGTGCCTCATGATCATCCACCAGCCAATCACTGGGCATTAGCTATTAAGGCCCTACCCCTTGCCCAGCCACATTGACTACCTCTTTCTTCCAAGCCTAAGAACCCATACCATGTGTTTCTAGGATCAAAAGCAATAGTGAGACACATGTTGACTTCCCTAGAAGCTGCTTTATAGTCTCTGTCTCCCCATCACTACTCTTAGCTGAATTTGCTCCTATTTATGACTCTGAAAATGTTATTTTATAAAATAATAAGCAAACCAATCACATTTTTTGACTTGAAAAAATATTTATTTAAATCACTGCTAAACAACCTATAGGCATTTTGGCATACCTGAAATATTAAAAGAAGAAAGAAGCTTACAGTAAACTAGGTAATCTCCAATAAAGAATTTGTGGGAGATAATAAAGAAAAATAACCTACGACAAAAAAAAAAGGAGAAATTTAGAGCTCATATTAGTGGGAAAGAGTATCCACACTATTAAAAATCATCAATCCACTAAAGAGCCAAAATAGCCTTAATTAAAATAATTTTCTTGTTTTTAATTGCATAGAGAAATACTATAGACCAAAATAAAAAGCCCTTTATTTGATATTTAATACTGCTTCAATACCTATCTTTTCTAACCTTATTATATGTGATTCCTTTTCACACGTTCTTTAACTCAGTCAAGCCACCTTCTCACTATTTCTCTATCCCATAACATCTGTGCCTTTGCATAAGCATCCTCCCATGCCTTGAATTCACTCCCTTCTTATCTCGTCCTCTTAGAATTTTGGTTTCCATTAAAGCCCAGCTCAAATAGCACTTCCTAAGAGACAGAGGAATCCTCCATAGCTAATAGCACCTTCTTTCCTGAAATAATCTTGTATTTATTTTGCATATATTTTGTACATACTTATTTTGTATATACTTTTATGTATTCATATTATCCCTTTTAATAGGATGTATGTTCTTTGAAATGAAGTTTCTTTTTGTATTCATATTACCAGTATCTACCAGATGCCTACCACAAAGGCTCAAAATAAATGATTGTTAATTAATTGATTGAAATATAAAGAGGTAATAGGATTTTTGTGCTACCAATTGATGTGAACATCCATCCCTATCTACTTTGAACACTTATAAAAATATATAAGTAGGTAATTTGCTCTTCAAAATGTTAAAATTAGAGAAAAGATCACAAGCATTTTATCATCATTGAATATTTTAACTCCAAAAATATCAGGAGAGGGAGGTTTAAGGAAGCTAAAGGGGAATGAGAATTACATAAGCTGAGACCATTCTAATGCTATCCTGGACAGCCTTCATTAATTTTTAATAAATGGCTCTAAGAAGTTCAGAGAACAAGGATGCCCCCAAAGTTACACAGCAATTAGTGGCAAAGTTAATTAGCCTCTAGATCTCATAACATTTGTCCCTTTCAGCAATTCCTTCATTTCCTGAAAAATGCGACTTAAGGCAAAAACAAGCTCTAAGGAAAGAATTGCCATGGAGAAACTGTGTGGGGTAATGTCAGGAGGGGTGTGTGTGTGTGTGTGTGTGTGTGTGTGTGTGTGTATAGACATGTTTTGGGAGAATACTACTTTGCATTTGTTACAGTTTTTTATACATTTCAAAACATTTTCATATTTATGATCTTATGAGAGATATAACAGAAGAGAATATACAAAATCCTCTGCAAAGCAACTGAAAGTCATATTTTACATTTAGATTTTATTTTTTTTGTTTTAATTAATTTTTTAAAATTAAGAAACATTTATTTTTCTCTTTCACCTATCCTTCCCAATGGGAAAAAAAGGAGAAAGAAAAAAAATCTATGTAATAAATATGATAATCATAACAAATTCCCATACTGTACACATCAAAAAATGTATGTTTCTATTTGCATAATGAGTTCTTTGTCTCCCTTTAAGTAAATGGGTAACATTCTTCATCATTGCTACTCTATAATCACGATTATTGCATCGATCAAAGTTCTTAAGTCTTTCTAAATAGTTTGCTTTTCCACTGTTGTTATTATGGCATAAATTGTACTGCTTCTGGTCATTTGTCAACCCCTCCTTTCTTACTAAGCTTCAGCTTTGAAATTTAAGTATTGTTGGGTAGGAAAGAAGGACTTGGTAGGAATTATGGATAAAGTTCACTTTTCAATCACCTTCCCAGAGAAATGAGATGTAATGGGAATTCAAATAAAATGCCCCAAAACTAGTAGAGACATAGACATTTCAAGGAAGCCAGGAAAGAGGCAAGAGAAGTGAAAGATGACTTACTGCTCCCTTTCCCTGCCCCATTTGACAGAAAACAGTTCAGTGTACATTGGTTCTCCTTCGACTTAACCCTTTGTCTAGACAAAAGTAAGCTGATTTTGCCTTATGCAAAATATTGTCCCTTATAGAAAGCCCATGTTATATAGAGAGGAAAATACAGGCTGTATTCTTATCTAGATTGCTCTGCCTCTTACTGTGAAAGTGATGTTACTCACGTCCCCTGAGGAGCTTTGTCTGACAGTTGTGGTTGCAGTTTTAAAGCAGAAAGAGGGAAAATGTTTCTTTAAATTGTCTTCCCAAAATGTAGGGAGAAGGATTAGCTAGGAGGAGAGTACAGTGAGGGCAGAAAATGCATAATACATATGTTATTATTCCTATTATAAGTGCATAGTGCTACAAAATGGACATCAATTATTCATAACAAAGGAAGCATGGGTGCAGCAGAAATAGCACTAGACTTAAAATCATAAGCCCTGGATTTGAGTTCTGGCTCTAATGCTTACAGCTTTGATTTGGGGAGAATCTCTTAACACCTTTGGGATCCATTTCTTCATGTGTAAAAAGGAATACCGCTATTTGCTGTTCCAGTTGCAACAAATCGAACAACCATTTAGCAAGTGCCTACTGTGTGCTGTTGTTATTGTTTGATTTGATTTGATTTTTTGGTTGGTTGTTTTGTTGTTTTAATTAAGTAAAAGAGGCCATTCTTTTCCTCATTTTTATCTAACCTTACTCATTTAATGGGCACTGTCTCATTCAAATTGAGATCTGGGAAAGATCGGAATTTAAAAGGACCAATATCTTCTACTGCATCCAAGGCCATCTCTATCTGATGGATGGAAATCTTATCTGGCCACTGGATCCAGATGGCTTTGGAAGAAAAAGGGAGGTTGGTGACTTTGCACAGCCCTCCCTCACCTCAATTTTATGTCATGATGGTAATGTAAAATGATGGACAAACAATAACCCGTTATTAGTATTAGCCAGTATTTATATAAGACCTACTACATGCTGTGCATATACAAATGTAATCTCATTGTCCTTAGGAGAACCCTGGCAAGGTGAAGAAAGTAGTAGTATTATCCCCATTTTACAGATGAGGAAACTGAGGCAAATAGCAGCTAAATAACTTGCCCAAAGTCACACAACTAGGAAGTGTCTGAGGCTGAGTTTGAATTCAAGTCTTCCTGATGCAAGGCCAAAAATTCTGTCCCTGTGCTACGTAGGTAACCCAGTTAGCTATCTGTAGTGTAAAATGACTGGAAAAATAGAAGGGGACCAGATTAGGACCCCCCTTTCCTACTCATTACTAAGCCTTTTTTTCTAAAAGATTTTTAAAACAAGACAAAATCTCCTTCATTTCCTAAATGTGTCATGTTTAATTCCCACTGTGACACTTGATGGCATTGCAATTCTGATGGGACACTTGTTCCCTCTTTCTTATTAAAATATAAGCCCTCTGTCATCATTTAGCCTCTTCCAAAGGCTCAACTGCATTTACCTTTCTAGGTTTCTCATGACTATAGAATTTATGTTTCAAAGTTTCTACCCAGCTCTGATCTTTTCATCCAAAATGTTTTAAAAAGCCTTCATTCCATTAAAAATCCTTGTCAACTTTAGACTTATACTCAAATTTGCAGCCTTATTTATTCTTGGTTTTAACATTATCTTTTATTTTTTCAAATATCATATTTCAAAATTTTCTTTCTCTTATGGAAATAAATAGCTACCATGTCTTATGTGATTTTGACTGTGGCTCCATGTACTTGAACCTCTTTGGCTTCTTGCAGAATTTTTTCTTTGACCTGGAAGCTTTGCTATTTCTGGGAATTTTGAATTTTGGATTTCCTTTCAGGACATAACCAATAGATTCTTCCAGTTCTGCTTTGTTCTCTGGTTCTAATAAAGAGTTTTCATTTATGATTTTTTTTTTGAAATATGGTGTCCAGGCTTTTTTTGGTCATGCTTTTTTGCAAGTCCAATTAAGTTATCTTCCTTTAATTCATTTTCAAGGGAAGTTATTTTTGATAGTAGATACCCTAGATTTTCTGTGTTTTCAATCTTTTGATTTTTGTGCTAACATTTCTAATCTCATGGAGTCCTTGAGTCTGGTTTGGTCTATTCTAACTAATCATGTGAACAGTTAATTCTTTTTCTACTTCTTTTTTGTAGAACTCATTTCACTTATGATTTCATTTTTTATCTCTTCTTCATTTTTTCTTTGTATTCTTGTACTCTTAGCAAAATCATTTTTCCCTCATAACCTCTGCTTGTAGCTATTGTGGAGTTACTCTCTTCATCTCTTGACCAATAATGTTTCTTCTTAGAAGTTGGCACCTTCTTCTATTTTCTCATTTCTCTAATCTCAGTTCTTCATTTGGAATTTACATCAGGGCTAGATGGTCCCTTCACACACCCCTGAATTGGATGTCCAAGTCCTACACTTTCCCAAGTTCCTGCCACTAGCTTCCATTTCCCCCAGTGTATTTATGTTCTATGTATGATGAAGTTTCAGTGAGCCCAATCAGAGTTCCACATTTTGCTATCCAAGATCAATGTATTACCCTAGTCCTTTATCTCCCTGAATATTCCCCCACTGTGGTGTTGCATGGTCTTCTGTCTTGCCTGGAATTTTTCTGCACCCTCCACCCCATGAGACTTCCTCTCTCCATTAAGGTGTTGCTATGGTTAGCAGCATGGAGGAGTTTATCAATGTGTCTCTTTGGATTTCTTAGTTATTGTTTATTTAGGTGGCCTTTTGAGATTGCCACAGGAGTAAAGAGGGAGATCTGGGTTACTTGGCAACATTTCACAGGACCATCTTAACTGGAAGTCCTAATCAGACAGTTAAAAAAAAAAAAAAACCCAAAGAGAAACATTACTGGCTATCAAAGGAAAAGCCCATTAAATCCTAGAAGAAGAAAGACAAAATTCTATCTTGATTTGCCTTAAGCTCAAATAGTAACTGTTCTAATGGCAGGAGATTTTGGTTGTGAGCACTGTGTCTTCAGAGATATTATAGTAGCAATAAATTCTAGAAGGATGAGGAGGAGGGAGACAGGTTTGATTTGATTCCACCCTCATCACCTATTTCAATTTTATGCTTTTAGCTGTAGAACTAATCTTTCCAAAGTTGCAGGTGAAATTACTTAAAAATCTGTCATACTTCACATGGCACTTGTGAAGTTTTTAAGAACATAAATATTTTTATTTTATCATATAATTGCTGCTAACTAGAGGTTAATAAAAATTCCATGCCTGTAAAAATTGTTTTCTAAAATGATAATTCCCCAGTGAGACTGCATAAAACACTTTTAGTCCACACCTACTACCTATCACACTTTCACTTTTAGGGGTGGATTAAAACCGTGTTAATAGTATACTTATATTTTCTGCCAAAGGGAACACTATTAGTGTGCTGAACACTGATGAACATTTCACTGAAAAGAAAGAATATTGGAATGGGGTACAGAAGAACAGGAGATCATTAAGAGATAAGAAATAAAAATAATAACAGCTAGCATTTCTATAGTGCTTTGAAGTTTCCAAAGCTTTTTACATATATTATCTCATTTGATTCTTACAACCTACTATGAGGTAGGTATTATTATCCCCAAGATCAGAGGAGAATCAGGCTTTGTTCAATGTTATTGAAAGAGGGGAAAAAATCATTCATTTTATTTGTTTATTTTGAAACACTACCACAGTCTTCTCATTAGAGAGGTGGAGAATGACATGATATTATTAATAAAAATCATAAAAATATGGATGCAGAGATGAAAAGGATCTCAGAGGCTATGTAATCCAACATCTTAATTTGAAAGAGAAAGCTGAACTACAAGAAAGTTTACTTGCCCAACGTAGAAAAAGATATTAAATAGAAGAGCTGGGATTGGAATCTGGATCTTTTGAATCCAGATTTAATCACTATAAGTCAATTTTCTTCTTTACAAAAGTGAATTTTGTACTTTATTCTCTTATGATCTTTTTAATGTTCTTTAATCAATTCAGTCATGTCTGACTCTCTGTGTCCCCATTTGGTGTTTTCTTGACAAAAATGCTGAAGTGGCTTGCCATTTTCTTCTCCAGTTCATTTTACAGATAAGGAAAATGAGGCACACAGGGTTAAGTGACTTGCCCAAATTCACACAGCTATTAAGTGTCTGTGATATAGGTCTTCCTTACTCCAGGTCTAGCAGTTTGTCTACTGCAACACTTAGCTGCCTATGTTCTCTACTGAGAATTAATATTATTCAAAATAACTTTAATTTTAAAACCTGATTGCAATTTTGTAAAAAGGACAGCACCCAGATCTCTGTAGCCAGTAGGACCTATTTGGAATACTATGTTACATGTGCCAGTAGGATGTGGTAAGATGGTTTGAGGAATGTGGAATGTTGATGTGTTTGAGAAAACTTGCTGGGACAGCACAATGGAGATAGCACTGGAAGACCTGAATTCAAATTTGACCTCAAGTACTGGACACTTACTAGCTGAGCAAGTCACTTAACCCAGATTGCCTCCCCCTGCCCCTGCCCCTCCCACTCCATCCAAAAAATCGTGTTTTAAAAGGAATGATTAAAGAAAAGAAACAAGAGACATTTGACTTAAAGAAGAGAAGCCTAAGAGGAGCTGTGCTCATTCTCTTTAATATTTTGAAGAGAGTGAGCATTTCTGTTTGACTCTACAGAGAAAATCTAGGAGCAGTGATAGAAGTTACAAAGAAAAAAAAGAAGAAAGGACAAATTTCATAACCATGAAAGGCATGCAAATATGGAAGGAGCTGCCTCTGAATGTAGTATCCCTCTCCCCTTTCTGGAGTTCTTTAAATTAAAGATTGAATGATTACTTAGGTAGATTGTAATGGAGAATCTCCTTAGGACATGGATTTGCTTAGATTCTGAGGTTTCTTCCAACTCTGAAATGCTGTGGTTCTATGAAGAGTGAAAAGGGGAATTAGCCATGATTGAGGAGGAATAATGATTTAACAATTTAAGTTATCCCTAAAAACCCTGCTTTCTTGAGGTAAGATGAAGGATTTGGAGAGAGGGACGGGACTAACATCCTTGTGGATCTTCACACAGAGGTAGCTACATGACCACTCTCCTGGGACTGTATAGGAGGTATATTCACCTGTCAGGTGGGGTTTAGCATAGATTACTTCACAACTCTAAAATTCAATAATCCACAGATGTACCTTTTAATTAAGGATAACATATAACCATGAAGATTACTTATAAGAAATTGGCTATTTCACAAGAGAAAGCTAATTTTCATCTGAGTTCTTTTAGCTGAAAAACTTCCTCTCTGGCCATACACTGTCTTCATTATGAGCCAGCAACTCTCATTGACAACACCAGCTGCTTATACTCAGACTTTTTTTAAAAGTACCTTATGTTTTAAATACATTTTTAAAGATGCTTTCTCTATCCAGAAATAACCAATGAAGAGCTGTAGTGCATTAATTAGGATTTAGAAATGCTTTTTATAAAGAAAATTAATCACATATTACAGAGTAGAATGGTCTTCACCAAAATTGTTTCTTCCTCCTTTATCCATGGTCCCTGCCAGGAATAAACTACATTCATATACAAGCTCTTCATTACTCATTAGGTTTGCAGCTGTGTAATTAAAAGGAAGAGGGCACATTCAAGACTTTTGTTTCTTAAAGAGAAGCTTGAAGATGGCCAGAAGATTTGTGGGGTGAGGCAAATATGATGCCTTTTCTGGAATACAATATTATTATTATTCTGGAGCATCTGGAGGCACCCTCCCAACTCACAGTTGGTTCCTTAGAGAATGGCTACCCCAGGTTCAAGGTACTATGTGGTTCCACGCTGTTAAAACCATAGCTCATGATTTCCCACTGATGTGGTTACCTTTAATAGTCAGCTAGAGGACAAAAGTAGTTCAAAGCAAAAGAATTTAATGAAATGGCATAGTAAAAATAAAAGTAGCAACAAAACAATCTCTCATACACCTAGGGTGCAACCTCCCAAACATAAACATATCAGTGGAAAGATAAGACAGATAGGAAATGCATATAGCCAGGATATACATATGAGATGCACTCATGTAGGGAACATATGTGAGGAGGATAAACATGTGAGGGGGCAGTCCATACTTCTAAATCTGCAGGACCACTGATATCTTCTAGTGATATCACATGGCTATGGCCAGGCTGATCCTCACACTGTCATTAGATATAGGTTTAAAGATATAGATATAGGGACATTCACTATATATCAGTCATCTATATTCCATATTCTCTATTGGACCTTGCTCTCCCTCAAGCTTCTAGCTTAGCCAAAATCTGAAGTTATCTCTTCCCCAAGGGAAGAACAGATGCTTTCATTTCGCTTACAGTTCATATTTAGGCATTCTCCCACCCAAATAGCTCTTTTAGGAAATGTAGAAACCCTTGCATGGGACCAGCAAAAAGCTTCTCCTCAAATTGTTCTACCTTTTTTTCCCTCAAACCCTTGACAACTGAAGTATCTCCTCTTCTCTAGAAGGACATTTTCAGCCCCAGACCTCAAGCTTTCTAAAAAAAGCAGAGGATCCCTTTGGCTAGCTAATTTTAGATTTTTCTTTGAAATCTCTTCTTGGTCCAGGAGGCCAGTCTCTGTATCATAGATCTCAGTCTAGATTATGATGAACATTTGTTTCACTATTCTAATTTCTGAAGACAGCGTATAAGCCAAGTACTTTGCTTACAAAACAGTCCAGGGGGCTGGAAATTCCATAGTTTTGTGAGCCCTCAGCCTTGCAGATAAAGCCAAATCTAGGAACAAGTGATCATCTTTTCTACTTGCTCATCCCTATTTCTTTCTTTGCATGGTTAAAGGTGAAACATTACAATATATCTTTATATCAAAATAAATGGGATCCCTATAAAGAAACTTCTGTACTTTGAGTCCCCCAAGCCAAAAAAATCTCTCTCCTGGTTCTTATCAATCAAACTTATGTTGGACCTAGATAATAAAGAACTAAATATCAGATCTTAGGTTATTTGAATGCTGGCCAGGAATGGCCTGTTCATTTCTTGTTGAATTCCTAACCATCCTTTAAAAGCCAACTCAAATGCCATCTTCCTTAAACCATCCATGATTCTCTTATGTCAGCAAAAATCTCCCCCTGGAATATCACAAAGCACTTTATTCTTTAATTGTATTTAATGCTTTTATATATTATTGTAGATTATAATTTTCTTTGTGTCATATCCTCTTACAGAACTGTAAGGTTTACAAGAGCAGGAACAATGAATGTCTTATCTACACTACATCTACACTATTTTCCCAGTGCCTAGCAACATATTCTGCACAGAGTAGGTGAATAATGTTGACTGGATGAACTAATTAATAAATGGAATTTGAGGTGATATAGTATAGCCCAACCAATTCCGAACCTTCTTGCACTTGGGTTTAATTTGTGGGGAACTCTCAATGATAAATCACCTGTCTGGATCACTTTGCCCTCTACTCAGTTTGAAAATTGAAAACTCTTAAGGTGAACTCAGTTCTCAATATTCAATTTCTTAGGCTAGGTCTGAAAGCCACAGGTGGAATTTATTTAATACTTTTTTGAAAAAGAAAGCTATATATGATAGATATCTTAAGTTTCTTGTTCTACTCTGTATATATAGAAGTAATCATTTTATATAGTGTTAAAAATAAAAATAAATAAAATGTAAAATATTCCTTTATTTATCATGCTAACAGGCCAAAGTATAGAATATCATTGAAAGAGTAAAACATTTAAATGATACAGAAATGAATAATCAGTAAAATAAAACAAAATTAATAAAATAAACTATTACAATACCAATTTCCAGAATGATTATGATTTCTTCCTCCAGTGTAGTTTGGGAAACCATCTCTTTCCATAAGAAAGAGTCTCTGCAAGCATAATAAGGCATCACTGGAGGCAGCCTTCCCTACTTGAGAATTGCTTCTCTAGCATCTGTGGCTGAACTGATCCTAAATTTCATGCCCCACATAGGTTGGTTTGCTTTAGGTACTACTTACCTCATCACTCATTGAACTATTCTTAATACCCATAAAGCTTTTGGTTTCGTTCCCTATTCCAAGTATCCTTGAACCCACAGAGACCTCTATTACTCTTCTGTCTCATTGTTGTGTTTCATGCAATCAATTTGTACCATGAATATGCATCTCTCAGTGAAATGAATCTTGGTTCTCTCAATGAGTCTTCATACTCTGAATCCAGCTATTTTGGGGAATTTATTTTCCATTTTATTGTTGTCTGTTGTATATTGACCAGGCATTCTGGAAAGTGGAATCCTTTTCTTTCTCTATATAGAATAAAATAATAAAAATAACATTCATCATGGAATCAGAAAGCCAGTGTTGAAGTTTGGGTTCTAAAATAGCTGTGTGAGCTTGACCATGTTTTTTGATCTCCATTATCAATAAATATTTATTTAATCCACATTGCATTTAGAGCATTGTGCTAGTCTAACCAACTGAAAGGTGGCCAGGTATATAGACGACTCAGTTCAGAATTAGAGTGAGCTTGCCTTAAATCTTGCCTACTATCCTTAATAGTAGTATAAGTCAGAGAGTAAATAATCGTTCTTAATCTCAATGACTTCATCTTTAACACGGAAATATTAATAACTATTTTTATGAAACTTTGATATTTGAAAGAAAATAACTTTGCCTGTGTTATCTCATTTAAACTTCATAACCCTGTGAGTTAAGTGTTAGCATTATTCCCGTTTTATGGATGAGGAAAATGATTTTTTCTAGGTTCATACAGCTAATGAGTGTCTGAGTCAGACCTCAAACACAAAATTTCCTAACTCTTAGAACAACCTTCTATCCACTAATTGTTACATCATAGGATCATTGCAGTTCCATAGAAATTATATACATATACACATATTAGATATGAGATGTATATTATGTTTAATATAATATATATTGTGAAGTCCTGAAACCTCAGAATCAGCCAGAGTCAGGATAAGCAAAAGTCCTTGGTCTTTAGGGGGAGAAATGAAGGGGATGGAGCTCTCCACAATCTCCCTTCTCTTCATCCACCTCCAGTGACTCTGGCCAGTCTCATTCCACCCCTTAACCCCTTCTTACAATTCTCTTAACCCCAAGCATTGAGCTAGCATTAACTGTGAGAAGAGAGTTATTGTCCAATAGTAATTAGCCTTAAGTGCTTGGTTGTCTGATTCAAGTGTACCTATTCAGAGTTTCAGCCCTTTACAATATACTATATAATAATGTCTATATCATAATATATTATATTGCTAATATATTATATCATATATAACATGTATGATATATAATATATTATGTATTATATATTATATAATGTCTATATTATAATATATCATATTGATAATATATTGTATATATTGTACAATATCATTATTATATTGATAATAAATTGTACCACATATTGACTTAATATTTAAAATGTAATATTATCTATGTTTTATTATGTTTTTATTCATTTTGTTAGATATTTTCCAATTACATTTTAATCTAGTTAAGGTCCAAAGGGGAGTACTATGGCCACACACACAGTACTTGGCACTTTTGCCTCAAAGCATTTGGAGGAAAAAAGTCATTTATGTTTATTAAAGACCTTATGGAGACAAATGCATTCTAACTGGCTGAAAACATTATATTCTAGGTCTGGCAGCATATTATCAGAGGAATCTGATTAACCCCCTATATTTCACTGTCTTCAAACAGAAAGTCTCTTTTTAAGAAAATTTAAAGTGGTAATCCTGCCAAAATAGAAGAGATAAAAGGTCAATTTTGAATGGGGGGAGGGGAAGCACATGTTTTGTTCAGCACTACAGTGTAATGGAGTCCCAACAGTCCTTGAGGGCTGGAGAAGATGAGGTCCCAAAATGTATCAGGCCAAAAAGTATTTCGGATCAGAGGTGAGGGTGGGGGGAGGAGACCTGATTAGGAAAAAAAAAACAAAACAAAAGTCTCACTTAAGAGAAGTTTAAATCTTAGATAGCCTTGGACTAGATCTGGAGAGACTTATGAGAGAAAGTGAATGGAGGAACTGTGAATTTACAAATATTTTTTTTCCTATTTAATGCTTAAGAAAGCAGTTTCCTGTTTCTTGCTATCCTGTCATCTCTGCGTACTTTTTTTTTTCCTCTCTGGTTAACAAGAGACCAAGAGATGTAGTCAAGTGCAAAGATACCTAGAGGTAACCGACTGTGAATTTACATGCAGGCTATGCAGACACATAATTCCTTAGTTGTATTTAGCTGCCTGTGAGGTAACATATTTTGAGAAACCAACAGAAGGGCTTTGTTTTGGTGACATAGCTTCTGTGTATTTCTCCTACAAACACCATGGGGAGAAAGCGCTGGAGCGTGGAGGTCCGCATTCTTACGGGGATTACTGCGCTTGCTAGGAGAAAACGGTTTTCTTCAGGTTTGATGCAAGATAAAAGATTTACAAGTATAGATCAGGAATGATTATACTTGTACATAGAATTTAACATTTTATGATGATTGCTGTGAGCAAAAATAACATTATCTTCTGGAAGAAATGCATGCTTCCCAGACAACAGGGTAAGCTTATACTGGAAATTATTCTCAATCATTAACCCGTAGATTCAGAACTTTAAAGCCAGATGGGGCCATCGATGAGATCATCTCACCAATCCCTTCATTTTACAGATGAGGAAATCCATGGCCATGAGACATCAGGTGCCTTCCATAAGGTCTCACAGCTGGTTAATGGGACAGTTAGCACCATACTCCAGGTCCCCTGAGTACTAATCTAATGCAAGCCAGGTCCACTGTATTGCATGACCTCCCTAACATCAGCTGTCCCTGTAACTAATTTACATTTAAGAAATGAACACATTAATGAATGACAAAAAGGGAAGGGAATTTTTAGATTAATATCCTGAAGCAAAGTTTTACACTAGTTTCATTCACATGCAAACACATTAGAAAAGCTAGAGAAGATCTTCATTACTAATAGCTAGCATTCCATGATAAGGTAAGATTTGCAAAATGCTTAACATTTCAATCGATCCTCACAATAACCCTGTAAAATGGTGCTAATATTAATCCCCACCTTACACATGAAGAAATTAAGCATGACAGACATTAATTGATTTGCCTGGGTTCACATAGCAAATCAGTGTCTAAAGAAGGATTTGAATTGAATTTCCTATCTTCTAAGTCCAGGTCTCTATCTATTCCAATACCCTCAGTCTCACAAAATATAAACATCTCATCTTCCCCTTTTCAAATATCTCCCTCTCGAAACTATATTTGTCCAGTGTCATCAGGATGGATTCCCACTCCCTCATAATGCTTGTCTCATCCTCATCCTTCCAAAGCATAACTCATAATCTATTTATATTTCTATTTATTCATGTTATGTCCTGTCCTCAAAACTTTGTTGTATCTAATAAATCGGATAAACCAGTTATTGTTAGAGTTTTAATGGAGAATAATATTGCCCAGGCCCAATTGTTTATTAGGACATTATCTACAAAATTTGATTCAGTAAATATGTAAATGCAGTTTTGTATTTTAATGGTGGCCTTCAATGCCTTAAGAAAAGCAATAACAATTCACATTTATTTGCACTTCGGGTTTTGCAAAGCATTCTTCTAACATTTCTGTGAGATATGAAGTATGTGTTCTAATATAGTGTTATCATGTGGGCCTCCAAAACAAAGGACAACAACCAACCAACCTACCAATCAATTTCTATTACAGCTCTCCCCATCCTATCCCCTTAAAAATAAAGTAATTTAGGCTGAAAGATTAAGTAATTTCCTTGGGATTAAAGAGACCCCAAGTGAGAGTTAAACTAAATTTGAACTGAAATCTCCAAGTTCAGCACTTTCTTTCCATTTGTCATTCAAACTCTCCCAAATAAAATCAACTCATGATCTCATGTTCCACTTCTATGTAAAATGATTCCTCCCTCTATGAATATTCATAACATTCAATTGAAATCTGTGAACATTTTTCCCTTTTGTTTTTAAATATTTTATTGACAATTGTTTCTTAATGTTATCTTCACTTCCCAGTGACTCCTCATATCTTAAAGAACCAACTCTTGTTAAAAAAAAAAAAAAAAGTAATAATGATGATAAATAAATACATCAAGCAAAGCAAATCAGTACATTGACAAATATGAATATATTTTCTATTCTGTACTTGGAGTCTACCATATCTCTGGTAAGAAATAAGAAACATGCTTTATTCTTAGTCCTCTGAAGTCACAATTGACATTCCATTTGATCATCATTCCGAAGTCTTTCAAAGGTGTTTTTCTTTACATTGCTGAGATCATGTCAAACAATCTATAGTTCTACTTATTTCTCTCTGTATCAAATCATAGAGTATTCCCAAGTTTCTCTGGATCCATCACATTCACCACTTTACACTACAAAAATATTCCATTATATTCATATAGCCATAGTTTTTTCAATCACTCATCAATTGATGGGTGTCCATTTTCTTTCAAGTTCTTTTCCTTTGCAAGGAAAAAAAGAGTGCTACTTCAAAAAAAATTATATAGTTAATATTTTCCTCTCTGTCTTCAACTAGAAATAGGCTCATGGTAGTATCACATAGGATCAACTCATAGGCACATCTTTATAATTTTTCTGGCATAATTTCATATTATTTTCCATAATAATTAAACCCATGAATATTTCTACTACTATGTTTAGGAGTGACTGACCTTCCATCTGCAGTTCAAAATTTTGTCAGTTTGCTGTTTTGTCATAATTACCAATCTGATAGAAAAGAGATAAAGCTTCAAAAGTATTTTTATTTTCCTTATTTTTAGTCATGGAATGTTTTTTTCATATAATTGTTGATAGGGAACATATTTTCCTCTGAAAATTGTCTATTTCCCAGAGAAGAAGGATCTTCATTTTGAAATAAAATTTAAATTTAAAAAGAAAAATAAGTAAAAACTGCCTATTCATATTCTTTGAATATTCATTTGTTAGAAGTTCTTATACATTTGTAACAACTACTTAAATATCTAGGTAATTAGACTTTTATCAGAGATGTTCAATTTAAAGATTTTTTCTCAATTAACTATGCTAAGAACTTTTCCACTCTACTTTGTTTCATGATAATATTATTCATATTGTACTCCACCTTTTTCAACATATATTAGCTCATTTAAGTCTACACATAGTAGGCACCCAGTAAATTAGTGGCTATTTGAGAACTGAATTATTTATATGTGATCTTAAAACTATTTCTACCACCCATTTGGGTCAGGGACACAAACCCACTCAAAAGCAAAAATTATGCATACATAACTCACTGGGGTCTCTAGAGCTCCTGGTTTGAGATACTTATGGAAACTAATGCTTCCCTCCATTAATTAATACTAGATCATTGGGAATTCACCATATCTTGTGAAAGAAGGAAGGAAAACAGCCCTGGAAGTAAAAGTAACATCAATGATAAGAAAAATCAGATTTACAGTTTCTGTTTCTATTAGCATTATCCAACACCTCATATATTTTATTTTTAATTGGTGTTTCCTGATATGTTATTTTAAAACCCTATGAATTAACATACAAAAATAACCCTGTAAAATAGGCTAAGGAAATAGTTAGAAGGACAAGCCCACATAAAATGTGTTAATTTTGTGTGACATACAGTAGAGTTGAAAATAAAATTCATTGCTTTAAAGGGATATTTTCCCCACTTTTGTGCTTCATTTCATACTACAGTTGCATATAGGCAGCAAAGTGAATACTGGCTAAACAAATCATTTTCTAAATAAAGAGTTATCTCTCCTCTCATCAGCAGTCAGGGAAAGGGGTCAGGGCTAAACAGAGCTCTAACAGCAGGGCAACCAGGTATTTGTTCCAGAACAGGAAGTTCAAATGAGTCACTTCCTCCCTTGTCTCATGGTCCACTACAGGCCCACTATTATATGATGCATCAGCTTTTGGATGTCCACATCCAGAGTCTCATCATTATGGCACACCTACCCCAATTCTTATGGGAACAAGGGCCATTCTCTCTGGAAGACAGTTTTCCTTCTCTCACAATGCTATTATACATAGGACCAGCCTGGCCCTTACATCACTGCTCACTTCATGACATCCCCAAATGAATTTTCCCATGTACGAGAATTCCAAGTTATCACCCCACGGATGGTAAACTTGATGAGTAGCCAGAACAACTATTTATGATATCAGGGATAAGACTGAATGTCAGAACCAGGAAAAGGGGTGAAATTGCATTCAAAAATAAGAAACATCAAATAAAATTTGGAAACAGTGAGAATTACATTAATCATTCTAAGAGTACCACAGAGTAAGGTTCTAGGAGTCATGATCCGATCAACATGTAAGAATACTCAGTTAGTAATAAAATCCAGGAAGAATCTATAAATTCAGAATCAGGCTAGAGTTATAAAATCCATTAGAGTGAGACCAAACCAAGAGTTTAGCCTACTCACAAACAAAATGACAGTTTGATACATTCAACTCAGCGTTCTGGGCATTTAACCTCCTGCTTCTCAAAGGGGTAGTCAGAATGCCAGAAGCCAAGACTTGAAATAAATTGAAAACTCAAGATTAGGAAGGTTCAAGGTGAGTACCTGTGTTAAAAGAAAAATTCTTCTTTCTGACTTTTGCCCTGATTCATGAGGCAAAACTCAAAAAAAAAAAAAAAAAAAAGGAGAACTTAAAGGAGTTTATTAAAATATGTCAAGCTAGCAACATGTTGATGTGTAGATTACTGGAGATCAGCAAGGGATTTAAGACAGAGTGCTCTTTTATTGACAACTTTCCTAATAAAATAAAGATAATTTGGATAGGTCCACTCAGATAAAAGGGGTGGGACATTACATCTTAAGTTTCTCTATTTGCCTATATTTGATGTTTAAAAAATAGAAACAGGTATAGGGCACCCTTCTGTATGAAGAATAATAGGTAATACAAAAAGTGCAGACTGGTTAACACTTTCTCCAATACTGATGGACAAGCAGAACCTGGGAACAATGAGTCACTCTGTCAGCATAACTTTCAATACTTGACATGTCAAAACCTAAAGTTGTTGTTTTATTGTGTCTTTTATTTAAGGTTCAGATATTTGGAAATATTAGCAGCGCTTCATCCTCAAGCTTTAGGAGATGGTATTCTCAACTTGGAGTCCATGAACTTGGGGCAGGATATTTTTAATATTTGTTGATAACTGTATTTCAACACAGTCCTCAGACAGCTAGGTGGGTAGAATGGGTAGAGTGCTGGACTAGAAATTGGAAATATCTGTGTTCAAAGGCAGATTCTTGTACTTATGAGTTGTCAGATCATGGGCAAATCAGTTAGTTTCTCTCAGAGTTCCCTCAGCTGTAAAATGGCGTTAAGGCAATCTAAAACTGCACAATGACTTTTGGGACGCTTTGTCCAAAACATACTTAGCCAGCCTCTGAGCACTATATAAATGCTATTATTATAAAAATTGGTTTCCTTTGAAATCATATATATTTTGTGCACTTGAAAACATTCTGAGCAGTAGGTCATGGACTTCATTTCAATTCCCAAGGAATGTAAGACTTATACACATGTAAGAGGTTAAGAACCCCTCTTTAGGAGACAGATAATGAGTTGAAATCTGACAAAACTATGTGGAAAAGACAAAGACAAAGCTATGAAAATGAAGGCTATGTATTGCCCTCATTAAGTGGAGCTAGAATAAAGCTTGAATTAACTGAATAACATGGGGCTGGATGCCAAAAGCAGGAAAATCAGACTGAATTCCAGTCTTTATAATAGATGAACCATGGGTTTCCTGTTGCCCTCATCAAGAAGCACACCGATGTTGTCATTAAAGTTTAGGAGCTGCACACTTCACATGTTGCTCAGTGGGCTGCTTCCTCTCAGTTTGGGTTAAGAAAATCAAATCGGGTTTGCATTTCTCGTTAAGTTTTGAATTTACTTCCTTGTTCAGGGCCCAGTCAATGCTTTGGAGTCTATTAACATATTCCCATCAAAGGAAAAGCCAGGGTCATTAGACCTGGGTAACTATTGTGTTTGAATGGACCAGTTAATTTGTTACCCTACAATGAATGCAAGGTCAGCTGTACTGCTCCTGGGGAAAGGACTTGCATACAAATCAATTTAGAAGAAGAGGAGCTAGAAACAGGAGAATACACAAAGTTAGAATTTTTTGTAAATGAAAAACTGTCTTGAGCATGAGCAAAACCCTAATTCAATAGCCCCTACTCTGCCCCCTGCTGGCACCTGGTACTGAAACACTTTTCCCAGGCCAACTTACTTTTTACAAATGGAACTCTACCAGAGAAGCTTGTGTTTGGAGCTGAAAGTGACCTTAGAGCCTCCTCGTTTTACAGATGAGGAAACTGTGACCTAGAGACAAGGGGTTTGCCTAAGATCACATAGTAAATGGCAGAGCTAAGATAGAAACATTTCCTGACACATAATTAGTGTCAAATAACGCCAAATAAAGAATTGTTTCCACTGTACCAAATTCTAAAAGTGTAGGAAGTTTTAGTTACAAGGGACTTTAGAGATCACTTTATTTTTATAGAGAAAGAAAAGAAAGACAAGCATTTATTAAGCACCTACTTTGATGTGCCAGACACATAATAAGAAATAAGGACACAAAAGAAGGTTAAAAGCTATTATTCCCTGCTTTAAAGGAGTTCCCAGCATAATTGAAGAAAATTGAATTTTCCATGGGAAAACTATGTACAAACAAGATGTGTACAAGATCAATTTGAGATAATCTCAGAGGAAGGATTGGAAAACATAATTTTGCAGAAGATTAGACTTGAGTCAAGACTTGAAGGATGCTAAGGAAGAAAGGAAGGAGAGAGTTCTAGAGGAGGGAGAGGATTCTAGGCACAGGGGACAAGTAGTGAAAATCCTGAATCACAGGATAGAATATTATCTGGGAAGAATGGCAAGGAGAGGAGGGCTGAATGGTAATAATGCTGACATTTCTATGGCACTTTAAAGGCTGGCAAAGCACTGGGGTTAGACTATGTTCTTTGATCTGCACAATAGCTGTAGGAAGTCATTGTTGTAGATATTATTAATTTTACTTTACATGTGAGTAAACCGAAATTCAGAAAAGCCTAGTGGATTACCCATAATCAAAAAGCTGATGAAGAACGATTTGAAGAAGTTCATTCTGATTACTAAATCATCAAATCATACTGCCTAGCCCATAGTTAGTATTTTCTCTGTAAGATCACAGAATCATAAATTAATAAACCAATATTCAATGCCTACTACATATAGACAGGATGCACCATGAGTAAGGGGAAACTAAACAGAAGTAGAACCCATGGAAATTATGTTTTTAATGAGAAAAGAGATTTCAAATGAATTAAGTAAGTCCTTCTAGGCAACATAGAAAGCAAAGCTCAAGTCCTATTGCAAACGCCCCCAACAGACTTGTTCTGTCCTTTATGTCAAATGTTAAGGGGTGAAAATAGCTGAAATTGGGAACTTGGAGTAGTAGAGATCAGAAATGTGTATTTTGCTTCATTGGGAATCTAATAAAAACAAAAACACTAACTTCAAAGGCTGAGATAATAAATAAAAATAAATGAAAAACATTTTACGTTACTTAGTTTTTAAAAACCCTGTGATACCTACTATGCTACTATACTACAAGATAGGTACACATTGTATATACATATTATTATGTATATTATATATATATCTATAATACATGCATGTATTATAGATACATATTGTCTTCCCTATTGGAATGTTGTAAACGCATTGAAAATAGAGATAGTTAATTTTTTAACTTTGCATTCCCTGTACCAAGGACAAAGCTTGCCACAAAGTTGGCACTTATAAATGCTTGTTGATTGAACAAATAATTGACTGTATAAAGTTGATTCTATTTTGCTTGGTTTTAAGAAATTTAATCTAACTTCATCATCTACCTGTACAATTTTATTTTCTGTAATCCCCAATACAAATCTTCAACTCTTGTCAAATGGTTTGACCATTCCTATCTCTCTCTTTCATTATATAAATACATATTATTTCCTAATTATTAAAGGGACAGTTATTAAACACATAGAAAAGATACCAATTTATTTCTTTTTCTTTTTAAATATATGGGATATAGTCATAAATTAAAGAGATATAAAAACAAAAGTGAAAACAAGATTTTCTTTTTAAAAGAAAGGGAAGCTACAATCACAAGGAAATGTCATCTCTTTGTCCTAACATATAGAGCTATTCAAAAGTAGAGTGGATTGATTCAGATGATGATGAAATCTCCCTCCCTGGAAAACTCCCAGCAAAAGCTGGAAATGGCTTACCTGGTATGCTAGAGAGAGAATTTTTTTAATATTAAGAATTGGAGTAAGTGACCCTATGCGATTCCTTCCAACTCCAAAGCTCTATGAGTATTTGATTACTACCTCTATGCCCACAAATGCCTTCTCATCTTTTCCCTATCTAAATAGATCCTAGGTCATCATTGCTTAGTACTCCCCCAGGTACTATCTTGCAAATGGGAATTCACAGGCAAGCTCAGCCATGCTCATGATTTAGATAAGATGAACTAGACAGAACCTGACTTTGCAGCTCTGACACAGGTGTGGAGGTAAACACTGAGAGCAAAGCCACAAGCTCCAACTGAAAACACATCATCTGACCTAGACTTCCTTATGACAGGGATGTCTGGAGAATGGTTTCTAAATGCTGCTTCAATCACCTAAGGAATAGATAAATACCCCATAAGGTTGTCTCCATTGTTTATTTTGCCATGATTTTAAGGGGCAAAGCTAAGGACTTCTGAATGAAGAGGCTGGTTTAAATGGAACAGAGATTAACAGTAGGGAAACCATTTGGAAAGCTATTGTAAGCCTAGCTACCAGCCATTTTCCTTGGGTTGGAAGCCCTGATTATCTTTCATCTGAACTATTGCATATTGTTGATGCCTTCAGACTTTCTCTTCCTCAGTTCATCTTCTAAACAATTGCTGAATTGAAAAATGTTAAAATGCCGATTTGACCATGTCACCCGTGCCCTACTCAAAAAACTTCAGTGTTTCCCTCTTATGCGTTGATAAAACACAAATTCCTCAGCCTAGCATTTAAAGCCTCTTAATATGGCTCTCATCTCCTTTTCTCCTCTCATTTCATATCACTCTCCTTCATGCACTGAGCATTCCACTCATCTGCTAATCTATTCTTCATTGACATTCTGCTGCTTGCCTGATAGTCTTTGCAAAAATGGTTCCTTAGATCTTCGTTATCTTCACTTCCCAGAATCTAAAGCTTCCTTCAGAGAACAACTCAGCTGATGTGATGTCTCCAAAATAAATTTGTTTTGTTTTGTTTTCTAATTTTTCTAGCATCCTTTCTCTCAAATTACCTTGATTGTGCTTACATATACTTACTTGTTGTATCACAGTAGGTTGTAAACTCCTTGAAGGCAGGGATCTGTTTTTTGTCTTTGTATACCCATTACCTAGCAAAGTTCCTTTTACATGAGAGGAGCTTAGAAAATGTTTTTTTTTTAATTAAGTTAAATCATAAGAATATACAGATTCCTTAAGGATTTAATCCAATTGTTACTTGACTGAAAGGTACCGATATACTTAGTGAGGTATTGCCCCATTTGGGGATACCTCTGCTCTAAATTCAAGTTTCCCAACATCTAATGGAAAAGCCAAAAGATGTAGAGTCAGAAGACCTGAGTTCATATTCCGACTCCTCCAATTCATGACATGAAGTTGACTTTGAGCACATCTTTTAATCTCTCTACCTTTACTCTCCTTGTTTATTAAATGAGAATAACACTCATATGACTTGCCTCTTAATATAGTAAGGAAAAGAACCTTGTAAACCATTGCAGCATAGAAATTTAAGCAATTACTATTTCACATGCCCTCTAACTATTTTGGGGGCCCAATTAGTGGAAGTTTCATGCACATAGCCCTTGTGCCTGAGGCGTCCTTCCTTCCCCTCCCAGACTCCTGGTGGTTATAGCTCTACCCCTATCTTATCAGTGGCTTGTTTGGGTTTTTTTCCCCACTTCCAGTAAAACATGTTCCACATGGTCCTGCTTCCAAGAGGCTATCCCTTGGCAAGAGACAAATTAGGATAGTTTACAGCTCTTCCTAGAATGCTCCTACCCAAGTGATTAAGTTGGTGCCAAAGGGCTCAGTGATGTCCTACCTAATGTTTCAGCTGGTCTGAGAGAGGTCAGTGGAATCCAAGTAATTGAATTGGAGGATGCTGAGAGAGTGGTCCAATATGCTGCAGCAGCTCTGAATGGAGTTGCTGAGGCACAGAATTTTTGTAGGCTGCCAGATGGGAGGGTTTCAGCCACTCTGGAGGGATCCAAGAGCTGATGTTAATTTGACTCTATGTACAATTTGGAATAGTCCGAGGTGATGAGCCTGAATTGAATTTTCCCCTTCTTTTTTCTGTCTACAGACTGTGTATTAACATATATCTTATAAATTCAGCATTACCTTTTTAATTGACAAGGTCACAAGTTCATTTCCCACTGGGACTCACTTCTCAACCCACTTACCTGAAATATCTTTGAGGCTAATATTAGCAGCGATACTATATTCATTCTACTCTGGGGATAGGGGAAGGGAAAAAAAAATCCACCAACCAGATCTGAAAGAAAGCACTTAAGAACAAAACAAAGAGTGTTGGAAGAGGCCGTGTTCCTGGAATTCATAAAAACAGACTCTCTGGCCAATGGCCTTGAGAGTGCAGATTACCTCTTACTGATTCAATGCGGGCTGGGAGCTTTCTGATTAGAAAACTCGAGTTTAAAGCAGTCCATTAAGTCAAAGGGCTAGGCCTTTGCTCTGTGCTGAATTTGATTAACCATCTAAAACAACATAGTGTACAAGTACAGTGATTAAAAAAGCCTATGACAAAGATTTCTTCCAGACCCAAGAAAGCCAGGAGACTGGGGCTGTGAACTATTTTGTGACTAGGATGTTTTCCCAGAAAACAACATTTCGGAAAATACTCTGTTATTTTGCTTAAAAGCTGTGGTTTCCTGATTAAGTGCTTTTATCACATATTCTATCATAGTCTATTTTCCAGATCCAATGATGTCAGATATAGCTAGGTTTGATATTATCTTCTTTCAGTAAGGAATAGGAAATTGATCAAATAATGATAAATAATTAAATTTTAGGTTTTAAAGTTAGATTGGGGATTAAACATTATGTGCACAAATAGTGTAAGTTGTTTTTTAATAAAAGAAATATGAAATTCGAAGCTATTTGTCTGAATTTATTCTCTTTTAGAACTGACCAAAAGATATTTGTTCTCCTGGCAGCAAGTCCTTGAAAAACAAAACCTATGATTTCCTGTTTGAAGCAGTATTTCTTACGCAGTATTTTGTTCAGAATATCATACCAATAGAAGTCAAATCACACATTTTCCTAGGTTGAAATCAGTTTTGCTCTAAGATATTAGAGAGATAGAAATGTTCCATGTAAGATGTACCTTCTGATCACAGGGTAGTATATGCCCATTAAAAGCCAAGGTCACTGGTCCAAGACACATTCTGTGTCATAGAATAGTACATATTACTGCTGGAGATGTGAACTCAAGTGGATTGGTCTTTTCTAATTTTGTCTAAGCCAAATGGTCCAAACCAGGAATAAATCATTTTATCTGACATGGTCCAGAAAAATTATTGATTACTAACACTGGCTGACAAAATTTAGATCAAATGGAGTTGGGGGTGCAGTATGAGCTTTTTAAATTGGTAGTGAAGCTTTTTGTTTGTTTTTTTGAGGGCATTACTTTCCTTTAATTGCTATTGACTATTAAGTTTTGGTTTTATTTCCTTTTTTAAAAAAAAGATATTAATTTTAATTTTATTTTACTTAATGTTTAAAATTTCAATTTTGGGTTAAAAATAATTTTTAAAAATTAAATTTTAATTATAATTTTAATAAAAGACCTTTTAAAATAAAAACTAAGAAAACCAGTAAAGAGCTTTTTGTTTTTAAACCTTGCCTGGCTTTTTTCATGTCTTACCCTCAGCTCTGCTCTCTGTAGAAAGCACTTGGGCCTGTGGGGCCATATGTAGTTCATCATCCCTGGGCAAAGCAGGAGAAGGAAGACTGGCATCATTCCTAGAAAGCTGAGTTTAACATTAGGTTTCTTGAAATCTAGATTTTAGTCACCAAACCATGAAGCTCTCTGTTTCTTCTCCCTAGGCTTTAATATTCTTATCTGTCAGCAGTAGTCAATGAATAGAACAACAATCCCTTGAGGAGAGGAACTATGTCATTTTTGTCTTTGTATCTCCAGCACTTAGCCCAATGTCTGACACAAATAAGGAACAATTATCAGTAATTGAAAAATCAATGATTAGCAAATGATGGTAGACTTAAATAAGCTAGATCTAGTTTTCCCTCTACCTAAGGGATATATAACCTTTTTGTTTGTTTCATGAGCCCCTTTGGTAGTACAATGAAGTCTATGGACCTATTCTCAGAAAAGTGTTTTAATGACTAAAACAAAACAAATAGACTGACAAAGGAAACCAATTAAATTAAATATTTGTCTGGTTTGTTTTTTGTTTTTTACATCCATTGATCTAAAGTCAAGACCCATGTCTAAATATTGGAATGTAGTAAGATAAGCAGTAGATTTGAAGGCAAAGACTTGAATTTGAATACCATATTTTTAATCAGCTGAATGGGCCTGGGCAAGCCATGAAATTGCTCTAGGCCTCTGTTTCTTCATCTATAAAATTAAGAGATTAGTCTACTATGAATTATTTTTGAGGTCCCTTCTAGCTCTCAATCCTACCATCCTATTGTTTCTTTTTGCCATCATCTGTCCCAACTTGTTCAACAGTGAGATCCTGGATGCCTCTGACCTTTCTGATTGTGCCTCCCTTTCTAAATTTGGATTTTATACAGGTTACTTGGCTCTTCTGTTGGTAACAAAAGCCAAGTTTCTCTCTTAAATCTGCTTCCATTGTGACCTGCTTATTTTTAGATGGACTATTTAGATGTCTCATCTCTCCACCAGTATTAGCAAATCTTTGTGGAATTAAAAAAAAAAAAAAAAGATCTCTATATGTATAGTAAAAAAAAAACAGTTCAACAACTGTTTAAATTCCTACTGTATGTTAGGAACTGTGGATAGGAAGATAAAAAATTTTCAAAAAAATTCTTATCTTCTAGGGACTTTCAGTGAGAGTGTAATTGATGAATATGTGACACCAGTTTCAAGATTAGAGTGAAGTTCAAAAAAGTTCTCTGCTTCTATATTCACATGAACTGGGTTCAGTCCTGAGTGAGCAGGGAGGCATTCATGCTAGTTTTTTGTTTTTCTCTCTCTCTTTTTTTTTAAATTTAAATTCTCTATCTCATTATGCTCCCTCCTTAAATTTAGGATGGGAATCTCTCACACAAAGTTTGAGTTTAATTCATTTCTAGAATCTTCTGATAAACAATTAGCAAGAGTCCCTTCTAAAAAGGAACTAAATGCAAAATATAGATATCATCTGTAGGATTGTTGTTTAAATTCTTCTATCACAAAAGAAACATTTAAAATACAAGGGGCTAATAAGAAGACATTAATACATTGGTTTAAATATAAAATACTAACTCATTACTCATATCATACTCTCCTAGAAAGGTTTTTTAAATAACAAATTGTAAGATTGATAAACATTTATTTCACATTTCCTTTTGATCTGAACTACCTGAGAAACTTATAACATCTACATCAACTGGCAAGCCAGGGGATGGTGTAGATCTTCCCTTATCCTCTGAGAAATTATTGCAGAAATTACTTTCTGTTGAGCATCCACAGAAAGACATGAAAAAGAATCACATGGATAAGGGGTAGATGGTTTATGTGGATTGGCACAATGGAAGGAATACCCAAACTGGAGAGATAGCAGATTCCTTAAAATACTGAATATGTGAGTGACCTTGCCTGAAGAACTCAAAACCTGTTGGTCAGTCTAATGATAATGAGCTGATTCATACTTAGATGCTAAGTTGGAGACACAGCCTGTTGCCAGGACTATACTTGCTGCCTCTCAAACTTGGTTAGAACATGTTAGAGGTTGCAAACCTGCCAGAGCTTTTGAGAATAATTTCTGACTATGGATAGACATCATGTATGCAGCAAAAGAAAATGATTTTTTAAAAAAAATTACTACATCTGCTAGATTTATCCAAGGGAAAAAATGGAGACAAACACACATAACACACACACACACACACACACACACACACACACACACACACACACATATATTACTGTTTTCTCAAAAGATATTGAGATATACTATAATCCTTGAACCATTTTTTTTTTCAAAAAGTAAACACTTTAACAAAAGAAGAATATTGGGGGAGTGTTTTTATAAATTCAAAAAATGAACCAAATGTTCAAAAGCAGGAAAGTATTATTTTTAAAAATCCACAATCAATCCATAATCAGAAATTTTCTTGGATCCTAGCTTTGCACAAAGCACTATTTTGGGTTCTATGGAAGATATAGAAAATTATTAAGACATACTTCTTGCTTTCAAAAAACTTGTAGTTCATTTGGGGTGGCAAGCCACATATAGTTTTAACTATTTTCCAACTATGTTTATTAATATGTGTTATACAAAAAGAAGTTGTGCTTTCTTAAAGTAAAAAATAAAAGTCTGATAAAAATCTTTTATTAAAAATAAAAGCTAACAGTAAATTTTAAAGTGATATTTTAATTATGAAAAAAAGGTAAGAGGCTGACAGCTCATAAAACACTTATTGGTTCTAAAAATGCTCAAATAAATTCAATTAAAGTTCATTTTATAAAATTGGGAAGAATTAAATGAAACATTTGAAAAATTAAAGCACACATTCTTTACATGTAAAAATCCCATAATGATCTTCTGAAGATACCTCAGTTATTTTAATCCAATGAAATTTGCTTTGATGAACCTGTAATTTCACATTATGAGAATTCTCTTTTAGCATGTTTGCAACTCCTCCTGTATTGCTTTCTTGTATGATTCCTACCCATACTTTTCCATGAATCTTCTTATTCTGAATCTACCAAATCTAATAAATACTTTAAAGAGTAGTACAAGAAGAACCAAATTTAAAGAGACACAAAAGGTTGACTCTATTTTTCTCACTATGCTTTGGAGGGTGAAATGGTGTAAGGAAAAATTGTACATAAATTGCATGGTATGACCTTAAGTTACCTAGTGCAGACTTTGATTATTAGTAGTGCATCCATCTATTGATGGGATTCTCTCCTGAATTGACTAGATATATGTAGCTAGCAGATGAAGGCACTGGGGAGACAAGAGAAATAGGAAAAATGACAAGTGTATATAAATGACAAGTGGAGGGCATGTATGTGGACTGGGAAAGTCAGGCTAGCGTGGGTGTATGTGGCAGACAGGTAGAATGAGATGCCCAGAACCAGGATATGGTCTAAATATTCTGAAACTCCAGTTTTAAAGAAAAATGTGGTCATTCAGATGGAAAAAGAAATGTCTTAATAGAGAACTGTTTTCAGGATTCCAGTGCTATGAATTTGAACTGATATTTCCCTTCCCTTCTATGCCAGGGAGATACAGGGATTCATCGAGGAGATGTTTATAGCCTGATTCAATTCCTTATTATTTACTGTATATTCTGTTTTAATTAAATGTCTTCTGCTCTGATTCTACATATCATCTGGAAATAGTCTGGCAAAGAGTCATTGAGTAGGGTTTATGGGACTGAATAAATGATGGTCCAAGACATTACATAAAATCTAAGTATCAAGGGGTCCCAGAACTATGTAAGGAACCCATAGGGACCTGTGCTATCACAATTAATAGCAAGAATGGTTTCATTTTTTCCTGCTAGTCTTTAATTGCCATAATAATTATCTCAAACTTGATCTTGTGTGGATACTTCATTGGCATATTCCTGACATCTTAAAGCCCTTTGTTAAGAGACAAAATTTTCCCATAAATTATTAATTATTCCAGGGTTTCAAGTTAATATTCCTCAAACACTGGTAGTTTCATGGTTTTTTTTCCCAAATATCTATGACTGTTTCTAAGAAACCAGAGGAAAGATTTCCTGTCTTCCCAATATCCTTAATCAGCTCACTCAGTTCTGAAATTGCCTTTTTCCCATATTTATGTTCCTTAGTCTGTTTCCTCTTATTAGGGCTAAAAAATTGGTCATTGAGATGTGAAGTAACATCATATATTGGAAAGAATTCTGAATTGGAAAGGAGAGATTGTTTCAAATCCTGTCTCAGGAATTCTTTTGTAAAATGGTTATAATAATACCTGCACTTATGTTGCCAAGTTGTTGTTTAGTTAAGATAATATGCATATACTGAGTAGAGACAATCAGGACATCCCTAATCAATTGATTCCTACTCTCATTAAGCCAAGCCAGTTAAACTACATAAGAATTAGGTAACAAAGATGTCAAGGTTTCCATATATTATATTTTAAAATACAGCACTAAGGGCAGCTAGGTGGTGCAGTGGATAGAGCACCAGCCCTGAAATCAGGACAACCTGAGTTCAAATGTGATCTCAGACACTTAACACTTCCTAGCTGTGTGACCCTGGGCAAGTCACTTAACCCAAATTGCCCCAGCAAAAAAGGATAAATAAATAAAATACAGCACAAAGTAACGCGAACAGTTTTCAATTTCTTGACTCTTTAATAGAAATATGAAAATACTTTCCTTAATTCAATCAGAAGAGTAGCTAGTTAAGTTACTAGGTAACTAGGATAATTTATACCTTTGATATAATTTTTTTTTTAAATCTTATATTCCCTAGAAAATCAGTGAAAGTGACTCCAGTGAGTATGATTGACTCCTGGTAGCAGAGAAGAGAGTCAGCTACAGTTTCAAGAAAGAATTAACCATAGCTTTTGGGTTTTAAGCTGAAGAAAGTAATTGCCCAGAGAAGCCAAGTGAACAATTTGCCAATTTTAGACACTATGTCCACAGTGGGGAAAGGGAAAGTTGTATCAAGAACAGGAAAAGCGGGAACAGTGTAAAGATACCACAGGAAGAGAAGGGCATTAGAATTATGCTGAAGGTATGACCTTGGTCATATTTGTTCCCTTAAGAAATGCTTCACTATTGAAATACCCATTCTTCCTCTTCCTATTGATGTTTTATGTGGATGGTGGAGATTATGTCCCAGATTTTTGATGGTTGGGATAGAGGGGATTTTGATAATTACTATTCTTACTATGCCATCTTAGTAAATCTCTTTGCTTTGAATTAATTGTTCATATATGCAGACTAATGAGCACTCTTCAGCTTTAATTTTAGAAATGAGGAACCTAAGAGTAACTTTGAACCTGAGACTAGTTGTCCCACTGGATATCCAACTTATACCTCATGAATAGTGAGGAGAGATGAGGTGATAGCCCAGAAGGGATACTACATATGTAAAATGCTTTGAAAAACAGCCTACAATGCTATTTAAATGTCAGTTTATACTATTATCATTGCCATTATTATTATTAAATGTCTAAAGGTGCCAGGATCATTCTCTACTGAGAATGGAATATGGAAGCTGATACTGCAACTCCTTTTCCTTATTCCTTTTTCCATGCTCAATAACTATTTGAGTAATAATAAAATGAAAAAAATACAGTTCTACAAACTGAAATCCCATGATAATGCTCCCCTTTCCACCTAAAAGTTGAAGACATTCAGGAAACAAACAGCTTAAGAATACTAGAAGAGCAACTCTTACTCATAAATACCTTCACCACCATCACCACCAACCCAAATTACAATTAGGAATGGTGTTATTTATATAATTACCATCTCTAATAAGGATTAAAGGAACCTGCCTCTCCCAAAAGAAATTTGTATTTTGCCAAGATTTGAAGTCAAGCTTATTGACCTATAGTTTGTGAAATTCTATCTTTTTCTCTTTTGAGGAAACTGGGTTATATCTACCAGCCTTGTGACATTTTTTTCATTCCATGGGACTCTTTTTTTTTTTTTTTAAGATAACTAGTTCAATAATCATATCCATTAGTTCTTTTGTATTTTGTCTAAACTTGTTAATTTTAATTCATTGAAGACAGTCAGGTGTTCTCATACCATTTCCCATTCATTTTGAGTAGCAATTCTTTGTTAATCATTTTTTACTTTATCTTTCATAGCTTGGAGATTTTTCTTCTTGGTAGGAAAAAAAAGGATGAAAAATATGAGATGAGTAATGCTGCTTTTTCTGTATTACAATCCTTCTGTTCACCTAAGCAATGGTTCTATCCCCTTTTAGATCTCTTCATCTTACTTCTCTTATTAAAAAAATAAAAATTGCTTTTTTTTGTTCTTAGCATTCACAGCAGTCTCAACTCATTTTGAGTTTCAGCACCTACCCCTATTCTCAGAGGTTTGTGGTACTTCTTTGCATTCTCCTGTAAGCAACTGGGTCTTACTGTGAGCCGGTTATATGCATACAATGGTTCCCTTGACTACCAGTTTTCTTTATAGCTCTCTCTGATAGGTTTTTCAAAAATGCCAGATTATAACAGAAAGTATTTTCTTAAAAAGCAAATTTCTCTTAAAATAGTGTTTTGAAATGATTTGTTCTCTAAAAGAGAAAGGATTTTAAAATAGATATAATTTGATCACAATTCTAGTCTCTATGTGTCTGCAAAATTTGGTGTTTTATTATATTGTTTTGTAAACATAGGGGCAATTTAATATTACCTTTTTTGGATCAAATGAGGTAGCAAATGTTACCTCAAACCATAAAGCTTTACATAAACATATGTTATGACTATGATTATTATTCAATAATTATTTGTGAATATCTTGTCTCACAAACTAGATTGTAAGATTCTTAAAGGTAAGAATTATGTTCATATTCTAGCATGAAACTAAGCCCTAAGTAAGTTTTTCAATTAATGCTTCCTGATAAAATGAGAATTTGCCTAACACTTTGACTCATTTCATTGGTTCAAATGAAATGCCTGACCACTCTGAATTTTAACTACATTCCTATCTTAGTTATAATAGGCAATAAACCATTAGTTTTTGGAATCAAAAATTTGGAACATGATCATTCAAAGTCAGATATCTTCATTTTTACTAAATGGGAGTCCATTCAAAGGAATTTGATGACATTACATGTACAAGCAACCAATTTTTGTCCCTGAGAAAACAAAAACTACTGAAAGACTGGAAGTAAATCTGACTATCTCTACCCAGTGCTCTGAAATAACTTAATCAGACTAGCTATTTAGGTGCACCACTCATTTGTTCTCATCTCTAATACTAATTTGGAAACATCTATCCTGGTTTTAAGTTCACTCATCTCTAAAATGAAGAAGCTGGACAAAGTTCTATTCCAGAGATGTCTCTTTGACATCTCCCCTTGCTATAGAGTAACAGGGTTGGGAGTCATTGGTTTAAAACAGCTTCCTTTCCATTCTACTTTCCTTAATGGAAGAGATCATTGGATCATAGAGTCAGAAATGGAGGCTTGAAACAAAAGGTAAATTAAGAGAAGTATTTGAATGAATGAATGAATGAATGAAAAAAATCATTACGTGCTTATTATGTGTCAATACTGTGCAAATCATGAGGGACATAAAAAATAGTCCTTGCTTTTAAGGAATTAACATTCTAATAGAGGAAACCACATACATTGGGGAACTGATGCCCAGAAATTTACTAGTATAATAAATGGGAGGGGCAATTGGAATAGATCAATACATCCTATTCAGGAACAATAGCAAAGTTGATTTATTTGTGTATGGTTTATGGGTCCAGAACTGGAAGGAGAGAAAGGTTAGAGTAAGAATAGAAATACAAAGCTATTTGCAAGATGGTTGTGGAGAGAAGGGAATGAAGGAAAGCATAGCCTGGCTTTCCAGAATGGTAGGAGATAACCACCAATTAGGAGAGCAGGTTAAAGTTTCTCCAGGAAATGATCTCTGGTGTGGGCAGTGAGGGGGCTACAGAAGAGGTTATTAGAGAAGATGCAGAGAAAGTGTCTCATATGTTTTTTTCAGAATACTGTTGAGTGTGTGTTTTGTCTTTAAAAAAAAAAAACAAAGAAACAAAATGATACACAGGGTTGTACTTGAAATAGTGATTTCCCCTAAGTTCATTTAAAATATGATCCATTCATGTATTGTATAAAATAATATATACTTATATTTAGTTTTAATTGGAATCTAACTTGTGAAATTTTTACAACCAAGATTATAAGAGCTTGTAGAAATGGAGCAAAAGGAGCCCCAGACTGTGTCAGATAAACAGAAGGCAGATTTGTTAATTTTTTTTACCCCAAACTGCATTTGTATGTGAGAGGAAATATTTTGGCCAGTATGGGGAAAGCAGGCGACCTGCCACTCCCACATATAGGAGCTAAAGAAACAAATGTCTGCATTGATCCTGCACCAAGAACTGAGCTAAGTTCCAATGTTAAGGTACTAAGAAGTCCATTGAGAATTCAGGTAAAATTGCCTGATACATGTGCTATATGAGGCATATTAGTTATAGATAGTGGTATGCTGGTAAACATTTAACAATCATCTCTGCAGGAAAGGGGAAAGAGTAAGAAAGTTATACCCTTAAGGTTAATGTGCCATATTAATATTTTTCTATCATTCTCTTAAGTCTAGACAATTAAAAAAAAAAAGCAATTCCTGATGTGTAGAATTTTGTAAACTTCTGAGATGTTAATGTTCACATTGAAAGTTAACAAACATCTGGTTCATACACTGCTGATTAAATGCATGTTGGTTATAGGACCATATTTTCTTGAATAGTAGTTAGATCAAAGAGTAACCCTGTAGTGACTTATGTTTCAATACAATTAAATTCATAGGATCAAAGAGTTATAGGGAACTTAAAGACCATCTAGTCTAATCCTCTTATTTTTCAGAGATGGAACCAAGTTCAGAGAAATTGACTTGTTCAGGATCACATAGACCACATAAAAGTAAACCTAAGATTTGAATATAGATAGATCCACTGACTTCAAGGGAGCTATATAGCTCAGTGGATAGAGCTTAGAGTCAGGAAGTGCTGAGTTCAAATCCAGTTTCAGTCACCTGCTTGTTGTGTGACAGTGCACATGTCACTTGAGCTCAGTTCCCTCACATGAAGTGATGAAGGGAGATGGTTTCAGAGAAATATGAGAAGATATATGTGAATTAATACAAAGTGAAAAGAGCAGAACAGAAGAACATTATAGGCAATAATAGTTATATTGTAAAGACAGACAATCTGGAAAGACTCAGAAATGCTGACCATACAATGACCCACCATAATTTCAGAGGACTAATGATGGACCATGCTTTCCACCTGTTGATAAAGAGGTAATATACCCTGTGTGTGCACGCACATATGTGTGTGTCAAATATATAGATGTATGTGAATATGGCATGGTCAATGAAGGAATTTGTTTTGTTCAGGTATTCATGTTTGTAATCAGAAAGTTATTTTTCTTCCTTTCTCCTGGTAGAGGAAGGGCAATAGGAGGGAGAGAATGCAGATTTTAAAAGTAAATTCCAGTGAAAGACCAAAGTCATGATACAAGTGTATTTCTGAGAGATAGGCAGAGAGATCATTTACATGTGACTTAAAGGTGATGTGTACATGTAGGATTATCTTTTAGGTTTCTATCAAAAATATCTTTAATTCCAGGAAAAGAGGGATCAGACAACTGTTCCATAGCTTACCACTCCTGACTCCTAACAGGATTAGAGATAATACTGAGGGACATAATTCCCCTCTCAACCAAAAGAAGAGGAAAACAGTTTCAGTCAGATCTCATTCTCCTTTGCTCACCCAGTTGCCTTTTGTTCAGTTGTTTTTCAGTTGTGTCTGATCTTTCCTAACCACATTTGGAGTTTTCTTGACAAAAACACTGGAGTGGTTTGTGCTTTCCTTCTCTAGCCCATTTTACAGATGAGGAAATGAGGCAAATAGGGTTAAGTAACTTGCTCAGGGTGCCATAGCTAGTAAGAATCTGGATTTGAACTCAGGAACATGAGTCTCTCTGACTCCAAGCCTGGCACTTTATCCACTGTGCTACCTTTTATCCTCTACCTTTTTTATAACTGTATGTAACTAGGTGAAACAATGAAAAAAGTGATGGGCCTGGAGTCAAGTAAACCTGAGTTTAAATCTACCCTCTAACACTTGCTTTGTGATATTGGTAAATATCTATCTGTTTCTAGATATCTGTAGATATCTAGAATCTATCTGTTTCAGTTTCCCCATCAATAAAATGGAGGTAATAATAACATCTCTCTCCCAGAGTTATGATGAGAAACAAATGATATAGTATTTGTAAATCACTTAGCACAATAACTGAAACATAACTGGTACTATATAAATGCTAGCTATTATTATTATTATTCTTGTTCTCACTAGAAGCCAGTGTCTACCTTTTTCAGGCATTTTGTTTCCTACAATAAGATTTTTAATTATTTTTCCTACAACATTTCTCTTTTTAAAAGTTTGATTGTCAATAGTCATTTTCAAGAGTGAAGATATAACAGTAGTAAGGAGGGAAAATGTGGCTATGCTCATTTCTTTTTTCTTTTTTTTCTCCCATGGTTTTTCTCTTTTGCTTTGATTTTTCTCTCTTAACATGATTCATAAAGCAATGTGTATTAAAAATAAATAAATTTTTTGAAAAAATGTATGATTTCCTATACATAAATAGATCATCATTTAAAAGCATATATTCATTCAGTTGTACATCCATTTACTTAAACATATTTTATTGAGCACCTACTATGTTACTTTCCTAGGTTATATAAATAAGCTTCTGAATGCAAATGCACAGTAAGGTACTCTTAAGTGAATGCATTTAAATCAATAGGTATTTATTAAGTGCTTATAAAAAATTATGCTCTGCTGTTCGTTTTAATTTCCCCATTTCTTTAGCAATTTCACTATACAGACACATATAGAGTACATATATTCTCTGTACATGAGTGTGTGTGTGTGTGTGTGTGTGTGTGTGTGTGCACATATCACTGGGAATCAGGATCATAGGTTTAGACAACCTTAGGGATTATCTAATCCAAAAGTTCTTACCCTGGAGCCTACGAATTAATTTTAAAAATATTTTGATTACTATGTAATATAATGGGTTTGTAAACTTTGTAAACTTACTTATTTAATTGTATGCATTTAAAGATATTATACTGAGAGAGGGTTCAGTATTTATAAGAAAGCCCAAAGGGTTCATGGCAGAAAATCATGTTAAGAGTCTCCAACCTAAATAATAAATAGCTAATTGAGGAGAATGGAGAAAACATTCAGTTCATAACAATATGCAGTCATAACAATATTGTTTTAATCCTATTATTTCTTAGATAATGAAAGCAGATTCAAGGTGCCCAACTGGTTTGCCCAACTTTACACAAGTTAGCAAGCAGGAGAGTTGGAAGATACAGGTTTGGGGTCTAGCTCTGGTCAAATCATCTAACCTCCCTAGGTTTTAATTTCCCCAATGGTAAATGAGAGAATTGAATTAAGTGGTATCTTGAAGTTTCTTCCAGCTCTAATATTCTAAGGCCTTGTGTGTGTGTGTGTGTGTGTGTGTGTGTGTGTGTGTGAGTTTATGTATTGATATACAGATATAGAATGGGTGTCAATAGTTATTGCCCTTAAGAAGTTCATCATCTTATAAAGCTTGTAACTACAATAATACTATAATTTCCATAATTTTATGCAATTGTTATATGACTAACAACTATAAAGCATGCATGCATGTATAGATATATTTTCTTGTTCAGTCATTTTCATCATCAATGACTCTATGACTTCGGTTGGGATTTTCTTGGCAAAGATACTGGAATGGTTTGCCATTTTCTTCTCGATTATTTTACAGATGAGGAAAATGCAGTAAATGAGGTTAAGTGACTTGCCCAGAATCATACAATGTATCTAAGACTGCATTTGAACACAAATCTTCCTGACTCCATGCCTGTTGTTCTATCTACATGATCTAGCTGTTCATATGCATACAAACATACACATATTCTTACTTGTATCTCTTAATCCTTGCATCCTTCAAAACACAACTACACACACACACACACACACACACACACACACACACACACATACACTTTATATTACTCAGTATTTCTGTATTTGTGCACATGTTGAAACAGTCTGGTTATTCACTTTATTTAATCCCCACTTCTATAGGTATGCTGGCTAGGGCTAGTAAGACTCTCTCAGGGCTCTCATGGAAGACAGGCTAAGAAATTACCCAACAGGAGCTTATAAAGATACAGAAGTGATATACTCAGAGTAGTGCATTTGGGAAATCATGAAGGGGCTAGTGCAAAAGAATGATTGGAGGTAGAAAATCAGATGAGAAGGCTATAATAGTTGTCCAGCCAAGACATAATTAAGATCTATACCCAAGTGGTACTTGTATACATGGAAAGTCAGGGATGACTTTGAAATATTATAGAGGTGGATTTAGCAACTGATTAGATATAGAGATTGAATAAGAGGAAGGAATAAAATATAATTCTGAAGTCCTAAATGTACGTGTGTGCATGCACCTATGTACAGGAATGTATTCTATTTTCACTTTTTTGGTTTCCCTTGCTTCCTTCAAAACACAAGTCTACCTACATGAAGTCTCTCATGATGCCTTGAGCTCTTAGCATGTGCGCTCTCTCTCTCTCTCTCTCTCTCTCTCTCTCTCTCTCTCTTTATGTTACTTAGTATTTACATAGTTATGCATATGCTATATGTTTGCAGATAATGTAAGGTCCTTGAAGGCTAAACTGTTTCATTTTTGTCTTTGTATGTATATCACCTAGCAGGGTGTTGCACATACTTTGAACCTAATAAGCATTCTTCAATGTAACTGTATTATATACAAATATAACTGTAATACATACAACTAATACATAATCACCAAAATCTCAAAGAAAATAAATGAAATCCAGAAAACCTCAGGTAATAAAAGCATGATTAACAAAATTGAGACATACTTCCTCCCATCCACTCTACCCCACCCCATATATATATTCTATAATCTTAAAGGGTAAAGAATTAATTGGCTAAAGATCAGACCAAAGGTTTGCATCTGAGAAAGAGAATTTATCTCTTTTTCCTTTGCAAGATGCACCATAGTTTATCATTTGAGGCTTATAGTACCTTAGTGGTAGTAAATGCATTAAAAATGAGAAGGATTAGAAAATGGCTAAAATAATAGAGCAGTGATTTGTTCTTGCTTTGGTTTCCTATTCCCTGTCCACAAGGCAAGGTAACTAGCAGTTTGTTTCCCAGAGAGAGGCACGTAATGCTTGTTCTCTTGACTTAAATGACAATTCACAGCATCAGTTTTGCTTGGTAAGTGGCATGTGACTACAGAACATAGTAATTACATGTTCCTGAAGACTACTTGGTAATTTGCACTTAATAAGACCAAAAATAATTACCCTGTACTCCAATCTAGAAAATATAAATAATCGTAAATATATGGTATTCACCATGTAATTACTTTGCCACTCCATGCTACTCTCCATAAGATTGAATGGTAACTGAGGAAGTAAAGAGTCATAACAAAATATTCCCTTCTTTTGCTTGATAAACTAAATCAGCACAAATACACATTTGCATTTTGAAGTACAACTTCTTAAATCCTTAAACACTGAATGCAGCATTATCTCTTTTCCTTCTCAAGTATCCCTGATGTGTTCTTGTATTTAATACATACTCTGCTACTACCTAACCTGTTGACCTTGAGTAGGGTGTTTCGTGAAGATGAATAGCATAAAGAGCATTTGATTTTAAACCAGGTCTGTCTGTGCACAAGGAAAGGCAAGTTACTTAACCTCTCTAAAGCTTAGTTTCTTCATCTGCTAAATGGGAGTAATTATGCATACTCTATATAGAATTATGAAGAAAGCACTTCCTAAACCTGTTAAAAAACATCAGTAGCAGAAGGGATGGCTACAGGGCTTTTCCAGTGTGTACTAACCTCCTAACTTTGAGCAAGTGATTTGGTTTCTTCATTTCCTCCTCCTTAAATTGAAGACATTGAATAGATGACTTCAAAGGCTCTTTCCAGCTTAGAATCTATGGGTCTATTTCATTTCTTAGACTCAGTTTCTTCATCTGCAAAATGGGAGTGATAATTCTTGTGAATTGTTGTGAAGAAAAAATTCGATGCAAATAAACCTTCACTCTATAAGTCTAACTTAGTCTCAGAATGTTGCCTGAGAGACCAACTTGCCCAGAGTCACAACCATTAATACATTTCAGGAATAGGACATGAGACTTTGCCTTCCTCACTCTTGAGCCAATTCTCTCTCCACTCTACTATACTTTCACATGACCCATAAACATCTTAAAACAAGAGTACTGCTGAACTATCTACCTACAAGCATCTAATATTGTCATATTTCCATGCAAGGTAGGTAGGAAATGTAGGATTCATTCAACAATTAGCACAGTTTTATTCACCGGGAAGGTTAGTAGCATCTCACTTTGAAGTCTGATTATTTGCAATTTCCACTTGTAAAATTACAACCTGGAAAAAAGATACTCTGTGGTATGACTCTACATAACAATAATGATAGCTTACATCCCTGTAATGCTTTTTATCTTACTAAGTGTTTTAACTCCTTGCAGGTTAGATAGTATAAATTTTGCCACAACTATTTTACAGACAAGTCAACTAGAGTACAATGAAATTAGGATTTTTCCTCCAAATTTCATGCTAAAAGGGTCAGGGGTAGGACTCAATATAAGGCTAAATGATCATAAGTCCACTGATCTTTTTTTCTGTATTGAAGAATGTAGAATATTGTAAGGTAGCAGCTCAGTAAAATTGTAACTAAGACAGAATGATTGGATCTTTGTCCCAGGATACCAGAAAATTTAAAGAATAAAGACAGTACCATTTTAGAACATTCCACTGCAGATCATTCCTAAGGTAAATTCCTACTTACCCAGCCTCACCCTCAGCAAGTCTTATTTATATCCAGCGCCTATACCTCCAGTACTCCTGCCCTACAACTCCCTAGCTATGGCCAGTCCTTTAGAAGCTGATAAATCTAGCTGTGCCCTTGGCCACCACTTCTTCATTCTCCCAAACACACACAGGTGAACTCACCTTTGGGTCTTCCTACTTTCCTGCTCTTCTCTGGGCTCTTGCCCTGGGCACAAAAATCTCCTAGTTGAGCATAGGCTTCTGGGTTAGTCTTCTCAAATATGCTCACAATATTTTTCAATTTACTTTATTCAAAAAGAAGATTGAAAATTATCCTCATGGAAGTACAGAGGGAAATGAGTTCACTAACAACAATTCATCTTCAAATTATGCCATCGTAATGGATATCAGGAATTATTAGTGCATTTTACAAGTATCACTTGTGAACAATACAAAGGGTTACGGTTGATAAGCATCTCGATGAGAGAAATAAACATAACTTGAACATGAATGTTAAATGAATCAGTCATTCTCTAACTCACTCACCTTTCAGGAGCATTAAGCAGTAAGTCTCCAGATTATAGCCTTTTCATATGTAAATTACTAATGAGGTCTGAGCAAACTTCTAAAACTCTTAACTTTGGGTTTTGAAACAACACATACACCAACTAAGGAAATGGGAAATACCAGAGAGATCTCCCTACAAAATGTTTCTGTACCTTTCATATTTAAAAAGTCATAGAAGATAATATATCTTAGGTTGGACAAGTCTGCGTTAGCCATATCCGCCAGCTTCGGCCCTCTGGTGAGAGGGAATGGGTCTGACAAAGTCTCATGGACCGCCATGATGCTGGCTAATTGCCTGGGGCACTCACGTTTGCTACTTAGCCACCAGAGGCCAGGACTACAGATGAAATGGGAATGTCTGTGCCAGGTCTAAGAAAATAGTAGAGACATCTTGCTGCTACTCCCTTTGCTTTCAGTGTATCTGACATAAAACAGATTAGACACATGACATGAGAATTTCCTGACTGTCAGAATTATTAGGCTCAGCAGTGAGTAACTGAAAGAAGTGGTAAGATCTCTTTCTCTCAATAGATAGACACCTGGTTTAGATATAGACCTGTCAAGAGGCAAGGGAGTAGATTTGATTTCATGAAGTGCTAAGTACCAAAGCGAAACTGCTTAGACAATCTGGTCCCATGTGTGGGAAGAGGAATTTCCTCCATGGTATCACCTGAAGGGCCAGATTCACCCCAGGGAGAAGCAAGATGAAAGTTTACTGCCCAGAACCGGAGTTTGGTGCTGGGGAAGTCCAATAAGAGAGTAGAATGCATGCAAAAGAGTAGAAAAAGGAATGGAGTCAGTAAAACAAATTTGGGCATCCCAGGAGTCTGGGATTGCAAATGATCAAGCTAGAAGTCTAGCCTTGGAAAGAGACTTCCAGAGAAAGGAAGGAGTAACAGGAGGTAGTTTAAATTCTAAGGTAAGTGGCCAGGATATCCACAGGATAACTTGCAATGTGCAACTTTCATAATTGAATCACTAAGAAAATCCAATTGAATATTAATGAGATTCTAAGAGGTCCCAATAAAGTTAGGAAGAGTGAAATTTATAAAACACTTTAGTTTAGGTCACTGTATTTTCTTTAAAATCAATGGGGAATTGGAGACTAAGCACAATTAGTCTTTAAATGACCTATAAAAATCAAATACATCTTCACATTGGGCAGCTAGGTAGCATCGTGGACAGAATACCAGGTCCAGAATCAGGAAGATTCTTCAAATCTGGGCTCAGTCTAGCTGTGTGACCCTGGCCAAGTCACTTAACCCTCTTTGCCTCAGTTTTCTCATTTTAAAACTTATTGGAGAAGGAAATGGCCCATATCTTTTCTAAGAAAACCCCAAATGGACTGACTGATGTGTACAACATGACTGAACTGATTGAACAATAACACTTCTTCATTATCTGATCTTGAAACTTATTTTGGAAAGAAAAGGAAGTTCAGTAATAGTTTTCAATCAATCAAATTAATACTTCCCAAAAAATCCATTGTAATATTTTCAAGAAGCCTGCTTGGAATAAATCTGAGATGTCTATAAGACAGCTTACATTTCAGTAAAAGTAGAGGCCATCACAGTGTTAGAACTAGATAGAAGAAGGCTATATTAGAAGATCAATACAAGAAGGTCCAGCCTGCCTAGCCGGGAAAATTAATGATTCATGTGGAATACTAGATAGGGAGTTGAAAGAGAATAGTGGAAGAAAATATCCACTTTCATCATAATTTAGGTGAAATAAATCCCTGCCCATTAAAGTCCTTTTAGAATAGAATGATTTGCATATGACAATATGCAATGACAATAGAATAGAATAGTTGCAAATGAACTAGGCTCTTGATATACAGGTACAAAATAAGGCTGGGCAGCAGCATATATGTATACACATTCATGTGTATGAATACAGATGCCTCAAATTAACACCATGCTAGAGATCCCTCAAAGCCTCAGAGGTCTAAGGAAAAATATAAGAGTTGAAGCTGACTTTTTTTGTGACTGATGGGGCATTAGTTCTGGGAATCCCAAATCCAAACTAACTTTCCTCCCTCTACCAGGCCTGTCCTAGAACTGGTCAGATCTTTCAGCCCCTTAGAATGAAATCTTTCTACTTCTTCCTACCATGTCTTCCTCTCCATCTTTATTGCCAGAGCCTTAGCTCAAAAAGTGGTCTTCTCTCATTGCTTTTCCCAACTAGCATTTCGAATGCTTCTAAATCCTTATTAGTCCTGCTGAGTTGCCTCCTTTCAGGGAATGCTTCCTTCAACAAGGCGTAGTTTTGTACAGTAAACAAAGAGCTGGGTTTGGAGTTAAAGGTCCTGGATTTGAATCCTACATCTTCCATTTAATACCTATGTGTTCTTAAGATCTCTTAACATCTTTGTGTCTCCTTTTCCTTATATGAAAAATGAGAGGTCAGTCCTTGGCAAAAATTTATTAAGTACTTATAATGTGTGTTATGCTAAGTTCTGGAAATATGAATAAAGGCAAGAAAAAGACAGTTCCTGCTCTCAAGGAGTTCATGGTTTTTTTTTTTTTCATTTTTTTCAATTTTATTAAAGCTTTTTATTTATAAAACATACACATGGGAATTTTTCAATACTGACCCTTGAAAAATCTTCTGTTCCAAACTTTCTCCTCCTTCCCCCTCACCCCCTCCCTTAGATGACAGGTAGTCCAATATATGTTAAATATATTTTAATATATTTATTATGTTAAATATGTTAAAATACATGTTAAATTCAATATATGTATACATATTTATACATTTATCTTGCTGCACAAGAAAAATCATATCAAGAAGAGAAAAAAACCTGAGAAAGAAAACAAAATGCAAGCAAACAACAGCAGAAAGAGTGAAACTGCTATGTCGTAGTCCACACTCAGTTTCCACAGTGCTTTCTCTGGGTGAAGCTGAACATGACTGAATAATTGGAACTGGTTTGAATCATCTCATTGTTGAAGAGAGCAAAGTCCATCAGAATTGATCATCGTATAGTCTTATTGTTGTCGTGTATGATGATAGGAGTTCATGTTCTAATGAGGAAGACAATTTATAAAAGGAAGTTAAAAAGCAAGTGTGGGAAGAAGGCAGAGAAAAAGGGTAAAAAATTAAGATGGAAAAGACTAGAGGATTATAGTCAAAGAAAATGAAAAGATATCTGCCCTCAGTGCCTTCCCTAAAGGGAGGTTATAGGAAAAGCCCTCCTTTCTCCAATCAGAAGGAGGAATCCCAGGAGTTTGGACTAAATGACCCCAAAATTATCTTCATTTCCATGGTATCATTATCTTATGGATCAAGGATACAATTTTCAAGCTAACTTCAAAAGTGAATTGTCCACTTCTCTCATTTCCATTATTCTATCCATACTCTCAGCTCATCCTTGATTTATTTAATTTAAATTATTTTATCCAATCACCCTAGTCCGCCAGAAAGCTTTCAACCAACCATTGTACAATTAATTCTCCACATATCATCACTCCCAACCCAAAGACTATCAAGTTGCGTTATTTCCACAGTACTAGTGGTCAGAGTTATCATTAAAATGGGGTAGGGGCTTTGCCCTAGTATGACATAATTTGTAAGGGTCTCTATAGGAACCATCCCCAGAGTTCTCAATCCTCTGAGACCTTTATAACCCAGTTCTTTCTCCAGCCACATCTCTCAGAGTCTCATTCCTGCAGCATCTCACTCCCAAACCCTATCTTTCTCTCTGCAAGCCCAGTCTCACAAGGGTATGGGAAGAACTCTGAAAAGGGGGCTATTCCTCTGCCTCTATCCCCTGTACTCCAGCTTAACTCAACTATTTCTGCCCCAGGCTAAATAATTCCTGAGTAAACTCTTCCAGTTGTCCAACTTCTACCGCAAAACCAGTAGTATTTCTCTTTTTCCCTCCTCCCCATCATCTTGAAACTTGCATGTTAATCAGCCCCCATAATCTACAATAACTGCCTTTTCCCCATCTCCTGACTTCTCTTATACCTCATTTGTCTCATTATCCTATAATGTGGTCCCTTGCTAAACCAGAATATTTGTGGTCACATTGCATCTGACTTAATCATTCCCACGTGAATCCCATGGCCACCTCAAATACCGCTCACTCTTCTTCTTCTCTGCATATCCAATACCCAATGCCTTCTCTTCAAAACAGCTCAATATTCACCTTTTTCAGGAAGCTTTCTTTGACTAAGGTCACCACGCTCCAATTACTTCTTGACACTGTATCCCCTGAGTGAGGGTGCATTCATGTCACACTCTGTCTTCTGTCCTTGTTAATAGTTTATCCAACAGTAGTCCTCCCATTATTTCATTGTGTTTGCTCTATTCACTCAATTAGACTGAAAACTCCCTAGGGCAGGACCTTCATCCTCCATTTTTTTAATGTAGTAGCCATCATTTCAAGCCCTCAAGACAAGCTGCACACAACAGGTTCTCAAATGGTGGCCCCTAACTACTCTTCCTGCCTAGAAATAATGTGCTTTTCTAGGGTGTGTATGAAACAAACTTCCATGTGCGCAGCAACTTAATTTGGTGTCTGTGTTTATTCTCTAGGTTAGCCTTATTCATAGATGGAAGAGAAGGCATAATTTGAAGGGCAGAAAAAAGTGTGATTTCCTTCTTTCTACCCCCCCCCCACTGAACCAAAGCATCTCTCCTAGAAACCTCTCATGCTGCCTGAAATAGAGATTTATTCCTTTGAATTAAACATCATCTTTTTCAAACATGCAAATATTCTTGGAAGGGGGAATAACACCTTCAGCTTGGGTTTTTTTTTTAAGTTTTCTGTATATTTTATATAGATTATTTTGTCAAATCACTTTTCTTTGAAATAATTAGTTAAGAGCAAAGCACTGAGGGAAGAGCAATGTTGAAGGGCAAAGGAGGGATAATTAGTGAATACCTGGTACAGTTCTCAGGAGATTATCACTGAGCAGGGAACTAGAGAACAGAATCTTGAGTGTTCTGAACAGCTGAAGACTGGCTAACGGAAGGGGAGGGAAAGAAGAGCAGGGATTCGAAAGAAAGCCAGGAATGCCATGTGTTAGCCCCATCAGGACTATCTATCTTGAGCTAAACATTTAGCTGGGGCAAGAAACGAGGTTCACCCATTACTCAGCACTGGGCAAGAATGAGGTTCGCCCATTATTTGGTACCTAGTCAATACTGCAAGAAAATAATCCCTCAAGAAAAGATTTTTCATTATGGAATCTTAGAGATAGGAAAGACCTACCTCTGGGATCATCTAAACCAACCTTACCTTAAACATTGATTCCTGCTACAATAACCTTGGGTCTTTTGACCTCTATTTGGAAATTTCCAAGGAAAGGGAAATCCCCTAACTCAGAAGGCCATTCCATTTTTAAACTTCTCTAAGTGTTAGGAACTTTTCCTTATATTGAGCCAAAATGCCTCTCTTTGTAGTTTATAATCATTGGTCTCATTTCTGCCCAGTGGGATCAAGGAATATAAATCTCTTCTCTCTACATAAAAATTTTATAAAATTTAAAGATGGCTCCCTTCCTCCATTCCAGGTTTTTTTTTTCTTCTCCAGGGTAAATATCCCCATTTTCTTCAACTTATTTTCATTTGAGTGTTTTCCTCTGAATTGGTTGCCTTCCTCTGAATTCATTCTAACTTATCAATGTTCATCTTAAAATTTAGTGACCAAAGAGGAGAGAACTCCCTAGATTTAATAATCCTGGATTAGGGGTGATTTTGAATAAGGCTCTAACCCCATGGTTCATTACACATTATACTATCCTCACCCAGTTTTCCCCTACATTCTCCTGTCCCTGAAGCAGACCTTTAGAGACTTGATAAAGTTTGTCATTTGTTAAATAAATGTTGATTGAATACCAGGCCACCTTGCCATAAATAATCACCTTGACATTATTAATAACAGACTAGATGACTTCATAAGGTCTCTCACATTGCTATGGTTCTAAATTTTGCTTTAAAATTCTAAGGTTATTGATGAGATAATGTTTAAAATTCCCTTGAGCTCTACAGATATAGAGAATATAAATGCAGAGTGTCTTTATATCTACTTTGTTATATAAGCATCCAGCGAAATTGTTTTAATGCAGAGAGATGTGCATTGTTTGACTCTGTTTATGTCAACTCTAATCTTTTTTCAGATCCCACATGCAACCTGATGTGGCCTGACATATTGCAATGTACCTGTCACCTTGTCACGTGTAACCTGAACAAAGGTCCTACTTGGCATTTTAATGCATGAAAATAAGAATTATTCATTATTGAATTCATCATATCTAGGCATTATAGAGGCAAATTTCACTAAATCAGTTATATTAGATTTAATAGAAAGATTTTAATAGACAATCAGCATTCTATTATCTCTGTGACTAAACTTGAGATTTATCCTTTTAATAAATGGGTGAGGACTGGACCTCTAATTTCATAGGTTTAATAAGCAACTCCTGGGTGTAAAAAGTCTCTCAATCCATACAGGTCTTAGCATTTTCTGAAACAGTTGCCTGTGCACTGAGTTTAAGAGTTACGCTAATGTATGTCAGAGGTAAAATTTGAACTCAGGTCTTCCTAGTTGCAAGATCAGCTCTCTATCCACTATGTTATTCTTCTACTATTTTTTTAATTTAAGAAGACAACCTTATTTTAATATGTTTAATATTAATAATATAATATTTAATATGCTAAACCGAATCGAGCATAATTGTTTTCAAGTGGATTACATGCCCCATATTCTCCTAAACATTCCCAATTCTTGTGAATTCATAGAAACCTTGAAAAAGTAATGTTAGTTAGGGCTTGTTTCTAGGGTAAGACAGACAAAAATATAGTGTATTGGGAGAGCAAATAGAAGGCAGAGTTTTTCTGCTAAAATATTGGACTTTTGCACAGATGTAAAATCCCAGTCACAGCTCTAGCCATGTGTTTGTCCTTGTCATTTGCCCTTCGTTCTCTAAGAAGACCATGACATCAGGGAGGGAAGGCCATGGCATGAAAGTGGTTTGGATTTAAGTGAGGGAGACAAAGTCACCAAGGTCTTTTTACGCTCAGGGCTTCAACAGGTCTCAAAGTGACTGAGGATGCACCCATTCAGAGATTAAGGCTAGGTAGCAATTGAGGGAAAGAATCTCCTCTTTCACCTGGTCTAACAAATCTAAATAAATAATCGTTTCCTAAAATACGATTTCTATTCCTAAATCTATTCCTAAAATAGATTTCTAATTGAGGCAAGAGGGGGAAAGAAAGTATAGATAGATCGATAGATATGTGTATATATACACATATCTATCGATCTATCTACACACACACACACACACACACACACACACACACACACACACCCCTCATCATTTTCCAACAATGAATTCAAAATTTCTCATAGTCTTTTGTCTATATCTATCTATTTTTTATCTGGTACAATTTGTTTCAACAACAATAATAAAACGGGGTATTGTTTTCATTGACTGTGATGACTCCTTACTGCGCTTCTTGAAAGGATAAGGTTTTGGGGTTTTTTTTAATTTTTTCTTTTTTCAGTTAACAAGATCTATTTTCTCTCTCTTTCATCTCTCTTCCTATGGGAAAAAAATAGGGAAGAAAAGCAAAGCAAATAACAAATATGTATAATCAAGCAAACATAAACTTGCATTGGCCACATCTAAATAGTATATGCTTCATCTATCAGCAGGTGGGTAATATGGTTTCCTGGAGTCCACTATAATTAGAGTGTCATTATGCCAGAGTCTTTAAATCTGTCAATCTTGTATATCTTTACAATGCTGGTGTTGTACAAAATTGTTCTTTTGGTTCTGCTCATGTCATGTTTCATCAGTTTATATAAGTCTTCTCAGGTTTCCCTGAAACTATTTCCAAAAGGAATTAACCTGAACTGTAGTATCTACCCTACTGTCTTTCTGATTAAGATACTGCTCCTCTTACAATTTGAGGAGGCATCTCTTCCACTTCTTAGTGAAGTGACAGATTGATAGACTATAGGTGCAAAAGGAGATATATGTATGTGTGTGTGTGTGTATATATATATATATATATATATATATATATATATTAGACATAACAAATTGCAACACAAATCAGTTGTGTTCATTTATATTTTTATTTTAGGAGAAGATTTTTTCATGAGCAGAAGAAGAATAGAGGGTAGTAATGGTGATTTTTAAAAAGAAGATATAAAAGTATCAATGAAATGTTTAAAAATACACCAAAGAAAACAAATGGAAATTGAGAAAAGGATATGAACAAGCAGAGTAATGTTGAAAATATCACATTAAATTTAATATATATGTTTTAGAAAAGCAAGTTCTACTTCATAAATTCACTGTTTCATATGTAATAATCATGTTCATATATTAAATGGTCATATTTGTTGATAAGTTTCTAGTTTATACTTAAAAAAGATGTTAAGATGCTTCCCCTCGATGCTCCAAGAGACTCTAATAAGTCAACATATAATGAATATTTACAAATAGAATTGCTTCAGTTACACTCTCTACTCCTGGGAGTTAAGCAACCCTGACCACTAGTTTCCCAAGAGGGAGACTAAAAAGTTATAATGATAATTGTAGTTTTGTTCATTTTACAGAGAATTATTTCATATGAAACTCAGACACCTCTATGCAATGCCATTTGAGTTATATCCTCTCACTTGATATAAGTACATTAAAGATGTTACTTTTTTTTAATCTTTATATAGCTTTTAAGGGTCAGCTAAGTGGTACAGTGGAAAGAACGCTGGTCCTAGAGTCAGAAAAATTCATCTTTGTGAGTTCAAATATGGTTTGAGACCCTGGACAAGTCACTTAACCTTGTTTGCCTCCGTTTCCTCACCTGTTAAATGGACTGGAGAAGGAAATGGCAAACCACTCCAGCAGCTTTGCCAAGAAAACCCCAAATGGAGTTTCAAAGAGTTGGACATGAAAGAAAAATGAACAAAAACAACAATCTCTCTCAAATCCTAGCTTAGTATTTTATTCAGACTGCTTAATGAATCTTTGTTGAATTAAATGCAGGAAATGGGAGAAGGGAAGGAAAGAGCCTATGCTGTTTCTATTCAGATTTTCTTCTGGCCAGATTAGACTTGGCATCTCAGGTGTAGTGATGCAATAAGAATATTGGATGGGGCTTCAGAGGAACTGGATTCAAATCTTGTTTTCACTACTTGCTAACTGTACTGCTACAGTTACTTAATCTCAACTTCCTCACATGCAAACTGAGAGAGATGATTACACAATCATAGATCTAGAACTGGAAGAATACTTACAGGCTATTAAGCCTACTTCTCCCATTTTACAGATAGGGTAACTGATTGACCAAGAAGTAAGTAACTTACCTACAGTCTCACAGCTATCAGTATCTTGGCAAAGATCTGAATTTAGTTCTTCCTGACTCCAACTCTAGTGCCATATATATTATAGAATTCTTCTCCAAGGATCCTTCTGGTTTTAAATCTTAAAAATCTTAAAATTGAAACAAGAAGCTAAGTGTGGGAGCAGAAAAAGTACAAGAGCTGGAGTCAGGAAGACTTGCCCTCAGAAATTTACTAGCTATATGATCTCTTACTCCCTCAGTTTTCTCAAATGTAAAATGGAGATAATAATTACACCCACCTCTGAATTATTTATTGGTGTGTGATCCTGGGCAAGTCTTTTAATTTAACTGCCTCAGTTTTCTTATCTGTGAAATGGGGGGAATGGCAGCATCTTCCTCCTGGATAAAATAAGATGATATTTGTAAAGCACTTTGTAAACTTAAAGAGCTACATAAATGCTAATTGCTATTATTAACAGTATTAACTTTAATTAACAATTAAATATTACTAATTGAACAATACTTTAATTAAATGTAACAGTAATAAACAACCTTAACATTAGAATTGGAAAGGACTCTCATGTTCTTATGAGGATATACTATATGAGGGTAAAATTACTTCTGAATAAATGCCATTTTACATTGCTATTTCCATAACCCTTCAGATGACCCATCTTATCAGTGCTTGGTTTCTCTGGTTAAAATGAATTCCTCCCAAACGCAGCATTCTATAGAACAGATGCTTTCACAAGTCCTGACCATGCAGGAGGCCATCTGTAAAGAAAACTTTGTTTTGGTATTTTGGTTTATTCTCTAACTGTATTTAAATGCAGCGTGAGATTTTCAAAATAAAATCTGACAGGTTTTGTACGAAATATGTCTGTGTTTGTGTTCTCCCTGTTTTCTCTAGAGTGCTTCCAGCAGGGCCTGGAAAGCTGTCAACAGGGGAGGAGGGCAGCCTAGAAGCTAGAAGTCTCCAGGGCTTTAGGCCTGAACATGCAGATTGAGGAAGTGGAAGATTTTAGATAAGTTATAAAGTCTGAAACCAGGTAAAGGAGAGGTCAAGAGTCAAAAGCTGGCACAGAGTAGAACTAAGAAATTTTGTTTCTGGGATAAGTAACACAAATTATTCCCAGGGCCAAAGGTGCGAAAGGCACCCTCAGGGTTTGTGGGGGGAAGAAGTGGAGGGGGACAGGGATGAGAAGAACTGAAAGAAGGGGACAAGACACTACCCCATGCCAGGAGATAGAGGGGAGACCATGAGAGTTCTACTAGAAGGCTGCCCTTCCCTCCCTCTCCTTACTTTGAGGAATCCAGCCATTTGGTACTTCCTGTTTAAACTAATTATCTATCACTAGGTGCTAAGATGATTTTTTTTTCTTCACATTTGGAGTTGAAGAAGTCTGGTTATTAGAGAATTTGAGATACATTGGTCATCTTTACAGAAAACTAATATTTTAGGAGAGGGAGCTTAAAGACAATACTTCATTGCCACCAAAAAAACAAAAACAAAAACGAATGGTATGAAATTCAAACTGGAAGAAACGTTAGATTTTAAGGACGACCTACTCATGGAATCATTGAGCTAGAGCTAGAAGGAATCTCAGAGGCCATCTATTGTATGTTTAGATGATGGTGGCAGTGGGTATTGCCTTTAAGCCCTCTTTTAAAATATCCCCATCATTTTAGGGGAAGGGAGGGAAAATAAGCATTTATTAAGTACCTACTTTGCTTCTGGCACTGCGTGCCATTAAGCATTTTACAAATATTATTCCTTTTGATCCTCACAGCAATCCTGGGAGGGAGGCACTATTATTATTATTACCACTTGACAAATGAGGAAATTGGAACAAACAGATATTGAGTGGCAGGAACAGAATCCACAGCTAGGTAATTCCCGAGGCCCAATTTGAAATAAAATGGAAGACACTTTAAAATGTTTTTCTTTCTTTTTTTTTTTTTTTTTTTGGTTTATGTGTATGTTATCCTTTGCAACATGATTAACATGGGAATATATTTTGCACGACTTTATATATGTACTTGATATCTTATTGCTTGCCTTTTCAAGGTGTGTGGGAGGGATAGGAGAGAGAGAGAAAATTTGGAATTCACATTTGTTAAAAAAAAAAAAAAGAAGAAGAAGAAGAAGAAGAAAAAGAAGAATGTTAAAGAAATTTTGCATGTGATTGAGAAATATTTAGTGAAACAAAAATATATTTTTTAAAAATTTGGCCTACCATGGGGGCACACATGAGGATACCAGCTGTTTAAAGCAGTTGTCCCTAGTCTTGTGATTCTCATTAAGCAGCTGAGCAAAAACAGGGCTGCCCTTCTATCATTTCAGGAATAACCTGGTCTCTGTTTGCCACCCCCACTGTGTTTAATCAGTAATAATATTAAAGTTTCAAAAGAAAGAGAAACCCCAGGGAAGAGGAAAGCAGAGGCTTTTCCAGGCAGGTAAGACTTCTTCCCCCTCTTTTCTGGGAATGTCTTCACTTCCCAGTGGCTCCATTTGAAGTTCACCCATTCTCTTATATCATCTCTCTTGCAGCAGATCATGAAAAGAAGTGTCAGGAAACGTCTAGGCTAAATTCCCTTCCCAGCACACAGACTAATCTCAGGTCAAAGAATGTTTTGAAAAACAAAAGAAGGCAAAACTTCTTTCTTCTTCTTCTTCCTCTTCTTCTTCCTCCTCCTCCTCCTCCTCCTCCTCCTCTTCTTCTTCTTCTTCTTCTTCTTCTTCTTCTTCTTCTTCTTCTTCCTTCTTCCTTCTTCTTCCTTCTTCTTCTTCTTCTTCTTCTTCTTCTTCTTCTTCTTCTTCTTCTTCTTCTTCTTCTTCTTCTTCTTCCTTCTTCCTTCTTCTTCCTTCTTCTTCTTCTTCTTCTTCTACACTTTTTTTCCAATTGCAGATAAAGATATTTTCAGCATTCATTTTTTATAAGATTTAAGTTCCAAAATTTTCCCCATCTCCAACACCTCAGCCCTCTCCATGACAGCAAGGAATCTGATATAGGTTAAATATGTGCAATCATGTTAAACATTTCCATATTAGTCATGTTATAACAAAGAAACAGAAAAGAAAGGAAAACCAAAAACATTAAAATGGCATGCTTCAATCTGTATACAGTTTCCATAGTTCTTTCTCTTGAGGTATAATGTTTTCCATCACAGGTGTTTTGGAATCGTCTTGGACCATTGTATTACTGAGAAGAACTGCCTCATAGTTAATCATAGCACCATGTTGCTGCTAATGTTTACAAAGTTCTCCTGATTCTACTCACTTCATTCAGCAGTAATTCAGAGTTTTTCGTGAAATCCCCCACTTATTATTTCTTATTATACAATAGTGTTCCATTGCATTCATATACCACAACTTTAGCCATTCCTCAACAGATGGACATACCCTCAATTTTCAATTCTTTGCCATCACAAAAAGAGCTGCTATAAATATTTTTGTGTGTAAGTCTTTTTCCCTTTCTTATGATCTCATTGGGATACAAAGAAAGTAATAGTATTGTTGCAAAGAGTATGCATAGCTTTATAGCCCTTTGAGCATAATTCCAAATTGTTTTCCAGAATAGTTGGATCAGTTCACAACTGTACTAACAATACATTAATGTCCCAATTTCCCCACATCTTTTCCAAAATGTATTGTCCTTTTCTGTCATATTAGCCAATCTGATAGGTGATAGGTACCTTAGAGCTACTTTAATTTGCATTTTTCTCATCAGTAATGATTTACATTTTTTTTTTAATTTGGCCATAGTTTTAAATTCTTCATCTGAAAACTGCCTGGTCATATCTTTTGACCATTTATCAACTGGGTAATGACTTTTATTCCTATAAATTTGACTCCATTCTCTATAAAGAAGGCAAAACCTCTTTGAAAAAGTATTTTCTAATCAGAAATACTAGCTGTGAAAATTGTTTCTGCTTTCCTTCTAATCTTGGTTGCATTAGTTTTGTTTGTGCAACAATTTTTTACTTAATACGATCAAAATTATCCATTTTGCATTTCAATAAGGTTCTTTATTTCATCTTCCCTTATCCATAGACAGGACAGGTAAACTATTGTCTTTATGTCTATCTCATGTATTTTGACCTCATCTTGTTATACGATGTAAGATGTTGGTCTATGCCTATTTTCTGCCATATATTCCAGTTTTCTCAGCAGTTTTTATTAAATAATGACTTCTCATCTGAGATGCTACAGCCTTTGGGGCCATCAAACAGTAGATTACCATAGTCAGTTACTACTGTGTTTTGTATACTTAATCTATTCCATTGATCCTTCACCCTATCTCTTAGTACCAAATAGTTTTGATGATTGATGCTTTATGATATGATTTTACATTTGGTACAACTGTGCCATCTTCTTTTGCATTTTTAAAATTAATTCCCTTAATATTCTTGACCTTTTGTTCTTAATAAAATTTTTTTTTAGCTTTATAAAATGCCTTTTTGATAATTTGATTGGTATGGTCCTGAATAAGTAAATTAACTTAGATAGAATTGTCATTTTACTGTATAAGCTCTATCTACCCATGAGTAATTGACATTTTTCTAATTGTTTAAATCTGACTTTATTTGTATGAAAAATGTTTTGTAATTATATTCATATAGTTGCTGGGTATCATTCTAATTCATTTTTTTGTTTTGTTTTGTAATTGCCACTACTTATCTTGTTCATATGGACATAGAATTAAATTTGGAAAGATCCATCCTTCCAGTCTTCCATATTTATTATCTTAACATTATTCTCAATTCTTTCCTTCCTAGTAATAGTTTAAATATCAGAGGTCCTAGAGTAAGGGGGGATGCAGTAAGATAAGGGGGATAAAGGAAAGGAAAAGTTAGGAAAGTCATGATGGGAAGCAGATTACAACTGAAAGCTTGAGAGGTTTGCTTCTTCACCTCCATATTTCTCATCCTCTAAAAACTCCATTCACTAATCTCTTGGTTACAGGTAAAAATCTTTAATCTTTCTTGAGACCCTATGAGACTAGCTATTGAACTTCTCCATGATTCCCTTTCACATTGGGAGTGTGATAAATCAGGACTTCCTTCCTCTGCCATGCAATTGGGCTGTTTATTTTTCTAAAAACCAAAGTTATTGTCCCCAAAAACATAGCACAGAGGGCTAAGATAGAAGCAAGTGTTTTCGAGTGGACATGAAGTATATTAAAGCAACTTCATATTCAGCTAAAGACATAAAAAGTCTTGTTCACATGGACTCCAGGCCCTTCAAACTCAGCAGATATTTTAGGACATATATTTTGAAAGTTGGGCCACCTAAGTCTACTAGAATTGAGAGCTGAATTTTTGTTGAGAATCCCTTTTATGCCATAACTAAATTAACTCCTGCTGAATGATCTACCAATGTTTCATCTCATTTAAATATCAAGGAGACAAACATGAGTCAGGATAAGCATGCCACAGGGATAGGATTATGGATGGGGTATTTCTGACTCAATAGACCAGAGTCCAAATCATGGTCACCTTAATCTAGAATTAGCAGCTTAGTTTCTCTCCCAAACACCTTATCCCTCTAATTCTCCTCCATTCTTTTTCCTATCACTTTCCCCTTCTGTCACTTCTATCGCTAGAGTTCTAAGACTTCAGCTGCCAACTTTTCCCTTATTGACAACTTTCCAAAGGCCGACTGTAAAGCACCATTTGTGAGAAAGCAAACTGAATCAAAACATAAATATATTCTAAATAAACTCCTATTTATTTTCATTTATTACTCTGCAATAAAATAGCCTAACCAGTACCTTCTTTGGTGCCCCAGAGTAAGAGAGATGAATTGTTATTTTGATAAAGTGATTTCGATATTCTATTAAGTTTCTTACAATGGGTTTCTTACTAGACAGATTATCTAACAGACAAGTAAGAGAGCAGATGTCAATATTTTTAAGGATATATCCTAAAATTCTCTCCCATCAATAAAGAAATACATCTACTATATTTAAAAAGCAGTGGTGATAGGTTGAGGGAGGAAACTGTACATGTGCACAACACCAAACCATTCTATTATTCTTCCTTTTCATTTTTTTTTCTTTCTTCCACTTTTACTATTTCAACCATTATATTGTGAGGTCTTTGAGAGAAGGGGTTATCTTTTGACTTTGCTGTCCAAGGGACTCTCAAAAGTCTTCTCTAGCATCACAATTTGAAAGCATTAATTCTGTGGTGTTCAGCTTTCTTTATAGTGCAACTCTCACAGTCACACACGGTTACTAGAAAATTATAGTTTTGACTATATGGACTTTTGTTGGCAAAGTGATGTCTCAACTTTTTGGTATTCTGCCTATATTTGCCATAGCTTTCCTTCCAAGGAGCAAATGTGTTTTAATTTCATGACTACAGTTACCATCTGAATTGATCTCTGAGTCTAAGAATATAAAACTTGACACTGCTTCCATTTCTTCTCCCTCTTATTGCCAAGAAGTCATGGAACCATTTTACAAGATCTTAGGTTTTTTAAAAATATTAATCTTCAAGGCAACTTTGTATACTCTTCTCTTTCACCTTCATTAAGAGGCTTCTTAATTCTTCTTCACTTTCTGCCATCTGAGTGGTATTTTATCTACATGCAAGATATTTCTTCCAGCAACCTCAATTCCAGTTTTTGTTTCATCTAGCCTAGAATTTTGCATGATGTACTCTGCATATAAGTAAAATAAGAAAGGTAACAATATGTTGAACTGCTTTTCCAGTCAGTTGTTCTATATTCAGTTCTAACTTGCTTCTTGATCTGCATATAATTTCTTCAAGAGACAAGATTATCTGATACTCTCGTTTCTTTGAAGATTTGACACATTTGGTTGTGATTCCACACAATCAAAAGCTTGAGTTTAGTCAGTGAAGCTGAAATAGATTTTTTTTAATGGAACTGCCTTGTTTTCTCCATAATCCAGACAATGTTGACAATTTGGTCTCTAGTTTCTCTTCCTCTTCAGAAACCAGCCTGCTCTTCTGATAATTCTCTCTTCATATATTGCGGCAGAACCTTAAGCAGAACCTTGCACTTATGTGAAATGAACACAAGTGTTTAGTAATTTGAACATTCCTTGACGCTGGCTTTCTTTAGGACTGAGAATGTAAAGTGATCTTTTCCATTTCAATGAGCCACTGTTGAATTTTCCGAATTCACTGACATATGGCCTGCAGCCCTTTAACAGCAACATCTTTTAGGATTTTTAATAGCTCAGTTGGAATTGCATCATCTCCATCAGTTTATTGTTAGCAATGTTTCCCACCCATTTGACTTCATACTCCAGGCTGTCTGGCACTAAATGGGTAATCACACCATTGTGGTTATTGGTAATATTAAAATTTTTCTTGTTCTTTGGAATATTCTTGCCATCGCTTCTTAATCTCTTCTGCTTCTATAAAATCCCTATGTGCACATAATAAATGCTTAATAAATATTTATTGATTGATTTGGTAGAAGAGGGAGATGATATGCCTTAATGAAGAGAAAGAATCAGTGTAAGCTGGACTGAAGGCATCAGGGTAAATTGGTAAAAACTGAGGCTTCCTGCCTTCTAAATTAGTTCTTAACTCAGACATCAAAAGCAACATTTCAAAATAAACTCTGTCTCTGTCCCTCTCTGACCCCTTAGCTAGTGCCTTTTACATGGCAACTGCTGCTTTGGAAAGTCTAAAATATTCTATCCATAACTCACCAATTTCTCCTTCTCAGATTCTGGGCAAGCTAAGGGGATGCCCATAAACTGGTAAGGGGCCTAACTGTGTATAAAATGCAGCAGAATGCTTTTGTGCTATAAGAAAAAAGGCAAAAGATGTCTGTAAAGAAATGTAGAAACATATAGGAATTTGTACAGAGTGAAGTGAGCAGGGAGAGATGAACAATTTGTGACTATAACATCAACATTACAAAAACAATTTGGAAGAATGATCATATACGGATAGGCCATGATTCCAGAAGACTCATAAATAAGAACACTGCCCACCTCATGTCCTAGAGATGATGGACTAGTATATAGAAGAAGAAATGTATTTTTGGATGCAACCAGTATAAAAATATTTTGCTTAACCCTGCTTTTGAAGAAGAGCTCTGTTTTTCTTTTTTTCTCTCTTCCTTTTCTTTATTTAGTCCTTCTTCCTCTCAGTCCTTTCCCCATTTCATCTTCCTCCCTTTTCGCCCCCTTCTTTCTTTCTTTCTCTCTTTTTACTTCTTTTCTTTCTAAAATGGGTAAGAGAACTAGGAGAGCAAAAAAAAATTAATGATTGATAATAAAAATCATATATATATATAAAAAATAAAAAATATATATGTGTATATATATATATATATTCATGTATATACCAAACTCTCTCTCTCTCTCTCTCTCTCTCTCTCTCTCTCTCTCTCTCTCTCTCTCACACACACACACACACACACACACACATACATGCATGCATTTATTCTTTTTTCCCCCTGACACATGGACAAGGATGCTGGATTTCATGATCCATTCCTTGTAGTTATAAAACTGTCTTATATCTTTCTCTTCTGCTCTGCCCCATATCCTGAACTAATGCAAACTTTGGCTATCCAAATGCCCTACCTCTGCTATCCAGACCTACTCAGATCTAGCCTCCCTCCTCCAGCTTCCCATCCAGTGAATACTACCTTGCTAGGAATTGATCTGATAATCTGCTTAAAGTAATTAATGTGAAGGTGCAAATGAGACTTATCCTGAGGGGGAGAGAGATTTGCATTTTTAAAGAGAATCTTATTAAGTCAAATTAATATGTAATTACTGTCCTCATATTTTTAAAGTCTCTAAGCTTTACAAATTACTTCCCTCACTCCCACCTTGTGTGGAAGATAATTACCATTTTATAGATGAGGAAACTGAGGTTCAGGTAAATTAACCAGTTTACTCCAGGTCATATAACTAGGATCTAGAACTTTCATCTCAGATATTCTGACTCCAAGTCGAATGTTTTTTCCACTCTGACACACTACCTATAAATAGGTATAGGGCTTTGTGAAGGAGGATATTTTTGACTCTGTGTTCCTTGCCCAGTCAGACCTCTGAGGAAAGCCCCTAATTACAAGGGAGTAAAAGACACAGAATTAGCATTGCAGTCTCCTTCCTTCCATCCTTACCTTCTTTATCTTTCTAAGTAAAGCTCTTGGTGATCAGTAAGAACAAAAATCATCTTTAGGGAACTATCTGTCCTTGGACTATGAATTACACTTGTTCAGAACTGTAAATCTGAGAGGTCAATAAATCTCCTATTTAGGCTTTTATAATCTCAATTCAAACCTAGAAGCTGGGCCAGATATTCTCTCAATGCAGGAGAAAAGAAGCATCCCTGGAAGAACCTAAGTGCAGGGAGATAATGGTTTCAAAGCCAGTCTTATCTAGGATGTTTAGTATTTTTTGGTTGTATTTGGGTAGTTTGGAAGTTCCTAGTTTTAGGACAGAAAAAGAACTTTGTAATTTTTGAGTCTTATATGCTCACACACACATTTTTAACATGTGGAGAAATTGATGCCCAGAGATGCCCAGGGTGACTCAATTAGTAAATGCTTTAAGAGGGATTCACACCCAGGCTTTCCTGGCTGCTATATCTACTATCCCTCCTTCAGAAACAGGAATCCGATTGGTATAGTTGAAAGAGTTCTGGTTATGGAATCACAGGACCTGCACACATCTGGCTTTCTTTAATGCTAACCACAATATAGGTGAACATGGGTAAATCACTTGACACCATCCCTTAATGTTCTTCTTTCTGAAGGGGAGGAAATTGGACTAGAGGCCTCTGAGCTCTTTTACAATTAAAGAACTGAATGCAATAATTTAATACTTCAATGTTGTCAAAGTGTTTTTTTTTCATTACAACTCTGAAGTAGATAAGATATTTCTCATTTTTTAATTATAGCTTTTTATTTACAAAACATATGCATGGGTAATTTTTTACCATTGACCCCTGCCAAACCTTCTGTTCCAAATTATCCTCTCCTTTCCCCCATGCCCTCCCTTAGATGGCAGGTAGTCCAATACATGTTAAATATGTTAAAAATATATATTAAATCAAATATATGTATGCATATTTATACAGCTATCTTGCTGAATAAAAAAGATTGGATCAAAAAGGAAAAAAACTGGGAAAGAAAAAAATGCAAGCAAACAACAGAAAGCGTGAGAATGCTATGTTGTGGTCCATACTCATTTCCCATAGTTCTCTCTCTGGGTGTAGCTGATTTTCTTCATTACTGAACAATTAGAACTGATTTAGATCATCGTATTGTTGAGGAGATTCACATCCATTAGAACTGATCTTCGTATAGTCTTCTGTCATTGTACAATGATCTCCTGGTTCTGCTCACTTCACTTAGCATCAGTTCATGTAAATCTTTCCAAGCCTCTCTGTATTCATCCTGCTGGTTGGTTCTTACAAAACAATAATATTCCATGACATTCATATACCATAACTTATTCATCTGTTCTCCAATTGAGGGGCACCCACTCAGTTTCCAGTTTCTTGCCACTACAAAGAGGGCTGCCACAAACATTTTTGCACATGTGGGTCCCTTTCTCTCTTTTAAGATCTTTTTGGAATATAATCCAGTAGAAACACTATTGAGTCAAACGGTATGCATAGTTTGATTGTTCTTTAGACATAGTTCCAAATATCTCCAGAATGGTTGAATCAGTTCACAATTCTACCAACAATGTCTCAATGTCCCAGTTTTCCCACATCCCCTCCAACATTCATCATTATCTTTTCCTGTCATCTTAGCCAATCAGAGAGGTGTGTAGTGGTATCTTAGAGTTGTCTTAATTTGCATTTCTCTAATCAATAATTTTTATCCACATTTTACAGAAGAGGAAACTGAGCTCAGAAAAGTTATGTCTTGTTAAGTAAGTCATACAACTATAAATGAGGAGGTTGGACAGGATGACCGCTAAGGCCCCATCTAGCTTTAAATCCTGTGATTCTATTGCCCAAAACAGAATCCACCCTATATGTTATCATTCCAAAGCCATCATGCTATCGATTCTAGTTCAGCAGCCTCTGAGGAACAATCCCCAGAGCCCCTAGACAATGACATTTGTTCTTGTTTAATTGTCTCTGACTCTTTGTGACTCCACTTGGGGTTTTCTTGGCAAAGACACTGCAGCGATTTGCCATTGCCTTCTCCAGTTCATTTTGTAGATGAGGACACTGAGATAAATAGGGTTAAGTGACTTGTCCAGAGTCACACAACTAGTATCTGAGGCTGGATTTGAATTCAGGAAGGGTCTAGACCCAGTAATTTACTCATTGTACCACCTAGATGCCATAGACAAAGAATTGCTAAGACATCAACTCTTTAGTACTAATTGAGTTATTTTATAAATAAATACTAATTAATCTAATAACATAGTAGAATAATCAGCTAGTATGATATAATCATAATATAGTAATAACCCATCAACAAAATAGCCAGTTGGCACAGTGGCTAGCTCACTTAAGAAGACCCAAGTTCAAATCAAGTCTCAGACACTTACTAGCTGTGTAAATTTGGGCAGACCATTTAACCACTGTCTGCCTCAATTTCCTCATCTGAAAAATGGAGAAAATAATAATTACTACCTCCCAAGAATCTCATGAGAACAAAATGAAATAATATTTGCAAACCTTGAAGAACTTTATAAATGTTAATTATTGGTTACTATTATTTTCAGTAAGGAAAATGGAGACCCAGAGAATGACTTGTTCAAAGTTCATAGGCTCTTTAAATTTTCTTTGTTTGTTGTAAACTTAGTATCATTAACAAACATGGACATTTCAATATATTTTTAAAAGAGGCTCAAATAAGGAACACATTTAATAAATGTTTGTTGATTGACAAATTTAACAAGATACCAAAACTACTGCAAATTTTTTTTCTTCTATTCATTAAAATGGTCTTTGGGAGATATCTATCACTATCTACTAAGCTAACACACACACTCCCAAAAGATCTCCCTTGAAACAAATATGTCTAGTATAGCAAAACAAATAAACACATTGGGTATTTAAAAAAAATCATGAATAGATCTATAATTGTGATGGACTTTCAATGATGTGGTAATTCAAGCATAGCCTTGTGGTGGAAAGTAACATCCACAACCAGAGAGAGAACTATGAAGACTGAATGTGGATCAAAGCATAGTATACTCTCCTTTTGTTGTTGTGTGTTTGCTTATGTTTTTTTTTTTTATTTCTCATGTTTTTTTCCCTTTTGATCTGATTTTTCTTGCACAGCATGACAAAGATGGAAATATGTTTAGAAGAATTGCATATGTTTAACCTATATTAAATTGCTTGCTGTCTTGTGGAGGGGGAAGGGAGAAATAAAAATTAAGAACACAAGGTTTTGCAAAGGTCAAAGTAGAAAACTATCTTTGCATGTATTTGGAAAAATAAAATGCTATTTAGAAATAGCATAAAATATAAAAATGTGTATATATGTAACATAAAAGTATATATAAAAAGTATTTTAAAAGATCTATTTTTGCATTTCTAGTTCAATATTTCTCTGTCAAATGGTGGGAAATATGTTTTGTTGCCAATTTCTTAAAGTCATTTTTCTTCATTGATCTGTCTGACCTGTCCCCAAAGTGTAACCTAACATCAGTACCCAGAGTTAAGACTACTTGGACTACAAGGAGTACCTCAACATAGAGTTTGAAACCCTAAAAGAGGATGAGAGTTTGGTGGTGTTTTTTGCTGGGGGTGAGGGAGGGAGTTACTATTGTTCTGAATAATTTTGAAAATCCTTGCTAGCATTTCTAGACCTAAAACTGGTCCCTCTCAGTTCCTGACAGAGCTCAACTTAGCCATCCTATCCTAAGCAGAGTAATAGGAGAAGAGGATTTGATCATCTTCTATTAAAACACATGTTTATATAAAGCAGCATCTCAGATATCTTTGTCTCAGCCTCCATGTCTCTCACTGTCTCTCTGTGTCTTTCACTGTATTGTCTTTTTGTCTCTCTATCTCTGTCTTTTTTTGTCTCTCTCTGAATTGCCTCTATCGCTATCTCTGATTCTGTCTCTTTCTTGTTTCTATCTCTGTTTCATGTCCCTGTATCTCTTTCTGATTTTATCTTTGTCTCTTTGACTAGTTTCTCTGTCTGACTGTGTGATTCTTTCTGTTATGTTTGTTGCTGTTCTGTCTCTGACTCCTTTTTTCTATCTTTAACTTTTTCTCTCTGTGTCTTTGACTGTCTTTCTATGTCTCTGTCTCTCTATCTCTGTCTTTGTGTGTGTTTCTTTGTCTCTGTCTCTCTCTTTCTCTCTATCTTTCCCTCTCTTAATCTCTCTCTCTCTCTCTCTCTCTCTCTCTCTCTCTCTCTCTCCTTTTCTCTCTCTTCCCTTCTCTCTCTTCTCTCTCTCTCTGTCTCTCTGTCTCTCTGTCTGTCTGTCTCTCTCTGTCTCTCTGTCTCTCCCTCTGTCTCTGTTTCTCTCTCTCTCTATCTCTCTCTCTGTCTCTCTCTCTGTCTCTCTCTCTTTCTCTTTCTCTCTCTCTCTCTGTGTCTTTGTCTGTCTATCTCTCTGTCTCTCTGACTCTGTTTCTGTCTCTCTCTCTCTTTGTCTCTCACTCTGTGTGTCTTTCTCTGTCTCTCCCTCTCTTTGTCTCTCTCTATCTCTGTCTCTCCCTCTCTTTGTCTCTCTCTATCTCTGTCTCTCACTGTCTTCCTTTGACTTACACACACACACACACACACACATTCAACAGTCAAAAAATGACCTTCTCTTCTTTTGAACATTCATAACAAATTGTTCTTCTGTTCACTTATTACATTCTCTTTTGTTTAAGAGTAATATATGTTTGTATACCCAGTTAGGCAGTAGATAATGGGCAGCTGTGGAATTTTGCAAGACCTGCCCTTAACATATACTAGCTGCTCACCTGAGGGCAGGTGACTTAGCTTCTGGAGCCTCATCAAACCCTCCAAGATGAGCTATAAATGAATTATAAGTCTGGGAATTCACCATGCTGATGACTCACAGCTTCACTTTCCCTACTCCCTATCTGCGCTCAGTGGATGATAAGCTCCTTGAAGTCAGGGACTGCCTCTTATTTAACCTTATACTTCAAGAGTGTCTAATATAAATGTAACACAGGAGGGGGCTGATAAAATTTTTGCTATTTAAGCATCTTGTGACCTACAAGAAAGGGTTAAGTAGGAATGAGACGGTGAAGAATAGTGCAGTTCTATCACCCTGGTGGGATTAAAAATAAGATGTGTCCTCCTGCCAATGTCCCACTCAGAGAGAAACCAGCAGTCTCCGTCTTGCCCTTCTCTAAAGCAGCAGTGAGTCAACTGCTATTTAGAGTGAGACAAGGCCTGAGGTTATACATTTACTTTTGGCTCAGACAACCTGGACTAATTCTGAATCATCCTTTGTGGTTGGGTCATCTTGATGAAACTGAATTAGTGGGAGAAAACAAAAAAAGGAGAAAAATCCTTGTTTTCTTCAGTGCTAATTTCTACCATGTTAAATATGGCTGTCCTAGCCAATGATCATGGAGTCTGGTGTCTATGATTAGCCATTTAACTGTGTGGTAATTGCGAGCTAAATAGAGCAGTGTTTACAACAAACCCCTCAGTTAGGAGAGGGAGGCTTCCTCCAATTACCTTCTATGAAAGTGGAATAAATAAAAATTTGCTTTGGAGAAGAGCCCTTCAAGAAAATTATACATAGATGATTGGGAATTCTCTCCTTTGCCTATGGACTAGGTCCCCTGCAGTAATGGCAATGTAATTGTAGTGATGGTCTGTAATATTTTATATCTTACTACTATTTATCCAAACCGTATGGTACATCACTTTGTTCTTTATTAAAGGTAACGATGTCTGCTTCTGACCGTTATAAATTTCACCTTGACAAGCCTGTGACAGGACAGTATGATGAGTGATGATCTCCCAGAATATAAGCAGGCCTGAGATCATTAAAGATAGGGTCCTGGCAGCATAGAAATCATAGATAAGGTTGGCTTGTCCTCCGGACATTCTGGCCTCTAGCCAGAGCAGTACCATTCTATGCTGTGATACGTCCTTGTCTTTAACCGTTCTAAAATGTCTGGGCACCCCTCCCATACCTCCAGGCCCTACAATGGATAGAGTGCTTGAAGTCAGGAAGACCTGAGTTCAAATGTGACCTCAAATATCTTACTAGTTGACTATTACTTAACCTCTATCTGCCTCAGTTTCCCTATCTGTAAAATAGGTTTAATAATAGCCTTTACTTTGTAAGTCTGTGTTCTAAATTTTAGAAAAAAAAATAGTCTTTGCCTTCCAAAGTTATTGTAAAGATCAAATGAGATAATAATTTAAAATAATATATGTCTGTGTGTGTACAAAAATACACGTATATTTATGCCTGTATCTGTGTATGTGTATGTTTATTATCATAATCTGCTATTAAAGAGATAGCGTGGCAGTGATGTTAAGGATGTATGGGAGGTGCCAAGAGATTAGAAGCAGAAAGACCAGTTAGGTCAAAGAGGAAGGGGAAAAGCATTTAAATAGCACTTAGTATGCACTAGGCACTCTGCTAAATGCCTTTATAAAAATCATATGTATATATACTTATATATAATAATATAAAAGTATATACACATGTTTATATATGTGTATGTGTGTGTATATATGTATATATACATATACATACATACATATATATATATATATATCTTTCCCCTGTCCATATTCTAGAACCAGGCAGGAAAAGATTTATACCCTTGAAACCAATCAGGTCATTTACATGAAAAATTCTCCAAATCAGGAATGCTTCTTAAGACCTTGGGTCTGGAATATTGCTTAAAGACACTTGAAAAAAACAATCTCTTCCAGAGTCTTCTCCATATTTAGAATAAAATGAAGCTAAGCAAAGCTATGCCTGAGGAAAGTTAACTTCGTGCAAGCAGTTTTGCTATCTCCTGTTTGGCAAGAGGAAAAAGATGTTTTTAAGACTTCCCAAACGTTGAAAGGCAGTATTTGTTTTTGCAAAAAAGCTGATGCAACCTCATTACCTTTTTTTGCTCCTACTGCCTAACACATAGTTCACTACCTGAACTCATCTAGGATGCTCCTAACTGGGACAGCTGGTGGCCCTGGTTAGAGTACTGGCCCTGGAATTAGGACGACCCGGATTCAAACCTGACCCAACTGTATGATTCTGGGGAAATCATTTAACTTTGATATGCCTCAGTTTCCTCAAAAGATGTAATAAATAGTGTAAAATCGTGTTGTAAAATAGTGGTGATAATATTGGTACCTCCTGGCAGAGTCGTTATGGGGAACAATTGAGATAATTGTAGAGCACGCAGGTGCTCTACAAATGCACATTCCTTTCTTGTCTTCCCAATGGTCTTTCTGCCTCTAATCTCTTTACCTTCTCCAATACATCCTTCACATCACTGCTGCACTATGTCCTTGATGACATGATGTCATGATACTCCCTGTTCAGAAACCTTCAGTAACTTCTCATTGACTCATTGCCTACTGAATTAAGTTCAAAATCTTTACCTTGACATTCAAGCCCTATATAGTCTGGGTCCCGGTAGGAGTATGCTGGCAAATGTTTAATAATCTCATCTCTGGAAGGAAAAAAAAAATGTGTATGCCCGATACTTTTAGGTTTAATTTGTATTTTTTCATTTTTCTCCATTACTTTCTTAAATATAGACAATTGACAGAAACAATAAATCAAACTCTAATTTGTAGCTTTTGCTGATTCCTGATGCTCACAATAATTATTTAATAAAGATCTGACTCTAGTTTATCTTTTCAGCCTTAATTCACATCTTCCATTTTTCCCATTCCATATTCCAGGCACTACTCATTGTTCCAAGATCCCTTTCTCACCTGTTTCCCTGTACTTTCCTCCATTCCTAAAAATTAACTCCCTTCACATCTTTACCTGTTGAAATCTTTACCTTCATTCAAGGCTCATTTCAGGTGCCATTTTCTTCCTGGTTATGCTGGCTAGAAATGATCGCCTCTTCTTCAACTCTCTTTTGCCACTTTATTTATGGTAGATTGGTAGATATATTCTAAATTGTAAAATGGTTATTTGTGTACAGGTCTTATAACTATACATTTAGATTTTAAGTCCCTCAAGGATATGGACTATGAGATTTTCTGTCTTTATGTCTTCAGTACCTAGCACAAAATAACAGCATAGCTTGTACATAATAACTACTTGATACATGAAAATATACTAAACTTAAATACACTAGAATGGAATGGACAAGCAATAGAACAGAATAAATAATTGTTGTTGTTTAATCAATTGGTCATATTTAACTCTTTGCGAGCCTATTTGGGATTTTCTTGGCAAAGATACTGGAGTTTTACTATTTCCTTTTCCAGATGAGGAAACTAAGGATTAAGGATATGCCCAAGGTCACACACAGCAAGTGACTGAGGTCACATTTGAACTTAGATCCTGCTGATTGCTTGGCAGCACCTAGCTACACCTATAAAATAAATAATAGAATTCAATATTCCCAATTTTCCTTCCTTGTTGGGGCAATGGGCAGAAATACTTTTGCTTTAATCTGTTATTCTAATTCATTTGCTCCTTTTTAGACTCTAGTCCCAGAATAAAATTGCTGTTCTGAAACTAATAGGTCTAACACATGACTCCCAAGTTAAAAATTTCTACATATATGCCTCTCAGGAATAATGTGAATGCTCCCAAGACAAGGACTCCCAAAATAAAGATGAGTTGTTTATAAATACATTTTCCTGCTTTTATTAAATGTTCCGCTTATATACATTTTAAAGATGAATCATTTACAGGTCTGTGCACACTGTCTCTTGCCCTGTGGAAGAAAAGTTGCTAAAAACCTTATGATGGAAAAACAGAATAGTGTATCCATGGGCGAAGTGATTTTGTGGGTTTTTTCCCTCATTCTTTACTGTTATATCAAAATGAATTTAGTTCAGTTTATACCTTAAGAACATACTATGAAAAACCCCTCAAACACATGGCAAAAAGAAATAATGTACAAGTCATGGGCTATATAAAACAAGGGATGATGACTAAACTATCAGAAACGAAGAAAGGGATGAACTTGGAGAGCTACAATGATCAGTGTTTGAAGCTACAATCCAAGAGAGAATTTGGGACTAGGGAAGAGGATGGGAAAGATAAAGACAGTGAGATAGAGAGGGAGATTGATGGAGGGGAAGGAGGAGGGAGAGACAGAGATAGAGGGGGAAAGGAAGGATAAAGAAATAAAGAGGGAGGAGGGAAAGAGAGTGTGTGTGTGAGAGAAGCAAGGGAACAGGGAGAGGGAAGAAGACAGACAGAGGGAGAGGAAGAGAGAATAAAGGAGAGATGGAGAGAGAATTGTCATGACAGTAGAGTCATCAAGCAGAGGAGGAGTTCAAGTCAAGTGGCACACAATAGTGGGCAAACATGAACAATTACTAGAAAGAGTATAAAGTGATGGGATGAGCTAAGGTAAGAAAAGGAGAGTGAAAGACTGAGAGCATGATTCAGAGCTATACACTGAGTGACAGGATCCTTCACTCAGCATACTCCAACAAAGATTTGATGGAGCAGGATTTTGCCAAACACACTATCTTTTCTTTTTCAAAGGAGTAAATAAATGAGACGTTGAGACTGATATGGAGTTAGAGATTGTCACAACCCAGAAAACTAAAATTATATAGATAGCAAGATTGCCTACATGTTCTTTCTGGCCCCAAATACCAGAGCCATATCAGTATTGTGAAGTCCCAGGTTACTCTCTAAGAGAAGAAGGAAGAAAAGAATTTCCCTTTTATTTCCCCACTTACTAGTATTTTATTTTTTCAATTAATATAAAGTTAGTTTTCAACATTCATTTTTGCAAGATTTTGAATTACAAATTTTTTCTCCCTCCCTTCCTCCTTTCTTCCTCCCCAAAATAACAAGCTATCCAATATAGGTTATACATGTGGAGTAATTTTAATTATTCCCACATTAGTCATGTTGTGAAAGAAGAATCAGAACAAAAGAGGAAAATAATAATAAGAAAAAAAAACATTTTTTAGAAGTAAAAATAATATGCTTCATTCAATCTACATTCAGTCTCCATAGTTCTTTCTCTAAATGCAGATGACATTTTCTATCTCAAATTGATTGAAATTGTCTTGGATCACTGTACTGTTGAGAAGACTGACCATTACACAATGCTGCTGTTACTATATCCAATATTCTCCTGATTCTGCTCACTTCACTCAGCAGCAGTTCATGTAAGTCTTTCCAAGTTTTTCTGAAATCTACTTGCTTATCATTTCTTATAATACAATAGTATTTCATTACATTCATCACAACTTATTCAGCCATTTCCCAATTGAAGGATGTTCATTCAATATCCAAGTCTTTGCCACAACAAAAAAAAAAAAAAAAAAAAACTGCTATAAATATTTTTATATATGTGGATCCTTTCCCCTTTTTTATGATCTCTTTGGGATACAGTGGTGTTGCTGGATCAAAGGATATACAAAGTTTGATTGCCCTTTAAGCAGAGTTTCAAATTGCTCTCTGGAGTAGTTGAAGCAGTTCAAAACTCCACCAACATTATGCACTAGTGTCCCAATTTTTCCATATCTTCTCCAACATTTATAACTTTCTTTTTCTCTCATCTTAGCTGACCTGAGCAGGGAGAGGTAATACCTTAGACTTGTTTTAATTTGCATTTTCCTCATAATAGTAATTTAGAGATTTTTTTAATTTGACTATAGATATCTTTAATTTATTCATCTGAAAACTACTTGTTCATATCATTTGACCACTTATTAACTGGAGAATGACTTGTATTCCTATAAATTGGACTTGATTCTCACTATATATTTGAGAAATGAGGTCTTTATCAGAAATACTGGTTGTAAAAATTGCTTACCAATTTCTATTTTCCTTCTAATCTTGGTTGCATTGGTTTTATTTGTACAAAAACTTTTTTTATTGAATGTAATCAAAATTATCCAATTTGTATTTCATACTGTTCTCTATTTCTTGTTTGGACATAAATTCCTCGTTTCTTCAATGATCTGACAGGTAAACTATTCCTTGATCTCCTAATTTGTTTATAGTGTCACCTTTTATATCTAAATTATGAATTTATTTTGACCTTCATTTTGGCATGTGTCACATGTTGGTCTATGCTGAGTTTCTGACATACAATTTTCTAATTTTTCCATCAGTTTTTGTCAATTGGTGAATTCTTATATCAGAAGCAGGAGCCTTTAGGTTTATCAAACTGTAGATCACTATAGCCTATTACAACTATATCTTGGGTACCTAATCTATTCTACTGACCCACCACTCTGTTTCTTAGCTAGTACCAAATGGCTTTGATGACTGCCACTTTGTAATACATTTTTATATCTGGTACAGATAGGCCATCTTCCTTTGCATTTCTTTCATTAATTCACTTGATAATCTTAACCTTTTTTTCTTCCAGGTGAATTTTGTTATTATCTTTTTGGCTCTGTAAAATATTTTTGGCAATTCAATTGGTATAGCACTGAATAAATAAATTCATTTAGGTTGATTTGTCCTTTTTGTTATATTAGTTCAGCCTATCTATGGGCAGTCAATATTTTTCCAATTATTTAGAACTGACTTTATTTGTGAGAAAAGTATTTTGTAATTGAAGTCATATAGTTCCTGAGTTTATCTTGACAGAAAGACACCCAAATATTTTATATTGTCTACAATTATTTTAAAATGGAATTTCTCTTTCTTTTTCTTACTTTTTTTTCTTACTGTTTTTTGTCTTGTAATAAATTACTACAATCTCTTTGCTAATATTTTATTGAAGATTATTGCAACAATATTCATTAGGGAAATTGGTCTGTAATTTTGTTTCTCTGTTTTGGTTCTTTCCAGTTTAGGATCAGCACCATGTTTGTTTCATAAAAGGAATTTGTCAGTACTCCTTATTCACTTATTTTTTTCCAAATAGTTTATGTAGCATTAAAATTAATTGTTCTTTAAGTATTTGGTAGAATTCACTTGTAAATCTATCTGACCCTGTATATTTTTCTTAGGGCATCTCTTTGGGATAGCTTTTCTTATCTTTTAAGTGATGACTTGTCCAATTTCTTTCTTTTTCTTTTTTTTATTAAAGCTTTTTCTTTTCAAAACATATACATGGATAGTTTTTCAACATTGACCCTTGCAAAAACTTGTGCTCCAAATTTCCTCCCCTTCTTCTCAACCGCTCCCCTACATGACTAGTAATCCAATATATTAAACACATGCAATCTTTCTATACATATTTCTACAATTATTGTGCTGCACAAGAAAAATCAGATCAAAAAGGAAAAAAAGATAACAAAAATGAAATGCAAGCAAAAAAAATAATAACAAAAAGAGTGAAAATACTATGTTGTAATCCACACTCAATACCCACAGTCCTCTTTCTGGATACAGATGGCTCCCTTCATCACAAGACTATCGGAACTGGCCTGAAACATCTCATTGTTGAAAAAAGCCATGTCCAACAGAACTGATCATCATATAATCTTGTTGCTGTATACAATGATGCCCTGGTTCTGCTCATTTCACTCAGCATCAGTTCATTTAAGTCTCTCTAGGACTCTCTGAAATCATCCTGCTGATCATTTCTTATAAAACAATAATATTCCATAATATTCATATACCATAACTTATTTAGCCATTCTCCAACTGATGGGCAAACCCCCACAGTTTTCCAAAGGTCATTTAGTCCATTTCCTTCAAGACTGTTTCTTCTTGAACCCAGGTTTATCTCATGTTAATGAAACTTCAAGGAAAGAATATCTTCGCTAACCTCCAATAGCTTAGTATTGTAGAAGTCCTTTCTTTTAAACAGTTTTTGTTTCCAATTCTTGCCACTACAAAAAGGGCTGCCACAAACATTCATGCACATGTGGATCCCTTCCCCTCCTTTAAGATCTCTTTAGGATACAAACCCAGAAATATTTCTGGATCAAAGGGTGTGTACCGTTTGATAGCCCTTTGGGCATAGTTCCAAATAGCTCTCCAGAATGGTTGGATCAGTCCACAATGCCACTAACAATATATTAGTGTTCCACTTTCACCACATCCCCTCCAACATTTGTCATTATCTTTTCCTGTCATCTTACCCAATCTGAGAGGTGTGTTGTGGTACATCAGAGTTGTCTTCATTTATATTTCTCTAATCAATAGTGACTTTTCATATGGCTGAAAGGGTTTCAATTTCTTCATCTGAACATTGTCTTCATATCCTTTGAACATTTATCAGTTGGAGAATGACTTGAATTCATATAAATTTGAATCAATTCTCTAGGTATTTTAGAAATGAGATCTTTATCAGAACCCTTAAATGTCAAAATTTTTCCCAATTTATTGCTTCTCTTCTAATCTTGTCTGCATTGGTTTTGTTTGTACAAAAAATTTTTAACTTGATGTAATCAAAATTATATATTTTGTATTCAATAATGTACCCCAATTCTTTGGCCAAAAATTCCTTCGTTCTCCACAGATCTGAGAGGTAAACTATCCTTTGTTCCTCTAATTTGCTTATGATATCACCCTTTATGTCTAAATCATGAACTCATTTCAACCTTATCCTGGTATATGGTGTTAGGTGTGGATCAATGCCTAGTTTCTGCCATATTGATTTCCCATTTTCCTATCACTTTTTGTCAAATAATGAATTTTTATCCCAAAAGCTGGGGTCTTTGGGTTTATCAAACACTAGATTACTATAGTCATTTATTACTTTGTCCTGTGAACCTAACTTATTTCACTGATCAGGTACTCTATTTATTTAGCCAGTAACGAATGAATTTGATGATTGCTACTTTATAATACAGTTTTATGTCCAGTAGTGATTGCTAGGCCACCTTCATTTGCATTTTTTTTCATTAATACCCTTCAAATTCTTGACCCTTTTTTCTTCCAGATGAACTTTGTCATTATTTTTTCTAGATCTGTAAACTAATTTGGGGGAGTTTGATTAGTATGGCGTTGAAAAAGAAGATTAATTTAGGTAGTATTCAATTTCTTTTTCAAAAATGGATTTATTTAAGAATTTTATTTTCTCTTCTGTTAATTTCGGAAATTTATATTTTTGTAAATATTCATACATTTCACTTACATGTCAGATTTATTGGCATACAGTTGGTCAAAATAGTTCCTAATTATTGCTTTAAATTTTTCTTCATTGGTAGTGAATTAACTCTTTTCATTTTGGGATATTGGTCATTTGACTTTCTTCCTTCTTTTTTCTAATGAAATTAACCAAAGCTTATTTATTTTATTGGTTGTTTTCATAAAACCAAATCTTAGCCTTACTTATTAATTTAATAGTTTTCAATTTTATTAATCCTTTGATTTTCAGAATTTCTAATCTGGTATTTAATTGGAGGAATTAATTTGCTCTTTTTCTAACTTTTTTAGTTGTATGTCCAATTCACTCATCTCTTCTTTCTCTCTTTTATTCATGTATTAGAGATATAAAATTTCTCTTAAAAACTACTTCAACAGTATCCCATAAGTCTTTGTATATTATCTCATTATTGTCATTCTCATGAATGAAATTGATTGTTTCTATGAATGATTTCTTGTTTGACTCATTCTTTAGGATTAAATGATTTTGCTTCCAATTAATTTTTGGCCCATTTTTCCATGGCCTTTTATTACATGTAATTTTTATTGCATCATGATTTTAAAAGTATGAATTTAATATTTCTGCCTTTCTGCATTTAATTGAATTTCTATGTCCTAATATATGGTCAATTTTTGGGTAGGTTCTAGATACCACTGAGTAAAAAGTATATTCCTTCTATCCCTATTCAGTTTTCAAAAACAGAAAGCTTCATGAATTTGCGTGCCATGCCTGTGGAGTAGCCGTGCTATTCTTCTCTGTATCATTTCAATTTTAGTATATGTGCTGCTGAAGAAGCATTCCTTTGCCCTTTATAATCCTGTGGTTTATCAGATTAATATATCAACCTATGAACTGGAAAATTAGGGTCAAATACTTAATATTAATTGTGATGGCACAATGTATAGAATACCATCTCCAGATTAGGAAGAACTGAGTTCAGACCTGGAGACCCACAATTACTAGCTGTATGACCTTGAGCAAGTGACATAACCCCATTTGCCTCAATTCATCTGTAAAATAACCTGAAGAAAGAATTGGTAAATTATTACAGTGTCTCTACCCAGAAAACTCCTAATAGGGTTACAGTCAGACATAACTAAATTCATAAAGCAATAATAACAAAATTATAGTAGTTTTTCTGATACATAAAAGAGAATTCTGTATAACAGTTAATCACCATTTATTTATTAATCTAATATGAGCCAGGCACTGTGCTAGACACTAGGGACACAAATAAAAAAATGAAATATCTATATTTTCAAAAAGATTACATTATGAGGGGAAGACAACAAGTATATACCTGAGTATATAAAGAATAACTATAAGTAAATCAAAAAAAGTGAAAGATAAGGTGGGGGGAAGGCACTTGCATTTGGGAGGAGGGCAGAGATCAAAAGAAGTTTCATATAGATGGTACTTACTTTGTGTTTGAAGAAAAAGAGATTCTATGAGGCAGAAGTTTGGAGGGAGTGCATTCCACAATGAGAAATGACCTATTTAAAGGCATGCACCTAGAAGATTGGATATTGTGTTTAAGGAACAGAGAGGACTCATTTTATGGGTTACAGCATATGGGATGGGGAGTAAACTATGATGAGGCTGAAAAGAAGCCCATTTTAGTATAGAAATATACATAGATGTTTCATTACCCTTAATAATATTAATTTATTAATTCATGCAAGAAATTGAGATGTTTGTGCTGTCACAAGCAAAATAAGAAAACTATGAATTAGTTTAAAAAAAAAAAAACCCTAGAAAAAAGTAGGATGCCACAGACCCATTTCATTATCATGTTTCTAGCTAAAAACATAAGGTTCATGATTAATTCTGTTTACTTGTAGAAGTCTCTTTATTTTCTTGATTTTTAAAGCCGAAAATTTGGGGAAGGGGATAGATTCTGAAGGCAACTGCTCCTATCTACTCCCACTCTCCTCAAACGTCATTAATCTTTAAGATGCTCACCCCCTTCCGCTTGCTTACCAAAAAAGACAATGTGATTTCAGGCAAATCATTTAACCTCTGGGAATTTCTTTCATCATCTGTAAAATGAAAGTGTTGTGACATTCCACCAAAGATCCCTTCCAGCTCTGTGATTCTATGACTCATACAGAATCACACAGCAAGCTGGCCCCACATTAATTGGAATCAAGATCTCTTCATGTTTACATCCTTTCTTGTGCAAGTCCTTGGCACTTGGAGCAAAAATACTGCTTTTATAAATACACTCCCCCCCCCCCAACCTTTTCTAGACAGAAAAGAGAGAGGAAGATAAAATGTGTATGTAAAGGCCTTTCCCTTATAGAAGAAAGAAACCTCTTTCCTTTCAAATTTCAAATTTCAGTCAAACTGAGACCCATTAAAGACCTTCATAAAAGACCAAGGTCTTCCACTGCATCCAGGACTATCTCCAGTTATCCTGGGATACAAACATGTGCAAACACACACACACACACACATACGTGTGTATTATGTATATGTATATATGTGTGAATATATTTGTTTGTTTGTTTCATATATTACTATTAGAGCCAGATAGCTCCAGAGGAGAAAGTAAAGCTGACAACTTTGTACAGCCCTCCCCCCCAATTTAAATCCAATTCATTTGCATGGCATGGTACTACCTCCCTCATGTCTTGGTCCTTTTAAGAAAGAAGGACAAAAACAAACAAGTCAATTAAGTTTTGATAAATAAAGTTATTTCAAAATACCTTTTGCCCCAGAGTATAAGGGAAAAAACACTAAACAAATTAGTACAATACAGATAGTACAGATCGTTTCTTTACATCTTCTCAACAGATTAGAAGTATCTTAATGAGGTTGATAATCCCACTGTCAGTGACAGATAAAAGGAAAAGTCTATGAAACAACTGGGTGTGGTAGAACCATAGATGATTGATTTTATCTATTCCCTTTATTCCAAACAATGACAAGCAGTCTGTTGTTCCTTTAGGAAAGTACCTACTCCTTAAAGAAGTGTGGGCTGGAACCATAGAACCAATCTAAAATAGAAGGGAGAGCAGAAGGGTGGCATTTGAAGCATTTTCTTTACTTCAAAAAGCGTATGGGAATGGGGGGAGAAGTGTGACTTCATTATTTACCTTGAAACCTTTCTAGCTAAGATCAGAAGGCACACTATAATTACATGTTTTCTTCCAAAGCAGAAACCCAACAAAAAGAGAGTAATTTCGGTATAATTTAAAACATACCCTTTACTATTTTTAAATAAGTAAAAGGATTTTTTATATATCCCTATGTCTTCCTTTTTTTCTCCCCAACTTTTGCAGTTCCCTGTACACTTTAATGCTAATTTTGCTTTAATCTAGACTAATAATGTATACAAAGAATGGCTTCTACCCCTGAAGTAAAGTATGCTCCAGGTAAAATTATCAATATGTCTTTGCATGTGACAGAAAGGTACTAGAGTAAAAAGCATTCTAACTTTTCTGTTGTATTTAATCATTGTTGGCTAAACCTAGATTATAAACCAAAGTAAAACACTGAAGTGAAATCCATTCTTTCAGCCCAGGGAGAGGAAATGTTTCTAGACCTAAAGGAAGTATGGGACATCCTGGAAAAACAAGCCCAGATGCCAAGAGTCATAATGAACAGCTGAAGCCTACATTATTACTATGTGTATTATTTTAAATTAAATGTATGTATCCAGGGTTAGAAGGCACACAAATTTAAAATAAACATTCCTGGATTAATGTTTGTTTGAAAGGCACATCCATAAACAAATTTGGCATCTGTATAATTAGAAAGATGAAAATAAAGAAGTATCTGTACAAGGAGTCAGTATGTGAATTCAAGTCCTGATCTCGCCATTAACTGTGTGACATCACCCCTGAGCCTCAGTTTCCTCATCTCTAACTAGCATAGATGATCACCCCATAGATTTAAAGTTGAAAGGGACCTTAGTGAGCATCTGGTCTAAACTCTTCATTTTATAATGGCCAACTTCATCTTTCATATAGCCTACGTGATCTCCAAGACTTCTAATACTCCTAAATTTCCTTGATAACTTTTAAGTTCCTTTTTAGGTCTCTGAAATTCTGAAATGTAAGAAATACAAATATATTTTAATAGCACTTATAATTAGGCATATTTATTTTATAAATGACATTTATTTTCCAGAGCCTGAAGCAGAAAATTTCAGGCTAAAATATTCGTGTTATATAGCAACACCGAAGGTAAAAGGTGGTATTGCAGCCTACCTTTACATGTCCTGTAGTTACTATGAATTCTGAGGATATAAATAAAGGAGCTAAATTCAATGAACTGAGTACTGAGGCAGGGAAGAAATTTCTTTGACCTGGGAAAGGAGAGATAAAAAACAAGGCAGAGAAGAAACCCTCTAGTGACAAAGTGATAAAACTTATCCTTTCATCTGTACCTGTATTATGTCCTTAACCATTAAATTATTATTTATTTCTGGGCCTTATGTGATGGTGATCTGGATAGAAAGAAAATGATAAATTCAAACAAAGCTCATCATTGAAAGCCTGAGAGGCTTTCAAAAAAGGTTTTTGATAAGATAGGGAAGGGTATGAGAACTATATGTAGGACTTTGAGATTCAAGCTTGTTTTCACATGTAGGGAACTGAGACAACTAACAGCTGCTGTTTGAGCCAAGCTTTCTGATTACCACCAGATTTTGGGGGGCAAATGATCACTGATACTGCAATGGAATTGCTGGGTTCTCACAAAAAAAAAAGTCCAAAGTAGCTGGGACTGTGGATTGTAGCTGCAGCTACTCTAACATGCCCTAGAAGTTCCATTTCACTGTGCTTTAGGCCTTTCATGGCTGCACTCAGAAAACTGGGAAGATGCCCCTAAATCAGTTTGGGAAAATGTCCAGAGGCTGCATGTAGGAGCATCACTTTTTAAAATTGTATTTTTGTTATATTTAATTAACTTTTTATGTAAGTATATACATATGTATACATATATTTTTAAGTCCTGTGAATTTTAACCATTAAAAAAAAACAGTCCAGGTAGAGCTAGCCTTTGAACACCATCCACATGTGGAATCATTGGTTATAGCAAATGGAGAGGTTTTGAACACTGTGGATATGTTTGTTTACCTTGGCAGGATACTTTTCAGAGATGAACACATTGATAATGAGGCTGACACATGCATTGCCAGAGCTAGCTCAGTGTTTGGGAGGCTCCAAAGGAAAGTGTGGGAGAGCGGAAATATTGGGCTGCCTACCAAACTCAGGGTCTACAGAGCCTTGGTGCTGACCTCATTGCTGGGTGCATGTGAAATCTGCACAGAAAACTGAATTACTTCCATTTAAATTGTCTTAAGAAGATGCTGAAGATCACCTACAAAATCAGTTACTAGATTCCAAGGTCCTTTCTCAAACTAAACTGCCAAGCATTCAAAGTCTCTCTCAGAGGGCACAATCAGATGGCTGGCTTGTTTCAGTGTCCAATGAATGCTCACCCAAAAGACTATGAGCTCACATGGGTCAAGTGCTTAGATGATAGTGGAAAGAAGGGATACAAGGACATTCTCAAGGTCTCTCTGAAAAACTTAAGAACTCATTGTGTGACATGGGAGACAGGACCACCCAGCCTAGCATGTCCTCATGGGCAAAAGAAATGCACAATGTGCAAATTTGGAGCCATCTCTACCCAAAATGTTCACAGGACTTTGGGGGCCCAACTTGAGATGGGTATTTGTCTAATCAGTCACAGCTGGACACATTATAACATGGGGATGTCATTGTGATCATCTTGGAGAACTAAAAACAACCACCAACCATCTAGATATTTAGGAATCACACTTCCTATCTAAGAAAAAAATCACAAATAATGCTTTAAAATATGCAAAGCACTTCACATACATTAGCTCATTTAAGTCAACAACTCTATGAGGTGTATACCACAGTTATAATACCCCGTTTTAGAGTTTTGAGTAACTTTCCCATCTTAGGACATATTTGAACCCAATTCTTTATCATTCTATGCTTAGCACTCTGTCCATCAAATCATATTGCCTTTCTTCATCTAAGGGGGAAAACATCTGCTTATCTTTTTCTTAAGCTTCCATAGTAACAATTTTCAACAATCTATTACAGAAGTTGCTCACTTCTTGAAAATATATATACCTCTAATTTAATGGTAGAAATAAGTGGGAAAATATCATATGTTATAGAAACTAATTTTGTGAGAAACTTTGCTGTAACATACCTAATCCATAAATCAAGGGATGCCTGCAATTGAGTCACTAAATTAATTTAATATAACCAGTTAATAAGGATAACTTACAAGTATGTATATATGTACTTTATGATAACAATATGTTTTATATACACAAGTATATCAGGAATAAGGTATAATAATAAGAAACTAACCTGTTTCTATTCGTTCTTTCCTTTTTTCTTCCATAGATTTTTGACTGGTCACCAAACCCAGGCTCCTACAAGGTAAGACCTATTTTTCTTATTTCTCAATTGAATAATGAAGTTGCTATACTTTTTGTTGTTGTTTATTCCTATACCTATATTATCATTGCTCTTGGGAGAAAATCCTTTCTGATGATGAAGATCTGCAACTCACTGTCAGAGAAAATTGTCTGAGGTACTTGGATAAGTGACTTGCCCGAAGTCACACAGCCTGTATGTGTCAAAGAAAGGACTTGAACTCAGTTCTTCCTGATTCAGAGGTTTGTTCTCTATTGCTATACTGCCTTGACTTTTGCCTTTTTTTTTTCCCCGTTACGGCCTTTCACTGAACCCCACATATATTAGCATGACCTTCGGAAGATGCTCAGAGTTGGAGGTTTTGTCTGTGGTATTTGTCAAGTGAGGAGCCAGGCAAATAAAACCTGAGTCCAGGGATTCCTAAGTGAGAGCCAGAGAGAGGAGACAGCTTTTTGTCTTTGGGTTTCCAGCCTGATTAGCCCCTTTATGAGGCAGAGGACAGCATGTCTCTGAAGCTGGATCACATGAGACACATCCTTTGTGAGCTTCTATGGCAGGACACTACATCGTCCTCAAAGCCTTTTCTGGGAAGGGAAGAAAAAGTGGTTTACGCCTGCCTCCCAGGCCTGCTGCCCCACTTCCCACATCAGGGACTCCAACAGAAATCCGATGAAGATTTTACAGAGGTCTTCTCACCACCAGCTCAATTAACCAAGTTGCTCAACTTTCCAATAGTATCAGTCAAACACTGTGATTGAGGGAGCCCTAATCTCATTAAGAAAGACAATAGGAACACTCTCCTATCTTGTTAGGAAATCGGTTTCATTTGATGGGAGACATCTGCTTTGTAAATTCAGGAAGGCTTTTTTTTTTTTTCTTTTCTAATTTTTTTTTTTTTTTTAGGATCTAGTTATAAGAACTTCCCAGGTCTAAATAGAAACACAATAGAAAATAGAAACAGGGGACTCCTCTCCCCATTTCCAATGCTTTTTTTTTTTTTTTTATGCATTCAGGACTGAAGGTACAAATTCTATACTAAATATCCCAGGAATAGTTACCCCCTCCCCACCAAATGCAAGTAACTGTCAATTAAGGAATGGAGGCATGGGAGGAGGAAAAAGGATAGGAAACTACCAAACAGGCCCTGGATGCCCCCAAAATATATCATTGTGGTTACAGTCTTTGCTGGTCATAGAGAGGAGGGAAGCCAGTGATTATAGTACGGGCTCTAAACCCTAATGATTCCTTGGATACATTTCAAGGGGCCTATTGATTTGGGGGGTAGATTATATCTTTTTTCTCCACCACTTTCTAACTGAAAATTAGCTTTTAAAATATGTGTATATATACATATGTACATATATATGTATATGCATGTATCCTAAGAAGAGAAATCTATTGGCTTCATTAGACTGTCAAAAATGACATTACAAAAGGTTAAGAACTCTTGAGCTAGAAAATGATTGTGGCTACGGCAATTTTACCATCATGTTTATCAATTCAAAATGAATTCTAATTTGCTGTTTTCTGCTACTGCTTAAGCCATCTGCAATAAGGAATTTTAGGACCTCAAAAAATTTGCATCAGATTCGTTCTGTGTTATTGTTTTATTTTTTAAACTAAGAAAGACTTTATGGATGCAATAATTCTACTGAAATATAATTATCAACACAGATAATAATAACTGGCACTTGTATAATGTTTTAGAGTTTTCAAAGAGATCCACATATATTATCTCGTTCAAACTTCATGATGATGCAATAAGTTGGCAACAGGGTTATTAATATTCATGTTTGATAGAGATATTGGAACTCAGAGATTCAGTGATTTACCCACAGTTATAGAGCTAGAAACAGAATCTGGACCAAGGTTTGTTTTCCTGACTGTGGCCTGCTCCCTAATCTCTACTATTGCTCTCTCTGATTACCAGTTCCAGTGTTCTGATGAGAGGAGCCCTATCTGATTAATAGGTAGTGAAAGAATGCTGGGTATGGAACCAGAGGATTTGAGCTCAAATGTGGCCCCCTAACCTTTTATTACTTGTATAACTATGCCCAAGTCGCCTAATGTCTCAGGATCTCAGCTCCTTCCTCTTTTGGACTAGACCTCCAGGATCCCTTCTTGCTTTTATTTAAATGGTCCTTTTATTTAAATAAATAAATAAATCTCCCTGCACTGTAGTTATCTTGCTAAACATACAGTTCTGCAAATTAATGCCTTTGAATCATAAAAGCTACTTCAGATGAACAATTCTTTCAGCTCCTGACACTTTTTTAATTCTATAAATTGCAAACATGATTTGTATAGCAAATACTCTGCTCTTCTTAACCTGATTGTAATTGGAAGAACCTACCAGTATGTATTCCACAAGTCTGGCATATATGGAAGATGGAAACATAATTACAGTACAGACAATCTCATCTATGGTAATTACTGTTGTCTCCATCAATCCAATTAACCAGGATAGCTAACTCTGCTAAGCCACAGTTACAAAGCTTCCTAGTTAAATCCAAGCTTCTGTCTAGTTGGGGGAATTCAATTGCTAAAATATTAAAGAAATAGATAACAAATTGTGTTGTGAAGGTGACACTAGATCCCTACCACATTAGTCTTAGGAGAGGGATGTGAAGGTGACCGAGAGTTGCAGAAGGCTATAACAATGGAGCACAGGCTCTTGCAGGCATTATTACACTGGATAGGTCTCAAATATGTGTTAGATAGGTGTCATTCCCAAAACTGGTTTTCCTAAGGGGAGGAAATGACAACAGGAAGCTATCAAAATATATGGAGAGAGAGGGGAAAAGGAAAAAAAATGGGAAAAAACATTTAACTTATAGGATCATAGATAGGGAACTGGAAGAGACCTCTAGTCCATCCTCATTTTATAGTTAAGGAAATTGAGGCATTAGGAAGTTAAATGGCTTGCTTAAGGTTAAACAGATTGTAAAGATCAAAGGTGGCAATTTGAATACAACATTCCACAACTAGTGATCTTTTCATATTGTTCTTTGGAATAGTTACTTAAAAGGGAAAAAAGTTACTCATGGGTCAATTTCTTGTTAAGAAAACAAATCACCATAAATGTCTTTTGAAAGTTGAACAAAGCACAGTGGTAATCAGAAGCTATGTATTCTGATCTAGAATATGATCTAGAAAATAACCCACTGTTTCTTTCAGCCTTCCATGATTTGTTCTTATTTTTAAAGTATACTTTTTTTCCAACTTTCTCCCCAAACAGTGGCAGAATTGACCTGCCCGGAACATAAATTATTCTGGTTCATATGGTGATAGGAGGTGGAAGGTCATCAAAGAACTACATAAATCATAGCACAATGAGAAAAAACAATGTACTTTAAAAAGCAAATGCCAAGCCTCTATATGCATGATAGAACCAAGAAATTGATTTCCAGATCTGTGCCAAGTGTTGAAAGAAATGAGGGAAGGGGATGATGTGAATCAAAAAGTGGACCTAAAATAATTTGATTTCCCTGTTTGTATTTTTAGTAATTTTTTCTTTGGTTTGCTTTGCCAAAAAGCATAGTGTAATGTGGGAACTTTAAACAGATAGATGTGGGTGCTGTATGAGATAAACTGAGTAAAGATCTCACATGGGAATGTGACTTTGAACTATGCTCTAATTGTGACTTGAGACTTCACAACAAACAGGTGAGCGATACCTTAAAAGTTGCAGGTGTTCAATTGTCTTGGATGAACATTTCTCCTCCTGTTTCCCCCCACCTCTTAATTAGTATTTAAGTACATTTTTTAAAGGTGATGATGGCTTTGAGAATTCAGGTCACAGAATTTTCTCATCCAAGAATATCTGCTTGTACAACAGTTCTTTAGGGAAATTTAAATGAAGAGTTTGTTATTTACTAATATCCTTTTGTTTCTGGGATAGACTTCTGGGTTTAGTGTGTAAACCTGGATTCCCCCAACCAATGGGAGGAAAGGTGGAGGGGGAAGAGGACTTTTCAGGTCTATTTAATCTTGTGTTTTGTAGTTTGTGCTTTGCACTCTTCTACTGACACCTTGTCTATTGGGAGTTGCCCTTTCTCACCAAGATCATAATAAATCCCTTTTTTTGCTTTTCTACTTTGAGAATCTCTCATTTTAATTTGGTTAAGGGTCACTGTTCCACACAGTACTCACTTAACCCAATTTCATAGGGAGTAAGAAAAAGATAGGAATGTCATCTCTTTAGGTCTTAGCTGTTAATCATTGAGAAAGTATAGAGGGAAACTGATATCTCCCAAAAATGTCATTTTGCATCTCATTTTTTTTTATTTTAAATTTTATTTTATTTAATAATAACTTTGTATTGACAGAATCCATGCCAGGATAATTTTTTTTACAACATTATCCCTTGCACTCGCTTATGTTTCATTTTTTTCCCCTCCCTCCCGCCACCCCCCCACCCTAAGATGGCAAGCATTCTATATATGTTAAATATGTTGCAGTGTATCCTAGATACAATACATATTTGAAGAACCGAACAGTTCTCCTGTTGCACATGGAGAATTGGATTCAGAAGGTAAAAATAACTCAGGAAGAAAATCAAAAATGCAAATAGTTCACATTCATTTCCCAGTGTTCCTTCTTTGGGTGTAGCTGTTTCTGTCCATCATTTATCCATTGAAACTCAGTTAGGTCTCTTTGTCATAGAAATCCACTTCCATCAGAATATGTCCTCATACAATATCGTTGTTGAAGTGTATAATGATCTCCTGGTTCTGCTCATCTCATTTAGCATCAGTCCATGTAGGTCTCTCCAAGCCTCTCTGTATTCATCCTGCTGGTCATTCCTTACAGAGCAATAATATTCCATAACATTCATATACCACAATTTACCCAGCCATTCTCCAATTGATGGGCATCCATTCATTTTCCAGTTTCTGGCCACTACAAACAGGGCTGCCACAAACATTTTGGCACATACAGGTCTCTTTCCCTTTTTTAGTATCTCTTTGGGGTATAAGCCCAATAGAAACACTGCTGGATCAAAGGGTATACACAGTTTGATAACTTTTGGGGCATAATTCCAGATTGCTCTCTAGAATGGCTGGATTCATTCACAACTCCACCAACAATGCATCAGTGTCCCCGTTTTCCCGCATCCCCTCCAACATTCATCATTATTTTTTCCTGTCATCTTAGCCAATCTGACAGGTGTGTAGTGGTATCTCAAAGTTGTCTTAATTTGCATTTCTCTGATCAATAGTGATTTGGAACACTCTTTCATGTGAGTGGTAATAGTTTCAATTTCTTCATCTGAAAATTGTCTGTTCATATCCTTTGACCATTTATCAATTGGAGAATGGCTTGATTTTTTTATAAATTTGAGTCAGTTCTCTATATATTTTGGAAATGAGGCCTTTATCAGAACCTTTAATTGTAAAGATGTTTTCCCAGTTTGTTGCTTCCCTACTAATCTTGTTTGCATTCGTTCTGTTTGTACAAAGGCTTTTTAATTTGATATAATCAAAATTTTCTATTTTGTGATCGGTAATGGTCTCTAGTTCATCTTTGGTCACAAATTTCTTTCTCCTCCACAAGTCTGAGAGATAAACTATCCTATGTTCCTCTAATTTATTTATAATCTCGTTCTTTATGCCTAGGTCATGGACCCATTTTGATCTTATCTTGGCATATGGTGTTAAGTGTGGGTCCTTGCCTAATTTCTGCCATACTAATTTCCAGTTATCCCAGCAGTTTTTATCAAATAATGAAATCTTATCCCAAAAGTTAGGGGCTTTGGGTTTGTCAAACACTAGATTGCTATAGTTGACTATTCTGTCTTGTGAACCTAACCTTTTCCACTGATCAACTAATCTATTTCTTAGCCAATACCAAATGGTTTTGGTGACTGCTGCTTTATAATATAATTTTAGATCAGGTACAGCTAGACCACCTTCATTTGATTTTTTTTTCATTAATTCCCTTGAGATTCTCGACTTTTTATTGTTCCATATGAATTTTGTTGTTATTTTTTCTAAATCATTAAAATATTTTCTTGGAAGTCTGATTGGTATAGCACTAAATAAATAGATTACTTTAGGGAGTATTGTCATCTTTATTATATTCGCTCGGCCTATCCAAGAGCACTTAATATTTTTCCAATTATTTAAGTTTGACTTTATTTGTGTGAAAACTTTTTTGTAATTTTGCTCAAATAATTCCTGACTTTCCTTTGGTAGGTAGATTCCCAAATATTTTATGTTATCAACAGTTATTTTGAATGGAATTTCTCTTTGTATCTCTTGCTCTTGGATTTTGTTGGTGGTGTATAAGAATGCTGAGGATTTATGGGGATTTATTTTGTATCCTGCTACTTTGCTAAAATTATGAATTATTTCTAATAGCTTTTTAGTAGAATCTCTGGGGTTCTCTAGGTATACCATCATATCATCTGCAAAGAGTGATAGTTTGGTTTCCTCATTGCCTACTCTAATTCCTTTAATCTCTTTCTCGACTCTTATTGCAGAGGCTAGTGTTTCTATTGCATCTCATTTTTAAGTTTGACTTTTAAAGGAAATTATTTTTTAAAGTTAAGATGAGTTAAATTTTTGTTAATTTATGTTAATAATGATAATGAAAGAAAGAATGAATAAAGGAATGAATGACAGAATAAAAGCATTTTAAAGCATGTACTATGTACCAAGCAGTATGTTTAAAAAAAAAAAACACCTTCCTTAAAATCATTTTAATTGATAAAACCACATCCTTGTGGGAAACCAGGACTTTGATGGTGAAAACTTTGTTTCTAATTCTTCGGTACCTTTAGTAGCTGAGGAAACAGAGGTTTCATTCTCTTTAAAAGTAGTTATCATCAGGAATTTTACAAACAGAAAAATTTTTCCACATATAGTGATTGCTGGGGGTGGAATAGATGAAAGACAGGTGATCTGCAAGGCACTGTTCTTCAAGGGGCTTTAATCAAAGAGTCCTGAGCTATTACTCCTCGTGCCTCAAAGGAGGTGATGATGGAGAAGGTAACAGGGGGTTTGATAAACTATTTCTTGTCCCTCCCTCAGGATTCCTAGCTGAAATAAAAACGATGTTCTTTGTGATTGAGACTTCAGTAAAGGTTCACTCTAAAAAAATTAAATTAAATTACCTATGTGAATACCCTAATGAAATGACTTGGATATACCCTATAGTAAATTTCCTTTCTCCTGACCAGGACTGATCCAATTTCTGTTCTATCCATTTCTTCCTTTCAAGTGTGCCTCATTCACTCTCATCCTCATAAGATTTTCATTCTCTTTCCCCTTTTTTTGCAAAATTATCATTAGCAAATTTAGCACCCCAAGGAAAAAAAATTAAAACATGTCATGAAATCAAGTCTTTAAAGACAAATTCAATTTTGAGGAGAGAAAGGGAGATATTCTATTTCCCAAGACCCCATGGAAAAAGAAACTGAGATCTTAAGTCACTGAGAGACCATTGCTGGAGAAACTTTTGACCGACAGGCCCAATGGAAAGAAATTTACCTGAGATGGCCATTGCAAAAGAAGCAAGCTACATAGCTTGCTATTTGATTATTCTTATTGGCTATGCACTAAGCTCAATTTTTTTCTATGCTATCAATGAAGTAAAAATTTCATAAATGCCCTTTTGTGCCTTAAAGCAAATCCATGATTGGTCATGTCTTGTTACAGCTCTGACTTTGCCTCTTTATCAGTCCAAGAGAAGCTTCATTTTTTGAGCCCAATAAGAGTGTCAGGAAATGAAGTCAACATCCGTCTAGAAGCATGGTGACCATAAGATGATAAAGATGATGACAGCAACTGGCATTTTATATAGCAATTTATGATTTAAAAAAATGTTTTACATGCATTATCTCATCTGGACATTTTTCTCATCACAATCTCATCTTGCAATCACATCTTATCATTATCTCATCACAACACCCTTGGTGCTTCCAGTTACAGTATAATTATTTTTGTCTTCAAGTTGTCTTGTATTTATATTTTGCCCACTTCTTCACTGGATTATAAACCTTTTGAGGAAAAAAAAGTCTTTGTTTTCTTTTCTATATTCTATTGGTACAATGCTGGCTAAACTGAAGGTCCTCAAGGAATATTTATTGAACAAATGGAGAAAGACCAGTGAAAATATTGGTGTTGAATCAAATTCTCAAGGTTCTACCAAATTTAAAAGCTATTTTTTGGTATGGGTTTCAGGAACCTGCATTAGTATAGTGATCAAGTAACCTTCAGAATGATCATTTTCCAAAGTTTTTATAATATCCTTTTTAATATATTTTTTATACACAACACCTTAAAATACTTCTATTGCTGAGCATTAGTGATAGAGATAATGGCAAGTTGGAGTACTAAATAGAAAGCTAGTCTTGAAGTTGTGATATGTTGGTTCAAATCCACTTTTTAAAATATTACTATGTGACCAAAGGCAAATCACTTATCATCTCATTTAGTGCACTCAAACAAGATTTCATATTATAGATGAGTGGGAAGTTTTTATCACATTTATAGTTCTCTACAATGTATAGAATTACATATTGTTACCTGCCTGTTCTTCAAAATTATGAACCTAGAGAAGGTGGAGGAAAGAGAGGGAAAAAAATCTAGAACACAAGGTTTTACAAGGATGAATGTTGAAAATTATCTATGCATATGTTTTGAAAATAAAAAGCTTTAATAAAAAATGTAAAAAAAATTATGAACCCTACACAAGAGAAACATCCACAATGACTAACCTTTTTTTTAATCTAACAATGTTTAAGCAGAGGTTCTTAGCCTGGCTTCTGTGAACTTTTTTTTGTTGTTGCTAAGTAGTTTTATAGTTGTATTTCAATATAATCAGTTTCCTTTATAAACTCATATATTTTATTTTATACATTTAAAAGCATTTTCCTAAGAAGAAATGCATAGATTTTGCTGAAATGACAAACACAAAAAAGTTAAGAACACCTGCTTGAAAAGAAACAGAGGCTCATGGAACACAGACTGAAAAACTCTAGCAAAGAGCATTACCATTGGGCTAGATTTGCTGGAACCAAGGCATTTATTGGATGGCCTTTGTGTTGACATATAAACACATGAGCTGATGAAACAGAAGGATATAACTAGTTCTCACTGCATTGCTACAAGAGCAGGGGAGAAGGGCTAAATTTTCCAACTTAATCATCCCCTGAAAGAACTATAACAAAGATTGTTTAAACATTTCCAGATCTTAAATGCATCAGAATCTTCCCAGACCTTAGTCTGACTTTCTTAATTTGAGGGTAGAAGCTCTGGAATGAGACACTCATGTAGTGGGTAGAATGACAGATCTTTTCAGTGATGTCATTTTTGATATTATTAAATCAATAAGTGATTCAGAAGATCACATGACCAAAGACTTTAAATATTCTGGGACACTATCCTTCAGATTAACTCTTAACACATTTCTTGCTAATTTTCCAAACATCATTTAAAAAACAGCCTAAAGAATAAATCTACAATGAAACTTTCTCTCATGCCCAACTGTCTATAAAAACAGTGCTCCCGACATAGCATTTTATTTTGTATATCTTCATCATGGAATGTTGTATAATTTTCTGTGTATGTATTTTATGTACTAACTAAAATATAATCTTCCTGAGGACAGAGATGTGTCATATATATATATATATATATATATATATAGCACCTCCATCTCCTTTACTTCAATAGTTCTCTCCTCAAAATAGGGGCTTAATAAATGTTAATGAAATTGCATAGGAATGCCATAGCTCAAAGTCACTCAAAAGATCCTTAAAGATCATCTAATCTAGTAGCTTCCAAAATGGATGCTGTGAGCCTGTCATTGTAGGGCTGCCAAGGGGTATATGATCAAACAATCATAGGGTTAGAAGAGAATTTTCCCTCTTCTGAGATGAGCATTGACCTCTCAAGAAAATAATGACCTAACCCCTAAGGACCACTACCAGCAACAACTGCACAGGTAACAACAAAATTCTGCCTGTCCCCTATCTCCTATTCCCACCTGTAGCATATTCAGCTTCTGCTCTTAGATGATCAACTCATGGTTACAGCAGAAGGACTGAAAAAAAGATGGCCTCTGTATTCCAGGGCAATGATCACTCCTCCCCCTTTTGTTTTGGGTAGAATAATGTCATAGAATGAATAAGAATGACTGGATTGTGATCTGTACCAGAGTATTCCTTCCATCCATTTTTATTGTCAAGGACACCATAATCCCTTCTACCACTCAGATATCTTCAATGCAATCCTCAACTTCTAACTTTCCCTCAGAGATCAGTCTCTGCTTCTACCTTTCTCACAATGGCCCTCTTCTCTTTCATCATAATCACAACCCTATTTCAATCCCTCCTCATTTCTCACCTGGAATATGGCAATAGGATCCTAACTGATCTTCTTGCCTCACATCTCTCCTCACTCCAATGTATTCACTATATAACTGCTAAGATAATTTTCCTAAAGCACCAGGTGTGTCCATGTTACTCTCCGATTGAAGAAACTCCAGTGATTTCTTATTGACTTAGAGTCAAATTTTATTTCATGCCTTTAAAATTTGAATTTTTGTAATGAATGTAATTATTAATATATAAATACATATGCATATTTTATAAATAAGTAAACACATACATATTGGGTGCATGCTCACAATATTTTTTACTGATTGGGTACACAAGTTTAAAAGTTTAGAAACCATTGATTTACTCTTCCATCATCCCAATACCCCAATTTATAGATAAGGAAAGTAAAAAGGAATATGTTATGAGAAAATAATGAATTTGGATGTCCAGAATCACATAAATAAATGACAGATGTAGGATTTGAACCCAGATTCTCTAATGTTAAAGACATTGTGCCCTCCATGACATCACTAAAATGTCCATGATACACTGTAAGTTATAGACTTATTAGCTAGAAGGCACCTTCTTCAAGGTCACACAATTAACTGATAGCAAATCTGAATTAGAACCAATTCTCCCTAACCCACAGTCAAATTTTCTTTCTACTCTCTCTGCATGGTTTTCTTTTCACTGGCATAAATAAATCATTGTCTACTTTGAAAAACAGGTGCAAAAGGATGCTTGACTCCAAAGGTGAAGTTACAGTGCTTTAAAGAAAACATTCATTGAACACTGGGCAGGTGCAGTGACCTTTGCTTAAGCTATCATTCTTTGTTTTCCATAATAGACCTCTGGGTAATAGTGTCTTTATTAATAAAAGGGCAGCCTTGGAGGATGGAGGGAGATGGGCCATTAACCCTATTGACCTCTTGCCTTTTGACACACTTTATGCCCAGCACTAATAAATAGTGTTAATGAAGTATTGGGTCCAGTGTTCACTGGCATTTCTCAGCCAACAAAGAAGTTGGCTGTGGCTGTGCAATAGCTTTGTAGACCTGCTGGAAGACTATGAAATGGGTTATAGGATTATGTTGGCTTATGGCCAACCATGTCTCAGACTTCTCTGCTTCTTATCCTTTCTGTTTCTCCCTTCCTGTTCTTCTGCAGAGCTCCAGGCTCTGTGCATGAAATAATTGAGGTCATAATTTGGCCCCTGAGAATGATTTTCCCCCCAAGATTATCATTTAAAAGTTGTCCGGTATGAATGTAAACAAGAAGTCTGTTCTTTCCACAGTCGAGATAACATTACAGAAGGCTTGTTGGTGTGCCAAGTGGGAAGGACCTTGAATTCTCTGCTATTTCACTTAAAGGAACTTAGTGGAAACTTATTTGTCCAAATGATGGGAAAGGTTTAGAGTCTGAAATTCACAGAATAGTCCTATTCATGAACTCTCTATTTGCTGATAGTTGCCATTTTAAGAATAACAATAATGATAGCTGACATTTGTGTAAGCTTTTAAGGTTCTGTGAAGAACTTCGCATACATTATCTCATTTTATCCTTCAACAGCCTTGTTAGTTGGGATCATAGGATTACAGATTCAGAAGTAGAAAAAAAAATTTAAAGATCTATTCCAATCATTCTCATTTTACAGATATGGGAATTGAGGTCCAGAGAGGTTAAGGTATTTTTTTTTTTTTCAGGCAGCGAGTAGCTACCGAGGCAGCAAGTGACAAAGATAGAATATGAACACAGGTCCTCTGAGATACCAAAAATAATATTATCCCAATTATGCACATAGTAAAACTGAGTCTATGAACACACAGCTAGCAAATACTGGAGTCAGGATTTGAACTCAATCTCAAACAGCTAGACTAAAAAATATACCAACTTTCTTTCACTGGAGAAATGGAATACTATGGATATGGGACGTCATATGCTATTAGACATGGTCAATATATCAGTTATTTTGCCTGAATTACTTTTTTAATGTTTTACAAAGGAAGAAAAATATATTAAGGAATGTCTATGATTAAAAACCAAAAAGCATCAATAAAATCTAAAATGAATAAATGGAGTTCTCCTTTCCAATGGCATTTTACATTGATATCATTAATATGCATTACATAATATCATATTATAAACAGAACCTATGATAAAATCACAAAACCCCTTCATAATGTTGTTCAGACAGTCACAAAATGTATTGTTTGAAAATCATTCTGATGGAATTATATGGATCTTGTAACATCATCCCACCTAATTTCACCTTTTTGTGTGTGTGGAACAAATTAATGACATTAGACAAGTCAGACCCATAACTGCCCTCAGGCCTACTCTGAACCCGCCCTCATTTAGTAATAAATAAAGACAAGAGTAATTGCATGTAAGTTAGATAGGATGCTATTTTTCAGCAGAAGCTTTCCTTTTTATCACTTGCGATTAGAGAAAATAAAATACTATTTGTTTTGTTTTGTTTTTAAGAGAAGTGAGTTGTACAACATGGTAGGTAGGATTTTTTTTTCAATTTTTGTTTTCTATTAACTCACAGGACCTGGAATCATGTGTCCTAAGTTCAAATCTGGCCTTAGACATTTATTAATTGTATGATTTTGGGCAAGTTATTTAACCTGTCCCTCATAAAACAGGGATAATAATAATAATATCTACTTCCCAAGGCTGTTATAAGGATAAAATGAGGTAATATTTATAAAGTATGAGGCAAACCTCAAAGCACTATATTAGTAGTAATAATAATTAAAATAATCCTTGTTATTGTTATCTATTTTTCCCCATTCAAAAGTCCTACTCTAGCCCCATTCATTATTACTTAGAAGGTGCCCTAAATTCTCAAAGTCCATAATAGTGGTGCCTGCTCTCTGGATTATTTTCTGCCAAATTCAAAAGGCAGAATAGAAAGTCAATTAAAGTCTGTCGTCTGAGGACAACTTATCTTAGCATGGAGAGGTTCATTCTCAAAAAGTTGTGAATTTGTTTGGTCCTAACAACCTATGAAATAAAACAAAAGAATAAATTTGGTTTTGGTTCTATATTGGCCCTATTTCAGATGCGTATCACCATCTTCCCAGGGATCTAGACTTGAATACTCTGCTGACCAAGCTGGTGATACATTACTAGAGAAATGAAACTATTTCCAAATGAAAATTCTTGCTATATGTGAAAGATGGCCCCATAAAGAGGTAGTCACAAAATGGAATTATAGCTCACAGATTCTTCCCTGAGAAGATAATAAAAGTGAGTTGTTTTTATCTGGTGAAAAGAAGTATTATTTCATGGATCTCTTGGCCATCTTCCTTTGCAGTCTTGATGATGAGCATAAGTTGATGGACCACCATAATTGCAATTTATATGCAGTAACATCTTTTACAAAGAATGATGAATTTTTAAGATGTGAAAGAGAAATTATCAATATCTCCAAAGCAAAATCAAAGTATGCCTAATCCTAGATGGTTTCAATGAGAAGATGGGTCTCAAAGGGTCTCAAAAACTAGTTGGAAAAATATGGTTTAAGATCATGAAATGAAAAGACTGTAGTTTTGTGGACAGTTCAAAAGCCTCACACCTGCTCATCATTAATACTTAATTCAAGAATGGAGTCTGAAGGCATGGGATATAGAGAACACCAAACAAGATGAAAATAAAAAATAGTTGAGTATGTTTTAATGGAGAAGAAATAATTATTTACAGATGTAGCAGTTATTCAGAATTTGGACCATAGGGCCATAGATTTAGAGTTAAACAAACCTCAGATATTATTCAGTTTGACCCCTTTATTTTATAAATGAGGAAACTAAAACCAAGTTTCAGATTGAATGACTTGTTGAAAGTCACCCATAGGAATTGGAATTGGATTTACAACTCAGGCTTTCTGACTCCAAATCCAGCCCCTTTTCACTGATCCATGATACTATCTATGTACATTTAAATCATAAAATATTTAGAGCAAAGGTCAAATTCAAAGTTAAATTTTAAAATGGAACAAAATGAGAAGACAGGGTGGATGATTGATCATTCTTATCTAATCTGTTAAACAAGTTGTTGCTTCTGAAAAAATGGGAGATGAACAGGAGTAAAGACAATAATTTTCAGAATATTTAACCCTAAAGGATGAAGAAGAAAATGTCCAGAAATCACCTCAACCTATAATCACTTGATCTCCTTTCCAAGAAGAAGAGACACATGGAAGCCCAGGCCAACACTGCTTTAGAGTACAAAACAATACCATATAAGTTGATGGAGGATTAAAAGCATTATTGACTTGAAAAATGAAAAGCAATGAAACTGCAGAGAGCTTGATATGAGAAGAGCTCCCAAGAGATCCTCCCAAGAGCATTTATACATAGATTGAAAGGGGGACAACTAAAAGACAACCACTGGAGAAGATCTACAGATGTTTTAGTAATAATTATCATTCCTCAACAGTAATAAAGAAACCACTACATGTAGATTCAATCTTCTCAAGACTCAATGAAGAATGAGGAAATGGTGATCATACTGATAGATGCTTATGGATTGATATTCAAAATATCTCAACAAGGGAAAAAATTATCACAAAGGACTGAAAAGATCACTGATAATACTCCTATAAACTAACAAAGAAAAAGATGTCTAAGAAAGTATTAGCAACCATCCTCCTATATGCTTATTTGCTCATGTCAACAAAACATCAATGAGAATGATCTATTCATACAACAAGGCTATGACTGATGAAAAAATAATATGTGAATAAGCAGATTTGGGGGTAGAAAAATTGTTACAATAAAATTCTTTGGAGTCTTCAATAATTTTTAATTGTATAAAGGGTTCCAGGTACTGGAAAGGTTGAGAACCATCGGTATTGAGAATTCTCAGAAAAGGAAACTCCTCGTACCATTGCAGGATAGTACATTATCTGCAGATTGTAGTTAAAGAGATTTGCTTAGGACACTAAGAATTTTACCTACAAGAGGACTTAAACACAAGTCTGCGTCTGAGGCTAGCTTTTTATCCTCTATACCAGGGCTTCTTGAATTTTTTCCACTCGTGACCCCTTTTCTCCTGAGAAATTAGATAAATAGGTATATAAAATAGGTACATAAATCAAACATTTATTGTTAATAAATCATAATTTTAGTTACTCATTCCCCCAAACACTACAGTATATCCATTATGCATTCTACCAATGAACACAATTACAAAATGTTAAGTTGAGATTTTCCTTGGAGAAAATTTTGCATCATTTCCATTTCTCCCAAAGCATCTATCTTCAGCTTCCCTGAGGTGTGTGCATTTTGAATTTCACTTTATCAATTATATGTGCTCCTCTTGTCTGCAAAGGGAGCACCTGTAGATGGAATCATTTCCTACACTGACTTCTATTATGAAGTTCAGACATGTTGTAGAGGGAAAAAAACACATGTTTTATGTAAAATAGTAAAAATGATACTTAGCCTTCACATTTATTGCATTGAGCATTCTGCTTTGCCAACCCTGTCTGTGTATATTTAATTCTCTCCACAACCTATGCAGGAAAAGTCAGCCAAAAGAATAAGACTCGTAGAATGGATGAGATCCATATGACCATGAGGTACTCATTGAGAACATATGTATAGTGAATACCACATATAGTTCATTCCCACTTCCTTGAGGGTTCCAGGGATTCTCTTAGTCTTTGAAAGTTTAACTGAGCATGTTGCTGATGCCATTGACCCAGGTAGTAAGGAGAACTATTAGCAGACTAAATGCTATGGTTGTGTTTGTTTGGTTTTTTGTTTATTATTGCCTTTTGTTTTTATGTCATGATCATTTTCCCTGAACCATTCTGCCACCATTATATGCTCTTTATAAAGAAGAAAAACATTTAAGAAAAGCTGACACAGTAACTGAGTCTGGCAGTGAATGATATTTTACAACTGAGATCTTCCCTACTCTCTATTGAGAGGAGGTATAAGTTTTTCAGTATGGATTCTCTGAGCCTAGATTGTTGCTTAGATTTCATCAGAGTTTGACTGACTTTTTAGCACTGCTATTGTTTATATTATTATAGTCATCTTGTATATTTTCCTCTTGGCTCTACTTATATAGCTCTGAATCCATCCATATAAGACTTCCCAGGCTCCTTTGAATTCTTCATTTTCTTGGTTTCTTGTGGCACAATAATATCCCATTACATTTATATGCCACTGCTTGTTCAATCATTTCCCTCATCAATGGTAGAGATGTTTTTTGGATAGAACACACCAGTTTCCCTGGATACCATACAGTGCTTAGTTTTCAATTGTTTATTGTAGAATGTGAAGAGGGATGGATCTTTTAAATAATTACATGTAAAATCCAAAACCTGTTCAAAAGGCTTTTTAGAGCTAGCTCTCAATAGTTAGCTATACCCATATTAAGCCAAGTTGTCATTAAAAGACTGCTTAGTTTAACATTTGAAGGTGCATTTGCAGGTGTTAATTGACCCCAGAGGGGGTCCTTTGAAGTTCATTTTACTTCAAGAACTTAGATGAAATTTGATTTTTACTCCAATAAAAAATTGTGTGTGTGTGTGTGTGTGTGTGTGTGTGTGTGATATGCTATATGGACACCTAAAGTCACTGATTTAATTGATTAAATGCGTATTAAGTGAAAATGGCCAAAGCAATGGAAACTGATGTGTTCATATGTATAATCAATATATAGTGTGCATTATACAAATATATAGACATAAACACACATAGTACTAAGGGGGTGTGAGAAAGTTTTGCTACTTTCTCATAACTTGTCAGGACTATGGGTACAATGTATCTTAGCATCCTCCTTGTACAAGACAAGTATTTTTGTTTCTCTTACTCTGGACTGTGAGGAATTATTTCCTACTTCATGGGGTTTATACATATTAATTTATCCATTCCTATATAGTCATTTACTCTTGGTACCATTTTCTCTCAAACTCATAAAACAAATAGTGATCCAGTGCCCTGCAATAGGTATGAAGGGATTTTTCCCCTAGCAATTGCTTCCTTTTTGATGTCTGTAGAGCACCGTTTAAATAAATATGGAAATACAAATAATGGCAGTTTCAAAACAACAGCTAAAGTGAAAAGCAGAGTGAAAGAAAATAGGGCAGAAGAAGTAAATGACAAATCTTAGTGCTTGTCCTCAAATAGATTTACTCTTTCCAAAAAGGGGATTATATGTTATATGGCAACTAAAAACACTTAAGAACAACTTGATGTGACCAGAGGTGAAATCTTTGTATGGTTGATAGTTCAACAAAGTCAAGGCTTTTTCTGCAATCCTTAAAATATCAGTTATTAATAGCAAAGAGCTCCTAAAGTTTGAGAATAATGGAAACTCAGAAAGTATTGGAGTCAGTTTGGTACTATATTATAATAATAAAAGCTTATTTTTATATATGATTTTGAGATTTACATGTACTTCTAACCCAGTGAGGTAAACAATACAAGTTTTATCCATATTGAATTCAACAAGTATTTATTAAATGTAGGCAGCTAGGGGGCAGAATGGATAGAGGGGAGTCCTAGATCAGAAAGATTCATCTTCCTTAGTTCTGGATTCAGTTACTCACTAGCAGTGTGACCCTGAACAAATCACTTCACAATGTTTGCCTCAGTTCCTCGTCTGTAAAATGAGCTGGAGAAGAAAATGACAAACCACTCCAGTATCTTTGCCAAGACATTCCTGAATAGGATTACAAAGAGTTGAACAAAATTGAAAACAACTAAAACAAAAATAAAAACAAAATACCCTACTGAATGTAAGACACAATGGTAGGTATGGAGATTATAAAATCATTGCCCTCAAGAGCTTACGTTCTCTTGATATTTCCACTTGGGAGGGGGGTAGAGGAATGTAATCCGATCCCTTCTCCTGTTGTTCAGTTTTTACCCCCTTGGAAATGAAAAAATGCTAAAAATTGGTAGGAGTAAGGATCAGAATAAGAATTCCTGGAGAAGATGATAGTTGAGCTATCTTTGAGGAAGATAACAATTCAGATAGGTAGAGTTTAGGAAGTTCATTCCAGACTTGAGGGAGGAAGCATACAAGTATAAATTGATAAGAAATGGAAATTCCAAATTGAGGGAACATTTTGGCTTGAATGTGAAATATATGAAGCAATATAATATGAAATCAGAACAGAAATTGATGGCTGGAGTCAAACTGGGGAGGCTCTTAAATACTAGATTGAGACATGGGAATATTATTTTCCTCGTTTTATAATGAAAAAACAAAGGCTGAAAGGTTAGATGACTAACCCATAGGTAATATATGTCTGGCACAGAATATAAACTCCTCTTAAGTCCAGTATAATCAATCTTCTTACTATGCGCCTCTCCTTGGTGAACTCCATTCAAGAGTTCTGACTTGTTCTTGGTAAGTGAAATGTTATCACTTCATTTGGATTCTTTCCTATTTGATTCAGAAACATCTGTCTGAAATCTGCACGTTATAAATAGATGTAAAGACATGAAAAAATGACCACAAATTTTGTTTCCCAATTTGAAAATGTCCTCAATTATTTCTGATGCAACAAAACAGAACAGGACGTTCCAAACAGGTCTATTTACATGAAAAGACCCTGAGAATCAGTGTCACATTTGAATCAATACTAAGATTGAGGCAGATCATTGAGGTAACTGTATTTCAGATTACTCAATAGAGAGGATGTGGATAGAAGTTCAGGTGGATTCACAGTTCAGAGGGCAAGGGAGCTGGGCTGGGATGGAGATGTCAGGAAGACATCTCAGGAAGAACAAGGGGAAATCAACAAAAGGAAAGAGGTGATAGAACGTAAGTAGTGGGCCAAAGGAGATGACAATTGCAACAACAAACATTTACTAAGGGTTTAAATGTGTATAATGTTCTACATTCTGGGGTTACAAAAAAAGTAAATAAGATAAAGTGTTCATTTTCTGTGAAGTTACAATGTGGTAGGGGGGGGATGAGCCTGACTCTTCATGATGTCATTTGAGATTTTCTTGGCAAAGACACCAGAATAGTTTGCTATTCCTTCTGCAACTCATTTTACAGCTGAGGAAACTGAAGCAAATAGGTTAAGTGACTTGCCAGGGTCAGACACAACTAGTTAATGTTTATGGCTGGATTTGAACTCAAATTTTCCTGACTCCAGGCCTAGACCTCTTTATCCACTGTGTAACTTAGTTGCCTCCAAATGAGACATTGGAATATAATAAATTCCTGTCTCCAAACAACTTACAAGCTCTATGAAATGCTCAACTTGCAGTCAGTAGACCAGGGTGTACAAATACTACCCCTGACACTTAGTTCTATGATACTAGTTATCCAAGCCTCTATTTTCTAATCTGGAAAATGGGGATAATAATATATGCACTACCTACCTTACTGAGTTATTGTGAAGAAGGCTCTTTGCCAATGTTAAAATGCTATACTAATATGAATTGCTATTATTTAACTAAAATAGCACTTCTATCTAGCATCATTAAGGAATGACATATTCTTTATAAGCAACTTTTCCAGATGACTGAAGCTTACTCCTCCAAGTGCCGAAACTTTTTTTTTTATTTTAATTGTGACCTTTTTTTAATGGAATTCTTTCCGAAATGGATTACCACACACTTTCCTGTCTGCTTAAGTAGAGCTTATTGAACATATTTTAACCTTTTCTTGATGAGTTGGAGTCATCAATGATTGTACTGAACTTTAATGCACTGATGCCCTTAGAGCCTGCTGAGGTTTGTAGGACTGTTAGCCCCTGTACTAAAAGGTTCCAGACTGTTGCTCATTTTTAGTTATGAAATAACTATTAAATAAATAAATAATTGAGTCTGTTTTTAATATCTTTTTTGTATCTTCACTCACTGTCAGTCTTTAGGAGTCACTTCTTAAAGTGTCCAATGGCTATCTTTACAATAGCCTCCCTCCTTCTAATGTATTAGAGAGCCCAGAAGACCATATGACCAAATTTGTTAGCATTGTATCTAAAATAAAAGCAAAGTGACTTAAGTCTTCAAGGATTTTCCTATAACTTTGTTTTCTACTACTTCTACTACTACTATTGCCACTACTACTACTGCCACTACTACTATTTTTATCTACTTTGCTTTCTAAAGGACTCTTTGCTTACTCTCACATTCTCAGCTGTGTTTCAGATTGATAAATTACCTCTTGGATAAGTGAGGTGATACTGTGCATCATCCCCATTGAAGCTTCTTATGATAAATCTACTTTTTACAATCTGCCTTCTTTTCTAAGACTTAGATTGACAAAAACATCTTAGACCATGTCAGAAAGAGATAAACCACCACAACAAAAACACCATATTTAAATAGTTTTATTTTAACAGATTAAAAATAGTTTACTGACAGTCCCAATCAGACAATAATCAAGATTGTCTCAGGCAGATGCTTATCATAACCAGAACTGTCTTTTTAAATATTGTTGTGACAAAAATGAAAAGAAATGGTGCTCCTGATTATGTAAGCCCAAGTAAACATTGGGACAGCATGGCATTCAATGAAATTTTTAGTCCATAAGCAAAAATTTCAAAAAAGAATCTTCTAGATATAAAATAAATAGTTCTCTCTGCAGGCTTCCTGCAATGCAAAGGTTACTTGAACAAGGTTTAACTGAAGAAGGTGTAATATGTAAATGTAATGTTCATAGAGCCTTAGAGATTTCCAATAAGTTTATGGGAAGCCAGTGTATTTGAGAAATGTCTAAGCTGAGTGCATTTTTTTTTTTATTTAGCCTTAGCAATTCTCAAAGGCTATATATATACTAAGGCAGAAAAGGGTCACTATTGGTGTCAGTGGAAAGAGTATCTTCACCAGTGAAATCACAGATCTTTAAAATTATTACAGAAGTCCAATTGACACAAAGAGACACATAGTATTTTTTTTCAATAGAGTTTTCACAAATTGTAGAACGTCTGAATTGAAAGAGACTTTGAAATGATCTGATCCAACTCTTCTTGCTCATTTTTGTGTGTATTGTGGAGCCTTTTGGCAATCTGATTGAAGCCTATGAATAATGTTTTAAAATAGATATCATAAAATACATAAAATTACAAAGAAAATTATATTGAAACACACTTATTCACTTTTTTTTTCAAAATAACAAGTTCAGAGATCCTAATTTAAGAATTCTTGGTCTAGTCCAACTATCTCATTTTACATATAAGGAAACTGAAGATCCCAAAAATGTGGATGATATGTAAAATCTCACATCAAATAAGGGGCTAAACCTAAATCTTCTGATCTTCAATCTAAAATTTTCTACCATGCTGTGCTTCCTTTCTGAATTTTCATTCTTACAACAGAAGAAAATATCATGTTCTGTAAGAAATGATTATCAGGATGAAAACCAAGAGGCTTGAAGAGATTTACATGAACTGATGCTAAGTGAAATGAGCAGAACCAGGAGATCATTATACACTTCAGCAACAATACTGTTTGAGGATGTATTCTGATGGAAGTGGATTTCTTCAACAAAGAGAAGATCTAATTCAGTTCCTATTGATCACTGATGGACAGAATCAGTTGTAAAATCCAGACTAGCTCCCTGGAGGCCTCAGAATCAGCCAGAGTCAGGATAAGCAAAAATCCTTGGTCTTTAGGGGGGGAAGTGAAAGGGATCAACAAAACTGCCACATGCTCTCCACTGACTGACCTCTCTTCTCCTCATAGTCCTCCAAAGTGACTCTGGCTTGTCTTACCCCACTCCCTAATCCCTCCTATGATTATCTGTATACACCAAAAGATCAAGCCAGTACAGAATGGTGAGAAGGGCCATTTTCCCAACCATATGCTAATAGAGTATTGTCCAATAGGTAATTAGCCTTAAGTGCTCTGTTGTCTGATTCCAGTGCACCTATTCAGAGTTTTAGCCCTTTATAATCAGCTACACCCAGAGAAGGAACACTGGAAGATGAATGTGGAGTACTTGCATTTTTGTTTTTCTTCCAAGGTTATTTTTACTTTCTGAATCTGATTTTTCTTGCTCAACCAAAGAACTATAAGGATCTGCACACATATATTGTATCTAGGATATACTTTAACATGTTTAACATGTATGAAACTGCCTGTCATCTAGGGGAGGGAGTAAAGGGAGGGAAGGAAAAGTTGGAACAGAAGTAATTGCAAAGGACAATGTTGAAAAATTACCCATGTATATGTTCTGTCAATAAAAAGCTATAATTTTAAAAAAAGATAAAAAAAAAGTCCTCTGAGTCCAAAAAAAGAAAGAAATATCAAATTCTTTATAAATTCTAGCAATTGACTGATTAGTGCACTTATGGCAACGTGGCCTCTAAGAAATCCACAGAATAAGTATTCCAAATATTATACTGTCAATATGGATTCCAAATTTGTAAAGAAAGTTAGAGATGATTCCTATTAGCTGTTCTTTCCTAGTTCACCTTGCCCTCCATGCTGACTAATTTCCAAGCACATCATCATGGTTTGTGAGAGTTACAGAAATCAGGATATGACTCCTCCCCTCCTTTCCTCTCCCCAAAAGAGTGAGAACAATTATAATCTTGCTAGTAGAAATGACTAAACATTGAGAGAATATGTTTTATAAAGTGCTCCAAACTCTATCTTGAGTTTGCAATCATGAATTAATCTTTCTCATTCATTTCCCTCTTCCTCTATATAACTTCCTGATCTCTTGGGAGGGGAGAAGATATAATGATTCAAAGTCATTTAACCTCTAACAGGATTTGGGAAAAGGAAATAGGATATCTGAGGCAAGAAGGTAAAACCAAGAATTGTTCTAGTGAACATAAACTATCTGGTTAGCTGAGATAGTGGAAAAGAATCATGGGATTTAAGGCTGGAAGGAATATGGAAAATAATCTCATCTAAACCAAACCAAAAATCCCTTTTTTCTAGATGGAGAAACTAAAATTTAGAGTCTAAATGACTTGGCCAAGACCACACACAAGGTAATAAATATCAGCTATAAATCAAACCCAAATCCTCAGGCTTTAAATCCTTTCTTCTTTGTCCTTTTTTTTTTTTTTTCACTCAGTGAATGTCAGTTTATTATAGTTATGCTTTTCTTTTCATATTTATACCAAATAAGTCTATGCATGTGCACACACACACACACACACACACACACACACACACTAAAGTCAATAGAACCAAGAGAAGACTATCATAATGTTAAGAAAAACAGCTTCAAAGAAGTAAGAACTGTAATCAATTGTGGATAAATAGCAGCAGTTATATATTGTTACCATTTCATTGACCAATCATGATTTCAGAAGACTAATGATGTACATACTTTATACTTCTTGGCAATGAGGTGATGGGCTATAAGTTCAGAATGAGATATAGATTTTCAGATGAAGCCATTGTGCAGATTTGTTTTGCTTAATTACACTTAACTGATTCAAAGGAGAGCTACTATTTGGAGGTGGAGAAGATAGGAGGAGGGCATTGGCATGTAGTTATAGTAATGCAAAAAAAAAATGAAAGAAAACAAAGAGCACAAAAGAAACATTAAAAAATACACAGATGAAAGTAGAAAAAAATTCAGAAAGGAGCAAGGGCATGCAGGACTATTGTTTGGTGATTGTGGTGGTAGTTACATCCAGCTTATTCAAAAAGAACCAAAGACATCAAGATGTTGGGATCAAAGCACAGTTTGTTGTATGTTCTACTGGCTGGTCAATCTAATATGAGCTCAGAAGGCTCTATGACAGATTGGGCACAAAGAGTCCATTTAAATATTTGGGATGGAGATGTTTAGATTTGCATATTTCATGTTTCCTTTTTGTTACTGAAATTTTGCTTTGCTTAGAGAGTACAGCCCCTTCTCTGATACACAAATGCTCTGCTGGACAGTCCTGTGCCAATTGCCATGGCTCACAATCAATACTAAAGTTCTTCAGTGAGACCTTGAGAATGTCCTTATACCATTTATCCCTGGAAGTGCTTGCCTTCTGCCAAGTTCTCTGCAAAACACTCTTTTAGGTAAACATATGTTTGACATCCAGGCTATGTGAGTACCCATTAGAATTGGGCTCTCTGCAATAGAGTCTGAATGTTTGGCAGTTCAGCTCAAGATAGGACCTCAGCCTGTCAGTTGAGAAGCATTTATTGAACACCATCTATGTGCCAAATATTGTACTAAGTGCTAGAGATGAAAGGCAAAAGACAGTTTCTGCTCTCAGGAAGTTCAGTCTATGGGCAGGGGAATAAGATACAAATAATTCTGTATAAAGGCAAAACTGGAGATAATCAACAGAGATGGGTACTAGTATTAAGGGATATTGGGAAAGGCTTCTTGTAAAAGATAAGATTTTAGCTGTGACTTGAAGGAAGCCAGAGAACCTGAAAGGGAGAAGATTCCAAGTATGGGGGATAGCCAATGAAAATATATAAGTAGAGATTGAGAAGAAACAATAAGGAGATCTCAGTGTTATTGGATCAGACTACATGGTGTAGGTAAGAAATAAAAAGACCAGAAAATCAAGATGGGATCAGGTTATAAAGGACTTGGAATTCCAAATTAAGGAATTTATACATGACCTTTTAAGTAATTGTAGTTTATTGAAGGACAGTTGCAGGTGGCACAGGAAGTCATGAGCTTTTAGGAAAATCAAGCAGAAAGTAGATAAAAGAGAGATTTAAAACAGGGAGAACAATCTAATGTGATAGTATAAGCATGAGGTTTTGAGAACCTTCATCAGAGTAGTAATAGTATCAAAAGAAGAATATAGAAGAGATGTTACACAGGTAAAATTAATGAGAGTTGGTGATAGATTGGATATAGGGGATAATAAAGTAGGGATTCAAGGATGACACTTAGGCTGTAAGCCTGGTAACTGGAAAGATAGTGATACTCTGAACAGAAATAAGAATGTTTGGTAAAAGGGAGGATTTGAGGGGAAATAAATTGAGTACAGTTTTGCACATGTCTATTAGACCTGCAGTTCAAAATGTCTATTAGGCGATTAGAAACCAGAGGCCAGAAGAGAGGTTAGGGCTGGATAGGTAGATCTGAGAACCATCAGTAGAGTGATGATAATTGAATTCATGAATGTTGATGGAATCACCAACTGAAATAATATAGGAGACAAAAAGAGAATCCAGTACAAAGTGCTGGAGGCCCTGTCCACAGTTTATCATTGCTGGATAAATCCAGCAAAAGAAATTAAGGAGAAGCAATAGACTAGAGAAGCATCAGGATAGAAGAGGTCACAGAAAACTAGAGTGAAAAGAATTAAGAAGAGATCATTGGTAACTGAAAAGAGCAGTTTCATGAATGATGACGAGATTCAAGATTGTAGAGAGTTAAGAAGAGTGAAAAAAACCTATCATGTTAAATTTGACATATTCTTTAAAATTATATAATAATGACCCACAATTTCATGGGCAATTCTTTTCTGCTTTTTTTATTAATAGGTTTATGTTTGTTGATGTTTGTCAAGTTCATAATAGAAAAGAAAATTTAAATTTAAAAAAATCCTCACAATCCAAGACACTTTCCACCATATCACATTTGTTTCAAATAGCTGTAAATGAAACATCTTCTAAAATCACAGAATTGATAGGAAAGAGGAAGCACTGGTTTAGCGATGATAAAAAATAATTGTAAAAACAGAGTTCAATCCTTACTAGAGCTCTACCTCCGTCACTCACTGGATATAAGAAGTAGAATTATAGTAAACCCATTGTCTAGCAGAAACACAAAATGTAACTCCAATCAACCTCAGTACTGTTATGCTCACATCCTTTTATTTATCCTCGTTGAGTTCATACTTTCCTTGAAAAGGAATTATGTCTCATTTCTTTTATGTCTCCATTGCCTTAATCACAACACACACTAACCCTGCCCCCAACATTCTACATAATATTCAAAAAAGTTTCACAAGTGGAAATTTGACATTGTTTAGATCTCAGAAATGAGACACTATTTTCCCACAATTCTATAGACTTCAAGGAAATCACATGAATAAAATATACCTTTTGGAGTTTCCAGGTAACAGAAATTTCTGGTTATGCTTCTGGTGGGAAGACTAACTTGGCTAAAAAGTAAGAAGGGCTAAAAACAATTAGTCAAAGAAGTCTAAATAATGAAATTATTGATGGGATCTTGAAAAGAAAAGTCAAATATTTCTCTTGTATCTCTCAAATGAAATTCAGAAAGAGATAACATTTTTTCTCCATATTTTATTTTTCCCCTTATCCTTGTATTTACCTTTGTCTCTACCCATCTTCTTCTCCAAGCATTCAGAGTAATTATTTAAGTCAAAGATTAGAAAATAAAGTAAGGTTCCAGAAAGTATCATGTGATGAAAAGGCTACACTGACATGGTGTCAGAAGAATTAGATTTCAGGGCCAATTCTGAATTATGAGTAAGCCACTCAGCTCATTCATTTTTCTCATTTATAAAATGAGGAGTTGGAAAAAAATTCTAACTTCCAATTCTAATAGAATTTATTATAAACCTCCTAGCTATATTATAAATGCTTGTTAGCTATGGACTTGCAAGCTCAATATTGGTTCAACAGTATAATATGGCATTCAAAAAATGTGAATGTGATCTTGGCTCTATTAAAATATAGTTTCCAGAAATGAGAAGGAGATTGTCCTGTTGTATCCTAACCTATCAGACCATATTCCCCAAGTCTGTGATCAGTTCGGACCACCCATGGCTTAGTAAGGACATTGATAAGCTGCAGAATGTCCAACGGAAGACCATCAGAAGGATGAATGAAAGGCCTCTCTTGAATTTAACTACATAAATATCTGTTGAAAGACCCAGGACTGCCTTGGAGAAGAGGAAAATGATAACTATCTTTGATTATTTGAAAGGATGTCATATGGAATATGGACTTCTGTTTTGTTTGCCTTATTTAGCCTCATAGGAAAAAATGAGTAATCATGAATGGAAGAACTAAGAGTGAAATATAGTATCTGGGTAGGTAGCAGGTTTTCAAAGACAGAATGACCCTTTGTAACTTGTATTATATAGCAGGGGATCCTTTTGGAAAATAGGTTAGACTGCTGAGACTATTTTCAATGCTAAAATCTGTGATTTTATATTTCTAGTTCCTAACACAGGGACTCACATTTGCTAATGGTTTTGTTCTTGAATTTGTCATTCTTAGTATCATCAAAAAATAAAAATAAAAACAATACTTTTGCACTTACTTGTCCTTACACCTATGGTGGAGGTCACTTACCTAATCTGAGCTTCATCCAGCTCCTCCTCCTTCTCCTTCTAATTATCTCCCAGAACTTTTCTGCACTTGGTATTTCTTCTTTGATCAGACTGCTAGTAAGAAATAAGAAGGATTCTAAATCAAGCAATTCATATGCATCTCTGATACCAGAAACAGTTCCATTTGGGTGGTCCAGAAGTAAGATTTTCACTAATAATGGCTAAGTGGTCCTCTTCAATAGGCCTTCAGGCAAAAGAAAAGAAGCCTTTTCTAAACCCTTTCAATATCTGATATGATAAAGACCCTCCTGATGCTTTAGGGCCCTCCTTTAAGGAAAAGGGAAAGCAGGAGTTTTGTGACCTTAAGCAATACTAAGTAGAACAAAGTGTTAGTTCTTTAAAATGCAATATCCTTAGTGCAGAGATTCTTTTCCTTTTGATTTTGTCTCTCCTTATCACTTATGGCATATAGTCCATGTTTTTATAATCAATCAATAATCATTTAGTAAGCACTTATTGTATGTCAGACCTCTAGAATAGACTAAGCTCTGGACAGGAATATAAAACAAAATAAAAAGCAGTCTCTTTCCTCAAAAAATTTTCATTCTTTCATTTTCCAGCTTCTAGCCACTACAAACAGGGTGCCACAAACATTTTGGCACATACAGGTCCCTTTCCTTTCTTTAGTATCTCTTTGGGGTATAAGCCCAGTAGAAACACTGCTGGATCAAAGGGTATGCACAGCTTGATAACTTTTTGAGCATAGTTCCAAATTGCTCTCCAGAATGGCTGGATGTGTTCACAATTCCACCAACAATGTATCAGTGTCCTTGTTTTCCCATATCCCCTCCAACATTCCACATTATCTTTCCCTGTCATTCTAGCCAATCTAACAGGTGTGTAGTGGTATCTCAGAGTTGTCTTAATTTGCATTTCTCTGATTAATAATGATTTGGAGCATGTTTTCATATGTCTAGAAATAGTTTCAATTTCTTCGTCTGAGAATTGTCTGTTCATATCCTTTGACCATTTATCAATTGGAGAATGGTTTGATTCAATTGGAGAATGGTTGAGTAAATTGTGGTATATGAATGTTATGGAATATTATTGTTCTGTAAGGAATGACCAGCAGGATGAATACAGAGAGGAATGGCGAGACTTACATGAACTGATGCTGAGTGAAATGAGCAGAACCAGGAGATCATTATATACCTCAACAATGATACTGTTTGAGGATGTATTCTGATGGAAGTGGATCTCTTCGATAAAGAGAGCTAATTCAGTTTCAATTGATCAAGGATGGACAGAAGCAGCTACACCCAAAGAAAGAACACTGGGGAATGAATATAAACTGCTTGCATTTATGTCTTTCCTCCCTGGTTATTTATACCTTCTGAATTCAATTCTCCCTGTGCAACAAGAAAACTATTTGGTTCTGCACACATATATTGTATCCAGGATATACTGCAACCCATTCAACATGTAAAGGACTCTTGCCATCTGGGGGGGAAGGGGTGGAGGGAGGGAGGGAAAAAATCGGAACAGAAATGAATGCAAGGGATAATGCTGTAAAAAATTACCCTGGTATGCGTTCTATCAATAAAAAATTATTTTAAAAAAATTTTTCATTCTAATGGCAGAGACAAAATATACAAATCAATTTTTCAGTCATGTCTGATTCGCCCTGTCCTCATTTGTGATTTTCTTGGCAAAGATATTGGGAATGATTTGCCATTTCCTTCTCCAGATCTTTTTACAGATGAGGAAACAGAGGCAGAATTAAGTGACTTGCTTAGGGTCACATAACTCGAAAATGTCTGAGACTGGATTTGAACTCATGATGATGAGTCTTCCTGAGCCACCTACCCCATAAATCAGTACCCCATGGTAAATATAGAGAACATGGAAGGGGACATGAGAAGAGAGAGTCTGCAGACACTTGATGAATGGTTGATTGTTGCTTACATGAGTGGCCTGAATTTAAATCCTGCATCCCCATTTCACAAACTACCTAAAAGGGGAAGGGGGAAATAAAGCTACAAGCATGCTGATGCTCCGACAATTTCCCTAGTGGCTGCCCCTGCAGTGATGGTGACATATGGCCCAGAGCAAAGCCATACAATGATCTAAGAGGTTTAGCAGGGGACAGATTTAGCTTTGAGCTTGAATTTCCTAAAGTTGCCTTGGTCCCAGATTACTGCCTCAGGATCTCCTTCTAAGGCCTACTCCAGCTGCTTATCTGAAGACTCAATGGTGTGACTTTCTTCAGAGGAAAAGGAAGGGGAAATGGGCAGGGACTTGTTCTCCACCCTATCTAGCAGAGGAAGTCGCAGTCAGCCAGAGTCAAAGCCCCAGGTTCTAGTCCTTAACCCACCACCCAATTGCTGTATGTTCTGTGCTTTATACATCCTTATTTTACAAAGATGAGGAAGCTCCTGGTATAATGTTTTTGTAATCTCAAAGAATATCCATTGTAAAAGAGAACAAATAAAGGAGAACCAAAGGATCATGAATTCTAATATACTTAAGTATTTGGCTCCAGGATCTTTTTTGGCTTTATCAGCCCAACCAATAATAATAAAAGGAAGAAGAATGATACACAGTGGAGGGAAAATGTGTTTTATTTAACACTCAATTTGGGTCTGGGTAAAAATATTGAATTACATTTCCTCTTCATGGAAGCATTTTCATCAATAAGGCTAAATTCTGAGAATGATTTTCAAATATGTTTCTGTAACCCATACCAAAGCTGACCTCAGATTCTGGTATTTCATAGACCAGGTTCAGTCTCAGAGAACAGACCCCAAAAGCAACTCTTCATCATTTTGCCCCACCCACAGTTATTTCTGGGAAATCTTTGAATATACTTCACATATTGTACACATTTAGGTTGTTACCTATGTAAGTAAAAGAATCCCCAGCTCCCACATCAGCACTCAAGGGTGCTTTTATTTCACCCCACAGAATAATGAATAAAATGCATAAAGGGACTCACAGTAGTCTATAAACATCTATATAATTCTTTTCCCTTTTGGTGAGTCTCACCTTCCCTTCATTGCTCATAGTATATTTAAGACTCATAGTACCATATTGTGGTTTGGGCTTCCCTCAAGATGGAAGCAAACTTGGAGATGTCTAAGAGTCAACCCTCAAAGCTCTCCTGAGGTTCATTTTCATCCCAGGATGCACACAAGTCCACAGCCCTTTGGTACTAGAATAAGGATTTAGATTACCCTCTAGAAAGAAAAGGAATTTCAGGTTTCTAGAAAATCAAACCCATACCTGTCAGATCTGTACTTAACTCATAGTATTAACAGAGGGCAAATTTTGGGTCTTTTGTTTTCCCCATGTCATAGTTTAATCTTTTCTTTGCTTCTCCTCCATCTACAAACTCATATGCTGCATTCTCTTTTTCTTATGACATGAAAACTGCTTAGGAATATTCTCTCTCTCTCTCTCTCTCTCTCTCTCTCTCTCTCTCTCTCTCTCTCTCTCTCTCTCTCGTTCTGTCTCTCTCTCTGTCTCTTTCTGTCTCTCTCTCTGTCTCTCTCTTCCCTTTCTCTGTCTTTCTTTCTCTGGGATCCTTTCTCTTTAAAAGACTGAGACTCTTGACAAGCTTGTCCCTTCTTGATCCAGGAAATTAGATTTCAGAAACTCAGCCTGTCTAGGACATTTTTCCTTTTCTATCCAAGAGGTAGAGTTCTGGAATCCGGGTTCAGAAATTCTCCTCTCTGGTTTCATGAGTGAGAAAATTTACAAATGCAAAATATTTCTGCACTCTTGATTGGGGTCCTTAGGATCCTTATCCACATTTTCCAGCATCCTCAATCTCTCTTAGTTCTGTTACTTTCTCAGGATTTCTTAGAAAAGGAACAAAAAGAAAGAAAGCTTATCTGAAACAGATACAGAACAAATCAAGCAGGATCAGGAAAACAATTTACACCATGACCACAGGATGTAAAGAGAGATAATTTTGGAAAGACTGGGATCCTAATCAATTCAGTGAGCAGTCATGGCTATAGAGGGTAAAACAATGAATGAATCTGTGAGTTTCTTGATAAAGAGAAATCCTAGATAAAGAAATCCTTACTGTCAATTCCGTTCAGCACTCTCTCTGATCTTACCCAGGATCATATATGGCCATGAGCACTAAGAGCAGTATCTGAACCCATATCCTCCTGGCTCTACAGCTGATTTTTTTTATTCATTGTCCCCACTAGTCATAATAGAAGTTCTTCTATCATTATTGTTTATTTACTAACATTGCATCAAAGTCTTAGAGTCACAGAGGACTGATAATTAGGCCTGCTTCCCCTGTCCAGAAGAGAAATGTATGACTATAAACATATATTATTTTCAGATTTGGCCAGTGTTTTTATTCATTTTGCTTGATTCTACTTATTTATCATGAGGGACAGTTCTTGGTTGTGGAAAGAAGAATCCAGGAATCATTGAAAAGTGACTTTGATATACAAAAAAAAAAGAAAAAAGTAGCGGTCAAATTATTATTTTAAAGAGGATGTACAAAATGAGCTCATTCTACTCCATACTGGCCGAGAGATCCTAGGCAACTCACTTAATATCTTAGTCCCCCAGGTAATAATCACCTGCATTGGCAAAGAGAATATTTCTTAGGAAGTCCCTCATACCAGGGAAATCACTAGGTGAGTTAGTTCTAGAGAGCTATTTAAGACAAGGAGAAATTGGGCGACTTATCCAAGCTCACTGAGGAAGTGGGATCTGAACCTGCCTTGTTGATTCTAATCCTAATGCTTTAGCTGTTACAGCTGTTTACAAGCTGCTATGTACCATCTCTGTCCTTCGCTGTTTGTCCTCGTTCTGGCCAATGTCTCCCACTGTAACCTACGCTGCAGACGGCCAATTGTTAGACTTGGAGTCAGGAAGTCCTGAATTCAAATCCTACCCCAGCTATTAGCTCTGATTAGTACTTTAACTTCACTTTCCCTTTCTGTAAACAATAGCACCTATTTCACAAGGTTGTTGTGTGGATCAAATGGGATAACAGATGTAAAGTGCTTTGCAAATCTTAAAAGCATTGTCTAAATGCTAGCTATCATTATTATGAAGCACTTCCCTAATGGAAGATAAGTAACAGAAATAAAAGGCAATACAGCCAGCATCCCCCCACCTGCCTGCTCCTTGCCTTGCGTTTTCAGGAATGAAGGCTTCTGCCTCTCACTTCCTTTTGGCTGTTCCACAACTTCCAGAAAATGCCGCATCTTATGTTGAGAAGTATTTTTGTTTCCCAGCTGTTTTGAATGGAAGAGCTAAAAGCAGCTGATTTAGGCACAACTGTGCTTTTTTTGCACCTAAATTTCTACTCGCATACTAAGCCCAGGGCCAAAAATTCAAGCCAGCAAATTTAGCTCCAGAGTGTAAGCATTAACAAGAAGGAGCTGTTACCACCTATGAGCTCAACCCTAAGGAAGGAGCCTTTGCACCTTGACCCCATACTCCCCAAGGGGTCAGTCCAAATTCTCCATCTAGAAAGTCTGAAGCCGGTTAGTGCTTTTTCACAGCTTTTCCTGAGGTCATAGAGAGCCAGTGGAAAGAAGGGCCGAAATCATGGCCTCCAAGATGCTCAGCTTGGAGCCACAAGAACAGGGGATTAAAAAGTTGAAAGAACTGATGGAGAGCGAACTATCCTTTCTGGTCCATTTTCTCCACTCTGGGTTTTCAGCATATGCTCATTTTGGTATGTTCTTGATAAGATGTCTGTTCTAATTCCTGACTGTTCATTCTTAATTGAGTCTGTTCTCAAGGTTAATGCATCCTGATCGATTGTACCCCAGTGAAAGGGGAAAAGAGTCAGTTCAGAGAATATTCAGGCTGTGAGATCTAATCTTGGCTTTGACGCTGCCGTGCTGTGCGACCTTCCCTTCCCTGGGCTTCGGCCCTTGTCGGTGAGATGGGGATAATCATGCTGACCTTTCTTTGCGGGCCGTGGGAGGAACTGCTAACAAACAAGCAGCAAAGGGTTTTGTGAATGTGAAGCCTTTGAAACACGCTTAGTAATTAAAATGAGACAGAGCAGCCAGAGAGATCCACGAGAACCACAGGGAATGGGCGCAGGTAAGGAGCACCTGGGCCTGACCTGGCCAAAGAGATCTGAGAGATCCACCCTGAGGCAGCAGCTCGGGGCAAATGCTCTCCATTATTCAGAAAGGAAAATTGTGTGTGTGTGTGTGTGTACATCTATATGTGTAGGCGTGTGTATGTGTACATGCATGTATATGTAAATAAGTAGAGATGTGTGAACAAATGTGTACATACTACATGCTTATGTGTATTACACACATGCAAGCAGGCAAGTGGGTGTGTGGGTATATATTCAGGCATATAAGCATACATGTATATATGTGTGCAGATACACATATAACTTCGTGTCTGCTTATTTATACACATGTGCATATATGTATGTGTGTGTGTATACATGTACAGATACATAAGTGTGTATCTCATACTTGTCTACGTGTATTTAGTATTTTTGCAGTGAGATGTACAGAAATTTCATTTCAGCTAAACTGCACTCCATTGTATTCTATAGTTCTCTATAGTCTATAAAACAGAGAAACTCAGAATATATATATACATACATATAGTCTCCTTCCCTTCCTCCCTCCCGCTGCCCTCCCTCACAGCTGATGTCAAGATTAGCTCTGGTTTTGAATTTAGAATATTTATGAATGAATTCCAGATAATGAATAAGTGACTATATTAAAAGTGAAATCCTATGCCTATTTATAGAATATGTATCATAGAATATACTATAAAATGCATAGAATAGGCTATAGAATGTACAGGATTGTCCATAGAAAATCACAAACTATAATGGAGTATAAGTCTTGCTGACTTGAAAATTCTATAGCCTTCCCTTCAAAAAATCAGACAGCTCTCTCTGTCTCTGTCTCTCTGTTTCTGTCTCTCTGTCTCTGTCTCTGTCTCTCTGTCTCTCTGTCTCTGTCTCTGTCTCTCTCTCTGTGTCTTTCTCTGTCTCTGTCTCTCTCTGTGTGTCTCTCTCTGTCTCTCTCTCTGTCTCTCTCTGTGTCTCTCTCTGTCTTTCTGTCTCTCTCTCTGTCTCTCTGTCTCTCTCTCTCTCTCTGTCTCTCTCCCCTCCATATATATATACACCTATGCATACATGTATATACACATATGTGTGCATATATATTCTATATATAGAAAATATTTTTATTCTATAGACTAGAGAACCATAGTTCTCTATATAGTCATTCTGTCCATATATATGTAGTTGTATTATATATGTACATATATGTATACATACACATATATAACATATAGAGTCAGATATATACTATATTCACAAATGTGAAGGGGAGGTGGGGAAAAAGTATTCTGTGGTTCTCTATATGAAAATAAAGAATATTGTTACTGCTCAAGCTCCAATAGAGTGCAGTTTAACTTAACTTCTCCAGTTCTGGGTCATTAAGGAAGTCCTGAATAATTATTTGGATGAGTTATTATTTTGCAAAGTGGGATTTTGAACTCATTGATCAGACAGAGTACAAGTTCCTTGAAAGCGGGATTATTATATTTTTGTCTTTGTATCACTGCTAACAGGGAAGCAATTCTGAGTTACAATGGACTAAGGCATCTAATGGGGTTTCCTTGAAAGGTGGAATTGGATAGTTGGTGCAGTGAATAGAGAGCTAGGCCTGGAGACAAGAAGATCTGAATTCAAATATAGCCTCAATCACTTAATAACTATATGATTCTGACTCTTATTTGCTCCAGTTTCCTCATACATGAAATGAGTATAAAAAGATTATTGAGTAGAGACAAACGGGGTACCATGTTACTTTTTAAATAAAATATGTTTTGACAACTTGGTGAAGGATGAATTGGATTTGAAAAGATATGAGTCAGGAAAAACAATTAGAAGACTAGGGTAATTGTCCCCATCTGCCAGGGTTGCTATAAGGATAAAATGTGATAATAAATTTTAAAGTTCTTAGCATAGTGTCTGGTACATAATAACTGCTATATAGATATTAGTTATTATTATTGTTAATGTGTCAACCAGCAGGTTAAAGCTACCATGATGGTCAGTATAGGATTTAGAGGCTCCAGAGAGATAGGGACATCCGGTCATAAAAAATAATGAGGAAGATGTTGTTGATCATGATGATAATAATCAAGCTTTAACTAATTAGCTAAAGATAAATTAATCTCCCAGGGGTGACACTTCTGGAGTTAGGGTTACAGGAACTGAAATATTCTGTCCTTAGGAACTTCACGGGGAAGAAGGGTGAGAAGTGGGTGAGAAAAATGAAATTCAGCTCAGAGACATTGATGTCACCATCACCACCTACCTATTCTACTCTCAGACTGTTCTCATCACTACCCAAGCCCCACCAGGAACCCTCTGGAGAAATATAATGTGGTGGAGAGAGTGCTGAAAATAGAACCAGAAAGAGCTGGATTTGAATCCTTCCTCAGACATTTATGAGCCACGTGACCATAAATAAGTCCCTTAACCTTTCTGAGATTTTCTTATCTGTAAAATAGGAATAATAATTGTACCTGCTTGGTGAGGTTGGCATGAGAATTAAATGAGATGCTATTTTTTTTTAAGTTCTTTTGAAAATTTTAAGGCTTTCTGTCAATGTGCACTGTTATCCAATCCAGTCAGAGGCCATAGCCAATACAAATGTAGGAGTGGAAAAGAGAAAAGAGGAGGAGAACAGAGAGAGGGAAGAGGGAAGAGCGAATAAAAGGGACAAAGAGGGGGAGTGAGGGAAGGGAAGAGAAGGTGAGGAATAGAGGAAGGGATAGGGACAAGATGAAGGAAAGAGGGTGAGGGAAAGGGAAGGAGAAAGAAAGAGAGAGTGAGTGAAGGAGATCAAGAGAGACAGAGACAGACAGAGAGACAGACAGACACACACGGAGGGGGAAGGATGAGGAAGAAGGAAGGAGGAAGGAATGAGGAGAAGAACAGAAAGAAGGAGGAAAGGAGAGAGTAGGAGAGAATATATATGGGAAAGAGAAAGAGAGGAAGGAGAGAGAGAATGAAAAAAGGAGAAAGGGAGAGAAAGAGGAAAGGAAGGAAGGGAAGAGACAGAAGTCAAAGGGAAGGAGAATAAGAACTGTAGGAAGAAAGGGAAGAAAGAGGGAAAGAGAAAGAGGAAGAGGGACAAGGTCAGAGGGAGAGAGTGGGAAGGCAAAAGGGAGGAAGAGAAAGATAAAAGGAGGAGAGGGACTAAGATGGGAAAACAGAGCAAGAGAGATAGAGAGAGATTAGGGAGAACTTTTTTTGTTATTTTAAATTTTTCTTCTGGTTACCATCTTCTCTCCCTTTAGTTGATCTGTTCATTTATGTAACATTTGACTGTTCAGATTATATGGAAAGGAAGGATGCCTCATGGGAACAAGAGTGACTATGAATGTGTCACCAGGGTGTGGAAGTCCAAGTTTGGGAAGAACCATTAATTTCCTGAAAACCAGGAAAAGAGCTTGGAAAGGCACAGCTTAATTCAAGCATAAACTTGGTGCTTCTTCATCCTAAAATCCCCAGCAGTGACTCATTTCTTTGGAATAATAGCAAGGGCAGACTAAGGGCATTCATTTCTTTTTGCTTCTCTCTTATCAGGCCATGAGTTCCATTGCACCCCGGGCTCTTGCCATCTCTAATGATGGCTATCTCTCAGGATCCTAGAGTTTCAGTTTCTCTTTGTACAAAATGGACCCTAATCTGCTCTGCTTTCTTCCCAGGGGCTACTGAAGGAGTTATTTGCAAAAATGTCTTATAAGCTATCAAGTAATTCAGGAAAATAAGGTGTTATAATAGAAAAGGAAATAGAAATTTGAGATAATTATCTGGAAGTCTCAAGTCATATATACATGTCAGCTCTTTACCTGCCTTGTGCTTTTTTTTGTTCAAGTATATAACTTGGGTTTTGTCTCCAAGTATCCTAATAAGGAGATGAAGGAAAATGCATAATTTAGTTCAGTAAATATTTATTGAGACCCTACTACAATGTCAGACACTGCATTAGATTCTAACATACAAAGAAACAAGAATTATAGTCTACCTTCAAATTTCATTTTCTTTTAATTACTCATGAATCCTTCCACTGTAATTAAGCAGGAGGTAAGCCCCATCAAGCACCAAGCCCAAGGCCACTGCCACATCTGCCATAGTCTCAGTTCTATTTGTATTCTCTCCTTTAATCTCAGTTGTAGGGTCTTCCAATTCTACTCCTTTAGAATCAAGGATAGTGATGAAATAGGAAAGAATCCTGAAGGGAGAGGACCTGTTGAGATGCTGACTTTACCACTTACAGGTAATAAGTGTATACCTTAGCCAAGTTAGCTGGTGTATCTCTCTGGCCTTAGAAAAGTCTATTTACAAATACCATTTGTAAAAATGTCAATGGATCATATGGCTTCTGAGGTCCCTTTAAGATAAAAACTATGCTAGATTCTCTAGGACTTCAATAAAGCCATAAGTGATATTATTTTTTTTTTAAAAAAAATCAAATTTGCAAGATGACACAAAATAGGAAGGCACCTTAAACTCAATATATCCAAAATAGAAATTGGCTTGCCCCCAAACCCTTCCCTCTTTCTTATTACTATCAAGAGTTATATCCCCCTCCCAATCACCCAGACTTGAAACCTTAGAGACTCCTTGATTCATCAGTCACACTCCGTGCACAACTCCAATTTGTTGTTAAATCTTATGTCTTTGATCTTCATAATCTCTCTTGTGTATATAACCCTTTCTCTCTATTCCTGGAACTTACCTTTGTAAGGACTCATATTACCTGTCCCCTGGACAATTACCAAAGTCCTCTAATCCAATCTATCCTCCACCAAGCTGTCAAAATATATATATTTTTAAAAAGTAGTCCAGTCATGTCACCCCAGCCCCCTCTATTCAATAAACTTCAGTGACTCACTATTAACTTAAGGATCAAATATAAAACCCTCTGTTTGGCTTTTTAAGAACTTTCATACTCTGTTCCCTTCTCACCTTTCCAGTCTTACCCTTTATTTCCCTCTACACACTTTATGATCTAGCTTTTGTTGTTTAGCTGTCTGGCTCTTCATGACCCATTTGGGGTTTTCTTGGCAAAGGTATGGAAGGGCTTGTCTTTTCCATTCCAGCTCATTTTACAGATAGGGAACTGGGCAAACTGAGATTAAGTGACCTGAGCAGGGTCGCACAGTTAATTAGTATCTGAGGCCATCTTTCAACTCAGGCCTTCCTCATTACAAGCCTAGAAGTCTATCCACTCCACCTGAGCTGCCCCTAAGCTCCAGCTGTATTCACCTATTTGCTGTCCCTCAGGCACTACTCATGACTCCTTGCATTTGCACTAGTTGTCTTCCATGCTTGGAATGATCTCCCTCCTTATTTCCAACTCTCGTCTTTCCTCTATTCCTTCAAGACTCAGATGAAAGTCCATATTCTCCAAGAGGCATTTCCCAGTTCCTCCCACTACTAAGCTCTTTCCTCTGAGATTGCTTAATTTGTATTGTATGTATCTTATATGTTATTTGCTTGTTGTACCCCCATTAAAATATCAATTGGAGATTGTCTTTTCACATTTATTTGTATCCCCATGCTTAACACATTTTTTGGCATATAATAAATACTTAATATAAAAGACTATTGACTGAAGATATCACAATGAATGACAAAATTAGCATCCAAAAACTGGAATCACCAGGCTAGATTAAGGGGTTAAATCTAAGATTAAATTTAATAAAGAGAAGTATACTTTTATGCTGGGTTCAAAAAAAGAAATTTATATATATAATTTTGGGAAGTGGAGAGGGACTGGAGAGAACTATACTTCAATAATACTTCAATATACGACAATACTTCAAACAATAAAGGACATTTTAGTGAACTCCAAAGGTAATGTGTCAGGAAAATGACATGGTAGTTCTTGGAATAAAATCCAACTAGTTCTGGATTTTAAGAGAGTCACTGACCAAATGTTACCCAGTAGGACAATTAGAATGAGGTATCTAAAATGGAACACAATCCCCTAGATATGATCTGACTGGAAGGTCAGTCGACTACATTTGATAAGTTTCTACAATATACCAAGCACTAAATACAAAGTGGGAATACAAAGAAAGACCAAATACAGTCTCTGCCTCCAAGAGGTTTCCATTCTAATGAGAGAGACAAGATGCAAACACTTATGTACAAACATCTGTGTACATCCAGAATAAATTAAAGATAATCAATAGTGCCTTGGAATTGTCACCTCCCTTGATTTGAATATCATACAATTATTAATTATTAACCCAGTCTAAAATTAAAGTAACTTTTGTTTTATGAAAAAAAAAATAGCTGTGTCCTATAATCACTAGCTTATTTTGTTTGTCTTCAATCAATTAAAACCCCTTTCACTCCTCATTAAAGCCAGGTCTCCACCATCTAGTACTTGTGTTTTTGTTTGCTTTTGGAGCCTTTTAAAAGGACCAAGGCAAAATGCCAACTATTGAATTGCCTTAACCAGGATAAGATGTAGAGATCATCCTAATTGAACCATAATTTCTAGAGTTCATAGGAACTTCAGAGATAATCTAGTCATTTTTCATTTGAGGAAACTGAGTCTAGGAGAGGTTAAAGGTCTTTCCAAAGGTCAGATAAATTGGAAGGCTCAGAGCTAGAGTTTAAACCCAAATCTGATTATAAAATAGTTGCATGTTTGATTTTTTTCCTTTTGTTAATTTTCTCCCCTTTTTCCCTAAGATCTCTTAGGGAGAAGAAGCCTCAGACTTGATAAAGATGGTTGAGATGCAGTTTATGAACTGGCTACTTTTCAATCCAAAAAAATAAACATTTGGTCTTCACGATAGTTTACTTTTACAGAATATTTTTAAAGTTTATAAATTGTCTACATAAATTATTTCAACTAATCTCTTCATTATTACTATGAGATAAGAGCTATTTTCATCCCCATTTCCAAACTAGACATGGGCTCAGGAAGACCTTAGTTGAAATCTTGCCTCAGATACTTGTTATATGACTCTGGTCAAGTCATTCATCTCTGCCTCAGTTTTCTCAATTGTAAAAGAAGAATAATAACAGTACTTACTTCCCAGGATTGTTGTGAGGATCAAATGGGATATTATTCATAAAAGCCTTTACGCAGTACCTGAAATATAGTATGTATTTAATAAATACTTATTTCCTGCCTTCCTATTTACCTCAGTTTATCTGTCTGTAAAATGGAGATAACAATATATATTTCCCAGGATTGTGAGGATCAAATTAGATAATGTATGGAAAGAGTTTTGAAAACCTTAAAGTGCTATGTAAATACTAATTGTTGTTGTTGTTGTTATTGGTATTGCTGTTGCTGTTGTTGTGTTAGTGTCTGAGATAGGATTTGAACTAGGGTCATCTTAAATCCAAGTCCAACATTCTCTACTGGAGAGCTGGTTGTTAGTGTTCTCAGCTGTAAATTGGGGGGATTTTAGGGCTATATTACATGACCTCAAACATCCCTTCTAACTTTCTCAGAAATTTTTGCTATAAAGAAGGGCCAGGATCTGACATTGTAAGTCATACTAAAAGTTTCTGAGCAACCTTTTTGTAGGATTTAGAACTGAAGGAAGCCTTAGGGGCTAATTAATCAACCAAGGAGCTTAGAGTAAGCATCTACTGTGTCCTAGGCGCTGCCCATTACAAAGGCAAAAATGAACTGCCCTCAAGGAACTGGTGCTCTATCAGACCAAGGAGTTCAAAAAACCCATTTTACAAATAATAACTCACCCATGTAACTATTCAGAGTTTCCCTTAATCACCTGAGACGGGAGAAATTAAGTGATTTTTCTCCAGGTCACATAGATAGTCCACAGCAGGACTAAGATTCAAATCATTAACTCAGACAATGAAAGGACCCTGCAGACTTCATCTAGTCTCCTGTCAAACCCCCGCAAGGATCCAGTCTACCAGACTCTGAGAAACTGCTTCTCTGGTTATAGAAACAGACCACCAGACTGCTGGGGCCGCCCAACGGGACCTAAGATCCAGCCCATTCTTCCCCACCCCAACACTGGGGGAAAAATGCATGTGGGAAAATGGAGGCCTAGAGAAATTAAATGACTTACCGAAAGTCACTCAGGAAATGAGCAAGGGAGTCAGGATTTCAGCCCCAGTCTTTTAACTCTAGTTCCAGCGTGCCCTACCCCCTCCACCATGCTGCTTTAATTCAGAACTCCCCAGGCCCAACAGTCCAAGAGTTCGTGGAGCTTCTGCCCCAGGTCACTTTATAGTGAGGGCTGGGAAATGTGCCCCTAAATTTGGCCACAAAAGCAAAGCTCCTGTAGCAGCTGCATGGTTCCAGATCACAGGAAAGAGAAAAGCTCTAATATTTAAAGTTTAAAAATTAAGATGAACACACTGCCTCTGGTTACTTATTGATCAAGTCCAGAGTTATTTTTAAAAAGCAAATCAGCCAGCTGTGCCCAACAGTCAGTGTATTCATCTTCTCTCCTTCATCATGCTGTCACCCCACTGTGATCTAGTGTGTACTAAAAGCAATAAATTAGGGGGTGCTGTTCCTGCTATCAGCTCTGGCCTGGGAGTGTCTGTGTGTGTGCAAGCATGCGCGTGCCCGCCGTTTGCTGTGTCTGTAGTTATCTCTGATGTCGTACATAATGGGGGGTGTTGTTCACTACAGGAATGAGAGAGAGCACGTTTACCTGCAGGCTGGAAGATGACTCCTCTTCTCACCTTGCTCTGGCGGATACGAGGGCCCAAGTTTGCCATCAACCTGGCACCGAGGTTCCCCCTGGCATAGATAGGGAAGAGGAAATGTCCTTAGCTGGGGGGGATGAAGTGGGTGGGTGGATCACATGGCTTCTCCTTACAGACTGATTTTCCTGAAAGCTTTCCCATGCCTGAGACCTCCTGTGTGGGTCAGAGAACCCTCAGGGCTCCCTGAAAACTGGGTTTGTTTCACTTTTGTGTCTGTAATCTGAAACTGGCACATGGCACGGAATGGAAGGTTGCCTGTTAGCAGGCCACAAATCCTTCTTCAGTACCTACTGCATTTCCAGGCACTTTGTTAAGTGGCAAAAAATGACCCCAAAATGAATGTGTGCTTTTGTATATTTATATTGTACATAATTACATACATAAGTCATAGAAATACAAATATATAGATATTCTCTGCTCTCAAGGAACTCACAGACTAATGGGAGACAACATGTAGACAATTGTGTTCCAACAAGACAAAGATAAACAGGAAATAATCAGCACAAGGAAGGTACCTGAATTAAGAGGGTTGGGAAAGACTTATAGAAGACCTTAGCTAAGACTTGCAGGAAGCAGAGATGAGGAGGAAAAGAATTCCCAGCATTGGAGAAAGCCAGTGAAAATCCCCTAAGGTCAGGAGATGGAGTATGTTGTGAGAGTCACAGCAAGGAAACCAGTATTACTGAATTGGAGAGTGCATAGGCTGGATAGGGAAAAGGGAAGGGTAAATAGAAGACTGAAAAAAGCTACTTTTAAGTTTATGTGAAGTACTGCCTAAATGTTTGCTTTCCTTCAGAGTGCCGACTCAAAAAAGAGTCTTCATACTCCAGGGCCCAGCATTCTTTGTTATATGAATTTTGAAAGTTTATCTCAATAATCTAGAACATTATCATTTAGTTATCTAATGATAATCCCCATTTCCTTTATGTAAGGATGCATGCAAGCAGATGCAGTCTCTTTCAATGAAATGTGTTGAAATCTCTACCAGCAAAGAACCAACTCTGCTTAGCAGCATTATAAATTACTATCTCTAAATTGAAGAAGAGTGTTCCTATAAAGTAGGCCAAAAGGAATAATGTATCTCATAAAACTCTGTCATGGCCAGAAACGCGGTATCAGATGGCTTCACTGTTATAACCTATGCGAGTCCAGACTCCTTCTGGACGTTTTTAGCTGAATTAGCAAGGGGTGTTCTAACCTCATAGCATTTGAGAGTCCGAAGAAATGATTCACTTTACAACTGCTTCACAATTCCTTGGCAAGGACAAAGAAGTGTAGCTCAGCCCAGTGCTAAGCCAGGCAATTCCAGGGACAGCCAGTCTAGGGCTGGCAGGGAACCAGGGAACCCTCCCAGTTCCTAGACCACCCAATCCACAAGACATCTCACCTGCAAGTTGAGAATAGGGACTTTTTTGTCCCTTCCTACTAGCAGACGACAGAAGTAATTAAAAACATGCTCCTCCCTCCGTCACCCAAAAGGAACTGGTAACGGCCACAATGGCAAAAGGTAGGGCAAAAAGCCATTGGGAGACCTGGGTTCTCATTGTTTCTAGTCCCAGCAGCGGAATTACCTGCTGGAATGATCTTGGAAATTTCCTTTCTCTTAGAGCCTCAATTTCTTTATCTATCAAATAAGTAAAATAACAACTCTTCATACTTGGCGGAGCTGTTATAAAGATCTAAGAAGATTCTACTTTTCAAAGTGAAATTCTACATAAATGTGAGGATGTTTTTTAAGAGTTGAAGAAGAGTAGAATGAGTTTGGATTCAACAATTTGCTTTGGCAAGCTAAAGCTGGAAAGGTGGATAGAAGAAAGGTTATATAGGCAATGTTGTTCTGTAGGTAGTAGGGAGCCATTGGAGATTTTTGAGCAGGGGAATAATGCGATTATAGCTGTATGTTAAGAATATTAACGAGAAGTTGGAAGTAATATGATGTGTTGTAAAGACAGCCGAAGTTGGGGCTCTGAGTGATGGTCACAGAACCTGATTTAACCTTTCTGCACTTCTGTAAAATGAAAGAAGTGGAATAAATGTCCTCAGAGCTTTTTTCTACCTGTAATTCTATGATCCATTAAGTTTCCATCATCAAAGCCAACAGTAGAATCAATATTGTTGTACCAATGAAATTTAGGAAACTTTACATGGGGTCTAGAGTTCTCTGGGCATACTATTTCAAGGATGCTTTTTAAGTTAAACAGTGAATAGAAAGTATTGATCCTAGAATCAGGAGGACCTATATTCAAATCCAGCCTCAGAAACTTTCTTACTGTATGACTCTAGACAAGTCACTTAACCCTGCTTACCTCAATTTCCTTATCTATAAAATGAGCTGGAGAAGGAAATGACAATCACTCTCGTATCTCTGCCAAGAAAACCCCCAATGGGGTCAAGAAGTATTGGACACGATTGAAATAATTCAACAATAGGAACAAATAAATTAAACAGTGAGACTCTTGGAGAAAAAAAAAAAAGTGCAGTCAAATCCAATTATTCCTTGGCCAACTATAATTCCCTAATTGCTCAACCACCATTATTCACAGGGGAATTCAAAATCTGAAGAGGGCCGTTCCAGGTTATGAAATTAACACTTGCTGACTTTGAAATGGCATTGAAGCATCACCTGGTGCTCCCTGGGTTTAAGCACCTAGCCATTTGCTCTTTCTACTATGCTGCTCTGAATAACCCCGGGTTCCAAAAGACAAGGAATTTGGAGATGAGGGCTTTTCAAAAAAAAAAAAGTAATCTCCACACTGAATAATTGTCAAGTTGCTAAGAAGCTGAAGTTTGTTTTCAGTGCCCTATACCCAACTCCTTGGGAATACCTGGCCCTTCTCCTATTTTCTTTCTCCTAGAACAAACTATCCCATGCTCCTAAACTAGGCCTCTTTCTTTCCTCACCCCCACTGGCTTAGTGCCCTGTTTTCAGCTAACCATACAACTACTTAAAATCTTACCCTTGACACTCAAAGATGGTTTTTACTAAATATAATTTAAGCTTTAATTGAATATTAATTTAAATAATTTAAATTTGAAGAAGTGTGAGAACTGTGTACAAGAGCTTTTGGGGAGCAAAGAGTTCCCCCTTAAATTAGACCTTAAAATCAGAGCTCTTTGTAAAGTCAGGTTTATTCATAACACACTAGAAATTTTCACACAATCACACACACACACACACACACACACACACACACACACACCCCTTAACCAAATCCTTATTCATCCTCATTCAGTAAATGTTGTTATACAGGAATGGTCTGAATTCCTTAAAGATGGCTTTAAAGCATATGTGTGACAGCAGATTAAAATTTAGCACTTCTTCTTTGAAGTGTCATCTTTCCTTCTCTTCAGTCAGTCTTTGGTCTGGGTTTTCTCTTTCAGGGAATAATGTTGGCAGTTAGCTAAGCTTTATAACTATGCCTGTGGGAGAAGATGTACTCTTCCTCTCTCATTGACTACTTGGCTCACTCCCTGCATCTTTGCTTGAAACATTCTCCTTTCTCTTCACGCTTCTACCTCCTCTTACCAACCCCCCCATCTCATTTACAGCAGATGACCTCACGTCTGTTTTCACTTAGATCTCCACTTCCACTTATCTGTGATCCTAAATTTAACCTTTTCTTCTTTTGCCTAAATCTGAGACATTTTCTTCCCCTGCTCCGAATACCCTCCAGCTGTATAATTCATAATAATAAGAACAATAATAATTATTATTTAGAGAGGATTTTAAGGTTTGCGAAGTACCGTACAGATGTCATCTCATCTGATCTTCCCAATAGTTCTATGAGTTATCTGTTGTTATTGTGCCTATTTTGTAGATAGGCATAGAGACTTGGTCAGTCACATAACTATTAAGGGTTCAGGGCAGGATTTGAACTCAGTTTTCTAACTATAAGTCTAACATTTTCTTCCCTTTACCCCCTCGCTATTTCATTATGAAGTTAGGTTAAATTCTATGTTTACCCTCATTCCAATACTTTTATTCTCCTCCTACAGGCTCCTTTCTTTCCCTCTTTTAACGTAAGGGGGAGAGGAATATTGGTTGTTGTTCTTCATGCTCAAAGATGACCAAAATGACATCCCTAGGTTGGGGTCAAGGTATAATGTCTTTGCCTGGGGCTGAGCAGACCAACATGAGCTAAGACAGCTTTATCCCAAGTCAGATACAAATTGTCCACATATACGTTGGAGTGGAAATGTATCTGCATTTACACATCCTGAGTTTCTTTTGAGCTACTGCAATTCTCCTGTGTTCATGGAATATAGCACTCTTTTAGAAGCAGATATACCTTGTCTCCTATGTCTCACAATTGATTACAAAGTTTTTAGAGAGACCTTGAGAGTGTCCTTGTATCACTTCTTCTGATCTCCATGTAAGTGCTTACTTTGTGTGATTTCTCCATGAAATAATCTGTTAGGCAATGTATATTGGGCATTCAAACAATGTGGCCAGCCATAGGCTCCTTTCCTTCTATCTTTCTATATAAGGAAGACATGGATGTATATAAAAGTAGAAGGCAGAATTATTCAACTTCTTTTATATCCTATTTTCTCTAGCAAGGAAAGAGTCATCAGCCTTGAAAGGATCCAATGAAAATGGCTAATAGAAAATTGCAACTAAGATGGGCAGGAGACAAGAGAGCACCCAATTGTCCTAAGTGAATACATGTGATCTAGAAAAACTTTTAAGTTAATAGCTGAACCACAGTTACTAATCTTTGAGCAATGAGAATAAGCATAAGATGCTGAAGATGATCAATTATCCTAATATTTTTTTAAATGGGAAGAAATTTGGTAATAAAACTGATAAATTTGGCATATATTTCTGACAAAATTCTAGAATAGATTATTAAAGGAATAACTTCTGAACCTCATAAGGGGGAAAAGAGGTGATAATATTAAAAGCCAGCATATCAAGAACAAAACAGTGGTTTGGTGGGGTCAGAACTGGCATAATCAATCTGCATTTATTAAGTACCTACTGTGTTCCAGACATTTTGCACGAACCCAAACAAATTGTTGCTTCAAATTAATGGAGGGATCTGAGATCTCTAGTGGAGTGCCAGTAGAACTCTGTCCTTGTACCATTCCATTCAACGTTTTTGTCAATGACTCATATAAAACAAAGATAACATACTTATAAAATTTGTGCACTGTATGAAGCAAAGATGAATACCTAAAGTAGCTGATGGGATAACTGGTATCTAAAAAGAGGCTACCAAGAAATGTAATATGAGTAAATAAAGAATCTTTTGGATGTGAGTTTAAAAAAATCAACTGTATAAGTTCAAGATAAGAGAGAATATTCCTAGATGACAGTTCATATGAAAATCAGTTCCATTGACAGAGCCAATGAAGTAGAGAAGAGTAAGTTATTTAAATGGGAAATATAAAATATAGTTTTGAGCAGGTTGAGGTTGAAATGACAATGAGACCTCTAAGCAGATATACCTGACATCCAGTTCTACTGTGTAACTAGAGCTCGGTTGGAAAAGCTATGGCAATTCAATTAGCATTTATTAAGTAGTTGTAAGAATACCAAGTACTGTGCTAAAGGCTATATGATCCCCCATGAAGTCACATAATTTCTATGTTCCTCAGTCAACTCACTAGGGCATGTATATGAAAGTCATAGATGGCTTAAGATTTCTTTGGGGGAAGGAGCCCCTCTTACCCATTGACTTCTCCTTATCAAAATCCAGAAATTTTGTGGTTCTCTGATTTTAAAAAAGAGTCCCTTAAAACAAACCTTCTTAAATTGTAGATTGCAACCCCATATGGGATCCCATAACTAAATGTGAGGGTCATAAAATTATAATTTATTATCAGTAAATGTTTGATTTGTATACCTATGTACCCAGGATTATGTAAAAATTTCTTAGGTGAAAAGGAGTTGCAAGTGGAAAAAGTTTAAGAGGCCCTGCTTTAAAAGATCCATAATTTTTACATTTCATTCTTTGTTTCCTTTGAGACTTTTAGTCTGCCAGATGACATTTTATATATGTTAATATTTAGACAAAATACAGTACAGTTTTCTACTCTTATTGGCAAAACTTAAGAAATGTACATTGTTACTTGTGGATTTTTTTTTAAGGGTGAGAATGGGAAAGTGGGGTGAAGTAAGAAACTATGTATTCCAGATGAAGGAAATTTTTCAGACATTTCCTCTCTCATTCGTCCAAGAAAAGTTCAATTGCTCTGAACTTTTGGCTCATGTAATATGCATAAACCTTGATGTTTTGGTGGAGGGAGATTCCACCACACCTGGAGATCCCCAGATGAGGAAATTACAGCTCCTTCCTGGGTATTAAATTCAGTGGGAGTGCTTATAATCTGAATGTAGGAATAAAATCCAAAATTATCTGGATAGGTTGAAATACTTCTGTAAAAACAGAATGAAATTTGAAAAGACAAGTCACTGATTATATAAAGAAAAGGGAGGAAAATTTTACCTCTCTCAGGTCTAGGATGGATGGGCTCAAGTATAGAAGAAAAAAAAAAAAGGGAGAAGAGAGGATAAAAATTTAAAAACACTGGTCATATCTGACCATAAGCTGAATGAGTCAACAGTGAGATCTCCATGGTGAAACAAAAATGATATGTTCCTCACATTTATCAAAAATACTATGAAATAGAAAAGTTGACAAGGAATCATTAAAAGGGTTCTGATTAAAGCAATGTTATGTATATTTTTACCACCATACTTTTAAAAAAGAATATGGAAAAATGGGGAAAATCTTCCAAAAATAATTATAATTATCAAAAATGGATCCTATGAGGGAATGCCAAAGGAATTGAAATTGTTTTGCCTAACAGGAGAACTGTTCGGTTCTGCAAATATGTATTGTATCTAGGATATACTGCAACATATTTAACATATATAGGACTGCTTGCCATCTTGGGGGGGGGGGGTGGAGGGAGGGAGGGGAAAAAACGAAACATAAGCGAGTGCAAGGGATAATGTTGTAAAAAAAATTATCCTGGCATGGATTCTGTCAATACAAAGTTATTATTAAATAAAATAAAATTTAAATTAAAAAAAAAAAAGAAATTGTTTTGCCTATAGCATAAAAGAGTAAAGAGATTAAATAATGTCTTCAATTTTAAGAAAAGTTTTTATGACAAGGCTTTTGAAGGAATCATAGTTAAGTATGAGTTGAACATGCCAGCAATGAGGTACCATTATGGAAAAATAACAAAGAATCCTTATATTTATTCAAGAGAAGACCATGGTGATCTTAGAAGAAGCTGCCAATGAGGATTATAGGATTTCAACATTCAAGAAAAAAATAGGCAAAGATTTGATTGAGATGGTTCAACCATTGAAAAGCTCAAAATTCTCCAAAACATCTTGAGATAAGAAAACACAGAGAATAAGAGATATGTGAAACACAGAAACAGAAAAACAGATATAAATCCAGGGTAATTTTGGTCTTGGCAATGTTCAAGAGTATTATTTGTATGATGGCAACTCTTGCATAATAGTAGTTATATCTCTATTTACAGTATCTACTTAAAAAGTGAGAGCAAATGAAGATAGAGCTTGGATATGTAATTTTACAAATTTAAGGAACTTCCAAGTGAGGAAATTCCCTCTACCAAAGCAAATTGGCACCTTCTTTGAAAATCAGAATGTTAGAGAATTGCCAAGAGCCTTGAGTGATTGTCTGGAGTCATATTACCAATATATGCCAAAGGAATGCCTGGGACCCTGGTCTTCCAGTTCCAAGGCTATTTTCTCTCTACTTCAACATGCTTTCTTTCTGTACAGCTAAACTGCACAACTAAGCATTTTAACCACTCTTCAGTTCATTCACATTCCATGTATAGTGGTAAAATTGAACAATCCCTTGGAATAAATCATAATGACAGTAATGATTTGGTGGAGAGAATTCCCATAATATTTGGAGTTTTCCAACTGAAGAAATCATAGTTTCTTTTGGCTATTAAATTGGGTGAGGTTCTTATATTCTAGAAACTATAATAGAATTTAAAATGGCTTGGATAAATTGAAAAATGCTTCCATAAGAACAAAATAAAATTATGTCTTGAAAAGGGACAACAAATATGAGTTGGGCTTCCATCTAACTATTTTAGGAAGGTATGATAGCACACCTTTCCCTCCAAAAGAGAAGCATTGATTGACTAGACCATGCTTCTTCACTTTTCCTCTCAGTGAAACAATGTACCAAGCAACCTATTTCCCTTTCTTCTCTCCTTTCAAATTTGGGAGAATAAGGAAGAGAAGCATGGCTAACCTTAGGGAAATGACATCCTTGAGTCATGTAAAAGGGGAACACTTAGAAAGGATTATAAACATATATCCTATATATTTCTTCTGTCTGGACTTGAGATGTAAAATTTTGATTCTATGAAAATTTTTAAGTTTTGTTGGGATATGTTGGGAGTCAGGGAAGGAAAATAAGGAATAAAGTAGAAATTTAGAAGTAAATCACAGTAAACGCAATATTTTTTAGCAGATCTCTTACAAAGTTATTACTTTCTAGTTGGTTTTGGAGAATAAAAATTGTTATACTACTTTAATCTCAGATTATCATTAAATTTATTAAATTTAAAGGGATAATTTTTACTTAACAATGGTTGATTTGCCACTTGAATTTATTCTTAATGTTAATTTTTAAAGTTTTGTGGTAACTATATTCAATGTATTATTCAATCAATAATATATAACAAATAATCATAAGCTGCTGAACTTTAAGGAATCCAATATCTCTTAATTTTTGCTGGTTTATGAAAAGACAGGCCAGGCCTTGAGAACAGAAGAAACATCTAAGCACTCTTAAAGTGCCAAGAGCAATCCATCATTTCATAAGTGTGCCTGCTCTCTACATCCTCAAAGAGTGCAATCCTACTTCTATTTTTTGTGCTATGTAACTTTTGTCTATGCTTTTCATAGAGTTATAGTTTCAGAGCAGAAAGAAATCTTAGAGGTCATGTATTCCAACCCTCTTGTTTAACAGACAAAGTAACTGAGGCTAAAAAAGCTAATTGATTTGTGCCCAAGGTCACAGAGATAATAAGTGACAGAGATATGAATTGAACTGAATTACCCTTAAATTCTCCAGAGACTATCTACCCAATAAGTGTTGGGAGCCTTCCTTTGTTTCACGGTTTCCTGGGTACCAGTGCAATTCCTAGACTTTCTATCTATTATTATTCACCTTTGTCACATGAACAGCCTATCTCCTTTTGCAATAAGAAATGTCTTTGATGCTTCCTTGAAGCATAGTGGACAAGAAAGAGACGTGGGTGGAGTCAGAGAATCTGTTCTAATTCTGGTTCTCCTACTTCCCATATTTACACAAGCTTCTAAGGATTTTTGCCCTAATATAAAATGGAGATATAGGAGGTAGTGAACCAGGTGATCCTGAGAGCCTCTGAAGAATGTCATCACTTGGGGCCATGGAAAATTATTAAGTAATATGCTCTCCGTGATGCTAAGGAGTCCTCTCAGAAAGGCAGATTTTCAGAAAAGGAGATAAGGTTTATAAGCAATGAGAGTAGAGAGGAAAATCCCTCAAATGCCTTTAAAACACATTATCCCATGTTGAACTTTGTCTAATTCGGTTCATTTTCTGAGCTAGCACTATCCACAGTTTCCATTGCTTCTGAGGCTTCTCACCTGCTTTGGATTCCTCTGTCTTCAGCATGTGAGAGCTATTAGTCTATATTTGGAAATGTTCGTGCCAAATCAAGAAATAAACCATCATGTGATAGAGTAGGGGAGTTTGTTGCAATTGAGGCAAAGCTTAGGTTTTCAGAAGTCTGTGAAGAAGATAAAAATGGAGCAAGAGGAGTGAGTCTGTGACTTACAAAGTTCTTGCCTCCATGTTTCAGGAGGAATGTACCTGGCAAGATCCCAGTCTGCATTCCTCAACAAAATACCTGAGAATTTTTTTCTGCTCTAAAACACTGGAAATCATCTTTCTAATATTTAGCAAATGTTTGTTATTAAACACCTACCACATATAGGGCAGAAACAGCCAGGTGGCCCAGCCTGGAGTCTGGATGGCCTGAGTTTAAATCCAATTTCAGAAACTTTATAAATAGCAATATGGCCCTCTTAACCTCTCTTTGCCTTAATCCAGTGGAGAAGGAAATGGCAAATCCCTCCAGAACTTTTGTCAAGAAAATCCCCCCAGGGACCCAGGATAACTCAGACAGGACTGACCAAGCAAGCTACAACAACATATGTATAGAGCTCTTTGCCAGGCACTACAGATGGAAGAGTGAAATAATAATAGTTAACATTTATGCATTGCTTTAAGATTTACAGTTACTTTACATATGTAACACTTTGTGGGGAAGAAGGATGGCACCCACTTTTAAGAAATAATAGGGGATTGGTCCCTATATGTCACTAGTAATTTCCCTCACATCATGAAATCCCAGCTCTGAGATCCTGTGGATAGTAGACTAGGCTCTGTATTATGACAAGTAATGACTCCCACATACATAGTAAGTATATCACCACCTTTCTGGTTTGGGCTCACTTTCCCCCCAAGGGATTATCTTTGCCAGGTACAGGAACATGTATATTTATACTATTCTCTCTCTACTTATAGGCTGTCTTGTTTATATAAACTTGTGCTTGGCCAGGGTTCTGATTTCTAAATGCCTCCGTTGTGGTTGGAGTTCGTATTTGTTCTTCCTCCCCTCACACCTCACACTCTATCATAATAGAGTTATACCTTTGATCCCGCTAAAGAAATTCAACTTTTCCCTTCATCTCTACCTGCACAATCATCAATCACTCTGGGCAAAGATTTAGCAATTGCTTATTTTTCTCTTATACAAATGGGAATAAAATGATAGCACTGAAAGGATAGTAAGCAATGGCGGGGGTAGGGGAGAAGAAAGAACTATTTATTATAAAGGAAGCATCTGGAGACTCACACTTCTTGCTATAGAGAAAGAATCAACTTCTATTTTTCATATTTCCTCTTCCTTTCAGGAAGGGAGGAGAATCAGAACTTGGGTAAACTTAACAACTAATGAGGAAGCTCCTTCTCCAGGAATGGATATCGAGGATAAGAAAATGTTCCAGAGTAGTGATTGTATTGTCTCACCAAACATCACTCTCAAATCTCAGGAGGCTCCCTGGTACCTCATTACTCTGATTGTTTTATTCAGCAATAGCAGTCCACCAAAAATCTCAAAAGGAGGAGATAAGACAGGGCATCTGGAGATCAGATCAGACTCAGTTCTTGACCCTGCCCCCTTATAGTGTATAAGATGGAGAATGAATTATCTTTTCCAGACTTTTCTCTCCCAGAATTCTCTGACACAGAGACCCCAAAAGCCAAGTTCAAAAAGCATCACCAACTAGTGAGCTTCAGGATTATATGTGAGCCTCTTGTTTCCATAGCAATGCTCTCTGGGATGGAAGCCCTGAATGCTTACAACAACTCTGTGAGGTGGGTGTTGTAGTATCCTATTTTATAGATGAGTCTCAGAGATATTAAGTGACTTCCTTGGGGCCACACAGCTCATTTGGGCTTGAGACAAGATTTGAATTCCAGTCTTCCTGGTTGTAAATGCTGTCTTAAATAAGCCAGGCTGCCTCTTAGAAGCAGAATTCCTGTCCCTAAGGAACTTAAAATCTAATGTGCACAAATATACACAAAGAAATAACATGCCAGGTGACCTGTGATAAGAACAAAGGAGAAGTCTAGACAAAATGCTGTAACTGTTTTGTTGGTTTTTTTTAGGGAGGGATTATTTTCATCTGGAAGGGGTTGGAAGAGGAGGGGAAACCTTCAGGGAGGATGTGACACCTGAGTTGGGCCTTAAAGAAAAAGAAAGGGAAGGATATAGAGGCTGTGTTTCTGGCGTGGAGAATAGTTTGTGCAGATGTACAAAGGCAGAGAAGCTAAGATGACATCGAGGACTACATGGTTTGGCTGCATGTAGAAAATGTGGAGGATAGGGGAGTGAAATCAAGGCTGGAATGGGAGCCAGGTCAAGGTCAAATTGTAAATGCCTTTAAACACTGACTGAAAGGAAGGATATTTTATTCTAGAGACAAGAGGGGCCCCATGAGGTTTTTGAGCACATGAGTGACTTGGAAATTAGAAAAAATTATTTTAGTATTTGTGTGATTAGAGATGGGAGAGACAAGAAGCAGGGGATCTGAACAATTTTCTAAGTGAAAGGAAATGAGGGATTAGACTAAGGTATTAGCAATGAGTAGAGGGAAAGGAGGAGATGAAAGGTTCTATTGGTGGGGTGACTAAGACCCCAGTAAAAAACTCTAGGTCCTTGGTAGCTGGGTAGGTCATGAGGAGGAACATTAATAGGAAAGGCCAGAATTGCTATCCAAGCTACTCCCTGAGGCAAGCTCCCTGAGAAGCCCTGACAGGATTATCTCCTTAAGTGGACCTTTTGTTATCCTTAAGTAGGCTTTCATAGCAATAGGCCTTTGTTGTATTCCTTGCATTGACAAAATTATCTTGACCCCACACTTGCAGCATCTAATCAAAAAGCCACGTTATGATACCAATCCCCAAAGTTACTTTTCTCTACTAAAAGAACCTACTGATACCATACATCTTGCCAAGGCCTTTTAGCCATCACAATGGCTAGTTTACTGGAAATTTAGCAGGCTTTATGGTGTCTTCCCCCTTGTTAACAGTGAATTCCACTAGGGAAATTAATCCATGTCTTTCCCCTTGTTAATCACTAAAACTCCCTTTTAGAAATGTTCCTGCTGTCAATAGCATAATAAAAATTTCTATTCTTGATTTGGAGGTGGTCTAAACCTACAAATTCTTTTGAGAGACCTCATGACACTGGCCTAAAATTCCAATATATTTTTGGGGTCCAATCCCTGAACTTCAACATTTACAACATTTTGTCCCATAAGGGAGAGTTCTGAAACTTTACTTCTGCACTTCTGCAGCCACATACACCATTGTAAGATACAATATAATGAAGATGTCTGTAAATTAATTCATTCCTTCCAATGCAAGTGTGAAGAAGGTAGATTGCCATTCTTAATTCTGAGGTTTACAAAGATAAAGCCATACATCTTGAAAGAGAAAGTGCTTTCTTTGGGATGATAATCAAATTAGTGCAATGGATAGAGAGTCAGGAAGATCTGAGTACAAATTTGTTCTAAGACACTCAATAGCTATGTGGACAAGATCTGGGCAAGTCACTTAATCCTGTTTACCTCAGTTTCCTCATCTATAAAATGTAATTTCTCTGGTTCGGTTTTCTTGGGGTCTCTGGAAGCAGCCTTCATTTCAGTTCAGCAATCACTACAAGAGCAGCCAGATGTTAAAGTCCAAATCCTTTATTATCTCCTTGCCTGGGGCTGGGCAGCTTTCTAGAGAGTCTTTCAGATCGGCCTTGGTCTCAGTGGAGAAATGTAGGAGGAGAGCCTGTCACCAGCATCCTGATTGAACATTGAATGAATCTCTCTCCTTGGTTCTGAGAGCTTGAGCTCCCACCTGTCTTCTCTACCCTCTGAATGAGTCTAGCTGAGGCTCCTAGCTTATATGTTCTACCCTGAGTATAAACCAATCATTCTATCACTAGGAAACCATTATTTGTTGTAAGATTAAATCAATCATACTGAACTTGGAGAACTATTAAGTACCATGCTAAACTAGATAACCATTGTCTCATCAATTCCACTTAGTACCTTGTAAGCATCCTTGTTTCAAGTTCAGAGCTCTAACCCATAACAGTAAAATGAGCTGGAGAAAAAAAATGGCAAACTATTCCAGTGTCTTTGCTAAGAAAACTCCAAATGTGGTCGTGAAAAGTTGGACATGACTGAAAAATAATAATACTATAGAGCTAGATTACAAGAAGTTGCTAGAATTCATGGAAGTCAATTGACCTAGAATTAAATCCCACCATTATGTAAGGGCCACTTAATTTCTCTGGGTCTCAGTTTCTTCATCTGTAAAATGAGATGGTTAGATTACATGATCTTTGAAGATGTCTTCCAGCTCTGAATGTTAGATGTCATGGATAGAGCCATATGTGAGCTGCATTTTATGGGTTGACATTAATTTTGTATTTATAAGTACATAAACTATATGAAGAATCTGATAAACTGATACATAGCAAAGTAAAGAGAACAGGGGAAATAATATTGTTGTGCCACAGTTTCCTTTTATTGTTCTGCCTCAGTTTCCCTAAATTGTTCTGCCTCAGTTCCTTGAATTGTTCTGCCTCAATCCCTCTGGCTGCAAACCCCCTTCCTAACCATTAAGATTGGGATAATTAGGATTGGTAACCCTGACCATTAGCATTCCATAAAGCCATAAATTGCAGATAAGTTATTTAGAGATATGTAAGCATATCTCTTGTTCCAGACTTTCTGTCTCTAGTTCAACTACCCCCTCCACTCTCAATATAGCAGAAATTATGGTCCTCACCCCTCCAACCTATCAGAACCGGATTTATTGTCCAGTCCTGGAAATTCCCGCTCACCAGTGTTTGAACTCATCTTCTTGCCTTTGTCTCCCCTGATCACTAGAGCCATATAAAAATCATTGAAATCTCACATTCAATGCTGAATTCTTTGAGACAAAAGTCCAATTCAGCCCTGGGGGAAAAATGGATTCTGATCTGCCCCCCCCCCCCAGTCAATCTCTCCCTCTCATAAATTCAAATAAAATATTAAAAATTCTCTAATCTCTATCTTGCCTCAGTTTCTTCAGCATTACAACATACACAAGGGCAACAATTGGGCAAATGAAAAGAAATCTAAAATGAAGCCCAAGGCTATATAATTACAATGTACATTCTCGACCCTAAAAAGAGATGAGAAAATGAACCTTCTTCCTTCCCCTTCTTTCCCAACCAGAAGAAGTCAACCTATGAGTGCAAAATGTCATATAAGATATCATACTTCATCATTATTTCTTGGACTTTTATTTAATTGTTTTCTATGTTATAAGGAAGACTAAACTGAGTGGATCATACCTGAAAATCTGATGTTTTTGTTTGTTTTTTGTAAGTCATCTATATAATTTTAATTTTAAATTTTAAATGGAAATATATAGAAAAATCTCAAAGTAATTGAGTTTACTTAGGCCATTTGGCAAGAAGTATAGGGCAAAAAAAAAAAGTACATCCACTAATATCTTTTAAGGTTCTCATCCTCATCATTGCTTTACAAATATTCTTATCCCCACATTAACCCATGTAGATACTATTATTATTATTACCATTTTTGTAGATGAGGAAACGAAGACAGAGGTTGTATCTTTTTCAAGGTCATACAAGTAGTAAAAGTCTGAGACTAGGCTTGAACTCAGGTCTTCCTGACTTGAGGTTCAGGGTTTACCCACTAGGTCACCTCTTCAAAGAGCTTTGCAAATACCCCCAGAGAAAGTCTTTGCCCAGTACAGTAGTCCTTATACTAGTGGGCATTTTAAAGTCCTTGGTTTTTCCCGATTCTTGAAGGACTTCTTTGTTTTACAATAAACTCTCAAAGAACAATGCCCCTTTTGCCTTCATTTTAATGAAGAGTCTCCCTGTGACTATTCTTTCTTTGTTTTCTTTCTAGTTCTTTCTGAAGACAATAGCCTAGATTTGAGCAGCTCTTACATAATAATAGCTTACACTTACATAGTACTTTACAAAGGGCTTTGCTTCTGTTATCTCATTTAACAACAGCCTGAAAAGGAGTATCATTATCTCCATTACACAGCTCAGAGACTTGGGCTTTGAGAAGTTACCTGACTTAGCCAAAGTAATACCACCTATAATCCAGGTCTCCTGACTCTATTATCTAAGCTTCTTTCCACATATTTTATTTTTTTGTCTTTTCTTATGGAGTTTTTGGAATTTAACTACAGTATGATTAAATTTATCCCCTTGGAGGTATATCCAATTAAAGTAATATTTGGCTATTTAGCCATTATTCAACATTGAACAAATATATATTAAGATTCTTCTATGAGCAGCACTTTATGCTGAGCTCCTAGAGAGAAGCAAAAAACCCCCCAAAATTCTCTAAGTGTAAGTGAAACCAGATGATACTTCTATGTAAAGGATCATGGAAAAGATTCATGCAGGAGGCAGCATTTGCCCTAGTTCCTTAAGGTTAGGTATAACTCCAACAGGTAAAAATAGAGGAGGGAAAGGAATAGTGTCACAGAGACAAGAAATTAGGAAGCCTTCATAGCAAGTGTTAATCAGCAAATCAAATATTTCCCAGAATGGAATGGAGAAAGGAGATTAAATCACATTAAATCTGGAAAAGGCATGATATTTTCAGTATTCTTTCTTTTACCAAGCCTTTTTAACATTCTTCTTCTTGATAGAAACAGCATAGGATAGTATAGAGGATAGGGTTCTGGGATTGGAGTAAGAATTCATTGGTTTACCTTCCACTTCTAAGATAGTTGTATGTGCATGGGCAAATCACTTTGCATGTATGAACCTCAATTTGTCTATGAACCTTAAGTTTTTCAGCTGTATATGAGGGTAACAATATTGGTATAATCTATTTCATACATAATAATATTTGTATGATAGACTTCTGAAGCTTGCTCAAGTAGGCAGACTGACTTTGCATTCCTGAAACTCTTTTTATCGTGTTCCAGATGATCTGCAAGGCAGCTGGTTAAGAAGCAACTATGATAGAAAATTCAAAATTCTAGGTGACCCAAATAGTCACAGAAAGATTCATGACAGATGGAAGTAGTACCAATAATGTAATTGATGACTCATAGACTAGACATGCTGTAAATGAAATGTGATCACAGGAATGAGAACTGAAAAGGACCTCAAAGATCTTGCAGATCAATTCCTTCATATTATCAAAATAATCTGGTACTGGATAAGAAATAAAGTAGAAAAAATGGAATAGATTAGGTGTACAATACACAGTTGAAAATGACCCAAGTAATTACTGTTTGATAAACTCAAAGATTCACCTTTTTGGTGTAAGAACTCAATATTTAATAAAAATTTCTGAAAAAGCTGGAAAGAAGTTTGGCAGAAACTAGATAAAAGACCAACATCTCAAAGATCACAATGGATAAGTGATTTAGACATTAAGGATGATATTATAAGTAATTTAGAGGAACTTGAGAAAATTTAACTATCAGATCTTTGGATAAGGGAAGAATTTATAACCAAACAAAAAGTAAAAAGGATCATAAGAAATAAAATAGATAATTTTGATTACATGAAATTTTAAAACTTTTACATAAACAATATGAATACAATCAAAATTAGAAGAAAAACAGGAAACTGAAGGGGAAATTTGCAATAAGTTCTTCTGATAAAGCCAACAATACTCAAATACAAAGGGAACAGAGCCATATTTATAAAAATAAGAGCCATTCCCCAATTGATAAATAGTCAAAGTATATAAATAGACAGTTTTCAGAAGAAGTAAAAGTTATCAGATCAAATGAAAAAATAATATAAATCACTACTGATTGAAGAAAATGCAACTCTGTGAAACAATTTAATACTGATTAGATTAGCTAACATGACAGAAAAGGAAAATGACAAATGATGGATTGGATGTGGAAAAATTGGGACACTAATATAATTTGTAGATTTGTGAACTAATCCAATCATTCTCAGAAAAAGTTGGCTATAAAACTTTTCATACCCTTTCACTCAGTAATATACTACTAAGTCTATATCCCGAAGAGGTTTTTTATAAAAAAGAATTAAAAGGACTTATTTATACAAAAAAATTTATAATAGCTCTTTTGTGATGGCAAAAAAAAAAAAAATGGAAATTAAGGAAATGCCCATCAATTTGGGAATGGTTAAACAAGTTGTAGTATATGATTGTGATGGAATACTATTGTGCCATAAAAAAAAAAAATAAACAGAAAAGTTTCAAAAAAAAACTTGTTAAGATATATATATTCATATATAGATAGATATAGGTATACATATATATATATGAATTGATGCAAAGTAAAGTGAGCAGAATCAAGAGAACATTAGATACAATAAGAGCAATATCATAAGAATGATTAGCTGTGAAAGACAACTACTCAGAAAAAAAAAAACAAAAGATAGTTACTCTGTTCAAGACAATGATCCAAAACAGTTCCAAAGAACCCATCATGAAAAATATTATCCCCTTTCACAGAGAGAGAACTGATGAACTCTGAATACCAATCAAAGCATACTTCTATTATCTTTATTTTCATTGTTTTATTTTATTTGTGTCTCTTTTTGCAGCATGGATAGTATGGAAATGTTTTTCATGACCTGTATAATTGAAGTTATATTTCTTGTTTTCTCGAGGGTGAAAGAGGGGCATGAGGGAAAGAGAGAATCTGGAATTCAAATTTATAAAAAAAAAAAATGATTACTAATGTTTTACATCATTGGGAAACATCTGGGAAAATAAATACAAATTATTTTTTTAAAAGATAGATGTAGAAACTGAGGCCCAAGGGATATTTGTCCAATATTGCCTAATAATCAAGGCAGACTTTAAACCTTGGTCTTCTGATTCCAATTCAGTATTCTTTCCTCTACAACATATACCTTTTGAATACAACATATACAATTGGAAAAGAAGGTAATCTATTCATGTCACAAAGAAGAAGATAACCAATGAGTAGTCTGAGTATTTCCCTGGCTTCTGCAAAATCTTTAAACAATTACTGGATGATCTCTTGTTTATTGTGTAGATTCTCTATGAAGGAATTATAGGAAGCCATGGGCAAGAATCCTGCAGGATAAGGTACAAAATAGTTGCATTTCATACTAGTGGAGGAAGTAGCTATATGAATGAAATCCATAAAAAAGAAAGGGAAGTATTTTCTGTAGGGTTTCACATATTTGACAACTGCTCTACTCTGCCAAGAGTATATTCTTTCTGGTTTCCAAGATCTTGTTAACTACTGGTCTTGTTATCCTGAAGTTTATGATTCCCTTTTCCTGTGTATTTGTTCCTTCATCTATAAACACTGCAGTACGCAGGACTTCATCGATTCTTCCTTGCAGATTCCATTACCTGGCCATAATCGGAGTCTGAAATAGACTTGCTTAAAGGATGTCTGCTGTGCCGACAACTTGATGGGCTTAGTAATTTTAAACTTCCTGTCATGATGCATTTTGAATTATTAGCAATAACATTCCAAAAGATTATACTGCTCTTACAGGAGCTCAGGCATATTTTTCTCCCTGATCTTAAGGTATCTTCTGTAAATGTAGCCACTGATATTTTCTGAATTTTTCTGTACACTATTGTTTATGATATTTAATGACTTAAGCATTTTAAATGTGCAGTCTTCTCTGATGATACTGATGTGACAAAAGCAGTAGCACAAATAATCATATACTCTAGACTTGGGAAGAAACCTAGAGGTCATGTAGTCCTAATTTTTTTAATAATGAGAAAACTAGGACCCAGACAAGTGAAATGATTTGCCCCAAAATGATATTGATAGTATACTTATTATATGCTATGTAATATAATACAAGTAGTTCCATAATGAGTTTCAGAATCATACCTAGGGGGTTCACAATCAAGTTTCCAAGTCATCACTAATATTTATATAATGATTTGAAAAGTACTTTGCTCACCTTAGTACAGGTATTATTTTCTTTACACAGATGAAGAAACTAAGGCACAGAGTTTATAATGTCACTGATAGGATTCAAACTCAGATCGTTCAGATATGTTTAGTACTACTTGTAGCATTTGGAACTGCTTGTTTCATATTATCTTGTTTGAGAACTATACCCCAGAGGGCCTTTTTTCCCCTCTCAGAATAACTTAAAAATAGTTCTATGATGTAGGAAGTTTATATTATCATTTTTATAAGGGAAAGGGAAAAAATAAAAATGTAGCTTAAATAGACAAATTAATTATAATATGTGTTCATCTAGTAAAATAACATGCACTTAGAATTAACTATAAGCAATTTCCTAGCCTGTTTTTTTTTTTTTACCTTCCTACTAAAATTGGGTGAGTGGTTTTGTAATCATCATCATTATAGTTATAGTAATAAGCATATAGTACTTTGAGTTTTGCAAAGTTCTTTTCAAATATTATTTTATTTTATCTTTATAAAAGTATGTACCCTGGAGGTACATGCTATATTATCCCCATTTTACACATAAGAAAACTGAGGATGAGAGGAGTTCAGTGTCTTATCCGGGATCTAATAAATGTCTAACATTTGATTTGTATTCAAACCTTCCTTTTTTTGAAGTTCAACACTCTATTCATTGTGCCACCAAGCTGCCTTATACCATAAAATGTTGGCTTAGTAGGAATTCAATTAAATTCATTATTTTTGCTTGTGTGGACCTGTGATTTTATCAGTGTAAGAGGTCCCATTGGGTACCTACTTTTACCAATACAGATTGGTAGTTGCTTTGCTACTTATATAGTCTTAGAGAGTTGCTTGACTAGTTAGAGGGCATAGGATCATAGCTAAAGAATTGGAAGATTATCAAAAGCTAAAGTTATCTAAGTCAACTCTTTCATTTTACAGATGAGGAAACTAAGAGGTTGTATGATTTCCTCAAAATCTTGCAAGGTGGGAGATCTGGGATTTGCCCAGGGTCAAATAATCAAAATATGCCAGAGGCAAACTTTAAATCCTATCCATCTTGACTGGAGGTTGACTCATTCTCCATTGCTCTACATAACTCCTCTATGATCTATACAGATGATGCAAAGGAATTATTGCATTTCTTTTTTTTAATTAATTATTGTTATTCTGTACTTAACAATATAAGATGTGCTTTTCTATATACAAAACAAAACAAAATTAAACTGCCCATGTAGCCACAAATATATGCCACATAGAGCTCATTTTTCTCTCTAAGCTTGCAACATATTCAATATGTTATTTTCAACACTTTACCACTTTGCCTATTTCTTACTGACCTTCCTTCTGTTCTTTTCTTGGTATTTTAATAAGTGGTTCACAATACAATGATCAAAGACAATTCCAAAAGGCTCATGATGGAAAATGCTATCCACATCCAAAGAAAGAAATATGGAGTCTGAATATAGATGGAAGCATATTATTTTCACTTTTTTGTTGTTTTTTCTTTCTTGTAATTTTGTTCTTTTGTTCTGATTCTTCTTTCATACCATGATTAATGTGGAAATATGTTTAATAAACTTATACATATTTAATCTATATCAGATTGTTTGCTGTCTTACGGAGGAGGAATGAGAGAAATTGAGAGACAAAAATTTGGAACTTAAAAATCATAAAAATGAATGTTGAAAAATTTTAAAAATTAAAAAACAAGCGTTTCAATTACCTTTTCTCACTTTTACTTTTAATTTATTTTTTTAATTTTGGTAACCCAAAATTAAAAAAAATTCCTCTTCTTTCTTCCAAACTCCACCCTTCAAAAAAATTGACAGACAGAAAAACAAAATCTTTATATTAAATATGTATTGTCATATACCAGGAGGTGGGTAGCATGTTTCATGAATGATCAGAGGTCTTAAGTTTTTGGTAACCACTTTTCATCATAATATAGTTATTGTAAATATTTGTCTCTGGGTTCTGCTCAATTCACAAAGCATCAGTTAACTCAAGGATTCTTTAAAATTGTCACTTTCATAATTTGTTATAGCCCTATTAAATTATATTTCATTCATAGTCCAAAATTTATTCAGTTAGGTCCCAATTATGCTATTTCCATTATAATTATAATTTGAATTAAGAAAAATGGAAGTACTCATCTTGTCATACAGAAGTATACCTTCCTTCAGTTTCTTTGTGCATCCCAGGATCTCAGTACTAGGAAGAGTCAGGTTCCATCTTTCTTCCCTTCCCAAAGACCTTACATTTGCTCTGATTCCTTTCTATCTTGCACAGTGTGAATAAATAAGATGTCAAAAGAAGGACTCTACTATCAGCATGTTCTTTAAACATTTAGCACAAAGTAATTTACTTTGCTGTAACACAGCAAGGATATACAAAAAAGTATACAGTGATACTTACATTTCCTGAATGCCCACACACACACCCTTCTTTTTTCCATCTGGAAATATTGCTGATTAGCAGAGTAGATAAGGTTAATTCAGTATATTTCAGAAATTTATCAGGTTGGAAGGAGCTCAGTGTGGCTCGGACTTTTTATGGCCTTAAATTGCCAGAAAGTTGAGTTAAAGAAGCAACAACTAATCAAGTCATGTCCTAACTAGCAGGGATGTGCTGGCACTCGCTTGAGCCAATTTAAAGTTTTCATTGTGAGCATTCATACCTCAGAAATCAGTAAATGTTCCAAGTCAGTTCTTGATTAAGTGTTTTTGTTATTGTCTAAACTTAAGAAAGTGGTGAAAAACTAATAATGAAGATTAATCTGAAAGTGCATCATATATACATTTTCATCTCAGAGGATTGGTTGTGAAAATTTATCAGCAGTTGGGAAGCTGGGGTCAATCATATAGGCTGAGCTGGGCCTAGGCTCAGTCTCTTTTTAGGTAAAATCTACCCTTTTGATTGGTGAGGGGAAAAAAATGCATACAAAAGTGCTGGTTCTTATCATACAGTGTGATTGACTCCATGGATCTAATTCCCACAGAGCTGAATGTATATTATTGTCAATGTCCACTCTATTCACAATTCTTTGAGAAGAATAGAGACATATTTTTTAGGCTCTAGATCAAAGTCAACAAGAGGAAGCCTAGAAGCCAAGAAGGCCCAAAATCCTTTTTTCCTCTCCTTTTGAAACTAATAATGTATGTTTCTTGTGTGACATTTTACATTTGAGTTATACTGAAGTGTTTGTTCTTTCTGTGTATGAGAATTAGTAACAATAGATAGCATAACAGAAATCTCCACAGGATCTTAAGCTATAAAGGGGACTTGGAAGTCATCCAATTCAAAAGTACAAATAACCTCTAAAATATCCCTGAAAAGTGGTCATCTAAAAATTATCAGTAACAGATAACTCGCCAATTCCTGGGATAACCCATGCCACTTTTGGACAGATCTACTTATTTGGCTGTTTCCTGAGCTTGAATATATTACTTTTTTCCATTTGTCCTTATTTTTTATCCAAAGCCAAATAGAATAAAACTACTCTTCCTCCCCCCCCCCCATATGACAACCTTTCAAACAGAGAATAACAACTAGATCAGACCCTTAGAAAAGGAAACAATTCTATGAAGGAACTTCCTCTACAGGTGAGCTTCCTTTCTGTATTTCATAATTTTTTTTAAAAAAAATTATTTAGTATTTTATTTTTTCCCAATTTCATGTAAGAACAACTTTTAACATTCATTTTTAAATTCTGAGTTCCAAATTTTCTCCCTCTCCCTCCACATTGAGAAGACAAGCAATTTGATATAGGTTACACATGTGTGTTCCTGTATTTCCATTTTAGTCATGCTGTAAAAGAAAGCATAGACCAAAAAAATAAAATAAAATAAACCAAGAAAAATAAACTTTAAAAGTATGTTACAATCTGTCTTCAGACTCCATATGTTCATTCTTTGGGAACAGACAGTATTTCTCATCCTAAGTCCTTCAGAATAGTCTTGAATCATTGTATTTCTTAGAATAGCTGTTATTCACAATTGATCAACTTAAAATATTGCTATAACTGTGTCCAATGTTCTGTTGATTCAACTCATTTCACTTTACATCAGTTCATGTACGTCTTTCCAGGTTTTTCTGAGAGCATCCTGATCATCATTTTTTTATAGCACAATGGTATTCTAACACAAAAATATGCCACAACTTATTCGACCATCTCCCAGTTGATGGGCATCCCCTCAATTTCCAATTCTTTGCAACTAGAAAAGAGGCACTACAAGTATTTTTGCATATGTAGTTCCTTTTTCTTTTTGTTTCTTATCTCTTTGGGGATAGAAACCTACTAATGAAAACCACTAGGTAGGCATAATTTTATAGCCCTTTGGGCATAGTTTGAAATTCTTCCATATAATGGTTCAATCAGTTCACAACTCCTTTAACAATACATTGTCTCAATTTTCCCACATTTCCCATCAACATTTGTCATTTGCCTTTTCTGTTCTATTAGCAAATCTACATATTTTATAGTGAAAGAAATCTACACATTTTATAATCTGAAGAAAGCTGAAGCATAAAGAGATTAAGTAATTAGTGCAAGGTCACATAGCCAAAAAGTGTCTCAGGCAGGATTTGAATCTAATTCTTCCTAGCTCCAAGGCTGGCTCTCCATACTTCAAAGATCTGAATTAATTAATCAAAATTTATTAATTGCCTGATATATGTCAGGAACTCTGCTGGACACAATACTGTTCTTACAAAAAGTATATGGGGAAGATTTTTCTAAGTCTTTATTTTCCTCAATTCCTCCAAAAGATTAGTTATGTTCTTGTATGATAGTTTTTAGAAATCATTTTGGTAGATGTCAAAAATAAATATATAATATTTTATTCATCATTTTAAAATATCAAGCAAAAGTTTACAATTTTCCCAATTATAGAGGAATTAAGAAAAGTTCCCTGAGGAAAACATATACAGAACATGCTGAAAAACACAGGCACAGACACCTTTTTCCTGAATTTTAATTTCCCCATCACCCAGACTCTCACATGTCTATTGGCACATTAATCATCAGTTAAACATTCAAATCCCCTTCCGGGTTAAACAAATCAGAAATCAGTTTCTCATTATCTACCCCCCCCCCAAAAAAAATGTCTTTCATGATGGAGACTTTCCAAAACGCACATACTTTTTTTGTTTTGTTAGAGGGATGTACAGAATTTAATTTCCTGACACTTAAAATCATTTGACTGAGAACAGCAGGCTGGAAAGAACAGTAACAGGGGCTACATAATATGAAACAAGAGAGTGAAAGAGTTTCTTACTGAAAAGGTTTAATTCTGAAAAAGTAACTTGCGAGTGGGGGATGTAAGTTACATAAAGGCAGAATTATTACCGTGTCCAAGCTTTCCCTATTTGGCACAAAGACTGCGATTTGTAGCTGGTTGCCTGTCTTGCATTCAGAGGTGAAGGCACTTGACTTGCTTAGCAATTACTAAGTCATCCCTCCTCCAGTGAGATGGGACCAGGGTAGCATAGGCTCACATAGAAGCACACAGAGAATAAATTCACCTTTGTCTTAAACATGATTACTTTTTGATCCCATTAAACTAAAAGCTGCCTGGAGACCAATCTAGTTTTTTAAAGGAATGTCATTGGAAGTGTCAAAATGTATTGAATGAGCAAAGTTTGTGCTGACATGGAATAAACCAAGGAAAACAAACCCTTGATTATACCAAAGAGTGACCCTGTTTTTGATATGAGGGACCTTGACTCTTCTGCCTGAGCCCAGATAAACCACCCAATTGTTTTAGAGAAGTTTTATGGGGGACTCCTCAATTCATTTATTGTCATTGTCATTGAAACCGCATTTTGTGATTTTTCTTTTCACTTGGGATTCTCATTTGGGCCTTCCCTTGGAAGTTAGAAACTTCAGGGATATTTTAATCCAAAGTGAAACTTTTTTTACTCTTCCTATATAATAATGTGATAGATTTAACTATTGGACTTAATAGAAGACTATTTTAATGAATATTTCCTGTATTGTTTAGATTCACAAAGGCAAATAATAACAGGGGGGAAAAGGTAGATTTTATTAAAATCTCTTTAGAAGGAAGAATAATCCAATCCTGGTCTCAGTAATATGAACATAGCACCAGGAACTATTTGTACAAGTGCAAAGATAAAACTAGGAAAGGACAACTTGCCTTAATTCTAGTTCACCAAGGCACTCTTCCTTTGGCACTCCACATCCTCATCACCTCCCTCCATTCTGTTTGTGGTCAGTCCTTCAGAAGTATTGAAGCCGGGCATCCTGGGGAAGATTTCCTTCTTCCAGTGGGGATCTCTTTCTCCACCATCCTCATCCTCCATCCACTGACACCTCAGATGCACAAGTTCCCAGGTAGAGCTCAGAGACACACTCACTGTCTGGAGTCCTTTGCTCCCTTCCAGCCTCTGCTCCCATCACACTATGTTGATCTAACAGATGAGCAGTTATGTGGTGTGTAATATAACATGTGGAGTGTATTTGCACTACCAAGTCTCATGATTGGGGGCAGATGTTCCATGCCCTTAGATTCCCCTTTGGGAAATCTTTATGCCATTTAATAACATGTCTAGTAGCATGCTCCACAACATCAAGCCGGCCAGAGAAGGATCTCTTGGGAATTCCTATATCCTCTCTGTCCATGAGATATGAGCAACCCAGCCAAATGGTGCTGACAGCAGGATACCTTTTATCCTATGGTTATTCTGGGATGTTGCCCTCATCTGGCTTTTTATGTGAGCTATTTTGAGGTGGGAATATATATATATATATATGAAATCAGTCACATGTACATGGAAGCAAAGTATATATTTCACAGAACAAAGTGAGTACCACCATGCAATTATAGTTCTGATGGGAGGAAGGAGCCTTCCCCCAAGTGCTTTTCAGAAATTTTAAGTAAAGTAAAACAAAGCAACATCAAGATGATTAAATGAGATAATACTTGTAATGTGCTTTGCAACCCTTGGTATTTAAATAATAACGTATTATTTATATAAAGTTAACTTATTATTATTAAATAAATTATTTCCTTTTTTCTCCATGGAGCAATTATTTATTGTTTTGAATAATTTTTTTTTTTTAAAGAACTGTAAGATGACTGGGGAGGCAACATGATACATTGGAATGATCCTTGAAGGAACCAAGAGCAGGGGTTTCCATCCTGACTGCCATAAATTCACTGTTACCTTAGGGGAATTTCCTTATCCGTCAAAGAGGAAATTGTAGCTAAGATAATCACTTAGGACCTTTAAAGTTCTGACATGCTAAAAGTTCTATGTAAAGTTTTTACACCTCTGGATCTTAGTTTACTTATCTGTAAAGGAGGGATTTGGAAGAGATGATCTATAATCCCTTATAGACCCATTCATTCAATGACCATTTAGTAAGGAGAAAGGCACTAGGAAAACAGACAATAAAACAATGAGGAGGCAGGATTCAAACCCAGGAATGCCTAATCCAATCTTAGCATTGCTATCCATGATGCAAGTTAAGCAGGTATTATTATAGGTAATATATGTCTGTCTTTTTGATGCTGACAGCATTAAAAAAAATTTTTTTTAAAGCAAGGTCTAGCATTTTCCAACCAGCCTCATGGTGATTGTGCAGAATTTTGATCACTGAATGGGTACAGCCTCAGGAAAAACCGAGACCTGTTGAAAATCTGAGCTTAGAAAGGTGAGCGGCCCCCACTGCACCCAGGATCACGTGGCTCCAGTTGTCCTTCCTGGCCCCTGGACCTAGATGCTCTGGAGGGGAAAGTGAGGCAGGTGACCTTGCACAACCCTCCTTCATTCACATCCAACTCATTTGCATGTCATGGTATCACCTCCCTGATTTTAAGGTCCTCTTCAAGAAAAAAGATAAAAGCAAAATAATCTCTGGATTTTAAGTGACCTTTGAGCAAACATCGGTGCTTTGTTGTATATTCAGATTTCAGCTAAAAATCCCCCTTCTTTTTTTTTTAATTATAGTTTTTTATATACAAAACATATGCATGCGTAATTTTTCAACATTGACCCTTACAAAAACTTCTGTTTCAACTTTTCCCTCCTTTCCCCCACCCCCTCCCTTAGATGGCAGGTAGTACAATACATGTTAAATATGTTAAAGTATATGGTAACTACAATATATGTAAACATATTTGTACAGTTATCTTGTGGCACAAGAAAGATTAGATTTAGAAAAAAGGTAAAAATAGCCTGATAAGAAACAACAAAAATGCAAGCAAACAATAACAGAAAGAGTGGAAATGCTATATTGTGGTCCATACTCGTTTCCCAGTGTTCTTTCTCTGGGTGTAACTGGTTCTGTTCATTACAGATCAATTGGAACTGAAAAATCCCCCTTCTTACTAAAAGGTTTTTTCCTGCCTTGCTTAATGCTAACTAGTGTTTTTCCTCTGAGGTGACCTCCAATTTTACATTGTCCATATACAAAGTTGTTTCTGTCTGCCTTTGTATGCTCAGAGCTTAAGACACTGCCTGGCACATAGGAGATATTGGATCAATGCTTGTTGACTGACTAATAGTGTTTTCATAGTGGGAACTTGGGCAGCAGCCATAGAATCTAGGGTAAAATCTTGGTTCAACCACTTATGTGACTTTGGACAAGCACTTAACCAAGCTGGGATCAATTCCTTCAATTATAAAATGAGGGAATTGGATAGGATGGTCCCTAAATCCCTTTCAGCTCTAAATCTATGATCCTATGATCTTACTTTGTTGTTGTTTAGTTGTTTTTCAATCATATCCCACTCTTTGTGACCCTATTTGGGTTTTCTTGGGTTTGTCATGTCCTTTTCCAGCTCATTTTACAGATGGAGAAACAGAGGCAAACAGGGTGAAGTGGCTTGCCCAGGGTCACATACCTAGGAAGGGTGTGAGGCCGGATTTGAACTCAGGGAGATGAATCTTTCTAACTCCAGGCCCATGTATAACCTAGCTCCTGGATCAAATCCCAACTCTACCATTTATTATCTGTGAGACCTGACAAGTCTTATTTCCTTATTTATAAATGGAGAAAGATGGACTGGACAATTTCTAAGGATCCTTTTAGTTCAAAATCTATGATCTTTTGAATTTAAGAGTAGGTAGGAGAAAAATAGGATGGTGTGGTAGGCTGTTGTACAGATATTTTGGGAGAGGCAAGACCTTTTGGCTTCTCAAATCACACTGACCAAGCAGCTGTCCCCTCCACCAACATACAGCCGCAGCATTGTCTCCTCCAAGTCTGCTCTTATCCCCTCAGGGACTGAACACATGATGTTGACAAGCCACTCTAGCCAGCCTCTCTTTGCTCGGTTTCCTATATAGCAACACAACCAGCAGAATGTATGCCTTGTTTAATCCACAAACATTCCACACCAGTGACAAATATCTCCTGCAACTACCTAAGAGAGAATATCATGTCTGCTATCCAATGACCACATTGACCTTCAGTCTTTAGGCACTGTGGCGTAGGAGACCCTGGACTTGGAGACCAATACTTACTAATTAAGTAATTTTGGAGTTTTCTCCCCTGTATACCACAAATAAATTTATATCCTGATACTTCCCAGTGGATTGTATCAAATGAAATAATGGGTATGGTGGATCTTTTTTCATAATAAATATTTACTTCAAAAGTATAACAAGAACAAACCATATAACATTTTTTCCCCAACACCTTCATGAGGTGCATAATGTCACTATACTGCCTTAGTCTTTGGGGAGGGAAATGGATTAGATCAGAGTTCCTGCAAAACTCACAAAGTCCCAAATCCACTTCTCAGAGCCATAGGGCTTGGGAAAGGAGATAACCTTCAGACTCTGCCTTCTCCATGGTGTTCTTCCTGTGAGTGGAGTCTTTTTACCCCTGGACACTACCAGAAATTAAGGTATTGTGTTTTGAAAACTCTAACTAACACACTCTCTCTCTCTCTCTCTCTCTCTCTCTCTCTCTCTCTCTATATATATATATATATATATATATATATATATATGAGGTTTTATTATTATTATAGAAAAAATATCTGTCACCAATATTGAATATGGTAATTTCATTCCAAGTGAGGAAGACAAAAGGATTCCTGCTAATGGGGAAAAGAATGTTCTCTTTTTATCTGGGTTATTTGGAGTGGCTGGCTTACCTTTTTTTTTTTTTTTTTTTAAATTTAATCTTCATAGGATCATAGATTTAGAGTTAGAAGGAGTACTTAGAAACTTCTTCTTTTTCAGATGAAGAAGTAGAAGCCAAAAAAGGTTCCTTTCTTTCTCAGGTTATTCAGCTAGTATGCAGTCTTTAGACCTCAAGTCTAAAACTCTCTCCACAATGCCATTAATATCTCACTAAGAGGAGTGAAATCAATATTCCTTGTTGAGCCCAGAAACAACCCCATGAGGTTGGTATCATGAGTATGATTTTTATAGAAGAAACTGATTTGTCTATATTCACACAGTAGTACATGTTAGAGATGGAATTAAAACCTAGGTATCTGCTTGCCTCTGGTTCCCCCCACCCCACATTCTATCCATTACCCCAGAGTTCCTCTCCAATGGGAGGGTATATTTTCCTACTATGTACATAGCTGGTAATAGCATTCTGTAACAAACAGTGTTGTCCACAAATTACATTGAGATCCCTAAATGAGAAGGGCTGCTGAGCAAAAGATCATTGCAATACATTCCTTTGCCTTCTGTGGTCTTCAGTAAACTTGATTTTTGTTAAAAAAAAAAAAAAAAAAACTATTAGAGTTACTCAAAATACTACATTCATAAACAGGCTTAACACATCCCTTTAACAACATAACTAATGTGTATGAATCTTTTATATAATTTTCCTTGTCAAATGATGTTTGACAATAATCAGATGATAATGAAATGTATAATTAATAATAAAAATGCCAACATCTGTTAGCTTGTTAATACAAGCTGATTTCAGTGTACTATTTTGAATGTGTCATCATTAAACTTAATTTATATTAAAATCCGTTAAATACAATCTGCTTTCATTAGTTGTTAATTTAGGCTGGCGCATGACACTGAGGAGGAAGCTTTTTCTCTTTACCCTTCTTCTCCTCCTCTCCTATTTCCCTCCACCCATCTCAAACTAGCATTTTCCCCCAAATGTCTTTAAAACCTGCTGCAGCAGCTCAAATGTTCAGTGGGCAGATGGATGAGGTTTGCTGGATGGTTTGCTTGCTCTCAGCTGTGAGTGATTAGCCTGCTGATCCTGAAGAAGTCTAACTTTGTCTCTGAAATGGGCCCTGGCCTCCTGGTACCTTCCTCCATCCGTCCAGTGGTCAGCTTCCTCTCTCAGTGTCCCCGCCGTGATGCCATCAGGAACCAGGAGGCCTCCTCAGCAGTGATGGATGAGAAGGCCTCTGCATGTTTGGAGCTCATTTTCCAAGCTACCCAGATGTAGCTTTTAAACCCACCAGACTACTTCCCAGCTCAGTCCAAGGCCAGAGGCAGATTTCCTTAAAGGGGTGACTGACCGGTGACCAGATGTCCTCTCCAAACGAGAACCATTTGTTATTTTCCCACACACACATCTAACTACAGAAGTATTGGTCACAGGGGATAAGTTATTGTGTAGTGAAAAACAGGCCAGGAACTGAGACAAGATTCCATGCAAAAGTCATCACACCATCTGCAGGGAAAGACCTCCATATGGGCCTAACTCCAAAGTCTTCCCAGAAAGGGAAACCTATAAAGGAAAGTCTGCTGGGCTTTTAAGATGCAAATTACAGTCTTTCTGTAGAAGTCTGAAAGTTCTCTGGGGATTGTCAATGGCTATCTGAAAGCAACTAATTCTTACCATGACCCTATGAAATCATCTCAATTGAAGATCTCAAAGGAATATCATCTTATGCTGTCCTCCCTAGTGGAGCCAGGCAGGTGGAGAACACTGGTGGTCTCTGTTCTAGTAGTTCTCCTGGGGACAGAAGTACAGGGCCATCATCAAAGGCTGGAGGGAAAGGGCTCATGACCCAAGCCACGGGACAGCTAAGATGGCAAATACTAAGAATATTGCAATGGTAATTATTCCATCAGTTGTGACAGGGGGTCTGACCAATTACCCCTCCCTTACTTAAGTATTAAGCAACATGCATTTATTAAGGACTCATGATGTGCCGAATACTGTGCTGGGAACTGGTGATAGAGAGAAAATAACTCTTTTTCTCACAGAGATTATAGGAGGAAACAACATGTAGAATATAGGTATCACAAAATATAGCTTTTTTAAATTTAATCTCTTTCTATTTGGTGTCTAATGAGAGGAAGATTTCATCACTTCTAATGTCTTTCATTGTAAAATCACCCATAATCAGAAACAGGAATGGCAGCTTTGCTCATATTCCATTCAATCCACTGTGTGTATATGTATCTATAAATAGTCACATATATACATATATGAGTATGTGTATAGATACATACACACAAAATAGATGCAAAATAATTTGGAAGGAAGGCACTAGAAGTTGGGGATGGATAAAAGTTTCATGTAAATAGTGATGTTTGGCTGTCTTGAAGGAGACTGGGAGTTCCAAGTCCAGAGATGAAGAGGGAGTGCATTTCGGGCAGGAAGCCACATCATAACAGTTTGGCTGAACTTGAGAATAAGCTGGGCAACCATATATAATAAGGTTGAAAAGGTGGATTAGAGACGAACTGCGAGAAATCTCAAATGCCAAACAAAGGAATTTATATTTGGTCCTGGGGTAATAGGGAGATTTAGGTGAAAGCCCATAAGGTGAATGCTTTCAATATACTCTTGTATTAGCAGACCCAACACATTAGTCTGTTCCTCTCCTTTTTCCTTCATGAGCACATTGAATAGCCTGACTCCCACTTATTGTATTCAGTAGAAGAAGTGCTGATAGAGCATGTATGTTGTTAAATAACACACTTCACAAGTCAGATTAACTAGTCACAAAAACATCCTAATTATCTGCACCCAAAGGAACACAATATTAACATTAAATATGGCCACAAGCTGGTCAGGAAGAAAAGCTGAAAATTACCTCTTCCTTTCTCTCTCTCTTTTTTAATTAATGGAAAGATCACTTTAAAATGGGAAAATGGGGTGCGACAGCATAGACTTACACAATGCTTTAGATTCAGAGCCTCAGAGTGCTTTACAACATATTCTTCATTGCCAAAGAGTTCAAATTTCATGAAGTGATTGGTACCAGCATATAATTTGATTCCTCAATAGAATGACTTTTGAGGGGGGAGGGCCAAAGCTGAAGGGCCTGGGTCTAGGAGGATGCCCAAATTCTTAAAAGGCAGCTTCTGGCCCAGAAAGGCCCCTATAGCTACTTTTTTTTTCTTCTCTGCTCCCTTCTCCTAGACTTGAATTTCTGGATCAATATAAAGCAATGGTTAGAGGCAACAGAATATAGTTTTTGAAATTAGGAAAATAAACAGTCACCAACTCTGGTTCAAGCCCTCAACACCTATTATCTGGACAATTGTTAGAATCTGCTGAATTTTTGCTTCAAGTCTTACCTTAATTCAGTCCATTCTTCACTAAGCTGCCAAAGTAAGTTCCCTAAAAAACAGACCGGAACATGTTCAATCATTTTTTTGTTGTGTCCAACTCTTTGTGGCCATATTTCTCCCCCCTTACTCAACAAACTGCTATGGCTCCCTATTATCTCTGGGATCAGATGTAAAATCTTCTTTTTGGTTTTCAAAGTCTTTTAAAATGGGCTCCTCATTACCTTTCAGGTCTTTCTTCCTCCCTGGAAGTAGTCTTCCAGCCATTGGCACTGACCTGCTTTCCCTCACCCACGACATACCACCTCCTACTTCTGCATGTCGCTGTCTGTCCCACTTTGGGAATTCTCTTTCTCCTCACTTCTGCCTCTTCACTCCTCTGGCTTCCTCCAAGACTCAGCTCCAACTCTACCTTCTGTTGGGGCCTTTCCTGATCCCTCCCATTTTCCTGAGATTATGTTTAAAGATAGATCTTTGTGTCCCCAGTAATTAACACAGTGCCAGGCACACAGGAAGAGCTTAATAAATGCTTGTCAACTGATTGACCTAAGTTCAAACCCCACCCTTGACAATCAATACTGGTAAGACCAGTCCAAATCACTTCTCTAAGCCCCTGGCAGCTCTCTAGTACTGATATATTGTGAATTTGATAGGGATTTGTTTTGATGATGGGAGTTCCCTCAAACTGACAAAATCTTAGAAACTTTCCATCTTTGCATATAATATAATGACAGGATCATGGGCAATATCTTGTATGTATTTATTTACATGTCTCCCATTATAATGGAAATTCCTTGAGTACAGATTAAAACTATATATCTCTGAGGTCTGCCTTCTTAATAACTAAAACAAAATTAAATGGATGGATATTATTATATCTATATTCATATTGATGTTATTGTTTTTGTTCAGCTGTGTCCAAATCTTTGTGATGCCATTTGAGGTTTTCTTGTCAAAGATTTTGGCGTAGTTTGCCATTTCCTCTCCATCTCATTTTATAGATGAGGACCTGAGATAAACTGGTAAGTGACTTGTCCAGGGTCACGCAGCTAGCACATGTTTGAGGTCAGATGTAAACTGAGTGCTCTAGCCACTGAGCCACCAGCTGCCCCATCTATATTGATACAGTACAGCATTATTTATATCTACATCCACATCATCTACATTATGTATTAGATTGTTGTTCTTTAGTCATTTATTTAGTCAAGTCCAATTCTTCATGAACCCCTGGATTATAATTCACTCATACTGTCCATGGAATTTTGCCATTTCCTTCTTCAGTGGATAAACAGGGTTAAGTGACATGTCCAGAGTCACAAAGTTAATAAGTGTCCAAGGCCAGATTTAGACTCAGATGTTCCTGACTCTGGGCTTAGAAATCTATGTCCCGAGTCACCTAGTAGCCTCCACAACTATACTGATATTAAGATCCATATAATTATCTATGATCTACATCTACATCATTTACACTGATATTGTCCTAAGTGAAATTTAACAAATAGATAAACTGAGGCTCTGTTATAACTTCCTAGTGACCCTAGACAAGTCATTTTATTTCTGTGATCATCAATTTCCTCAACTGGAAAATGATGAGTCAAAAGAATCAGAACTAATTTCAAATAACCCCTTTTCCATTTATTTCCTATGTGACCTCAAGCAAATCAAGTGACTTTCTTAAGCCTCAGTCTCCTTCAAAATGACAGTGCTAGATTATATAGCCCTCTCTAGCTCTAGATTAAAGTTTTCTAATACTTTTAAGATAACTATTAGCACAAATTAAATTAAGTAAGGTTCAAAGGAGAGCTGTAAAGTATTATGAGTGATTCCATGCAGCAAAAATTTCTCTAAGTTAATGAAGGTTTTATGGAGGGGTATGTATTTATATCATAACTTTAGGTCTGGAAAGGACCTTAGATGTTATCTAGTCCATCCTCTTCATTAGATATACAAATTAGGAAATTAAGACCAAGAGATGTTAAATAAATTGGCCAAGCAACATTGGGTTCAATCCTAAATCTACTCATTTCAAATTCAGCATATTTTTTATTACTATGCCAACAAGGATCCCATGATGCTATATGTTATGTGTATACATGAATATATATGAATGTATATATATATGTATATGTATATATATATATATATATATTTCTGTATGATATACATATCTGGGTACATGTTTATAAATATATATACATATATATGTGTGTGCTTGTGTATGTGTATTCACACATAAATTCATTCCCAAACTGCTCTGATTCTTGATTTCTTTCCATGTGCAAAAGTGACTTTTCATAGCTTTATTAAAATGGAATTACCTTCTAATTGCATATTCATCAGTTTTCTTTTTGAGAGAGATGGGTATCATGACCTCAGATCCAATCATATATGTCTAGCTTACCTGTCCGATTATGCACACAAGCACACATGTACACAAGCATATAGTTACATGTATGTATATTATATGCGTGTATATATGTACATTTATAGGACCAGACCTAAAATTTCATTGATAAAGGAAATCCCTCTACCAATCAGACCCAAACCTGTTCTGCAATTTATATTCTCTGGGCACTAGGAACTTTAAGGACTTGCCCAGTATCCCCAAGTCAGTATTTTTCAGAAGATTTGCACCAGGTCTTCATAGGTCACCATACTATGTTCTATCTATGGTTATATACATATCAAAAAAAAATCCTGTATATGTGTACCCCATTGATTCCCCACAGTGTCTCCTCTTCACACAAGTTAATTTAATGGGGAGTTGTCTTCAGAATAATGGCAAAATATATGCTGATCTATTCCAACCAGGAAGGATAGTTTAAGACCTTGATACCCACCTAAAAGTGAAACACAATTGATGCACAGTTGAAAAATAATTCCATTTTTAATTAAGTCACAAAGAACCATTTTCAAACATGGAACAAATCAAAAAAGGAAGCACCATCAGGAATGAAAAATCCTTCCTTAAATGCTTTTTCTGGGATTTTCACACTGGCAAAGAAGAAAATCAGATTTCCTCAGCTAGGTCTGAAATGTTCCGTGGGGGGGAGGTAGTTGGAAATATCTGTGAAAAACCTATCTCAGATGTGGCATTGGATTCTATTCTAAACCTCAAGGGCTGTGTGTACACTGATCCGTATTCATACCTTGGACCATTACAAACATTCGTCTGGATGTGATTTCAAAGGCAGCCAGGAGGTCAAACTTTAGAAAAGGAGCTGAAAGAAATGACTGCCTGTGTGCATCAGACTGGATTTACGTAGCCATTCACCAGGCAAACATGGCCCCTTTGGCGAAACATGTCACCAGCTGAAAAATTTATCACTGTCTCCCATCTTCCGCACAAGAAGACCGTGATGAACAAACTGCTTAAAAGAGAGCGATTTGGGGGGATTAAAAAAAGGTCTTTCTTTAGTTTTCATCAAGACTGCAGCTGTGACCGAAAATAATCACGCAGAACTGTAGTTAATTGCGCAGTAACTGACACCACACTCCGAGCCCCTAAAATTCCCAGGTGAGAGCTTGTCTCATCACTGCTGATTCAATGACAAGCTCATCTTCAGTTTGTGATGGGTTGTGCAAAGACCAGACAAAGCAACATTTGCTTGGTGGTGTCCTCTGTCACAGAAATCTTGTAATTACAATTTTCCTAGGAGGGCAATATTTTGAATAAAATGTGTACTTTACAATGTATTGGATTTTTAACAACCAAGATATACACCTTTATAAGTAGTGGCCATTAAAACAATTTAATAGTGTGTCGAGGAGTACCCATGTGTACATAAAAACAGAATTGTTGAGTTTGTTTTAATACAGTACACCAGTCCTGTCATGGTCCTGTCAAGTGCTATTGAGAATCACTTTGGACTAACAGGATTACATGATTGGAATAGTGTTCAGGGAAAGTCTTAATTCTCTGGGCTAACACTGAGATAAAATGCTCCATGGTTCCTGGACAACAAACCTAATAAATGTGCAGTGTTTATATGCGAATACAGGAGGTTTCTGGGATTTTGTCCATGTTGGGAATTTCTGGTGGGATATTTGTCTATCTGCATAGATTACACCCTTCTGAGAGTCATAAGAACTACTTAGGACTGGAGGAGGAATAGTGTCTTGCTTAGGCTCACGAACTTAACATATATATATATATATATATATATATATATATATATATATATATATATATATATATATATATATATATATATGTATTATAGACATTGATAGATAGCAGGATTTGAACCCAAGACTTTCTGATTATGTGTTCAGCACTCCATCCCATGCCTCGCTACTTTAAAAAAATATATAAATAGATACACATACCTATTTATTCAAAGACAAGCACATATCCATTCATCCAGCAACAGATTTTTTAAATAACCAACAGATATCTCTGCAGACTTCCTCTACAGCCAGACTGGCTAATTGCAAACAATTTCATCCAGGCATTTGGCTATCTTGAAATCTACTCAATGGGGTTTTCTAAGATCAGAATTCATGCCTAAGTATGCCCCAGTGTGTGTACAGAGAATTGGCACTGACAGATATTCTAGCACTGCAATTAAATGAACATCAGAGCAATATATTCTAAACTATACTCCACATTGCGAGACTGAAGCAGTTTATCCTGTGGAATGACTCAGAAAAAGCAGCACTGAAAATAGTGGTTGAAGGTAGAAAACAGATTCAGTTTTTCAATCCAATCTCATTTTTTCTGTAACCAAACTGATAATTTACAATAGTTTACAACTGGATACTCAAAATTTGTAAGATATTTAACAGGGTTTTAGAGATGATCTATTTCAATCCCTTCATTTGACAGATGAGGAAAAGGGACTGCAGAGGTTTATTAAGTTGTACAAGGTTATAAAATTAGGAATCCTGTTTTTAACTGGTAAAACATGTCTTAGCAAAACCAGAATTTGAACCCAGTTTTTCTGACTTCAGATCCCATGCACTTTCTGCTAAATCATATACCCTGTATTTTTTAAAAACGTTAGACAAACATTTTAGAAGTGGGGTTGTATACTACAAAGGAAATAGTGTGGAAACCACTTATAAAATGAACCAAATGGTCAATTATATATCTTTATATGATAGGTTATATGAAACGAAAAAGAAAGAGAAAATGGAAAGATTCGTATGAATAAATTTCAAATGAAGTATGTACAACCAAGAATATGGTAGCATACACAGTGACTACAATGAAAATACAAATAAAGAATAAGTATGACTAAATGCTATATCATAACAACCAACTTTAGGCAAAAAGAAAAAAAATGTGATAAGACTATTGACATAAAATGTTTTTACTGGAAGACTGCATCATTTTGTTGGTTAGTTTAGTTAACTTTCTTTTTTGTTGCTTTTTTGGTCATTGTTATAAGGGAAGGCTTGAGGGATATAGCAAAGGACAGGATTTATTTGGAAATATATCTGATGGGAAAAACAGAATGAATTGTTGAGTATGGGAGTATACTATTAAGGGACACAGTGAAAGAGGAAGAAGAGAGCATCTGTGAAATAAAATGCATCCAAAATAAGATCCAGCAAAAATTGTTATTGAGTCATTCAATACTCAACTTCATAATATTTGAAGTATAAGAGTATAAGGGGTCCATCTCTCATTTAAAAGTCATCATTTTTGTTAAATAAGAATATTTTTTGTTTGAATCAACCAGAGTTGAGTGTGAACAGGACCTGTACATCTCCTTGAATCAATCAAAGCCATTGTATAAGGGACTTTTTCTTGTTTTAGGAACTTATATAAAAAGGAAGAGTACCTCAGAACCAGAACAGAAATTCCTAAAGTCCAAATGAAGAGAAGAAAGAATGGTATCATAGAAAACCGTGCCAGAAAGAGCTATCAGCCCATAGGCAACCAGTAAAAGGAGAATGAGAAAGCAAAACTTAGCTATGACAGAGGAGGATATTGAGAAGGGCCATTGACCCTCCTGGCAGCTCAGAGCAAAAGACTTGGGCTAATGCCATGAACTGTGTATTCACAGTTACTGCTGCTTTACTACCCAAACATTTCCAGCAACATAAACTGTACCTCAAACTATAAAAAATCCATGTGTTAAATAGAGATAAATATAAATATAAATCAAGGCACAGGGCCAATTTTGTGGCTTAGTGTTAGAAATATTCCTAACTGGGGCTTCAGTGTAATTGTGACTGTACCCATAACTTTTTACCTAAGATAAATTCCTTAAAAGCATGAAAAAGGAAACCACGTGGACTTTAGGGGTCAATATATTGCATCAAGGCTTAAAACAAGTTAATTAATATTACAAGGTGTTACAGGAGCAATCTCAATGAACAGGCACTCATCCATATTGTACTGGCTAGGCAGGAAGGAACATCCTTCAAAGACTGTTCAGAGAAGCATAAAGGATAATTCTTAGGCAGGCTCAAGTTATTAGACCAAAGGATTCTGACTCTCATAGACATACAATGGAATGAGCACTGGACAAGGATTCAAAATATCCAAGTTGGCCCCTTCACCCTTCCATCTCATTCCACTCATGTGGCCCATCCATATGACCCTCAAGCATGTCATTTCACCTCTTGAGGTCTCAATTTTGGGATTTTTGTAATGAAGGGATTGGACTAGATAAACTCTAAGATCCTTTTCCGTTCTTCCAGTCTGTGACTCTTGCCCAAATGCTCGCAGAATCAATCGATGCCCATTAGCTTCCATAGGAAGGTGTCTATAGCTTTTAAAATACTCTACAGAAAAATGTTGAATATCATTCTATGTTCTTAATGAATGACTTGGGGTCACTTATGGCCATTTAAAATTTCTCATGCCAAATTCAATTCATAGTTTTAAAAACATTTGAATGGAATGGAATTGTCCAGTATTATCAATTCCAGGAGGACAGGGATTGTTTCATTTGTCATATTTTACCCCCAGCTCCCATCACAGAGACTGGTGTACAGGAGGCATTTTATAAATTTTGTTTAACTGAGTTAAGTCAATATGCATTTACTAAGTGTGCTAGATAATTATCTCTAAGTGCTAAGTACAAAGACAAAAAAGAAAACTATTTCTGTTCTCAAGGTATTTGCATTCTATCAAGTAAGACAACATATATCCATACAAATATATATGAAATATATTCAAAATAAATTAAAGGTATTTAACTAGGAGAGGTGTGGGAGGATATTATGCAAATTAGGGAAAGTCTCACTGACTTGAATGAAAAGTAACTTTTCCATCCCAAAGAGAGCAAATTCAAAAATTTACCAAATAGTTTTAAAGTATTGAGCTCCTATTAAGAGCAGCACACTGTAAAAAGCATTATCAGTTCATGTGTTGATTCGTTTTGTTGACCTGTTTTCTCTTTCTATTTTTCATTCTTAGTTACAAGGAATGCCTCTCTGAGTAGGGATGGGAACAGGATGTATTCAGAAATGAAGATGGTACATTATAAAAACCAGACATAGAGAGTTTTAGCAAAATGCTTTTGGTGTATTATGTCATTCAATCCTTACAACAACTCTGTGAAAAGGATTCTATTAAATCCCTATTTTACTGATGAGGAGAATAAAGCTTAAAAAAGATTAAGGGGTAAAGAAGTCATTCCAGGGATACACAGATAGTTAGTGTGATAAAGAATTTGAATTCAGGCCTTTCTGACTCCAGGTCTAGCATTGTACTTATTTCAACATCTAGCTGTTTCCTAGGAAAATGTAGCAGCAGAGTAAATGATGTATTTGGTAGAAAAGAACTTAAAAGCACTGAGACTAGTTAAGAAACTATTGCAGTGCTTCCAGATAAAAATAATGAGGACTTGAACAAGAATAATAGGAATAAGAATGGAAGTGAGGAGTTGAGGTAGAAAATAGTTTAGAGTGAGAACTTGACATCTGATTAGATGTGGGCCAGGGTCAAAATAGAGGAAGAAAAGTTTAAAATGGTCCTAATGTTCCCAGCGTTAATAAATGGAAGACTGGTAGTGCCATCCTAAGAAACAGGTGAATAAAGAAATTTGAGAAGGTAAGAGTCGGGCATGGTTAATTCAATTTTTTATCTTGAAAAGCTAGTAGGACATCGAAGCATGATATCCAGGAGGCAATTGAACACATACATCTCAGTACTAGAAAACAGGTGAAATCATGAGAAAAGATGAGATCACTAAAGGAGACGATAAAGATTAAATAGAAGTTGAGAGTTTCTTGATCTAATCTTAGGGAAGTGGAAATAGCAATGGGAACTTGGAATCTAGTGGACATGAATTTAGATCTTGAATCTGCTATTTACTATATGCATGACCATTTAATCTCTCAAAATTTTAGCATTTTATCTTTAAATAAGGGAGTTGGATGAGATGATTTTGCTTCCAGTAATAGATTCTTTGATAGGGCTACTCCCCTCCTGATAGAAAGGTGTTGCATTTAGAAAATAGATCAAGACAGTTTTTTTAAATTTCTGGACCTGGCCATTATAGGAATTTATTTTACTTTACATGTTTGTGACACTGGATTTTTTTCTTCTTGCCTTTGAAACTTTGGGAAAGAAAGAATATGCATCCAATAATAAAGTAAAATTTAATTTAAAAATTAATCAAATGATAGCAGTTAGGGATGTGAAGTTGAGGGCACTGAAGATGAAGTCAACAAGAGCTGAGCTTGGTCCCTTGACAAGGGTCACACAGAAGGTAAATGTCAGGTGTAGAATTTGAACTCAGCTCCTCCCCACTGATACTTGTACTCTATCTGCTAAGGTATATCTCTAAGGTAATATTCACTGGAGGTATATGGAGTATTCAGAGGGGACTAGCATCTGTAGTGTGAGGCTTTGTGGGACTGCCTTTCCACCTTTGGGGTCCACCTGTCACTCAGCTCTTGCCTGTGGATCCAAGAAGCTGAAGCATGTGCAGCAGCCACTTCCCAACAAAACCTTTTGGCAGATGGATTGTCAATCAGACCAAACCAGGCTGCAATCTGGATGGCCAGAGCCAACCAGAGCAAGCTGGAGACAGAAAAGGCAGAAATCAAACAGAAGTTTAATTTTAAAGTGAGGGAAAAGCAAGGGGGGACAAGACTGGAACATGGCAATGTGTCCAAGCTTGTTCAGTGCTTGTCCAAGCTCTAAGCGCACCTGGTGCTGGTCAAAGCAGTGCAATAATTATGTGATTTTGTCAGAATGTGAGATCATCCAGAGGTGAGCACAAAGGATTATTGTTATGCCATGTTCAGGGCACAGCCTGCTTTCTGGGCTCTAGCTCTGGAAAACAGGGTGTCTCCTGAGCTCTTGACTGGCTAAAACCAAATTGAAAGAGTAACCCACAGACCTTAAACCCATCAGTGAGGTAGAGGGGTGTCTACCCCAAACGTGTGAAGGTGTCCCACCATGGAATGGTTGGATGAAAACAATTAGTTCCAATTATCATGAAGGAGGCTGAAGTGGGAACAGCAGAATACTTAAAGCTTGGTCACAGATGGAAGATGGCAAGATCACCCATTGTATTTTGGGCCAGTCATCCCGATTTATCTTGCCATTGGACTTCAAGCACTCTGGAATAGAGAGGGTAGCTGACGATTTTGTGCAAATCAGTTCATGCATAAGTAAAGATATCAATCTCCTTCAAAAATGAAGGAAAAATAATCACTTTTCAGCTTTTTTGTTTATGTTTATTTGTAGTTTTCTTTACCAATTTCTTCATTTCTTCCTTATTTCTGATTTAGTAGCAAATAACCATGGTTCATAATTCTTAAATATTTTGGTTTCTTACTTTTTGGTCTTTTTACCAAATTCCAGGCCAAATTGTAGTTTGTGAGATAGAGCAAAATCAGCTTCAAAAACAAAACTAAAAACTATGACTTCCTAAATTTTCCTCAAGATAGAAAAGTAATTCCCAAAAATCAGTGTTTCCAAGATAGGTTACTGAGCAGTGTTAACAGCTGAGTGGGCAGGGTCTTACCCCTTCTCTCCTTATGTTCTAGGAAAATACTACATGTCAGTGGATTTACTCAGCTCCTTATCAGTCATTGTCATTTTTTATACTCAATATGATCTTTCCAAGTCCAAACATATCATTCAAAATTATTGCCCAAAGAAAGTCCATTTCCAGGTGTTAAGTGTACTGTTACAACCCATGAATAGAACCTTTAATGAGCATTTGGTAAAGGATGTGTAATAGAATATAGAAAGAGGGCTGACCTTGTACCTGTAAGAAGAGTTTGAATCCTGGCTCTGCTACTTATTATCTCTATGTCTTTAAGTAAAGCATTTACCATCTATGGGCCTTAGTTTCCCCATGTGAAAAATGAGAGCTTCGCACTAGATTTCATCTGAGCTCCCTTTCATCTCTACACCTAGATGTATGATCCTATAATCCTGTATTCCCAGTGTTGTTATGAATTTGTGAGTATAGCCTTTCTCTTCCTGGCTTTGCTTAAGATAGAAAGGGGAAAAGTACTTATCTGCTTCTCTGGTGACCCCCATCTTTTATCTTCCCACAGGGTAGTTCTTACTTCTCAGTTATTGCCCATCTCTCTTTATGGGCAGTGAAGAAGGGAAGGAAGGAGGAGGGAGGTCACATCTGGACAATCCAGCTCTGTCCTGGACAGCAAAAATGGCATTCTGCCTCATTTTTAGTCTATGAAAAAAGGTGAAAAACCTCAAATCCAGTTTGGTTTTATCTTTTGGAAAGTATATAAAAATGATAATCAATATTATAAAGTTCTCTCTTATTTTTAGCTCATAGTCTCCTACGGAGAAATACTAGTCCTTGGAGGGATCAGGGCTCACATTTGGGTCCTCTCTGTATCTCTGTATACCAATTTCCAAACCTTGTTTCTCTCTATTACAGTCCCCCCCCCAACACTCCCACCCTCCCCACTCTCCCCTACTCCTCCCACCCCGCCTCAGGTCACCAATAAAACAATCCAGAGGTCTGCAGCAATTAAATTGATTATACTTGTCTGGTGAGCAAAAGAAATCCAAACTGCTCAAAAAGAAACTAGCAAAGTAACTTTGCAGAACCAAATAAGCTTTGGAATCAACTTCTGTCTTTCCCAAGCAGAGGGAGAAAGGAAGGGAGATCCCACTTCACAGCCCCCTGCCTAGTGTCCCAGATGGAAAGTTAGCATCTACTAGTCCATTACAGCAGTCCCGTCATTACTGCCTTGGGGGCTCTAGCAGAGACCCCAGAGCCTCTTGTTACACCTCCATGCTCAGGCAGGGGTCTCATAGGAAGCTTCTCCTCAATGCTTGATTCCCCAGTCTCCAGTCTCCACCAACTGCTCTTCCATTTGTTCATTTGCTCACAATTGCTACCATTTCTGGTGCTGCTGTCTCTGCTGCATGCTTTGTTTAAAAACTCCCAGAAAACTCCTTCTGACCATTCAAGCTCACACTCCCCCAGCTAAAGACCCTTCTAGCTCCAAGTCTGATTCCTTTGGATGCTTTTTAATTGTCTATGCAGCCCATAGAATGTGTGCTACATACCCACAAATACTATAATTATTTCTGCATGTCTCAACTCCTCAAATAGATTATATGTTCTTGGACTATATCCTTGGACTATGCAAAAAGTATCAAAGATGCAACAGCCAGCTGGCGTTGCAGACATAAACACTTCAGAGGACAGCCTGAAACAAACTAAAATGCAATGGGGAAATATGTTTTAAATAAACAAAAATACAATAGAATATAGATAATGTTACTATTTAAGTCAATATGGGGCTTACAGGGACCCTTATATGCATAGTTTGATTTCATTGCTTTTGTGTATTCTCTGTACACCTACATATAACACTCCTTATTTTTGATTGAGTAAATTAATTACAGTAAGACAAGGGATGGGAAGAGAGGAAAGGATTTAAAATCTATTTATTCTATCCCTGACTCTATATTAGGTACTAGTCATATAAAGATTAAAACTAAATAGGTCCAACCTTCAAACTTATTCTGTGTCTACCTATTACTCCAAATTTCCTTGGCCCGAGAAAGGGATATTTCTGTCTTCTTATGAGATAAACATGCTATGCACCTGGCAAAGTATAATTGAGGGTGGATTAGTTTACAAGAAAAATGCAAGATAATAATAAATTCTAATGAATCATGACTGAATTATACTTGAAAGGGAAAATTTCCAGTGGTACTTGAACCTAAAGTAGTTAAGTATGTATGTTTTGAAAGTGCAGTTGAATATAATCTCTCTGAACATAATAAGAAATTTGAAGCCATAGAAAACAAGAAGTACCTTCCACCACACTGTAAAAAGACAGTCACAAAGGCTAATGTAGAGAACTTCCACAAGGTACCCCTTTCTTTGGTACTCATTAAATTATTCACATTTTCACAGGTGGTAAAAATGCCCATATCATTTATCATAAGGTCAGCAGAGAAAAGTGCTAGTACTACTGGGTTTTCTTTTTATTATTTCATGGATAATTCTATGCCTTTCCCTGTCCCCCTTTCCTTACCCAAATTTTATTCTTCTTTCATGGTTCAGCTCAAGACCTATCCTCGGTGAAACCTTCCCTAAGAACTCCCACCACAATGAAGCTTTCCTCTTCTAAGGCATTTCTTCTGAGGCATTTGGTGTCTATTCCACTTAATTTGCATTTAATAACTTATCAACTAATATTGCCTTCTGATTGTTCCATGTCTGTCTTTTGTCTCCTCCAATCAATACATAAGCTCACTGAGGATGGGAACCATTTATTATCCTTGCCTTATAACCCTCACAATGCCAACTCGATGAATAATTGTTGAATTAATAATAAAGATTCTACACCCTTTAATCCAGAGATTCACTTTTAGGCATCCATCTTCAAGGAAGTCATGGCTAGAAAAAAAAATTTTGAATCTGTCAAAATATATTACATATTTATATATATACACATATTATACATAAATATATAAATAGCAGGACTTTTGTGGTAGCAAAAAACTGGGAACAAAATAGAAGTCTATCAGTTGGGGAGTAGCTAACAAATTGCGGTACATTAAAATAATGTAATACCATTGTTCTATAAGAAATGCTCAGCATGGAAAGACCTATGTGAACTGATAAAAAATTAAATAAATAGATCCAACAAAATAATATATAATTGCCACAACAATGTAAGTAAGGGATTCTTCATCTTTTTGTGTCATAGAACCTTTTGACAAGATGGTGGAAACTACGGACTCCTTCTAAGAACAAAATTTCACCCTAGAAAATAAAATAAATACTAATTTTATTAAAATGCTGTTACCAAAACATTTTTTAAAAAACAAGTTCATGGACTGCAGTTTAAAATCCCCTGATAAAAGGAAAGAACAATAACCATCAACCAAAGATAAATATTACAAAATTATGACTTAGCTTAATGCCAAAGAGAGATATGAGAAAACATCTCCCTTTTTGTTTCTTTCTCTCTACCTCCAGATGTTATTACTTACAATAGTATTACAAAAAATGTCAGATTTTTTTCTAAATATTGAACATTTCTGAAAATATTTTTTATTCTTCCTTTTCCTTTTTTTTGTTCTTTTTTTTTTTAAAGTTCTCATAAGGTTTGGCTCTCCAGAATGGGAAAGGGTGTGAGTGGAAATATAGGCAATATAAAAGATAAACTATATCAATAAATATCTATTTTTTAAAAAGAATAATGAACATTTATGTAGCACATTAAAGTTCGCACAGAGTTTATGTATATGAGCTCACATGAGGGTCACAACAACACCATGAAATAGAATAAATTGTTTTTCTATCATGTCTGACTCTTTGTAGCTCCATATGGGTTTTCTTGGCAAAAATATTGGAGTGGTTTGCCATTTTCTTCTCCAGTACTTGTACAAGATCATACAGCTAGTCCTTGTCTGAGGCTGGATATGAATTCAGGTCTTTCTGACTCCAGGACCAGAGATCTATCCAATGAGTCATCTGGCTACCTCAGTTTAGGTCCTACATGTACAGATGAAGAAACTGAGACTTAAAGAAATTAACTTGCCTTTAATTATACCATTAATAACAATACAATTGATAAGCATCAATTAAAAAGACCCCAAGTCTTTTTGACTCCAAAATATTACATCTGCTAACCAATGCCACTTCTCTGTTCTTCATTAATTCAACTAAAAAGAGGCAAGGAGACATCTTCATGAATTCTGCGCCATAGTAATTAGCTATGTACTAGCTCCTGTACTCAAGTTCCCAAGCACAAAGAAAGCTCTAATCATTTGTACAATCAATTAAGTGAACATGAGTCTCTAAAGCCTTTGATACCCTGATCAATGGGAGTGAGAAAAGCCAGAATTCCATTGAAACACCTACTGTGTGTAAGAGCTATGCTGAATTCCCTAGGAAGATAGAAAATCAATTCAATTTAACAATCATTTATTAAAGGAGGGCTTCTAAGAGGGAAATTTACAAGCAGAAAACTCAAAGTTTCCTTTTCTACCTATCTCTCTTTGGAGCCTAGATTTTAGAGTTACCGTTCTCAACCATTTTTGTTTCATGAATCCCTTTGGCAGTCTGGTTAAGAATTTAAACTCTTTCTCAGTGTAGTGTTTTTATAGGCATAAAATAAACTACATGGGGGCTATAACAGAAATCAAATATTAGCATGAAAAAAAGAAACACACATATACATATATATAGTTTCTTATCTAAGTTCACCGACCTTTTAAAATCTATATATAGACCCAGTGGTCCTTGCCTTGAACCCTAGATTAAACCCTCTTGTTTTAGGGCAAGCCCTGATCTGCCAGCTCCCTATGTACTCCTCGGAAATTCTCTTTAGTTTTACAAGGTTCTGCCAAACTAAACAAAAAGCTCACCCTCTTGCTAACAGCAAACATATCAGAAGGTGAAAGCTCTATATAGTCAATCCAGCCCAACTTATTCCTTCCTACCATAAGATCATAGATATAGAACTAGAAGAAATCTTAGAGATTATTTATGAGTCATTTTATAGATCAAGAGCCAAAGACCAAATAATTTGAATGATTTTCCCAGGTACACATCCTGCTCCTAATAATAATAGCTAGCATTTACATAGTGTGTTGTTTCATAAAGTACTTATGTGTTACCTTTTTTGAGCCTTAAAACAGCCTTGTAAGATAAGAGCGATTATCATCCCCATTTTACAAGATAAGGGAACTGAGACTGAAAGAAGTTACTGACAAGATTCCATCAAGGAAGATACTTAATTTTGTTCCCATTTTACAGATGAGGAAACTGAAGCTGGAAGAGGTTAAGTGACTTGCCCAGGGTCGCGCAACTAGTAAGTGTCTGAAGTAGCATTAAAGGTCTTCCAGAATTCTATGCAAAGTGCCACCTTTGTGCCCTTGTGTGCTTGTTTGATGTGTACTCATAAGGTAGAAGATAAGAAGGTACCTAGTGGAGACAGAGCATAGAGTGCTGGACCATAACAGCTTCCTGAGTTCAAATCTGGCTTCAGACACTTACTAGCTGTGTGACCTTGGAAAAGAAATTTAACCTTCTTTGCTTCAGTTTCCTCACTATAAAATGAGCTGGAGAAGGAATGGCAAACTGCTCTAGTATCTTTGCCAAGAAAACCCCAAATGGGGAGTCCAACATGGCTAAAACAACAAAACAACAAGATAAGGTTTTAAAAAAAGTGGGAAAAGGATATCTGTCCCATAACTTTGCTGGCAGGGAGAATTATTCTCTTTCTTACCAATCTTTTCTTGACTCTAGTAAAGTTTATGCTTTTACACTATTATTTAACCTATTTTTGCACTCCTATGAAAGCTTACTATAGCTCCAGTTCGGAGTCAGAAAAGATTTTACAAAGCAAGATATATAGGGGCCAGCAAGGCTTGACTCTCAGGATCAGACAGCTGGGAAGTGCCTTATGGTAAGAGCTATGGCTTAAACAGCACTTTTTAACCTCAAGTTCAGCACTCTAGTCACTAAACCAGGCCACCTCTCTCTCTCTCTCTCTCTCTCTCTCTCTCTCTCTCTCTCTCTCTCGCTCTCTCTCTCGCTCTCTCTCTCGCTCTCTCTCTCCTCTCTCCTTCTTTCTCTCTTTTCCACCTTGTCTATTATATGATTATGTGTCCCAAATGTTTTCTTCTTCCCTTCCTTAAAGAAATTTAAGTTAGTGAGGTAAGATATAGGCCTACAGTGATTAATTTTGCCATATGTCTTCTTCTCTGACACTAAGTTTCTTGAGCAATAAAATCCTTATCATAATCATTGTTCCTTCATACATACCTCCTCAGAGGGAAGTAATGCATACATAAGAAAGTGTTATTAGTAATAGCAGCCTTCTTGGAAGAGGTTTGAATTAATTTTAACAAGTATTTATTAAGCTCTTACAGTACCTTGCCCTGTTGATACAAAGATAGATGACATAGATACTTTCAATGGCTTTAATAGCAATAATAATAATAATTTTTAAATGGTGTTAGCTAACATTTATACCTCAAAGTTTGCAAAGTGCTTTCTTTTAATTATCTCATCTCAATAATCCCATTGATTAGTAGATGGGAAGCACTACATATATATATATATATATATATATATATATATATATATATATATATATATATATATATATATATACATATCTTTCTAGTGTTCTTCATATTATTCCCTTCTCGATACTCAACAATCCATACTTGCTTGCTTTCTGTTCCACATGAATAACACCCCATCATCTGTCTCTGCACCTTTACATTGGCTGTTCCTGAACTGTTCTCTCTCTTCTCTTCCACCTCTCAAAATGTTTCTCTTCTTTTAAGATGTAGCTTAAGTACCTCCATCTGTATTAAACTTTTCCAGGTTCCTTCCAAAGGCTAACACCTTCCCCACTAACGTCGCCTTGCATCTACTCCATGTATCATAAGTAGTATATTTAATATGTGTCTATATTCATGTCTTCCTAATTACAATGTAATCTTTTTAAAAGTAGGGACTATTTTCATTAGTTTGTTTTGCCAATGTTTATTGCAGTGCATGGTACGTAGTAAGCAACAAATAGATACTTCTTGATTGATTGATTAATGAAGAGCATAAAATGTTATGAGAGACCTGAGAAAGAGATCATTTTCAGGGAGATAACGGTCAAGGAGAATTTTGTGGAGAAGGTACCTGAAGGAGATAGAGAGAAGGTCATTCTAGCAATAAAGAATAATAAATAAGCATTTATTAAGTGCCTCCTATATGCCTATGCTATGGGCTGGGGATATAAAGCAAGACAAAACACAGGTCCTTGAGATGTCACAGTCTATGAACAGTTTGTGCATAAATAAAGGCATAAAAATGAAAAGATCAGGACAATAATGATGGGCAGAGAGTAGAGTATTTTGACCATAAATCAGAATACATAGAAGATATTACATTTGATAGAGTTGTAGCCATGAATAGATTGGAGTCAGATCAGAGCTAGATCATGAAGGGTTTTAAATGCCAGATATAGGAATTTATACTTTATTCAGAGGCAAAAGAGAATCAGTGAAAGTTTTTGAGTAGAAAATTGATGTGACCAAGCTAGTACATGACAATGTGGTATAATGAATGGATTGGAAACAAAACAGGCTAGATGTAAGGAATCCAGTTAGGAAGCCATCCCAATTGACACCTTGAAAGAACATGAAAGCCTGAATTAGGTTGATTGGAGTGGAAATGAAAAGAAAGAGATGGGTGTGAAAGATATTGCTAAAATAGAATCAATAGGAATTGGTAACCAATTTGACTTAATGATTCAAAGACAGTAAGATCATCAAAAACACAAAAGTTAAGAGAAAGGATTGCTTTCATAGGGAAGATAAAAAGGACAGTTTGGGATATATTGAGTTTGAAAAGTCAACAGGCTATCCAGATGGAAATATCCAAATTGGAAATGCAGAACTAGGGCTCTGGGGATAGGAAATATAGTTTGAAGAGTCATTAAATCATCTGCATGGAAATGAGAATTGAAGCCATGGGAATGGATGACATCACCAAGAGAGAGAAAAGCTGGCTAAGGACAAAACTTTAGGAAACACCAAGCTTTAAAAAAAAAAAATTGGAGGAAGATGAGGAGCCAAGGAGACAGAATAAAAACAGGGAAGTAAGAAGAGGGTCAGGGAAATGCATTGTCATGAAAGACAATAGTAAGAAGAGTGGAGTGAATAGGATAAAATGCTACCACAAGGAGAATAAGAACAGAGGAAACTCCTGGATGTAATATAATATAATATTGGATATAATAATGAGATCGCTGGGGATCTCAGAGGAAGCAATTCATGGTGGTTGGGGTGAATATCAGGCTGTGAAGAGGTGAGAATGGAAGGGCTGGTGAGGAAGTGCCACATTCATTCCCCATGTAGAGAATGAAGGAGGAGGAAAAGAATGAACAAATGAAATTAAAAGTGCATATTAAGCACTTACTATGTTCCAAATACTGTGTTAAATGCTAGAGACACAAACAGAAAAGATGAGACAATCTTTGCTCTCAAGGAGCTCTTGTTCTATGGAGTTGTTGATTTCCATCTTATTCAAACCCGAGTAATCAAACAATTCAGGCAAGGGAGTAGGACATCCCCGTAGCATTGGCTTTTCTTGCTACTAGATGGGAACTAGGGTCAGGGGAGAAGAGGGAAGAGCACTAAATTTGGACTTAGGAAGACTGGGTTTGAATTCCTACGCTACAATTTACTGTGTAACTATAGGCAAAGCAATTAACCTCTGTTCAGATCCAGTTTTCTCATTTGTCCAAAGGCACACTTCCCACAAACTCTCTGGCTCTGGACAGGATTTAACCCTGAAGAAAGTTGAACCCCAGAGAAGAGTGAGTCAAGCTTTTTTCATACTCTCTGGTTTATTATGCAATCACCCCACAGAACAATTTTAGGAAAAATCTAAAATAGAATTTAGGTTTGACTTTTGTCAAAGATCTGCCTAAATAGTAGGAATAAAATTAATTCTAAAAAAGTACTCACGTTACAAAACAGTATTAAAAATACTTAGAAAAGCTTCATTAAGTACATGTAACATCTTGTAATAATAATTAGCTCATTTTATGAGCTAGGAGCTCATAATGCCCCTCAGGTCCACAGAGTTCCTTTTTTTTTTTTTTTTTTTTTTTTTTGCTATTTTAGATTGTTATAGTAAATGAAAAAATTAGAAGTTTCAACCCCCAGTTAAGAAATAAATTGAAAAAATTCAATAAATTGAATCAATTAGATTCCTTGTTAGGAAAATTCCTAACATTTAGGACAAAGTTTGGCTTTTTGGCTTAATTTCCATTTATATTTATCTCTTGCTAATCCTGTCTTTGTGGTTGAAGCAAAATTCAGGTTACTGGAAATATTTGGGTGAAAAGACAGCAGTGTCTGTTAATAGACGGGCACCAGAAGGGGAAGTTAGGAAAAGAGTAGACATATTCTTGGAACTTCTCTTCGTCCTTGAATAGCTGAGTGGCATCAGCCCTGGTTTTCTGCTCTGAGAAGCCTTTAGGGCTGATGGCCCCTCTTGATTCCTTCATTTCCTACCACAATTCAGTCCTTTCTCCTTTGACTGGTTACCCCCATGCTGCCAATTTTCCTTGTTCGGAATGTGACAACTCCAGTCCTTCTCTGCCCCTCTGCTGCCAGCCCTTCAAAAGTCTCCAGTTTCAAGCTAATTTCTCCTTTTAAAGAAGCCCCACAGGGCATCATCAGCTTCCTTACACAAGGTTATCCCCTCTCCTTGCACCTAATTGAAAGGTCTTTGATAGCTTATTCATTACTAGTAAACAATCTGGATGTGCCCTCCTTCCCCAGATAAGTGTGTCAGGGCTAAGTGGTCAAGATGTGTTTTTACCTGGTAGATATATCTAAGCAATTAACTATTTATTTGAATGGAGTGGGAGGATTTAATTTATTCAATCTCTCCCCTTTACACAGTGACAAATACTTAAACATTTACTTCAATGCTTAAATACTTATACATTTAACTTACAACATTAAATAATAACCCATCATTTCTATCAATGTGTGCTGGGAAGTAATGACTCCTAGGAGACTTATAGGACTGTTGAAGAAATATTTCATTTTCAACTCAGCGCTGTTGTTCAGTCATTTTTCAATCTGACTCTTCTTCATGACCCTATTTGGGGTTTTCTTGGCAAAGATACTTGAATAGTTTGTCATTTCCTTCTCCAGCTCATGTTAAAAGATGAGGAAACTGAGATAAATAGGGTTAGGTGACTTGTCCAGGGTTACACAGATAATAAGTATCTGAAGCCAGATTTCAATTTGGAAAGAAGAATGACTTCAGATCTGGTTCTCTCACCCCAACACCTTTATCTTAGCCATTCATAAAGTCCTAATCTATTGACCAACCAGGTATGACTGGGACTTTTTTGATCCTTTCAATTGTAATATCCTCCTGGGTGGTCATCTGGTTTGGGAAGAGTTTAGTTACAGGATGCCCCTTTCTCTAGCAACCAGCCCCAACTCAGCAACTCTGAGACCTCTAACCCTGGCAATGTAGTTTACAAGAATGGGAATATCTTCAACAACAGTACTAGATGATGATCAATTCTGATGGACGGGGCCCTCTTCAGTAATGAGGTGAACCAAATCACTTCCAATAAAGCAGTAATGAACCCAGGGAAAGAACTCTGGGAGATGACGATGAACCACTACATACAATTCCCAAGCCCTCTATTTTTGTCCTCCTACATGCTTGATTTCCTTCACAGGTTAATTATACAATATTTCAGAGTCCGATTCTTTTTATACAGCAACATAACTGTTTGGACATTTATACTTACATTGTATTTAACTTATACTTTAACATATTTAACATGTATTGGTCAACCTGCCATCTGAGGGAAGGGGTGGGAGGAAGGAGGGAAAAAGTTGGAACAAAAGGATTTGTCAGTGCTGAAAAATTACCTATGAATATGTCTTGTAAATAAAAAGCTATAATAATTTCTAAAAAAAAGAAAAAAAGATAAGAATGGAAGTATCAATCTCTCAGGATCATGTCTGAAAAAAATTCCCAGGAAAATAAATATAAAGCAGAGGAATCATTTAGGCACTTGAAAGCCTGTCCGGACTCAGCTAAGCAAGCCCATGTTCTTGTTACCATGTGTTTTTAGCAGCTGTAGTTTCTGGGGAAGAGGAAAGGTGGAGAAATTCCTCCTCCCTTGGCCGGAAGTCCAGAAAAGAGTTTGATAGTGTCCTAAGCACATTCCCCAAAGAGGGAAAGATAAAGAAGTTGTTTTTCCTCAATTCTGCTTATCATTTACTCAGTGGGTGCCTCCATTTGCCAACCATCTTCAACATAATTCCCAGTCTTGGTGACACACTAAGGAGTAACCATTAGCTGCTATTTGCATATATGCTTTAGAAAAAGCCCAAAATGTGGTCTACCACAAGGGCCCAAGGTTTAAACTCAACTCCACCACTCCTTTACATTTAGGACAACAGTGGGGATAATAATACTTCTCTGTTCAGAGGAAATTTCTTTGGAAAATATAAAGTGACAAACAATATAAACTATGGTTTTGATAATGACAATGAGAATTTTGGCACTGTAAGGCAATAAGAGGTGGCAGGAATACTGTGAAGGAAACATGGTCAAGTATAGTTCATTTAAAGGCATACAAGCTCGGGGAAGATCATAAGATGATGCATCGCTTTATGGCTGAAAGGGATCTTGGAAGTCACTAAGTTCAGCATCTTCATTTTACTGATGAAATAATGGTCTCAAATTATTATTATTATTATTATTATTATTATTATTATTAATGGCTAATAAGAACCAGAGGTGGGATTTGACCCCAGGTTTTTATGTCCCCTCATCCTGTGTCCTATACATTATGTCATACTGCCTCCAGGTAAATAAAGATACATAGACTGATATAGATATATATGGGCAATTATGTAGAGATATGGATTAGAGGTAGAGGGATATGCTACTTATCTCAAAAGTCTTGGTGCAGTTAAGCTTTCATAATTTTAGATCTATAAATGTTACAAACAGACAAAAACAACATTTCAAAGGTCAATTATTTTAAAATATTAAAATATTGATAAGTTTCTTATTAAAATTCAACATAATCATCCTCTTGTGCTATACATGACTCTAGAATTTTATAAAAAAAACTTTCATCAGCTGCTGCTCAGTACTAAAAGGATTGCATTTGTAATTATAGCATTAAGATCTTCCAAATAACAAGGTTTTGATGCAGACATGAACCACAAACAAAAATTTAATCCAGAAAGATCCGGTGACTGAGATGGCCAAACAATAGGACAGGTCAGACAAAAGGTCATCCAGAAACCATTGCATACATAATGCATACTCCTATCCTATCTGGATAAAATTAAATTTAAAAATGAATTACTCATATTTCACAAAACTTTAAAAAGTATAAAAATTTAAATAATATAATTTATATTTACATGTTTGTACAAATATATACTTCTATGTATGTATTGTGTGTATATTATATATATATATTCATACATATACATATTATATACATATATGAATGCACACACACATACTTTTTTTTCCAGTCCTTTCGGTCACGCCCTACTCTTTGTGATCCCATATGAGTTTTCTTGGCAAAGTTACTAGTTCAGTTTGTCATTTTTCTTCTCCAGCTCATTTTTGCAGATTAAGAGCTGAAGCAAACGGAGTTAAGTGACTTGCCAAATCACACAGCTAATAAGTGTCTGAAGGCAGATTTGAACTCAGGAAGATAAGTCTTCTTGACTTCAGACCTGGCACACTCTATCTGCTATGTCACCTAGGGAGAGAGAAGGAGAGAGAAAGAGAGAGAGAGAGAGAGAGAGAGAGAGAGAGAGAGAGAGAGAGAGAGAGAGAGAGAGAGAGAGAGAAGACAGAGAGACAGAAATGATAGATGTATATATATATGATATATATATATTTACAAATAGATATGTGTTATTATATATATACATGTATATATATATATTATAAATATATATTTATATATGCAAAAATCAATAAATATAGTTCCTGTCTTCTTAGAGTTTACAAGGGAGGAAGGGGAAATGCACAAATAAATATAAAACAAAGTAGGATAAATGTGTAGGCAAGGTACACACAATAAACTATACAAAATTTAAGGTAGGAAGGGCCATTTTCAACAGTGGGTATCAGAGAAGACTTCATGGGTAAGTCTTGGATATGTCTAAATGAACTGAGCTTTAAAAGGATGGATAGGATTTTAGCAGGCAGAGATGGGGATGAAGAGGCCCTCCAGGTATAGCTCAGATAAAGCCAATAGAAGAACTCCAATACTGAGGTCAAGCACCAGAGAATGAGTTTTAAATGCCAACTGCAAAGGATTATTTTTTAAAGTACAAACTTATTTTCAGTATATCAAATACATCCAGACAAGACCAATAAATTGGGAAATGAAGACTCATGTTTTATAATTTTTCATTTTACAAAATATCCCTTTAAACCAATCTATAATTGCTAGGAAAATTAGCTTTTTCATGTGAAATCTGAGAGGCAGAGGGAAAGAAGCAAGAGAGAGAACAGGCAAGAAAAGAATGAAAAAAGAGAGAATATAATAACAGTAGAGATCAGCAATGGTGATGGTAGTAGCAGAGGCCAACTGGGAAGTCAGATTTAGATGTGTTTGTCTCTATGTATGCGAGAAAAGCTGCATTTATAGGTATGTCACTATGCTACACTGATTTAAAAAAAAAAAAGATGAATTCTTCCCTCCAAATAAATATGTGTATGTTCTAACAACTGACCAAAATCTCTAGGCATGTTAAGAATAGTGTGGACCCAAGTGATGGGATAAAGAATAAAAACAATGTGGTCCCACATTCCATTTTGTCATCCACTATCAAAACATTTCTTGTACAAGGAGTACATTATGAATGAATGAACACTGAACCTAGAACACTTGGGCTCAGGTCTGGAATCTGCTATTTATTGACTGAGGAACTTTGCACCAGTTGCTTAATCTCTCTAAGACTATTCCATCCTCTCTAAAAATGGGGATTGTAACACTTACATTTTCTGTCTCACAGACTTGCTGTGGGGGAAGCATTTGTAAACCTGAAGGAAGCATAAAAATGACAGCTGTTATCACATATGTTAACACCAATCTAGGATCTGCTAATGATAGGCTATGGCCAAAGTATAAATTCATCAAAGTGGATAAATTCTGTGGTTAAATGATTCCTTCTTGTGGGAGGCTAGGAGGTTAAAAATAACTTCTTCATTGAAATTCTGAAGCCCCTTTCCCAAAAGGATTGATGCTTTCTTTCTCTCCCAGCAACTTCACCCAAACTCAATAGAAGTCTTAATTTTCTTCTTCAAACCCTGAGCCAAATGTGAAAAAACCTTAATTTGTAAACCAAGACAAGTTCATGATTGGGTTCAAAACTCCCAACACTCCACAAGAGTGTTATCTCAGTGATGTGGGTATTTTCTCCAGTAATTCAGAGTGCAATTTATCCATTTCCTGGCTGACCCTTGTCTGCATCCTTTAATTTCACAGAGGATCACTTAGGCCTTCTTCAATTTCTTTTGACATCACCAGGATACTAATGGATCATTATGGAAAGAAAAATTCATTGAAACAAAATAATAGGATCATCATTTTAGAGCTGAAAGAGACCTTAGTCCAGCCCCCTCATTTTATAGATAGGAAAACCCAAGGTCTGCAAAATTATGACTTGCTCAAAGTTATACTGTTTAGTAAAAAAGCAAAGTTAGGTTCCAAATCCAGGTCTTCTGATGCTATATCGAGCAGTTTTTCCATTATATCAGCTTACTTCCCCAGGAGGTATTGAGTTATAAAGCTACAGTGATTCTTTTTTTTTTTTTTTTTTTAATTTTAAGCCTGTGCCAACTTCATCCTCACAGATTTCTTCTTGAATTTTGTTCAACCTTTGTTTTGTCAATGGCAGATGCTAGGGCACTTCCAAATTTCTCTTTTCAGTAAGTCAGGTCCTGCATATACAGCCTTTCTCACTGAGCTAAGAAATTCTCACAATCTTTAAAATTTTTAGAGACTCTTCTCTTAAATTCCCATCTTGAAGGAAATCAAGGACAGGCCCCATGGAAAGCTGAATCCACCTGTGAAAAGGTCTCAGTCCTGCTCAGCATGATCACTTCCTGCCTTCTTAATTAATCACAGATCTTAATCTTTCCAGCCTTTTGGATGGGTAGAGGTTTATGATATTGGAGTTCTCACTGTTTTGGCTTTAGCTCTGAATAATTCCATTTCCTAAATGGTTAATCCAGTCTCTGAAGTGTCACATTTTGGAGTTGGTGTAGTTGATATAGGAGAAATAAGATGAAGGTAGGGTATACTTCATAATAGCAATAGTAATTATTAAAATCACTTTGCATAGGTCTGACCCTATGCATTCCCTGCTCAAAAATCTCTAGGGTAAAATATAGACCCTGTTATTTGATATTTAAAGCTTTTCACAATTTTATTCCAACCCTCCTCTCACACATGTCATAATCTAATCAAACTGGTCTATTTACTGTTCCTTATACATGTTCCTACAGGAGTGTGGTGGTGAATTTTTAGCACTCTACTCTCAGGACAGAAAGAGAAAAAAAGAAAGAAAGGAAAGAAAGCAAGAAAGAAAGCAAGCAAGAAAGCAAGCAAGGAAGAAAGAAAGAAAGAAAGAAAGAAAGAAAGAAAGAAAGAAAGAAAGAAAGAAAGAAAGGGAGGGAGGGAGGGAGGGAGGAAAAAAAAGAGACAGATTCAGAGAGAAAGAGAGACAGCGGGGAGAGGAGGGAGAGAGACAAAGACAGGGACAAAAGGAGAGAAAAAGTCGAAGGAATGAAAGTAATAAGCTCATAATACTTTTAACTTTAATCTATTATTATTAATTATTAACATATTCTCCAATACTTTTAAAGCCTAGATAATCAATAAAACAATAAACCAAACCTTGATTTGTATCATTTTGCTCATTTCCCAGGTGTAAATGTTCATACTGAAAAGTAACAATCAGTTCTTATGAGCTGATGAGAGTTAACTCCAGCACCATCTGTTTCTACAACAGTAACTTTGCACAGACTTTTTTCCATTGCTTAAAGATAATTCTCCTTTCTCACCTCTGCCTTCTAGAATCCTTATCAAGCTGAATACCATCTCCTACATGAGGTTTTTGCTGATTCCCTGCTCCGTGTTGGTGCTCCCCTTCCCACCATCCCAAGTACTTTCAATTTACTCTGTGCATGTTGTATTTTTATTTATCTGTATACTCTCTGCTTTCTCCAAGTAGAAAGTAAATTTTGGTTTTTCCTTTTGTACTGAGTACCTAGCATGTTGCTAGTACTCACAAAGTAGATCCAGATTTTAAAGATGTGTTTTGAACTGAAAACTACAATTCCTGTCTACTTCTCTGAATATTTCTTGTTTTCAAGTTGAAAATGAGCTCTTGAGGACAGAGGCTATTTCCTTTGTTCTCCTACACTAGGACCTAGCCCAAAGTCAGCCCTTAACGAATGATTGTTGAATTGAATCAATTGAATTCATAGGTTCATAGATTGAGCTTTGAGGGATTTTGGAAATCTAGCCAGAGAGGGCTAGAAACTTGCCTGGGAAAGCAGGAAAAGTCATTCTAGAGTTACCTCATACCTGCTTCACAGAGCAGATTGTACAATTTTTTGGTTTGAACGTTTAGATCCCAAAATCAGCAAAGGCTGAAAATCAAGGCTTGATCGATTGTTTTCTTGATTCTCTTGACTTAAGAAAGTGATGGGGAAAATGTTAATAAAGGACATTAACCTTAAAAGCAGGTCCCTGGGAAGTTGATGGTAGGTCAATAGAATCCAGAAGTAGATACATGGAAGACTTGATTGAATGGGTGCTCCACTTATGGGAATTAAGAAAAAAAGTCCAAAAGATACTTACTGGAATCTATCAGGTAGACTGAAGATAAATGACTCTGGATATATTAATGGATCCTCAAACAAACTGCAGCAATTTAGAGCCTACAGTGTCTTAGCCACTTACAGATATCATTATTTATTTACAATCATTCCTCCTTTACTGATGTGTATTTATTGATAGTGACAGTTAAGTGGTGCAATGGATAGAGCATTAGGAAGTCCTGAGTTCAAATTGATCTTAGATATTTACCAATAGTACCAAGACAAATCACTTAACCTACGTCTGTCTTAGTTTCCTCATCTGTAAAATGGGAGTAATAATAGCATCTATATCCCAAGGTTATTGGGAGAATCAAATGAAATAATATTTGCAGAAGTGATTTGGATTAAAGCATTATGTTTTAGGCTAACTATTCTTATTAAATGGTGACACTTAAATCTTGCCTGACAAGTGCTTTAAAATCATTTTAACAAATATTTGTCATTTTTTCTTGTATCTAGGTAGGAGGAAAAAAGGGTCAGAGGGCAGTATTATCCTGTGTTGCTTTTGATAGCTTTGGTCATGTTCATTCACCCTTATCCAAAATGACCAGCATCCTTTTGTTTTCTCTTATAATCTCCTCTCTGCCAGATCTGATCTGCCCCTCCTTTCATTTCCTTCTGTCACATCCCAGCTTTCCTCAAACAGCAGATGGACAGGGCTTTTGAAAACAGTGTGAGGGGAAAGGTGTGGTTGGGATTTGGTGGGGAGAAGGTGACCCATTCTGATCCTCCCCCCCCCCCACTGGCCCCAAACTGAATTCCCTTCTAGCTTAGTATTGTTATTTCTACTTTGACAGGAGAAGAAAAGAAAACTCAGGACATTTTAGAGATTTGCTAATAGCATATGGATAACTAGTAGGATCAGGATTTTAAGAGCCCTCTCAATTCATTCACTCATGGAGGCAACAGAGATTTTTCAATAAACATTTACTGCATCCAGGCATTGTACTAAGAACTGGGACTACAAATAAAGCAAATAAAGGAGCCCATAGTCTAATGGTGGAGGCTGCATGAAAACAACTAGGTACATAGAAGATAATGTAAAAGGCAGGTAAATGATGCAATAGATAGTGTGCCTGGCCAGGAGTCAGGAAAATTTATCTTCATTGGTTCAAATCCGGCACTAGCTATGTGAGTCTGGACAAGTCACTTAACCCTATTTGTCTCAGTTTCCTCACGTACATAATGAACTGGAGAAGGAAATGGTGAACCACAGTTTCTTTGCTAAAAAGTCCTCTGATGGGGTCACAAAGAGTTGGACACTATTGAAAAATGACTCATAACAACAAAAATCTCAGAAGCAAGGGGGTTAAGACGAGGAAACCAAAAAATACTTCTTATAGAAAAGAGCATTTTTGAGCAAGACCAGGAAGATGAGTCACTGGTGAGGAAGATGTGTGTGTAAGGGATAAATAGCTTAACATTTGATCCCAGAGGTAATTGGGAGCCCCTGGAAGTTTAATGAATAGGGGGAAAGGGTTGGTGGTCAGATCCAAGCTTTAGGAAAATCTCTTTGACAAATAAGTGGATGATGAATTGGAGTGAGAAGAGAATTAAAGCAGAGAGACCAGTTCGAATTATTACAATAGTCCAGATGTGAGGGGCTGAGATGCTGAACTAGGGTTGTGGCTATATGGTACAAAGCTAGAAACAAGATTTTAAAACAGATTAAATAGGTGGGGTGAAAGTAAGTGAAGCTTCTAACATGATGCCAAGATTTTGAGCCTGGGAATTGGGAAGATGGAAGTATCTTTGACAGTAATAGAGAAATTGAAAAGAGAGGGTTTGGGGGAAATGTGATACATTCCTCGGGGAAAATTAACAGGATGATAAATGGATTTTGTAGGATGACAGCTCCTTTTCCTATAGTCTTTTGATTTGCATGCTAGCAAAAAAAAAAAAAAAAAGATTTCTACTTGCAGTTTCTGATTCAAAATTTTAGCAATTTGCAAGGAGTTACGAGGATATGGTCAGAGGACCTCAGCATCATAGATTTAAAGCTAGAAAGGAGGGACCTTAGAGTCATTCTAATCCTTTCTGGATTTAATATATTCTGCAAGAACAGTTGGGCAGAATAAAAAGCTGGTCTGAAGGACAAGAGGACCTGGATATGTATAATGCTTCTGAATTTAGTTGCAATGTGACCTTGGGTATGTCATAATACCTCTGAAAGTTTCCATTTACTCATTCATAAAATGTAAATGATACTCACAACTCCTTGTTCAGGAATTATCATGAGGCTCAAATGAAGACAACATACATAAAGTATTATATAAACCTCAAAATGCTATAATAAATGTCAGTTATGATAATGAAGCAATTTGTCCAAAAATCAAGGCAAAAGGTAACAAAATTGATCCTTTGAACCCAGATCCCATAATTCCAACATTTTTTCCCTAGTAATCATGCTGTCTCCCTTCATCCATATATATATATATATATATACAGAAGAGATAAAGTCTTATTTTCTTTCCCTGTTCTATCCAAATGTGGGAGATTAGCCTTGTGGATAGTATAGGAAGAACTCAGCAAGTGGAATCAAAATGCAAAGGCCAAAAAATATCAGTTATAATACCTCCTCTCCTTCCTTTTGTGGTCTCTTTGCCTCTACCTGGACACCCCCCCTTCCCACCTCAGCTTTCATTCCTTCTTCCCTTCTTTCCCCACTAAATCCAGATTCCTTTCTTGTTCTCAAATGTCAGATAATCCCAGCTCTGAAGGTTTCTAACCTAATCAGGGTTTAAGACACCCCCCTTCTCAAGAGACCTTTGCATTTTAAAGAGGACTCTGCCTCTGGAAGGATTTTTCAGTTTTCAAAAGGATTTCAGGATCATTACAAAAGACAGTATTTGTGAGTTGGAGATGGGGGGGAGGGGTCTGGTACTCTATAAATCATACCACACATTTCCCTTGAGGCCATCTGACTAAGGAGTCAGAGTTAAATCCAGAAAGTGTGAAGGCTACTCACGCGGTCCAAGCAATCTCCTCCCTCCTCTCTATTTGTATATGAGTCTTTCCTTAGTCAAATGCAGGTGCAGGTTGAATTTTGATGAATTGTAATGATCATTCTCCATCTAAGATAAGTAATAATGAAATACTTTCTTCTTCTCACTAGAGAGATAGGAGACTTAGGATGCTGAACACCATTATACTCTGTCAGAGTTTACTGGGCCTTTTGGGTTTTGTTTAAATGTTTTTTCTTTGTTATTATATAAGGGGAAATGTGTTTAAGAGATAAGCAAAAGGCAAAAAGGAAACTTTTTCTGAGGTAGTAGGGGTTATGTGACACTTTAACTCAGGTCCTCCTGATTCCAGAACTTGTGCCTTATCCACTGCACCACCTAGCTGCCCCTAAAAAGGAAACTTTTTTTATTTTCAACACATATGCACGGACAATTTTCAAAATCCACCCTTGCAAAACCTTGTGTTCCAAATTTTTTCTCCCTCCCTTCACCCTACTCACTCCCCTAGATGGCAAGTTATCCAATATATGTTAAGCATATGCAGTTCATATTTCCATAATTATCATGCTATGCAAGATAAATCAGATCAAAAAGGGAAAAAGTGAGAAAGAAAACAAAATGTAAGCAAACAACAATAAAAAAGGTGAAAATACTATGTTGTGATCCACACTCAGCTCCCACACTTCTCTCTCTGGGTGCAAATGGCTCTTTTCATCACAAATCTACTGGAATTGGTCTGAATCACTTTACTGTTGAAAAGAGCCATGTCCATCAGAATTGATCATCATATACTCTTCTTGTTGCTGTGTACACAAGTAGCAATAATCCCATAGTCCCAGTTTCCTCTAATATGAAATAAGAAACTGAACTAACTGATCTCTTTTAAATCTGCTATTATCCCTGCATTACACTCAAGAAAGCTGAGATGCAAAGAGAGGTTAAGCAACTTGCTTAATAAGTGATACAATTATTAAAATTTTGAGGCAGGTTTTCCTGGGGTATGCCTCCTGGTTCTGCTCATTTCACTCAGCATCAGTTTATGTAAGTCTCTCCAGGTCTTTCTGAAATCATCCTGCTGATCGCTTGTTATAGAACAATAATATTCTGTCACATTCATATGTCATAATTTATTCGGCATTTCTTGCCACTACAAAAAGGGCTGCTACAAACATTTTTGTACATGTAGGACCCTTTCCTCAAAAGGAAACCTTTTTTAAAAAAGATTTTTAGCTTAAAACTAGGTGGTGCAATGGACAGAGAGCTTGGTCTGAAGTCAAGAAAACCTGAGTTCAAATTTTACCTCAGATACTTACTAACTGTGCAACCCTGGGCAAATTATTCATTTCTTATTTGTCTCAGTTTCCTCATTATTAAAATGATCTGGAGAAAGAAATGGCAAACTACTCCAGTATCTCTGCCAAGAAAACCCCAAATGGGACGATGAAGAGCCAGCCAAGACAGAAACAATTGAACAACAACACAAATTCCTGCTGTTAGTGTCCACAATCAGCTCCTGAGAAAGATTCACTTATTATATTCTTTTCTGGACTCCTCTCATACGCAGTCATTCAGTAATGTTTCTTGAATATCTGTTTTAATATTTGTTTGTTTTTTATTCCATTTTATTTTATTCTGAACTTAACAAACACTGAGTAAATGAACATTTCCATATATATAGACTAGGAGAAAGGATTGTACATGAAATTGTGAGGCACTTTTATGTAGAGCTTACTTTTCTTTTTAAGTACATCATAAATACAACATGTAACTTTTGAAGCTGTCCTGTTTATCTATGATTCCTCCAGGCCTTCTCTTTTCAGTTTTGCTTCTTGTTTTTTTTTTGTTTGTTTTTTTTTTGGAGGAGGCAAAAAATCCTTTCACCAGTTCTTTCCTTCTGTTCCTCCCCCTCCCCCATTAAATTTTTTTTTAAACATAAAGAAAATCTTTGGAATAAAATATACATAATCAAGCAAAACAACTGAATATCTCTTCTGCAAAAAGCATTAAGCTATTATGCAGAGGGAAATATAAAAAATAGGATTTTCCTATCACCAATGTGCTTAGAGTCATAGAGTTCAATGGAAAGGATCCTGCATTTGGAGACAGGAAATGTGGGTTCAAATCCCACCCTTGACTCTTATTGTGTGACTCTGCACAAGTAGCAATAGTCCCATAGTCCCAGTTTCCTCTAATATGAAATAAGAGGCTGAACTAACCGGTCTCTTTTAAATCTGTTATTATTCCTGCATTACAAACAAGAAAGCTGAGATGCAAGGAGAGGTTAAGCAACTTGCTTAATAAGTGATACAATTATTAAATTTTTGAGGCAGATTTTCCTGGGGTATCACCACTGCAATTATTAATATTGAAAATATGTTATTATTGTTGACTTTTTCCCTCTTCTCAAACATAGGTTAGAAACTCAAATTTGTTGTCTTAAAATACAAGGAATAAAAAATCCCCACTAGATTTAAGCATACACACATTTGACATAAAGCTTTCTTCTAAAACCAGGAATTAATGGGACATAAAGGGTGGAATCAGCCGACATGCTCTTTAAATAAGGTTTTCTCTGCATGAATCTAGTTCACTCCACCACTGCATGACCCTATAAAATGTGTTATCAAGAGAAACTCCCAACAATTCCACATCACTTGGCTGAGGGTAGATGGGTATCATTTCCCCATGACTGGCACTGTATCTCATATACTAATTTAAGACTTACAAAGCAGTTTAGAGGCAACTGGAGGTCCTGTGGATAGTGTTGTGAGCCTGGTATTATGAAGACCTGAGTTCAATTGTGGTCTCCTACACTAACTAGCTGTGTGTTTGGGCTTAACCCCTTACCCTTTATTTGCCTCAGTTTCCTCAACTGTAGGATGGAGTTAATAGTAATAGCATCTAGCTTGCAAGGTTGTTGTGAGGATCAAATGAGATTTTTTTTTTTAAAGTACTTAGCCCAGTGCCTGGCATATACTATAAATATAAATTATATTTATAAATATAAATATAATATAAATGCTTTTTTCTTTTCATATACTTTTCTTTGATCCTCACAACATTCCCATGAATTAGGGCATGTTCTCATTTTGCAGATGAGAAAAATTGAAACTCAGATGTTCCCAAGGCCAAATTGTCAATAAGCACTTATTAAATATTTCCTGTATGCAATGTACTGGGCTAAGCCCTGAAGATATAAAATTAATTGAGGATTTAGAGCAAAGCTTCTTAAACTAGGTTGCAACATTATATGGGGTCACATCATGGATGTGGAGGTTGCAAAACATTTGGCAACAGTAAAAGGTTTCTGAAGGTGCAATGACTAAAAATTAGTTGAAAATCAAGCATGTAAAGAGTCCGAGGTGTTTCTGGCAGAGCTTGCTTGGGCTGCGTGGTGCTGTTTCACTGCAGCCTTAGTTCTGAGCACATTCACGAGCACTTTGCCCTGTGCGTGGCTCTCACGTCCGCCACATCAGTGAACTCTCTGGAAATACTTTGGCTCAAATTTGAAACCAGGTGGAGTAAAAATTTCTTGAGTGAAAAGTGGTCATGAGTGGGAAAAGTTTAAGAAGCCCTGATCAAGTTGAGTCTTGAAGGAAATCAGGAAATGGAAAATCCAAAATGGGGAATGAAATGCCGTCCAAACATGAGGGACAACCTTTATAAAGTCATAAAGACATGAACATGACATGGAAAGATTAGAAAATAGGTCTATATGGCTCAGCCACAGAAGTCAGAGAGTACTTTGTAAAGTCTGTTAACGTATCTAAGTGTATGAACAGACATATGACCGTTCTTAAGGGAAGGAACCTGGGATATCTACATCACAACTAATTCAAGAAATGCAAATTAAAATGATTCTAAGACTCTGCCTCACAGAGCAGAGAGGCAAAGATGATCATAAAAGGAAAATGATAAATGTTGATGAGACTGAAAAAACAGGCACAAAGGTAGAATTGTAAATGGATATAACCATTCTAGGAAGCAATTAGGAATTATAAACAAAAAAGTTTAACAGTGCGTTCCCTTTAACACAGCTCTACTGCCAGTCCTATACTCAAAAGGGATCAAATAAATAGAAATTTTTTCTACGTGCAAAAATATTTTTAGTGGTTCTTTTTGTGGATACAAGAAACTGAAAACTAAAAGGACTCTCAATAATTGAGGACTTGATGAATAAGTTCTGGTCTGTGAATGTGATGGAATACTATTGTGCTATCAGAAATGAAGAAATAGTTCATTTCAGAGACATGAAAAGACTTCTATGAACTGATCAAGTGAAATAAGCAGAAACACAATAATTTAAAGGATAACATCAATATTATAAAATGAACCATTCTGAAAGCCTGTATAGACTAATAAAGAATGAAATTAGAGGAATTTTTAAAATGTTCTATAGGCACAATTATATGACAACACTGTAAAAACTATGATCAACACAATAACCATTCCCATTTCCATAGAATCAATGATGAAATATACTATCCTTCTGTCAATAAAAAGTTATAATAAAAAAAAGAAATATACTATCCATTATAAGAATAACAGAACTAGGGTACAGAATGAGACATATGTATATATTGACATATGGTCACTGAAAAAACTAGTTTTGTTTGCTTGTGCATTTTCATAAGAAATCTTCCTTTTTTAATAGATGAAAATAAGAAGTAGAAAAAATAGCTTTCTTTTTATTTAAAAAAATTTTTTTGAGAAGTAGGGGTATGTGGAATTGGATTCTACAGGTGTGAAATGTATGAATTTCCAAATGAGGTCACAATATTATTAATTTCACTTAAATGTGTTATCTTGTTATAAGAGATCTCTTAGTGGGAGTAATGGCTAAATGTTTGCAATGTCAAAACAAAACACATTAATATAAATGAAAATGTAAAGAAGCCTGAAAAGGTAAGAAGTTTTCAAGAGAGTCAGTTCCGAACTCAGAAATTCATACTTTTTCCTAGAAGTCATAAGGAGTCACAGGAGTTCATGGCGGGAAAGGAGAAGGAATAGGAAGATGACATAGTCAGTACTGGGCTGTAGGAGCAGGACTTATGAAGAAAATGAATAGAAATGGGGAGTATAGGGAGAGCAAATAGGAAGCAATTGCATGGTCCAGGTGAGACTTGATAAACCTAAGCTAAGATGGGAGAGATGCTGTGGAGATAAAAACAACAAAACTTGGCAGTTGATTTGATATGTGAAATAAACTGATTGTGAACCTGGGTGACTAGGATAGTGGTGCCTATAACATTAATAGGAACTTTTAGAAGGGGTATTGGTTGGGGTGATTGTGGAGGTTGTGTTTTGCATACGTAGAGATTATATTATATCCAATAGTGACCAATAAGTAACTGTTGATGTGAACCTGGTGCTCTTAAGAGAAATTAGAGTTTTATAGTTCTGGGAGTCATTTTCATTTGTTCTTTTTATTTCGGCATTTTTTAGTTGTATTCTACTTTTCATGACCCCATTTGAGGTTTTCTTGCAAATATAATGAAATAGTTTGCCATTTCCTTTTCCAACTCATTTTAAAGATGAACAAATTGAGGTAAGCAGGCTCAAGTGTCTTACCTAGGATCATACAGCTAGCAAATGTTTGAGGCCAGATTTGAACTCACAAAGATAAATCTTTCTGGCTCCAGGTCCATCACCTAGCTGCACTGTCATTTATTTGGAGGTGGCAATAAAACCATTGGGAACATGTTTCATGATGAAAAATGCTATCTACCTTCAGAGAAAAAAACTGACATAGTCAGAATACAGACTGAAGCATACTATTTTTTTTCTTTCTTTCTTTCCTTTTCAATTTTTTGTCATTTGAGTTTTCTTGCACAAAATGACCATTATGGAAATGTTTTACATGACTGCACATATATGACCTATATCAGATTCCTTAATGTCAAAGGAAAGGGGAGGGAAGGGATAGAATTTGGAACTCAAAACTTTTTGTAAAACTAAGTTAAAAGTTGTTTTTATCTATAATTGAGAAAAAATAAAACATTATTTTAAAATACCACTGGGAACACATGTAGTCACCAAGTAAATGAGTGAGATTAAAAAAAAGTAGGCAAGTAATAACTTTCTGAGGCAGTATTTCAACCAAATCATCCTGCATCTTAAGTCTAGAATTCTATTCACTAAGACAAGCTGTAGACAATAGGTACTTTTCAACATCCGATGAAAGGAAACCCCCCTCCACATTCATATTGTCTCAGGATCTTATTATCACAAACACACACACACACACACACACACAAGAACATGCACATTCATACACATGTAGATTTTTCTCCCTGCCTTATAATAATTTTTTCAGAAAAGTATTAGTCTAGACTCTGAATATATTTGACTGAAGCAATTTTTATGAAAAACACTTTGGAAAAAATAGCACCTTTCAGAGTCAACCATAAAAAAAATTTTCTTCTTTCCCTCATATTATTACAAGTCTATTCAACAGGTTATTCAGATGTAGTATTTCTGTGACATTTTCACTGATTCCATTTTCCATTTCACAAACCTCAATAACTAGGATCAACTGTGTTAAAACAATGAGCTTCAACATTGTACGGCATTAAAGACTTTCAAATCACTCAAGTTATTTCTTAGCTATACTTTAAACACCAAGTTGATTTTAAGCTAGCAGAATTTAACACTCTTGAAATAGTCTGACATAGTCTGACATACTTGGCCTTGGCAACATGATCCCCACACAGGTTAGCTTATTTACTACTCTTTTCCAACATTTTATTCATAAACAGCTGGAATACGTGTGGCTATGTGGTCTTTGTATTGATTTTAGTTTCTTATTCCAGTTTAGTTACGCATCTCAATTCATCATCTATCAATGAAAACAATTGTACTCATGTTATACTAACTACCATGACATTCATGCCCTAAAAAGCCAGGTGAGATTACATTTCACTACTCCCCTAGACTTCTCTGATACTTTTAAGAGGATTTGGAGATGTCTAGGATCTCTGCAAATTACTCCTGCTCACCGAACCAATGATATTCCTCCAATTGTAGCTGGGATGGGAAAATAGTGTAGGGAAATGGGAAGAGGGTCTGTACTGAAAGTCCATTTAGTTATTAACAATGAAATTCACTTTTGCAAAGAAATGTTTGTTCCAAAAGATATAATCATAAATTCATAAACTTATTCCCTCAACATGTGGGACTTAATCCTGCTCCTGGTTTATAGCACCTTGGTCTCTGGGGAGGGGAAGAAGATTAGATTTATAGTTTAGCTCAATTTCTATGAAATACAGTCCCAATTCCAAGTACATTTTCCATCACTATCTTCTTCCCTCCAGCCTAGACATCAGAGAGGCAAAAAAAAAAAAAAAAAAAAAAAAACTATAGTCAACCTGTGGTGAAAAAAAAGCTAAAAGTTTATAAAGAAAAAAAATACCTAACACCTTCATACACAGCCCTCTTAGACCTCCTCTCAATTCTACTCTTCCCACACTCAGGGATCTGTGAATTGTCCCCCACTGTGCAGTCTGGTAAAGATGTTCCCTTTTAAAAAAAAAATTATTTTTTTTTAATTTTGTTTTTTGCATCAGTAGAATTTCTCCTTGTTATTTCTCTCCCACCTCTCTCCCAGAGGACCATGATATATAACAAATATTCTTAAAGAAGAAAAGGGAGGAGAAAGGGAATCAGGAAATCTGATTTTTAAAATCTGAAAATCTGCTCCATCCCATGGAGTTTCCACTTTTTCAGAGGAATAGGTTAGTATTATGCTGTTATATCCCTTCTTTGGGACTATAGTTTTTCTTTGTATTTTGCAGTATTTGCTTTTGATAGCTTTGTGAGTGTTAATTCCATTTTTTATTATTATAAGCATTGTATAATTGTTTTCTTTGCTTTCTTAACTTTCCTCTGCATCAGATCAGGTCAGCCTACTTATGTTTTCTATTTTCACCATATTTGTCATTTATTATAGCTCAGGAATATTCCATTACATTCACATATAATTTGTTTAGTCATTTCCCATTTTGTTTCCAATTATTTGCTAAAACAAAAAGTGTTCCTATAATTTTTGTTATTAATGTTATTATATTTAGAAATTTTTATTTATTAATGACCTCTTTCCTAGGTCATTAGGACCTCTAGTTCAAAGAGCATGGAAATTTTAATAACTTTTACACAATTCCAATTTGCTTGCCAAAATGCCTATTCTGATCCACATCTCCACTAGCAATGCAATAAAATGCCTATCTTCTCACAATTTCTCCAGTATTATCAGAGAATACACCTTGATAATAATTCTTTTATGCTATTGTGGTTTTGAATAATAGATACTTTTTAAAAAACTTCCAATATTAGAAGTCATTTTTTTCATGCATCTCATGGTTGTGGAACAGATTTATTACTCTGTAGTAGAGGAGAAAGCATAATAGAAACTGCATATCCAGGATTGAGTTCTAATTTTGCCACTTAATGGCTATGTGAATATCTCTGTGGGAATAGAAATGGTTTCATTCTTTATATTTTTTATCATTCCACTCCCACATCCCACCTAACACAAGGTAGGCACTTTGATAAAGACTTGCCAATTGACTGATCTGCGCCGTCATATCTCCTCAAAATGAGTAGGTTAAACTGAATGATTTCTAAGGTCTTTCCAGCTCTATCATTTGATGGGAAAATGTTTCCTAAATTCCAAACACCCAATTTACTTTTGGCATGCAACCCAACCATAAGTTATGGACTATCCATGCACATTGTACTTAGTAACCTTCAGAATAGTGCTTACTGGAGTTAAAAAAATAAAGCTGATCAAACTAATTGTTTCTAGATAATTTCTGGACATCTGCTATGTACTCTAAAACTTGTTAGGGGTTAAAGGGAACATAAAAGAAGGTCATAGCAAAATCCCTTCCTTTGGGCTAATATAACTCAAGTAATAAGGTAAGACATATAAGCTAAGTAATTAAGTAACAATTCAAGGTATTATAGGCTTAAGTGCCCTGTGATTAGTAAAGCTGAAAATATTGTGGTGTTTTTTGTTATCTAATCTTCTTTTTGAAGAAGACTAAGGGAATGGTAATGTCAGGAGATGCAAGTGAATTGGAAGTGAGGGAGGGCCTTCTCACTCACTTACCAGTCTCACTTTCTCCTCTGGAGCTATCTGGTTGGGAGGCAAGATATGGATTAGGACATGAAACGAAAGTGAAGAAAGGAGAGATGGTTTTCAGATCTCCTGTGATATTTAGAAAAGATCTTTCAGAAGTGATCGAGCCTTGAAGATAATAGAAAGAAACAGATTCAAACACTTAGCCATGGTCATCCAACCAATCAACATTAAGCATTTATTTAAAAGTTATTTTGTGCTCAGGCTTTCTTTCCCTTTAAGAGTTTCAATGACACATAATTATTTTTCTTTCCTATTGAAATACCATAATTAATATATGTGGCATTTACTTTATTTTAAATTCTTTGCTACCACAAATGCTATAAATATTTTGGTAGATATGAGGACTTCCTTCTTCTTAATGATTTCTTTGAGGCAGATACCTAATAAAAAAATCTCCTGGTCAAAGGAGGGTATCTTAGACACTTTATTTGCATAAAAGTCTTTTAAAATCTTTAATATTTTATTTTCTCATTACATATAAAATATTTTAAACATTTATTTTATAAATTACTTGAGTTCTAAATTTTCTCCTTGCCCACCTTCTTTCACCCATTATTAACAAGAAAAGAAATTTGATATGCTAAACATATGTTCATATTAGTTATGTTATAAAAGAAAGCATTAAAAAATAAAGATAAATATGTTTTGAGCTACATCAGTTCTTTTTCTGGAGAAGGATAACATTTTAAATCATAAATCCTTAAAAACGGTCTTGAATCATTGTATTGCTGAGAATAGCTAAGTTATTCACAGGTAATCATCCTATGATATTGTTGTTTACTATATACAAGGTTCTCCTGGTCCTGCTCATTTTACTTTGCATCAGTTATGTAAGTCTTTCCATTTTTTTTTTTTTTCCTGAGAGCATCCTCCTTGTCATTACTTATAGCATAATAGTATTCTATCACAAGCAGATATAGCAATTCATTCAGCCATTCTTTAGATGATGGACTTCCCTTCAATTTCCAATTCTTTGCCAGAGCCTTTTAGAAGAGCTGTTATAAATATTTCTGTACCTATGGCCTCTTTCTTTTTTTTATTTTTTCAGAATATAGACCTCGTAGTGGTATTGTTTGGTCAGACAGTATGTGTGGTTTTAGAGCCCTTTTGGCATAGTTCCAAACTGCTCTGCAGAGTGGTTGAATCAGCACACTATTTCACCAACAGAGCATTAGAGAATGGCAGATAATTAATTCTCCAGTATGGCTTTGGACAGTGCTTTACCCTGAACTCCCCTACTTTGTCTCTGAAATAGAACTATTATCTGTGAACTTCTTCCTTTCACTCTCCGTGCTGGAGCTATAAATGTAAACCCACTTTTCTGTTTATGTGATTGTGCATTTCCTGGTTTCTACAGTTGCTAAACTCAGGATCCTAGTTAATCCGACTTAGAGTAGAAGTCTCACGATAGCGTGTTTGGCTTCCATTTTTTTTATGAAGAAAGGTAATCTTTAGACAGGGAAAAGGAGAATAAAAATTATTTCCAAGGAATTGAAGCCCCAAAAGAGTGAGGAGGTAGTAAGACATTATCCAGCTACCCTTGATGAGGCCCAAATGAGACATATCACTTGGATGTAATTACTGCAGGGAATTTTTTGTTGGGGGGTGGGGGGAATGTAGAAAAAGAGAGAAACCATGGAACCAGAAGAAGGTAAAAGTTCTGCTCCAGATCAGGTAGATGACACAGTGGAGAGAGCACTAGCCCTGGAGTAGGGAGGAGCTGAGTTCAAATTTGATCTCAGAAACTTGATTTTACTAGCTAGGTGACCTTGAGTCAGTCACTTAACCCACTGCCTCACCAAACAACAACTACAACCAAACAGGCAGGTAATGAATGGACTGTGAACTTGTTCCGTGAGGAATAACTTATAAAATTGAGGGAGATTTATAAGCAAAAGAGTCACAGTTTAACAAATTTTGGAACATAACAATTCTTGAAGACCATCTACTAAGTTGTACAAAGGTTGTCATCTGCCTTAAGTGAGGAAGTAAACACACCCATGAAATGTCTACTTCTTAAAGCTTTGAAGTATCCAAACACTAGATAAGTCAATTATGGATCATTCATGTCCAATCATGGACATGAAACACCTAGATTTCCCAAGAAACTTGAGAAGATCTCCAATGATAGAATTCCAGAAGACAACTTATCAAGTATGTTGGAAAGAAGAAAGTTAGTTTCAGATACAATTCATATACAATGACTTCTGTAGTCCTTTAAAACAAAAATTCTGATATTAGTTGTTGTTGTTGTTGTTGTTGTTTTTAAATCAGGAAAAGTGACTGGTTTTGTTGTGAGGGTGAAGATTATAGTTTTAAAACATGTGACCCAGAGGAAATAGAGGAAAATGCATGGAAAAATTGTCCAGGGAACATTTGGATACATATAGCTAAAGTTTGGAGGAGAGGCAAAGATAGATAAAATATTTAATCACCATTTGTAAAGATTTTAAAGCTGAGAATGGAAAAAGATGAGTAGAGAGTCAAGAAACTATAGAAAATGTTATTTTACTCTTGTAAAATAAATATGTAAGCATATTTCCATAATTATTTAATAAATGATCTATTCAATTGATATCAATCAATAAACATTTATTAAGCACCTACTATGTGCAAGACATTTTGTTAAGCACTGAATCAGTAAAACTTACTCATTTTTTAAAATGAGTGGCTATGATTGTGGGTATTTTGGATTGGCTGAGGTATAGGAGTAGAGGGGGTAGATTATTATTATATAAAATGTGAACTTTTATAATGTATAATTTGTGCTTATTTTTAAATGTCATTTATATCATTTTAAATTTATAAAGCACTATATAAAAATTATTTCATTTCATTCTCACAATCACCCTAAATGGTAAGTGTTGTTAGTCAACAATCAGTCAATAAACATTTACTAAGTGTCAACTACACGTTAGGCATGGTGCTAAGTGCATTTTACAGAGGAGGAAACTGAGGCAGACAGAGGTCCAATGACTTGTCTAGGGTCACACAGCTAATAAGCACCTGAGGCTGAATTTAAATTCAGATATTTTTCCTTTTAGGTTCCTCCCCTATGCTACTTAGTTGCCTCAGATGTCAAATATTAAAAATAATCAAAAATTTAAAATATTAAAAAATATTTTCAATTATGTTATACTTCAATGGGCCTTATCAGTGTTATTGATTCATTCTGTATGAATCTTGTCCACATTTTTCTATAAATCTCATATGCAAATAGAGTTAGAGCAGGAAAAAAGCTTATACACCAGGTAATCCAACTCCTTCTTCAGAAAACAGAGACCTATAAAAAAAGGTAGGATTTGAATTCAAGACTTTAGCAGTGGACTACACTGCCTCCTCAGAGATCTTCCTCTGGTTCTTTTAATATTTCTCAGATATCAGTGCAATACTGACACTGTCCATTTGCTATCCTCTGTCTCCAAGAACAAATTCTAAGTCCTTATTATGTATCTTGAATTATTTTGAGATCATAGGCCATAAGATTTAGAATGCAAAATGACTCTCATGATTGCAACTCTCAGATTTTACAGATAAAGAAACCAAGATCCTTGAATATGAATCAATTGCTGGGAATATGCTGCAGCCTATGAATACTCACTATACATCAATCCATTCTTCCTTTGATCCTAAACAATATTTTTCCTTTAAAAACCTAAGGATCAAGGTAGATATTAATTTCGTTTGCAAAATTTTGTCAATTTCTTCATAGAGTTTCTCTACTTCTTTCTCTGTTACATTAACATATAATCTATAATTATATTGATTTGTTTGCTTATCCAAATTATGGGGCCAGAAAAGCAAGATGAACAATAGTTCAATGAAATGATTTTTCTTTCATTTCAGCACATAGCAAAATTTAAATTACCAAGATTGTTATTCATCTCTCTAAAGAGACCTATCTGCTGTCTTTTTACTTAACTGAAACTTCTATATGTCTTCTGGCTCCAGATAATGAAAGAATATGAATATGGATTTTTTTTTGGTTCTCAATAATATGTCATCATCTTAGTCACTGAGCAAAAGTGAGTAGTATAACAATATTTCTTGGAAGTTATAATGATAACTTCTGTTATCTAGTAGTCTAATCTGCATTTTTGTGAAAGTTTATAAACAGTCATAGAACTATATGATTCTGAGTACTGTTTCTGCCAATGTTCCTCCAATGTGGAAGGGGTTCACAGAGGAATGGGGAATGAGAATTGTTTTTTGTTGTTGTTTTTCTACTCTTCAAGGGTCACTGTAACCCTCTCTCCATCCCCCCTAAAAAATGTTTTGTAGTCAACTTTCTGATGAGTCAAATAATCAGAACTTTCCTCAATTAGTACTCACAGCCTTTCCAGCTTCATTAAACCTAATGAGAACTTGTTCTTACTGGAAGAGCTTTTGAGAATTATAGCAGTTGAGTGTCATAATTATAGAGTGATGAATTTGTCAAGAAGACCTAACTTCCCTAAAACATTAGATGACCCTAGGCAAGTCATTTAATCTCTTTTAACCTCAATTTCATCACTTATAAAATAAGGATAACAATGGCACCTACCTTACAGGGATGTCATGAAGATCAAATAAGATAAATGTGTAAAATGCTATGCAAACCTTAAAATGCTACATAATAATACTATGTGTCTATTATATTATATATTAATATAATAACAATAAAATAATATATAATATATAAATAATAAAAGGAAACTTTTAAAAGACATTTTCATTTTTACTTATAATATAAAGTTTGTTTGGGATTTATTAATAACATCACTAATTTTTATTCACGTTAGAGTGATCTCTTTTCTCTTTCAAAGCTTCATTTTCTTGTTTGTTGTACTAATAATCATAGAATCATAAATCATTCAAACTGGAAGGGCTCATTTTTCTATGAGGAAATGAGGTCTGTGAAATAAAGTTACTTGCCTGTGATCACACAGTAAAGAGTAGATTGAAATTTGAAACAAGGTGCTCCAAAATCAATGTTCTTTTCATTATACAAAATAATATTAAGAAGATGTGGAGACAAGATAATAGAATAAGACAGGAACTTGCTTGATCTCTCCCAAATTCATCTCCAAATAACTATTAAAATAACACCTCAAAACAAATTCTGGAGCAGTAGAACCTACTGTCGAAAGGACAGGGTATAATGGGTTTCTATCTCAGGACAACTTAGATCAGCAAGAAACATCTTTCTCACTGAGATAAAAGGAGAGCACATTCCAGCATAGACAGGTCAACGCAAGCCAGCAAGTGTCTGTCCCTCTCCTTCCCCCCAGCAAGCCAATGCAAGGCCTTATATCCATAGAACAGGCCAGCAAGGTGGTCCATGTTCCCCAACTCATGCATGCCATCAGGGAGACCCCCATCCCCTGAAGATCTCATGGCTGGTTCCACACCTCAGATGCAAGACACTTGGAACAGTGTCTTTTTCACCCCAGGATCATACCCAATTTTAATATAAAATTAAAAGTCATGAAATACACAGGAAAAATGAGCAAAAAATTGTTATACTGGTGACAGGGAAGATCAAAACAAAAACTCAGAAGAAGACAACACTGTCAAAAATGCCCATATGCAAAACCTCAAAGAAAAATGTGAATTGGTGCAGACCCAAAAAAAAAGAACTCTGGGAAGATCTCCAAAAGGACTTTAAAAATCAAATTAAAGAGATAGAATAAAAATTGGGAAAAGAAATAAGAATGATGTAAGAGAATCATGAAAAAAGAATTAACAGCTTGGAAAAGGAAACAAAAAATGTGAAATGTACAAAAATTAACTAAAGAAAAATTTTTTAAATTACAATTGGATAATTGGAATCTAATGACTATGAAACATCAAGAAACAATTCTTAAAAATCAAAAGAATGAAAGAATAGTACAATATAAAATATCTCATTGGAAAAATAACTGATCTTCAAAATAAATCCAAGAGAGATAATTTAATAATTATTGGACTCCCTTATGAAAGCCCTAGTAAAAAAAATCATACTTTAAAAATATTATTATATTTCTTATTGCACTGTAAGGAATTATAAAGGAAAACTCTCCTGATATGTGAAAATTAGGGAGAAAAATAGATATTAAAAGAATCACTTTCTGAAAGAGATCCTAAAAATGGAAACTTCCAGGAATATTACCAAATTCCAGAACCCTCAGATTAAGGAGAAAATACTGCAAGCAACAAGAAAGAAACAATTCAGATGTTGTAGAGCCACAGACAGGATTACATAAGATTTAGCAGCTTCTACATTAAAGGGTCAGATGGCTTGGAAAATAATATTCCAGAAGGCAAAGGAGCTAGGATTACAACCAAGAATCACCTATCCAGCAAAACTGAATATAAGCTTTCAGAGGAAAAAAATGGGTATTCAATGAAATAAAGGACTTCAAGGCATTTGTGATGAAAAGATCAGAGGTGAACAGAAAATTTTATTTCCAAAAACAAGACTCAAAAGAAGCTTAAAAAGGCAAACAAAAAAGAGAAAACATAAGAGAGTCAATAAAGTTAAACTGTTCATTCTGACACAGGAATTCTTGTAATTCTTAAGAGCTTTTATTGCTGTTGAGGCAGTTGGAAAGAATATCCATAGACCCAGGGTATAGGTATAAGTTGACTATGATGGTATGATATCCCCTCCCCCCCCAAAAAAAAAATTGGGTAGAAAGAGGATTGCCTTGAGAAAAGAGGAAAGGGAGAGGTAAAATGGCCTGAAGATGTCATGAAAGACTTATTACAGTGAAAGAAAAGGAAAGAAGGGAGATGGGGATGGACAACATTTGAACCTGAATTGGCTCAAAGAAGGAATAATATAAACATTTAGTTAGTTATGTATAGAAATTTGTCTTATTCTATAGGGATACAAGAAGGGAAGAAGATATTAGAAAAGGGGAAGGGAGACTGATAGAAGGAAAGGCCATTTGGAGAAAGTTGGTGGTCAGAAGTAAAATAATATCAGCATACTGATTTCACTCAGTTTGGACTGCTTGTTGTTGCTACTTTTTTCAGTTCTAGTCAGCTTATTACTAATAATTATATATATTAGTAATACATAATAAATCTGACATCATTCTTAATAATACTGTGCCATAAACTTGATGTCATTTTTGAAATGTTCTTTTAATTGTAGAAATCTTTTGTATTAATAGCAACATAAAGAACTTTCTGATGGGATTTTTATTGCATGCTTGTTCCTTCAGTTTTCAGTGCCAAAGGCAGGAAGATTAGTTATTCCCATAGTCTGTCTAAAACCCAAGAGGATGACTTTCTTTAGTGGCATCTGGCCCTTATTAGATGGACACAGACCAGCAGCTCTTCTTCAAACAATACTCCAAATCCACTGGTCAACTATCCATTTGGGTCACGTCTGTCCCTAAGTATGTCTCCATAGAAAAAACGAATAAAAGCCAAAGTATTTGTTGGAACAGAATCTATACTCACTCACAGAAAGCCTGAGGCTAAAAATCTGGTGTACACTTTTCCTCTCTCTCAAATAATATTAAGTTCAGGCATATGTAATTATACAGGAACTATCAGCCTGTGAAAGATGAGAAAATATAGCACAATTTTCTCTTCATGAACCTCAAGTGAAATCTGACAGAAATCAACAGGAACTGTGAATGCTCTCCCCTCCCTCTGCCTTCAAACTGCTTTCCACCAAAAGCCATGACTGGAAATATTACCACAACTATAGTAATATAAACTGCTTTGCCAACCTAGGAAAGCGTTTGAGGGAAGATGGTCTTTTCAGATCAGAGGTGAAGTTCTCAAGAAAAACATTATTGTTAGTACTACATAAAAGTAAGCTATCAGGACAAGGTAACCACTGCAATTAGTTATCTGGGATCCTTTCTTCTAAACAAAAAGCTTCCATGACCACGGGCTATGTACGACCAGATATGCCAGTGGATTCTTAAGATTCTCTTCTTGTAATGGAGTCATTACTAAGAGGAAAGAAGGCATCTGAGGGAAGAAAAGGAAGGGAAAAGACGCTCTTATTAAAAAAACAAAAAGCTAGAATCATTTCAGAGATTAACAAGAGATTAGACAATAGGATCCAAGATGTGAGGGATATGAAAGAGGAAGAAGAAGAAAGAAAGAAAAAGGAGGAGGAGGAAGAGGAAGAGAAGGAAGAAGAGAAGGAGGAAAAGGAAAGATAGGAAAAGGGACTGGATTAGTGATTTTATTCATATAGGAAACTTCTTTCTATCAATACAATTCAAGGTATTCTCTTTAATTTAAAACAGAATTGGTTTAGACATTAACAAATCAAGTGATCCATAGATGAGGTGTGGGTTTGTGTGTGTGTGTGTGTGTGTGTGAATTTTGGTTGTCTAGCATATCATTAAACTAGTAACAAAACCAATTCCAAATAAGAATTACAGGTTTCTAATGATTAAGTCGTTTAAAATTCTGGCATATTAATAAGTTGGAGAGTGGTTGGGAGGGGAAAATAGGAATATAGAAAGGATATATGATTTCTCATCATTACCAAATATCAATGGGATAACCATTGAGTCAACAACACTATATTATGCCCTTGGCAAGTAACCTGAAAAAATCCAGGGATTTAGGAAAATTGGATTCATATTGGGTACAATCCATTGACTATCCTGAAATTTATGAGAAACAATCTTGACTTGAAATTTTCACCAGCTGGTTTTTACCTCCATTAACGCTGTAGTCTCTTCCTCTGTTTACTTCTACTCTGCTTAGCATAGTCAGCCCAGGGGAAAGATATTTGAATTCCTGTTCTCACATTTTAGGCTTAGCTATGGAGAACTGACTTAACTATATCCCCAGGGAAGGTTGACACATGGACAACAAGCTTAGAAAGAGTCTCCAAATAGAGGGACACAGTAGTATCAGGGATCCATGTGTGTACTAGCTTGTACAGTTTCCTTCTTTACTATTTGTTTGATTTGGCTGCTTTTCCCTAAAAATCCTCCTTATTGAAATTTAATTGGGAGATAGGTTATGCAAAAAGATAATGAAATACCTAATAATTCCATTATTGGGACTATTCCCTGGTAGTGATATCAAGAGTAAAAAAAAGCACTATTGGTTCAGACATGTTGTATCTGTTACATGCAATTTCAAAAAAAAAAAAAATGGAAGTAAGCTATATGCCAACAACAGGAGAATGACTAGATAATCTGTGGTGTCTTGTAATGAAATCTTATAAAGCAATTGAGATGAACAGAGGAACACAAAGAAATCAGAAAGGCATTTATGAAATAACGCTCAAGCAGAAAAAGCAAAAACAGAAACAGGGAGTAATTATAGCAGGGGTGGAGAATGAAGAAAAATGAGCAAAGAATTTTGATAGTTAGAGGGAGGCATTGGAAAGTGTCTTGACACATTATGCAATGAAATTAACAGTAGTGTAAATAAGGAAACTAAACAAGGAAAGGTATTTATACTGATGCCTAATGCTTCTAATAAAGATACTTTTTAAAAATTTTTAATGAAAGGAAAAAAGAACTAATACAAAGTAGACTCTCAATGATCATATTTAGTCTGAACTGTGTTTTGTAATTCCCTGTCAAAACCTAAAAAAGACCATAAATGTTAAAAAGACAGGTTTCAAATATAAACTGTAAAATGCACAAGCCAGTTAGATAGAATGGATTTTTAGATTATTTACTCTTTTGTATCATTGTCCCAGCTGCTCCCTTCCATTTGCATAGATAATCAAGGGTTAATTCACTTTCCTGATTCCTTTAATTGCTCTTTTCCCAGTTTCTCCTAAAAAACAAACAAACAAAAGCAAAAACAAACCAAACTATATCTCTTAACTCTCTATCTCTTAAACTCTGATCTGTATATGGCCAGTAAAATCAGGCAAGTTTTCATCACCAGACTGCAGTGATTTCAGGGATTGCAAGTGTCTCTCCAATCATATCTAAGCAACAGCCTTCCCTGAAAAGACTATCTAGTTCTTTCTGAGCAATAAACCAAAACATCTTCCCCCAACAAACCTGTTCCATTATGGACAGCGTGCCTACCACCTACAAAGTATCCACCCAGGCATTTCTATAAGAAACCCAAGCAGTACTCTGATACAGGCATCTAAATTATGAGGAATCTTGTCTCACTATATATGTGTGTGTGTTATGTGTGTGTGTGTACGTACACACACACACACACACACACACACACATTTATATATGTATATGTATAATTGGTCACATTACTGGGCTAAATAAAGAGATTGCCAAGGCCCTGAGCTGCCCTTCCATTACAGCCTTAAAAATACTAAATGATTGTTTGGTCATAATGAAAAGTGGGACCCACTGTTGAGATTAAAAGGAAGGTCAGCTCTATAACCCTAGTAGGTTATTCTAAGTTCTGGAAGATGACATTCTAAGATCTTGATCTCATTTAATTATCATTTTAAAATTTTTGTTGAATGTATTTTATTTTTACAAAATAGTCATTTTTAGACTTTCTTTCTTCCCATCCTCCCTGAGAAAATCCTTTTAACAAAGAAAATCATTTGAGCAAAATCAACACACTGGCCAATCTTCTCTTTTAAAAATGGAGCATCTCTTTAAAAAGCCAGAATTGGTCATTATAATTTACCAGTAGTAGGCTTAATTTTTGTGGTGATTTCATTTACATTCTTATAGTCATTGTGTACATTACTCTCTTGGTTCCATTTATTTTATTTGGTGTAACAATAATAATAATAGCATTTATATAGTATCTACTACATACTGGGCACTATGCTAAGTAATTTATAAATATTAACTCTTTTAATCCTTACAACAATCCCAGGGAATAGAAGTTATTACCCTCCAGTTTACAGATGAGGAAACAATCAGACAAAGGGTAAGTGATTTGCCTATAATCATATAACTAGTGAATGTCTAAGACTGGATTTGAACTCAGATTTTGTAATTTCAGAACTGAGATTCTATCCAGTCTACCACCTAGCTATAAAGGTGACTACATCAATGCTGGTGATCCAAAGAATCAAAGGTCATATCCACGATTTCGCCATATATTTTTTTCTTTTAGAATTTAATTATTTTTAAAATTCCCCAAAAGCATCAAATAAAATGAGCATTTCCACATATAAATTAGAACCACAAAAATATTATTTATGAAAATGTTAATTTATTTTACACATCTTTCCTTCTTAATATATTATAAATTAAATATATAACTTTCAGAACTGTCCAATTTATATTTCCTTCTGGATTTCCTTCCATTACTTAGTTTTTAAATAGAAACAAAGATAAGATTCAAGATATTATATGGTCAAAAATGATCCCCATCGATAGACCCAATTTTTAAACTTCTAACAAGACAGGCTTCATAATTCTACTTAATTAAAACCTCCTATTTGGAGAAAGAATATAAAGTAGACTTTTTTATTCTCTAAAAAAGATTCTTTCTAAGAGCAATAATATCATCCTTGGCACTTCAAAGCTTTATTAAGTATATATTTATGTATGTAAGTATATATTTCACTATCCTAAGATTTCAATATTTTTTTAAAAATTGACTTTGTTTCAATTAAACATTACCTTCTCTTCATCCCCTCACTGAAAACAAAACAAAACAAACAAAGAAACAAACAACCCTATCACAAATATGTAGTCAAGAAAAAGATGTTTATATTGACTACATAAAAAAGATAAAAATATTTGTATGTCTATAAACACATATGTATGCTTATCTATATACACGTATCTAGATATAGCATAAAACAATGATCAGACTAATGATGAAAACATGTTACCCAAGTAAACATAGAGATAGATAGATAAATAGGTATAAAATAGAGATAAGGATGCATATATGTTGATAAAATACTATATAAATCTTGTCTAACATTATTATTATGAATTAATTTGCAGGGTTTTTCCCCTCCACAGGAAGTGAAGGAACTGATCCAAATAAACCTCCCTTGCACAGACTGGCAATATTGTTCTATATTGCATGGTGAGGGAGCAGGTGCAACTGGCAGGACTGTGAGGAATGCCTTCCTCACAACAATTCCAAGATATACAATACAAATGCTTGATATTGTTGGTCGGTCATTTTCCAATCATGTTGGACTCTATTACACCATTTGGGGTTTTCTTGGCAAAGATACAGGAGTGGTTTGCCATTTCTTTCTCCAGCTCATTTTACAGTCGAGGAAACTGAGGAAAACAGGGTTAACTGACCTGCCCAGAGTCATACAGTTAATAAAAGTCTGAGACAGATTTTATCTCAAGTCTTTGTGACTGCAAGTTAAGAATTCTAAAGGGAAAAGATAATGTTTTAGCATACAAGAGCAAGTTATATTATGATAGGAATCTCAGCCACCAAGGAGGGCAAATCTTTTAAAGAATATTTTAAGTTTTATAGTTCTCCTCAGAATGTTATCTACTTCACTGATGCACAGAGATAATCATGGTGGTGGGACTGATGAAGACACATCCAAAATAAAGGTAGAATCTGAGAGCTCCTGCAAGACTTTTCTCTGCTGCCAGACAGTGGTTTAATCTGGGACAAGTTGCCTAATTTATGTGAGCCTCAGTTCTCTCATTAGTGAAATGAAGGGATTGAACTTGCTGATCTCTAAGGTACATTTCAGCTATGTGATTTTTTTTTTTCAAAGTAATTGCTTTAAAGAGTACTCAGCCTATGTACTATGAGCCAAGATTCAGGCTTGTGACGTTTATTTTGTTTCTTATCAGAGGGGAAGAATTTGCCTTTTGAGATATGTGCAAATCTCTGGCGCTAGTTTTGGTATTTTGCCACTTAAATATTCTGGTCTCAACCAATTAGAACATTCCAGAAAATGGATGCCAGAATCTCAGCCAATAATTACTGTAATCTCCAGTAAACTCACAACCTACATTCTTATAGAGAGGTCAGAAAACACCCATTATTTATTTCTTCAAATTAAAAAAAAAAAATAGACATAGTAGTATCAATAGCCTTTTTTTTCCTTCTTTCTTTTTAAAAATAATGTTTTATTTTTCTAATTACAGGTAGAGGTAGTTTCCAACTTGCATTTTTTTTTCATAAAATTTTGAGTTCCAAATTTTTCTCCCTTCTTCCCTTCCATCCCTCCTCTCTAAGACAGCAAGCAATCTAATATAGATTATATATGTACAATATATTTTTGGCATATAAGTATATTTCCACATTAGTCATGTTGCAAAAGGAGAAACAGAATAAAAGGAAAAGCTAAGAAAAATTTTTTAAAAAGTGAAAATAGTATGTTTTGATCTGCACTATGACTCCATAGTTCTTTTTTGGGATGTGGATAGCATTTTCTACCATGAGTCTTAGAATTATCTAAATTCCTTGCATTGTGGAGAAGAGCTGGATCTATTATAGTTGATCATGATACAGTGTTACTGTTTCTGTGTACAATGATCTAAATCAGCATTAGTTCACAAAACATTTTCCAGGTTTTTCTGAAATCTGCCTGCTCATCCTCCCTTAGAACATAATAGTATTTCATTACATTCATATATTACAACTTGTTTAGCCATTCCACAATTGATAAGCATTCCCTCAGTTTCTAATTCTTTGCCACCACAAAGAGAACTGCTATAAACATTTTTGTTCATGTAAACCCTTTCTTCTTTTTTAAGATCTCTTTAGGAAACAGATTTAGTAGAGATATTTCTGAATCAAAGGGTATTTATAGTTTGATTATCTCTTGGGCATAATTTCAAATTGCTCTTTAGAATAATTGGATCAGTTCACAATTCCACCATTAGGTTCCCAATTTTCCCACTTCTCCAATATTTATCATTTTCCTTTTCTGTCATTTCAGTCAGTCTGATGAGGTAGAACCTTAAAATTGTTTTAATTTGCATTTCTCTATCCAATAGAGTTCAGAACATTTTTCTATATGACTATAGATAACTTTAATTTCTTTATCTGAAAACTGTTCATAACCTCTGACTACTTATTAGTTGGGGAATGAGTTCTTATGAATTTGAATTGGTTCTCTATATATTTGAGATACGAGGACTTTTTCAGAAATACTTGTTGTAAAAATTATTTTCTCTCCTCCTTTCCTTTTAATCTCAGTTGTTTTGGTTTCATTTGTGCAAAACATTTTTAATTTAATGTAATAAAAATTTGCAAATTTAATTTGCGTATGGCATTATCCTGTATGTGTAAATCATGTGTCAATTTTGACTTTATATTGGTATAAAATGTAAGATATTGGTCCATGCCTAGTTTTTGCCATATTACTTCAATTTTCCCAGAAATTTCTTTCAAATACTGAGTTCTAATCCCAAAAGCTAGAGTCTTTGAGTGTATCAAATAGTAAATTGCTATAGTCATTTAATACTGTGTACCTAATTTATTCTACTGATTCACCACTCTATTTCTTAGCCAGTACCAACTAGTTTTGACGATTGCTGCTGTTTAATATAGTTTTAAATCTTTGACAGCTAAGCTACCTTCCTTTGCATTTTTCTTCATTAATCCTCTTGATATTCTTGACCTTTTTTGGTCAAGAATTTTGTTATTATTTGTAAAGTTTTATAAAATAATTTTTGATAGTTTGATTGATATGACACTTAATAAGTAAACTGACATAATTGATGTATTTATTATGTTAATTTGGCCTACCCATAAGAATTTATATTTTTCCAATTGTCTAAATCTGACTTCGTGTGAAAAGTGTTTTGTAATTGTGGTCATATAGTTCCTGGGTTTGTCTTGGCAGGTAGACTCCAAAATATTTTGTATTGCCTACAATTATTTTAAATGGGGTTTCTCTTTTTAACTCTGGCTGCTGGGCTTTATTGGTAATATATAGAAATGTCAGTGATTTGTGTGAGTTTATTTTATATCTTGCAATTTTGCTAACATTGTACTGTTTTGGTTGATTATCTAAGTATACAATCATATCATCTACAAAGAGCAAACTTTTTTTATTTCCTCATTTCTTGTTCTTATTCCTTCTATTTCTTTTTCTTATTACTAAAATTAACATTATTGGTACAATACTAAATAATAGTGGCAATAATGGGCATCTTTGCTTGACCCCTGATCTTATTGGGAAGGCTTCTATCCCCATTACAGATAATGCTTGCTGATGATTTTAGATAGATACTACTTACCATTTTAATAAAAGCTCTATTTATTCCTATGTTCTCTGTTGTTTTTAATAGGAAGAAGTGTTGTATTTTGTCAAAAAGCTTTTTTTACATCTATTCAGATTGATTTCTGTTGGTTTTGTAACTGATATGGTCAATTATTGTAATAGTTCTTCTAACATTGAACCAGTCCTACACTCCTATTAAAAATTCCAACTGATCAAGGTGTATTATCCTCATGACAAAATTATTATCCTCAAGATAAATAAATAAATAATGTATTATCCTCGTGAATAAATCTCTTTGATAATATTTAAAATTTTTGCATCAATATTCATTAGGGAAATTGGTTTATAATTTTCTTAGTCTGTTCTGGCTCTTTAGATATCAGCACGATATTTGTGTCATAAACGGAATTTGATAGGACTCCTCCTATTTCTCCAAATAGTTTATATAATGTTGGAATCAATTGTTCTTTAAATGTTTGGTAGAATTCACTTGCAAATCCATCAAGCCCTAGTGATTTTTTTCCTTAGGGAATTCACTGATGGCTTGTTCAGTTTCTTTTTCTAAAATGTGGTTATTTAAATACTTTATTTTCTCTTCTATTAATCTGGAAAACATATTTTTGTAAATATTCATCCATTTTACTTAGATTGTCAGATTTATAGGCATACCACTGGTAAAATAACTTCTGATTATTGCTTGAATTTCCTCTTCATTTGTGATGAATTTACCTTTTCATTTTTGATACTGGTAATTTGGTTTTCTTTTTTTCTTTAAAAATTAAAAAAAACCCCAAATTAACCAAAAGTTTATCTGTTTTTTCATTAAAGTTTTATTTATTAGTTCAAGAGTTTTCTTACTTTAAATTTTATTAATCTTTCCTTTGATTTTCAGAATTTTTTATTTGATATTTTGGAAGGATTCTTAATTTGTTCTATTTTCTTCAATTAGCTTTTTACCTTCTTTTCTATTTGGCCAATTATACTTTTAAAGGAGTTGTTTTCTTCAGTGGATTTTCTTTTCTATTTGTCTAATTTTATTTATTTATTTTTTGTTTTTGTTTTTGAGAGGCAATTGGGATTAAGTGATTTGTCCAGGGTCGCATAGCTAGTAAGTGTTGTGACTGAAACTAGATTTGAACTCAAGTCCTCCTGACTCCAGGGCCACTATTCCATCCTCTGTACCATCTAGATGCTCCCAATTCTATTTTTAAGGAGTTTTTGTCCTTCCTTTTCCAAGCTGTTGACTCTTTTTTCATAACACTCTTGCACGACGCTCATTTCTTTTCCCATTTTTTTCTACCTCTCTATTTTTAAAATCCTTTTTGAGTTCTTCCAAGAGGACTTTTTTGCCATTGCGAACAAGTCATATTCCCCTTTGAATCTTCGCATGTGGCCATTTGGACATTGCTGTCTTTTTCTGAGTTTGTATTTGGATCTTCCCTGTTGCCACAGTAGCTTTCTTTAGTCAGGGCTTTTTCTAGGGTTTTGTTCATTTTTTATAATTGAGCTGTGCTCCTGGGGCCTAGGAAGCACCATCTTGCACTGGGGGCAGGGGTGTGGTCACTGGCTTTGTGTGCAGGAGCCTTTGGGACTGGGACCTTGCCCAGAGACTAGTCTAAGAGTGCCTACCTGCCCTGGGTTCTGGGGCTGGAGGGCTCACAGCTGGCCTGCTGTAACATTGGCTTGCTGAGCCAGAACCACCGAGGGCCTCTGATGCTAATAGCCTCCCATTGGTTTGCCTGGAACCACCTGTGCTGGGCTGCCCTCCCCATTTACCCAAGTGAATCCTAAATCCTAAATTATCTTAAAAGGGGTTGCTCTCTATCTTTTTGTGGATTCTTTTTAGAGGCTTAGTTTAATGTTGTTTCTGAGGGAAACTGGGGAGAGCTCAGACAACTTCCTAGCTCTCTCTGCCATCCTGGCTCTGCCTTTTCTGAACCTCCTTGTCTCCTGTTTGTGTAATTCTGTTTAAAAGGTCTTTTTACTAGTTTCTGCTTCCTTCTCCGAGCTTTTGGTAGCTCATGATCCAAGGTGGCTTTGTCAAGTCATTGTAGTCAGAGTGATTGTAATGTAGTCATTCTGTAGAATGTCTGAAGAATACAACTGATAGAACAAGTTAGATCTCTGCATAATTATGCAGTGAGAAAGAACCACAACCTGGACTTATCACCCCTTTTTTTCGGGCTGTTTTTGAACCAAAGCTTTGGCACAACTGCATGATGTTGAATAGGTCAATTTCAAAATTGAGGGTTTTTTTGGTCTCAGAATAAGACTAGACTATTTCATCTCTAGAGTTCCTTACCAGCTTGCATATCCATATATAATTATTATTGTTATAAATGTATCATATACATTTTATTTATACATACATGTGCATACATTCTATATGGACATGTGGTATATGTATATCAAATTCCAGAATATAGGTTCCTTGAAAGTATATATATATATGTATACACACACACATACATACATGTGTATGTATACATATTTATGTATATATGTATATACACACAAATGCATGTATACATATATAATTATTAGTGTTATAAATATATATATGCATATGCATTTTATTTATATATACATTATATATATACATAAATTCCAGAATATAGATTTCTTGAAAGTAGGCACTATCCAATGCTTTATTGGTGGTAGTAGTTCGGTGAGGAGAGGCAGGGTGTTCAAAACTGTGATTTAATTCACATGAAGAATTCCTGTTGTAGAAACTCTCTCCATGTATGCAGCTCACTTGTCTATAAGTTAAAATCTTAGAAGGCAGCTTATGAGAGAGCTTGTCCATGTTCAAAGGTATGAATTAAATCCAAGATTTCTTGACTCCAAGGGACAGCCCCATCATCTACTACTCCGGGCTGCCTTTTTTGTTCCTTGTTATTGTTCAGTTGGCCTGACTCTTTGTGACCCCATTTAGAGGTTTTTTTTTTGTTGTTTTTTTTTTTTGTTTTTGGACAAAGAAATAGGAGTGGGCTTACTATTTCCTTTTCCAGATAAGGAAACTGAGGCAAACAAAATTAAATTACCTGCCCAGGGTTACACTGCTAGAAAGTGTCTGGGACCAGATTATTCACTAAGATGAGTTTCCCTGACTTCAGGCCCAGCACACTATCCACTGTTCTACCTACCTACCCCTTCTCTCACCCTAGTAACCACTTAATAAATGCTTACTAAATAGAATAGAATTGAGTTTGACTTATTTGAACTATCAGCCACAAATTTTCTTTGGAAGAGAGAATTAAAATAGAACCAAGACAACACAAAGGCCATCTGAGGTAAAGGGTAAAGTCTTCATTAGTAAAAGAGCAAATTTTAATACTAATATTAAGTATATAAAAACTGTTGATTGATTTCCTGAATATGGTGAACATTATCAGTTTAATTCACGTAGCCTACTGAGACTCCAAAGAGTAGAACATGAAGGGAAAGGATCAAAATGTGTAACAAGCATTTTTCATACTTTGGGAATGACAGAAAAGTTATGATATACAGTTCTTTCAAATAAATTCAGACTTGAAAATATTTTGCAGAAAGTTAAAAGTCCTTAAATTTCCATCATATTTTAAATTATTAGTCAAGCTTTGCATTTCAAAGAAAAGAGCACCTTCTGGAATTTGTCTCCTTACCAAAGCTTTTACATGAATATGTTCAATGTTTCTAATTGCATGATCTTTAGTACATCTTTTTATTTTTTTGCAAACATCAACCTTTCATACTTTATTTAATTTGGAATGATTTTTTTCCCCTGCCCTTTTATAAACAAGACATCACACATCTGGATACACACAAAATGATTACTTAAGTGACAATTTAAAAATAATGGGTGCACATTAGCAGATATGAATGATTAATTCTCCCTTGTGAGACCAGGCATCTAGGCTATGGCTGGGTAAAATATTGATGGTACAAAGGAAATGAGCCATTTCCTAATTTAGTTTGGTTCTGGTAATGTGTAACTAATGTTGTTTCTTTCTAGCGATCTGCATTTAGTGACCCTTTTAAATTTTTATATCTAATGATAGCAAAACTAATAGCTGCACAAGGTTATAATGAGACAGAATTCTTAAGTGCACAGATATTTTACACCAATTGATATGGGGTCATCCCAAGAATGGACCAGATACATTGGCCTTCACACCCAAGCAGTTTTGGTGGAAGGAGAGTTAAATTCCCTTTTGCCACGCCAGCTGAAGAAAAGCAGTGTTGCTGCAGGTCTTTGTCCAAGATTTCCTTGAATTTTAACATTAGAGCCAATTCTTGATTAAATGGATGTGGTTTATCTGGGTTTTTTTTTCCTTAGCAAAATTATAATCACAGCCTGTCTTCCCCACAGAAACTCCATTATTCCCAGTTTCTACTTCCTGGAATTCAAACAAATTTTAATATGATCCCAAAGAAAAATGATTGGATAGATAAATCTTTCATGTTCAATATGTTCAATTGAACTCAATAATTCATTACAAACATTTGTTCAACCATTTACTTACTATGTGAAAGTATTGGATTAAGTGCTATGGGGCCAAAGACAGATGAAATCTATCCTTGCTCTCTAGGAACTTACATTCTACTGCTTTGTGTATTTACTATATGCATATACATAATCTTCAACTTCATTTATTGAAGTACATATTATGTGTTTATGATATAAGCAGTGATAATTTATTTTGCCACCTTAATCAGTGAGTCTGGATTCATTCATAATTTGGATTCTACAATTTCCTTATTTTCTCCACACAAAAAAGAGATAACTACACAGACATTTATAAGATTGCTATTTATAAAGGAATTCCTTTTTCAAAATTATGTATGATTTGGTACATCTATAGATTTAGACTTTAAAGACACCTTGGAATTCATCTAGTCCTATTCACATTCCTTTGTTCTTTTTTTGGAAGAAAATTGGGGTCACACACCTACTATGTATTACGTATCTGAGATCGTATTTGAACTCAAAACCTTCTAACTTCTGGGTTGTTGTTCTATCCACTACGCTATCTGACTGCTTTTTGTTCATATTTCTTTAAGAACCTCAGAAAGTTTAAGTTGCTTGTTCAAAGCCATAGAGGTAGTAAAAGGAAGAGTTAAGCTATGAGTTCAGATTCTGTGATTATAGGTCAACCTAATCCACATTGTTTTCAATAAAACTATGTTCAGTTTCCACTAATCAGAATCAAATGATTATCAACATAATAATGAGAAAATTTCACCATAAAAGCCAGACCAAAAATAAAGTATACATTTCAAAGAAAGCATTGTGTTCATTTCAAAGTTCTGTTCAGATGGCTTTATCCAATTTTGTGGATTATTGGAGAAAGGGGATAGCATGGTAGATTTATAGTGTATTGATATTTTGATATGTCCAATTAATTATTTTGTTCTATTATGGGAGAAAATGCATTATGTGGAACATAAGCAAAGATAAGGTTTTGTCTTGTGGTAGAAAAATTGTTGGCTTCTATAATCAAAAATAAGGAAAAGATGGTCAATATCTATTAGTTATACACTATATTTTGTTTGCAAGCTCATTTAAACAAAATCAGAAATAGCTAGCATTTATACAGAGTGTCCCAAAATTCTTAGTGTGGTTTTAAGAACTAAGACCATGTGGGACATCCTATAAAGGGTCTTGAAGTTTGCAAAGTTCTTATCAGGATTTTCTGACTCAAAGTCCAGCACTCTATCTATTGAACAACCTAAAAACTTTTAAATGAATAACTGAAGATATAGGCCTAGAAAACAGGGAATATGAAGGATGATTTGGAGCTGATCAGGGAAGGAAAGTCTAGATGTAAGGACTATAGGAAATGTAAGCCCTGGGCAATAGTAGTTTCAGTGACTTGACCACCAGTATATCTCCAAGTCAAGCTGTTTCAGTTTTGTTTAGGTCAGTTCATCCATAACAAAAGTACAAATCAGAGCTGAAGTGAGAAAGTGTTGAATTGATGGTAACTGAAAAGCAAGCACTTTTGGTGGAAGAATGAGGTGCTATCAATCAAGCTGAAAACCAAAGGCAAAGGATGATAACTTTGAAGATCAAATAAGAGTTTATCTTTGGGGGATTCAAAAGTCAAAGGAAAGGGGAAGAAGACCACTGGGAAGGACAATTCTACAGATCTTAGTAAGAAAAAGTTCCTTATTTGGAGTAAGGACAAGAAGCTAAGGAAGTCAGTTATAGCCTTTACTTCCATCAATCTCATTATTTAATACCCTTATGGCATGAATCCAATCCCATATGATCCAATTCAACTTAGATCCTATTCCAGAAAGACCCAGAACTAGCCTGATCTCTCCAGGGTTCTGGGAAACAGAAATGGCCTCTAGATATTCAGTCTGAAACTATGAGTTTCCAGAAGCATAAAGCAGGCCTATATCCCAGAGGTTGCCATGGAAATGTCCCTATATCCTCAGAATCCTTTGAACTGCAAATGTATGAATCTCTCAGCATTTCTCCAGAACTTCTAAACTAATTTGATTCCTAATGTTCAAGGCTAAGGAAAAACTGGACCAGCTAAGTCAGAACTGAATTATGAGATAGATGGATCAAATGGTGAATACCCATTCTCTGGTCCTACCTAAGAAACTGAGCTTTGAAGATTTAGGTAGATGTGAGGGAGAAACATCTGTTAAGACAATGTAAGATAGTGGAAGCATCACTACGGAAAGTCAAAAGTCTTTAATTCTTGTCCTGCTTCTAAGGAACTGCATTGCTTTGAGTCATTCTCAAATTTTCATTGAAAACTCTACCATATGTATATATGTCTATATTTATTTATATATATCAATGTTTACTATATTATAAATTAAAATATCTTCATATTATTTTAAAAATAGTTTTGACCTCATGTGCTTCCCAAAAGATCCTTAGGAACTTCCAGGAGTGTCTGGACTACACTTTGGAACTATTGTCTTAGAGTAAATTTCTTAAGTTATCTGGGTCTCAATACATTTATCTGTAAAATAAGGAAGTTGAAATGGGTGATTTTATTAGGCTTTTTCCTTTGATTCTATGAGCTTTTACATTTAAGATCAAATAAAATCTCTTCTGTTTGGCAATTAAAGTCCTCTACAAGCTGGTTCCAATCAAATTTTCCAGGCTTACTCTCCAAGCCTTCCCTTCCATGCCTGGAATTTAGTCACTCCTAACCTCTACTGCTTTCAATTCTAAGTGGTCTCAGCTCAAATATTACCTCCACTCTGAGGCCTCTCCTGATCCCTTTCTCCCCCAACCCTCAGCATCCTTCTTCACATTTCTGCGTATTTATTTTATTTATGTGTATATGCACAAGAAAAATCAGATCAAGAAGGAAGAAAAAGAAAAACTGAGAAAGAAAACAAAATGCAAGCAAATAACAGAAAGAGTGAGAATGCTATGTTGTGTTCCATACTCTGTTCCATAGTTCTGGGTGTAGATGGCTCTCTTCATCACTGAACAAGTGGAACTGGTTTGAATCATCTCATTGTTAAAGAAATCCATGTCCATCAGAGCTGATCATCGTATAGTCTTCTTGTTGCTGTGTATAATGATCTCCTGATTCTGCTCATTTCATTTAGCTTCAGTTTATGTAGGTCTCTCTAGATCTCTCTGAAATCATCCTGCTAGTTGTTTCTTACAGAACAATAATATTCCACAACATTCATATACCATAATTTATTCAGCCGGTCTCCAATTGATGGACATCCACTCAGTTTCCAGTGTCTTGCCACTACAAAAGGAGCTTCCACAAACATTTTAGCACATGTGGGTCCCCTTCCCTCCTTTAAAATCTCTTTGGGATATAAGCTCAGTAGAAACACTGCAGAGTCAAAGGGAATCCATAGTTTGATAATGTTTTGAGCATAGTTCCAAACTGCTCTCCAGAATGGTTGGACCCATTCACAGTTCCACCAGCAATGTATCAGTGTCCCAGTTTTTCCACATCCCCTCCAACACTGGTCATTATTGTTTCTTGTCATCTTAGCCAATGTGACAAATGTAGTGATATCTCAGAGTTGTCTTAATTTGCATTTCTCTGATTAATAGTGATTTGGAGCACCTTTTCATGTGACTACAAATAATTTCAATTTTTTCATCTGAAAATTGTCTATTCATATCACTTGACTATTTGTCAATTGGAGAATGGCTTGTACTATTACAAATTTGAGTCAATTCTCTATATATTTTAGAAATGGGGCCTTTATCAGATCCTTTGTATGTAAAACTGTTTTCCCAATTTATTGTTTCCCTTCTAATCTTGTCTACATTAGTTTTGTTTGTACAAAACCTTTTTAACTTAATATAATCAAAATTATCTATTTTGTGATCAATAATGATTTCTAAATCTTCTTTGGTCACAAATTCCTTCCTCCTCCACAAATCTGAGATGTAAACTATCCTATGTTTTTCTAATTTGTTTATAATATCATTCTTTATGTCTAGATAATGAACTCATTTTGACTTGATCTTGGTATTTGGTGTTAGGTGTGGGTCTATGCCTACTTTCTGTCATACTCATTTCCAATTTTCCCAGCAGTTTTTGTCAAATAATGAATTTTTTTCCCAAAATCTGGGGTCTTCGGATTTGTTGAATATTACATTGTTATAGTCATTGATTATTTTGTTCTGTGAATCTAGCCTATTCTAATTCTCTATTTCTTAGCCAGTACCAAATGATTTTGATGACTGCTGCTTTATAATATAGTTTTAAATCTGGTACAGCTAGGCCACCTTCATTTGTTTTTCTCTTCATTCATTCCTTTGACATTCTTGACTTTTTGTTTTTCCAGATGAATTTTGTTGTTATTTTTTCTAGGTTAGTAAAATAGTTTCTTGGGAATTTAATTGGTATAGTACTAAATAAATAAATTAGTTTGGGGGTATTGTCATTTTTATTATATTCTCTCAACCTACCCAAGAGCACTTAATATTTTTCCAATTGCTTAGATCTGACTTTATTTGTGTGAAAAGTGTTTTGTAGTTTTGCTCATATAGTTCCTGACTCTCCCTTGGCAGATAGATTCGCAAACATTTTATCCTTTCAACAGTTATTTTAAATGGAATTTTTCTTTGTATCTCTTACTGTATGTAATGATGTATAAGAATGCTGGTGATTTATGTGGATTTATTTTGTATTCTGCAACTTTGCTAAAGCTGTGGATTACTTCTAATAGTTTCTTAGTTGATTCTCTAGGGTTCTCTAAGTATACCATCATATCATCTGCAAAGAGTGATAATTTAGTTTCCTCATTACCTACTCTAATTCCTTTAATCTCTTCTTCTTCTTCTCTTATTGCCAAAGCTAGCATTTCTAATATAATATTGAATAGCAATGTTGATAGTGAGCAACCTTGTATCATCCCTGCTCTTACTGGGAATGGTTCCAATTTATCCTTCTTACATATGATGCTTGCTGATGATTTTAAATAGATGTAGATTTTAAGGAAAAGTCCTTTTATTTATATATTCTCTAGTGTTTTTTAAACAGCAATGGGTGTTGGATTTTATCAAATGCATTTTCTGCATCTATTAAGATAATATGATTTTTGAATTATGCTAATAGTTTTCCTAATATTGAACCAGCCCTGCATTCCATGTCCAGATCATTCTGCAGAAAGATCTATCTCAGTTTCTACCCCATTGTCCACTTATATTCAAGATTTCTAAATTTGACCTTTTCTAAAAATGTTTGGGTTTTTAATTTCCATTTCTAATCCCTTTATCTGATTTTCAATTTTAAGTTGATGAATTCTGGCTTGTAATAACCTGTCACATTTGGACAGGACTCCTGGGGAACATCCCAAGAAGGCTTTGAGGAACCAGCATTTATTTTGTATTCCAGCTCTGCTGGGCTCCAGATTACTTTGTGAATTAGATCTATATTTATGATGGCAGTTCACACGGAAATTTAATATATTCAGCAGTATGGTGACATCTTGGATAATTAGGGGTCCCAGCCTGGGGAAAAAGAACTTTCTAGTCCAGTGGACTGGCAAAATGGAGGTGAGAAATTTTGAAGGAATAGTTCAATTCGAGACTTAGATTATTCAAAGATTTTTCTAGGCTTCATTCTGAGAATTTGCTGCCCTTCAAGTTACAGTCATATTGGCTTTCTTGTTCCTCTCACATTGTATTTTATTTCCTGTCCCTATGCCCTGATACAAGTGGTTCTCTTTTTTTAAGAACCACTCTCTTAATCTTTTCATTTCTCCCCTCTTAGAATCCCTATCTTCCTTCAAAACTTCTTTCAGTTATCTGAAACTTTTCTTAATTCCCTTCATCCTTTTGATGGCAGGGCCTTTTCTCCCAAACTTTTCTTGGATTTATTGTGCAAAGATCTTGTATATGATAATAATATAATATAATACAAAATAACATAATGTAATATGACATTATGTAATACTATGTAATGTTATATATCATGGTATAGTATATATCACTATATACTATATAATGTTATATTGTTATGCTATACAATACTAATATTATAAGGAAAGTGCTATTTCATTTTTGTCTTTGTATTCCCAGGACATAACACTGTACCTGACATATAGTGGGCATTTAATAAATGCTTGTGGTGTGAAGGACTACGGGGAGAGAGAGGATGCTCTACACTTGACCCAAAGACCTCAGTAGTAATTTCTTTCTCCTTACCCATGTTATAGCCCAAATACTTTACTTAGGCCACTCTAGACAATGCAGAGAAGAGAAGGAGCTAGTCTCTCATCTTTTCAAATACTTGGTATTCTGATCCCATCCCTCAACCCTATTCTTTCCCCCTACTAGCCACAGTCAAGAATTGACCATTTGATTGATGCTTTCAAACACATTTACGCTGTTCTGCATAGCTTAACCCTAGACTCCTGGGCAGACCAAGTGGGTTACATTTTCTGGGGCGAAGGTACTCCATTTCCTAAATATTCTGCCAACTCACCCTCTTCCCACCCATTATCACCATTTCTCTGGCAGTCTCTTAGTTCCTTTCTCTTGAGGCTTGACTTCCACAATAGTCTGATGAAGCAAGTTTGCTGGGACACAGGGCATTTCAGTATGTCTTGCTTGTATATTGTTATCATTTTCCTGTTCAAGATTCCTGGGGGATTTCCTGGGCACCAAAAATTTTTGGCTGCAGAATTGGAAAAACAGGAATTTAGAGCAAAGTGTTTCCCTGAAACATAATAGCTGGGCAGCCGGGTTCTATTGTCAAAAAGCATCTCCTATGCCCATAGGCATCTATTTCTTTCTTAAATGGAATGGTACTGTCATATGGACAAAAAGAAAAAAACAGACTCATTCTATCAATTAGATCCTGTGCTGCCCATCTGCAATGGTGGCATAGTGCCCATGTATGAGGTTAGAGGCCAGCTGCAATTGGAGATGGGTACCAGCTATCCAGAAGCCTATAAAATAGAGGTGATCCTCCATGAAGGTTTTTCTTTCAGCATTGAATTTTTTAAAATAAAATTTTAATCACATATTTTATTTTTACATTCTAGATTTCCTTTTTAATCTTTCCTTTTCTTCCCTTCTAGAAATCCATTCCTTCTAACTCCTTTTTTTAAGAAAAGAAAGAAAGAAAAAGGAGGAAAACTTGGAAGGAAATTCAGCAAAAACTAATCACTATAATGAAAAAATTCTGATACTATAGAGCATATTCTTCACTTATAGACCTCAGCCTTTGCATCATGTTTCTTCTTTGGAGTCAAACTTTTTTTTATTTTTTTGTAATTCTGCAATATTCAGTTAAGAGTGATTATTTTGTGGTAATTTTTTTTTTTCCATTTCCATGCTGTAGTCACTGACTATATTGCTTTCCAAAGTCTGCTTATTTCACTCTATGTAAATTAGTGTAAATCTTTTTGTCCTTCTCTGTATTTATCATGCTTGTCATTTTTTACAACACAAGAGCAATAATAATGAGCATTTATATCATATTTTAGAGTTTGTGAAACTTTCTACTAATAATAAGACACTGTCTTATTTGATTCTAACAATAACCCTGGGAGGTAGGTGCTATTATTATCCTCATTTAACAGTTAAAAAAACTGAAACAGGAAGAGGTAAAATGATTTGCCCAAGATCACACAACTAGTAAGTATCTAAGGTCAGATTTAAATGTGGCATTTCCTGACTCAAGGCCCAGCACTCTAACTGTATCACAAATTATTTAATCATTCCCTGGATGATGGGCAGCTATTTTGTTTCCTATTCTTTGCTACCACACAAAGTCCTGCTTTACATATTATGGAGAAACACTGAAAACTGACCTTCCAAATAATTATTCCTAAATAATTCTAAACTGCTCTTAGATATATGCTTAGAGAAGAAAAATTCTTTAATTAGTTTTATTGGATGGATTAAAAAAAACAACAACAAAGAATTGTCTCTTCCTCATTTTCAGAATCCTTTCTGCCTTCATGTTTCTGGCAGAACTTTTCTTAAAATCTTAGGAAATAATTCATTTATTAGGTAGGTACTGTGACCTGGTTCTTTATGGCAATCAGATTTATCCACAGTTCTTAGTACAGTGTTTGTCAATTTTCCCTTGAACATTTTTGAGATCCAGGAAAGTCAAATTATGATTTCTTCTCCATTCAAATGTGGAAAGATCCATAGATCCAACACTGAAAACTCATGTTTTTTTAAAGTTATTCTTATTCCCTACTGTGAAGGTAGAATACAAAAGCCAAAGATATCACAAATATGAGTTTCTAGCATCACCAACCCAAAATAGGCAGAATTCCCAGTATATAAACAGGTTGCATTCTCAACATTATTTTGTAAATTGGGTATGTGGAGTTCAGGAACATGGTTTCCAATAGAAATGATATCATAAATATGGTTAGAGTCTAAGACTAGCCCACAAAAACTCTATATAATCCATAATGTAATTGAAATACATATGTAACAAAAACAATGGAAAACAATGTTATCAGAAAAAGCAATTTTTAGTGCGGAAAATGCTTTCAAAGGAAAAATTTCAGGAATCTTTATCATCTCTTTCCCCGCTGCACCAATTGAGTTGAATTTGAGATTTTCAGGGAACTAAAGGGATTTAAAGGACTGACTAAGGAAACTTAGGGGGTGGGGAAGAGGAAGAAAAGGAATTTGGATAGGAAGATGGTCCATATAGACTGACTGACTTCATCCCTCCCTCCCCCTACTCCTGTCATCCAAACCCACCACCACAGGAGAATATATCTGCTCTCTATACTCAGTCACGTGCCAAATCACTATTTGGTTCAAGAAATGCTTCTTGTTCTTGAGGTTATTTGTGTGGGGTGGTCATAAATAGATGTTTTTTAGTTATAAAAGGCAAATACTCAGCACCACAAAATTTCAGAAAGCTTATGTGCATAAGATATTTTGTGCTATACAGGGTTTCTCAGTACTTGACAGTGAACCCCTCCAAAAAAAATCAACTACACATTTTGCCCCTGATATATTAAGATTGGGAAGCAAAAATTCCATCTCTGAATTATTTTTAAAGTTGTAGTTTTCTATGATTTATTCTATTTAATTTTTTCAGCCACGAGCATGTGAACATATTAATGCTGCATCCACATTTCATTCTTTGATTTCCCTCTTTTTCTGAGCCAAATACTGTTCAACGGACCTAGTAATGATCTTGCCAAGGTCCACTTGCCAATTATGCAATTTGCTCTGCTAGAAGTCCCTAGGCATGTGTTGCAAACGTGGCATACCTTTAGCCCAGAGAGTTCATCTGTGAGACAAGATTGTCTAGCATCTTAAACAGTGTGATATTATGTGAAAAATACATTAAGCCCGATTCTCCATCCCTTGAAGTGGAAAAGTGAACCATGTAAACCTATTGAGTCAGGTCTTCCCATAATGGGCAAGAATCGGTACATGTTGAATGTTCAGGGGATGCTCGAGCTTTCTTTGGGTAAAGTGACTTTGTTTTGAGATATAGGTTAAAGTAGGGTCTGGCACTGAAAGACCTCTGGATAAGATTTACCTTTTTAACTTCATTTAATATCTCCATTTCAGCCAAACTGGACTGTTGGCTGTTTCCACAAATTCCTAAATTCTGAACTTAATTTTTTTCAAGCCTCAATGGAAAAGCTGTCTCATCCAGACAGCTTTTTAAAATTCCCCCTCCAAATTCTTAGAGCACTTTGAGATCTCCTGGCCCCCTTCCTTTTCACTACATATCCTGTGTTGGAAATGTACAAAATAAGAACTCTTCAATAGAAAGGAAACTCCTTGAAGGTAGGGGCTTCTTGTGTTGTCTTTGTATCCCAAAATCCCAACACATCCCAGCGCATAGTTGATGGTTAATAAAAGTGAATTATAATGGAATATCTGCTCTTCAGGAATTCTTCTGGTCATGGAGACTGCTGTGGATTCATTTAGATCAGATATTCTTAACCTAGAGTCAGGAGCCCCAAAGAAGTCTATGAGTAGATTTCAGGAGTGTTTGAATTTGAATAGAAAAAAACCTTTATTTTCCATACCTTCTTTCCTTTCTTTTCTTCCCTTCTCTCTCTCCCCGCCCCTCCTTCTTTCCCTCCCTCTTTTGTCTTTCCTTCCCTCTGTCCTTCCCTCTCTCCCATCTTCTTTCCCCCTCATTCTGTTCATTTCTATGTTATCAGTCATATAGAACTTGTCACCATCAGTTTTCCCATGTGTCTTATCCAAATAGTTGGATCTGTTACACAATCTCTAAGATCTCAGAACTCTGATAGCTTGATTAACATCTAATTACAATTTAGTAATTCTTTTCATTTTGAATGAAGACGATAAACCCCAATGATATTAGTGACTCATCACTCTCTCACCAATATTTTCAAATCATATCATAATTGTTGTGGACATCTTGAAATATCACTTATACTTCAGTTTTACATATATGTATACTTATGTATAACTATATCAAAAATTTTAAATATGTTGACAACTGTATTTCAGCATAATTGGTTTTCTTTGTAATCTTGTGTATTTATTTTATTTTATACATTTAAAAATATCCTTCTGAGAAAGGCTGTCACAGGGGTCTATTACAAACACACACACACACACACACACACACACACACACACAAACACCCATTAAGAGCCTACCAAGGGTCCTCAAACTTTTTAAATAGGGGCCAGTTCACTGTCCCTCAGACTGTTGGAGGGCCGGACTATAGTAAAAACAAAAACTTTGTTTTGTGGGCCTTTATTTTTTTTTATATTTTTTTATTTTTTTTAAATATGGAACGCTTCACGAATTTGCGTGTCATCCTTGCACAGGGGCCATGCTAATCTCTGTATCGTTCCAATTTTAGTATATGTGCTGCCTAAGCAAGCACTGTGGGCCTTTAAATAAAGAAACTTCATAGCCCTGGGTGAGGGAGATAAATGTCCTCAGCTGCCAAAATGGCCCGCGGGCCGTAGTTTGAGTACCCCGGTAAAAATAAAGACAGTCTCTTAGAGGATGGTTCAAGTGAACAAAATGCTAGGCTCGGGTTCAGAAAGACTAGAGTACAAATATAGCCTTCAATACTGACTAGTTGTGTGATCCTAAGTCACTTAACTTCTCTCTGACTGCTTCCTCCTCTGTAAAAACTGGGATAATTATAATTCCTACCTTACACAAACCTCACAGGGCTGTTCTAAAGGTGGAGTGAGGAAGCAGATCTAAAGTGCTTTGCAAACCTTAAAGTGTGCTATAGCACTTTATAATATCTAGCTATTGTTGTTATGAAGACCATGAGAGAAGGCTGGAATTGAGACTTCAGAGGACATGAGGTACACTAGAATGATTCTCTCCTGTGAATGTGGCCCATCTATGAGGAAAACCAGAAGAGGATCCAAAATTTGGTAAAGTGGCTGGCTGGGGGGTAGTTACAGACCCTTCTTATTTTTCAATATAGCTCTGTTTCAAGTTCCCAGAGTTGGAGGGAGAATCAAACCCTTGAAAAAATGGAAAATAAAAGCTTACTTTCTTCTTTTGTTCTTCAGTTGCTATACTGTTACTGTACAATCTGGAGCCTGACCACGTGGTCCCAACAGAAATTAGGTTATCAGAGTTCTGAGATCTTAGAGATTGTGCAACAGATCCAACTTATTGGAGAGACACCTGCGAAAATTGATGGTGACAATTTCTATCGGATAGCAGAAGTGGAGGAGGGAGGGAGAGACAGAGAAAAACAGATAGAGACAGACAGAAAGAGAGACAGAGAGAAGAGAGACACAGAGATCCACTCACAGGAAAGGGTGGGGGGAGAGACAGAGAACAGAGGAAGGAAGGAAGGAAGGAAGGGAGGGAGGAAGGAAGGAAGGAAGGAAGGAGGAAGGAAGGAAGGAAGGAAGGAAGGAAGGAAGGAAGGAGGGAGGGAGGGAGGAGGAGGAAGGAAGGAAGGAAGGAAGGAAGGAAGGAAGGAAGGAAGGAAGGAAGGAGGAAGGAAGGAAGGGAGGGAGGGAGGGAGGGAGGAGGAAGAGGAAAGGAGGGAAGGAGGAGGAAGAGAGTGGAAGGGAGGAGGAGGATGAAAGGGAAATACAAAGGGATAAAAGAAAAGAAAAAGAGAAAGAAGGAGGGAAAGAGGAAGGAAAGGGAGAAATGAGGTTTTGTGTTAAAATTTGCTTTTAGATAGTTGCATGAGTTTAAATTCAAAGACACCAAGGAAAATTTTTAGAACCCTTCCCTCCACTTATGATGGCTGCCAAATGCAAGGGCTACTTAGGTGGTAACTCTGCCTTGGGACCAATGACTATCAAGCATTCAGCCTGGGACTCTGTGTGTGCACGTGTGTATTTGCTAGCCTCACACGGATTCCAATAATCCAGCTGTGAAAAGATCAAGGCATGTGTCTGTTGTAGTCACTCGACTGCAAGTTATTTTTTTACAGCAGGGCATGAAGAGACATAGGAAGAAGACGTCTAATTTCTAAAAATCAGCATAATCTTTTTAGATGGAAGTGGCAAAGATGAAAAGTCACCACAGAGGAAGTCAGCAGTTATGGTACATATGGGGCCAATTACAACAAGTGTAAGAATTAAGGAAGTAGGCTGTGATTTATTTAGATGGACACAGGGTGGGGAAGGAAAAGCATAGCACCCAAACCAGGTAGCCTATTGAACTTTGCCCTAAGCAATAATTTAAATCAACATTGATGGTTTTTATTATTTGCTGAGTTGCTAACAAGGTCCTAAAGTTGTACAGATACAAGCCAAATGCATTATGCATCCAGGTTCTTGTGGGATGGGGGTAAGGAGGGCAACAGAGTTGATGTTCTTCTATGTCTGAATGGAAATTGTTGCAAATCAAAGTGGGTGCATTCCAGCTGATCCCATTGAAGGCAAGCCCCCGAATTCTGTTTTTAAATACGGAAAATGAAAATCAAGTAAGCAATGTCACTGCCTATTAAATGTGCCTGCAGCAGCGGAGTGTCAGCCATGAACCCTTCAGTTCTGGGTTGGTCAGGCACTAACAGGTATAGATGTAAACATCACAGAAGGAATTTGTCATTGCTGTCCCTCTTGGGAGGGATGATGGTTCCAGCCAAAATCAGCAGGAAGAGATTTGTTCACTAAGGCTCTGCTGGTTTGAGCTGTGGCCTTCCATATGGTTACAAATTGGAGGGGGTGGGGAAGGGTGTCCTGGGAGTGAAGAAAGGTAAAAAAAGAACTTTTCACTCAATGAGCTACTTCAGGCCATTAGATGTCCTCTTTTTATAATAGCAGGCAACACTTCTTCCTGCAATTGAAACATAGGCCTTGTTGTTTATTTTCTATCTCCCAATACCAAAATATAAAATGTTTTTAAAACCCCAAAGCACTAGGGTTTGTAGCGTAGGAGGGAGAAGAAAAGAAAGACTCGTGACAAAGAGAAAATGCTATCAGAATTTAACATTTGTATGGGATTTAAATGCGGAGACTTGACAGCCTGCTGGTTCACATCAGATTTTGTATGTACTGACACATATAATGGGATATCAACCTGTTGAAAAGCTAATTTAACTTCCTTGTAACCAGCGAACATTTGGCACATCTGGTAACCACTAATGTCTACAGCCAAATGATTTAATCAACTACTGGTAATTTTAGTACCAAGTTTTGTAAATACTTGAGGCAAAGAAAAATTGAGTAAGATTTCCAGTCATTTTTATTTTCTATTCCCTGATCTTGTGAACCTAGGTTTCCTGAATGTCCAGAAGAGAAAAGCAACTTCTATCCTGCCCATTACATTTTCTCCTTGAGTTTAGGTGATGAATTGGAGAAGAAAACTATTCTTTCATAGCTAGGAACTGAGTTCTTCCACAGGACTCAAATGTTTTTTGAAAATTTTTGAAAAAATATTTTTATTGATATCTCTTATATTTACATTGCTTAGGTTTTCCTCCTGTACCCATTCCCGTGCCAGAAAGCCATGTCTCAAAACAAACAATTTTTTAAAAAGGGGGGGAAGGAAAGAAAAAAAAAGTAAAGATAATTTTCTTTTCATGTGAGCAAAACACACAATCTGCTTATGATTTTCTAGAGACATTACTAGAGAATTACTATAGAATAAGTGTAATCTCTAGGGTTGTAGAAGAACTGGACAAGGTGGGGAGTGAGGAAGGGAAACCGGACTGAAGGGAGTGGGTCTTAGGGAAAGAACTGAATGATTATCTGTGAGCTGAGAATATAAAATTCAGAACCCTTCAATCCCATAAGCCTTGGGAGAGTTTGCCCTTGATCTTCTTAGGACGTTAAGCTGGGTTTTGCTGAGATCTGGCAGGATCTGTAGTCACTGCTACTTGTGCAGATACTGCAGAGAAGCAGTTCATGGAGCGTGCACAGAAGACCTAGGTTTGAGACCCGGTTCTGTCATCTCCCAGCCGATGGACCATGGGCCTAACATTCCACACTTTGGGGACTTTATCTTTTCCTTTGTTAAAGGAGAATATTAGAGGCTTGTCCCATGTAGTTGCTGTGAGGTGATCAGGAAACATCAGTACAGCAGGAGGCTACTAGAAAACTGCAAGAAGCACAACAGAGGTCCGTCAGATTCTGACTTTTGGGGGAAACTAATCAGAGCTGCTAGTGGGGTGGAGTGGACAGAGGGCCAGGCCTGAAGTCAGGAATACTCATCTTTCTGAGTTCAAATCCAGCCTCAGACACTACCTGTGTGATTCTGGGAAAGTCATTTAACTTACTTAACTCAGTTTGCCTCAATTTCCTCATCTGCAAAATAAGCTAGAGAAGGAAAATGGCAAACCATTACAGTATCTTTGGCAAGAAATCCCTAAATTGGGCCATGAAGAGTCAGACACAACTGAAAAATGACTGAATCCATGGTGGGCAGGTGGAGGTTGGGAGTGTGGGAATTGGTTCTATTCTGTCAGTTAGGTGATGGGGGAGTGATTACCTGAAAATGAAACCAGTGAAAAAATCAAATATATCATTAATTTTTAAAAAATTGTAAATGAGGATGTCTAGATGATCTCTTAGATATAATCTAGCTCAAAGACTAGATGATATCCATAACTATCTCGTATGCTTCAACCAGACATCCAATCACAGACTTGGAGGAGCTGGAAGACAATGATATAGTAAGGATTTGCAAGTCACTGAAGGACTTGTTCACTTCCAGGGAAGACTCTATCTCCTGATCTAGAATATTTGCATTTCTTCATCCTGTTGTTCTAAGCTCATGATGATGCTAAAAATAAAGTGAGGTGATGGGGAGCCAATGACATGTGAAGATCACTAGTAGGAATGAGGAGAAGGGAAAAGGGGGACAGCCATCTCTTTTATTTGCTTTGGATGAAGTCAGGATGCCATGGCTTTGCTCTAGTGAAAAAGCACATTGGACTTGGAATCAGAAAACTTGGATCTGACACTTTCCAATTAGGTGACTTTGGATAAATCATTTGATCACTGAAGCTCAGTTGTAAAAATGAGAGCATTAGATAAATTGATATCTCAGGTCCTTCCTGCTCCATTTTTTTTAAACTTTTGCTCAGAAGAACAAGAGGCATCTAGGTGGTAGAGTGGATGGAGCACTTAACCTGCAGCCAACCTGAGTTCAAATTCAGCCTCAGATGCTCCCTAGCTGTGTGACCCTGTGACAAATCACTTAAACTCAGTTTCTTCTACTATAAAAATGGAGATAATAATTAGTACCTGCTTCCCAGGTTGTTGTGAGGTTCACATGAGAAAATATTTGTAAAGCTCTTAAGCTTTTCACATGTCTCACATGTAAGTACAATGTCTCGTTCCTTTCCTTCTTTTCCCCCATTAGGTAAGGGACTTGGTAGTAGTAGTGGGGTTAAGAAAATGGCTTAGATGGCAAGTCAAGTCGAGGTGACTGGGGAAGTATAAGCCAAGAAGAGAGGCTCAGAAGTCAGGTAAGGGATACCTTTGGGGCAAGATTGAATTGATGCAATGGGCATGTGTGAATCAGGCAAGAAATTAATCCACTTAAAGAAGTACCTATCCTTTGTGGGAACAGGGATCTAAGCCCACATAGATCAAATGTTTTGTTTTGAATTAACACACATTAATTCATTTCTTCTCACTGAAAATTTCCCCTCAATTCAGAAGAATGAAATGGCTTCTGGGTAGCACAGTTTTATAAAATGTTTCCTCTGATATTATTTTTGATCATTAAGACATGCCACTGGTACCATATGAAAAGTTTCATTTTTCCTTCAACTGGTTATTTCCCCTCATGTAGATATATGTGGTTAGTGTGTCCCTTTGGCATTACATAATTTGTGCCCAATCTACAAAACTTGGCACACTAACAGGGTTCAGTAGGAGGACAGTGAACATTTAAATGAAAACTCTTTCAGGTGTTGAGTCTCTAATATTATATGACTGAGGGAAGGAGTGAGCAAACAAAAAGGAAAAAAAGGGGGTCATTTTGAACCTTGGTATTATTTAATAGAGGAAATGATTGAACTTTCCAAGGGCAAGCATGAAATTTTATAAACGATTTATGCAGTTACTGCAAAACCTCTACAATAAAACTAAAATTCTCTTAAGACCCTTTTCAAGGGACCAGCTACTAAAATCTTCTTACCATGGAAAACTTCTTAGAAGGAAAATGAAAAACTGTTGCCCTAGAGATGGGAGCTAAAACTTTGATTCTCTTTAATGAGAAACGTTTATGAACTTGATTCTTACCTTAGCATCTGGAATCTGTTACACATCCCCTCTCTCTCCATCCTTCTCATTGCACTTTTTTTTTTCTGCAGTGCACTTAAGGTCAGAAGGCCTAAAAAGTTTTCCAGCCTACCTTCTACTGGGATTTACAAAGCAATTTCCTGAGAAGTAGGCAATGTCAATAATCTCCCCATTTTATGGATGATTACACTGAAGTTCAAAGGTTAAGTGTGAGGGCACTGTCTGTCTCTCTGCTATTTGTGCCTAGTATGGCATGTAGTAGGCTTTAATAAATACTTGTTAAGCGATTGCTATTGTCTCCCATCTTGTAAGTGAAAGACTGCATAGACAGAATATGGACAAAGAATAAAATAAACAGGAGATGTCAATGATCCATACATCTAGATCTCTCTCCCTCCCTCTTTCCTTATCCCTTTCCCTCCCTCCCTTTTCCCTCCCCTTCTCCTTGCTTCCCTCTTTCCTTCCCTCTCTCCCTCCCTCCCTTTTTACTCTTCCTCTCTTTCTCTCCCCCTCTTCCTCCCCTCTCCTTCCTTCCCCCTCTCTTTCTCTCTCCTTCGTCTTTCTCTCCCCTAACTCTTTTTTTCATGCTTCCCCCCTCTCCCTTCTTCCCTTCCTCTCTCTCTTCCTCCCTCTTTCCTCCTCTCTCCCTCTCTCCTTCCCCCTCCATATCTCTGTCTCATTCTCTCTCTCTCTCTCTCTCTCTCTCTCTCTCTCTCTCTCTCTGTCTCTTTCTCTATTTCTGTCTCTATCTCTCTGTTGTCTATCTCTCTCTGTCTCTTTCGCAAAAGATGAAAAAGATAATGAATTCTTGGTTAGCCTTAATGATAATTTCTTTCTTCAAAAATGACGGAAGCAAAGACCTTGCCTTTCATTAACAAGAAGCCCTTGACTATTAAGATAGAAATACTGGGAAACTTAGGGTATGGTGACCATTACTTCATAGTTTGTGATGATTAATCATTCAGCCAATCAGCATCTATTAAGTGCCTGTTATTTGCCAGAGGATGCAAAGAAAGGTAAAAGACAGTTCCTGATTTCAAAGAACTCATAATCTAGTGGGGAAGACTATATGGAAATAATTATGTACAACACTAGTCAACAGGGAGAAAGCACTAGGATTATAGGGGATCAGAAAAGGTTTCCTATAGTAGGAGAGATTTTAGCAAAAACTTGAAAAAAGCCAGGAGGTGAAGATGAAGGAGAATGCCAAACATGGGAAACAGCAAGCAGAAGGGAGATGGAGTGTCTTACGGGAGGAACAGCCAAGAAACCAGAATCATTGGATTGCAGAGTAAGAAAACTGGAAAAGTAGGAGAGAGGCCAGGTTACAAAGGACTTTGAATGCCAAACAGAGGACTTTATATTTAATCCTGGAGATAATAAGGAGTTATTGGAGTTTAATGAGTGTGGGCAGTGGGATATGAGACCTGGCTGTAGGAAAATCTATCAGTTGTTGTCAGTTGAGTGGAGGACACATAAGAGAGCAAGCTGACCAAGGAGTGGGTGAGAGTCCAGGCTGGAGGTGATGAGGAGCTGAATCAGAGGGAGGGCAATGGAAGAGGAAAGAAAGGGGAATGGACAGAGTGTTATATGAGGAATGTTATAAAGGTAAAGCTGACAGACCTTGGAAAGAAATAGAATATGAGAGATGAGGAAAGTCAAACACAGTATGACCTGAGCCCCAGATTTTTAAATAAGCTTTAGCAATATCTTTTGTTTTTCATCAGTCATGTAAAAAATAAGTCCACCCACCCCCATTCCTTGTAACAAAGTAAAACAATTCTATAAAATCAAATAATGTGTGTGACTGTGTATGTAACATTCTGCATCCACAATTCACCTCTTTACCTAGAAGAGGGAAATGATTCTTCATCTCTTCTGTGGGACCAAAATTGGACTCTAGACTTTAAAAGATTAGATTTCAAATATTTCAGAGAAAGAGGTAGAATCCCAGGGATAAAAATTCTTCACAGGGAAGTCAGCCCAAGAGGCATAAAAAGTTCTGAATAATGAAATGCTGAAGGTACAAAAACAGTTTCAATGAGGAAGAAAAATAAAGAACTATCAAAAGCTATTTTTGTGGATATGTTGAGAGCTCATCTGAAAATTTAGAGTTTTTTCTTTATTTTAACTTAATACTATTTTATTTTTTTCCAATTATTTGTAAAGAGTTTCCAACATTCATCTTTATAAGATTTTGAATTCCAAATTTGTCTTCTCTTCCTCCCTGGCCCAGACAGAATGCAATCTGATATAGATAATACATGTACAATTGTGTTCAGCATATTTCCACATTAATCATGTAAAAAAGACTCAGAACAAAAGGAAAAAACCATGAAAAAGAAAACAACAACAAGAACAACAAAATGACTGAAAATAATATACTTTGATCTGCACTCAAACTTCATAATTCTTTCTCTGGGTATAGATAGCATTTTCAATCAAGAGGCCTTTGATATTGTCTTATATTATTGCATTATGGAGAAAAGCAAAGTCTATTATACATGATTATCACACAATGTTGTTGTTACTGTATACAGTGTTCTGGTTCTGTTAACTTCATTCAACATCAGTTTATGTAAGTCTGAAAGCTGCCTGATCACCATTTCTTATAGCACAATATTCCATTATATATATATATGTAATCCTAGTTGTGATATGCTGGATCAAAGGGTATGCTCTTTAGATGTAGTTCTAAATTGCTCTCCTGAATGGTTGGATCAGTTCACAATTTCACCAACAATGTGTTACTGTTCCAATTTTCCCACATCTTCTCTAACATTTATCATTTTCCTTTTCTTTCCCATTAGTCAATGTGATAGGTATGAGGTGATACTTCAGAGTTGTTTTAATTTGTATGTCTCTAATTAATAGTGATTTAAAGCATTTTAAAATATGACTATAGATGGCTTTAAAATCGTCATCTTCATCTTAACTATGAAGTAATGGTCACCATACCCTAAGGTTCCCAGTGTTTCTATCTTAATAGTCAAGGGCTTCTTGTTAATGAAAGGCAAGGTCTTTGCTTCCCTCATTTTTGAATTTAAATTCATCAACTGCCTATTCATAGCTTTGATCCCTTGTCAATTGGGGAATGACTATTTACTTACAAATACTAATAAACAAATTTACTTATAAATTTATTTTTAAAAAACTCAATTTTCTATATATTTGAGAAATGAGACCTTTATCAGAAACATTGGCTGTAAAAATTGTTTCCCAGCTTTCTGCTTTCCTTCTAATGTTGGTTGCATTTGTTTATGCAAAACCTTTTTAATTTAACATAATCATTAATGTAATATAATTTTGCATTTCCTAATATTTGGTCACTTCTTCCCTTTTCCATAGATCCAACAGGTAAACTATTCCTAATTTGCTTATGATACCATCCTTTAAGTCTAAGTTATATATCTACTTCAATTAACAATTCAAATTTTTAAGCAATGTATAGAAGAAAGAAATAATGGCAGGTTATGAAAAAGACATGTTAAAGATGTATTGCTTCAATTATAATTTCAAAAGTAGAAAGAATAGTACCTAAATACAGAAAAAATTAAATTGAATGAATGCCAACAAAAAAGGTTTTTTAAAATAGCTGTATTGTTTATACACACACACACACACACACACACACACACACACACACACAAGATTCACAAAGGGATAGGATCACTACTAAGCATGAATGGGATGATGACTGTAGACAACAGAGTCAGAGAATCAGAATTACTCAGCTTCTATTTTGTTTCTAACACAGTGCCTAGCCCATAGTTGACAATAAATATTTAACTGCTTCTATTTTCTCTGACAAGAATGATCATAGATATGTGGTGTAATAGTTAGACAGTGATAATCTTAGAATCAGGATCTTGTTGCTCATTTGTGTCCGACTCTTCCTGAATTCATTTGGGGTTTTCTTGGAAAAGATACTGGAGTAGTTTATTTCCTTTGAAACTGAGGCAACCAGGATAGTGACTTGCCCAGGGTCACACACATGTAGTTACATGACCTGCAAATTCTAGACTGCTAAGCTTATTTTTAATTTTATTTTTAATTATCTCTTAAAGATATGTAATTTACAGACATCTGAAAAGTCACTAAAAGCTAGAATGGCTTCATCAAGAAGAAGCCATGTCATTCTGATTCCTCTTCCTTTTCTTGACAAAGTTCCTAGACAAATCCATAAGGGAAATCTTATAGACACTGTTTATCTAGATATCAGTGAAATATTTGAAACAATAGTGTAGAAGATATAATGAGTTTATTGTGACATTTTTGTGAATAAGATGCAAAAATTCCACTTCTTCATGAAGTGGAATTAGAACCGGTCAAATGATGAGACCCAAACAGTAGTCATAAAGTCAGCTTGGAGGAGATAGGTATCTAGTGAAATGCCGAGAATTTCGGCTTTGGCACTCTGCTGTTGGATGTTTTTATCAGTGACTTGAATGAAAGCCTACGTGGCATATTTATGAAATTTGCAGATAACACAAAGCCAGGAGGGACAGCTAATCGGATGGATGATGGAATCAGTATCCAAAACGACAAGCTGGGAGCACAGATTGAATGTAATAAGATGAAGTTTTGAAGAGCTAAATGTGAAGTCTTATACTTGGGTTCAAAAAATTAACTTCACCAATATATTATGAGAGATGAGGCAGGTGGGATTTGGGGGGGAGGGAGGAAGGGAGAATGTGGGTGGACAGAAAGCTTAATATGTACCAAGAGCGCAATGTAGCAGCAGAACAGCCCTGTGACCTTGACAAAGTCACTTAAATTCTTCCATGCTCAGTTTATCTATAGATTATATAATGGAGTTAATAATAACAATAATGATAATGACCACCCTTTATATTATGGCTTAAGTAGCACTGAAAGGCAGGTGGTGGAGCAGTAGATAGGATGTCAGGCCTGTAATCACAAAGACTCATTTTCCTGAGTTCAAATGTGACTTCAGACATTTCCTAGGTGTGAGACCTTAGGCAAGTCATTTAACAGCCCCAAGGAATCGGACCAAAGCATAATACAGTAAGATTGTTACCTCCTGTGTTCTGGATCTACCTTTTTAAATTCTAAGAATCTGTTTGCTTAAAACAACTGAATAACAACCACCAATAAACTGGATCAATGACCATTATTACTGGATGTAATCCTCAAGTGAAAGAATTCTGGGTATCTTCTGCCTCTGCTTTGATCGAATTAACTTGTATTTAAATTAAATGAGTGGTAGATGAGGTAACAAAGATGGACTATACAAGGGTAGAGATAAGATACTGGAGTAGTTTGCCATTTCCTTCTCCATTTTATTTTACAAATGAGGAAACTGAGGCAAAAAGGTTAAGTGATCTGCCCAGGGTCATAGACCCATACCTGGAGTCAGACACTCCAGGCCTGGCACTCTATCCACTGTCCCACCTACCTGTCTCCTAGCACATAATAGATGCTTAATAAATGGTTATTGACTATATATATTATATAAACTTATTTTTTCAGTATTAATGGTTTTCTTTTTATTTTATGTTATACAATTTTATGCACTTAAAACATTATTTTGTGAATGAGATCCATAGGTTTCACCAGAATGACAAAGGCTCCATGACTCAAAAAAGTTAAGAACCCTTGTTCTAGATCTCTTGACATTTCCTGTCACATGGCCTACCAGTTATTCCTTGCTCTCACTATATCACAGCCCATTTCTTTTGGACCATGAATCATCTCTTTGATGATACCTCACACTACTTATCCTGAACAATTAAGTTGGAGATGCATAAATATAAGAGAAAAAATACATTTTGTGGAATTTTCCAAAAGCACTTAAACTTTCTGGGCCTCCGTTTCCTCATCTGTAAATGATAACATTGAACTACATGATCTCCTGGAGTGCTCTTCAGTTCCTGATCCTGTAATATTTGTTATATTTCCATTTATCCATTGATGAAAGGGGAGAATTCCAATCTTGTCCCGAGCAGGTATAGCCCTGGTCTCAGATTCCTTCTTCACTACAGTTTTTCAGAGAATCTTACAAGATTGAGATGGGGATGTAGAAATCTTATTTTTCTGCCTCTTTCCAACTTAGAGGATGAAAACATTAAAGAAAATTCAGCAGAGGCAGATCAGCAATTCAATTCGTGCTGAAACTGTCCCCAGATCTCATAGCTAAAGTGGGATCTTGAGAATTCTCTGGCATATTAAAAATTCATCAAAAGCCAAGAGCAACTTTTCAACATTTGACTGAATAATAAAAGTAGATTTGTCCCATCTCTTTACCCACTTACAGAAAGCACTAAATTATGGCTCTAATGAAGGCAGTTTAAAAGAGAAAGAAAAGAATTCACTGAGGTTTGTCTCAGACTTTCATTTTCTTTTAATTCAACCATAAACTAAACAGAATCATAAAATGTTTATAGAGGGTAATAAAGTGATTTTTTTTTAATACAAAGGTTGCTATTTGTAATTAAGCATATATTCTGTGACATCCTATGTAATTTGAAAGGGTTTGTGGAAACTTAACAAATACTCTTATCTGTTAAATTTTCCTACCATTAGTGAATGATTAAAAAAAAAAAAAGAAAAGATATATTCCTGCCAACACATGAACCTGCAGTTCAAAAAATGAAACTGCAGATGTTGCTAAAGACTTTGTCTTGGAAGTGTGCCATTAAATTTAATTAGTCTTTTCTCTTTTTTCCTTGCTTTTCTCTGTCTCCTTTTACTCTAGATGTTAAGAGCAAACTCCATCAAATAAGTAAATGCCATAAAATAAACGGAGAAGCTAATCACCATAATAGAAAAGAAAGTTTCTTTCCTTTCTGTCATTCCTATAGATGTTCCTATTATGAGATCCCTTCAATGTACAATTATTCAAAGTGCAAGTTGAACATTAAAGAATGCTATAGTGTCCATGGCACTTTTCTTACTCATTTTTCAAAACCTTTTTTTTTTTTTCCCTTAAATGAAAATAAGGTTTGGTTTGAAGAATGAAAACCGAACTTCTTTTTAAAGATTCCTCCTTATAAAAGAATTGGTATTACTAAATCATTGCAATTTTTACTGGCTCCAAGTCAAGATGTCTTTTCTCACAGCAAAATGAAGAATATATATTGGATTTCATGTAAAAAAATTTAAAATGAAGCAGAATGAAGATATTCCTGTTCCCTGAGATCTTTGGGAAAAGCACTAAATATTGTTTTCCCAATATTATGCAGGCTTTACGAAGACTTATTCCCTATAAATATATGTTACATATATATTTATATTAATATAATATAATAATATAAAATGTGTAATAAAATTTCCTATAAATGTGATCACTCTACTCTTTAGGGGCTAAGGTTGATGAATTTTGTATTGGATAAGGGATCTTTTAAACAAGTCTTTTCAAATATCTATCCCTTATACAGTAAAATTTGTCATACAGATTAAAAAGATATACATATATACATACATACATATATATATATAATACATGTGTCTGTGTCTATGTATATCAGATATTGTTGTGGTCCAATGACAATTAATTTATACTCTATTTGAATCCCTTTAATTTTTGTTTCTTTAGTTTTCCTGTAGTTATATACTTTTTCCACTTAAGTCCAATAGTAGCAATAAATAGCAAAATAAAGTTCATTTGTATACATATATGGAAAAACAAACTTATATATACCTTCCTTCTCTGAATTAAGAAAGAATAAAGCCAGAATCAATTCCCTTTGCAGTTAATAAATACTGATTTCAGATAATTTTACAAAAAGTTTTAATGGCATAGATCAGCATGTTTTGAGAAAGTAGGATATTTCAAAGCTGCTACAGAGCAGTTATTATTGAACATGTGATGAAATACTATAGCTGCTTTTTTTTTTTTACCCTGAGGTAAATGGGGACAAAACTATGTGCTATTTCTTTATTCTTATTTCATTTCTAGGTTGTACAGCTCTTCAATCTGATTGGAGTCAAGATTCCAAGAGTATCTGGACAATGAAGTGTTTCTTTTCCTCAGTACCCGAAGGGCATTTTGTTAGCTTGCTCAAGAGGGCAGACAAATTAATCTCACTAATTAAACAGAAAAGTTAATTTTTTAAAAAGAAATTTTAAAAAATATTACTTTTATATGTTAGCAGTGCAAAGGTCTATAGGAACCATTTAGTGAGTCCACCCCACTCAAAAACTCACCCTCCCTCATTTGATAGATGAGGAAATCTGGGTCCAGAGAGTTTTACGTGATTTGTCCTGTATTCATAAAATCATAAATTTAAAGCTAGAAGGTACTTTAAAGGTAATCTAGTTGAACAGTTTAACAGATGAAGAAACTGAGATCTAGAGTCACATAGCCACATAATACAGAATTTGAATTCAGTTCCCTTTTCCTTGCAGTTCTAAAATACATTAGCAACAATAAAATATCTTACAAAGGAAATTAAAGCTGAGAAGAAAGTCAGAACTCTTTAAGCATTTGGCTTTTTCTTATTTAGTTGTTTTAGTTTTTCAGTCCAGTTTGACTCTTTCAGACCCTATTTGGGGTTTTCTTGGCAAAGATAGTTTGCCATTTCTTTCTCTCTGCTTAGCCCCTCCTAAAGCTCGGCACAATCCCTTTCTTTGCAGATGCTCAAATGCCTTTAGGTAGCTTGGAGACAAACTTAATTATACTTTTACTCAACTCTTACTGTGGCAAAGGTAATCTAGTGGGCTTTGAGGATACAAATACAAAATAAAACAACTTCTGCTTTCAAGAAACATCCTTTCTACTGGGGTAGCCAGTAATAAATAGCCCCTTGAAAAGCTGTGGTTTCCTCTCAAAAGTTTGAATTATCACATGCTGACAAATAGCTTGACCCTTTATCCATGTAAAGAGACCATCTATTTTTTTTAGGGTTTTGATTAAAATTCTGATTGTGAGGAGGCTTTCTGACCTTGGGCCATGTGTCTCATTTTCATCATCTATAAAAAGAGGTAGTTCAACTAATGGGCTATGCTCCTTATTACTTCAAAAGGACCTCTTTCCCAAAGCTCCATGCCTTGCAAATGGTCCTCATAACCTTCTTTTTTTCTTTTCTTAATTTTTCCCCATTATTTTTATTTCCCTCCACCCCTCTCTCTTATCCCCATGAGAAACTTCTCTTGTGACAAATAAGAGTTGTGATTGTTGAGTTGTTCCAGCCAAGTCTGACTCTTCATAATCTCATTTGGATTTTGGGGAGGTTTTGGCAAAGATACTGGAGTGATTTGCCATTTCCTTCTCCAGCTCATTTTACAGATGAGGAAACTGAGGTAAACAGGCTTAAGTGACTTTCCTGAGATCACACAGTGTCTGAAGCAGGATTTTAACTCAGTTCCTCCTGTTTCAGGTTATAGCTATAGTCAAGCAAAATATAATCATGTCTGAAAAAGTATGTCTCATTCCTCAGGTGGAATCTAGCATTTCACTGCCAAGAGGGAGAAAGCATTTTTATAACTGTGGCAAAAATATATATTCATCTGGTGGTCCAACTTCTGATGATGAGACCCTCCAGCCAAAGGTGGTGTGGTCTTAGCATAAGCCTTCCCTTGGCCAGACTCAAAGCACTTTCCAGCTCAATAGAATTAGCCAGCTCCTCAATCTGGAATTATGCCCAAAAAGTTATCAAACTGTGCATACCCTTTGATCCAGCAGTATTACTACTGGGCTTATACCCCAAAGAGATACTAAAGAAGGGAAAGGGACCTGTATGTGCCAAAATGTTTGTAGCAGCCCTATTTGTAGTGGCTAGAAGCTGGAAACTAATGGATGCCCATCAATTGGAGAATGGCTGGGTAAATTGTGGTATATGAATGTTATGGAATATTATTGTTCTGTAAGAAATGACCAGCAGGATGAATACAGAGAGGACTGGCGAGACCTACATGAACTGATTCTAAGTGAAATGAGCAGAACCAGGAGATCATTATACACTTCGACAACGATATTGTATGAGGATGTATTCTGATGGAAGTGGATTTCTTAGACAAAGAGACTAACTGAGTTTCAATTGATAAATGATGGACAGAAGCAGCTACACCCAAAGAAAGAAAGAACACTGGTAAACGAATGTGAACTATTTGCATTTTTGTTTATCTTCCCGGGTTATTTTTACCTTCTGAATCCAATTCTCCCTGTGCAACAAGAGAACTGTTCGGTTCTGCAAACATATATTGAAAAAAAAGAATTAGCCAGCTCCTACTGATGGTATAATCTTTAAAAACCCAAGGCCATCACCTTCAGACCACAAAGAGGCATCAATGCAGAAGAAAAAGGTGGAAGAAAAAGCATCTTATTTAGGAACCAGTTGAATCCTCAGAAGAAGCCCTCTAAAATTGTGTGTGTGTGTGTGTATGTGTTTGTGTGTATGTGTGTGTAGCAGTTTCAAAATCAAAGTTAAACCCAATACACATAATCCCTTGCTATATTATTGGAAGGAAAAACTGCAACAATGGAGAAATTTCACCCATTACATAAGGGATAGGACAATTAAACAAATTATTGTTATCAAGTGATCAGAATAAAAATAAAGTCTTTAATTCAATCAAGTGGCATTTTGACTATAATGCTGAAATCAGTTTGGCTGATTTGACCTTTTAAAATTTACTTACATCCAACTTTTTACTTGACATTTTATAGACACCTTATTTATCTTCTTAATCCCTACCACTTCTCTGTGAGGAAGATGACAAGTATTATTTTCCTTCTTTTAACAACATCAAAACTATGGGGTCAAAGACTTTCAAACACAACATTGCCTCCAGCCTGTAGGAAAAGGTCTAAAAAGACTGGGTATTTCTTTAGAAAACATACTTTTGAATACATTAACAATTACCAAAAATCCCTAGTGCTTTAGTAAGTAACTGCATTATTGGAATCCTGAAAAGCAAGATGTAAATGCCCTTATTCCAGTTGGGGTTTTTGTTTGTTTGTTTTAATCTAAATTTAGGATTTCATTGTAATGGGGAACTCCCTCTACCAATACAGATTAGCAATATAGTCATAGTTTACAAAAGGATGAGATGATTCTCTTTGGATCATCCAAGCCATCGAGGCACAAAACAAGGACCTGCTTTGTGTCAGGAATCATACTAAGGGGAATACAAAGAAAAACAAAACAAAACAGTCTTACTCTCTAGGTAGTCACAGCCTAATGAGGGAGACTGCACACAATTATACACAGGCAGGATATATAAGGAATCACAGAGTACATGGACCCAAGTAAGTTATCAGAAGCTGGAAAGGTATGGGGGAGGGGGAGCTACTTGATGAGGGGCTTTAAAAGTAAGCAGAGATTATATTTAGATCCTGGAGATAATATGGAGCCAGTGGAGGTTATTGAATAATTATATATCTGAGGCAGAGGCTCAACATCTGGACTTCCTCAATCAGAAGCTAGCTTTGTATCCACCATGCTCCTCTGTCTCTCATTCCACTATTAGGAATATCAGTGGTATATTTTAGTAACTTCTTTTCCATCTCCATTTCTTCATCTATAACAGGAGGGAGTTGGATTTTATAGCCTCTCACATCACTTTTAAGTCTAAATTTGATATATTTGATATTTTTTAAAGAAGAGGGAGAAGTTGTGTAGAATGAAGAGCATATAGATTTGGAGTCAGAGGAACTAGGTGGAATCCCCACTCCCATGCTTATTGCCTGTGTGACCACTTAATAAAGCTGAATAAGTGGTGGTAGGTGATCATGGTGGAATATTACTGTGCTATAAGAAATGATGTGGGATAGTTTTTTTTTTTTAATTTATTGCTTTGGGTTTACATGTACATTCATTTTTTTTACAGATTTCCATATGAGTCAGATTAGGAGAGAAAAATCAGAACAAAAGGGGAAAACTAAGAGAAAAGAAGGAAAAAAAGATGAAAACAGTGTGCTTTGATCCTCATGCAGTCTCCATAGTTCTGTTCCTGGATGCAGTTTATGGGAATTGCCTTGAATCATTGAATTGCTGAGAGAAGTTAAATCTATCATAGTTGATCATCACATCATCTTGCCGTTGCTGTGCACAATGTTCTTCTGATTCTGCTCACTTCACTCAGAACCAGTTCACATAAGTCTCTCCAGCCTCTCTGAAATCATCCTGCTGGTAGTTTCTTATAGAACAATAATATTCCATTACTTTCACATGCTATAACTTATTCAGTCATTCTGCCATAGATGGGCATCCTCTCACTTTCCAGTTCTTTGCCACACAAGTAAAGCTACTGCACACATTTTTATACATGTAAGTTTTTTTCCCCCTCTTTCATGATTTCTTTGGGATACAGGCCCAGTAATAGCACTGCTGGATCAAAGGGTATGCACAGTTTTATAGCCCTTTGGGCATAGTTATAAATGAGCTCAATGACTTTAGAAAAACATGGAAAGACTTGTGCAAAATAATGAAGAATGAAATGAGCAAAACCAAGAGAACATTGTAAACAGTAACAGCAATATTGCTTTAAGAATGATTTTGGGTGACTAAGTCAATTTGACTGTAATGCTGGAGAAACTGAGGCAAGATTGAGATTAGAGAGTATTTTAATAATTTATTTGAAAGGGAGAGATTTCCTGGAATCAAAGGGATCCACGGTTTGGTCCCAGGGCTGAAACACTCGTCTCCAAGAATCCAGCAAACGATCAGAGTTCTCAGTGACATGTATACAAGTGGCTCAGACTCAGGGGATAGACTGAGGCGGGGGGGAGTCAGAGTGCTGAGAGTGGGAAGGGGAGTCTGACAGGGTGGGGCGAGCCACCGGAGATGGGGGGAGGCATCTTGCTAAGATGGTATCTGATATTCTGATAGCTTGGGATGGGGAGAGGCATTCTTTTATTCTAAAACATAAGATCTTTTATCCTTATCAAATATTCTGATTAAGAGGAAGGAGTGATTTTTCAGGATTGAGCAGAACAATTATAAACTGAGGCAGAACAATTTAGGGAAACTGAGTCAGGATAATTAGGAAAACTGAGTCAGGACAATAAAAGAGAACTGTGGCATAACAGACTTTTTACAAAAAGCCAGATTAACTATAAATGATCAGTGAAGGAAGACACTATCTGCATCCAGACAAAGAACTGATAAATAGAAACAAGCATAGAATGATTTTATACACACATAGACACACACATAGATATGTACATTTTTGTATTTAATGGTAATTACTGGGGAGTAGTAGAGAGGGGGAAAAAAGGGAAAAAAGTTACAAGAGAGCTTCTTTATATATTTAAAAGGAGTAGAAAGTTGTGTACAATAGATTTGCAGTTTTTTCATGTTCAATCTTTTTAAAATTCTACTTTGTTATAGAAATGCTTGTTTTACTTTTTGAGTTGATAATATAAAAAAACTAAAGAAGTAATTACTAATATTTAGTCATGTGAAATCTAATTTTTAGTAATGCTGTCAGGTTGACAAATCACTCTTTTTGAATCATTTATTATCACTTTTGATTATCACTTTGGACCACAGTCTTCTCTATAAATTGGTTTCTACCAATAGTGCCAAATTAAAAAAAAAATAGATCCCTGAAGGCCATAAAATGACTTAGAAAGCAACAAATTAACATTATCTAAGCTGTATTTTCATTTATTTTGTTTTTGTATTTATTTTATTAAACATTTCCCCAGCTACATTTTAATCTTGTATGAATTTCATTGGGCAGTAAATTTGATACCTCTGGCCTAGATTATCTCCAAAATCTCTTACATTTTAAAATTCATTAATTCTCCATTCATGAAGTAGAGAACTAAATAAATAAAATTCTCATCCAAAGACTCCTACAGGAAAATAGAATTGTATAACACTGGTTGAATATATAACTGTTATAGTAGCACTGTGTAATTTAGGCCAGCTACCTCATTTTTTGGGGGGAGGGTGAAGAAACAGAAGCTGAGGTAGGTTAACTGCCCAAATTTACAAAATAGCAGCGGTCGATTGCCATTTATTAAGCACCTACTGTGTACAGGCACTCTGCTGAGCTCTGGGGATACAAAAACAGACAAAAGATGATTTCTGCCCTTGAGGAGCCCAGTGGGAGGGACAGAATGCAGACAGTGGTGTACAAACAAGATATAACCTGGTGTACATGTGTCTACATGAAGGAGGAAAGTCTTCTGGTAGAAAATGGGATTTTGGCTGAGACTTGAAGGAAGTTAAGGAAGGCAGGAAGAGGAGATAAGGAGGGAGCTCGTTCTAACCAGTGAGGACAACAGTGAGACATCCTGAAGTCAGGAAATGGGAGTGTCTGGGGTGAGAGATGGCAAAGTTCAGTGTCAATCATCCTGGAAGGGATTATGGGGTGAGAAGACTAAAAGCTGGGGTGGGGCTGGGATGGGAAAAGGGATGTTATCGAGACTTTGGACAACAAAACTGAGGGTTTTCTATTCTGTGGGATAATAGGGAGCCACAAGAGTTTACTTGAGTATGTGTGGGGAGGGGGATGGTGAGAAGGGGGTAGGAAAGGGGTGACATGATCAGACCTGAGCTTCATGAAGATGTAAGTGAGCTAGAACTCACTTTTGAATATTGCAACAGGATTTAAACATCCTGGTTTTAAAAGATATGTAATGTGGTCACAGAACACAGAATTGCTAAAATAGTCCTTCTGCATCTATCCTGCCCCTGAAGTACCCTTGGCTAAGCTTCCTTTTCTCTAAATTTTTAATTTAAACACAAATTTAGACAATAACAAATAATGTGAAGTTCCTTCTTAGCTATTCCTTCAGGATATAAAAACTAAATTATCTCTTTCAGTCTACCTTATGATCCAAGCTCCCTCAAGAATGCTACGATGAACTTCACCCTGTACTATATGGTGCAAATTAGCTGAGTTTATTTTTAAACCGGGTAAGCTGGTTGTTATAAAAATTTATAGGTCTCACTGTTTCTTTATTTGCCGCCTGGACTAGTATGTCCAAAGCCTGGACGGGTCTAGAAAACAGAGGGAGATATCTACCAATATGGATATCTAGCAATAAATCTCAACTCAACTCCAATCTCCAACTTGCTGGCAACAAATAAAAAGCCAGTGATATCAGAACCAGAAAAGGAACTTTGTCTGCTGTCTCATACTTCTTTTTGCACTGCTGACTCAGGTGATACATTACCTGAGGCCCAGATTTCAACATCAAGGTTAGTAACTAAAAACATTTTGCAAAGATATCAATGGGACTTGATTTTTCAGCCCAGTTTAATTGGGCATAAGGGGCTTTGGACAACCCTCTTTATTATATCTGAGCATCAATAGGGTTTTATATTGATTTTTATCTTAAGCCAAAATGTAAGATTTTTTCTATTCTCTCAGTTGCTGACTGATTTTTTTGGAGACTGTCTATGTAATGTAAACACAAACTTCAGTTTAACAAAGCATAAGGATAAGCATCTTTTCTTGTATATCAAAAAGATGAACAAGCAAGACAATGGAAATGAATTTTGAGTTTGGAGATCTGCTTCAAATCCCTGCCTTGCCCCTTGTTCTGTGTGTAAGCAAATACTTTGATACTCAGTATCCTCAACCCTAGAAAGAGGAGGTTGGGCCAGACAAACCCTTGCAGCTAAAACCCTTTCCAGCTCTAAACCTCTGATCTGCAAATGATTTGGTCTTTTTTAAACTTTTATTCAGAGATTAATAAATTACCCAAAATGCCATTCATTTCTTTTTAATCAAAAGGGGGCAGTAGTATGAATCAATCATCTCTGGTTATAATTATAAATAAATGTCTTTGCATATATTATTCAATATCATCAGACCTCTGGACATGAATAGAATATTTAGTCCAAACAAATAGTTTAATTTTAATACCATTTCTATGTGATGAAATTAATTCAATACTACTTCTAAAATTCTTATAAGGGATTAGAGTTTAGTCCAACTTGCAAAGACCTCTTAAAAAATTAGAAATCTGAAGAATTACTTAAAGACAATTCTCCCTTATTTAGATGTGCATTTTTCATTTTGCGGATTATTTGCTATTCATTTCTTTTAATCCCAAGCCACATTCTCTATGTCTCATGGTATATACTGACAGGCCCCATCAGTTTTAACTTTAGTACTAGCCTAAGCAAAACATAATGAGGAAGGCAAATATGATTTTTAAAACATTTTAAAAACATATTAATTTCCAAATTAATTTAAAAAAAATTATCTACCACTTTTGATCATCAGCATTATTGTACTCCTTCCTTAGGTTAGAGCACACATTTAGTCAACATATTAACTTAAATTCTTTCTGCTTGAAAAGCTTTGTGCTAGGAGAGATCCAAAGGTAATTGAGAAGTATTGTTCAGCCATTTCTGACTTCTGATCTCATTTGAGGTTTTCTTGGCAAAGATAATGGAGTGGTTTGTCATTTTTTCCTCTCACTTATTTTATGGATGAAGGAAGGAATCGAGGGAAACAGGGTAAAGTGACTTGCTCAGAGCCATATAGCTAGAAAGTGGCTGAGGCCAGATTTGAATTTAGCCATCTGAGTCTTCCTGATTTTCGGGCTGGCACTCTATTCACTGTGCTGCCCTAATTGAGAAACAGACCTTCCATAACTCAGTGTGATGACCAGGGCTTTGTGCCATATGGTGCTGATACCAGCACGAGGGAGAAAGCTGAAGGTTGTCTCCATGCCAGCCTTCCCCCAGTGCCATCCCCACCTTCTCTCCCTAGTCCAGGTTCAGGTTATCACTCCCCTCCTCTCTCTTGTTGACATAATGCCTTTCTCTCTAGTTTTTGGTTTTTTTTTGTTTTTAACTGCCACACCAGTGCAACCACCCTACCTTGTGCTATATTGCCAGTCTTGGAGGCCTGTGCCATGGAGGATGACCAGGGTCAGAGACCATGTGTGCCATCCTCCCAGCAGAAAGCCTCAGAGATCTGTCTCCTTCTGGCCCACCTCTTTGCTCAACTAAATTTGCTGTCTGGTGCTGCAATTCCTACTTATGGTTCTCCTCCCTGAGCTCTGAGGGTTTCCACCAGCAAATCAAGAATTGTGCATTTCTCAGATTATTAATTTCCTCTCAATTATTAAAAGCCAAAGGTCAGATTATTATAAATTCACAGAGGGAAGTCATTTCCTGGGTTTTCCACCAGGGTAGAAGACAAAATAGCTGTTTCCTTCCTATCAGTATATGAAATTGAATCCATATATATATTTAATATTGCCTTTTAAAATCCTATTCTGAGAAAGCAGAAGTAAATGTCCATTTGGTGCCCTCCATCCCAAACTGCTTTTGTTTATTTTAAAAGAGGGACATTTTGGCCAGCCATTGAGTTTATTGCTTTAATTTATGGATTTTTTCTACAATTATAGCCAGCCCCTTTCCAATATCTCTCTGTTCTTTTTTAAGGGGCTTGCTCTGTTAAACTGCTTTAAAAGGCAAGATTCTTTACTTTTATGCTGAGCACCATCCTCAGTCTTCTTCATTGAGTCCCAGCTAACATGCTATTTTTTTTATTAAAGCTTTTTTATTTTTCAAAACATATGCATAGATAATTCTGCAACATTAGCCCTTGAAAAACCTTGTTTCAGTTTTTCCCACCCTTTTCCCACCCCCTCCCCTAGATGGCAAGTAGTCCAATATATATTTAACATGTTAGAAATATATAACATGCGATTTTTTACAAGAAAATTTTACCACTCTCCCTTAATGTTGTACTTTCCATCCAAAATAATCTCCTTTATCCTCTATATATCTAGTTTGCACATAGTTGTTTGCCTATTGTCTCTCTGATTAAACTGGGATCTCTTTGAGGGCAGGAAGTATTTTTTGCTCTTTTTATATCCCAAAGCCAGACATATAATAAAAGGTATAAATATACATGTTGACTTGATTCACTATTGGTTTGATGACGATAGAAAGAATATAAAAACAATCCATGCATTTTTTTTTCTTTATCACCGGTTTTCTTTAATAAGGCATACCACTAAGAATTATTCATGTGAGAGCAGACAAATTAGTTTTCTTCAAAAGCCTAGCCATTTCACAAACAGGTATAGCTACATGAGTATGCTCTCATAATACATACTAATAGTAATAAATTATATCAGCAAAATCTGGAGGCAGAAGATTTAAAATGACAAATTATTTTTATTAAGTTGAAATATCTTGGCAGAGTCATTTTCATATGCAGACTACAGACACAGTGTGGCCACTTGTGTCAATACATTTGCAGAGTTTAGAGTCTGTATATTATTAATGATTTATTATGTTATATGGGGCTGAGATTAGTTTTTAAAGAACTCCCTTGCCACAAAAAGCTCTTTCTTTAATGTGCATGCACAAGTAATCCTGTATGTGTATTCCAAATTAAAATAATCACATGAGCTGCAATCACCTTTTAAATTTAAATTCCTTGGTAGTTTTATTTTGGAAAAATGAAATATAGGTCCCAATCTGTGCTAGTCATTAAATTCTTTTAAAAAATCTTCTTTTGCATCAAATAAAAAGAAGAATGCATGTCCAAGGATCTTTAAAAAAATGTCCTTATTGGTTAGGGATTCAGCACTTCAAGGATCCGTGGTCAGTAACGGTGGCCCTGACTGTATCCCCTCTGCACTCTCATCAGCTCTTTCCATGATGTACTGTGGCCAGAAAGTTCATCATCTTGTAGCCATCTGGTCATGGTCTTTAGTTCCGAGAGCAGACACAGTCTGTCCTTGGCTGGTATTACCAGCTTGTACAGATGGGTAGGACTTGCCAGTTTGTACTCAGCACAGCTTTCAGGAATTCTCACCGCATCTCACCGAGGTGTCAGAGAAGGACATTAGTAGAGGAAATCACTAAAAATATGTACTACTATAAGTATGAAGGATTCAACATACAGCTGTATTTAACTTGTCTGCCTCAGTTTCCTTACCTGTAAAATGGGGATAAGAATAAACACAAATGGGTTGTTATCAGGCTAAAAATGAATTAATAATTGTAAAGTGTTTGGCATTGTGTCTGGCACAAAGTAAGTATATTAATGTGAGCTATCATTTAGTAGTAGTAGTAGTAGTAGTAGTAGTAGTAGTAGAGGAAGAAAAGGAGAAGTTAGAGTTAGGGATCTAGAAAATATATATATATATATATATGAAGTTTTGGCCCAAACCTCCTATCTGAGAAGAAATCTGAATTGTTAAGGAATTAAAAGAAAAAATATACTGATGAGATCTTAGATCACTAGGTGGGATGGGCAGAAAAAACCGTGAAGTACTGATAAGATTACCCCCAGAAGCAAGTAGTAAGAGCATGGATCAGCATCAGCTCAGCCTTACAATTCCATCCCTTGTGGAGGTTACTGTACACTATCAAAAAGTCAAGTTATGATGTCAAACCCTCAATTTGATCACTCAATCTCATCATTTTATATATTACTGTACACAATCAAAAAGTCAAGTTATGATGTCAAACTCTCAATTTGGTCACTCAATCCCATCATTTTATATATATATATAATGCTTTTATGAGTTTCTAAATTTTTTCTGTATCATCAGTGGCTTTTACAAAGTTCCCTGAAAATTCCCAATTAATTTCTTATGCCTATCTGCAAAATGTTGAGACCATTATATGAAAGAGATACCTGTAATAGCAGCAGCAGCAGCAGCAGCAGTAGTAGTAATGGTGGTGGTGATAGTACAGTACTTTGCAAAACCATAACTTGGATAGGAAAATGGTAGTTTTTTTTTTTTTAGGCATTCTTTCTGTAGTTTGTAGCAGCAGCAACAGCAGCAATAGTAGTAGAAGTAGTACATAAACTACTGCATAGGAGATTGCTAGTTTTTTTTTCTTTTTTTAGGCATTCTTTCTGTAGGTTGTGGCAGCAGCAGCAACAGCAGCAATAGTAGTAGAAGTAGTAGTAGTGGTAGTACATAAACCACTGAATAGGAAAATGCTAGGTTTTTTTTTTCTTCTTTTAGGCATTCTTTCTGTAGTTTGTGGCAGCAGCAGCAACAGCAGCAATAGTAGTAGAAGTAGTAGTAGTGGTAGTACATAAACCACTGAATAGAAAAATGCTAGGTTTTTTTTTTTTTTCCTTTTTTAGGTATTCTTTCTGTAGTTTGTAGCAGCAGCAGGAACAACAGCAATAGTAGTAGAAGTAGTAGTAGTGGTAGTACAAAAACCACCGAATAGGAAAATGCTAGGATTTTTTTCTTTTTTTAGGCATTCTTTCTGTAGTTTGTGGCAGCAGCAACAGCAGCAATAGTAGTAGAAGTAGTAGTAGTAGCAGTTGTAGCAATAATAGTAGCAGCAGGACATAAACTACTACATAGGAAAATGCTAGTTTTTTTTTCTTTTTTAGGCATTCTTTCTGTAGTTTGTGGCAGCAGCAACAGCAGCAATAGTAGTAGAAGTAGCAGTAGTAGTAGTACATAAACCACTGCACAGGAAAATGCTAGGTTTTTTTCTTCTTTTCTTAGGCATTCTTTCTGTAGTTTGTAGCAGCAGCAACAGCAGCAATAGTAGTAGAAGTAGTAGTAATAGCAGTAGTAGTAGTAGTAGTACATAAACCACTGCACAGGAAAATGCTAGTTTTTTTCTTCTTTTTTTAGGCATTCTTTTCTGTAGTTTGTAGCAGCAGCAACAGCAGCAATAGTAGTAGAAGTAGTAGTAGTTGTACATAAACCACTGCTTAGGAAAATGCTAGGTTTTTTTTTTTTCTTTTTTAGGCATTCTTTCTGTAATTTGTAGCAGCAGCAACAGCAGCAATAGTAGTAGAAGTAGTAGTAGTAGCAGTAATAGTAGTAGTACATAAACCACTGCACAGGAAAATGCTAGGTTTTTTTTTCTTTCTTAGGCATTCTTTCTGGAGTTTGTGGCAGCACCAGCAACAGCAGCAATAGTAGTAGAAGTAGTAGTAGTAGTAGTAGTACATAAACCACTGCACAGGAAAATGCTAGGTTTTTTTCTTCTTTTCTTAGGCATTCTTTCTGTAGTTTGTAGCAGCAGCAACAACAGCAATAGTAGTAGAAGTAGTAGTAGTAGCAGCAGTAGTAGTAGTAGTAGTAGTACATAAACCACTGCACAGGAAAATGCTATTTTTTTTTCTTTTTTTAGGCATTCTTTCTGTAGTTTGTAGTAGCAGCAACAGCAGCAATAGTAGTAGAAGTAGTAGTAATAGCAGCAGTAGTAGTAGTAGTACATAAACCACTGCACAGGAAAATGCTAGTTTTTTCTTTCTTTTTTTAGGCATTCTTTCTGTAGTTTGTAGCAGCAGCAACAGCAGCAATAGTAGTAGAAGTAGTAGTAGTAGCAGTAGTAGTAGTAGTAGTACATAAACCACTGCACAGGAAAATGTTAGTTTTTTTTTTTCTTTTTTAGGCATTCTTTCTGTAGTTTGTAGCAGCAGCAGCAACAGCAGCAATAGTAGTAGAAGTAGTTGTAGTAGCAGTAGTAGTAGTAGTAGCAGTAGTAGTAGTAGTAGTAGTAAATAAACCACTGCACAGGAAAATGCTAGTTTTTTTTTTCTTTTTTTAGGCATTCTTTCTCTAATTTATAGCAGCAGCAACAGCAGCAATAGTAGTATTAGTAGCAGTAGTAGTAATAGTACATAAACCACTGCATAGGAAAATGCTAGTTTTTTTTTCTTTTTTAGTCATTCTTTCTGTAGTTTGTAGCAGCAGCAACAGCAGCAATAGTAGTAGTAGTAGTAGTAGATAAACCACTGCATAGGAAAATGCTAGTTTTTTTTTTTTTTCTTTCTTAGGCATTCTTTCTGGAGTTTGTGGCAGCAGCAGCAACAGCAGCAATAGTAGTAGAAGTAGTAGTAATAGCAGTAGTAGTAGTAGTAGTACATAAACCACTGCATAGGAAAATGTTAGTTTTTTTTTTTCTTTTTTTAGGCACTCTTTCTGTAGTTTGTAGCAGCATCAACAGCAGCAATAGTAGTAGTAGCAGTAGTAGTAGTAGTAGTACATAAACCACTGCATAGGAAAATGTTAGTTTTTTTTTTTTCCTTTTTTAGGCACTCTTTCTGTAGTTTGTAGCAGCATCAACAGCAGCAATAGTAGTAGTAGCAGTAGTAGTAGTAGTAGTAGTACATAAACTACTGCATAGGAAAATGCTAGTTTTTTTTTTCTTTTTTACGCATTCTTTCTGTAGTTTGTGGCAGCAGCAACAACAGCAATAGTAGTAGAAGTAGTAGTAGTAGTAGTAGTACATAAACCACTGCATAGGAAAATGCTAGGTTTTTTTTTTTTCTTTAGGCATTCTTTCTGTAGTTTTTGGCCACAGCAGCAACAGCAGTAATAGTAGTAGAAGTAGTAGTAGTAGTACATAAACCACTGCACAGGAAAAAGCTAGTTTTTTTTTTTCTTTTTTAGGCATTCTTTCTGTAGTTTTTGGCAGCAGCCGCAGCAGCAATAGTAGTAGTAGTAGTAGTAGTAGTAGTAGTAGTAGTACATAAACCACTGCTTAGGAAAATGCTAGTTTTTTTTTTTTTTTCTGTTTAAGGCATTCTTTCTGTAGTTTGTAGCAACAGCAACAGCAGCAATAATAGTAGTAGAAGTAGTACTACATAAACTACTGCATAGGAGAATGCTAGTTTTTTTTTTTTTTTCTTTTTTAGGCATTCTTTCTGTAGTTTGTGGCAGCAGCAGCAGCAGCAGCAATAGTAGTAGAAGTAGAAGTAGGAGCAGTCGTAGTAGTAGTCGTAGTAGTAGTCGTAGTACATAAACCACTGCACAGGAAAATGCTAGTTTTTTTTTTTTTTTTAGGCATTCTTTCTGTAATTTGTAGCAGCAGCAACAGCAGCAATAGTAGTATTAGTAGCAGTAGTAGTAATATTAGTAGCAGTAGTAGTAGTAGTAGTACATAAACCACTGCATAGGAAAATGCTAGTTTTTTTTTTTCTTTTTTAGGCATTCTTTCTGTAGTTTGTGGCAGCAGCAACAGCAGCAATAGTAGTAGAAGTAGTAGTAGTAGTAGTAGTAGTAGTAGTAGTACATAAACCACTGCACAGGAAAATGCTAGTTTTTTTTTCTTTTTTAGTCATTCTTTCTGTAGTTTGTAGCAGCAGCAACAGCAGCAGCAGCAGCAGTAGTAGTAGTAGTAGTACATAAACCACTGCATAGGAAAAAGCTAGTTTTTTTTTCTTTTTTAGGCATTCTTTCTGTAGTTTTTGGCAGCAGCAGCAGCAGCAATAGTAGTAGTAGTAGTAGTAGTAGTAGTAGTAGTAGTAGTAGTACATAAACCACTGCTTAGGAAAATGCTAGTTTTTTTTTTTTCTTTTTAAGGCATTCTTTCTGTAGTTTGTAGCAACAGCAACAGCAGCAATAATAGTAGTAGAAGTAGTACTACATAAACTACTGCATAGGAGAATGCTAGGTTTTTTTTTTTTCTTTTTTAGGCATTCTTTCTGTAGTTTGTGGCAGCAGCAGTAACAGCAGCAATAGTAGTAGAAGTAGAAGTAGTAGCAGTAGTAGTAGTAGTCGTAGTAGTAGTCGTAGTACATAAACCACTGCACAGGAAAATACTAGTTTTTTTTCTTTTTTTAGGCATTCTTTCTGTAATTTGTAGCAGCAGCAACAGCAGCAATAGTAGTATTAGTAGCAGTAGTAGTAATATTAGTAGTAGTAGTAGTAGTAGTACATAAACCACTGCATAGGAAAATGCTAGTTTTTTTTTTTTCTTTTTTAGGCATTCTTTCTGTAGTTTGTGGCAGCAGCAACAGCAGCAATAGTAGTAGAAGTAGTAGTAGTAGTAGTAGTAGTACATAAACCACTGCACAGGAAAATGCTAGTTTTTTTTTTCTTTTTTAGTCATTCTTTCTGTAGTTTGTAGCAGCAGCAACAGCAGCAATAGTAGTAGAAGTAGTAGTAGTAGCAGCAGTAGTAGTAGTAGTACATAAACCACTGCATAGGAAAATGTTAGTTTTTTTTTTTTTTTTTAGGCACTCTTTCTGTAGTTTGTAGCAGCATCAACAGCAGCAATAGTAGTAGTAGCAGTAGTAGTAGTAGTCGTAGTACATAAACCCCTGCACAGGAACATGGTAGTTTTTTTTTCTTTTTTAGGCATTCTTTCTGTAATTTGTAGCAGCAGCAACAGCAGCAATAGTAGTATTAGTAGCAGTAGTAGTAATATTAGTAGCAGTAGTAGTAGTAGTACATAAACCACTGCATAGGAAAAAGCTAGGTTTTTTTTTCTTTTTTAGGCATTGTTTCTGTAGTTTGTAGCAGCAGCAACAGCAGCAATAGTAGTAGTAGTAATAGTACATAAACTACTGCATAGGAAAATGCTAGTTTTTTTTTTCTTTTTTATGCATTCTTTCTGTAGTTTGTGGCAGCAGCAGCAATAGTAGTATAGTAGTAGTAGTAGCAGTAGTAGTAGTAGTAGTACATAAACCACTGCACAGGAAAATGCTAGTTTGTTTTTTTTTTTTTTTTTAGGCATTCTTTCTGTAGTTTGTAGCAGCAGCAGCAACAGCAGCAATAGTAGTATTAGTAGCAGTAGTAGTAGTAGTACATAAACCACTGCATAGGAAAATGCTAGTTTCTTTTTTCTTTTTTAGGCATTCTTTCTGTAGTTTGTAGCAGCAGCAACAGCAGCAATAGTAGTAGTAGTAGTAGTAGTAGTAGTAGTAGATAAACTACTGCATAGGAAAATGCTAGTTTTTTTTTTCTCTTTTAGGCATTCTTTCTCTAGTTTGTAGCAGCAGCAACAGCAGCAATAGTAGTAGAAGTAGTAGTAGTAGTAGTAGTAGTAGTAGTAGTAGTACATAAACCACTGCATAGGAAAATGTTAGGTTTTTTTCCCTTTTTTTTAGGCACTCTTTCTGTAGTTAGTAGCAGCATCAACAGCAGCAATAGTAGTAGTAGCAGTAGTAGTAGTAGTAGTAATAGTAGTAGTAGTAGTACATAAACTACTGCATAGGAAAATGCTAGTTTTTCTTCTTTTTTAGGCATTCTTTCTGTAGTTTGTGGCAGCAGCAACAGCAACAATTGTGTAGAAGTAGTAGTAGTAGTAGTACATAAACCACTGCACAGGAAAAGGCTAGTTTTTTTTTCTTTTTTTAGGCATTCTTTCTGTAGTTTGTAGCAGCAGCAACAGCAGCAATAGTAGTAGCAGTAGTAGTAATAGCACATAAACCACTGCATAGGAAAATGCTAAGGTTTTTTTTTTTTTTTTGGCATTCTTTTTGTAACAGCAGCAGCAGCACCAGCAGTAGTAGTAATGGTAGTAGAGTAATTTGCAAAACCATAAATCTCTACATAGGAAAATGCTAGGTTTTTTTTGTTTTTGTTTTTGTTTTGTTGGCATTGTCTCTATAGATTATAGCAGCAGCAGTAGTAGTAGTAGCAGAGTACTTTGCAAAACCATAAATCACTGCATAGGAAAATGCTAGTTTTATTTTTTTTCTTAAAAGACATTCTTTCTGTAGATTGCTGTATTTTAAAACCTTGGCGTCTGAATGTCCAACTGAGAAAAATCCCTTTGGCATGCATTCTTTTAACTTCTTTGAAAAATGGCAAGAAAGAGCTTAATGATAAAATCAATATTAACACTTAAGTACATGAATAAAAAAGGTTTTCATAGAATCTTTGATAATGAAACTTGTTTAGCAAAGATTGACCTGCTTTGTGATGGTGTAAAGACTGCTGGATTTAGAAGTTGGAGGACCTGAGTTTGAATATCAGCTCTACCATTGGTGATCTCAGCAAAGGTCTTGACCTCAGTTTCCCCATAGGTAAAAGGAGGACCAGGTCCTTTTTCAACCCACAACTATGTCGCCACATTGCTTTTGATGCATGGATTTTTATGAAATTTGGGTATCACTTACAGACTTTTTGTTACATTCATATTTCTTCGAACTATATAATTGAATGGCCAGTTAACTGGTATATACAAGTTAGTCAATGAAAATAGAGGCTGATAATGTCAATATGCCCTCTGCAACAATATTCTCTGTTGAACTCCTGGGGATTTTTTTCAGGGAATTCTCTTCCATAGACAGCTATGTGATATCATTGAAACTCATCATGATTTCAGCCCTATGCCAGAGATCTGATGATCTTGATTTTAAAGCTGAAAGGGACCTTAGAAGCCATGTATTCCAACTCTTTCATTTTCCAGACAAAGAAACCCAGGGAGATTAAAATGAGGTTAAAGAGGGTAAATAATCAGTCTTGCTTTGTACCCAGGTCCTATAAGTTCAGAGGCAGTCATTTTTCCATTGTGCTACACTGCCCCTCCAAAATTTAAAATTAGTTCTCTACAATAAGATTATGTGGTCATCAATTCTGATGGACTTGGTTCTTTCCAACAATGAGATCATTCAGATCAGTTCCAATGATCTTGTGATGAAGAGATCCATCTACACCCATAGAGAGAACTATGGGAGCTGAATGTGGATCCCAACATAGCATTTTCCCTCTTTTTGTTGTTATTTGCTTGCATTTTGTTTTCTTTCTCAGTTTTTTTCCTTGATCCGATTTTTCTTGTGCAGCAAGATAACTGTATAAATAAGTATATTAGATTAAACATATTTTAACATATTTAACATGTATTAAATTACCTGTCATCTAGGGGAGAGGGAAGGAGGGGAAAATTTGGAACACAAGGTTTTACAAGGGTCAAAGTTGAAAAATTACCCATGCATATGTTTTGTAAAAAAAGCTTTAATTAAAAAAAAGATTAAAAAAATAAAATGAGTTCTCAGCAACAGATTATGAAGCTGGGAAAAACTCAGTTTAAACCTGGCCTTAGACATTTGCTAGAGGTATCACTTTGGGCAAATTAATAAACCTTTGTCTACTTCAGTTTCCTCATCTTCGAAATGAATACCTATTTCTTCGAAATGAATACCTATCTAGGACCTTTCTTTCAGAATTTAGAATAAAAGGAGATAATATTTATAACATTTATAAAGTACCTACCTAAATCGCTCTATAAATGCTAACAATTATTATTATTATTATATATTATTAAATGATGCCTTAGGGTTTGCAAATCACTTTATATACTTATTTGATTTATTCAACATCTCTGTGAGGAAGAAATTACAGGTGTTATGCTCTTTTGTAGATAAGGAAACTGAGAGGTCAGGATCAGACAAATAGCAATTATTTGAGGAATGATTTGAACATATTATTTCTTAATTTAGCACTCTATTCAAATTCATGCATGAAAAACATGTCATTTTGATGTCTGTTAAAAGCACAAGGATATTCCTCCTTGGACACTTACTACCTATGTTACTTAACCTCACTGGTAGTCACTTAATCTCAATGGACTGTATGTTCCCCCTCCCTAAAAGGACAACATGTTTTCTGAGGTTTCTTCCAACTCTGAAACTTTGGTCCTAGCATGCTTCACTTCAGAGTTCAGGTCTTGAGTGAAACTTTAATTCATTCCCACCCCTTTCCCACTGACAGAAAAGTTTTGAGCTTCTACAAAAGGAAGAGGGACTCCATAATCTTTAGGTCAGAGGCAAACTTATTTCCAAGACTTTCCCCTCTTGGCACATCACAGAAAGACACTGGATCTGAGATCCAGAATGGTGTTTGGAATGAAAACATCCCAAAATCTTGGCTTAAGATGATCCATTTGGCCAAGTACAAAATCAGGAAAATGTTCATTATTAGATTTAGGATTCTAGTTTGGACACCCAGAGAGTGGTCTTTGGAAAGCAAAAAATTCTAGATTTTAGAAGCACAAAGAATTCAGAAATATCTAGTGAGCTGAACCTTTTTTGCTATTGCAGCCACTCTGCAAATTACAAGCTTTCTGCCCTCGGGTTGGCAATTTGATTCCTAATCAAGCCAATAATCACCTCCCCAGCATCTTCATGCAGTGCACAGATTCCTATGCCTACAGTGGGGGGTGGCTCCCTTGAAGGAGAAAATAAGGAATGACTGGATACCAGGAAAGCAGGCACAACTTTCTGGGTCAGGAATTGGCTGTGGTGGGGCTCTGACTGCCAAGAAACTTGCAATGATGTCAGAGCCCTCAACCCAGCACCACCAGAAAACACGAAGGATCAGAGGACTCACAAAAAACTCCAACAAAACAAAACAAAACAAAACAAAAAAGCAAGCCCTAAATTTTAAGTCCTGTATTTCCAAGCCACAAGAAGAGCACCAGAAAGAGATTTTTATATTTTATATTTGGTAAGTTCTCTTTCTTTGTCTCTCTCTTTGTCTACCTCTCTCTTTTCATCCTTCCCTTCTCCTCCCTTCCTCTTTATCTCTCTTTTTCTCCCAGTGTTAACTACCGATTTAAGTAGAACAACTTTCTGCAGGAGCTCTTAGCAGCTCAGTTCCTTAGGGTGTATTCTCTGAGTTTTGCTTCAAGGCTGCCAATGAAATTTCAGAATTGGAAGGAATAAAGCTAGCTCCCCCTTCTCAAATGCAAATATATAACTTAGTTTTCGAGAGGAAACAGAAAAGAAATCCTTTAATTTTTTATCTTGTAGAAGTATAAAAAGAAAATTTAAAATCTGGAGATAAAGTCCTTTTCATTCCCCCTCCCCTTTCAAACAGGGGTCCAATTCTTTACTCAGAGCACCAGTTCACTTTGAGCCTTGGACGATTCATAATTCAACTGAAAAATTAATAAAACATCCGTTTCTGAGAACAAATGTGTAAATTTAAATCCTCTTGTTTTGAAGTGTTACTTTTCCCTCCCTTTTCTTTCTAATACTCTTTTTAAAAGATGTCACTTCAAGGACATTTTCATTTCTCCCACAACATTTTACACGAAACACTTGTCTGTAAAACTGGCTCATTAGCCTGCAAAATTATACTGTACTGAACGACTTTCATTCAAAGTAGAAATGGGATTTTTAGTAGGCAATTTCTGTATTTTATAAAGATAAAGCCATGTTTGATTGCCTCTTCCCAGCTGTTTTGCTTAGTGGTTATAAAGAGACAGTGTGTATGTGTTTTGGGGGTAACAGCTGGGGGTGGCTGTGTGTGTTAAAAATGTCCCTTACCTTAGGAGGGGAAAAGGGGAATAAATCCAACAACTAAGCCAGAACTTTATCCAACGACTGCGCAAGCAGATCCATTAGGCAGTAATGATTTGTCCTTAGGATGCCTGGAGTAAACCCTGAATAAAGAGAGGGAAGGGAAGAGGAAGCGAGACTGCAGCATAGAGAGAGAGGACTGAGGTGCTCCTGAGTTGCTGGAAGGAGCTCTTCGGTGGAGGTGGGGAGGGGAGGAGAGGCCAGGAGGCCAGTGGAGGGTCACTGGGCGCCCAGTCCGAGGGGGCGGGGGCGGGGGCGGGGAGAAGGGGAGGGGGCCTTTCCGAGGCAGCGTCGGGCTCCGCCAGTGAGGGCGTGCAGTCAGTCCCAGCCTGCGTCTCTTTCGTGCTTGGGGGTGGGACTGGAGCTTCAGTGCTGTCTGATTGTTGGGAGGGAAAAGCAGCCTCCCTGGCTCTCTGGATGGATTGACTGGAGATGGATCGAATTACACCATTTGCCGTGCTTGGGTTTGTTTTGCTCTTGCTCTGTCCCGCTGCTGAAAGGGCTGGTGGCGAGTTTCGGGATTATACCGAGGAAACCAAAACCTAAGAAGACCGGATTTTTTTCTCCCCTCTTATTTTTTTCCCTTACCTTGGTGGGTTTCAAGCTTCCTTGCCAGCTTCCCCCCATGAGGTAAGTGCTTCCTTTGGAAAAGAAAAAGAAAAAGGAAAAAAGAAATCTTCACTGTCCAAAAGGCTGGGTGGGTAGGGGGACCCCCGGACTTGCAGCCGTGCATCTCTCTCTTTGCATGTGTGTGTGCAGATAGATAGATGGATATTTATAGTGTCGCTGGAGAGTTGATTTCTTTTGCGAGGAGCCCTGTCAGCCTGGCGTGCAAGGAGCACACCGAGTCGGAGTAGGGGAGGTTATTTGTACTCGCCTGTGGCCGGCTCCCCTCCTTTGCTTCAGATTTTTTGGGGGAGGGGAAACTTGGAACAGGAAGAGGTACTCTTCTCTTAGCGCACCCGCTACCTACTCTCTCCCCCCAAAAATAAAAGGCAGAAAGGGGGCAAAAGTTGCTTGCCCGTGGTTGAGTCTGCGTTGGTCCCCGTTCTGCCATCAGTCGCGCTGGGTTGTTTGGGGTGCCTGGCCACTGATGCTTTCTCCAGCGATGGACTGAGTGCCGGGACTGGGGTGGGGACTGGCGACCCCCGTGCTCCTCCTATTCCTCCTCCCCACCCTGGGCTCCCAGGCGGCGGTGGCATGGAGGCTGGGACGGGGAAGAGCCTGGAGGGTGGACGGACGCACGGACCCTCGAGCCTCCGCCAGTCCCCGGCCCGGCAGCCAGCCTGCAGCCCGGACCCGCGGAGCCAGTCTCCAGACTGGGGCTACCTGTTCGTGCGGCCGGAGCGCTGCAGCCCAGGCTGCTGCCGCCGCCACTGCCGGGCTCCCGACGGCTCTCAGAGCCTGTCTGAGCACGCCCGCGGGCCCTCATCGGAGAATCCCTGGGGCTCGGACCCGCGATGCCGGAGTGACCCCCGTGAGGGGCGGCGGGGCCACAGCCCCTCCTCTCCAGCCTGCCTTGCTGCCCGAGCCTGCCGCAGCGGCCGGGACTACGGGTTGGGAGGGGGGGTGTCATTCCCCTTCGGTTCCTATGCCACCCCAGCCCATCCCTTCTCCACTCCTCTCTAACTTTCAAGGCTTTGTTCTGCTCGAAATGATTTACCGAAGCTTCTTGGACGGGGCCTCCGCTAGGCTGTAAGAGCGCGGCACTGGGATGTGTTAGGTTTCCATCTACCCATCAATTATGAATGGAAACAAATAAGGAAGAGTCAATTTTACATGAGCCCCTTCGCGAAGACTGGGGGCGTCCTCCTTCCTGGAGCCGCCTCTTCTTCTGAAGGCAACTAGCAAAGGTGGGTGGGAGGGAGACGAAGGGGAGGGTGATGGAAGAGTAGAAGATAGGAAAACTTTCTTTCCCCTTTCTTTACGGTGATTATCTATTTGTTCCAGCTTTGCAGAAACTGATACAGCAGCTCACACTGGGTAATTTGGAAGGACTTAAATAAGGCTTCTCTATTATTTATAACTCTTGGATTGAAATGAAAGGTCACAGAGGACTTGGAGACGTAGATGAGCCCTGGGTTTGAAAGATCCCTCGAAAATTGACTCCCAGAATCTTTGCTGTCAGGTGACTGAACATAATTTTGGACTTAGGAGAGAAATGTCATGGAGCGAGAGGGGGAAAATAAGTGTGCATATTAACTGGATCCCTTCAGAATATCATTTTGACCAGCCCCGATGGTCATCAGCTTTTGAGCAATGCCATTTCGTGTAGTACTCCCAACCACCTAGTAGTACTCTCACGGTATTGCTCCGTACTACTAGACATCGGAAGCCCAAAGGGGGAAGGGGTGGGGGTGGGGTGCAATTCAGAACGCCTGCTTTTCGAAGCAGAGTGTGCAGTTGGTCACAGGCAAAATTGGATGGGGGAGTGTGGATGGTTCAGGGCAAGTTCATTCCCACTTAATGGAAAAACATCTCAAAGCCCATGACCTACTGACTGTAGGTCAGTAGTGGCTTCTTGGAAGGAGACATTAAAATTTGTAAATGTGTAGATGGAGGGAGGGGGAATGACTTAACCCTTACTGTATTTTTAAAATATACTTTTGTACATACATGCAGAAGTGAGTGGTTGTATTTGGCGTGTTTACACCATGCTGGGGGAAAAGAGTGATGAGTTAACCCAAGTTTAAAATCATGGCCCTGACAGAAAGTATCTTTGTGACCTTCCAAAAGTCTCATTGCTGGGTTTTTTGGGGGGAGAACTACAGATTTTTACAGATTTTCATCTGTAAAATGAGATTGCCTTAGTTGATCTCTAAAAATTCTGTGATTTCAAAACTGTCATGACATTTTCTGAAGATATCTTTTCCTACCAAGAATCCTGAGTTGTTTGTTTGTTTGTTTTTAAAGAAAGTATCAGTGCTTTGCATATCTCCTACCTTTTGGATAATAAAGTTGGTTCTTCCTTGATTTCAGCTTTTGGATCTTCCTGAAATACATCCTAAGAATATTTGTTTTAGAGTATTCTTTAAAATTCCTTCCTCTTCTTCTTGAGGAATCTTATCTCAGGAAGCCCAGTGTGAGAGGGTTTGCTATTCTTTTGTGCACTAGAAAGAATACAATTTTATGCTGCTTTATTCATGCTGGGAAAAAAAAAAAAGAGAAAGAAATCTACCCACCTCCTTAGTGTATGTATCTAATTCAGCAAATTAAGTTGTATGTAGTCAAGTTTAAAGTAATGAGTGACAGGCATATTATATCAACATTTACTCTGGCTTAGATAAATAGAACTTGCCAGTTGAGTTCTGCGATTTTGGTCTAAATTAATTTAAATCTTTTACAGCAAATTCATATATAGTTCATCTGTAATGAAGGTGTTGAGAAGAAAAGATTTGTGTAGAATTTATGCTTTGAATTGTCTCTAAAATGTCTCTACACCTATCTCAAAGGAATGGTACTTTGAAAAGGACAGACATAAGGTAGACTAAAGATTTCCAAATATTTTCTTTAGGAGACTAGTCATTTCTCTTTGTATCTTTATTTATCCTAAACAACCATACTTTTTTTTTAATTTTTAAATAAAATCATTTTCTATTCTTGTTTCTAGTAAGGTTGCAAGGTAGTTCATCATCCTCTAAGTCTAAAACATTTCAGTGATGCGGGAGAGTGTGCCAGGAATATAGTGACTGCCCCATCATAAAAAAGGTAGTTCTCATTTGATTTAAGGTTGTTTCCTTTCTCCTCCCCCCTCACAACTGGACCATCTGGATCTTTCTTATTGGATTGAATGCTCTGAGATGACAATAAACTCTTTAGTCCTTGGAATGATTATGGTTTAGGTATAAAACCTAAGAAGCCATAAGAAGTTCATGCCCTGAACTGGGATGAAAGCGTATGATCCTCCTTATTTGTATTTCTTAGTCCCTTTACTGTATTTAGTGGGTTATGCTGTAGTTTGTATGACTATAGCCCTTCCACTAATATATTCATTGGGCTTTATTACTAGAAATGCACAAAACTGCCTAAAATGGATCTCAGAAACTTTCATCTAAAGATTGTCACTGTTACTGCCTATTTTACTGTAAGTTGTTAGTGATAATCCTTGGGAAAGTGTGTTCATAAGTAACTTAGTCATTGTTCTTGAGGAAAATATATGATTTTTCAATAAGAAGCAGGAAGGGAAAATATGAAATCAGGTTTGTTTCCAAACTACATATGGAATCTTCCAACAGTCATTAAACATTTATTAAATACCTACTATGTGCTAGGCACTGTACTAAGCACTAGGGATACAGAAAAAGGTCAATATAATCATCGATCTCAGTAAGTTCACAGTCTAATAGAGGAGACAACATGCAAACAACTATGTTTAAATAAGTTATGTATAGCATAAATTAGAAATAATCAGTTGAGGCACGACAATAGAATTAAGGGACATCAGGAAAAGTTTCTGGTCAAGATGGCATTAACTATATACAGCTCCATATCTTCTGTTGGAATTGCCATAGAAAGTCGGCATAATCATTATGGCATTGCAGGTGAAAATGATATCCTTTTTTCACACACATACACACACATATGCTACATACACACATATTATTATATATATAAATTTAGTCTGGACCTATCATACACAGACATACTATACATATATACATATACACACATTATATATATAATTTATTATATATTATTATGTTATATATTATAATATAAAATATTACATATATATAAAATTTGGTCTGGATCTGTCATATACATCCACACATATACTACATACACACATATTTTACATATATAAATTTGGTTTGGACCTGTGAATTTCATCAATGAATGGAACTCCTTGAGAGGAAACTCCCAGTATTAATTCAAATTGGCAATTGATTTGCACAAGTCTTGAGTTTCTGGGGAGTATAATGACTTGCCTAGAGTCACACTTCTTCCCCACCTGACAAGTGATCCTGGAAATGCAGGTCTCCTTTAGCCACTGTGGCAGGTGGCTGTAAATTAATGTTCTTCATGAATAGACATTGGAAGGTGTTAATCTTTATAAAAGGAGGAAGGAGAGTTTGAGACCAGCAGAATCCATCAGTCTCAAAGGCATTGTACTAGAGAGTGGGGTTGGATAAACAATATTTTTTTTTTTTTTCCTTATCTAATTGATAGTTGGCAATCACATGCTGACCTGGTCACATAAAGAAAAAGTACATATATCTCTTCCTTTTGAGTCACATGAGTATTTTATCTCAGAGTAGGACGAAAGCAAGATTGAAGTCCTAGAGGAGCATGCTGATGGACTTCATGAACTCGCAGATAGAAGATCTAGGTTAGAAGTCAGCCTCTGCCACTTATTTTTTGACCCTGGCAAATTGTGGCACTTTGGAGCCTCAGTTTATTCATCCATAAAAATGGGGATAATAATACCTACCTCACAGGCTCCTCCTGGAGGTTTTCAACCCTCCCTAGTAAAACACCTTTGTTCTTTTCATTATGAGAGTTGTTAAAACAGGTGTGCTCTCTTTTCCCAGGCTCTCATAAGCTGGTACATTTAGAGTTAAAATCTATCTGAGCCATCTTTATTGAGTTGTTGCTTGTTTTGAGAACGGCTGCCGGCGTCCAATTCAGAGGAAAGTGTGTTCTGATTTGCTCCCATGTCATATGTAAGAAATAAAAATCATTTTACTATATCAATCCGACAATACCGTCCTCAATTGCCGCAGGTACTGCCCGAGTTTCTTCCTCAGATTCTGACAACAATGGCAGTGCAGTGAAAATTGAGTTACTTCCATTGGGTCAAATGGGAAAATGGCTATTTTCTTTATTTTCAAAAGCAAGTGTTATAGAAGCAGTGAGATCAAATCCAGGACCCCAGTATATAGCCCATGAGGTGTCCTTCTTTCTCAAACTTTTCTTTTCCATTAGGCTTTTGTTAACTAACCCAGATTAGCATTTTAACAACCCTGAAGTGAACTTCTGCCATTCTTTCGACTTGGACACAGTATGTATATCATCCATCATTCTGTCCTTGGCCACAACAGGCTACTGGCTCCATAACCATTTGGAGCTCCACAGAATTCATCCGACTGTGAACAGCACAGCTGGCTGTAGCAATTTTTTCTTCCACACTACTGGCATCATTGTCTGGTTTTGGTAACTAAAGTTAACATCCAGAACGGGAAGTTTCTTTTGTTTGCCAAACTAGCCCAAGCCCCTCCCTCATCCAACTCAGGGGCACACCTACAGACAAGTCATAGTGGGGATTGGGAGTAACTGGGCAATTTTTTTTTTTTTTAATAGGGAATCACCCTACCCTTAATATAGATTCCTATGTAGCCTCTTCAGGCTTGATTATTAAACTACTTGAGTAATGGAATTAGAAGGAGCTGCTCAGATGCCACTCAGACTGGACTTTGAGAATACCGTATATTTTGAAAAGGAGAAGAAAAAAATTAAAGTAGTTTATAGCCTGCAGTTCCACTTGACAGAAAACAGAAAGAGCCAGGCTAATTCTTTGGTGAACTACACATGTTATTGCTACATTATTTTTTTTTTTCACAAAGGCAAACATGTGATTTAGCTCCATGTCTAATAGTTGCACCAGATGCTTTCTGCAAGAAACTTTTTTCCCCTTTTTGCAATAAAATGACATAAAAGTAAAAACTTATTACTTGTTAAGACATGAAAGGCATGAATTATTATAATAAAATTGGCTATCTGTAGGTTGCTACTCTTTTCTTACCTATGTTTTTGAGTTTTTTAAAAAAAAGTCTTCTAAAATCTGCAAATTCTGTCTGTTGAAGAGAATATCTGTCAGCAAATATTTTTAGATACCTATTGTATCTGTGCTAAGCACTGAGATACTAAGACAGAAAAGATTTCTCTAAGAAGAAGTGCAGATAGCATGGGTGCATATATAGTATATGTATTATACTGTATGAATATACCATATCCATACAAATGCCTTATATATGCTTTGTGTGTAAAACATCTTTATATGTTTTATATGTGTATATGTATATTTTTATGTGTGGCAGAGATATGATTTAATGATGCTAAGACTACCATATAATATGTGCATATATTTGTACATATATACTATCTTTTCCATTAGAATGTGAGCTTGAGGGGGAAATTTTTTTTATTCTATATTCCTATGTCATTGTTTAACACAATGCCTGGCATACAGTTAGTGCCTAATTGATGCTGATTGGCATTTTTTCTCTCTTTGTGTACATATACACACACAAACATTCACATAAACATATACACACATAAAGACATTTGCATTGGCAGAGAGGGCAGGAAAAGTAAGGAGGGGAAAATACCTCAGACGGGATGAACATTCAGTGCAAAGGGATGAAGATAGGATATGAAATAACTTGTGTGAGGATCAGTGAGAAAGCCAGTAGGGCTATATTGTAAAGTGTGTAGAGAGAAGTAATGTATAAGACATCTGGGAAAATGTCAAACAGGTCATTATACTTGATTCTCGAGGTAATTAGGGGCTGTTTCTTTGGGGGAATGGGGGAAGTCCTGTGGTCAGACCTGAACTTTAGGAAACCCCATTTGAGAGCTGTGTGGAGGATGGTTTCTGGAGTGCAGAGAGAATTGGAATTGCAAGAAGTCGATCATTTGTATGTTAAGATTAGATTTCCTTGGCAATTGCAAGCACAGAGAAAACTGTATTTAATGATTTTCTAATTATTATCATCAAGAAATACATAAAATTAGAAGACATATGCCAAAAGTGTTTCTTGACTTCATTCTAGGATGACCTGCACAAAATCCATTTGAAAGGATTTTCAATAGAGGGTGGGGCCTTTCTTTCAGTTACTCCTATTTGTGGATGATTTTGTGCTTTTTGCATCAAGCTCCAGAATATTTACAAAGCTTTCTAACTGATATCTCAGATTATTCAAAAGGAATCAGTCTAACAATCTAAATAGGAAAACAAGGTGGATGAAAAATAGCCATTATCCATCTATGGCATTCAATTGGGTACCAATTCATAAAAATGGTACTGCGTATATATGAGTGAGTGGAGGTGTCGGTATGTAGGTGTGTATGTCTTTTAGATAATGCAAATGGAATATGAGTTGGGGTCAGAATTGAAGGAGGGAAAGAAGAGAGAATAAAGTAAGACTGAGTTGCATTTGGAAAACACCATAGATCTTTGAACAATTTCTAGACTGCATCCAGATTCAAAAGCCATTTCTTTTTTAACCCAAGCATTCTCCCAGCAATGATGTATGATTATATATCATGGAATACCCCAATCTACAAGTAATCAGAATTGCTAGTGATCAAAGGATAACAGAGAGAATACATGCTAGGGAGTAACAGATGGACAGCCCTAGTTCTTTACTAATGCTCCAATGGTGCTTATAAAATGTAAAAGAATTTGAAGAAGGCAAAAACATCCTCTATAGAGGAATAGTTAAAAACAAATACAGAGTCACACTGGATGGAAAGTCATGCATGATTTGCCATTTACACCAGTGTATAAGATCACAGATTTGTTGAAGTATGAAGATATTGAAATAGAGAAAGGAAATGCAATCCTAGAGTCAGTAATATTGGTACTTATTATTTGAAACAGGCAGGCGACATTTCTTTCTTCATAAAAGTTTACATGCTAATTTAGTCCCAAAGCAGCTTTGATAATAAGTATCTAACTTTACCATATTCTAGTCCCGTGGTCTTTCTGCCATCAAGGAGAATAAAGATATTTTTATAACAAATTCATATTCCATAATACAATATATACAGTGTATACAGAGGTATCAACATTAAATAACATATCTAAGCCATATTCTTGCTTCCTGTCCTTCAGTTTTCCCCTTTCTGTCCCCCAAATTATGACATCTTACCCCTTTTCCACTATGCCAGATGAGTATCTTATCCTGCAGTTTTTCTCTTTGTTACGGTTCCCTGTCCAAGAATATAATGGCACAGGACAAATGGCGTTATTTATCACTCTCCTTCAAAAAGTGTTTTTGCTTCTGGTGTGATTGACATTCATTTCCCAGTTCTTGGCAGGTGAAGATCCATTATGTATCCTTGTCCCATTTCCCAAGAGTATTTTATTGGCCCCATCAGCAAAGACAGCAAGGGCTGCAGATGTTCAAGCATTAGTAGCATCAGCATGGAGAGAGTAGTACTGTAGTTTCACTCTGTTACAACATGTATTTTTCTGGGTTATGGTTGAATGAAAGCGTCCTTCTGCCTGCATGAGTAATCAGATCCATCTCTGAGAAATTGCCAACTAGGCTGGGGGATTTTGGGGGAAGAGGGGGCAGAAGAGGGTACTTTTAGAGTAAGTTAAATCTTTCTATATTAAAGGTTTGTATTTGGAAAATAAACCCTAACACAGAATGCTGACATGTCACACAAAGTTCTTCTTAAGTACATTTTGGGAAGAAAACCATGGGTTAAAAAGTCCTGGGAGTCTTATATGTGTATATAATAAGACCTCAGAAAAAGCTGCAATTACTTTGCCTATTACTGTAGTCTGTACTTAAATTTAAAGGAGGGAGTTGAGCTATACCATGTGTCTCCTTTGGCATGTAGCAGGAGAAGGAGGAGGGCACCCATGATCTGGGGCAGATGAAACTCTGACCAAAATAACATATTCATTTTCTAGGATTAGGCTGTCAGCAGCCCAGCAGATAAGAACACTGCAGCTCCTGCTGCTGGCCAAGGACTCTCAGTGCTATTAAAAGGGTTTTTGGTAGCTCTTTTTAGTTTGTTCTTTGCTGTCATTTATCAGTGGCGGAGTTCCTGAAAATCCTGTGGGTTGTTGGTAGGGCAGGCAGAGGCTCTGTCTCTGTGGTACAGTAAATGCAATGTTTGCCATTGATTCCCTTTTTGCAGCTTGCCTTAATGGCTAGTCATGGAACAGCAGGCAGCAGAGGCTTTGAAGGCATACTATCCTTAAGGCAGAATTAGTAGGATCGACATTAGGGTGATTTAGTTTTAGGTGTTATGATGGTTTGCTTGGTGATTGGCAAACACAATCCCAAACCAGCTGCCATTTGGTGCTATATATAACCATAGCAAAAGGTAACATTTTACCTCAAGTTACCAGTTAGGACAACTACTAATGTTGATGTTTCCTTCATATATAATCTCTTTTTAACTTGGAAAGACCAGAGATATAGGTATTAAAGTAAACCAGTCAATTAACTAAAAGGTATTTTGTTAAGTCTTTAATATTCCAGGCACTGGGCAAAGCACTGAGTGGTACAAAGAAAAAGTTAAAACAGCCTCTGTCCTTCAAGAGCTTATGCAAAACAGGATATATATATATATATGGAAGAAGAAGAGAGGGGGGCCAAAAAGGAAGGAAGGAAGAAGAAAGAAAAGAAAGAAAGAAAGAAAGAAGAAAGAAAGAAAAGAAAGAAAAGAAAGAAAAGAAAGAAAGAAAGAAAGAAAGAAAGAAAGAAAGAAAGAAAGAAAGAAAGAAAGAAAGAAAAAGAAAACAATGAGGGAGGGAGGAAGGAAAGAAGAAAAGATCAATTTACTAAGAACTTGCTATTGTGTCATTTGATACTAATAAAAACTGTGAGGTAGCTGGTTTTTTATCCCCATTTTGTAGATGAGAAATCTGAGGCAAGCAGAACAGTTAAGCAGCTTATCCAGGGTCACACAACTAGTGAATTTTGCACTGAGCTAGATCTTTTACTCTGCTAAATTGCCTCTATAATAAAACTTTAGAGGAAATATGTTAGCTAGCAACTAGGAGAACTGAGAAAGGCTTCCTGTCTTTTGGATGGCAACTCAAGATGGCTCTCAAGTTGAGTCTTGAAGGAAAGTCAAGGATTCTAAGTGATGGAAATAAGGAGGGAAAGTTTTCCAGACATAGGGGTAGAGACGAGTAGTCAGAATAGAAACTGCAAAACCTATACTTATAGATTGTCTTTGTTTTTGTTTTGGGAAGAATTCTAGCACAAAGAAATCTTGTGAATTAATAGTATTTGAATAGTAATAGAATAAGGTTTACACACAAAAAATTTATATCTATTTACATATATACATATATTTATATTTATATATTTACATATGTGTATATATGTATACACACAAATGTGTGTATATACATATATGTGCATATATTTTCTCATTTGATCTTCACAGCACGGTAAAATAGGTACAATTACTATCCATTTTATAATGGAGGGAACTGAGGCAGAAAGTTTAAATGATTTGTCCATAGTTACATAAATAAGGAAGTATGAGGTCTTCCTTACCTCCACATGCTATCTCCTGCACTCTGCTCCCTGTGTGAAAGTTAAATATATTTATAATTTGAATGCATTGCAGATGTGGCTCACCATGGCCCCAAATTGTAATTGATGAGAATTGGATACTTTTCATTTCTCTGAAATCCAAGAGTAAGAACCAGGTTTGGGGAAGAGGAAGCCTTGAAGGTGGACATCTATCTTAAGATCTACTGATTTGGGACCCTTGTGATCAGATTCTTCTTGGAGACCCCAGAATGGGAATGCTCAGTATGGAGAAAAAGACTGGTGAGAAAGAACATGCTGTACAAAAAGAAGGAAAGTTGGAATGTGTGGCTTAGAAAAGAGAAGACTTAGGCAGCTGGGAACATAATAGCAGTCTTCAAAAATTTCAAGGGCTGTCATGAGAAAGAGGGATTACATTGGTTCTGCTTGATTTCAGAAGGCAGAGCCAGAAGCGATGGGTGGAGGTTAAAGAGAGACAGATTTTAAGCTTACGGAAGATCTAGACATGGAACCAGTGATCACAGAGAGCAAATATGGTTTTACCAAGAGTGGGTTATGTCTGTCGAGCCTCATTTCCCATTTTGACAAGGTTATAAGACTGATGAATCGGAGGAAGGAATACAGGAGATAGAGTTTACCTAGATTCATTTATTTGTTCATTCATTTATTCATTCATTCACTCATCAGTCGGCTTAGCCATTTCTTCATTCATTTATTTGAATTTGCCTAGATTTTAGCCAAGCATTTGACAAGAGTTTCTTGTACTTTTCTTGTGGATAAGATGGAGATCTGTGGGCTAGTGTTATCAGGAGGGGATTTGAAATTGACTGAAAGTCTCAAATCAGGGGGGGAAAAGTCATTGGTGATTCAGTATAGGTTTGGAAAGTCTCTTTGTCAGAGTGCTGCATGAATCTCTGCTATTTAAAATTTGTCAGTGACTTAGATAAGTTTATAGATGGCACACTTACCAAATTTGCAGATGATACAGGGCTTGGGGAACAAGCTAGCTAACACGTTAGATGTCAGGGAGAATGGATCCAAAAATATCTTGACTGACTAGAATGTTGGGCTGAATTTAATAAGATGAAATTAACTCCAGCACTAAAAAAGGATCTGTGATCTCACTGAAGTGCCTGCTCATCCTCTATGTTACTCTTAAATATATTCTCACGTGAATTCACTACATCCGGTATGCTTGGAAATCTTCCTCATTTACTTTTTTATCACCATGAGGATACCAGTGGTGTATTCAGAGTATTCATCACTTATTTCACTCCATGTTTGTCCCATATTCTTTTTTGATTTAACATTTATTTGGTATCCTTTATGTCATTTTTCCTGGGTAAAATCTCATTAGTAATATCTTTTCAACTTGGTCTTGTCCAGTCAATCATCATTCAATCTACAGGTATTTATTAAATCCTTACTATATGAATCAGACACTAAAGGAATACAAAGATGAAAAAATGAAATCTCCCTTTATCTTGAGGAGCTTTTATTCTGTTGGGATATATATCTTTATTGCCCTTTGAGTGAACCTAATTTTCATTCTGTAGAGGCTTTCATATTCTATGACTTGTAACCATACAACATCACCATCAGAATGGTGACATTAAAGAGATTTTCCTATCGATATAAAATTTTTATACACCCATAGAGGACTTTCTTGATGAGGCTATTAGAAAGGAATGAGCAAGATTTACTGAGCAGTATTCCACAGTGGACCACATCATTACCAATTACCATCAATTGATGGAGAGGGGTAGGGAATAAAACCACACTGTGTCTTGTTTGTTGGCTATAAGAAAGCATGTGACTCAGTCAAGTAAAATACTTTAAAGCTAGTCTTCCCCCAAAGTGTCTTGCATAAATATGTCAGAATTTTACAAGAGTCCTCAAATGATATGGTGGACAACCCTTTGATCATTAATAATGAAATAATCACTGATAAGCAGGAAAATTTCCAAAGAAGTGTGTGACCAGAATGATGAAGAACTTGGCAGACATGCAATATGAGAACTGGTTGTAGGAACAACAGATATTTACCCTGAAGAAGAGAAGGAAGTTTGAGGGGTAGAAGGAAGATGGTGGTAATATAGATAAGTAGATAGATAGATAGAGATATAGATGAATAGAATTATATATATTTATGTATTTTTCTTGATCCTTGAAAGTACAAGTAGGAGCCACAAATGGAAATTAAAAGAGGAATATTTAGACTCTATGTCATCATTAAAAAAAAATTCCTAATATTTAGAGCTGTCCCAAAATAGGATGGGCTACCTTTAGAAATAGTGGATTTGAGAAGCCTTTAAACTAAAATGGAGTGTCTGCTTTTCTGGGTCTGCTATAGAGGGGAGTCTTTCCATCCACCAAGGATAGATACTCATAAAGCTAGTCTAGGTTGACATAATAAGAGGATGCTGAAGGTGAAAGTCTTGAGTGAGGAAAGAAAAGAGAGGGCTGCAGTTCCGTGACCAGGAGTGTGCCTGATTTTCAGTGTATACATTTAAACCTCAGAAATTGGCAGACACTAAAAATCAGGGCTTGATTTATTGTTTTGATAATTGTTTAAACTTAAGAAGATGTTAATAATGCAAATTAAAATTGAGTGTGCACGTACTTTTTTTTCTTTTCCTAGAAAACATGGTAATTAAACATTTATAAGCACATACCTATATTATTCTATAGTCATTTCTTGAGCTCAGCAGGAATGTAGTAGAAGATCCAAGTAACGAAGACATTATCAGACCAAAGGTCTAGACTAATGATAACAACAACAACAACAATATCAACTGTACTTTGTAGCACTTTAAAGTTTGCAAAGTGTTTTATAATCATTATCTCATTTGAACTCCACAACACCCCTTCATATGCCTCTGTTTCCTAGATAATGTAGCAGCAGCTATATTTTTTAATTGAAGCTTTTTATTTTCAAAACATATACAAGGATATTTTTTCACCACTGACCCTTGTGATTTTCAATTTCCCTCCCTTCTCTCCACCCTCTCGCCTAGATGATAAATAATCCAATATATGTTAAACATGGTAAAAATATATGTAAATCCAATAGAGGCAAATGTATTTATACAGTTATCTAGAACAGCAAGCAATTTTGATGGGCCAGTAGGCATGCTTTTTAGATGTATGAATAGATGTAGATTTTGGATTATTGTTCAATAAGTTCCAGTCTTATTTTTCTTAATGCCTAATTAGGGGCCTCTGCTTCCTAGAAATTGTAACAACCAACTTTCATAGGCCAGTAGATATAGCTTCAAGATCTAAGTATAGATCTAGTCTTTGGATTATCACATTAGGTTCTAGTCTTATTTTTCTCAATACCTAACCAGGACTCTGCCTCCTAGAAATCGTAACTGTAACAACCAGTTTTGATGGGCCAGTAGTTATGGCTTCAAGATGGATTATCATTAAGACTCTAATCTTATTTTTTTATGTGACTTTTTTTTAAGTGACTTGCCCAGGGACACAGCTAGCAAGTGTTAAGTTGTCTGAGGGCAGATTTGAACTCGGGTCCTCCTGACTTCAGGGCTGGTATTCTAACCACTGCCCCATTTTCTTAAAACCTAATTATGTCACTTCTATGTCAGAAGTGATCAGTAGTAGTGGTAGTAGTACAAATCTTACCAAATTAGAATGGAAGGAGTTACCTTTCCCTAATATAAAAACTGTTTTAAGAAAATTCTGTGTAATAAAAATTAATTTATAAAACAGGTAAATTAGGGGATAATTACTTAAACCATCTGCTTTGCAAGTAGTATATGAGCCTAGAGTGCATTTTAAACATTAGTTCCCCAAGTTCATTTTTTTAAGACCTTGAAAAAATCCTTTACTACTTGTCAGAGGCAGAGAGACTCTTATAGAATGTTAGAGCATTTTTTACAGATGAGGAAGCTGTGCTTTGGAGGTCAAGGTCACATAGTTCTGTCAGTTCAGTGGCCGGTCTTAGATAAGAACCCAAGCCTCTTGTCTGCCAGCCTTGCCTCTAGACGGACTCTGCTGCCCATTTGTTGAACCATCGTCAAATAAAGATCAATCAGAAATGAAGACAAAGCTTCTCTGAATTTATACAATAAGCCATTGGAGAAATAGGATACTGTTTATAAAAATCCAATATAGGCAGCTTTTCAGGAGCATGTCTATTGTACAAAGCAAGGTACACCATTGTCTCTTAATGCTCCCAGTTAATGGTGCTCAGCACAGCGTGAATACCTGTTAGATTGATTGACTGACTGCCTCACCCTCCCAGAAGGAGAATTCCATTTCTAGACTGGTCCTGAAAAACAGACCAGACTGGTATAAATTTTCACCCCCAGAAAAGGTCTTGAACGAAATCAGCTTGGGAATGAGGAAGGTATATGTGTTTGTTGAGGAGGAGGAGACAGGACACAAGTGGATTTTTTTGTTTTTTGTTTTTTTACAGATTACTTTCCATTTCTCTGAAGCTTTTAAATGACCTGGGTGGGAAAGAGACTCTGACAATAGGAATACGTCACTATTATATCATATTTTAATGTTTACAAAATGCTTTTTCCTCAAAACAACCCTGCAAACCAAGTCTAATCATGCCCATTTTACAGATGGGGAAATTGTGTCTCCAGGGTTAATTGAACTCGTATCTATGGTCACAAAGCGGGAATTAGAAATTAACCACAAACTCTGGATCTTCTGATTCCAGATTTAACTTTTCTGATGGCTCCCCCATACTTTAAAAAGGCAAAAACCAAAAACCTCAGATCTTTGATTACATTAGTAGTGAATTTGTAGAAAACTCCCTCTCCTAACCTGAACCAGCATTTGTTCTTCATGGATACCCGGAGGTTAAAGCATTTGCTGGGGATTACACAGCGGGTATCAGATGGCACTCAAACCCAAATCTTCACCCAATTGAAACAGAAAAGACAGTGTTAGTAATGGTTCTCTCTTCCGATCTTATATTTAGCAGGGCTTTCTGGACAGAGGCGACGCTGCAGGCTGATAAAAGGCTTAATAAAGGGGTCAGAATTCAGAGATTTTCCTTAAGCTTCTCTGGTCAGGACTAACACTTAGTTCCCTGGGCCCCTGAGTTACCATCTTCATTGATTCATGCAGCAAGATAACTAGCAGATAGGATGCCTGTTGCTTTTAACTAACAAGGAGAACAGTTATAGGAGAGAAAACATCCCTAGCTGTCTCGGGAGAGAGTGAATCAAGTAATAAAGCCCGCTCCAAGCTAAATGGTTTCTTTCAGTTCGCAAAGATCTTCACAGGGAAACAGAAATTAAGGAAGCAAAAGGGCAGGCGCTTGTTTCTGCTGACTAGCCTGTATAATTTCATAAATGGAGTCCTGGGCCAGTATTTATAGCAACAGTTTTTGATTTAATGATAAACTGAGATAAGGGTAATCAAACTTCATGCTTCAGGGCATAAGGTGATTGTCTGCCACAGTCAGGATGGATTTTTTTTCCCTTTATGCTTTGCCCAATTGACTAGATATATTAAAAAGCATAGTTAGCTCCACCCTATAGATCTGGGACTAGGAGAATCCCACCTGTTAGGATGGAACTATATCGGGGAAGATATTTTCCAGGAAGAGACGTCCCACCATTATTTTATTCGACCACATTTTAAGAGAGACATAGACCAAATGGGTTGCATGTTTGTGTATGTATACACATTTACAGATATATATAGGAATATATATATGCTATGGGTATATATATATATATGTATATACACATATATATATATGCACATGTATATTCAAATATACATGAGTATCCACACATCAAGTCCAAATGCTTATATTTTGAACTATGCTTTTAAAAATTACTAGTTAATAAAATTATCTGCTCATTTGAATCAATATGGGGAAATGAAAAACCATCTGCATATTATTGCATTTGGGGAAAAACTTGCTCTCATATTAGAATCATGAATTTTGGATTTTGGAATCAGAAGCAGCCTCCAAATGCAGGTGGTAAACACTTGGTTAAGGAAGCTTATAAAGTAATCCCTCTTCATGTAGGGGGTACTGGAGATAAAGAATTGTTAAGGAATACAAGGGTTCAAGCTTTGTCTTGAAGCCAGCAGGAGCAAGATCCTACCAATTTCCTTCAATAAGCTATCATTGCAGAATGTTGACAGAGGAAGTAGCCCAGTGGGTAGGGTACAGGATCTTACTGGCTTCTATGAACTTGGGCAAGTCACTTAATTTCAATTTCCTCATCTGAAAATGAGGAATTAATGTCCAATTTTAAACCCACGATACGTGGATATTGCTCCTTTGTACCAGGGCTCTACTCCAATTCATACTGTATTTCTAGCTTTAAATTGAAAGATCAAACCACTGTTGCTGGACCTGGTTCCCTGAAGGCCAGCTGGGGAATCAAAGGAACATGGCCAATGGGTCTGATCAGTTTACAAAGGATCTCAGCACAAAGTTGTCTGATGTCTTTTAAGGTGTAGTACCCCGATGCTAGTATAGTTCTGAAGTTCAGAATGTGAGACCTCTAGTAAAATGCTTTTCATGTCTCCATATAATTGAATTGGACAGTTAATAGCCTCAAATCCCACAGTGATTTTAATCTTTGGAGCCCACTGCATACAGCTACGTGGTCAAACTTTTTTTTTATTACTGTATATTTTTATAACCCCCTTGTGGTGAATTTCTGGGAGAATTTGGACAAATGTCCCAGAATGGGCAAGCATAATAGGCTTTAGTCCACATCATTGGAAGGAATGTGCATATCAGTGACATCAATCAACCAGCATTTATTAAACTTAAGATGTGTTGAGCACTGTTTTAAGTGCTGAAAATACAAGGAGAAGCATGTTTTTGTTTACTTTTCTTCTTTTGGTCTGATTTTTCTTGCACAACCCAACAAATGTGGAAATATATTTTAAAGAATTTTACATATTTACCCTATATCAGATCATTATCTTAGGGAAGAGATAATGGAGAGGAGAAAAATTTGGAACACAAAGTCTTAAAAAATGAATGTTGAAAACTATCTTTACATATATTTGGAAAAATAAAATGCTGTGGAGAGAGAGAGAGAGAGAGAGAGAGAACTAAAAAACTAAAAGAAAAAACTAAAAAAATACAAGAAGTCAAAAACATAGTCTCTGCCCTTATGGAGATTAGATTTTAATGGGGAAGGACAATACCTAAGTTAAAAATATATGCAACATGTTATCAAGAGTTGATGGAAGGTAACCTTGGGAGGGAATTAAGGAAGACTTCCTACATAAGGTTAGGATCACAGATCCTTTTGGATATGAAACTAGTTCTCTCTTCTTGGAGTATATGGTAAAAGAAAAAAAAAAAAGAAATATAAAGGGCAGTTAGATGATGTGGATGGAGTACTGGCCCTAAAGTCAGGAGGACCTGAGTTCAAATGTGGCCTCAGACCCTTAGACCCCAGTTGCCTCACACACAAAAATTGGAATATAAGGAAACATGTTGTTATTGATCTTATCTTTTGTTGTTACTGTTCAGTCATGCTAGTCATGTCCAACTCTTTGTGACTCCATTTGGGGTTTTCTTGGCAGAGATAATGGAGGGGTTGGCCCTTTCCTTCTCCAGCCCATTTTACAGATGAGGAAACAGAGGCAGACAGAGTTAAGTGACTTGGCCAAGGTCACGCAGCTAGGAAGTGTCTGAGGCTGGATTTGAACTTGGGCAGATGAGGCATCCCAATTCCAGACCTGTTACTCTGTCCCTGTGCCATCTGCCTTAACTATCTCCTCTATGCTTTTGTAACTCCATAGAACCTGCTATAATAGACCATTGTACTTATAGTGTCTTAATGACTATTTTTGAATCAATTAAAAATAAATTAAATTATATCAGTTAAAATATATCAATTAAAAAAATCAGCTGGGCAGCTAGATGGCCCACTAGATAGAATAACTGGCTCTGGAATTAGGAGGACCTGAGTTCAAATGTGCTCTCATACTAGCTGTGTGACTCTAGACAAGTCATATAATTGCCCCTCCGAAAATAAACAAAAATCTTTTATTAAGTGCCTACTTAAAAATGAATCAATTCTTAGCTTCAGGGAGCCTCCTTCCATTGAGGGAGATACCATGTATATACGTAAATAAATATGTAAATACTTATAAACAATCTTACCACATGAATACAAGATAATTTTAAGAGCCAGGGCAATGGGATAGAAGGAGATCAGTCAAGACTTTCTGGCAGAGAAGGTCATATTTGATCTGCATTTGAAGGAAAAGTAGAGGTGAATAATAAGGTGGAAGTGAGGAGGACAACATTTCAGACCTAGATAGTCAATGAATGAAATTCAGTGCTCTGGGAAGGTTTTCAAGTGGAAACCACGGCGTTTCTCTTGGAATTCCTGGACTTAGCCCATCTCTGTCTCCCCCCCTTTGCTCACCCCCCAGATCCCCATAATTTTCAGTTATGTTTGCCTGAAGAGCAGTCTCCTGTAAGTGGTAACATTGCACTTACTGTCTTGTTCTGAGATGCATAGCTCCCCCATAGCAATCTCCCCCACTGGGGTGATAAAGAGTTATCTTACACTGAGGTGCCACCTGGGCTAAAGCCCAAGCCAAGAGCGAGGAAGGAGGGGGCTCGAGTAATCTTCCCCCCGAGAAGACTCTTCCTGGCTGCCCTGGATGAGAAAATCATAATGATCATTGTACTTAGATCTTGCCATAGCTTGTGTGTTGTTATGGGTGGTATGGGGAGTACAAGGAGCAGTCCTGCCATTTTTACTTTCCAGCTATTTCCCAACATTTTGCAGCAGAATGCAGAAAGGTTTTGTAAAAATATATTTAGCAGTCTCTGTACCCATCGAGGTGGTTTGTCTTTGGGTGTTCATGCATACATGTATGCATGCACCTGGGTATGTTACTGAAGCATGTTCATGCATGCAACTTGTAAAAGGAGAAAATGGGATCCAAATGTTTGGTGCATGGCTTGGAAGAAATGTTTTTCAGCCTTTATGTGAAAATTTAGTGTGACTGGAACAGAGTCTGTATTTGATTAGGAAAAGAAAATTTTTTTTAATGTAAGATTCTTTACACTTAAGGGCGGTGCTTCAAAGAACTGCATAGAACATGTTATAGAATCAGTTTGCCTTCACCAGGCTTCCATGTTCTCTACAGTCTGTCTTAAATGAGAAAGAATGACCTCCTTCTTTCTTCCCCTTTCACCTCAGCTTATCACTTTATAAATTCAGGCATTAATTTCAGAGGCGTTTTCGGGAAGCGTGAACATAAACTTAATTTTTTTTTAATCCTAGTAAACTTTTCACTATGACATAGTGAAAATAATAATTGCAGTATGCATTTATTAAGCACCTTCTGTGTATCTAACACTATAGCTTGGTTGCTTCAAGAATCCTGTTTTTTTTTTTAAGTTATAATTTTTTTTTTTGGCTACATTGTAAGTTCCAAGTTGTCTTCTTCCCTTCCTATCCTACACTAGAGGCCATCATTTTATGCCTGCGTGAGTGGGGGGGATGTGAAACCATACTATACAGTGCCTTCTTCTATCAGTTCTTTCCCAGAAAGTAAATAGCATTTTTTTCATAGCTCCTTTGCAATTGATTTGAATACTCTTGAAACTCCAAAGGCAAGTATATCTTACATTTCAGTTTTATTAATTTTCTTAATCTCATCCCCATTAGGAAATTCCACAGATCCCTTTCCTGCCCCATCATGAGTGCTGTTTGTGTATAATCTATCATAAATTATAGCTCATGTAATTTTTAAAAATAGGGTTTTAAAAGTTTACAAAGCTGTTCCCTATGGTGTGAGGGTTGGATGAGCTGTCACCTAGGAGGCGTGAGGGATGGAACACTGGCCAGGAGTCTGTCTCCTCCCTCTCAGAGTTGCTGTAAAAATTAAATGAGATAATGTGTATAAACCACCATCGATGCTAGCTGTTATATTAGCTCATAACAATCTGGCGAGGCGTACTGTGCAAGTATTATCCTACCCATTTTATGGCTGAGGAAACTGAAATCCAAGGGTTAGTGCCTTTTGGGATCACACAGCCAGTAAATGGCAGACTCCAGGTCTGATGCACTGGCATTATGTGATTTATTTGGGGTGTGGGTGTGTGTTTTTACAAAGAATCCCACCCTTCATCCCATTCCACTTTCTCTTTTGTGTCAAGTTTGAGATAAGACATCCATACCTAATTCAATCCATTTATACTATCTGTAAGTCCTGGGGCATTGTAAACTCTGTGGATGGAGATAGAACTTATCTATGCTTTGGGCTACAGCAATGCAATTCAACAAACTTTTCCTGAATTTCTGCTAAGTGTGGGGCTTTGTGATAGACCCTCAAGGAACTTATAATCTACTAAAAGGGACAAAACATGTACATAAATACATATAAGATAGGAAGAAAGAAATACTACAAAAAAAAAAAAAAGAAAAATACTGGAGAAGTGAAGAAAGTCCATGTTTCCATTTTCTTTGCCAGAATTAGCCTTCAGTCTAGCTTTATTTAAATACTCTAGAAGACCTTAAATCTCAAAAAAATGTAGAGGTTCTCTGCAGCTATCCATCCGTACCTATTCATCCCATGTCTTTTTAATTAATAAAAACAATAATTTATATAGTACTAGCTATATAAATAGCCAGGCACTGGCTAAAAACGCTTCACAGTTATTATCTCATTTAATTCTCACAACCCTGGGAGATAGGTGCTATTATTATTTTTCTTTTACAGATGAGGAAACTGAGACACCCAAAAGTTAAGTGACACTGCTAGGAGGGGATTGAGTCCAGTTTGAACTTGAATCTTCCTGGAGGTAGTGTTCTAGTCACTTTTCTGTCTCATGAATTCACCATACAGGAGTCCACCCAGTCTGCTGAGGGAGAAAGGGAAGGCTTTCCATGCTTTCTTTTCACATTAAGCAAATACCAGGGGAATCTACTCATGATTCCCATTGGTTGTCTCCTCCCCTAGCTGCTAACCCAGTTTACATTTCTTTCATGACTTTTTATTCTTTATTTTAATAATATATAATAATATCATTTTATTATTAATATATTATAATATTGTATATATTATTAATATTTATTATTATAATATTATTTATTAACACATTTTAATATGTTACATCTACATGCCCACTATGAGTCTTTCCTTTGCCCTCTGGCTGTACAAAATTATGATATGACTATTCCAGGCAGAAAAGTTTAAAAACCTTTTATTGCCCCTTCCTTACTACCCCCACTCCCCCCACTCTCCCCAAACACTGGGAAACTGGGAGCATTAAAAAGGAATTCACGAGAGCCAGTAGCTTCCTTATTACAAGAACCTTGCAAATAGCAGCTCTTTCTTGTGTATCTCACCACCACGAATGCTAGCCCAGCACCCTTGTCTTTCTTCCCACCGGAGACCATTAATCATTTCCAAATAGCTGACTTTTTGAAATGGAAAGAAACCAAGGCGATCAGTTGTAGCCGAGTAAGATTTCATAGTGTCCAGGACACAGCCTTTGATCTCTCTGGGCGTCCCTGGATTGGGAGGACATAAGAGAAAGCCCACTTGGCCTTTGCTCTCCGCATTCTCTGAAGCCTCAGTTTCCCACCTCTGTGGAGAACTAGAGGAAGAAAGCCCTGGGGAAGGCAGCTTTCAAATCAGTAACTGCAGCAAGCTGCTTCCTCAATCCAGGACCTGCCTTTGTGTCTCTGCTTCTGGAGCAGGACCTTGCCTTAAGCCAAAATCACTCTGACTCAGACATTGCCCAAAGATAGATCGTACTCAAACCCCAAGTGGTCACTCTTTGAGTTCCAGATTGAGTAACTATAAATAGAAATCATTTCTGTTTTTGTTGGAAACCTGAGGGTCTTTCCCTCCTTGATTAATTTATTCATTTAGTTTTTTTTTTTTGTTTTTTTTTTTTTTGACTAGGTCTGGGAGGCCATTTTTTGCCTCAATTGCTACTTATCTGTAATCACTGAATGGGTGCAGCCTCAGACAAACAAAATCTGTTGAAGGCTTAAAAAGACCAATTTCATCCAGGCCCACCTCCAGTCCTGATCTGTGTCTGGCCACCAGACCCAGAGGGCTTCGGAGGGGAAGGTGAGACAGGTGATTTTGCCCTGCTCTTCCTCTCTTAAGTCCAATTCAGTTGCATGTCATGGCATCCCCTCCCAGATAGCTTGATCTCTTTAAGAAGGACAAACACAAGTTCTGGAGCACCGATATCTGTCACTGGCCGGGTGGCTTTGAGCTTGGGAATCCCAATATTGAAACGACATCAGTCTTTCTTTTTTTCCTTTTCAGTTTACTTATCCTTTTGATTCTCTTTTTCTCTCTTTTTTTTTTTCTCTTCCTTTTCATTGTTAAAAGAAAAACAAAGCCCTTGTGATAAATATGCATAGTCAAGCAAAACATTCCCACCCAAGCTTTTACAAACATTTATTAAAGGCTACAGGACCAATATTATTCTATAGTCTTTAGATGTTCAGTGCTGCGAAGGACGTCTGGCTGTTTTCTTCCGCAGTTTTGTTGTCCAGCTCTCTGATTTTACAGATGAGGAAATGGATGTCCGGATAGGTTGGGTGATTTGTGTAAGATCCTACCAATAGCAAGTAATCGTGCTAGAATTTGAATCTTGATAATTAGAATCCAAAATTAGGCTTCTTTAGGGCAAGTCCCACTTTTTACAGGGGTGATGAAACAATATCGATTTTTGTAAACTGCTAAATGCTGAGGATCTTAAAGGTGGCCTCTAACTTATGGGCTAACCAAGAAGTAAGAACAATTCAGGGATTAGAATTGATTATTTCTCATCCACTGAATGCCCAGTGGAGCTTACCCAGGCCCAGCCAAGGTAGTTATCTACAAGACCCTGTGACATAACCTCTGTACTCCAATCACCTTAATCTAGCTGTGCTGTGTGGCTGAATTATTTTTTAAAGCTTTTTTCAAATCATGGTGCCTGACTTTTGCTTCTCAAAGGTTATGCCAGTAATGCAAAAGCTTTAGATAGACTGTTCTCTGGAGACCAGGCTACCTACGTTCAAGAAGTCTAATCAACAGAAAGTTAGCCACCAGGTGATTTTTTTTTTTAAAAGGTATGAGGCAATTACAATCTATATTGGTTCAGGGAATACTCACCCCAAGGATATCACTAATCATTTAAAGTGTTGAAGTAATATACCTGTCAATAATCAATAAATATATATTGTTCTAGGCACAGTGCCTAATGCTGGGGTTAAGGAAAAAGGTAGCTAGCTTCTGCTTTTAAGTAACTCACAGTCCTAATGGAGAAAACATGTTCCAAAAGACAGGTATATATGCACACATACACACACAGAATATCTGTGTATATATGTACCAGTTCATATAACATGACAGGAATAGATGGCACATCGCAACATACTATATGGCACAAGTATGTTATGCATGATATAAGTTCTTATCACACATGACACAAGTGTGTGTATGAATATATAAATATACCATGTGAGTATGGTATAGTATATAGGTGTATATCATATATTCTAGATAGAGATATTTATGATATTTCTGTGATAAATTGGAAATGATCAGTAGAGGGAAGGCACAGAAATTGGAAAAGGCTTCTACAGAAGGTAGCATTTTAGCTGGGACTTTAAGGTAGCCGGGCAAGCCCAAGAGGAAATGACCATGAGGAAATGACTAGGGAAAATGCCCAGAGTTAGGAGATGGAGTGTATTGTTCTCAAAACAGCAAGCAAAGTAGTGTCCTTGGATTGTAAGAATAGAAGATGGTATATAAAGTGTTAAGAAACCTGGAAAGTTGGAGCTTTAAATGCTAAATAGAGGATCCCATATAACCACATAGACCCAACAATAAAAAAGCATCTTTCTGGGGATTCCAAAAGAGCTACCCAGCATTTCCTGAACCTAAATGGATAACTTAACTAAAGGATTCCTTAGCTTTAGTGGAGTAGAAAACTATAGATTTGGAATCAGGGAATTGGGGCTTGAATCTTTTATCAATTCTACCTGTGTGACCTCTTTCTTCCTCTCTGTGACCCCAATTGGGGTTTTCTTGGCAAAGATATTGGAATGACTTGCCTAGGATCACCCAACTAATAAGAGACTGGGGCTGGATTTGAACTGAAGAAAATGAATTTTCCTGGTTTTAGATCCTAGCTCTGTCCAGTGCACCACTTAGCTCCCTTAGGTAAATCACTTAACTTCAGAACCTTATCTAGAAAATAAACATTTGATAAGATGATCTGGAAGGTCCCTTCCAGTTCTTGATTAATGAGGCTGATGAGACGTGATATGGCTGGAAAGAACCTTTGAGGTCATCCAATTTAACCCCCTCATTTGACAAAAGAATCCAAGACTCAGAGAGAGGTTCTATTTCTTTGTCTATTTTTTCACTCTTTTCCTGACTTGAATCTCAAGCCAAGCTGGACTATTATTCACTTTTAACTGATCTTATTCTCCTCTTGCTCACCTATATTGTTGTTCACTTCATATGCTTTATCCCCCTTCCCCATTTTACCTGTAGAAATCCCTGTCCCTTGACCCAGCCCACCTCTCCCAGGAAGCAGCATTTGATTTGGCTTTATTGATCAATTGGTCAACTGCCAATAGACAGGTGAGCCCATGTAAAAAATCTCTATTAAGATATATAAATATTAGAGAAAAGAAAATTACTTGAATCCTAGTTAGAAGTAATCTATCCTTTCATAGTTTGTATCTCTCAATTATTTCCCATTTTGAATCTGTGAACATGTATTAGCTCTCCTACTCTAAATTCCTTGAGAGTAGGGACTTATTTCTTGGTACCTATTTCTCAGATATTAGCAGTTATGTTTCATATTAAATATAGATGCTTATCAAATTTTAATTTTTTTTTTGGAAGGGGAGGGGTCAGCTGAAGTCTCTCAAGGTCCCAAAGCTAGTTTCTGGAAGAATGGAGACAAGAACTCAGGTCTTCTGACTCTTAGGCAAGTGTTTTGTTTCTGCTATAACATGATTTTTTAACAGTAAAAAAGAAAAAGGCTCAGAAATTTTTTGTTGTTGATGTTTGCAAGTGACCTCAACTTGAATGAAAACAAACAAGTATTTGAGGTTTAGATATTCCATGGAAACAACCACATAATCTCTTTTTAGAACATAATTACATTTATTTTTAATTAGCTAAAATAAAATTTCTTTCTCTACTTCCCCCATTTAAAACTTTTTTTAAACAATTTTTTTTTTAAGAAAATCTTTTTTCTCTCCCTTCTACTTTTCTTCTACTAGAAAAAGAAAGAAAAACCTTGGGTAACAAATATGAATCATCAAGCAAAATGAATTCCCACATTGAATTTGTCCAAGTAATATATATGATTTAATCTGCTCTATCACCAGAAGGTGGATAGCATGCTTTATCATGGGAACAGTAATAGTAATCAGAGTTTTTAAGCCTTTCAAAGTTGCTTTTCTTCGCAGTGTTATTGTTCAAATTTTTCTACTCCAATCTGCATCAGTTCAGAGAAGTCTTCCTAGGTTTTTTGAAACCATCTCTTTTATTATCCCTTACAGCACAGTAGTATTCTATTATAATCACATATTGTAACTTGTTCAAACATTGCCAAATTGATGAACCAGCCCCTTAGTTTCTAGTGCTTTGATGTACAAAAAGAGCTGCCAAAATCTTTCTTTGATATCTTTTAGGTATAGACCTAATAGTAGTACTGTTAGGTCAAAGGGTATGCCCAGTTTAGTAACTTTGGGGGCCTAGTTCCAAATTCCTTTCCAGAATGACCTCACTAATTCACAGTTCTACAATAATGTGCAATAATGTGCCTGTTTTCCCACATTCCTCCCAAAATTTGTCATTTTCTCTTTCTGGCAACTTTATTGATGTAATAGCAACGAAGTAGAACTTCAGAATTGCTTTAATTTTCATTTCTCTAATATTTATATATCTTAATAGAGATTTTTTACATGGACTCAACTGTCTATTGACAGTTGACCCATTGATCAATAGGATTAAAACTGCAGCAAGAGTATCTTTCCTTTATGAACTCAAACTACTTTTACCTATAAAGTTAGATCATAGATTTAGAGATAGAAGGGATCTTAGACATAATTGAGTCTGTGCTTATTTTATATATAGATGAAGAAATAGAGGTTTAACGAAATTAAGAGTTACATAACTGAAATTATATAGTTAATAAATATTAGTGGCAGGATTTGAGCCCAGGCCCTTCTCTCAGTTTAGCCCCGCTGTTCTCTAATTTAATTAATTAAAACACGCAGCTAGATGACATAGCAAATAAAGCTCTGGGCTTAGAATTAGGAAGGTTCATCTTCATGAGTTAAAATCCAGGCTCAGGCACTTACTAACTGTATTACCTTAAGCAAGTCACTTAACCTTGTTGCCTCAATTTCCTCATTTGAAAAATGAACTGGAGAAGGAATTGGTAAACCACTCCAGTATCTTTGCTATGAAAACCCCAAAATTGGGTTATGGAGAATTGGAAAAGACCTGCCCATAATAGGATAAGAGGGCAGATGGTGCTATAATCTAAATCTTGACTTGTAGCCAGTGTTCTCTACACTAGATAACCAGATTGGATCTTGATAGTTTTGCAATATGATATCAAATTGATCGCGCGCTGGAATAATTTTGCTCATTTCATCTGGATCTGTCCTTTCTTCTCTGTAGATTTAACCTTGATTTCCCAGGGGAAACTTAACTCACTACAGTACTTTTGCCACAGTTAAAAAATAAAATAAAATCTATATCGAGGACTTTAATATAAATGTCGGCACCTTTGAGAAATTTCTGGCTTAGAAGTTTGGTATATTCCTCTGTGAACTTGATTTCTACTAAAAGATCCAGTGTTTCTTTATTTGAAGCCCAAAGATCTAGTCATCTGAGAGTATGGAGGGACTAGAAGCATCAATTGATGCACAAATTTGCTTAATTCTTCCACATATTCTTAAAGTCTAGTCTTTCTAGTAATGAGCCTGTGTGGCCAATTCATTTAATCTGGCACTTTAGCCGAGCCTATGTTTTAAAAAAAAAAAAAAAATCTCTTTTAGAATATACAACTGTTTCTGTGGCAGATCTAAGCCTCAAATACTGGCTTGTTTTCCTTCAAGTTGAGGTCACTTGCAAATTGCAACATGAAAGCCATCTCTGAGGAAATAAGCAACCCCAAATTAAACAAGATTCGATTATCACAATCCTCACTTTTTTGGACAGGCCTCCCTTTCTGCCTGGAGCCACCTTCTACTTCAGCAAATTTTAGAACACAAGAGAATTCAGTCCTCAAACTCTCTAATCATCCACCTAAAGCAGTTTGCATCATTAAAAGTCAGCCACTCGACATTACAAGCATTCTGTCAGCTTGTTTTAGGGAAAGGGAGGCCAGCACTTTCTGTAATGTTAAAAGCCTGCAAACAACTAAAGTGTAGCTAGCTGAACCACAAGCCAATTAAGATCAAAGCTGTGATACTTAGTAGGAAGGTTTCATCACTTAAATATGAAGGCTTTTTTTTTTTTTTTTTTTTTTACTTTGACACAGATCAGGAGGTGTTAATGCAAATTCTTTTAAACAGTCAAATAGTTTCATTTTATAGAGTGCAAGAATTGTAATTTTTTTCTTTCTAAGTCAATTAGTATTCTGCTTGTTGGTATCCCCAAAGCACTCTGATTTAGGGGTTAACAAAATTTTAGTGGAGCACAACATGGCTCCCTTCTGTTTTTTCTGCTTTAGCAGTGGGATGCTTAGAAGCCTTGGAACCCAATGGGAGTTTACATTGCAGCCTGTAAGATATTTCTTCAGCTCCTAAGCAGTTGGCTGACTGATAGATTTATATTTGCCTTAGCATCAAGGAGGCTGATTTCAAAGAGGGCCACAAAGATAGTTTAAAATCAGAGGTTTGTTGCCATAACAACTAGATGCAGCACTATTCTTATCCCCGTTTTAGTTTATAATTAGCAAAAATGGTTGGATGGTCCCAAATTCAGAAGCAGATTTAGTTTTTCAGTTAGGGGCTTATTTTCAATGTAAATTATAAAGAGCTCAGCTGTAGAAATTGGTGTGTGAACACTCCCATTCAGCATTTAGTTACTGAGCCAAATAAAAATTCCCTCAGAGCCAACATTTTCACCTGTTTCTGTCCCAGATGTTTCTGGCCCCACAGAAAAGGGTTAATCCAAACTCTTTTTTTTTTCCTTCTTCCTTTCCTCCTCATTCCACCAAGAAAACTTGGAAAATAAACAATTCGGGACTTTTATTAATAAAGTTATTGCTAATTTGCCAGTTGGCTCTAAAGCAAAGTTGGAAATTTGTGAATTGATTGATGAAAAATATTTTGATGAATAAGGCACAAAAGTAGTTATTTTTTACCCGCCCTTGAAATAATTCAGATAATTACTTCAGTTTTTCATTTCTTTGCCATTGGGGTAGAGGATGGCCTCCAAGTGTGAAGAACCACAGCAAAATCAATTCGGCCTTTCATGTCTTTCTCAGCCTCATCACCTTGAAGCACAAAGTCATGTTTCATTTATTTGGTTTAAGAGGATAAGACTTTGGGTATAAGTGACAGAAATCTTTGTTGGTAAATCTACTTTAGTAATGAGAATATTGAAAGGGGTGTTTTTTGGGGGAAAGGAGGGGTGGGTATAACAGGAATCAAAAATAATGCTTTTTACTTTGTTTTAAAAATCATGGAGGAAGAGCTAGAAGGAATCTCCAAGGATATCTGGTACCTCATTTTGTAGATGAGGAAATAGTGCTTTGCCCTAGCTCACAAAGGAAGTAAATAGCAAGACCTGGAACTTGAATCCAGCTTCTCTGATTCCCCCAAATAGCACAGCACTGCTCCCATTTTAACAGAAATATTTTAAATTACATGATTGATCATTGAGCAGTCAGTGTGTGAATACTGAGCTCTCCCATAACAGAGCTCTTGTTCTCTGGATCTCCAAGAGTCAGTAGTGTTGTTTATAACAGCCTGGGTGAGTAACAGGATGTTAGGAATAGTGAAACAGCATATCCCCTGCAAGTCACAGACCAGTTCATTTAACTTCGTATATAATTTCTTAATGGCAGAATGGGATTGACCCATCCAGACATTTCAGGGACAATTACTGGACTGCTTGACACTCACTTATACAATATAAAGACAAAAGGGAATTGTTAGAACTTCTGCCTTTTAATCAAAGGCTCCCTGTGGCTACTGAGTATGCTTAGCTCCGACAGCTAATTTTAAGCTACTGTTGGGCTTAGCTAGGAGAAGAGATAAAAAGAAAGGGGAAATTCAGGACAATGTAACTGGAAAAGATGAGGGCAGAGCATATATATGGGGGACTGGAGGGTATCCTCCTGTCTGATGAGAGGCTTGAAATCCAGTCCCTTGCTTTTCTAGGGGAGTACTGTGAAATCTAGGACAGTAATATCATCTTAGATATCTCCTTAGAATCTGACTCAGTCCATTGTCCTGATGATCACACCTAATTAATTGCCCAAATTCAGCATCCCCTAATTAGCCAGTGACTTCTAGAATTATATTTTTAATATTATTTTTTTCCAAATATTTTATTTTTCCAAATACATACAAAGATAATTTTCAACATTAATCTTTGCAAAACCTTGTGTTCCAAATCTTTCTCTTCCTCTAGACAGCAAGCAATCCCATATAGGTTAAATGTGCAATTCTTCTGAACATATTTCCATATTCATCATGCTGTGCAAGAAAAATCAGATTAAAAGGGGAAAAAAAGGAAAAAGGAAGAAACCCAAGCAGACAACAACAAAAGATGAAAATGCTATGCCTTGATCTCCATTCAGTCTCTGTAGTTCTCTTTTTCCATCACAAATCTATTGGAATTACTTTGAATCACCTCATTGTTGAAAAGAGCCAAGTTCATCACAGTTGATCATCACGTAATCTTGCTGTTGCTGTGTATAATGTTCTCCTGGTTCTGCTCACTTCACTTAGCACCAGTGTAAGTCTTTTCAGGATTTTCTGAAATCAGACTATTTGTCATTTCTTATAGAACAATACTATTCCATTACATTCATATACCATAACTTATTCAGCCATAGAATCATAATCTAAAAAAGAGTTGGAAGAGATGTGCAGCAGATAAATGTGGAAATATGTATAGAAGAATTGCACATGTTTAACATATATTGAATTACTTGTCTAAGGGAGGAGAGGAGGGGAAAAAGAGGGAGAAAAAATTGGAGTACAAGGTTCTGCAAGAGTAAATGATGGAAACTATCCTTGCATGTATTTTAAAAATAAAAAGCAATTATTAAAAAAAAAAAAGGAGTTGGTAGAGAACTTACAGGTCATAGAAATCCAGAACAGCTTTTCTGAATGTTCATCTAGTCTTTGCTTGACTATCTTCAGCAAAGGGGAACTAATATTAAAAACTGACATTTATATAAATATATTTTGAACCAAACCTATGATTTTGTTGATATACAGAACTCTTAGTGAGGAAACTCCCTCTGTAGATGTAATTTCCAGAGTGAGAGAGCCTCTTTGGATACTGAAAAGTTAATGGATTTGCCCAAGATTATGATGCCAGCAGGTGTCACTTTAATATAGATTTTTTTGACTTTTAAGACTAATTCTCTGTCCATTACGCCACAATGTTAGTCTGGAGGAGAGAACTCCAGTTTAGGTAAAATTCTCCCTCAGAGACTCAGTACCAGTGTGAAATTGGGCAAGTCAATTAACTTGCTGGACTTAAGTGATGTTTTTCTAGCTCTCTAGGTCCATGATCCTATGATACGGTGGTATTTCCTCTCCATAGCTATATACAAATATTTATGTATTGTTTAATATTATACACTATTTCAAGTTTTTGCTATAATATACACATATTTATATGCTATCTCAAGGTTTGCAAAATGTTTTACACATAAAGCATCTCATTTAAATTCTTGCAACAAATCTGGATGGGTAATTACAAATACAATCTCCATTTTAGTGATAAAGGAAGTGAGCTTCAGAAAGTACTTGTCGGGGTTACACATTATAGTAAATGAAAGATAGACAGGGGCAAAGTTGGATTTGAATTCTGTTCTGTTGTCTCCAGGTCCAATATTCTTTTCACATTCCCGCCTCATGATTGTTTTTCCCAACACCTGCAAGGACCCCTGGCACATTCCCCACTCTTCACTACTGCTTGAAGAGTATATGTACAGGAAATATCAAGGAAAACAATCTCCTTATATATGTTTTGTCATTTATATTAAGCCTTTTTTTTCTGCACATATGTGGCTACCCCACATTGGAAAATTCTGCCTCGTTACAGATTTGGAGAATTAATGTCTTCATCCAAAACCAGGGATCTGGATGTTGGCCAGAGAAGGAGCATTTTTCTCTTTCTCTTTTCTTTTCTTTCCTTTTTAAGTTCTTCCTTTGACTTTAATTTTTTCATAGTCAGAAACCCAAATTTTTATGTTGGCCATATTGAAAAATATGTCTTATTCTGCATATTAATCTTTCACCTCTCTGTCCAGATTTGCCTTTCTGGGGAATAGAGCAAATGTGCTATTAGACCATAAATGCCTGAAGAGAAAAATTGTATGGAGAGTAGACGAAAGAAATTTCATAATAGAATACTAGACTTATAAAGCTGGAAGGGATCTAAGAGGTTATCTCACTCCATTTCTTCATTTTACAGGTGAGGAAACTGAGACTCAAAGGGACCCTAGAGATCTTTATCATCTAGTCCAATCTTTTCATATTATAGATGAGGAAACTGAATTCCTAAGTAGGGAAGCTGACTTGCACAGCTCATTAAGTTAATGCAAAAGGTACATAGTTTAAAGGTTGTCTGACTCATGACCTCTGAACCATAGCACATCTCCACCATCTCCCAAGGGATTTCCAAGCTCATGTTCATCACCCCATCTGTCCATCACATCCTGTCCATCTCTTTTTTATTTTGCCTTCAGTCTTTTCCAACATCAGGGTCTTTTCCAGTAAGTCCCATCTTCTCATTATTTGGCTAGAGTATTTAAGCTTCAGCTTCAACATTTGTCCTTCCGATGAAGAATCCGAATTAATTTCTTTAAGTAGTAAAAATGAACCGTCACATCCTTTTTTCCCTTCGGGGCACAGAGATGCATTAGTTCTTGGGTGTGGAAGGAAGAGGATCTCTCTGGGCATTTTCATAGCACTTATTGACTGCTGTTTACCATTAGCACTGGAAGTACATTCCAATTCTTTTTGCTTTCTTTTTCCATCTGTATAATGGGATGATGTCTATTTGGCTAGATTTAATAACCAACAGTTAAAAGGTGTTGGAAATCATGATTTCATGCCAGAGCTACTGAGAAAGAAGCTTCCCCTACACATACACTAAAGGCCTCATCATGTGTTTATTTTGCGGCTTCCTGATAAACTTATTGTGCATTATTTAGTAGTGTACTTATCTGAAAAACAGAGAAGTGTAATGGCTAATGAGCTGAACCTCAGCTAGAACCACCTGGGTTCTGTTCCAGCTTCTGATCTGTGATCTTAAGTCTTCAGTCCCCTTAGCAATTTTCTAAGATAATTAAGTTATCCCATATGTTACAGATCTTCATTAGTAAAGGGAGTTCCTTTCACCTCTGAGATCACCGTTTTGGTCCCAACAAACCAAAAAACAATTGTATGCATCTTTGCTAGTTGCTCTTATCCAAATGTAGGGCCTACTACAGTGTTATGCACATAGTAGGTGATTGATGAGTTTTTGCTGAACTAAATTATTGAAGAATATCAAAAATGTTACTCAGCATCTTTTACCCTTAAAAAGGGAAAGGAAATTTCTGGAGACAGATAGTTTAACCTGCTTCCTTGCTTTTGCTTTTTTGCTCTTCTCAGCAGCTTCTTGTTAGTTATGTCTGGCTCCTCATGACCCCCTCGATTATATCACGTCAATATTGTCTATGGGGTTTTCTTGGCAAGGGTATTGGAGTAGTTTGCCATTTTCTTCTCCAGTGACAGAGAGCTTAAGTGACTTGTCCACCATCACACACTTAGTGTCTGAAGCTGTATTTGAATCCAGACTTCCTGACTCCAAGCCCAGTGCCTTATTCACTGAGCCATCTGACCACCTCCATCTACTCTGCTCTTCAAAGGGTATTTGGAGGATTCTAGAGGGATAGGGCTTGGGACCTCTGAGGAGTCAGAATGTAAATAGCCCCTTAAATAGAATTGAGATTTGGGTTTCAATGGATCTGAGGGCCCAGAAGAGTTAAGACTAAAGTAACCTTGTCCTACCTGACACCTCCTATTCTCTTGGTTCACTTATAACATACGATTGCACTCATCATTTTGTTTTTTCACAAAGGCTTTTTTGTATTCTTGCTGCCTTACTAGGTGGTGGAATTAAAAGAGGGAATCTGATCTATTTTTACCTTAATCATTAACTCTATTCTTTTGTAAACATGGATGGAAAGACTACCATGAGGATACACAGTGTGCTTTATAAGTAATCTGGGGATAAGTAATCTTGGGGATAATCCATGAAATCTCAAACTCCACCTGGCAGGTAAAGGGAGTGGAGAGAACAAAAACACAGAGGGAGAAAAGCTTCAGGAGAAGGAAAAAGATCACGTTTTATTGTATTGTTAGATTACAAGAACAAGGAAGAGTTTGAGATAATGGCAGAAAAGACCTAGGATAGCAGCAGATGGGGGAGGACCCTGAATGGCAGATCCAGAAGCTTGAACCTCAGTAGACAATAACCAGCCTTTGAAGCATTTGTAGTAGAGTCCTGGACATGGCCCACTTAAGGAACTGAATGTGTCAGCAGCATGATGACTTGGAGGAGGGAGAGATGAGGTGAGAAGACCATTTAGGAGACCATGGTACCATATTAGCAGGTATTTTATTTTATTAGTGGCTATGAACTAGGGATTTTCTCCATATGAAGTTAATTGGATCATTCAGATGTTAGCTACTAATAGCAAGGGGATACTTTGGAACACTTGGTCTAAGAGGTATCAATAAGGGACAGTCTCTACCCACACATAAATGTTGAGGAAACCTAGGAACTCCTTCTATCATCTTAAGGATGTATTTTGAATCAGAAAAGGACTAAGATGGATCTGGGCTTGTCCCAAAACATTTTAGATTCTGAGCATTGGCAGACCAAGTTATATTTCCTTATACCTTGTTCTTTTTCCCTTTTCTCCATGCCTCCCAATAGATCATAATCTTGAAGTCAGGAATTTGTAACTTCCATGTTACATGTTTGATTGTATGGTTAAGCCTATAAATGGCTTCTCAGAATAATGTTTTTAAATACATAAAATTAATTTTTAGGATAAAAAACAATTATTTTGAAATATAGATGTATTTTTTTTCCTATCCAAGTTAATGGACTCCCTGAAATCTATTTACAAACCTCTAGTTAAGAACATCTGCTTTAGGGGAACCCAAGAATCAGTTTACGTGGGGGACTGTCATACTAAGAAGTAACATAGACCTAAGGAACATTTATATTTTATTTATTGTCTGTCCAGTTTATCCTGTCTGTCCAGTCAGTCAGCAAGCAGTTTTTATTAAGTCTCTACTGTGTGCCAGGTACTGGACTAAAGTGCTGCATATAAGGAAGGTCTCATACAATTCACAAGTTAATAGGGAAAACAACATGCAAATAAATATGTACAAACAAGGTACGTGTGTATATATTTGTGTGTGTGTGTATGCACACATACATATATATATATATATATATATATATATACAATTCACATTATGCATATATGTGTATGCTTATACACAAGATACAAGTTTTATAAACAATATGTATGTTCATATATATATATGTCTATGGATAGAGATATGAATATAATGCTCTCTCTCTCTCTCTCTCTCTCTCTCTATATATATATATATATATATATATATATACACACACACACACACACACACACACATACACACACAGTTGAATTTATTTCCTAAGGAAGCTATCAATAAGAAAGTCCTTATATATACCAAAATATTTATAGCAGCACTTTTTGGGATAGCAAAGAATTGGAAGCAGAGTAGATGCCTATCAATTGGAGAATGGCTACATAAATTGTGTACGTGAACGTAACAATATTAATGTGCTGTAAGGAATAATACGTGTGGTGGATACAGAGAAGCATGGAATGATCTGTATGAATTTTTGATTCAGAGTGAATTGAGCAGAGTGAAAAAAGCAATATTCATAGTAACTACAACAATGTAAATGGAAAGAATAATTATACATCAAAAATTTAAAAGTTTGAAGAGATGAAAAGAAATCCCAACCTACCCTATTGTGGAACGGGGAAGTTCACAGGTATGTTCCATGTTTTCAAATTTGTTCGTTGTATTGATCAATTGGGATTGTTTTAAAAAATATATATTTGTTTTTTCGGATGACTCTGGAAGGGAGAAGATGGAGGATACTGGGGATAGTTATGGTGATGTAAAAAACAGAAGACAGCAATAAAAATTTATTTTTGGGGAGGGGAAAAAAGGAAATGTTCAGCATTAGGAGATGGAGTTCTAAATTCAGGAAAGAACAAGGAAGCTATTGTCACTAGATTGAGAGTAGTGGGATTGAAAGGGTAGAAGGCTGAAAGGGTAGGGGGCTAAGTTGTGGAGGGCTTTAAAAACCAGATTTTCATCCTAAAAGTTTAGCATTAGGGTATGGCATATATAGTAGAAAAAGAATTGAACCTAAATTTGAAACTTTGGTTTGAATCTTAGTTTATTAGCTTTGTGACTCTGGGAAAAAGAAAGGCTCTAGTGGTTTCCTGTTTTTTGGATTTTATTTTTTAAGATAAAATACATATATCCTTTATAGTCTGGCTCTAGCCCATTACTTGCCTTTCAATACTCTTTTCTAGTCCTTTATCTCTTTTAAAAAATATTCTTTGTTATATGGGATGACTGGAAGGGAAAAGGAGAAGGATACTGGGGATAGTTATGATATAGTTATGATGATGTAAAAAACAGAATACAGCAATAAAAAACTTATTTTTTGGAAGAAAAAAAAGGAAACGTCCAGCATTGGCAGATGGAGTTCTAATTCAAGAAAGAACAAGGAAGCACTGAGAGTAGTGGCACAGTGGGCAGAAAACATTTGAGGGCAGAAAATAATTTTGTTTTTCTTTGTATCCCCAGCACCTAGCACAATAGCTAGGCACATACAGTAAATGCTTAATAAGTACTCATTGATTGAACGAAAAGTTTCTTTTCTGAACTTCCTTTTCTTCTGTAAAATGGGAATAAACAAGTATGGTATGGTGACACACTTCTGTAATCCCATTTGCCCAGCAGACAGGTCTAAGTATCTTGGACGGCTGCACTACAGGTTCAGCATTAAGATCATTGCTAGGATCAGGGGTACACCAGACTGGCCCAAGGCACAAAAGAGCAAGTTTCCTTGCCAGTTACAGTAGGTTTGGATCCATGAGTAGTCAGTCAATAAACATTCATTAGGTGCCTACTGTATATGCCAGGCACTGTACTAAGTAAGCACTGGGAATATAAAGAAATACAAAAAAACAGTTCCTGGTCTTAAGGAACTCAATCCCATGGGGGAGTATAAACGATTATGTACAAACAAGGATAAATCAGAGATAACAGAAACAACACTAGAACTAAGAGGATCTAGAAAGAAAAAAAGGTGACTTTAGCAAGGACTTGAAAGGAAGTCAATAATTAGCTCCTATACTTCCAGGCTTGGTGAGATAAACAGACTCTATATTCTAAAATAAATAAATTAAGAAAGGAAGGAATAAATAGATAAATAAATAGATAGGATAAAATAAACATTTTATCCTAAAATAGATAAATAAATGAAGTGGGTCATCATCATTGCAGCAAAAACCAGCCCAAACATTTGTGCTGTTCTAACCACATTTCTGCTAATAGCACCACCGTGCCAAAGCTCCATCCCATAAATACCAGAGGAGTTGTTATTGTTGTTCAGGCGTGTCCAGCTCTTTGTGACCTCATTTGTTGACCCCCATTTGGGGTTTTCTTGGCAAAGATACTGGAGCAGTTTGCTGTTTTCTTCTCCAGCTCATTTTACAGATGAGGAAACTGAGGTAAACAGGGTCATCCAGCTACTAAATGTCTGAGGCTGGATTTGTACTCGTGAAGATGAGTCTTCCTGACTTCAGGTCCAGCAGTATGCCATCAAACTGTATCCAGAAGGAACCTTTCAAGTAAAATTTTAGTGTAAAACCCCTTTGAATTTTGGCCCTGGAGATGGGAGGCTATGTCTGTAGGTATTATACTCACCCTGTCTTAGAAAACTAAGATGGAGAACAGGTACCTCTGCTTTTAGGGGAGCTCTGGCACTTCAGAATAATTGTAAGTTTGAATTGGAAATGACTATATGTTTGGGGTGGAGCATTGTATCTTGGTCAAGTCCATGAGCTTCTAAAATTGTTTTTGTTCTTGATGTATTTGAGCTAAGATGAATGTTGCTTTAGACTTTTGGGGTGAGCTGAGAAGAAATACGGATAAAGATGGCACAATAGGATTTTGTGAAACCAGGATAAGTGCTTTCCCCCCTAAGAGCTAGGGTCCCCACATGGTACCTCCCTGTAGGATTGCTTTCTGCCTTGGGGTACTCCTTAGTGCCCTGTGCAGAACTGTAAAATCCAGGTGGATACATTGTCTCATGTCTCATTCCCATCTTAAGCATATCTCAAGAAACTCTACTGCTTGAGACTTTGGTCTCATTCCTATTACTATTGATGGAACACTCAATTTTGGAAGCATGTGCTCTCAGAGTCACTCTTGCTCTTTAATACTTTTTCTGGCCATAGAATTCAGTCTGTGGCGTTCTTGGTCAAGGATCCATTTTTAGCCTGCAGCTTGGGCTGAGCTCAAGTTGATTCTTCCATTCGTACTTCAACAGAATTCCTCCTTCTCGTTTAATCTTGACTGTAACCCTGGGAAGTAGGAGTTATTGTTTTTCCCCATTTTGCAGGTGAGAAAACTGAGGAAGACAAATGGTTAATTACTTGCCCACAGTCACACAGCTAGTGTTGAACTTGTGTCATCCTGATTTCAGGTCCATTGTATTTTTCACTGGCCACCTAGCTGCTTAGGGTGTGGTCTGACAACAAAACAGTTAGTTTTTAATGAACATCTGATGAATTTTCCTTTTGAAGGGGCAGTGATTATTGGCTGATGATTATAAGGACAACTTTAATCTTTTATATATTTTGGATTTTTATTGGAAATTTTTTTCCCCTGAAACTTCCTATAAAGCACTAGGAGGCAGCCACAATTCCCATTTTTATGGGATGTGAAAATAGAGTTACATAGCCATTTTTATCACAGGGAATATTTATGATGATTTCAACTTTGCCTTAGCTACTTATTAACTGAGTTAATTAATTAATTTTTCCTAGTCTCAGTTTTCTCATCTGGAAAATGGAAGTAATTAATAGCCTCTATTTCAGAAGGTTGTAATGAGGATTAGATGGAATAATAAATGAAGAGTTTTTGCAAAACTTAAAGCACCATATATATAAAAGCTAGTGGTAGTAATATTAGGAATTGGCAACACTGAAATTTAAACCTTGGATTCTTGATTTCCAATTGGGAGTGGGAGTATGTTCTCCTGACATACTTTACATAGTGCCAAGTAATTCTAGCCTGTTGCACCAAAAGATATGGCTTAACATCCAGCATTCTCTTGAAGAGTCACATGTGTTGGTGAATTAACTGCTTCTGTATTATTCAAAGTAGTTCAGTTCAACAAGGTCAACATGCTATGACCAGTGCATAATTCTAGTCACAAGGGACACAGCGGCAAAGATGAAACAATCTCAGTCCATAAAGAACTTACTTTGTTTGGGGGGAGTTAAATATGCAGAAAATTAAATAAAAAATAATTTGAAGGAGAAGAGGTCATTAGCACTGGAGGTGATGGAGAGTTTTATATGTGGAGACTGTCTTTGCTAATGCTGATAAATATTGGATTCTAGATCCCAGGCTCTTGAGTCCACACCTAAATGGACATCACAATCCTGTATCCCTTTCTTGTTTGGGATTAATATCATTATCCTATTTTGCAGATTTTGCAAGAGGGGAAAATCCCTGGGAGAAAAATGTTCCTGTACAATGAGTGAGCTAGGCTAAGGGTTTGTTTAGAGACTGCATCAGTCAATCTGGCAGAGTTGGTATGAACACACACCCTGCTTCTGTCATCTCAGCATAGAGAGCAGAACCAGGGATGGCACCAGAGCCCCATTATCCTGAACAGAATGTCAGCCTTGGCCCATATGGCAATCCCAGCAGGTCATTTGGCCCACTAAGGCAATGTTCCAAAGACAGACTTGAATCTCTTGGCATCCCATTCATACCTTGGAGTTTCAAGCTAATTATCTAGAATCACTCAGTTGCTTGGAAAGCCCATGGGAGCGGTGGGGAGGAGGTGTTCTGATATAAGCTTGAAATAAGAGACAGGGAGAGGCGTGTGGAGAGGGAAGGGGAAAAGAGCCGAAAGAGGGAGGGAGAGATGGAGAGAGAGAAGGGGAAAAATTTAATTCCTGTAGTCAATAGGTAACCTTGAAAGACCTTCTGCTCTTCACAGAGAAAAGAGCAGATAAATCTGTGTTCACTTCTGTCATAGTATATATCATGTCCTTCTTGGGGGAGAAGAGATTGCAACTACTTTGTAATGCTTATTTTCTTACAAAACTAACCTTGAGCCTCTGGGGTCTCCCTAGAAATGAATTTGTCATTTTTTTCCCCTAATAGGAAGTGCTTTTCAAATGAGAAGGCCATCTTACATGAGGATCATTCTCTCATTAGTTTCCCACATTATTTTCACTTTAAATCATACTTCATTTTCAGGACACTTTAGCTCCAACACATTTTCTGACTTGAATTTGAGTGGACAGGCAGAAACTTGTACGAGCCATGTCATTTGTAGTATGTGTGTGTGTGTGTGAGTGTATTTTATCTCTAGAGCCACTGTTCAGAATTTTTAGCTCCTTGGCTCCTCTGGATTTTGTGTTCAGCTTAGAGAGAACTAGTCACATCTTGCTCTAGGTCTCTTTTTTTGCCTGGATAATTTAAATTCAGTCTTGTTATCCAATGAGTCACTGACATGTTTTCCTAAAAGGGCTGATAATTCTAGAGTATAGGTGTTTTTGCTTTTAAGAAAACCTAGTATACAAAAATCCTGGGAGTGGAGTAGGTGGTTATTCACTTTACCAATGGATCTTTCAGTTTATAGTTTAAGTACATTTTGTTAAGATTCTCTGTTTTTGCATCACCTCAATGCCCTCCCCCCTCTTGTACAGAATATTTTACAGTTCCTTTAAATGCCAAACTTATACAATTCTTTTAAAATATAATTAGAGTTAAGGAGAATTCAGTTTATTCACAACTTTTGTAGAATCTCTCCATTACAAAAACATTACAAAGAGATTGGGCCAGCTCCAAACCAGATTATAAAATAAGCAGAATTTGTCTCAATGGCCTCATCTTTGGCATAGAGTCTTAATCCTTGAATCCTCCTTAATCAGTCTATAGATAGATTTAAGGGAGTTCTGTAATCCTGGACAAAAGGAAAATTATATTGTTATTGTCACCAACCTTTGGTTTCTTTTGTAACTCTACATATTTTATTTTATGTAGTTAAATTACATTATGCTGAGAAGTTGTCCCTAGGCTTCAGTGGGCCACAAAAGGTGTTCAGATCCGTTGACAACAAAAAGATTTAGAATATCTGTTCCATTGTAGTCTTCTTCTCTACATTTTCTTATGGCATGTAGAGTACTCATGTTCCTCAGTACTTTACAAACCCTTTCAAAATGGTCATTCAATAAAGATCCTTACTACTTCTGTTGGGTGATTTCTTCTCTATTTAATCTTATAACATTTAAGTATTTAACCATATTCTAGTTTGTGCCATATTTATCTCTGTACAATTTGATCTTTCCTAGCAGATGGTAAGCTTCATGAGGGAAGCTACCTCTTAGGGTATGACCCTGTTCTGGGGGCTATTTGTACAATGTGACCTTGATGTCTCAAGTGAGATGGGGATTAACTATCCTTCTTCCCAGGAATGTTAATATTTAAACAAAGGAAAAAATATTCAATCAAAGAAATGGATCTCAGTTCAAAAAATTTACTAGTAATGTGGGACAACTGATGGGCTGTATGTGGCCAGAACCCTGAAATCACACCTTCAGGCATCTGCTGCTCATAAGACTGGCCCACAGATGTTGTTGCTTTGGGCTTTGTGGTCTTGGAAAGGCTTTGAAAGGGGAAAGCATCTCAAGAGGGGAAGCAAGAGATAGTGTGTTTCCTTTTTGTTGCCTTTTGGTTCAGGGCAAAAGAGCAATTTATTGATTTGATTTTATGTGCTATGTTGGGTACATCAATTCAACAAATATTTGTTAAATGCCTACCAGTGGTGAATCTTGGTGCTCAGAGCTTAAAAAGAAAGACTCAAAGATAAATAAGATTTTCTGGCTCAGTCTCAATTTGGGAAAATAGAGTATACTTTTCAAGGAGGCTTTGCCACAGTGACGATGAAATCCTTTGTCTTACCAGGCTTACTGATTTTGGGTTTGGAAGATGTAGTCATCCCTAAGAACTCTGATCAACACTAATGACCAAGTATTACTTTATGTATGCTGCCCATCTCCTAACAGAGGTGATTAATTCAGGGTACAAAGTGAGATATCTATTTTTGGACATGACCAATGGAATTTGTTTTACATGACTCTGTATATTTGTGACAGTGGCTTTATTTTTCCTTTTTTTTTTTTTATCGCCAAGGGGAAGAGGATGTGAGGGAGAGAATAATCAATTTTTGTTAATTGAAAAAAATACAATTAAAATATGGTCACTGACTTTGTCAGTCAAATATGCAAAGGGCAGTCCTTAATTGTTTATTTTTAAAATATACATAGCACTGAAGAAATTCTCTCTTTAATTTACAGTAAGATACAACTTCAGAAATTCAGATATACCAACACTGATTCATGAAATATTCGCTCAGCTCTTACAGTGTATATGGTGTAGTAACCCTGTGCCATCTGCTAGATTAGAACCTAATTGACCTGGGGCTACAGGCAGTTTATTAAAGAGTTAGGGTAGAATTCAGTTAACATGGCTAGAAATCAATGAGGGTCTTGATGAGTGAATAAGGCTTATCTTTTGTCAACAAAAGCTAGGGCAATATTAAGGTCCTGGTCTGGAACAGGCAGGCCCCAGAATTCATTCAAGTTTGAGGTGGGGTCTACATGTTAAGACCCGCAGAGATGATCAAAGGATGAGTGTGAAGGATGCTTCCTGCATATAGCCTTATGCCTCTGCACTGCCCTCCAGGTGAGTCTCGGTCCTGGGTGAGCCACAGGTGTGTTCCTGAGGCAGCAGGAAGCACCATGCAAGTGTTCTGGGGGATGCTTTGCCATCTGGAGGGGGCAGGAAAGACTTGGAGATGGTGCAGTGAGAGGTACAAACAGAGATGTCTCATTTGTCTTTGTGTATCTCCCTCGACACCTGGCATAGACTATTGCACATACATAGCAGATGCCTAATCAATATTTGTCGAATTAAATTATTGAATGGGAGTTCAGAGAATGGAGATTAAAACACTGATGGCGCACCACAGTGCCTCCTGGCATATATAATAGCGTGTGAGCCTTGTTGCTATTCACAAAAGTGGTTCTAAAAGCCACATCTTTTATGTGGTAGAGAGAGCCTTAGAGACATCAAGATGCTTCTTGTGGCATCCAAAGGCTGTTACTGGCCCGGGGGATGCCAAGGGGAGGCAATAAGCAAGGGGAAGATTGGTTGTTGCAGAGTAGACTGCAGTTGTTGTGGAAAGCATCCAGGATGGCACGATAGAAATAACATTGGACTTGGGAGTCTGGAGACCTGGATTCAAGTCACAGCTGCTACATTTTCTAGTTATGTATCCATAGGCAACTCCTATTTCTGTAAAATGAGGATAATACAAAGATATATATCTTTGTTTTTTTTTAATAGCTTTTTATTTACAAGTTATATGTATGGGTAATTTTACAGCATTGACAATTGCCAAACCTTTTGTTCCAATTTTTCCCTTCCTTCTCCCCACCCTTTCGATGACCAGTAGATGTTAAATATATTAAAGTATAAATTAGATACACAATAAGTGATATATATCTTTGTAAACTTTAAAGCTCTCTGTTTATTATTAATGATAATTCTGCCATTATTATTATTATTACCAGTACCATTATTATTACAAGTACCATTTATTATTAATATTATGTATAAACTTATATAGTAACACATTTATTATACATTATTACATTTATTATACAATGCATTTATATAGTAATATATTTATGTCATGGTTATGTTGTTGTTATTAGGAAATCACTTTGTAAACATAGACCAGCTGGCTGATCCTGGACAAGTCCACCTTTCAGTGCCCCGTATTAATCCTCTAAGACTACAGATTGCAAAGCTGATCATGGCAGAAGGCATCTCTTTACTGGGAGTTCCTTTTACCAGTGACAGTGCAAGTCACTCACCCCTCTTTTCCATCTATCAGTGTGAGTTGTTATTTATGGCAGCTGGAGCTGACCAGTAGAAACCAGAAGGTGAAGCCCCCATATATATATAGTTGGATACAAAACACAAATGGCCCTGGACACTCTATTACCTATTTCTGGTTTTTCTTCAGAGCCTGTGTGTGTAGTGGTCTCCAGACTGGTGTCCTGTCATTCTAGAGGCTCTGGCTTAATTCCAAAGGGTACAAGACCAACAAATTAAAGAGTTGGGATGGACAACGGGCCTTAACTTACCTTCCCCAGGACGGCTTATTGGAGCTTGTCTCGACATGACCACATTCCCACACCTCTTCCTCAGCTATTCAAACATCCAGTCTCCCCCTATACACTGGACACTCATACCAGAATGTGTCATAGGGAAAATTCTTCCTTTCCTTGTACTCCTTGGTTTACCCATATTCTGCCCCACAGATCACATTGGGGTGGTAGGTTCGTTAGTACCCCCACACATTTTTTTGTTTGTTTTGGTGGGACTTAGTGACTTGCTCAAGATAAGCAGCTGTGTTGCAATCTGTATTCTAGATCTCATTAAATTATTTATTTAACACCTCCAGTCTAGGATTTCTCCATTACCATCAAGGATTCCATCTTTTTTTCAATATACAACTTCAGCGTCCTGCTAGATTTCTTATTATTACTCATCCCTTTCATCCCCACATTTATCTTTCTCCATACTTATACAACAACTCCCATAGTCCAAGGCTGTTTTGTGTAGAATTATCCATTAGCTTGCTAGTTGGTCTCTATACCTCAAGTCCAGTTTGTCCTCCATAGATATCTTCATTTCCTAAATGCAGATCTGACTGTGACACCATTTTACCTCAATAAAACACTGTTGTTTCCTAAGACAATAGGAAAAAGTATTATTTCCTCTTTATCTCATTGTTTTTTAATTTTTGTGTGTAAGCTTTATAATATATTTAATTCTTTAGTTACAGTAGTATATGTTTTATAAATAAGTAAATATGCATAAATTAGGAAGGCAGACACAACAAAATTTTATTGATTGGAATGTTTGAACTAAAAGGTTTATAGACCACTGACTAGTTTTTCGGATGGTGAAACTGCCTCTGATAATTTCTAGCTGTGTTCTCTGGACAAATCATTTGACCTTTCATTGCCCCAGGCAACTAAGAATAAAAATCGGAACAGTATGTGTTGACCTTCTTTGAAGGTTTCCTAATGGGAGCTCTTCTATACTAGTGATTCTTAGTTTGTAGGCTGAGCCCCAAGATCCTTTGAGGAGTTCATGAGGTCAAAACTATTTTCATGATAACACAAAGACATTTTAATTTCTAAATGGTAAATAATGATAGATATAAGCCACTTAAACAAAAGCTCTTGAGGAGCTCTCATAGTTTTTAAGAGTATAAATTAGTCCTAAAACTACAAAATTTGAGAACCACTGTTTTATTTCAGTGAAATCACAGGTCCAGTTTAAAAAATAATAACAAAAAATCCTACTCCAATAATGTGATAGATGAGTTCTCTCCTTCCTTGAGGGAGCATTTTTCCCCATTGGTGTTTGGGTCCAAAAATTAGGAATCTGTGATAATTATAGAATATAGAATTAACTATTATATTATTATAGAATATTGTAGGATATAAAGCAGAATAATATAGAATATGTTATAAGATATAATATAGACTATTCTATATATTCTATAACATAAAATGCAAATAACTTATTACTAATGAATAAATATAGAATAACTATTAATGAATCAATGTGTATTTACTTTGCTATATGTTAGCAAATACAATGACAAAAATGAAAGTATGTGCTCTCAAGGAGCTATAGTCTCTAGGACTAGAAATGTGCGCTTTTAGATATTATAAAATATATACCAAGTAAATAAAAGGTAATTTTTTAGATGAGAGGGCAAGCCCCTTAGCTGTTGGAGGGGATCAAAGGCTCTCATGTAAATAGTGGCATTTGAAAAGAATTTTGAAAAAAACAAAGGGGTAGGATTGAGAAAGGAATACTCTTCTTCAGGTGTGGGATGGAAGTAGGAGATGAAATATCTGTCATATGAAGATTAGCAAAATGTGGCCAATTTGGCTGGATTAAAGAGTATGTGTATCAAAATAATGTATAATAAATAATAAAGAGTGACCCCTCTGCCTTGAGGACATCTTATAAGTGATTCCTAGCTCTCAAGAGTAGCAGCTTTTGGTTAAAATTGGTTAAAAATTTCCTAGTAGGGAATGAATGGATCTGTCATGAATGCAAACAAAGAATAATCTTATATTTATATTTTTCTACGTTTAATGTTTAATGTTTGGTTTTTTTCTTCTTTATGAAACACTAGTACAGGGAAGAAATAGGATGAAGCCTGTAAGACATGTGATTGCCTATGCTAGACTGTTTGCTCACTTCTGCCACATATCTTTCCTAACTAGTGTTTCTTGGGGGCATAGCAAGGCATAGAGAAAATTTCTTCTGAGGGTAAAGAGAAAATGTTTTCTTCTATCTTAATGCTCAAAAGTTACTTAATTTCCCAGTATCAGTTTTTCTATAAAATGAAAATAATAATAGTACCTAACCTCACAGGGGTGTTGTGAGGATCAAATGAGATCACCTATGTAAAGCAGTTTGCAAACTCCAAAACACCATGTAAATTTTTTGTTGTCCAACACTTTGTGACTTATTTAGGATTTTCTTGGCAAATAGCTCCAATGGTTTGCCATTTCCTTTTCTAGTTCATTTTACAGATGAAAAAATTGAGGCAAACAGAATTAAGTGACTTGCCCTATCTGAAGCCCATTTGAACTCATAAGATAAGTCTTAAGATGCTGTCTACTCTGCCACTTAGCTTCCTGCCCTGTGTAAATGTTAGCTACCGTTATTATTGTTGTTGTAATTAAAAGGGCCCATGTCCAAGGCTCATTGTTACTTGTAGGATGCCTTCAGAACTTTTCAAGAGTAAACCAATCTCTATCTCCTAACATGTTTCTTTGAATTTTTCCATCATTATCAGTCCAAGTTCTGATTGGATATATTGAATTGTTTTGCTTAAATGTCTTATGGTGAGAGTCAGAGAAACAAGGACAGAGAAAAGACACAGAGAATGGGGAGACAGGATGAGAGAGAGACAGAGACAGAGATAGACAGAGAGTGAGACAGAGAGACTGAAACAGACATAGAGAGACAGAGACAAGAGAGAAACAGAGAGACAGAGAAAGACAGAGAAAGAGAGAGGGAGAGACAGAGACAGAAACAGAGACAGACTGAGACAGAGAGACAGAGACAGAGAGAGAGAGAAAGATAGGGACAGACAGAGAGAGAGAGAGACAGAGACAGAGACAAGAGAGAAACAGACACAGAGACAGACAAAGAGAGAGGGAGAGACAGAGACAGAAACAGAGACAGGCTGAGACAGAGAGACAGAGAGAGGGAGAGACAGAGACAAACAGAGACTGAGACAGAGAGACTGAAACAGACATAGAGAGACAGAGACAAGAGAGAAACAGAGACACAAACAGACAAACAGAGAAAGAGAGAGGGAGAGACAGAGAGAGAAACAGAGACAGACTGAGACAGAGAGACAGAGACAGAGAGAGACAGAAAGACAGAGACAGAGAGAGGGAGAGACAGAGGCAGAGAGACAGAGAGAGACAGAGACTGAGACTGAGACAGGAATAGGGACAGGGACAGGGACAGAATTTAAAGATGACTTTGTGCTGTGACCGACAGGAAGCATTGGTTCTGTTGGGAAGAATGTGGTTGTTGGAGGGGGGGGGGGGTTGTAATTTGAAGAGAAATCACTTTATGCAGTGTCAGATGAATGAATTACAGGAAATGATAGCTCACTAGGCAGCTAGCCTCTCTGCTATGAGTCAGCACTGACTCAGTCTTCAACCTTGATGCTAGGGTCACAACTGCTGAGAAACCCTTTCCAGGAAGGTGCAGGGGTACCCGGTCTGACTCTGTAGGACATCGAGTCCCTCTCTACATGATACCAGTAGATTCCTGGACAAAATATTGCGTACTTGGCAATTTTTTTATCCTAAGGCCCCGGGGCTAAACATTATTTCATCTTTAACTCATCATTTTTAAATTTCTGTTTTTGTTTAAGCTTTATAATGCATTTAATTATTAGTTTCAGTAATATCTGTATATACTTTATACTTAGTGGCTTGGTTCCTTCATGAAACACTAGTGCACAGAGGAGAAAGAGGATGTAGTCATATAATGCATGTGATGGCCTGTGGTGGGCTATTTCCTCATGGCTATCAAAGAGCTTTCCTGACTAGCATTTGTTCATTAAGATGTTTGTAAGTATCCAGATAATTGGAAAGATTTTTTTTTTCAGTTTTTATCTCATTGTATCAAAAAACAGCATAGAAATTTCCTTTTTTTTTTTTCCTTCCATCATAGTAGTACAGGTCTTAGTTCTAGTGCCCTAGCATAATTTAATCATCACCAGAGCATCTCTTATTTACATAATGCTTCACCTTTTCAAAGGGCCTTATAAATTCAATAACCCCCTGTGAGGGAGGTAAGGCTGGAAGAACTTACCTCGGTAGATGTATAAGACCTTTAGAGGTCATTTTGTTCAACAGTCAGGCTCACACAGTATTATAAGCATAGATTAGCCCCAGAGCAGCGGAGTGATTTTTGCTATAATTTGAGGAAGCCATTGACTGACGTAGGATTCAAATTGTAGGACGTGGGATTTCCTAGACTATGGGCAATGGTGGGTAAGCTTTCCTAGCAAATGAGCCATATTAGGGGATTGTAGTAAAATATTCTGGGCTCCCCCCATTTAAGAACTGATGCGGTCCTTTTGCCAGAGACCTCGATCTTGGGACTATGGCCTTTTATCTCTCAGCTCAATTTGAAATGAATAAAACACTGAGCCTTAAGAGTCAAGAAGCGTCAAGTTCAGATCCACCTTTAGATATTTGGTAGCTATGTGACTCTGGATAATTGACTCAGCCTGAATGCCTTAGTTTCCTCAACTGTACAGTTAATTCTATTCATGGTCAAACAACTAAGTATCAAAGTGAACATTTGAACTTAGGGACCCGTCTTCTAGGATTTTTGTGAAGATCAAATGAGATAGTATTGGTGAAGGGCTTAGCATAGTGCCTAATACTTACTAATGTCTTTAGTACCACTCACATTCATCCAATTAAGTTCACAACTATTTCAACAGTCCATAAGGTGCACCAACCTTGGAGGCTCTCAGTTTAATTCCTGCTTCTCTTACTCCCCATCAGTATAACCGTGAGCATGTCACATTCTTCTCTGGGCCTCAGTTTCCTAATCTGGGTGATGAGAGAGGACTACAAGGTCCCTTTTAGCTTTACTTTCTGTGCTTAGATACAAATCTATATAGATATAGTAGATCAACAAATAGACAAATTGTAAGCCCCACTTAATTTTTACTCAGTTTGATTTAACTCCTTTTAACGGTCTAAGTAGAATTTTCAGTGACTATTATTCCTCATTTTATTAATTTTATATTAAAATATATTAAAGCATTTGAATATGTTTAAATGTAAAATAAAATACTTATTTTCTGTCACCCTAGAATTCATCTAGCACATTTATTATATTTAAATTATATTAAGATATTTATTTTGTATTTTAAACATTTAATATAGTTAAAATAAGGATATATTTTATATTTTAAACATTAAAATAGCTTAATAGAGTTAAAAGAAATATATATTTTTTGTTTTTTGATATTTCCCCCCCTAGTATGCTGCTCCCTGATCCCTCCCCCCAATTGTACTCTTAGCTCAGATAAAAATTTTTAAGTGACACTGATTAAGCAAGATTCTCTTTGCTGTCCATTATATTCATATTCAAGACTAGACTGGATTCAGGCAGTCTCCTTACCTCTTGCGCAGTATTGTTTTCCTAGTCTTGTACTTACAGACATCTCTGGTCTAGTTTCCTTTTTCCTGGTCAGATTTTATAAGCTGATCTTTGCTCTCCTTCTCAAGTCAAAATAATCATCCTGATTTCTGACCTTCACTGCCCTGCCTCTCCCCCCACCTTAGTTTTTTTAAAACACGTTACTATTTTCATCTCTATCTTCTATTTAGGAAAAGCTTTTGGAGGCTAGGATACCTTTCATCTGAGCTTCAGTATATTTATTCCAGAATTGTTCTCTCTTTACAATGTCAGCATTCCTCAAACTCACATTTACATGTATGATTGTTCTAAGAACCATGTAAGAAGCAATCTTGTTGCCTCTGGCCGAGAGGTTGGAATTCTCTTGTAGTTGGAATGATCTCATGTTTTCACTTCAGCTTTGCAATAGGGAGAAAATCCAGATATTTTTAAATAGTAGATGGCAATCCAACGTGATAGAAATAGTCTGGGCAAAATAGGGTCTTTGGAGTTTTATGTATATACCCATCCATCCTGTGGAGAGCTATCAAAAGGGTAGAGTAGGAAAGCTGGGGTTTTGGTGGCTGCTTTGTTTTTTTAATTAATTAAGTTTTAATAACATCCTCTAGATTAAACGTTTTACTTGGTGAATTGTAATCTTAAGGCCCATAGGGGAGATATGTGGGGTTCAATCCCTGCCCATTGGATTACCTCAACATTCCCAGCAGATCATCCAACCTGTTTTTATGTTGTAAAAGGGGGAGTGGGGAAAACACAAGAATTTAATTAATTTGTTTCTATGTAAAAAGTACAGGATTTGATATCAGAATCCCACTTCTACATTTTACCTCCTTATTTGAGATATTTAATCCCTCTGGACCTCATTTTCTAAATCTGTTTTTAAAAATAGGGTGAAGAAGAGAAGGGACAAAATGACCTTGTAAGATTTGTTCTAATTTTCAATCTAGAATTCTGTATAACTTGATACATGTCCTTGAACAAATAGTTTATTCTCTTGGGGCCTCAGTTTCCTCATGTGAAAATTAAAAAGCTGCATGAGATGATCTTAAAACTTGGAGTAAAATATTGTAACTTATAATAAATTAAAGTTATAACATAATCATATTTTATTAATATAATATGATATATATTGTATATAATTACATTATATATCATTATTATATTCTAATATTGTAAGTTCTAATATCACATTTTAATGTGGCATGTTTCTGAGGGCTTTAATTAAAAAATATTTATACCTGGATGATCTCTTTATCAACTCAGCTATTTAATCTCTGCCATTTTTTTTGCTACATTGTATGGAAATTTTTTTTTCCTATTAGTTTTCTTTTGCCAATCTCACCTGTCTCTATATTCTAGGGCATCTATTTTATGGCTGTTAACATGTTGATTACTGCCAAGTTCAGAATAAATAAAACAAAATAACAACAAAAACTACTCACAGATTTGGGGTTTAAACTCCTCATTATGCTTACAGCAATAGCATTACACCATCTTCAGCCAATAGGTTACTAGGGTGACGGCTGTCATTATCTCTCAGGATATCTGTGAAGGCAGTTTAGGCATTTTACGAGATGGAGGGAAATTCTGTATTGAATGCTTTTCAGGGGGTTTGGGGGAAGGGAACGAAATTGCAGTTTAATTAAAATTCTAATCCCAACTTTCACCATCTTCTTGCCAAGTCAGCAGCCTGCATTTCTGTCTATGGTTCTTGTGACTTTGCTGTGATGACATACATAGTTACCTCCAAAAAAAAAAAAAAGCTTGTAAATTTGCCTAAAAAATTCACAAACATCCATACGCTTCCCAGATGCTAAATTTAATCAGTTCTGGAATGCTGCCACCTTCTCTCTGTGTTTGTAAAGGTGCCTCATCCAGATCTGCTAGCATTCATGGGGAGGGGAAGAAAGGGGTGCTGGTGAAATTGAGCTGATTACAAATGAGAAAACAGTTTTATCTCAGCACAGAAATCTTTTCAACCTGTTTCTGTTTTTCAGGTAGCTAACCAGGATTTCTAAGGAAACGCTGCTCTTTTTCCCCTCCTTGGCCAACCATGAGGCCCCCCCTGCTTTGTGCATATATACTTCTAATAACCATCTCCCAGTTGAGGGCAGTCAGCTTTCCTGAGGACGATGAACCTATCAATACCGTTGATTACCACTGTAAGTAAGCCATAAAATGATTCCTTTTTCAAAAGAAAGAGGCACTTTGGTTCTCAATTCCTCAGCATATTTTGTAGAGATAGGAATTTTTATTTGCTTTTTCTTTTTTTAAAGATATTTTAAATTTTGAATTTGTCCCTAATTATTTCTTGACTTCCTTCCTTCCTTCCTTCCTTCCTTCCTTCCTTCCTTCCTTCCTTCCTTCCTTCCTTCCTTCCTTCCTTCCTTCCTTCCCTCCTCTCTCTCTCTCTCTCTCTCTCTCTCTCTCTCTCTCTCTCTCTCTCTCTCTTCCTTCCTTCCTTCCTTCTTTCCTTCCTCTTTTTTTTAACCCCCCAACCCCCAAGTCAGGTGTTTTGTTCAGGTGTTCTTTTCCAAAGCAATCAAAAATAAGTCATGTAATTTTGGTATAAAAAAGACCATTTGCTGACATTTCCCATCTTTTATTCATTTACATTCAAGACATTACTAGAGGAATTTAGTTAAAACCCTTCTACAACTAGTATATACAGCTAATCAATGCTGTCTATTGATCTTCCAACTCCATAATCCTGACTGATGGTGCAGGCCATTTTTACTTGCAGATTCAAGGCAATATCCAGTTTTTAGAGGACGCCCTTCAGGCAATGAATCTCAGCACAGGCTGGACTTTCAGCTGATGTTGAAAATTCGAGACACACTTTATATTGCTGGCAGGTAATTTTCCTCTCGTTGGTTTATTAGATTAAAATTCTTTTCTCTAGTGGGGCATGCTTTAATGCATCTAGTTCATGAAAAAGCAATATGTAGATAGCGATCAAAAATCAGAAGTAGGCAGGATAAAAGGGGTATGGGGGGAAACCAAGCTACCCAGAAAATTCCCAGAGTTCTGTAGCAGGGAAAACAGCAGAGACAAAGCATTCATCAGCACTTTGTTACTATAGCTGTTAAGGTCTCACACTTCATTGTTCTTTCTGAAAACTAGAGAATAGCTGGAAAATAATTCTTCCCTATTTCTTAACATGGAATGAGCCAGCTGAATATCACAAGTATGTTTATGCTCATACTTTGAGCTACCCTGATAATACTCTCTCTCTGAGTAGGGAAGCGATCCAAAGGTATCTTACCAAGGAAAACATGCCCTTTGTTTACTAAATTGTTTCCTTAGGTGAGCAATCTCTAAAGACTCTACAACATAGTAGAGAGGCAGATCTGTAAAAACGAACAAAAAACAGCAACAGGCTTTCATTTTATGTCTTCTAATAACATGTCCTATTCTCTTATTTCCAACAGAGATCAAGTTTATACTGTAAATTTAAATGAAGTCCCCAAAGCAGAAGTGATACCAAGTAAGGTAAGCAGCTCTTTTTAATGAAATTGATTTAAATTTACCCATCTCTATCTCCCCCATCCTTCTCCCTTCTCCAGGAAAATATTTCCAAAGTAAAAAATTAATCCCTTTTTTTATTTGATTAAAACAGAAATTAACATGGAGATCAAGGCAGCAGGATCGAGAAAACTGTGCCATGAAGGGCAAACACAAAGTGAGTTCAACTGTGGAAAGCTTGGAGTAGTTGAAGTTGGGAATGCTATCAGAGAGCCATGTGAAAAATAAATTGTTAATGTGTAACTTGATTTTTTTTTTTTAAGGATGAGTGCCACAACTTTATTAAAGTGTTTGTTCCAAGAAATGATGAGATGGTTTTTGTCTGTGGCACAAATGCATTTAATCCCATGTGCAGATACTATAGGGTAAGTACATTAGATATAATATGATTTATTTGTTATTGTTATAGACTTTTAAACCTTCACTATTTCAGTGTCAGAGTTGAGTTTTCTAATCTGTACCCTAGTGACTTGTTTTTTCTCTAATGCTAAGGAAAAATAGAGACAGAGACAGAATTTGTCATTTAGAATTATAACAGAAGTCAAACATAGTTGCTTTCAAACTGGTACATAGAACAGATGTGATACCTGCTCTTTATTCTCCTTCTGCAGTTGAATACTTTAGAATATGATGGGGAAGAAATCAGTGGCTTGGCAAGATGCCCATTTGATGCCAGACAAACCAATGTTGCCCTCTTTGCTGGTAAGATCTTTTTTAGTCATGATGCCAAATAACTATTGACATTAAAGGGGATGAACAATTTTTTACAGGAAAGCCAATGGCCACTTGGTTAGCTTCTTTCACACAGGTGTGCTGAAAATCAGATCTTTAAATAGGTTTCCAAAGACATTGATGGAAAGTGAAATTATTTCAATGAAAGCTATAATAATTCCAAAAGAGAAGTGACTTGTCTCTCTCTTTCTCTCTTTCTCTCTCTCTCTATATATATATATACATACACACACATATATTTTTTTCTGTATATATATATATATATAGGAATATATATATACACACACATGTATATATATACATACATATATACATATATATGATAACAAATTGTATGTATTATAGCAAAAAGATTGCTCTATATGAAGCCAGGAGAGCTTGTTTCTAATCCTAGAAGTTAGTGATACCATTTAATTAGCTCTGTGAACGTGAAAAGCAATTTTCTGTGTCTCAGTTTCCTAATTTGTAAAATAAAAATAATGATACAATAGGGACAGAGTAATTTGGTTGTTAAATGATTTTTATGATAGAACTAAATTCAAAAAGCCCTGAATTTGAATCTAGTGTATGATACTAGCTATATGTGTTCACAGAAATTCATTTAACTTCTCTGAATCTATTTCCACATCTGTAAAATTGGTATAGTAATACTGTGAGTACCTATATCATGAGATGCAATAAGGTATAGTAACTAGAAGCCCACCATTGGAGTCAGAAATAACCGGATTCAAGTGCTGCCTTTGATATATACACTAGATGAATGACTCTTAGTAAGTTACTCAGTGCTCCAAGGAAAGTCTTGTAAGATTTTTAAGTTATAGAGGAGTTGTTGATTTGCATCTTTTGGGGAAATTTCCTCACCAATATTTCCTCACATAGATACAATTACAAGTTCAAATAAAAGCGAAAAACCCCCTCTACCTCCCAACATTGTTGGGATAATTAGATGAGATAAGCATGTAAACTGTTTGCAAATGCCAATCCCTAAATAAATGCTAGTTGTTAGTATTTGCTCTGATTATCTGGAAGGATTTTTGTGTGTATTAACATGAACTTATAACTTAGAGACTATTTGAGCCAGCCACTGTTTTCAAATGTGGACTCTGAGGCACAGAAAAATCAAGAGACTTTCCCCACATGACAGATATGCAAAGTATTGTTATTGTGAATACAAGATCATAAGCTCTCTGAGGAATGGAAACCTCTCTTAGTTATCTTTGCATTGACCCTTGTGCTTGCCTCTGCCCTTTGCTTCATGTTTTGTTCACTCGCTATACCAAATCCAGAACTCTTGTTTCAGATGGCAAACTGTACTCTGCAACAGTAGCCGACTTCCTGGCAAGTGATGCAGTCATTTATCGGAGCATGGGTGATGGATCCGCCCTACGGACCATAAAATATGACTCCAAGTGGATAAAAGGTACCTTTGAAGAATGGGGGCATCTTAGAGCCTAGGATGACCCAGCCAAGAGCCCTGGGAGGGAGGAGGTTCAATGACAGAGCACTGTTTATTTAGCTGTATCATAAAATGCTTCTGGCAGGGTCTAGGGAAGGGAGCTCTGGATTGGCAATCTGACCTCAACCGGGCTCTTTTTCTATATGATCTTTAGCACTTCCTTGCATTTTTAAAATATCCTAGTGGGGATGAATGTGATAAATGTGTAGAGATGTAAGAACTGAAATAAATGAACTTGTTATTTTGGGCCTGGAATTCAAGGTTTTATTTCGACTTTAAGAGTTTTTCTTTCCTAGTTAAATAGGTTAATGAATAAATCTGTAGAAACAAAGACCTTTGCTGTAGCATAATTCCCTGTAGGCCTTTTTACAGTCCATTAGCTGACATTAAAGACTTTTAAGTTCATTGAAGCTTGAATACACCCATATTTGAACTCCTTAAAATCTTTGGCATATCAGAGTTCCTGTTGACTTGTTTGTATGTAACTAAGAGACATCTGTCAGTCATTCATAGCACTCAGTGTCTAATACTAATTGAATTCTCCTTTAGATACCAGTTTGTCTTCAATTTTTCTTTCAGAGCCACACTTTCTTCATGCCATAGAATATGGAAACTATGTTTATTTCTTCTTTCGAGAAATTGCTGTAGAACATAATAATTTAGGCAAGGCAAGTATATGATAACAGACGTGTTATGTGACACTGTGTGGGAGTAAGAGGATGATCTGGGAAAGTTAGTGATACCTTTCTCCTGTATGGGTGTATCGCATATAGTCCAAAAAAGGTCTTTTTGGCTCTCTTGAGAAGAGTATTATATTTAGAGTCAGAGTTCAAATCCTAGCTTGCTTTGCCTCTTACTAGTTGTGTGATCTCAGGAAAAGCACTGGGATATTCAGTAAACCTCTTTGCATCCTTTCTAGCCAGACAGCCATCAACTTGGGGGAGTGACTCCTGGGGAGGCTTGAACAATGTCCAAAATAGAAACATCAGCTTTGAGATTCTTTTTTTCTCTCTCTTCATGGGTCTACAAGAGTTCCTGGTCCTTGCTAGTTTCTTAACCCTCTAAATCTAGTCTTTTTTTTTTCCTGAGTGACACAAAGCTATTTTAAGAATAGACTACTTTAGAAATGAGTATTTCTATAATAACTGACATATTATTACTTTCCACCACACCCCCATATACACATGTATGCACACACACAAACACATAAATGCACACTTTTCTGCCAATATTAGATTCCATGGACAGTATGAACATCTGGAAAAACATTAGATCATGTCTGGGAGGGGCAGCCAGGTGGTTCAATAGAGTGCAGTATCTGAAATCAGGAAGACCTGAGTTGAAATATGACTGCAGATACAGCTGTGTGACTCTGGACAAATCACTTAATCTCTGCCTCAATTTCCATCTCTGTAAAACGAGAATAACATTCGTATCTGCCACCCAGGGTTATGGGGAAATTTAAATGAGATAAAATTTATAAAGTGTTTTGTGAATCTTAAAGCACTATATAAATAAGTGCTAACTATTATTATTAAAATAGCCCTTCTCTCTGATTTGCTTAGTCTGGTGTAAACTCTTTTTGTAAAAGAAAAAAAAAAGGTTTTTTCTAAATTAGACAGTCTTCCCATCTTGTATTGATCTATTACAAAACAGCTTTCTTTCTGCTGATTCCCCCCACATTCACATCCCTGCTATTCTTTTTTCTTCACTTGGACAGGCTGTGTATTCTCGAGTGGCCCGTATATGCAAAAATGACATGGGTGGATCCCAGCGGGTCCTGGAGAAACATTGGACTTCTTTCCTCAAAGCCAGACTCAACTGTTCTGTCCCTGGGGATTCGTTTTTCTACTTTGATGTCCTTCAGTCCATTACTGACATCATACAAATCAATGGCATCCCCACTGTGGTTGGCGTGTTTACCACACAGCTTAACAGGTAAGGGACTCAGTGCCTGACCTTCAGAAAAGTTCTTGGCTTCCTTGCTAAAATCTCCCAGTTAATTTTTATTTCTTTCTCTCTTCTTACAGTATCCCTGGTTCAGCTGTGTGTGCTTTCAGCATGGATGACATTGAAAAAGTATTCAAGGGAAGGTTTAAAGAACAGAAGACCCCAGATTCTGTCTGGACAGCAGTCCCTGAAGACAAAGTCCCTAAGCCAAGGTAAAAAAAAAAAAAAAAAAAAAAAAAAAAAAAAAAAAAAGGAAGGTGGGAGAGAAGAAGGAAGGAAGGAAGCAAAAGAGAAAGGAAGAAAGTGAGGAAAAGAGGATTGGATGGAGGGAAGGAAGGAAAGAAGATGAAAGGAAGAATAGAGAGAGGGAGGGAAAAAGAGAAGAATTTTAGGAAGGAAGGAATGAAGAAAAAAGATCTGAATTAGGAGGTCTTATTCCTGACACAGTAAAGAATCATAGAATTGTAGACTCTTACCCTTGCAAGAGAAAAAAGGAAGCTTCCAATTCCAACTTTCCACAAAGTGCTGAAATTCCTTCTTCAATTTCCTTAATAATTTGTCAGTAAAGTTGGTTTGTGAATAACACTTTTGCAAGTTATCAAATATGGAAGGATAGTCATATAAGTGGAAATAGCATTTCTTCTTTGTGTCTCTTCAGCACTCCCCTGCCTCTCTCTATTGTCCTTTCAGAATCATGGAATCATGCAATCTCCCATTTGGAATAGGGACGGCTTCTAAAGCCATCTAGTCCAGGAATTATTATTTTTCTCACTTACAGACAGACCCCTTTAACAACCTGTGAACCCCTTTTCTGAATGATTTTTCAGTGAATAAAATAAGTTATTTAGAATCACAAAGGAAACCAATTATATAGAAATATAGATGTAACTTTCCCCAAGTCCAAAACCATAAACCTTCTAACATCTATTGACAGACTACTTCTGAGTCTCTGAACCCAGGTAATTTCCCCTGAACTAATCCATTTCATACCTAAAGCTTAAATATTCTCTGCAACATATTGCAAGTATTCATATAGGATCCATTTGATAATCTCCAGTGACAGGAGAACTTGTCCTTCTTGAGACATCACATTTCACTTTTGGACAGTCTTAACTATTAGAAAATACCTCCTTATTGCAAGCGTCAATATGCCTCTCTGCCTCATGCATCCATTGCTACTGGTTGTGCCCTCTGAGGTCAAGCAAAATAAATATATTTCCCCAAATAAAGATGACACCCTCATTTCTCTATTACACATTGTGTTACTAACTTCATTAGCATGCTAGAACTTTGATTTTAGTGAAAGAAAAATTTATTGGTGTTGGTCCTTTCAGGCCTGGCTGTTGTGCAAAGCATGGCCTTGCAGAGGCTTACAAAACTTCAATTGATTTCCCTGATGAAACCTTGTCCTTCATCAAATCACATCCATTGATGGACTCTGCTGTCCCGTCCATCATTGAGGAGCCCTGGTTCACAAAGACTCGAGTCAGGTAGGCTTGCTCAGGAAATGACCCTTGGGTCTACTAGAGCCATTGTCTGTTGGCTCAGCGCTCAACTTGACCACATCATTTTCCTTCTCCTTGGGTAGGTACAGGTTGACTTCCATCGCAGTCGATCATTCAGCCGGACCACACCAAAACTACACAGTCATTTTCCTTGGCTCAGAAGCCGGAGTGGTACTTAAGATCCTGGCAAAGACTAGTCCTTTCTCCTTGAATGACAGCGTGTTACTGGAAGAAATTGATGCTTTCAACCATGCGAAGTAAGTATATTTTACAAGAACTCTCTTCCAGCACTGCCTCAACATTTTCAGTGCTTTCCCTCTAAGTTCCTCCTGGGGATAGGTCTAGCCTTGAACATTTACTTATTATTTGTGGGACTATGGGCAAGTCACTTACCCTGTTTGCCTCAGTTTCCTCATATGTAAAATGAATTGGAAAAGGAAATGGCCAATCCCTGCAGGTTCTTTACCAAAAAACAAAACAAAACCACATGGGGTCACATAGAGTTGAGTGAATAAAGCAATCTGTCCTCCTTGATCTATAAAGTAGTCATGGTTTGGTATGGGAGTATCTTTCAACAAAGATGACCCCAGATTTGTCAGTAAGGTGAACTACTGAGCAGGCTAAAAATGCATCCACTCTTGATTTCACCCAACACCACTCCTATTATATTGCAGAGATATTTTAGGATGCCACATGCTAGCCTACAATTACAAGTGGAAAAAAAAAAGAATTTTTACACATCTGTTTCAGTGTTTTCTTTAACTCCTCATGAAATAAGATCCTTTGGATCACCAGAATAAAAGAGTTGGATAAAAAGCATTGCAAAGGATGCTTTTACTATAGCAGTGTGGGGATTCAAATCCAGATCCATTCTTCTTTCTGTCTTATCATATTGCTTCCCTTCCAAGATGGAAGTAATAAATATATTGAAGTATAAACTCCTTTCCTTGTTTCCCGTAAAAGTCATGTTTCTCTATTGTGCATTACCCAACTCAAAAATTGACAATCTTTAAGAACCTTTTAGCCAGCTTTAAATTTGATCAGGCTTTTGACATCTATTATCATTACACACACACACACACACACACACACACACACACACACACACAGACTCTTTGAAATCCTTGAGGGGAAAAAAACCAGCAAAATTATCTGATCCTAAGACCAAGTTGACAATACAGATGAGATCCCCTTTTCTCTCTGGTGTATGGACAGAGGTACATTTCCCAATTTGTTCTGTGACATCCTTATTGGTTTTTCTTTTGAAGGTGGCTCTAACTTTTTCTAGTTGAACTGAGGTTCGATATTATATTACTGGGGCCCAGAAACATTTATTAAATTGTCCAATATGGTAACATAGATCAAGTGGTAAAGTTTTGTTTCAAACCCAGAGCCTCTGAATCCTAAATCTGACACTTTTTCAATATTCTTGCATTCATAGGAAACTGTTTGTCCCAAAACATTGTGTTCTCCCTTTTAAAAGTAGAAATTCTGATTCTGTGTCTATTAGATACAGAATTCTTTTCCTGACAGTTTTTAGGAACTGTTTATCCAGCCTTAAACTGAACTTGCTTGGGCTCAATCTTTCTCCAAGAAATAAAAGATTGAACATGTGAATTGATATTTTTAAGAGAAGTTATCTGCCCAGATTTCTGAAGACCCACCTGGTTTCAGCAGATTGATAGAATCCAGATGCTTGCCTTCTTCTCCAGTTCATGTGGGGTCTGACTTAAAACATCAAAATGTTTCCTACCTGAACAGGTGTAATGCTGAGAGTGAAGAGGACAGAAAGGTCATCTCTCTGCAGCTGGATCAAGATCACCATGCCTTGTATGTGGCCTTCTCCAGCTGCATTATTAGAATTCCTCTCAGTCGCTGTGAGCGTTATGGGTCGTGTAAAAAGTAAGCTGATGTTCTTGTTTTCACCTTAACCTGGAAGCTGCCCACATGGAGACCTTTGGGTGATTGAAAGAACCCAAGTTACCTTCTATTCTCATTTTTTATACAGATCTTGCATTGCTTCTCGGGACCCTTACTGTGGCTGGCTAAGCCAGGGAGCCTGTGGCCGAGTGAAACCTGGGATGCTGTAAGTGCCCATTGTAACATTAGGCAGAATTTCAATTGTTCCATTCGATGGTGTGTCGTCCTAAGGCCTTTAATTCTAGCAGAGTTGTAAGAATTTGTTTTTCCACTCTTATTGAGCATGGACATAAAGACAAGGACAGGAAAAGCACAGTCAGAAAAGGGAATATATATGGGTGGAGGAGGAAAAACTGAATAACTGTTCCATTATCCTAAGCATCCTCACTAATATGTTATTCAGCATATACATTCACTGTAGCAAGGGGATATTTGTAGGTAATACTGTTTGCTGCTGCTGCTTTTTTTTTTGGTGAGGGGGGACTTCCCCTCTCCTGTATTTGCTAACCAATTTTATGTTCTTGGTCCTGCTTTGATTGTCACTTGTATTCCTATGAAGGTTGTTAACTGAGGACTTCTTTGCTTCCCATAACCACAGTGCTGGAGGATATGAGCAAGACACAGAATATGGCAACACAGCACAACTTGGGGACTGCCATGGTAAGACGAGATCATTTGGGCCTCTTGTGCAGTTCTCAATGGCCACATTCGCATGTGGACATTACCTGATGATTGACTTTTTAATAAGGACACTGTTCACCTTACCACCTAGCATTTAACTTAAAACTTCGCAAAAGCCAATTTATTTGGTCTTGGGGATTCAATAAGGAAGTTTTCCTTTTTTTTTTTTTTTTTTCCTCTTCACCTCTTAAAACTGCTTAGGAAATCTACAGAAAAGTGTTGGAATAGGTTTTTTTGTTTTTTGTTTTTGTTTTTTGAATTGGCAGTCTTTTAGTTTGACTTTTTTTAGTTATATAGAATTTATAAATTTTTGCTTTCTTTTAGTTACTTTGCACTGATTACTTGTTCCTTTAATTCTTTTAGAAATTTTGCCTACTTCAACTACACCAGATTACAAAATATTTGGCGGTCCAACATCTGGTTAGTTTTTTTTAATTTTTTGAATTAATGACTTTTTCTTTCCTTCAGTTCAGCATTTTCAGTCCCTCTTTCTCCCCCCTTTTGCGCAGTTTGGCAGCCCTTCATTTTTGTGCTTTGACTCATAATCCCATTGATGGTAGTGAGAGACCTTTTGTCTTTCTGGACACATTACTTCTGTGTAGCCGCATGTTAACAGTTTATCATTTACTAAGACACATCCTTTAAAAAAATAAATTTTTTTTTAAAGAAGTCTAATTAACATAGACTGCATCTCAGCTGCACGCAAGTCAATCTAGCTTTTTTCCCCCTTCTCCTGCATTGTGAATGCTTCACTTGGCCATCTATGCCCATGGATGGCAGATTTCATTGCCTTTCCCCCTCTCTCTTCACCTTTCTTAAGACTTATAAAACAAATACGCATTTGCTAAAATGTGTATTTACAAGTTTTAGAAATGTTACAGAGTGTTTTGTGATCATAGAAATCATCAGGCCTTTTAGCCTGATGAGGCCTTTAGTTAATTGATTACAGAAACCAAGCCCTGATATGTTATAATATCAGTGGGCTGTTTCCAGACTTGCATTTGTGTCTTGTCACAGTGGATTGACCTGGGACCATTTGCACCCATTTGAAATGTAATCCTTGAGGTCTTTACCTAAAAGAATTTTGATCTTTTATTTTGTTTTGTTTTCTAAACTTCCAGAAAATCCATTTAGCTGCTTTCTGTTCTAGGCATGCTAAAATATTCAATGGTTTTTGTTCCGACTGGCACTTCTAAAACTCCCTGGCATCTTCATTTCTCAGAGTAAAGGGTGGCAAATTTGATCCAGGAAGGCATGTTTAATAGGGAAGCAGTCATTGGTTTGCTTGTTGATTCCATTTCTTTTTGCATGAAACTCTTAATTCTCCTGAAGACATTTCCACAGGGATTTGGGGGAAACTTTGAGCAAAGTGCATCCAGCACTTCCAGCTTCGGGGTTCTGTCATGGACCATGATCTCTCTGGAGGGAGGGGTGAATGATCTGTAAACCTAGAGTTTTCAAATCTAACAAGAGCATAATCAGAACTTGTAGATGGGGCCAGCTAGGTGGTGCAGTCAAGGAGGATCTGAGTTCAAATCCAGCCTCAAATACTTAACACTTCTAAGTTTTGCGTGACTCTGGGCAAGTCACTTAACCCCAATTGCCTCGGGGGAGAAAAGAACTTATGGGTATCCTTCATTTCCTGGGTCAAAAATCTATTTTTCAAATGTACCTGATCAGCTATTTTCTAAGCAGATTATTTAGCTTATTGCTCAGAATATATATTAGGCTTTCCTAAATCATGTATGTGGCACATAATATGCATTTAAAAACTTTGATGAATATGCTTTTAAAAAGAAAAAAACAGGAGGAAATTAAATAGCTCTCTAAAGGGAAGGAAATAGAAACTAAATAGAACTATGATTTTTTTTTTTTTTCCCCTCTCCCGGGATAACATGAATGGCCATGGGGTATTCAATGGGAACTTCCTGTGTTTGTTTATTTTTGAAACCTGTTTAATGTTGTTTCATAAGTACTTTTTTATTTTTGTTCTTCCCTTGGAAGGGAAGGGATTCAGCTTAGTTTCCTCAGATGCGTTTGTGTGAAGAGCTGGAAGAAGCTTTCTTTCAATATCCCTTCTAATATGCTAAGAAATGCCACAGACTAGTGAGGGGGGAAGAACATTCCTCTTTCCCCTGTACACACACATTAATAAAAATCTGTTTGCCACCACAGACATGGAGGTATCCTCATCTTCTGTTACCACAATGGCAAGTATCCCAGAAATAACACCCAAAGTGATTGATTCCTGGAAACCTAAACTGACGAGCTCCCGGAAATTTGTAGTTCAAGATGAACCAAACACTTCTGATTTTACTGATCCTTTATCAGGTATCCCAAAGGGTAAGGCCTTACCAGGGAATACATTACAAACTGAGTGGAAACCTGACATTTGAAGGCTCCAAGTGCAGGGACACTTAATTTCTGAGAGTGCCTTAATTCCTTTTACTTTTATGGCTTTTGAGAAGTGACACTGGCAGAGTTTTATGTATCATTGCTTACACAGCTTTTCCTCTCAGGCCCTTGTGTCTCCTTAGGTTAAGTCTAAATGTGTCCTTTAACAGATCTTTCATCTTTGGACAATTCATAAAGAGAAGACTGATTAAAAAAAAAAAAAAACAGCCATGAAAGTGATCCTGATATGGTAGATTTCTCTCAGAAGGAACTAATGGTCTGAGAGACATTGGGCAAGAAATTGGAGGGCCCTTTAAGCAACACCAGAAAATAGTGTTTGCTATTTGGTGCCCTCTGAATTAAGGACAGTTAAAGATTGTGTCCAGCAGCCCAGACTACAATTATTTTGTCAAACATACATACTTATTCACTCACACACACACATGTTTTGTCTTTGCTGAGGATATTCCTACTTGTTAATGCTTTATAGAAATAAAAATATTTGTGTGTATATATGTACACACATATATATATAATACATAAAATACATATATACGCACACACATATTTTTTCTTGCTTATGATAACCATACTAGTTAATGCTTTATAGAAATATATATGTGTGTATGTTATACACATATACATTTACTTATATAGATGTATAGAATATTTTATATATTAAATTACATAAAAATAAATTTACTATATTAATATAATTGAGCATATAATATAAATTAAATAAATAATACAAAATATTAAATTGAATGAATGAATGAATATATAGGTATCTATATACATATCTATATATACACATAGGCATATATTTATTTGCATAAAACATTAACTGGTATGGGTATAATAAACAACAGAAAATAGCAACTATTTTTCTACATCTGTCATTTTTATTATAAGAAATAATAAAAAAAAGTTTGCTGGATCTTTTTACTAGATAAATTATACTGGAAACAAATACACACTATACTATTTATCTAACACGATATCAGGTTTCCAAACAGTTTTTATTTTTTGTCAGTGCATTGTCATTTATGATTTCTATTTGTTGATTTGGGATTTTATGTTTCTTTTTATTCTATTATTCATAAGTTTCTTTTTCTTTTTTTCTAGTTTCTTTTTTTTTCTTTTGTTTTAGTAGTCTTTTCATCCTTCCTTTTCTCTGAGACTTACACAATGCCACTGAAATCTATAATAACCCTGAACATTGACTCCTAAACTAATATTCAAAGGCCTTGGCAACTAACCAAAAGCAAGCAAATCTCAAAATCTTATTCTTATTTTCACCCACTCTGGGATAGTTGTGTCTATTGCATGTAACAGAGCTAGGTTCCTCCTTAAACTAACGTTGTTTTGACTGTGGGATGTCTGTGGTTACATTAAAAATTCCAACAATTACCAACTAATCCACTCTTCTTCTAGGTCTAAGTTAAATATCTCTCCGATTCTTGTATTTTGTTGCCTCACTAGTATATTTCACTAGACTGTGGATTTTATAATACATTTCAAGAGTGTTCCTCAGGCAGGAAGGGAAAGAAAAGAAATAACTGTAGCAAACGCACTCGGGGAAACTAGTGACTCACAGCTACCCAATGAATGCTTCTAGTATATGAACAAAATATGTGTGACTATATTAAAACAAAATTCTAGCAAATTGTCAAGATTCTATTAGCATGGTGTGTACATTTATGTTACTTCATACATTGTTTATCATAATACCAGCTGCCCTTTGCTGTGGATTTGTGGGTTAGCAAGAAAGACATAAGACAAATCCCTTTGCAATTGACGAGTTGCCTCGCTAGACAGAAAGACACCTTCTAACCCCAATTTTCTGGCAGAAATCCTTAAAGTTACTAAGAGTATCTAAACTGCTTATGCTATAAATAGTGAGGTGTTGAAGACTGGTAAACAGACAAGCACTCAATCGTTAAGGAAGCCTTGTAACTAAGGATAGGCAGGGATGTGTAATTCTGATAACAGCCCTTTCAGCTGTCACCATCCTTTCACCTGGGAATTCTGTAGTCAAGTTGTGGGAGCTGTCCCTCCAAACCAAGCTTGTTAACCCTCTGGAAGTACTACTGCTTGTAACATTACGATAACGACTCTTTTCCAAAGCTGTTTGCTGGAAGAGTGACTAAGCCCTTCCTTTCTTTTCCTACATGTGTATTACAGGTGTAAGGTGGGAGGTACAATCTGGAGACTCCAACCAGATGGTACACATGAATGTTCTCATCACGTGCGTCTTTGCGGCTTTCGTTCTGGGGGCCTTCATCGCTGGCGTGGCAGTTTACTGTTACCGTGACTTGTTTGTTCGGAAGTCCAGGAAGATCCACAAAGACGCCGAGTCTGCTCAGTCCTGTACGGACTCCAGTGGCAGCTTTGCCAAACTGAATGGTCTGTTCGATAGCCCTGTCAAGGAATATCAGCAGAACATTGATTCTCCCAAACTGTACACCAACCTCCTGACCAGCCGTAAAGAGCTCCCGCCCAACGGAGATACGAAGTCCATGATCATGGATCACCGCGGCCAGCCTCCAGAGCTGGCTGCCCTTCCTACCCCCGAGTCCACCCCCGTCCTTCAGCAGAAGACCCTGCAGTCCATGAAAAGCCAGGCTGAGAAGGCGCATGGTGCTTCAAGGAAAGATGCCCCTCAGTTTTTCCCTTCCAGCCCCCCACCCCACTCTCCACTAAGTCACGGGCACATTCCCAGTGCCATTGTTCTTCCTAATGCTACCCATGACTACAACACATCTTTCTCAAATTCTAACGCTCATAAAGCTGAGAAAAAGCTTCAGAATATTGATCACCCTCTCACCAAATCCAGCAAAAGAGATCACCGGCGTTCTGTTGATTCCAGAAACACTTTCAATGATCTCTTGAAACACCTTAGTGACCCGAGCAGTAACCCCAAAGCCATCATGGGAGATATTCAGATGGCTCACCAGACCCTTATGCTGGATCCAATGGGAAACATGTCCGAGGTTCCACCTAAGGTCCCCAACCGGGAAGCATCATTGTATTCTCCTCCTTCTACTCTCCCGAGGAATAGCCCCACAAAGAGGGTGGATGTGCCCACCGCCCCCGGGGTTCCCATGACCTCTCTGGAAAGACAAAGGGGCTATCATAAAAACTCCTCCCAGAGGCACTCCATCTCAGCCATGCCTAAAAACTTAAACTCACCCAATGGTGTTTTGTTATCGAGACAGCCTAGTATTAGTCGTGGAGCTTATGTGCCCTCCTCAGGAGGTGCGAAGATGGACTACATGCAGGGGACGCCGGTCAGCGTTCACCTGCAGCCTTCCCTTTCTAGACAGAGCAGTTATACCAGTAACGGCACCCTCCCGCGGACGGGAATAAAGAGGACACCATCCTTAAAACCCGACGTGCCCCCCAAACCCTCGTTCGTCCCTCAAACCCCATCAGTCAGACCGTTGAACAAATACACCTACTAAGACTGGCGCGTCCTGCTCCTGGGTGTTTTAGCTGTGCTGGTTGTAGGGGGGACGTGGGAGGTGGGGACCTTAAGACAAGAGACTCACTTGTATTTAAAGAGAACCAAGTGGCCAAAGAAACTGCTTGACTTTGGCAACATCTGAACTTGCCACATGTAGCTACTGCAAGGCTTCCAAGTACTTGCTGAAAACAAACAAACAAACAAAAAAAAAAAACAAAGGAAGGTGCTGGTCATTCCATTTCTTTTGTTTGAAGTTAAGGAGGTGTAGCAACGGGGCTACTGGACGGTTATAAATAAATAGCAAATACAGTACTCAGAAGAATCTGTAAGCAAATACTTGAAAATGGGTTCATTTTAGACTGCCGTGTTGTGTGGTCTTCCCATTAAATGTGAACATTTAATATGTATGCATTCACCTTGCCTCTTGCACAAATGTCAAAAAAAGGATGGTAATGTCTCCAAGAAATGAACTTCTAGGTTACCGAGCAATTTGCTGAAAATTCAGTCTCTGGCCCAACTGTAGCATTTTTTTTTTCATGGTTGGCATTTTGTTTGTGCCGCCGACAAATTGTTGTGATTGTGTGCGTGCGTGCGTGCATGTGTGTATGTGTGTGTGTGTGTTATGTATACACTAGAACCTACTTAGGTACCCATTGCATTTTTTTATGCTATGGAATTGTTTACATTGAGCATGACTGAACAACAGACCCCGATGTCTTTGTACAGCAGTCCACTGGGTTGAGTTTTGGGATAGAAAATGGAGCCAGGTTTCAGGTGATTAGCTGGAATGATGTGGGACCCAGTGCCAGAATGTAAAAAAAAAATCCTAAGGAACCTTGTGCTGCTATTCATCCGACCTTCAATTATGATCTTGTCAGTTTTGAGGGAAAGAGGTATTAAAAATGAGTCCATAGTTTTTCCACCAGTATTTGGTAGCTCGAGCTGCCTGTCCACTGTGAATCCAAACCCCAGTCATTCTCACTTTGGATGTACCAAGGCAAGCTTATGCTTTGGTTCTGTCCAATATTACCCTGTAGAAAAATTCTCCCTATCCTCTCCCCCTGTACCTCCATTCATGTCCCCCACTTCCCTTTTTGTTAAGTGTGTGAGAAAGTCAACATCAATTGGCCTACAGAAGCAGTCTGAAAAAAACTTAACAGTAGTGCAATCATTTTGTTTATGTTTGTGTTATGTGAAGATTTTTCTCCAAAGTCATGCAGGTTATGACAATTTGCTGTAAATATTATGTGTGGGTTTACCTGAATCTGTGCATTTTGTGCCTTATTCATGAGAATGGTAAAAGTACTAGAATCTGTCCGGTGTTCTCACTATCGCACATCATTTTCTGAGTGCCAGTTGTGTATTTCTCAACCAGCACCTGAAAAGATTTTTTTATTTTAAAAACAAACCATACAATGATCCAGAACAATTAATGGTTAAAACTTACACACAGACACACAGAACCAGTCCAATCATACGGCTGCGGCCTATCCTTTGCCATGATGAACATTCCACTCCTGTTTTCCTCCAGATGAAACACTTAGAATGTGAAATTAAATGAGGTTTCCAGGGTAATGTGACACCTGCCGAGATCTTGTAAAAGATCATTTATGTGGTTTTACTGAAACCACTTGCAGTTGAGGATGTGCCTCACCGATGACTGTTTTAGTTAACATGTTGCTTATTGAAACTAATGTAGAAAGAACCAAGGCAGAGAGCACTCGTGGATTATTAGAACAAAGAAAAAAAAATTCAACTGGTATCTTGAGAATAAAGCTGATTACATTGCAGGGGGTTGGGAAGGAGAATTTGCTGAAGGCCAAGGTTTTTGCTTCTTGGTTTTTGCTTTTTTTACACACAACATAGAATAATGCAATTATTCTTTTCCCTTAAAGGATATTGCTTTTTAAAGAGCATTATTTCCTGAGAACTCTGGAAACCCCAAAGCTCTCGTCTTTGTTCTTAAAACACTTCAATAGTGCAACTAAATTATTGTAGATTAATAATGGATTAAACAATCACCAACAACAAACACTGCTCAGTTCACCCACAACAAATGTTTGTTTGAATTCACTTTACCAATATTAATCCTGACTTGTGTAAAACTGAAACAATACTTGTGCGTGAGCCCTGATAACTTTCTGTAACATTGTGCTGCCTTGTAGAGTGTAATGTGAGTTCTATCAGTATTTATGTTGAAATTTCTAACATTCAATCTAGTCTCAATTCTGTTAATTTAATTTTTTTAAATGCTTTATCCATTTGTGCAAAGGTAAACACAGATTGTATCTTTTTTAATGGTACGGCATAAAAAAGTAACCCTAAATTGAAGTTACTCTATACTGTTTTATAGAGTACTTTAACATGTATAGATATCTTGTAAACTTGTATTGTGGATGTGTAAATACTATGTACTTTGGGTTTTTAACACCGCATGTAAAGTCAAAATAAAATATTCAACTCGATTACATCCTGCTTGTTATTATTAAAGGGAATAGGAACTGGACCTGTGATATCATTGATTGAGAGTGAAGCTCCCTCTGTCAAAGGTTAACCAGCACCTTCTCTGTGAGTATCTTAGGGAGCTGCTCAGAATACTGTAAGATTAAGTTACTTTCCCAGGGCTACACTTGGTCAAAAGCCTAGTTTTTCTTGTCTCCAAAGCCAGCTCTCTATCCATTACCCCACACAACTACTCAGTGGTCATCAAACATAGTTGTAATGGATCTGGTCCAAAAAGTACTTTCAAACAAAAATATCTTGTCATTGTTTAACTCTGCATATATTAAAAGTTTAGCCAACGGTTTCCTTAACTAGGAATATTTACTATCATGCTGAATGAATGTTACTGTAACCTATCATTGTGTCTCAGGATCCTACAGATATCTTCTTACTGCCTAACTTTATTCAAAGGTCTAAACTAAGCCAGATATATTATGCAAGCATTACAGTGAACCATGGGACATGTCTATAATTATATAGACATTTTAAAAGACTCAGGCTTTCATATTCTCATACCCTTTTTAAATTTCATTTCTAAATTACAGCTGGCCAATTGGATTCCTGTGAATGTTACCTATGTGGAGGTACCTTCTAGGCAAATGAGAGGTTGTGGTAAAAATAAAGATTTGGAAGTTATTTGCGAGTGATTGATTTTGTAATTAAGAATGTGTTTTGGATAGAGATTGGAGAACTATCTTTGACTTTACATGTAGAATAATACTGGAATCTACTACTAGGGTTTGTGTGGATGATTTCCCCAAACTCAAAGAGTTCAAAGATTTGCTTTAGTACTCTATCTCCAAGTCTAATTCTGTGCTCCAAAGAAGATTTCTGGCCTTAGCTTCAAGGCTCTGTCACTTAACCTGTGTAACTATGAACCATAGGTTTTGATATCTATATCTATTAAAAGGAGGGGGTGGGAGTAGATGGTCTCTAAGGTCTCAACCAGCTTTAAGCTGATTGTCCTTGTCTCTTGCTGTGTGACTCCAAGAGCTACACTCAATCATCTGTCAATTAACAAGTATTTAAGCTTCTACTATTGCGGGGCACTGCTTGGCATTAGGGATACAGTGACAAAACTAAAACAGTCTTGGTTCTAAGGAGCTTACATTCTATTGAAGAAAGCAATAGTCACCCACATAGCTGCCTACAAAGTTGCTAGGCAGTGATGTAGTGGGCGGAATATATTAGGAGCTGAGGAAGGTCAAGAAGGGTTTCACCTAGAAAGTGGCATTTGATTGAATCTTGAAGGAACTAGGACTTCTAAGAGGCAGAGGTGGGGATGGAGTGTTTTTGAGAGTTGGAAATGACCAGTAGAAAGCTAGCAAATAGAATGTCATATGAGGTACACATGTCTGGAAACAGGTTAGGGTCCAGGTTGTGAAGAGCTTTAAATGCCAAACAAAATAGTTAACATTTCTTCTTCTTCTTTTTTTTTTTTTTTTTTTAAATTTTTGCTGGTAATTGGGGTTAAGTGACTTGCCCAAGGTCACACAGCTAGGAAGTGTTAAGTATCTGAGGTCAGATTTGAACTCAGGTTCTCCTGACTTCAGGGCTGGTGCTCTATCTACTGCCCCACCTAGCTGCCCTGTTAACATTTATTCTTAAAGGTAATAGGGAGGAAACTCAAGTTTATTAATGAGGGGAATAACATAGGCAGACTAGCTCTTTAGAGAAAATGCTGGAAGCTATGTGGAGGATGTCTTGAAATAGGATAAAAACTGAGGAGGGAAAATCATTTAGAAGAATATTAGAAGATAGAAATTGAGGGGGGAAATCATTTATTTTGTTAAAATGGTCCACATTGTGGGGATAAGAGTTTAAATTATGTGTAGGAATTGAGAAGGGGATAGAAAAGAGATACCATAAAGTAGAAATGACAAGCTATTCGGGAAGAATGAATGAATAAATACTAAGTCTTCAATGTTTGCCAACACTGTGTTAAGAACTGAGGATTCGAATACAAAAACTAAACAGTCCCTGCCCTCAAGAAGTTTATATTTTAATAGTGGAAGTGAGTACATAGGAAAGCCATACCTAGAAAGGGGAAAGATGAGAGATATCATAAAGTAGAAAAGACAAGCTATTTGGGAAGAAAGAAAGAATGAATAAGTACTAAAATGATCAACATGTGCCAAACAGTGGTAAGAACTGAGGATACAAATATAAAAACTAAGCAGTCCTTGCCCTTAAGAAGGGGACAGTGCATAGGAAAGCCATAGCTAGAGAAAGGCATTTTGGTCTGGAAAAACAAGAGATGGAGCCATTGGGGAGCCATAAGGGATTAAACAATTGACATGCTTTTCGGAAGGAATAATAATATTAATTTAATTCAAGTCCCCAGAATAAGAGGTGGAGGGATATGTCCATATTAACAGCGGGAGTGGCAAGAAAATGGCCAGTGTGGGAGCTGGAAGCATAGTCCAAAGGTCTGAGTCTGGTCAGCTCTGGTTGACTATGCCAAGTTTGTGCTCATTGATTCATCAATCCAGACAACTGGGCCCTGGAATAAGTAATTGTTCCAAAGAGTTCTCTAAGGAAAAGTCATTGGTAGAGAAGATGGCAGCAAGATAACTGGAAACAGTAAGAATAAAGATCTGAGGACATCACTGGAGCTGTAAAGTTTGATTACTGGAATGATAGTAGTGCCTATGGATATAATAGGGAAGTTGGGGGCAAGGTGTGAGTGTAGGGGGAAACAAGGAGTTCTGTTTTAGACATGTTACGTTTAAGATGCTCTGGGCTATCCAGTTTAAAGGACATACACCATGGGGAGAAAGCAGGTGCTTAACCACTTTGTTCTGTCTTCAATGCTAATGAACTACTGATAGACTTGAACCATATTTTGTGAGATTCACAGCACAAGAACAGTCTAGCAGCAAAAGGCTCTCAGAAAGTTGGGGCAGCTTGTGGTTGTCTGGGCTTCCTCTGCCTATTTCCCCTAGTCTTCTTGTGGGTGGCCCGGCTGCTGGACTGTAGGAGAAAGCAATCCGGAGCTTGGATGGGATGCCTCTGCTCTGCCAGGTGCCTATGGGTGGCCCACCCTTATAGCTTGAGCTTCACCTGGAGCCAAGGCAGAGCACATACACTGAAACCGTGGCCTGAGAGTTAAGGTAGGTGATGTAGCCCAGCCGAAGCCCAGCCTGACAATGGGAAAGATTGCCCAGGTGGGGTGCCTTCATGGGAAATACTCCAGCTTTAGCCGAGCCCACTCTTCCTTCCCTCGTCGTTGTGGAAGGAGACGTCTGCCATTTCCTTCTCCAGCTCATTGTACAGATGAGGAAACTGAGGCAGGCAGGGATAAGTGACTTGCTTAGGGTCACCCAGCCAGGAAGTGTCTGATGCCAGATTTAACTCGGATCTTTCTGACTTCCGGTCTGGTACTCTGTCCACAGTACCACCGGCTGCCCAGTGTTTCCACCTGTTTTTAAGGGAAGGAGAGAAGAGAAATTGGTTTTTCTTGCCTATCTTCCTTTCTCAGAAATAGGAAGGAGACCAGTTGTAGAGTATGTGGAGGAGAGCAAAGTGTAAGAATATTGGAAAGATAAAATGTTTTCCAGGAGGCAACTAGGTAGCACAGTGGATAGATAGAGCACCAGTCCTGAAGTCAGGAGGACCTGAGTTCAAATCTGACCTCAGACACTTAATTCCTGGCTGTGTAACCCTGGGGAAGTCACTTAATCCCAATTGCCTCAGCAAAAACAAAACAAACAAACAAAAAAAACCCAAAAAAACAAAAAAACAATGGCATCGACTTATGAAGTAACAAGAGATTCTTTTCTGATATTCAGCTCAACTCAGTTCAACAAATCATTAATTAAATTCTTAAGGGCAGCCAGACTTCAGAGTAGGTAGAATGCCAAGCCTGAAGTCAAGAAGATGACTCTTCATTAAGTTCAAATCCGACCTTAGATACTCTCTAGCTATATGACTCCAGGCAAGTCACTTAACCCTGTTAAACCTCAGTTTCCTCATCTGGAAAATGAGCTCATGAAGGAAATGGCAAACATTTCAGTATCTTTGCCAAAACTACCTCAAACAGGGTTGTAAAGGATTGGATAGGACTGAAATGACTGAATAATAACAATGTACAAGTCACTATGCTGAGTGCTGGGAATATAAAGCTGAGAAACAAGTAATTGACCCTGCTGTCAAGGAGCTTTCATGCTCCTGAAGGAAACAACCAGTACAAAGATAAGCAAATAAAAATTATTTCAAGGAGAGAGGGAAAATGTAAAAGTCCTAGTGTAGAAAATGACAACTAAGTTATATTTTGAAGAAAACTAGGGATTTAATGATTCAAGGTGACATTCCAGACATAGGGGACCACCTGTGTAAAGAATCATAGGCAGGAGGGAAGTATTATGGATGGGAAATGGCTAGCAGACTAGATTTATTAGAGCAGAGTATAAAAAGGACAAATAATATGAAATAACTAGAATGGGAGCCATACTTCAGAGGACTTGATTTAAAATTGTACTTTGTTCTGGCACTTCTGATGCCTCTTCTCCTCAGTTTTAGTTAATATAGTAAGTTTATAATTAGCTAATATAAAGGGGTAATAGCAGGAAGTAAGATTGCAAAAGGAAACCTGTAAGTCATGAACAAACTGTTCCAAAGATCAAAAGGGCATAATTTACAAATTATATAATATATTAACCAAAATTCACATTCTGCTAACATGTTCTCTATCAGGGAAGCCATCTGGGTATTGCTATCAGGGTCTTTTGGTCTTATAATATGTAAATCCCAGACAAATTCCAGACGGTAAAGCAAATCACCAAATTATACTGATAATTTTGAGGTGATGTGAACTTGTTAATTTACTCACAACTCTGAAAAGATTTGGATGCATGTCATGGCAACACTTCCCTGATGTCATGGTCCCCTTTGAGAATGAAGGACAACTACCACATGTTGTTGAACTAATCAGATAAGAGTCAGTTTCCTTCAAAAAAATTATATGAAAGTAAGATCTCAGATTTCTGCCTATCCCTAGCCTTCTTGCCTCTGCTTCCAGGCCATGCTGGCTAGTGTTCCCAACTTTAAGCCATGGGTATAAGAGTGATGATCACTGCTTCTCCCCTTCCTCCAAACCTTCTTCTTCCCCACCACTGCTTGCCTTCTTTCACCATCTAAATCCCTTACCCCAAGCTGTCTGCCTCTGTACCCCTTTACCCACTCGTCAGTACTTTCTGTGCCATCTGCCTGCTCTGGGATTATTAAAATGTGATTTCAGTTCTGTCTTCCACTCCCGTCAAGGTCTTTCCCAGCAAATACCCAAAGAACAAGGTGTGCCTGCTCCTATTTCATAATTTCATAAATTAATTATCAATTCAAAGCTTAAATGAAGAATTGGAATTTTATCCCAGAGCTAGCAGAGAGCCCCTTAAGTTTTTTTTAGTAGTTTTATGAAATCATTCTCCTTACTTGCCAAACAGGTGATGATAAAAAACAAATTGTGGGGAATATTAATATTAAGGTGGCAGAGGTAGAATTTAAGTTGTCATGGTTATAATTATAGACTTCTCTTATTCAACAATTTCTATTTTTTTAATTCTACAAAACTCTTGCAACTACAACAACAATAAATATCGTGAGCCTCCAGGCTAATTTAATATAGGACTCAATATTATTTTATACTTATTCCCTAAGGACTTACAGTTAACTATAATAGTAACTTTTTCTTCCCAAAGTAAAGCATATATTATGTAATTATAATTATTTATTCTACCTACAACTATTAAAACTTTAAATATAAAATTATGAAACTTTAATTATAAAACAATTATGAATATTTTATATAGAATATTCTATAAGAATTAAGAACATTACAGTAAGATATCAGTATTATTTACAAGGCTGCACAGTAAATTTCTTCATTTTACAAGTCTTGCTAAATATAAATAACATTTTGATGAAGTGAGTTACAATTTGGAAGATGTTTAATATAAAATAATTATCACATTTAATTTGATTTCAATGCAGAACATTTCTAAAGTATGGCTCAAAGTGAGACAAATGCAGTCTTCAATCTGGTTCTGCAGAGAATTCTTTTTTTTTTAAATCTAAAACAAGAATAAAGTGAAAATGTTTGCTCACACAAATATATGGAAGAAAATGGTAGGTAAATTTTGCAAGCTGAATTACAGAGATATATAAAAAAAAAACTTAGTCACCTAATAAAAGAGAATAAAGAGAATGAAGTTAGGTAATAATGTATTAATTTTTTAAAAATTATTTTATCTTTAAAAAAAGAATAAAAAAAGAAAAACATAAAGGAATACAAAAGAAAAGAATATTTCCATGTGTCCAGCATAATATCAGGGATAATTCAAAATTTATAGGAACAAATTGCTAGTTCAAGAAAGTATATTTATCTATCCATCTATCTATCTATCTATCTATCTATCTTTACTTCCATTGTATCCATCTTTACTTCCTTGTAAAGTGTCCTTTTGTTCTCTGCTATGTATCTTTTTTTTACTTTATTCCTTGTTTCCCCCTTTCATTCCTCCTCCTTACTCCCAGCAGGTTATAATTAATAATAGGATATATTGTGTATACATATGTAGATATAATCATACACATATATATACATATACCCACCTCCACCCCCACACATACACATACACATATCTTTCTCATGTCTGCTGACTTTGCTTTAATTCTGTTTCTTAATTTGCTTTGCTATGTCTTAAACTTCTCCACCCATGGATCCCTTCCTTGTTTTCTTCCCTCACTCTTTACTTTGCTGTCCACCCATCCCTCCCTCCTTATTTCTTTATAGATTTTGAAGGGTGCTATACCCTTCATAGTATTTATGTAGTGTTGCCTATTTAATCCATTCTCGATGTGAGTAGGTTTTCAGAACTATGAGCCTTCCTCTTCTTCTAATGCTTTTGGGTCTATTCTTCCCCTGAACATCATTTGTATAAAACAATTACTATTTTTACCTTAACTCTGCCCCAATTTTTCTTTTGAGGTACCCTTTTATTGATAGCAAACTTGAACATATGATCTTCATTTCCCATGTTAACAAAACAAAACAATTTGTCTATATTGAGTTCCTTGAAATTGATCTTCGATACTGGCTCTTAATATTTTAATTTTCTATTAAGTTCAAGTTTGGTTGATAGAAAGTGCTGAAAATCTGCAAGTTTGTTGAATATCCATTTTTTTCTCCTTCAATATTATAGATAATTTTGCTGGCCTTGTTGTTTTGATTGTCAATAGATATGATTCCAGGACTTGTGTTTTTTTCTTGTGGCTACTGATAAATCCTGTACAATTCTAACTATAGCTCCAACATACTGAACTTTTTTTCTTGGTTCTTGCAAATTTTTCTCTTTGGTCTGAGGGTTTCAATATTTGTCAATATTCCTATGTGATTTTCACAAAGGATTTTGTTGTGATAGTTATCAGTTTTTTTTTCTATTTCTACTTTCTCCTCATGTTCTATCATTCCAGGACAATTTTCTTGGATTATTTCTTGTATTATTGTGTCAAGGCTCTTTTTTGGTCACAACTTTCAGGCAGTCCAATTATTCTTATATATTTTCTCTTCTTGAACTATTCTTCAGATCTGGTATTTTTCTTATAAAGTGTTTTACATTCTGCTCTAGTTTTTCATTCTTTATAATCTGTTTTATTATTTCTTGGTCTCTCATAACTTAACTGGCTTCCCCTTGCCCAATTCTAATTTTCGAAGAATTATTTTCATCTTTGAGACTCTGTACCTTCTTTTCTAGGTTAACTTTTTTTTTATAATCTTCTTGTTTTTCTTGAGTTTAAGAAAAAGTTTTCCTCAATGTCTCTCATTTGATTTTTAAATTCTTTTTTGAGTTCTTTTATAAATTCTTCTTGGGCAGGGATCCATTTCACATTACTCTTTGGGGTAGAAGAAGCTTTTTTACTTAAATGTTCTCCGTTGAGGATGAACCCCAGTCTTCCCTGTTTTGTTTCTGTAGTTCTTCTTTGCCGGTTCATTTCTTTTTTAAATAAGAGGTTTTGGTGTAAGCACTTCTTTTTTGTTTGTTTGTTTAATTTTAATAGCCTTTTATTTACATGTTATATGTATGGGTAACTTTACAGCATTGACAATTGCCAAATCTCTTGTTCCAATTTTTCTCCTCCTTCCCTCCACCCCCTCCCCCAGATGGCAGGATGACAGCAGTTGTTAAATATATTAAGATATAAATTAGGTACATAATAGGTATACATGGCCAAAACATTATTTTGCTGTACAAAAAGAATTGGACTCTGAAATATTGTACAATTAGCCTGTGAAGGAACTCAAAAATGTAGGTGTGCAAAAATATAGGGATTGGGAATTCAATGTAATGGTTCTTAGTCATCTCCCAGAGTTCTTTTGCTGGGCGTAGCTGGTTCAGTTCATTACTGCTTCATTGGAACTGATTTGGTTCATCTCAGTGCTGAGGATGGCCAGGTCCATCAGAATTGGTCATCATATAGTATTGTTGTTGAAGTATATAATGATTTCCTGGTTCTGTTCATTTCACTCAGCATCAGTTCATGTAAGTCTCTCCAGGCCTTTCTGAAATCATCTTGTTGGTCATTTCTTACCAAACAATAATATTCCATAATATTCATATACCACAGTTTATTAGCCATTCTCCAATTGATGGGCATCCACTGAGTTTCCAGTTTCTGGTCACTACAAAGAGAGCTGCCACAAACATTCGTGTACATACAGATCCCTTTCCCTTCTTTATGATCTCTTTGGGATATAAGCCCAGTAGTAACACTGCTGGATCAAAGGGTATGCACAGATAACTTTTTGAGCATAGTTCCAAATTGCTCTCCAGAACGGTTGGATGTATTCACAATTCCACCAAGAATGTATTAGTGTCCCTATTTTCCCACATCCCCTCCAACATTCTGCATTATCTTTCCCTGTCATTCTAGCCAGTCTGACAGGTGTGTAGTGGTATCTCAGAGTTGTCTTAATTTGCATTTCTCTGATTAATAATGACTTGGAGCATCTTTTCAGATGGCTAGAAATAGTTTCAATTTCTTCATCTGAGAATTGTTCTGTTCACCCCATGTTGGGCGCCAAAATGTGGTGATTTTCTTCTTTTAAAATATAAGTTCTCTCTGGCAGTGAGCAGGTTTCTCAGGGAGGTTTTCTGGAGGCAGCCTAAGTTTCAGTTGAAAGTAATAATCACCTCAAAATGCAGCCAGCTGATAAAAGTTCAGATCTTTTATTTCCTCCAATATAGCCTGGTTAGCTTAGAGACCTAGTTCTCTGCTTGGTTTGAAGAGCTCTTGCAGCTTTTGCCTCTTGGTTTCAAGGACTCCCTCCAAATGTCTCCAAATCCAAAGATTTGTCCTTCAGTCTCTGCCTCTGCTTTCTTCAGCCTCCAGCCAGCCCAAAGATGGGATGAATCTCTTGTCTCCTTCACTTGGGGCTCGGCTAGCTTTCTGGAGAGTCTTTCAGACCAGTTTGGTCTCAGTGGGGGAAGTGCAGGAGCCCAGCCACCACAGTGGTGTGAGATGAAGATGAATCTGGTTGCTCCTTAGAAAGAATGCTTCTCCTCAACTGAACTGATGCTCCCTTCTCAATCTTCAGCTGAACTCTGTCCGAGAGCCTCTGTCTGTTTTCTTATATATGAGAGAGAGGAATTGTGGGATACAAGAGAGAGGGATTATGGGTTTCTTCCCAGAATGCTCTCCGGCTCTAAGAGCTTCAAGGTTCTTTCACAAAGTTACACAGTTAATTTTGTGAATCTCCCATACTTGTGAATTCCAATGAGTAAAGGTATAAATACAAGCATTGTATCAATTAGTTCTACTTAGTACCTTGTTTCAGGTTCTGGCCCAAAACATCTCAACTCTAATGACTTAACAGTTTGTAAAGATTCCAACAATATCCTATGACCATTTATCAATTGGAGAATGGCTTGATTTCTTACAAATTAGAGTCAATTCTCTCTATATTTTGGAAATGAATCCTTTATCAGACTGTAAAAATATTTTCCCAGTTTATTGCTTCCCTTCTAATCTTGTCTGCATTAGTTTTGTTTGTACAAAAATTTTTCAGTTTGGTATAATCAAAATTTTCCATTTTGTGATTAGTAATGATCTCTAGTTCTTCTTTGGTTATAAATTCCTTCCTCTTCCACAGGTCAGAGAGGTAAACTATCTTGTGTTTCTCTAATTTATTTATAATCTCATTCTTTATGCCTAGGTCATGAACCCATTTTGACCTTATCTTGGTGTATGGTGTTAAGTATAGGTCAATGCCTAGTTTCTGCCATATTAGTTTCCAATTTTCCCAGCAATTTTTGTCAAACAGTAAGTTCTTATCCCAAAAGCTGGGGTCTTTGGATTTGTCAAACACTATAGTTGCTATAGTTATTGATGGTTTTGTCCTTTAAACCAAACCTATTCCACTCATCAACTAATCTATTCCTCAGCTAATACCAAATGGTTTTGGTAACTTCTGCTCTATAATATAATTTTTGATCTGGTACAGCTAAGCCACCTTCATTTGATTTTTTTTTCTCATTAATTTCCTTGAAATTCTTTACCTTTTGTTTTTCCATATGAATTTTGTTGTTCTTTTTTCTAGGTCATTAAAATAGTTTTTTGGGAGTCTGATTGATATAGCACTAAACAAATAGATTAGTTTAGGTAGTACTGTCATCTTTATTATATTTGCTCGCCTTATCCAAGAGCATTTAATATTTTTCCAATTGGTTAGATCAGACTTAATTTGTGTGAAAAGTGTTTTGTAGTTTTGCTCATAAAGTTTCTGATTTTCCCTTGGTAGATAGATTCCTAAGTATTTTATACTATCAGTAGTTACTTTAAATGGAATTTCTCTTTGTAATTCTGACTGTTGGATTTTGTTAGTGATATATAAGAATGTTGATGATTTATGTGGGTTTATTTTATATCCTGCAACTTTGCTAAAGTTGTGGATTATTTCTAATAACTTTTTAGTAGAATCTCTGGGGTTCTCTAAGTATGCCATCATATCATCAGCAAAGAGTGATAATTTGGTTGCCTGCTCTAATTCCTTTAATTTCTTTCTTAACTCTTATTGCCAAAACTAGCATTTCTAATACAATATTGACTAGTAACAGTGATAGTGGGCAACCTTGTTTCACTCCTGATCTTATTGGGAATGGTTGCAGTTTTTCCCTATGACATGTGATGCTTCCTGATCGTTTTAAATATATGCTGCTGATTATTTTAAGGAAAAGTCCATTTATTCCTATACCCTCAAATGTTTTTAAAAGGAATGGATGTTGGATTTTATCAAATGCTTTTTCAGCATCTATTGAGATGATCATATGGTTTTTGTTAATTTGGTTATTAACATGGCCAATTATATTGATAGTTTTCCTAATATTGAACCAGCCCTGCATTCCTGGTATAAATCCTACTTGATCATAGTGTATTATCCTGGGGATGATTTTCTGTAGTCTTTTTGCTAATATCTTATATAAGATATTAGCATCAATATTCATTAGGGAGATTGGTCTATAATTTTCTTTCTCTGTTTTCAACCTACCTGGTTTAGGTATCAGTACCATGCCTGTGTCATAAAAGGAATTTGGTAGGACTCCTTCATTCCCTATTTTATCAAATAATTTATATAGCATTGGGGCCAATTGTTCTTTAAATGTTTGGTAGAATTCACATGTAACTCTGTTCTGGTTCTGGGGATTTTTTATTAGGGAGTTGATTAATAGCTTGTTCTATTTCTTTTTCTGACATGGGACCATTCAAGCAATTTACTTCCTCCTCTGTTAATCTGGGAAGTCTATATTTTTGGAGGTAGTCATCCATTTCACTTAGGTTATCAAATTTATTGGCATAAAGCTGGGCAAAGTAACTTCTTATTTCTCTAATTTCCTCTTCATTGGTAGAAAGTTCTCCCTTTTCATTTTTAAGACTACAAATTTGATTTTCCTCCCTCCTTTTTCTAATCAGATTTACCAAAGGCTTATCTATTTTATTGGCTTTTTCATAGAACCAACTCTTAGTTTTATTGATTAGTTCAATAGTTTTTTTTTTTTTACTTTCAATATTATTAATTTCTCCTTTTAATTTTAGAATTTCAAATTTAGTATTTGATTGGGGGGTTTTAATTTGGTTTTTTTTAGTTTTTTTTAGTTGCAAGCCCAATTCATTGATCTTCTCTTTCTCTGTTTTATTCAAGTAAGCCTCTAAGGATATAAAATTTCCTCTTATTACCACTTTGGCTGCATCCCACAAATGTTGGTATGATGTCTCATTGTTGTCATTATCTTGAGTGAAATTATTAATTGTATCTATAATTTTCTATTTCACCCAATCATTCTTTAAGATGAGATTGTTTAGTTTCCAATTACTTTTTGGTCTATTTACCCCTAACTTTTTGTTGAATGTAGTTTCTATTGCATCATGATCTGAAAAGAAAGCATTTACTATTTCTGCCTTCTTGCATTTAATTTTGAGGTCTTTGTCTTAATATATGGTCAGTTTTTGAATAGGTTCCATGAACTACTGAGAAGAAAGTATATTCCTTTCTGTCTCCATTCAATTTTCTCCAAAGATCTATAATACCTGATTTTTCTAATATTCTATTTACCGCTTTAATTTCTTTCTTATTTGTTTTGTGGTTTGATTTGTCTAATTCTGAGAGTGCAAAGTTGAGATCTCCCACTATTACAGTTTTGCTGTCTATTTCTTCTTGCAACTCTCTTAACTTCTCCTTTAGGAAGTTAGATGCTTTATCATTTGGTGCATATATGTTTAGTACTGATATTGCTTCATTGTCTATGTTACCCTTTAGCAAGATATAGTTTCCTTCCTTTAATTAGATCAATTTTTGCTTTTGTTTGATCTGAGATAAGGATGGCAACCCCTGCTTTTTTGACTTCACCTGAAGCATAATAGATTTTGCTCCAGCCTTTTACCTTTACTCTGTATGTATCTCCCTGCTTTAAATGTGTTTCCTGTAAACAACACTTTGATTTTTGATCCAGTTTGCTATCTCCCTCCTCTTTATGGGAGAGTTCATCCCATTCACATTTACGGTTAAAATTACTAATTCTGTATTTCCTGACATCCTACTATCCCCAGATTATGCTTTTCTTTTTCTTGCCCCCCAACCCTCTTTCCCCATTTTAAACTTATGTGCCCCATTTGTATCACGACGCTCACCCTCCCTCCCCCCTTTGAATCTCTTCCTCTTTCTTGTACTCTTCCCTTATTACTCTTTTTCTTTTCCCTTTTCCTCTCCCCCTTTTTAATGAGGCGACAGAGGATTTTCTCTAAAACAAGTATGTCAATTATTTTCTCTTTGAGCCAACTCTGATGTGAGTAAGATTCACACAATGTTCCTCCCCCTCTCTAAATTCCCTCAGATATGATTAGTTTCCTTTGCCTCTTCATGGGATGTGGTTTCCCTCTTTTTATGTCCCCTTTCCCCCTTTTCTGCCATTATCACTTTTCCATATCTACTTCCCTTTTTTATGTTATATCACTAAAATCAAATTATACATGCAGTCTTTTTGTATATCCACAATAGAAATACAATTCTCAAGAGTTCCTTTTACCTTTTCTGCATCTCTTGAGTCCTATGGTTGGAGATCAAATTTTTTGTTTAGTTCTGGTTTTTTCTTTAGAAACAAATGGAATTCATTTGTTTCATTAAATGTCCATCTTCTTCCCTGGAAGAAAATGCTCAGCTTAGCTGGGTTGTTGGCTGCATTCCAAGTTCTTTTGCCTTTCGGAATATCAGATTCCAGGCCCTTTGTTTCTTTAATGTGGAGGCAGCCAGATCTTGGGTGATCCTTATTGTGGTACCTCGGTATTTAAATTGTTTTTTTTTTTTTTTTTTTTTTTTTTTTTTTCTGGCTGCTTGTAAATTTTTTTCCTTAATCTGATAGTTCTGAAACTTGGCTACAATATTCTTGGAGTTTTTATTTTAGGGTCTTTTTCAGAAGGTGTTTGATGAATTCTTTCAATGCCTATTTTAACTTCTGATTCTATTACCTCTGGACAGTTCTCTTTGATGATTTCTTGTAAAATAGTATCTAGGCTCTTTTTTTCATCATAATTTTCGGAAAGTCCAATAATCCTCAGATTATCTCTCCTAGATCTATTTTCCAGATCTGTTGTTTTTCCAAGTAGATATTTCATGGTTTTTTCCAGTTTATCATTTTTTTGGTTTTGCTTGACAGATTCTTGCTGTCTCAATGAATCATTGATTTCTATTTGTTCACTGATTTTTAATGAATTATTTTCTTCATTAGCTTTTTTACTTCTTTCTGTATATGTCCAATTGAGTTTTTAAATGAATTGTTTTGCTCTATGGAGTTTTTTTTTCATTTCACTAATTTTTTTTTCAGTGAATTATTTTCTTTTTCCAATTCACAGATCCTACTTTCTTGCGAATTCTTTGTCTTTTCCAATTCACAGATCTTACTTTCCAGAGATTTTTTTACTTTTTCCAATTCACAAATTTTGTTTCCTTGTGCTTCCTGGGAATTTTTTATCTTTTCCAATTCATATTTCAGGAAGTTATTGCTCTCTTGCAAAGCTTCTCTTTCCTTTCCCCATTTTTCTTCTAACTCTCTTTTGTGACTTTTAATGATCTCTTCTGTGAGAGCATTATGTAAAGGGGGACAGGTAGCATTCCTCTTTGGTGTATTGTCTGGTGACTGTTTACTATTAGTCTCTTCAGGATTGCAGACCTACTCTTTTTCTGTATAGAATCTGTCAATTGTCCTTTTCATTTTTTTACTCATTTTTTAAAAGCCTTTAGGGTCTGCCTTCAGGGCAAGGGGGTTATCAACTTTCTCTGCAGAGCAGGGTGAAATGTAACCTGGCTTCCAGCTCCGAGGTGTGGAAGTGCTCTGAGTGAAAGTTTCCCCTTCCCCCAACCGGAAGTGATTCAGCACTGGCCGAGCTATGGAAGTGCCCAGTGGATGGTACCTCTAGCTTCACTTGAACTCTTCCCTTTGACCTGGAATCCCAAACCGAGTTCCCTCCGCCAACAAGTACCCACAGCCAGAAGGGTTCCCTGTATTCACCAGGCGCTAATTCCTTCTCACCCAGGGCTGTGTCCCTGCAGCAAGCTGGTAGTCCTCATCAGACACGGTTCCCTTAGTCTTCCTAGATTCAGACCCCAACTCCACAGTGCAGGAGGTCAAAGTTTCTGTGGTTCCTGCCAGTCTCCAGCCAAAGGCAGCTCCCCCAGGACTCTCCACTTGATACTTCTGTGGAGCTATCCCTGAGATGTGTGTACTTCTGACAAGTTAATCCCCAGCCCTGGGTCTTTCTTCAGATCTTCTTGGGTTGTACTTTGAGGACCCCCATTCTGCCCCAATTTTTCTTGATTTTTCATCAGTCTATGTTTGCCCTGAAGCACAAATTTGTTCTATTTGTGAGGGAAATCTGGAGAGCTTGAAATTTACCAGCCTACTCTTCATCTTCCCAGGATGCTCCCCATGTATTTACTTTTCAACTGATTAATAACAAGAACTACATAAAATAATATATTTAAAGTTCAATTGCATATATTGCTGTATTTTTAAACAATTTTTCTAAATAAATTAGTTTTTGTAAGGAAAGAATATCTTCAGACATGACTTTCTTCTCTTCTACTGTAATCTCACTGGCTATACTTGCATTGTAACTCTACTGAATAACTGAGCATTGTTGCCAACTTATTCATTCAAAAATCCATCAGATAAAAGACAGTAGCATAAGTAGAGGATAGATTGGGGAAAAGCCTTAATACTTCAATAAAAAGCAATATAAGGTTTGTTCCTACAAAATTATTTGTAATAGTCCAGAATAATTTCAAGATGGTTTAGAATATACACATGCTCCACATAATATTTATTTGCTTATCAAGAACACACATATTCATAAAATTTTGAACGTGTGATTACACACAGCTGATGAGGTATGATAATACTCTTCCAGAGGAGACTGAGGGAGCTACTCTGATGTACAGAAAACAAATGATGTGTTCATGCATCTTACCATCTATTGGAAATTGGTCTGCACTTGAACATCGAATTCTTATGGTAGTTTGGAAATAATTTGATGACAGGTCAAGAACCTGCAAGAACACAGAACACTTTGTCACAATCTGCCAATTTTATATAATTACTGAACAAACACTAAAAGCTTTGTACACATACATCCTCATGATGATTTGAAGTCATTTCAAAAACAGACTTATAATGTTTTAAACATATATATGTTCATTGCCTCAGAGGGAAAATATATTTGTAATTAAGTTAGTCAACTTTTTACTGCTTAAGGCACTATTAAATAATTTTTGTAATTAACCCCTTGGACCATCATTACTAAATAAAAACTATTATTCTTATTGCATGATATTTGAGTCAGTATAGTTTTCCTAAACAGGGTCCAGAACACTTGGAATAAGAGATCTCAATAAACTATTTGAGGGCTGCAAGTTACCATTAAGAGGCTGAGTACCAGAACTTCTAAGATATCTTTTAAAAAAGGAAATGGATTGGTTGCCAAGATTAATGGACCATAACTATGATTGTCCATACACCTCTTCCATAGATCATTATTTCCTATGAATGCATACTCTCATAATGAGCAACAAAGGTCAAAACTTTGGGCATACGTTCAGGAAAATGTGAAGAAGGTTATCTAACAACTGATTATCAGCATGCTTATTCCTATTCTTTGTCCACATTAAAGAGAATGTAGTGACTAGAGGGACATCAATGACATAATGACCTAAAACTACCATCCATTGATCTTATTTTTGATTCCTTAGTTCAGACTAGAAGAAGCCAATACATTCTAATACATTCTAAGTTGCATTTATGTGGGATTTATAATTTGATGAGAATTAGAGCTGTTGTGAGCATGAAGTAAGATAACATTTGTAAAGTGTTTTATAATCCTTAGAGTGCCATATAAATATTGGCTTACCATCATCATCATTATTATTGTTATTGTTATTATTATTGACTTGATGATTGCTGGGACTATTTCTAGCTCTAATTAGATCAATACCAAGTCTGGGGTCTGATCCAGGGAGAGCATGCACAGTAGCTATGAAGTAGATGAGAGGCAAATCCAGACCACTACAGCCAAGATGTTGCAAGTTTCTTGGAGACCCTTGTTGCCATGCATTCCCTCATCTTCCCATGCAACTTTGCAGATTAGTGATTTTGATGTTATCAAATATACAGGGACTATTGGACTCTAGAGAACTGATTCACACCAACCAAACTCATAAGGGGTTGCAAATGAATAAATTGGCATCCGGCTTTATCAATCAATAAAAAATGCAATTGCCAAGTAGATAAAAATGTTTTTGTCAGATGATCAGCATCTTTTTTTCCCAGCAGGAAGGAAAATAGACTTCAAAAATTCAATTAATATCAGGTTGCTTTTTGAGTAAGTTCAAGTAATGGAATTTGAATGGAGAAGCAAATCATCACAGCCAGAAGTATCCTTCAAACAGAATATTGGAGGTGAATTCAATTCCTGGATAACTTTGAAAAAATGGTGACAATTTCATAATTTGGGGCTGCATTTAGTCTCTGTGCAAACTACCACTTCCCCATTTATATTTGTCATTAATGTTATATAATTTTACATTTACCTTTAGTTTTTGTTCATTTCAAAATGGTCAAATATGGGAATCTAGAGATGATATTATTTTTGTAAGTGTTCAATCTCATCAATTTTATGTTGATAATTATTAGTTTCTTCTTAGATTTTTCAAATTTGCCCTATAATTCTGGGATATTCCTTTTTGGGTGTCTTTAACCCCTCATGCAGCAATATATTACAAAGAATAAACTCCCAAACCTTTGAAAAATTATGTATTTATGATTTACAGTTATCTTAGAGGCAATATGCATACTCTTTGGGGCCAGAAGTTTTTCTATAGCAGATTCATTTTCATTTAATTCTCCCCTTTGCTATAACAAAATAAAGCATCTGTCTTTGCTCCTGAATGTGAAAGGAAGCTGGTGGTCTATGTTGTATTATTCCTTCCTTTCATATTTTCTCCTTTCTTCTCAGATTATATCCTGAATGGAGAAAAGTTACTAACCATTGAGCTTGCTCCCAATACAGCTTGTTGCCATAAACTTTCCTATAGTGGGTTCAAATTTAATAAATATGTGTCTTAGACTGGTTGCTCTGTGAAGACAGGGATTTGTTTTTATTATTTATGTCATTCTACAATGCTTAGAACACATGAGGGATATACTATGTGCTCAGTAACAAGTTGATGAATTGTTTAATTTTTATTCTATATTTCATATGCATACATGATAGCAGAATCGCATTTATCTTCCATTGCTTCAAATGCATTTGTCTACATCCTCTCTTGTCCCATACAAATTTACACTCTGTAATTATGGCATATACCTAATTTGTGTTTTATGTAAAAAATAAAAAAAACTCCAAATCATTTGGTGTCTTCTTATTTTAAAATAAGATTTTCCAGAAGAGACTCACATTACTGTTAGATGATACACCAAAGGGATAGATACAGAATGGCAGAATTATTGCTGTTTTTTCCACATTCATCTTGAGCTTTCTTCCATCTTAATTCATATGCCTTACCTGTCTATAGTGGTAGAAATGTCACACATAATGGCATCATACCCAGGCTCAGAGAAAATGCAATGATTGCATTGGCCAATGATAATCCAGTCCTTAGGGAATGGCTGATATGCCCTTGACTAGTTCCATGGAAGCTTGGTGAGTGTGATAATGAGTAATGAAGATGCCTTTGCCCTACTTCAGACTATGCACAAATGTCTTTGTTAGCTTACTGGATGATAACAAGAAACCTTTATCTGACTGCTAACTGGAATTGTGTGCCCATCCAAAAGGAAACAAGCAGATGAAATCTTTCCCCTGGTGGCTTTTGAGGAGGAATAATTGCTGTGTCAGGGTTGGAGGTAAAAGCAGCAGCTTCAGTTGTATTGGTTCTCTATCTGGCTGCCATGTATCTGTAAGGCAGACTGCCTTGGTTCATGGCTCCTAATCTTCCATGAATAAGCACTGGCAATAGCCAACTCTGAGGAAGAGATATTGCTGCAGCCACAAAAAATAACCTGGTTGACCAGTCCAACACGGGGCCAGCCCCATCTGTCCCTTTCTGTCTATTCCAACTGATATTAGCCTAACATATATATTCATTGACTCTTATTTGGATTATCCTAATACACTCCTAACAGATCTCATCACCACTTTCCCCCATCTCTATCTTCTTTTCCCTTCTATACCACATCACTTGGTGATCTTATCACCTTCCATGCATTTATCTCCAATCCTGCCTTGAAACTCTCAGCTGACATCTCCAACTGCCTTTTAAGCATCTTGAACTTGATGTTCAATAAAGATCTCAAACCAACATATCCAAAAAAGGACTCATTATTTTTTCTCCTAAGCCTTCCCTCCCTACCCCCCTCCCCCATTTTCCCTATTACTATACAACAGCATCCTCCCAAACCCTCAGGTTTGCAACCTAGAAGTTATCCTGCACTTCTCACTGTCTCTCACCTCTTGTATCCACTATTTTATTGCCAAAGCCTGTCAACTTTACCTTTGCACTTATATTGTGTAGCATAGGGTCTTATTTAGATAGCTTTTGAAGTAGGAAAAACAATGTAAATAGATTCATGGCAAGTTGAATCAAATTATCCAGAGTCCTCCTGCGTGTCTCAGACTTTACAAGACCCCATGAGGTGTCTCAATTATGCTCCCTTCTTCCCTCTGACACTGACATTATCTTAGTGTAGGCTCTCATCGGCTCAACCTTTACTATTGAGACAGCCTGCTGGTAGGTCTGCTTAATTCAAGTCTCTGCCCATTCCAATCCATCCTCCAAATGACCATCAAAGTGATTTTCCTAAAGCATAGATCCACATATACCACTTATCTACTCAGTAAACTTCAGTGGTTCCCTCTCTCCTCCAGGATCAAATACAAAACCCTTTGTTTGGCATTTAAAGCCCTTCATGACCCAGCCCTTTCCTACCTATCCGGTTTTCTTACTCCCCAACTCGTACTTCGATCCAGTGACGCTGTCTTTGCAGTTCCATGAACAAGACATTACATCTCTTGGCTCTGGGCATTTTCTCTGTTCATAGTTGTCTCCCATAGCTGAAACACTCTCCCTCCTCATCTTTACCTACTTTATCCTTCGGGACTTCCTTTAAGTCTCAAATAAAATCTCATCTTCCACTGGAAACTTTCCCCATTCCTCATTCTAGTGCCTCCCCTTTGTGCACTATTACTGTTTTCATTGTCTATAGTTTGTTTGTAGATATTTGTGTGCATGTTATCTCCTCATTAGACTGTTGGCTCCTTGAGGATAAAGATTGTCCTCCTTTGGTATTCCCAGCATTTAGCACAGTATCTGGCTCATAATAGGTATTTGCTAAATGTTTATTGATTGATTGTATTAGATGTCATTACTCCCTACCCTCATGAAGGATGAGCAGAATCACCATTTCTGGATTTAAGTGACCATATAAATGGAAATTTTGAGGGTCCTGCTTTGCTCTCTCTATAACTCATTGCTCATCGGTTTCCATTTTATATATCTTAAAAATCTGTAATGCAAAGTGATTTGGGGAAGGAAAAGCTATGATAACGTTAGAATATGAAGGTCCATAATTCTGCACTCCAAACATGCCCAGAGTTCTGCCATCTTTGAGCCTTTCCTAAAACTGCATCTGAAATAAACTTTATTTAAATCAGGGAAAAGTCATGGCTTTGCTACTAACAGAAAATCAAAATACTTCTCCATGCCTCACTTCCCTCATCTATAAAATGAAAAAGCTGGATTAGGTGACCTTTAAAATCAACCCAATTCAGTTTAATAAATGTTTTTAAAATGCCTACTCTGTGCAAGGCACTATGCCGGATGTGGGAAGCAAAGGTACTGACTGACATTCTGTGATCTAGGTAATGAATCCTGACATTTAAAACTAACTCTTTTAATGGTTAGCTTTTTATGCTTTGTGTGTATGTAGGAAGCATATTCTGGGCTAAGGTGAGGGGGGTGGTGTGTAGAAGAGATTAGCAATAAAATTAGATATGTCAAAGAATGCACTTTAAGCCATCATTTGACTCTTGTATGTAGTTGGCATTTCCCCTCTTCGCATAGATAACCTATAAAACATTTCAACCTTTTGCCAATGTTACCTTCTTTGTCAAATAAATGAGATACTGTAAAGCAAGGTGGAAAACTTCCTTTAATAAAATTCATCTTTAGTTTTCAGTGGGGGAAAAAGTTTGCTGTCTTCTTATGCTTTTAGATCATTAATCAACTAGCATTCTCATATAAATGTGTATAACACACTGGCCCCTGAAGAACAACTGAATCATTCTTTCAAATTAGGCATAAGATATTGTTTAGCAAATCTGCTCATGATGCGTCGTTCCACATCTCTTCTGATGATTCCATCTGGGGCTAAGAAATCATTATATACACTAAATATGAGGGCTGCAGTTGATTTTTTCCTTATTTACATGAAAATATCAGACCCAAATGCTTTGTAAGGATTGCCTTGAGACCAGCTAGCCATGAGAATTGTGCAAAGGTTTTGTATGAAAATCAGTTACTCTGGCTGTGCTAGTAGCTGTCACTGATCAGATTGTGAGTGCTGAGAATGCTTTTTCCAATTGAGTTGATGTTCCTTGGGAGAACTGGCACTCATTGGTTCTAAGAATAGTAGGACATTTCTCTTTCCTATGTTCTCTACCACAGAGTTCTATGTAACGCTAGACACATAGTAGGACTACTTGATTTAACTTGCAGAGAATCTAACTGTACCTTTTTCTCCTCCCCAAAACAGATGTCTAAATAAGGCCCCATGCTAATCAATAACCATTTATTAAGCACCTACCATGTGTTGAGTACTGTGTAAGGCCTTGGAAGGGATTAGGGAAGAAAAGGCAGGGCAGTAGTGTCTACTTTGTCTTAGGAACTATGCTAAGTGATTTACAAATCTTATTTTATTTGATCCTCACAACAATCCTGCTAAGTAGGTTCATATACACATTCATACACACAGAATATTTATTCTGTATTTACAAGGCAGTTAAATTTCAGGTTGCCTGGGAGGGAGGTCACTAGCAGTTAGGAGAGTCAGGAAAACCTAAGGAAAAGAGAGATTTGATAAGGTAGAAATAAGGAGGGAATACATTGCATAAATGGGTTATATGTACTGTTATAGAGAAAGAAGATGAAGTACAGAGAGAAGACCATTAAGAGGATTTCCAGCCCCAGGAAATCATTAATTTTTTTCTAAGTATGTAGAAGTTTATTTTTTACCCTCCTGAAAAAGTAGGGCTCACCTACTGATGGGCCTGAATCAGTTAATTCTCAAACTGACCTTAAGAAGAGATATGGTTTATTCTTTCCATTTTGTCTATGGAGAAAATGAGGTTTGAAACTAAGACCTAGAATTCTTAAAACCACATAAATCAGAATCATCACCAACACAAATCACACATTCAGGGGTGGATGGGACCATAGAGAAAATTTAGCTCAATTAAGGAGTTGATTGATAGGTTTTTCTTGATGAATTTGATTTGATGAGGTTCCAAACAAACAAGTAGGTTTGATAAGAACATTTCCCTTTTCTGTATGGGCATGCCTGTTGGCACCTGGTTAGCAGTACGAAGACAACTTCTGCTTGGTTTATGATGATTGCATCTGCCCCCAAGGAGATTTGGTTGTCTTGGATTCACAGGTAGGCAGACTTTGGCTGTAGAGATCACTCTTCTGTGCCAGCCTGTAAAGAGAATAAGCAGCTGTTTATCATCTCTTTCCATTTATCTTTCTTTAAAGTTGGGTGGGTCTTCCCCCAAAAGAGTCATCAGTGTCTGTCTTGTGTCAGAAGCACATGGCGAACTGCTCAGATGACCCGAGAAGGAATTTTTGAGCCTAAACTTCTAGTTCAACTTTTGCTTATATTTCCTCTCTGAATGCAATTAAAGACTAGAGGTCTCCCAGACCAAATGACTGTAACAATATCTGGGGAAAGCAGAGTATTAGATCTTAAAGTACATGGTAGAGGCAGCCATGTACATACCCAAATGACCCAAGAAGCTAATTTATGAGCAATATTCTTGAACTCCTAAGTCTGTGTAAAATACAAAACAACTGTTTCTGCTGGCATTGTCCCCAGACTCTAGCCTTCCAACAAAGAAAGAAGGTTTTTTGGATAACAATATTGGGGAGTACCTTGAGAGTAACCTCGTCAAGAGTTTATAAATCTGACTTTCAATTTAGAAAAGGAAAGTTCCTAAGTGGCAAAGGCTTCTTGGAGAAAGACTGTCCAAATGGCCAGTGTGACTGGAAATCAATAACGAAATAAAGCCACGGGATATAGAAGTAGAATTCTTGTACTTAGTTCCTTGATATTTTAATAAGTTACTAGAATAGTGCAGATTCTATGCGAAAGGGGCTTTCATCAGCAGCCCCAGAGTATGTTTGCCTTTTAGGAGGAATCCATGCCAGAGAATAGTAGTATTAAGATCCTGGAAGAAATAGTCTATTTAGAATCCTGTGGAAGAGTGAACTTTCACTGGAATATCTGGATATTTTCCTATTGACAACCCCAAGTTCATTCCCCTTCCAGCAAAAGCTAAAGTAAGTGTTTTATGTATTTGCTGTGTCTATTTAAGGGGTCCCACAAATCCTTTGAACTTTCTGCATTTTAATGGGGTGAAGTGAAGGTTGTCCTCCATCAAATATGTAAGTTGCCTTAAGAGCTTATAGAAGAATTTATATTTTGGAATTCATGAAATTCATATTTGGAGATTTCACAAAATAAAATCTGTATGGGATCATATGACCCAAATGAGAAAATGATCCTTTAGGGTCAACCCCAAAGATTGGATCTATTCTGTGGGAACCCTTGGATTGGGGATTTGGGAATGCCCTGAGTCATAAGCCACACATTGATGAAGTCTAAAGAAATCAAATGACTTGCCCAAGATCAATTTGATGGCAGATCCATCATTAAAATCCATGCTTCCTGTCACCTAGTCCAGTGTTCTGTTTATTAGGTCATATTTCCTTAAAGTCCCAAGATTTCCATATTTAACTTCTATATACAAATTCAAGCACTTTGGTTTAAAAAAGAAGTTGTAAAGCAAATTGTGTTGTCAGAAACTATGGCCCTTTATGGTACTTCATGTATAATAAATAGAAACAATAAAAGAACAAAATGTTATAAATAATTATAGTAGCTGGGAGTCTACGTCAAATATTAAATAGAAAAGTCAAGAGTTAAGTTGAATCATTGGTTTATCTTTAGAAGCCCATCAAACTAATGACATAATGTTATTCAGCATTAATTCCATCTGATTTTTAAATAAAAATTAGGCAAATATGGGGCTGTTGATATAGATATTCAATTTGACCAAATTTTCTTCATCCAGAAGAAGAAAATGGCAAACCACTTTGGTATCTTTGCCAAGAAGACCCTAAATGGAGACACAAAGAGTCTTTGATGTATTTCTTTCATATTATCATCATTATTGTTTAAAAGAAGCAGGGCATATAATAGATGCCTTAGATGGACTTGGTTTCTGATACATACCAGCCATGTGATCCTGAGCAGGTCACTTATTTTCTCACTACCCAAGGAAACTCTAATATTATAAACTACAGAAAAAGTATAAACTTGTACAAGTAAAAAAAAATTCCCTCATTTCCTATGCCAATTAAATCTCAGATCCAGTCATCATCATCTTCTTCATCACCATCATCATCATCATCATTTATTATAATACAGCTATAAAGCTTTTCCACAGTTTACAAAGTGCTCCTCATCTCTCTTTGTCTCTCTGCTCTGTGTGTCTTTGTCTCTCAGTCTCTCTCTCTGTCTCTGTCTCTGTGTCTCTCTGTGTCTTTGAGTCTGTGTCTCTCTGTTGATATATGTCTGTCTCTGTCTCTGTCTCTTTTTCTCTCTGTGTGTCTCTGTCTCTATCTCTCTCTGTGTGTGTCTCTGTATCTCTCTTTCTCTGACTCTCTGTCTCTATCTCTGTCTCTCTCTGTCTTTTTCTCTTTCCATCTAAACATACACTCACTTGGGCTTTGCAAGTACTCTTATGTTAGACAGAAGGTATTTTATATTTTACATGTTATGGATGGGAAAAAGAGGTTCAACAAGAGTAAATGACTTGCCCCAAATCACATAGATAACAAGTTGTGGAACTAAGACTTGAACCCAGTTCTTATGATCCTAGTCTAGTGCTTAAGAAAATATGTCCTAGGGGTCTGTGCCAGGCTTAGGAAACATGAAACAGAAATTTGGAAATATGGAGCCTTCTGTCAACTTTGAAAAGCAACCTAGTTTTTAGGGGCAATTAAAGTCCCATCAGGCCAGGATATAGGCTCAAAGTTTGGGGGCTGTAATCTATTTGCTCATTCCAGGTAATCCATATGTCTGTCACTTTGTAGGCATGTATGGAATAATCAATGTGGTCCAGGCTCATCTGTTTGATTTAAAGGAGGCTGATAGACACAACACATACAGCTGCCTGAGACAGCCCCATCTGATCCCTCCATCTGCAAAGAGAGGAGTCCAGGGAGCTTTGGTTGGTTGGTTCCAGGGAGCTTTGTCAATTAAATGGCAACCCTCAATAATTGTTGAAAATTCTATTTCTTCCCATAGTGGCAATTTGTCTTCTTTAACAAATTATTTTCCCCTACTGATATTAATAGGATCATAGGCTTAGAACTGGAATGGAATCATCTAATCCAGTCACCTCATTTTATAGATGAGGAAACTGAGGTTCAAAGAAATTAAATGATTTGTTCAAGTCATAAAACCAAATAACAGAGCTAGAATTTGCATCCAGGTCCTCTGAGTAACTCTTGGGGCAGCTAAGTGGTGCAGTGAATAGAGCACCAGCCCAGAAATCAGGAAGACTCATCTTACTGAGTTCAAATTCAACTTCAGATACTTACTAGCTATGTGACTCTGGGCACATCCCTTAATCCTGTTTGCCTCAATTGTCTCATCTGTTAAATGTACAGAAGAAGGAAATGGCAAACCACTTTGGTATTTTTGCCAAGAAAACTCCGAAGAGTCAAATATGATTAAAACAACTGAATAATAGTAACCTATGACTAAACTCCACCCTCAATTCATTGTACAAAATTGCTTCCTAATTAATGGTTTCTCTTTCCTTTGTGTTTAGGGATTTACATAGGCATTTCTCACAATAATCCAGCCAGATTGGGAATAGGAGTATTATTATCACCGTTTTTATTAAAGTTAGAACTGAGGCATTAGAATTTCAGGCAAACTCCAAATCTCCTTTACAAAGGGAAAAATCCAACAAGGGAAGTAATTGTAAATAAATAGTGTAGTAAAGAGAAGATCTAGGTTTCAAATTTTAGTCCTCAGATGCCTCCAGACTTCTGTCTAGTTTGTTTTCTTCACTGAATCACACTCAGTGAAGAGATTGGAAGTTCACAAAAATTTGAGAGATTATCCCACAGTCCTGCAAGTATTGAGGGAAGGGGAGGAGTCAGGAAATGAATGTAGGAGCTTTTGGCTCCAAATCTACTACTTTTTCAGGTTTATTGCCCTCCACAAAACCTGTCTGAAGGCTGGAACTGAAACATGCAAGTTCTTCTGAGGGCAGGACTGTTTCATTTTCGTCTTTGCATCTTCAAGGTCTATGACATAGTAGGGTCTCAATAAGTAAATATTTTTAAAAATTAGATTAAATTATTTTTATTTAAAAAAGTTATTTGTTCAGGGCAGCTAAGTGGTACAAGTGGATAAAGCACCAGCCCTGAAGTCAGGAGGACCTGAGTTCAAATCTGATCTCAGACACTTAACATTTCCTGGCTGTGTGACCCTGGGCAAGTCACTTAACCCCAATTGCCTAAGCAAAAAAAAAACAAAAAACAAAAAACAAAAAAATACATACACACACACACACACACACACACACACACATATATATATATATTTCATTTACTCTTAGTGATAAGTAGCCCCTCATAAACACCCAAGAACAGTTCCAGGCACTGTGTACATGGTAGGCACTGTGTACTTAATGAGCACTTCTTTTAATCTTTTATATGCCATTTCAAAATGTGGTTCCTTTAGAGAAGCACTATGATAAAAGTTGATGATGTCATAGAGGTGTGATATGACACTTTAGAGCTTTAGAGAGCTGATTGCAAATTTTTCAGTTTGAATGCATTAGGAACTGATTTGCATTTTATTAATTGTGGAGACCAGCGGTATCAAACTCAATTATATACAGGGTCCATTGAACCACGGGATTTTTTCATGCCACATATTGATTTAGAGAACCATATATTAAAATTATCTGTTTCACTGCATTTTTAACTCATTTGTTAGTTATTTCCAAATTATATTTTAATCTGATCCAAGCTGTATTCAGAAGTGTTGGAGGATATGTGTTTGACCCTTCTGAACTAGATTTAAGAAAGTGACAGAGAAAAAAAAATGTTAATAATGCAAATTAAGCTTAAAAGTATATTGTGGACTTTTGGTGAGTTGACTGTTTAAACATTTGCCAGTACACCATTGGTTTAGATTTTGGATTTGAGGGGGAAAAAATCTAGAAAAAGAGCAGCCAACTTTGTCTAATTATCTTGTCTTAAGGCAAAAACTTCTTTAGTCACCATAGAAAATAAAACAGCAGAAGCTTTTATCAAATGAAAAGGAATGGTGGTGATTTTCATTGACCTTGAATGTACTTCGTATTTTTAAGTGTTTGAGTGGAGTATTTATGTATTTTTTAGTCTGGTTTGAACTGATGGGAAATGGAAATTGTGGGGAAAATGCTGAACAGCAGAAAAGAGGTTTTACTCAAGGAAAAAAAAAAATGGACAGGATGTGACTGGGGAGTAAGAGAGTGAAGGCGTGTCTTAGACTCCAGAAAGTTCAGCCCTGGCATTCAGCAGAGAAAAGAGACATCAAGTTTATGCTTCCTCTGGTCTCAAGTGGCAATAAGAGAAGAAGCAATGAATTCCCATTTCCTCTTTTGTCTCTTCTTACCTTGGCTTCCAGAAAATGTAGGGGGTGTAGGGAGGAGAGTTGAATAAGGAAGCAAGTGCCTGCGTGGGACAATGAGATTGTTATGGTAATGACGACTTGTGAAAATACAAGGTAATTAGTACAGCAGAATTCTCTCTTCCTTGACAGCATGCCAGTTAAGGCTGTCAGAGAAAACAACACACTTTTCCAAAAAATCTCTGTGGATTTTTTCCCCTCCCAAGGAAATATGTTTATCGCAATTTAACTCTTCTCCTGGAAGAAGGGTACAGAGGAAAGAACGTTGGATGGGGAATCAGAGGACCTCAGTTTGAATCCCAATTTTTCTACTAACTACTTTTGTGTTCCTGGACAATATGTTTCCTATTTCTACATCTCGAAAATGAGAGAGTTGATCTAAATAATTCCTGATATCCTTTCTAGTTTTAAATCTGTAAAACTTATGGTTAGGTATTGTATTGAGTATTAGGTACAGTATTATAGGTATAGTATATATTGATAAAGCAACCAACAATTTAGCTGGATATATAAAAGGTCAACTGGTTAATTTAGACCCTAAGTAGGTATTTGGGAAGTGCTTTTTCAATGGTTTTGATGGTTCAATCCATCAGTTATCAATCAGGCACCATGCTAAGTGCTGAGCATACAAAAAGAGGCAAGAGATAGTCCCTGAACTTAAGAAGCTTACAATCTAAAGGTTGAGAAAGAGCATCATCTGGGAAGCCAAGAAAACCTAGATTCAAGAACCAGCTCTGTCCCTTACTGAATGAGAGCTTAGAGTCAGGAATCCATGATTCAAATGCCACTATAGATACTGGTTTGATATGCCACATTGGGTGAGAATTTAAGTTTTCTGAGTATTTATCCGTAAAATGGGGATAACTATAATTCTTACTTCACAGGGTTGTTATGAGGTAAAGGATGTAAAATGATTTGTAAACCTTATATGCAATATAAATATTAACTTTTATTATTTTAAATTAGCATGTGACCCTAAATCATTTCAAATATTTTTGAAAATGCCTTTTAGTTTCAAATGCCATGATCATGTGGGTTCTTAAAAGAAAAACCAAATTAGGAAGTTGAATGTGATGGGAACTCAAGCCAGCATGCTCTACCTAAGACCAAAATTCCTTAATCCATTCTGAAATTGTTCCCCCAACTCTCCCCTGACTTTGTTTTCCCATATTTTGTTTTTGTCCATCAAGTATCTATGAGCTCTCCCCCTGATCTTATCCTTCAATTAAAACATCTCCCCAGTCGTTTGTCAAAACTACTCTCCTGGTTTCTCCCCCTTCCTTCTGTCTGTAAAAATCACCCCTTCCCAAAGTATGATGCAAAATCATAATTGGATTTTGTCTGAGACCTTTACTCATTAATAAAGGTACTTTTTGTCAGGGAAAAGGCCTTGTGATTTTCACAATCTTTGTGCCTCATCTTTGCTCTCTCAACCTCATAATGTGACTACATCAATTGATCCTATCACATAAAGAGATGAATAAAACACCAGATATTTCATGAGAAACCAGTACTTGTGCCTAGACGAACTATTGTTTCTTTTTCCAAAAAATTTAAGTTCTTAGTTAACAAAAGTCTATTTTTTTCTCTCATCTCTGCCCCCTGACCTTAAAACTTTGGAAAAAAAGAAAAAAAAGCAATACAAAAGCTCAGAATAAGTATGCATAGTCAAACTAAATTTCAACAATGTCAAAAAAGAACTATATATTTTATTCCACACTGTATATAATCACCTTTCTGTCAGGAGGCAGGTAGTATGCTTATTATGTCTTTTCTTTTTTTTTTTTTAACTTAATTAAAATTTCAAGGTTATACGTATAAATTCATTTTTTATACATTTTCATATCAGTCATGTTAGAAAAGTCAGAACAAAAGGGAAAAACCATGAAAAAAAAAGCAAGACAGAAAGGGGAAAAGGATGAAAATAGTTTGTTTCAATCCTTATTCAGTTTCCATAGTCTTTAGATACAAGTGTCATTTTCCATGCAACATTTATTGAAATTGTCTTAGCTCATCACATTGCTGAGAAGAGTTAGCTCATCATAGTCAATCATCACACTATTTTGCTATTGCTTTTATAATGTTTTCCTGGTTCTACTCACTTCACTCAGCATCAGTACATGTAAGTCTTTCCAGGTTTTTCTGAAATCATATGCTTATTATTTCTGACATAGCATGGCAATAGGAAAAAATCTCTAGTTTTATAATTACATGACATAGGTTTGAATTCCCATTCTTAGTGGGTTTCTTAGTAAGTGTAGATCTCTTTTTATTTTAAATAAAATATATTCGTTTTCTCAATTTACTGGGTTCAAGGCCTTTAACCTCTTCAAGTCTTAGTTTACTCACATATTAAAAAAGAAAGGAAGGAAGGAAGGAAGGAAGGAAGGAAGGAAGGAAGGAAGGAAGGAAGGAAGGAAGGAAGAAAGGAAGGAAGGAAGGATGGAAGAAAGGAAGAAGGAAGGAAGGAAGGAAGGAAGGAAGGAAGGAAGGAAGGAAGGAAGAAAGGAAGGAAGGAAGGAAGGAAGGAAGGAAGGAAGAGGGGAGGGAAGGAAGAAGGAAGGAAGGGAAGAAGGAAGGAAAGAAGGGAAAAGGAAAGAAAGAAATAATTAGGACATTTGCAACATGATATAGTCTTCATTAAGATGAAAAGTTCTCTGAGGTCTTATCTAACTCTAGAGTTACAAATCTATCATTCTAAGAACATATCACATAAGCTTAGTGCTGGAAAGGACCTCAGAAACTATCCAGTCTATTGCACATCTGAGCACCAAACCTTCTACAACATACCTGAGAAGTGTTTCATTCTTTTCAAAGAAAACCTCTCCAATGAGGGGTGGAGTGAAGGGAAATGCTGTTGACATTGGATGGGTCATTCTTCATGAAGTGGGGGGGAGAAGAACCAGTGAAAAGGACTGTGTCTTAGGAAAGCTTCTCAAGGCATGATCTATGATCCTGTGACTACATCATTGTTCATTTATCTCTGTTTCAGATTGATGTTGAGCCACAGAGAGCCACATTAATTTTTTTTTTTCAAAATGAAGAGGAATGACTTCATTTTCCTCGACATCTTCAAATTAGTCTAGTGGGCAGCTTTCCTTTATAGATTTCCAAATCCTCTGTAGCTGAATTTAGTAGGTTACATTGCCAATACCCAAGTTGAAACTTTTTTGGAAACAGTATGCCTCTTAATTGTTCTACTCATCATACATGACATATTGGACAGCGGCCACTTTTTCTGATCTTATGATTAATTTCCTTTCAACTCTTTCAGTTGCTTGGACTTGTACTTTGAGAATTAATGTTTCTTGAATGAGAGAATCTAGGAATTCAGGATTTAACAATTCTCATCTATGGGATCTTGGCAAATGCACATCTAGCAAGAAGCAAACAGGGCTTTTCTCAAAGCTGCTAACATAGGCCTGTCAAGCTTCCTTCTTGAATTGTTCATTCCACCATGTAGCATAATCACCACCAGGTCATTCTCTCCAAAGTCATCCCCTAGTACACACCAGTATCACACTGGCACCGTGCTCCTTTTATAAAGTCCAGGTTGCCTTTCAATTCCCTTCTACTTGGATTGTCCTCCATATTTCTCCTTTTTTGCCCCAAACAAAACAATTCCTTGGACAAGTCAGTTATCTGCTGTAGCCTTACTTTCTCTATAAAATGGTTCTACTGCTAGAGTTTTTTAAAATAAAATAAATCTTGTGCTCTCTAAAGGCTTCTATGAGGACTAACATAAAACCCCAGGAGAAATCCAAAGAAAACCTGTCCCTAAACTGAAGCGCTTTATAAATGTGAGTTATTATTATTGACATATGCTTTTGTTCTGTTCCTGAACGTGTCAGCTGCTCATTGAAATCGATTCTGACAGACACAGCTACTGCCTACAGGTCCTTGCAATGTGAAGGAGACTGAGGGAAAAGATGAATATGAAAATGCATTTACTCAAAGCTGTTTTCTCAAAGGCTTTGACTTTCTGACTTGGCTAGCTCCCCCAACCCCTTTCTGTGTTTTTGGCTGCTAGGGATGGGAGAAGAGGAAGAGCTTTGCAGGAGCAGGAGATTTGAGAGTGAAACTGGAAACGAAAGAGCTTGTGGGTTTAAAGTTTTTATGTTTCTCTCTATTTCATTCCTCTAGGGAGTCTTTGAAAAGGAATGTGTTAGAACTTGGAAGAATACTAGTTTAATTTCACTCTTCCTGTACTTCCATGAGCCTTACTCCTACCCCAACGTACCTTCCTTCCTTCCTCTAAAATAGGAAAGAATTAGAAACAGAAAGCAACAAAAAGGAGGAGAAAAAGAGAAAGACAGACACAAAGAGATAGAGAAAGAGACACAGAGACGGTGGGATTGGAAAGAATTAGGACTGGATAATAGTAAAGAATTAGAAAAATGATCCAACATGAAGGTGATATCCTTTTCCTCTTCCTCCTCCAGTTTCTTTTTCTTTTCCTCCTCCTCCTCCTCTTCCTTCTCCTCCTTTTTTCTTCTCCTCTTCCTTCTCCTCCTCCTCTTCTACTTCTTCCTTGGAAAACAAGTCAAAAAGAAACAATTCAAGAACAATTGGACTCCACAAAAACCATAATTTTAAAAAAATCTAGACACTATTTTCAAGAAATCTTAAGTGAAAATTGTCTAGATATATTAAATTCAGAGGAAAAATATGAAGATGGAAAGAATTTATCTTCTAGAATTTCCATGTCAAAGAAAGAATATAACAAGCATCAGCTACCAACTAACCACAATCAAGAGTAACCAAGAGGTGGTAGCTTCTAATATAAAGAAGGGGGAATCTTGGAATAAAATATCTCAAAAGCAAAAGACCCAGATTATAATTAAGAAAAATATGCCCTTACAAAACTGAATATAAACCTATATTTTATATAGGGAAATAGACCTTTAATAGAGAATTTTCAAATATTTCTGATCTAAAGACCAAAGCAGAATAGAAACTTTGAAATGCAAATACAATAATCAAGAGAAATTTAGAAAACTAAATTTATTGGAGCAATTGGAAGAGCTTGTATGATGTGGTGTTCATCTAAAAGAAAGGAAAAAGTGTACTTTGAAACCTAAATGTTTTTAAAGGATACTGATGAAGTTAAATAAGAAAAATAGAGCACTTTGGAGTAGATTGATTTTATTCAAGTTTTAAGAGGGAAAAGAGAAAGGTAGGTTAAAAAATGAATGTACTAGTGTAGAAAAGAGGAATGAGCGAATGGAAGTTGCTATTTCTCATAACTGTGGTAGCTGAAAGTTTAAACATAAAAGAGGGAGTATGGGGAGCAAACATCAGATGAGCTCTCTTACATGACTGACAAATTAAACTTGCTTTCTCTCTATCTCTGCTCGTCTATCTATCTATCTGTCTATCTCTCTCACAAACACTTAACTATATACACAAATAAAAACAAAAGATCTACAGGAAAGCAGATGGGAATAAAAAAGGGCAGAAAATACAAGGAGTGCATACTGAAAAGCAAAACAATTCTTCTTCATTCTGAAAAAGGAAGAGGGTTAAAAAATTTTTTAAAGAAGATAAGTGGAAACTAAAAAGATACTCGTAGTGGGCAAATAGCTGAACAAGTTTTGAAATCATAATGTAATAGAATGTTACGGCACCAAAAGAAATAATGAAAGATGATTTGGGGGAATCCTAAGAAGTAGAACCTGACAAACAATGGAGTGAGCAGAACTGGAAGAACAATTTATCCATGAAAACATTGTAAAGAAAAATAACTTTGATCAAAGCAATTACCAACCATGTTTTTTAGAGGACTTAAGATGAAACATGTCTTCTACTTCCTGACAGAGAGAGATGGTATGTTCGAGGTACAAGACAGAGACATACTTTTCTAAAAAAAAATACAGCAGTTTAGATTTGCTCTCCTATACTTATTTGTTACAAGTTGTGGTTTTTGTTTTTGTTTTTGTTGTCTTGTTTTTAACTCTTAATTGGAAGAGGTTGGGAAGGAGAGGCTAGATTGTCAATGATGATGTTCCCTCACTGTCTCTCTCCAAAAAGGTCATTGAAACTTTTTATAATGCACAGAAAAAAACAGAAAAAAGTTTTATGGAAACAGATAAGAAGGACAATTTTGAAAGTTATGTGTGGAATTTGGCATATACTTTTAGATTTTTTTTAAAGCAAGAAGAGCGAAATGGCTAGTTAGTTGCATATATAATCCTCTTGAGTTCTGTTGTATATATGGAAATGCTACTTTTGTGTTTAAGTTCAAAAGAAAATAAGAGTAGGAAAAAAATAAGAAACCTAGATTGCAAAATTTAGGACCAAGATAATGAAGAGAGTGTTGTATCACTGGTAGAGCTGTAAAAGATACTAACTCTTGTGGGAATTGCCAACTACAGTAAATGATTTTTTTGGCCACCAACATATCACGAGCTTACTTTAACTATCAGAATTCACAGAGCACTTCCCACTTAGTCTGCTAGGTATATGTTTTATGGGCAATATAAACAGTTACTATCAATAAGAGCTTTTTATTTTTGACTGGAGTGCTGATGGTGGGAGTGCTCTGATCACTTTGATGAATTCTCAGAGTTTGAGCCTGTGCCTGAGGTTAGGAAAGCAAGTACCTGTGGAGAGTATCAGAGTTGCGTTTTTTGTGAGAGGCTAGGATTGGTTTACCTCAGTTTCTTCATTGTAAAGTAGAGCTTGTGAAGATCAAAATGAGACATATTTGTAAAAGTATTTACCACAGTGCCTGGCACATTTTTGTTATTGATATTTAGTCATTTCAGTCATGTCTGATTCTTTATGACTCCACTGATGTTTTTTTGGCAAAGATACTCAATTGATTTGTCATTTGCTTCTCTAACTCATTTTTCAATTGAGGAAACTGAGGCAAACAGGGTTAAGTGATTTTTTCAGGATCAACAGTTAGTGTTTGAGGAAGATGGGTCTTCCTGACTCCAGGCCTGGTGCGCTATCCACTGGCCCACCTAGCTACCCATCCTGGTACATGGTAAGTACTATATAAAAGCTTATACCCTTTCACCTTACATTTCATTTAAAGTAAGAGATAAGATACTTTTATGTTTTAATGAAATGAGAACAAGCTTCAATCACTTAAACTTGAGATTGGGGTTCTAATCTTGTTGATGAACTTCTGAAAAAAACTGATAATTAGTTCCATTATAATTGGTTTCTTTTATAAACTTATACATTTTACTTTACTCATTTAAAAAGATAATTCTGAAGAGTCCATAGTGGTCAATGGCACAGTGGTCAATGATGCAAAAGGTAAAGAATCCCGACTTTAGGTTGTTGAATAAACAAGAATTGTGTTTGCATAGGTCATGCCTTGAGGGTCATCAGTAAAAATATCAAACTACATAAGAAGTAGGGTTATTCCCAAGAAGAATTTCTTGGAAGGGAAAGAGAGAGGCCTTAGCTTTGGCCTTGACTTAGGCCTCTTTGCTGCTCCCTGACCCACTTGGCTGACAGAGGACCTTTCAAGCCTTTGAAGGGCCTGAAGGATTCTGGACTTCCCATTTTCTCATCAGCAGCTTGCACTAATACCCATGGGATGGCAGTGGCTGGCAGTAGTATCTGCATTAAGAGCCAAGGACAAATTAGACACAGATTCACAGTTCTATAAAGAACCCAACATAGAAACTACCCATGCTTAAGGGCAAGTTCTTGAGTATCCCACGTGGAAAACCAATTTCAGAACCCAAAAGTAGTGATTTACCACTTTGTCAATGTGTTCTCTTAGCTTGAGCCCACTTTTACTTGGCCTCTATTTATATATGAGTCAGGGATTTTTGAGGGGATGTTTTATATTGTAGCAAATTATAACAACTATTATTACTATAACATCTTATAAATACCCTTTAAAAAACCTACTGAAAGCTGACAGATTAAATTGATTCTTAACTAATAATTTTGGGAAAAAAAGCACACCAGTGGGGGCTTATGAGTTATAGCCTTAGGAAAGATGCCTTCCATATTCTCAGGGCTACCCATAAATGTCTGAGGAATCATAGCAGCCAAACTCTGGGACCTACTTCACCAGGAGCAGTGGGAATTGAATTAAACACCTGAGAGCGTCAGTGACCAACCTTGAAGAAATGATTGACTGCCAGGGTTAAGAGGATAGAATCTTATTGAAAGAGCCGCCTTTTTGGAAGGAATGGTAAGAGTGACTTTGACAGATCTGTCTAGCCCTTCTTCTGGACTCTTTTTCATTTTTTTTTTTTTTTCTGGAGGAGGGAGCATGATTGAAAGGGCATTTCAGAATGCATCAGAAAAGACCTGTTTTCTTAGGGGAAGAGAAAAGGAAAGTTGGCAAAGAATCTGTGTTAATACATGCTTTCTTCCTCCAGAAATGGAAAAATGGCAGCCTTGGGGCAAAATCACACAGGAATTACATGTGTTTATCCATAACTTTCTTACCACAGGACAGGGTCTGGAGACCTAAGAGTGGATTTTTCAATAGAGTTCCCAAAAAAGGAAGCAGCAGATCTATGCTTTTGCTCTCAGTCTAAATGATATTTCATGGACAATGTAACTGAAATCTAACCCTCTTTGTTGAGTGGGGAAGGGTTGGTTTCCTACACTGCATGATCCTAGAATTTAGCCCCAGAATTTCTGGGGTATTTGTTGGGTAGCAACAGTTTTGCAGGTTGCCTGAAGAATAGCCTGTATTCAAGAATTCGATGACTTATTTTTAGAATCACTTTCTTTCTTAGTGAAAGAAAAAGGCTTAACCATATGTCCTTAGTAATTGGAAGAGCCCAAAAGTCATAACTTGAATGGCGCAGAATTAGAACCATCCTCTATTATCTGGGCAGTTGGAGGTTTGATAGAAAGGGAATTTCCATCTAGCAGCCCTAAAGTGTGTTGGCTTTTTTGGGGAGGTGAGAGGGATTATGGATGAGCCAGGGAACTATCAGAGTGCCAATTCTGTCCCAGCAACAATGTCAAGTTTGGTACCTTCTGAGGGGAACTGCCATGAGTTCTTTCAGAGTAGTATTTATTTTGAGGGAGTAGGAGGAAGGTATAAAATAAAGGTAGTCCTGTACCTATTATGCATGTTACCTTGAGTATTTATACAGGATTCAGGAAATCTATAATCCATATTTGTGTTCATCTAGACATAAGCTATATATAACTTATAGTTGGACATTTTCTCACAATATACTCTGGATGAAGGCTATAAGCCAAAAGAGAAAATGACACTTTTTGGATAGCCCTCAGCATCAGAATGCAGGCAACATGAATCCTTTAGGGCAGAGGTATCAAACAAATAGAAATGATGGGCACTAAACTGAATATATAAGGATCCAGGTGGGCTGTATATTGACTTAGTTTTAGAATATAATATTATCTGTTTCATTGCATTTTATTTTCTTTTATATTTTTCAATTACATTTTAATTTAATTTTGGCTGCACCCAGGACCATATGCATACTTGATATTTCTTCTTTAGAGCTAAGTACATGTTTAAAAAAAAAAAAAAAACTTGTCTAAACTATTGAGTTAACATTCTGGAAATAGATCAGTTTTTATGGATAGTAAATTCTGTAAGCACAGGGATTCATATATTATTCTTTTTTCAGTCTCTTCCCATGCCTACCACAGTGCCTTGAACATATGAATGCTATATGTTTTTGAATTGAATTGGTGAATCATTGCAAAATTTATCTTTTCAAGGGCAAGATCCCTTTCTATCTAAATCTCCCCTCATCTTTTCCATTTTCTGTTTTTACAAACACCTAATATGTACATTCTATTGACAATAACTACATGGTGTACCTCCTTCATGGATTACAGTAGTCAAACTCCATTATGGTCAGGCTTAGAGGACAAATTTTTGCAGGAAATTTTCATGTCATTTAAAAAATAATGGATGAAAAAATATAATAATGCTGAGATAATAGATTCTTGAAGTGTCAGGATAAGCTCCTTAAAATAAGCTTCTACAGATACTTAGAGCTATTCCCTATCCTCTGGATGCTTACTATCTAAGACCTTTATATTTATATTGCAAGAGAGAGAGAGTCATTGGCTTCTATGACCCATCTTTGAATGTCCAACTCTCTTCCTCTCAATAGCACATGTTGGTTTCAAAGGGGATGCTGTTCAAAGATGTGATGGGTTGGGTAGATAAGAATCATAGAACATTAGTACGGGAAGTGAGCTTATAAATATTCAGTCTAATAGCCTCGTTTCTTTGTTCAGGAAACTGAGTCACACTTGATCAAAACTAGACAGTTTAGTTAAAAACAAACAACAGAAGCAGACACTAAGTCTCCTAACTTACAGTATAATCCATTTAATATTTTAATTTTGTTGATGCTTTGTAAAAAGTCACTTGTCACTTCTCAATAATTTTCTCTCTTCTTAATAATCATCTTATTGGGTAGCTAAGTGGCACAGTAGATAGAGCACCAGCCCTTGAATCAGGAGAACCTGAGTTCAAATCCAACCTTAGACACTTAAGATTTCCCGGCTGTAGGAGGATTTCAGAAAGGCTTGGAGAGACTTACATGAATTGATGCCGAGTGAAATGAGCAGAACCAGGAGATCATTATATACTTCAATATCAATACTATATGATGATCAATTCTGATGGACGTGGCCCTCTTCAACAATGAGATGAAACAAATCAGTTCCAATGGAGCAGTAATGAACTGAACCAGCTACATCCAGTGAAAGAACTCTGGGAGATGACTATGAACCACTACATAGAATTCCCAATCCCTCTATTTTTGTCTGCTTGCATTTTGGATTTCCTTCACAGGTTAATTGTATACTATTTCAAAGTCTGATTCTTTTTATACAGCAAAATAACTGTTTGGACAAATATACTTATATTGTATTTAATTTATACTTTAACATATTTAACATGTATTAGTCAACCTGCCATAGCAGGGAGAGGATGGGGGAAGGAGGGAGAAAGTTGGAACAAAAGGATTTGCAACTGTCAATGCTGAAAAACTACCTATGCATATAACTTGTAAATAAAAAGCTATTAAAAACAAACATTTCCTGGCTGTGTGACCCTGGGCAAGTTACTTAACCCCAATTGCCTCAGCAAAAAAAAAAAAAAAAATCATTATTATCATCTTATCTCTAAAACCTTTTCTTATAGTAAACATAATTAAGCAAAAATCCCCCCTCCTCCAACTATATCTGTCAAGGTAGATTTAGAACATATCATCTTTATTTTATTGTACTTTTATTTATTTTGTTAAATATTTCTGAATTACATTTTAATCAGTTTGGACTGCACCCAGAAGCATTATGAACTATATATGTGTTAAAACAGATGTGCATTGTACATATTGCATGTCCTCTGCCACCAAGACTGGTCAATATATTATTCTGAATTGTGATTTCTCTTTTTATTTTTCTTTGTTGTTGTTTGTCCTTTGTTCTACAAGAGGACCATGACATCAGGGAGGTGATGTCATAATGTGCAGATGAATTGGATTTGAGTGAGGGAGGTTGGGCAAGGTCACCTACCTCCCTCTCTCTGCCAGAACCCAAATGGGCAGTGGCCAGATATAGGTCAAGATGACTGGAGGTGGCCTTAGATGCAATGGGAGACTTTGGCCTCTTTAAGCTAATGTCTTCCACAGGTGTCAATCTGACTGAGACTACACCCATTCAGTGATGAATGTTAGGAAGCAACTGAGGCAAAGAATCTCCTCTTTCACCGCGTCAAAAAAAATCTAAATAACTAAATGAATGAATGAACGAACAAATCTGAGAGGAGAAGACCTTCAAGGTTTCTGGCTAAAGCAGAAATGATTGCTATTTATATTCTATCTGAGTTAATAAGGACCCAAAAAATGACCAAACCTAGCTTGGTCTAGGGCCTATTCGTGGCCAATGAGAATCAGATTGGTTTTGGTTTAAAGCTTAGTTCTTAAGAAAGAAATCTATCCAGTAAACCCTAAGATATCTTGGGAGGGTTCAGAGATGCAAAAGAGAAAAAAAAATGCCATGGTTCCTCTTCAATAATAAAGGACAAACAACAATCTCAATGAGTAGAGCTGGCCTACAAACTAGGATTGGTCATCTGGAAGACTCCTTCCTTCCTTCCTTCTTCCTTCCTTCCTTCCTTCCTTCCTTCCTTCCTTCCTTCCTTCCTTCCTTGCTTTCTCCCTCCCTCCCTCCCTTCCTTCTTTTCTCCCTCCCTTCCTTCTTTCTTCCCTCCTTTCCTCCTTTCTTTCCTCCCTCCCTCCCTCCCTTGCTTCTTTCCTTCCTTCCCTTTCCCTCACTCCCTCCCTTCTTCCATTTCCTTCCCTCTTCCTTCCTTCTTCCCTCCCTTCTTTCCTCCTTCTGTCTACATTTGATACCATACTCTTATCTACAAACGCTCTTAAAAATATTTTTCTTTATATTATTGGGAACATTGGAGAGTTACTAGTTTTTTGTTTTGGTTCTGTTTTCTTTGCTCAAAATAAATTTCTACTAGTCTTTCTAATTTTCTCCGAATCCTGAATTCCTTATATTCACAATTATTTCTTAGGTGTCTAATTGAATGATTAATAATAATATTCTACTGATTTTAAATGCAACAACTTGTGGAAGCACTTTTAATTGATGGGTAATCAGTTTGTTTCCATTTATTTTTATGTTCTACAAAAAGTGTAGCTATAAATATAGTGTTATATGTAAGTTCTTTCTTTCTTTGATAACCCTTGGGGATATACTCCCAGTCTTAATAACACAGCGTCATAGTGACACATTTTAGTGACTTCTCATTATTCCAGATTGTTTTCCAGAAAAGTTAGATCAATTCATAGCTCAGCCAACAGCATATTATCATATCTGTTTTTTCATAGTTCCTTTAACATTAATTAATTTTATATTTTGTCATCTTTGCCAATTTACTGACTATGAGGTGAAATCTAAGAGTTGTATTCATTTGGATTTTTTATTACTAGTAATTTGTAGTATTTTTCCATATAGATTGTTAATGATTTGCAATTCTTTTGAGAACTATTTTTTACATTCTTTGATGCCGAATTATATTTTTATATCAATTCCTTATATATCTTGGATATTCATCTTCTTTGCAGAGTTGATGCAAAGATACCTCCAACCCTACCTTAATTGACAATCTCTCTCTCTCTCTCTCTCTCTCTCTCTCTCTCTCTCTCTCTCTCTCTCTCTCTCTCTCTCATGTCTGCCTCTCTCTTCTTTTATTTGCATAGATTTTGTGCATGGCAAGAACTTTTTCATTTTTTATTAACAAAATCATATATTTTACCTCATATATTCATCCTTATCCTTTATTTGTTGAGAATTCCCCTAGATATGGTTGTGAGAGTTCTTTTCTATTCTCTATTTTTTAAATGACATGACTTTTCATCAAACTGATATTTTTTCCACTTTTGCTTATTTTTATCTAATTTTGTTCTGTTTTTAATATAAACCTTTCTAAGAAAGTGAAGTATTTATACATATATACATAATATACATATAAACACGTGTATATCTGTGTGTAAATGTATATATGTGTATGTGTTTATGTGTGTGTTTGTGAAATCCTCCTGATGGCCATGCAAACAAGAATATAATTTAGCAATATATTGTTATTATCTTGGGTAGCCGTATGCTAGCCTAGATACTCTGGAGACTTTGTTCTGGTTTAAAGTCCAATTCCTATTCCCAGAAAAAGGTTGCTAACAGTCTTCCAGTTGTGAATCAGAAAATCTGGCTTGACTTTTCTATTTCTCTCTAATCTATTTCTTCCAGCTTTCCCCATGTTCTAATGCCAGCATAGTTGCTAACATCATCATGTCCAATTCAATTCAACAAATATTTATTAAATATCTATTATGTGTAAGACACTGAGCTGAGCACTGGGAATATACATTCACAAGGGATACTTTAATTCCTTCTCTATGTTGACCCAGTTAAAGAAACATCATTTCCCCTTGACAAATCCACAAGCAGTTGCAAAAACAAAGAAAAACAACCAGACTATATTATTAGTTAAATGTGATGGATAAGGCACAATAAAGGAATCTATATTGAGCACAGTTTTTCATGTTGGTTTTGATGATAGACCCAAGTTTTTTTCAGCTTAGATAGGTCTCAGCTATCAATGTTTCTTGGACAGGTAAGATAACCTTTAGACCCTCTTGGGTACTGACCTGATCTCTTCTCCTTGGTCTTAGAAGGAACATTTTTATGAGAACACCTGGGCTTCATGTCATCTTGCCCTGACTTAGCAAGACACTTGTCTACTAAGATTCTGTCATTCCTGGATCTTTCTACCTCATCAACCTTGTTATAACTTTATTTCCCTTTGAGTATTTTTCAATATTATTTTATTTTTCCAATACATGTAAAGATAGTTTTCAACATTCATTTTTGTTAAACTTCATGTTCTAAATTTTTCTCCCTCCCTCCTTTACCTTCCTCCTCCCCAAGATAGAAGCAATCTGATATAAATTAAATATGTACCATCCCTTTAAATACATTTCCAAATTTATCAGAACAATAAGAACAAAAGGGAAAACACACAAGAAAGAAAAAAAAAAAGGTGAAAAGATTATGCTTTGATCCACATTCAATCTCCATAATTCTCTCGCTGGATGTGGATGGTATTTTCCATCCTAAGTCTATTGGAATTGCCTTGAATCACCTCATTGTTGAGAAGAACTAAATCCATCACAGTTGATTATCACATAATCTTGCTGTACTGTGTACAATATTCTGCTTCTGCTCACTTCACTCAGTTATCAATTCATGTAAGTCTTTTCAGGCTTTTCTGAAATTTGCCTGCTCATCATTTATTATAGAGCAATAATATTCCATCATATATATATATATAATAACTTATTTAACCATTCCCCCAACGAATGGGCATCTACTCAGTTTTTCCTTTGATATTTATACACTGGTTTGTTATTCCTCTCACATGACATTACATCTCCTGATTCTGTACCTTAATCCTTGTCACTCCTTATGCCTGAAACATTTTGCCATTTTACCTCCCCTATTAGTTTTTCTTGTTTCCTTCAAGTCTCAGATTTTTCTCTAACTTAATCCTCCCCTTCCTTTCCCCATTATCTTCTTTCCTTCAACTTTGTATACATCTTGAAAGTACATAATTATTTACATGTTATCTCCTCCATTAATCTAGCCTATAGAGAGCCAGTCTTTGTAATCCCAGCACTTAGCATAAAGCCCCACGGATAGTGAATGCTTAATAAATACTTGTTGATTGATTAACTGACTCTTCCCTTGCTCCAAGCCCATTCCTCTATGTCATTTCCATAATGAAGCATAATCATTAGCCCATCACTAAAGTTGATTTTACTCCTCTTTAATATTAGATTTCTTTTAAAAATTCTTCCTTTTTCTTATGAATTTATTATCTACAAAATCATACATTTTAATATACAAAGAAGGGGATTGTATATGAAACCATGAATTTCTATTTTCCAGATTATACATTAAATTTAACATGGTAGTAGCAAAATTGCCCAATGCTAGGTTTCTTTATCAATTATTGTAATCTAAAACTTTGGCCAAAATTCTATTGAACAATATGACCCTGACAGTGAGCACCATTTTTATTTTTCACATCGTATCAGTTGTAGTGATATCCATTTGCCATTTCAAAGTCTATGCTTTCTTCAGGATATCTGAGAAATGTTTTCAGGCCTAAGCTCACCGGTAGAGCAGGTATTATTATCACAGGATTTAGGACTGGAAGGAATCTTAGCCATCATTCATTCTAACCTCTTCATTTAATAGATGGAAAAACCAAGACCTAGAATCACTGGGGAAATAATTGGCAGAGCCAAAATTTGAAACTACTTGCTCTAATGCTAAATCCAGCGCTCCCTCCTTGACACCACTCTTCTAAGTTCTAAGATCAAGTTCTGTCATTCTGCCTACAGTGAATTTGAGTTTTTTTTTTTAGTTTAAAATTTACATTAATATTTTGCCATCTTTCTTTTATTTTAAAAAATTATTTAGTATTTTTTTCTCCCAAATCCCCCTAAAATATAAGCACCATGTAACAAAAACCATAAACAGTATAAATATCTGTTATGTTCCTTAAACAGTGTGTATCATTTTGTATATTAGTCTATTAACTACCAGAAAAAGGGTTACATTCTTCATCATCAGTCTGTTGGATTCGGACTTGATCATTTGATATGGGGTCTTAATTTTTTCAAAGCTATTTGTTTTTACAACATTTATGTTAAATAAATTGTGGACTTCATTCTGCAGCAGTCCACATAAGTCATCTGAAACCAAATCTTTCTACACTTCTTATAGGACAATATTCCATTATTTTCACATATATAATAATTTAGGCAACTGTTCCTTAATTAATGGTAGGTACCCCCAGCTTCCAGTTCTTTGTCACTAGAAAAAGGGCTACTGTATATATTTTTGTACATTTAGGACATGTTCTTCCTTTTTTGATTACTTTGAGGTATGGACCTCAAAGTGTTATTGCTGGATATCACAGTTAGCTTATTATAAAGTTCTCTGATTACTCATGAAACTAGATGCACTGAGTAAAGAGCTCTTCAGAATTCTAGTCCCAGAGTAGTCCCACAAATATTTTAAGGATGCATTAAAATTCTGTACAAAATCCCCAAGAAAAAAAGAGAAGGATCATTCCCTTACAACATCTTCATCATCTTCATCTCTGTTATCTTTACCGTTAATTATTTTTTCCCCACTTGGTATTTTGTTTTTCCCCATTACATGTAAAAACAATTTGAACATTTATCTTTAATTTTTTGACTTCCAAATTCCCTTTCTCCCTCTCCACCCTCCTTAGGCAAACGATTTAATGTAGGTTATAGAGGTATCACTATTAATCTTAATCAAGAACCAAATCACATACAGAAGATACATATTCAAAGATATATAGTGTTAAGTCTTCTTCAGCCCACACACACTTACAGAATCCTAGAGTTGCAAGGGAGTTTAGAAGCCGTGTAGTCCAACCCATACATAAACAATAATTCCTTTGAAGTGGAAGGAGGCTGGATTTGGAATGAAAAGACTTGTTTTGGTCTCTTAGCTCTAACACTAATTTCCTGTGCAAACTTAAGCAAGTCAACTCACCTGGACCTCAGTTTCCCTGTCTGTAAAAATTGGGGTTGGATTAGATGATCTATGAGGTCTCTTCCTATAAGTGTGTGTTAGGAGGTAACTTCATGACCTCTTCAACAAGTATTCATCTCGGTTTATTTGTGGCACCCAGTGAGAGTTAAGATTTATGTATTTAAGAACCTAGTTGCTTGGCTTAACAAAAAGAGTCTAAAATGGATTTTACTTAAGGTACCTCTTGGAAACCAAGTAAAGACCATGTAGAAAGAGAATAATTAGGAGACTTGGTTTATAATTCTGCCTTGGCCACTAAATTTCTTTCTTTCCTTTTTTTTTTTTTTTTTTCTTAAAGCTTTTTATTTTCAAAACATATGCAGGGAGAATTTTTTTTTTTTTCCTGATGCAATTGGGGTAAAGTGACTTGCCCAGGGTCACACAGCCAGGAAGTGTTAAATGTCTGAGGCGAGATTTTAACTCAGGTCCTCCTGACTTCAGGGTTGGTGCTCTATCCACTGCACCAACTAGGTACCCCCATGCATGAATAATATGACAACCCTTGCATAGCCTTGTGTTTCAGATTTTTCTCCTACTCCCAGCCCCTCCCCCAGAAGGGAAGCAATTCAATATATTTTAAACATGTTAAAATATATGTTATATCCAATATGTATAAACATTTATACAATTCTCTTGCTGTACAAGAAAAACCAAATAAAAAAAAAAGAAAGTAAATGATTAAAAAAAAATGCAAGCGAACAACAACAAAAAGTGAGGCTGGTATTTGTGATCCATACTCAGTTCCACTAGTCTGGGTGTAGATGGCTCGCTTCATCACAAGATCATGGGAACAGGCATCAATTGTTATTGGAAAGAGTCACGTTCATCAGAATTGATCGTCATATAACAATGATGTGTACAAAAGTGTGGTCCCAGGTACTGTGACTCCGAAGTCAGTTCTCTTTCCACTGTGCCATACTGAGGGCATCATAGTAATGAAAGACAGGAAAAAATAGCGGAGAGGAAAGAGAGGAGGAAGAAGAAATGGAACCAATTAGAGAAAATGAAGGGATTTTGAGGTCTCTGAAGCTCTAACCTTTGAACCTATGACCACTAGCGGATCTCTCAAGTTCCTTCCCAGCTGCATGATTCGGTGAACCTCCATGAAAACTTGAGAAATGCAGCTCTGATCTCTAGGAGGTTTCCAAGAATAGGAAGGTGACACAAAGCTCCTCATTTGATGAAGTGAGGAAAAAAACGAACTGAAAGTAACTTCTCACAGACTCCACATACACTTCTTGTTTTACAGGACACAGAAGCCCTGGGAGCTACACATTTTCCACTCATGTGATGAGACCCAAAGCTACTAGTCTTATCAGGCTTACTCTGAATAAGATCTAAGATCTCTTTGTTCTGGCTAAACAAACAAGGCGACCCAACCCTAAGAGAAACAAGTCTTTGTGTGTCTGTGTCATTAGGTGCCCAAAATAAGCATTTCAATTAGATTCATTAAGACAGTTATTACTTGGTAATTGAATAGCAACAGATTGCTAAGGAACACTTATTGAGGCCTAATAAGTATGTAAGAGAGAAATCTTTTTCTCCTGTAATTCTATCAGCTATAAACTAGTATAATTAGATTCTTACTAACTCATTCAAATTGAAGGGAATGTTGAGGCATATAATTGGCACTTAGGAAGGTACCTGTAGTAGGTTTGGGCGCTTTCCATTTACATACTTATTAAGTGTCAGTTTAACTTGCTAAATAATTGAGACTAGTGGACAGCTGATAAGTTGGTTAAGGGTAAATTAAATTCTAAAACATATTAATAAATCAGAAACAGATATAGTTTTGAAATTTAAAATGCATAATCATTGAGCTCACTTATTATACTTTATAATTTCTTGTTTTTCAATTCAATTCAGCGAATATCTTTTTAGAGGTAGATAGATGATACAGAAGATAAAAAACTAGACTCGCAATCTAAGATCTAAAGTCAAATCTAGCCTTGGACATTTATTAGCTGTGTAACCCTAAACAAGTCATTTAATCTCTTCTTCATTTGCCTTCTCTGTAAAATGAATCTACTGTTGTGAGAATAAAATGAATTAATAATTATAAAGTACTTTGAAAAACTTAAATCAATGTTATTAGTGTTATTGTTATTATTGTTGTTCTCTAAACAGGGCAGGAAGGAAGGGTAAGACTAGTTGTGAGATCCTCTGGTGTCTAGATCAGTGAGTATCCAGAGATCCAGTCTCTAGAGCTGAATGGATGTCACACTTGGCTCAAGCTCTGTATATTCACTCCAGTACAGAGGCTCATTTAATAGATACCTTCAGGCACCACATATACTCAGCTTTTTGTCTTTGGCAGTTGCATGACCTCACATGGCAGAAGGCTTATGATGCCTCTGGCTCTCAGGGGCTTAGGATCTCCAGGTTTCTAAGATGTAGGCCCTGTCCCCATAGCTTCCAAACACAAGGAATCTCTCGGCTTTCTCAGATTCCAAAGAGGCACATATTCACTAAGATTCTGATTTGGCTCTGCTAAATTTTCTTTAAGGGAACTTTCTTGAGAAAATAGAAGGTTCTGAATAAGTCTTTCCAAATATAATATTTTGTGCTTTGGTAAGAAATCATTGCTGCTCTTTTTCTTTCAGGCTCCACCCTCTTTGGAGTGTTCCAGTTTCCACCAAAGACAGTTAGAAATTATGTCCCATTCTAGTTGTATCAGAAAAAAAGGACTAAAGGTGTCCTCTTACTTTTTGTTAATTGCGAGATAAAAGGCTCTCCAGGTGTTACCTGGGTATCCCTTACTTAAAGTGTTATCTGGGTAAATAAGGGATTTCTAGATCCTCAGATAACCTTCTTTAAAGCTAATATGTTTATTTTGGGAGAACTTAAGCTTAGCCTGCTTAGCATTAAGTGTAAGCCAGGGTCTTTTGGATCTAATTTTTATTCTGGGAAGAAAAGAATAATTTCTTTCTATATATCATCAAGCTCACCCTACCTGTCTCTCCAATATAGTTTCAAAAGAGAAAAGAGAGAAAGACAGACAGAGATAGACAGAGACAGACGCACAGAGAGAGAGAAAAAGGGGAAAAAAAGTCTGCTGTAAACTTCAAATTTATTATTCCTGTGGATTTGAACTGTGTCAAGAGAGCAAAGAAAATAAAATTTCTTCATGATGGATGGCATAGATGTACTCAGAAGCCTAGGGGAGGGAGGATAGAGAAGAAAGGACTCTGGATTCAAACATATTGAATTTAATCCTGCAGGTTTTGGCCCCAAAGAGGAAGATCACATTTCTTTTTCCCTAGTTCTACCTCCATCCCTGCAGGGACTTTAGGGAAAGTTTCTAAAATAAGACGTATATATGGTTCATGTCTAAGGTCTCCTCATAAGAGGGTCCCCTCTACAAAAGATGTTATGTGCAATATAGATACAAGGTAGAATAGAATGTGTAAGGTAAATAACCCAGTGCAAGAATAAATGCAGAAGGAATTTCTGTCCATGATTGCTACATGGATGGAAATAAGATCAGCTCTCACACATCTATATCAAGAAAAAAAACCAAATACCACACAAGATCAAATTGTGAAAATGGGAAACTACATAGTAAGCTGCTTAACCTCCAAACCACTCAAAAAGTTAGTCAGTTGCTCACAGACTAGGAAAGGAGCCTCCAGCAAAGACAGTGACAACTTATGTAAATAAATCTGCATCCTCCCAACATAATCAGAGATACTGTAGTCTCAATGTAGTCTCAGGACATTGTGTCCAGAAGCAGAAAAAGAGACTAACTTCTTGATAAAAGGCCCAGAAACCCATTTTGGGTATGTTAGAAATTATTAGGAGTACTAGTAACTACTGTGGCTGCTCATTACTCATATTGGGATACCCCAGTTCTTAGATTCTATGGTCCCTAGCACTCTAACTAGAGAAGCTATAGAATACCCTGAAAATATATCACTCTAAACCCCAGTGATCTAGGGGAGCCTAACTCTAGCAGGAGGAAGTCATTGAAGGATCTTGGGTGACCTAAGGTAAGCCTAAGCAGGATTGACCACTCCACTCTAAAATGCTACAGGAGGAACAATCTAATCTTAATATAAAACTCCAGTTCAAGGAAGTACAAGAAAGATGAGCAGATCAGAGATCCAGAGATGGTCAAAAATGCAAACTAGGAGAACATAACACTATAATAACTGCAGGCAGAGACTCAAGAAGAAGACAAATGGCTTTTCTACAAGGACTACATGCATACCCTGAAAGAAATAAAACTAGAGATTAAAAAAAAAAAGTCACAGAGGAAATAATTGGAAGAAGAATAAATAATTTATAACTGAGAGAAGTATACTTTACCTATGTAATAAAGTTATAGAAAATTAGAATAAGTCAATAGAAATCAATAATTCAATGAGATAGCAAGAAATATTAAAACAATCAAAATATTGAAAAATAAAATCTTATAGAAAAAAAAAAAAACTATTGACCTGGGAAACAGATCAAAGAGATACAATTTAATAATCCTTGGACTCTGAAAATGGTTTCAAAAATTATGGACACTATTTCAAGAAATCATAAATGAAAATTGTCCATATCTTTTAGAACCAGAGGGCAAAGTGAGACTAGAAAGAATCCACTTATAACCTCATTAAAGAAATCCTAACAGGAAAAGTCCAGAAATGTCATAGCCAAAATCCATAGTTTTTTATCAAAGAAAAAATATTTTAAACAGCCAGAAAGAATTAAAATACCAAGGAAACACAGTTAGGATCACACAAGATTTTGTTGCTTCAACTATAAACAAGAGATCTTAGAATATAATATTCCAAAAAGCAGAATTCATGACCTTACAACCAAGAATAACTTATCCTGAAAAGCTGAACATAATCCTGCTGGAGGAAAAAACAGACCTTCAATGGAACAGGACTTTTAAAACATTTCTAATGAAAAGAGCCAAGCTGAGCAGAACTTTTAAAAACTAGAAAGGTACATTTATTTGAGCAGTGATGATTTAGGGCTAGCATTCTACTACAGGGATAAGAAACAAATGATCTTTCAGAATTGTGAAGGTTTTAAGGGGTACTGAGAGAGTTAAATAAGAAAAACAGAAGACCTAGGGATAGATTGTTTGAATTACTTAAGGAAGGACTGGGCAGCCTGTCTTTGTTCAGTCATATTGACCAGAAAATCTTTCCCTCTCTGTCTCTTTGTCTCTGTCTCTCTCTGTCTGTGTCTTTCTCTCTCCTTCCATTCTTTCTCTGTCTCTCTCTGTCTTTCATTCTCTTTCTTCTGTCTCTCATTCTATCTGTGTGTGTCTGTCTCTCTTTTAAATTGGAGACAGGATTAGGAAGGAAAGAACACTAATAAGAGTGTTGTCCCCTCCCCCCCAAAAAAGACCAATAGTGGAAAAAATGCATAGAAAACAAGAAATTTCAGAAGGAAGCAAAGACAAACAGATCAAGTTGAAAGCAACATTTAACATATGTTACAAAAATATGTAGCACAAGGGTAGCTAGATAGCATTGGAGTACTCGAGCTCTGGGCCTGGAGTAAAGGAGACTCACCTTCCCGAGTTCAAATCTGGCCTCAGATCCTTATGAGCTGTGTGACCTTGGATAGGTGACTTAACCCTGTTTGCCTCAATTTCCTTACCTGTAAAATGATCTGGGGAAGGAAATCACAAGCCACTCCTGACAAAGAGTACTAAAAATGACTGAACTATCAATATTTAAGAAGCAAATGCTATAAAATGAAAATTCCTATATAATCCTCCTTTTATGTTCTGTGTATTTGGAAATGTTTGTTTTCTAGTTTTAAATTCAGAATCAAATTTTTTTTTAAAAAGAACAAATATATAAGATGTAGACGTCAACCTGTTGAATTCATTTTATTCCCTATTCCCTCCTTCTTCCTCAAGGGGAGCAGGAGGAGGGAGATTTTCTGGGCTTAATGAATAGTTATTTCCCTTTCCCTTCAGATCTATTCTGCCTTAACAGAGATTCAGTTCAACCAAGATATGGTCTTCTTTAGTCATTTGAGCTAGAGGATGCCCCTGGCAGGGGGGATCTCCTTCCTCTGTGTGTAATTATGGAAATCTCCATCAGTTCAACGGATGCCTGAATCCAGAATCTGGGAACCCTGACCCATAACTTTATCATCAAAGCTAATTACTCTTATGATTCCAGGGAAAGAAACAAAAAGCAAGAAGACAGTGAGAGAGATTCAAGGTTCTGTCGCAGTTTCATGTTTCTGCTGCAAAGTTGCCATTGTCCCCTGGGAGCAGGGCGGGGAAGATGGGCAATAGGGAGCAATGAAATCTCTTTCCTTCCTTTGCTGGAAGTTCAAGGGAAAGAAAGCCCTAGAAGAATGCCCTAAGAGGTCAGACTGTTTCTGCAACTCTTTTTCTAGTCTTGGGGTAGGAGGGAAGTTTTCCGGACAGAAGTCCATCCTTTTAAAATCTCAATTGCCAATCTCTGGGGACTAGTTAGAAGTTGTTCTCATTTCTTTTCTTTTTCTTTTTTTTTTTTTCTTTTTTGAAGTTGTTCTCATTTCACTAAAATTCTTTTGTTAAAAAAAAAAAAGTCAGAGTCTATATTCGTTTCCATGGGAGGTGACCCAATTTAGCAAAAAAAGTTCTCCTTATCACCCGTTATCTCCCCCAACCCCCCCAAAAAGTTATGAAATACTCCCATGAAGTAAAATTTTTTCTGTTAAAAAATTCTAATAGGAAAAAAAATAAATCAATATTCTTAAGGTATATGAACAAAAAAAAATCATCAGAATTTATTAAATAAAATGCAAAGAATGTTACTTTGAGATTACAGTATGGTTTTATTCTTTGAAATTAATGTTTTCTTATTTCTTTTCTTTTTTCTGCCATCTCCTTTCCTGGAAGGAGGCGAAACAAAGGAACTGTCCTTTTCAAAGCTTTGATTTTTACTATTAATGATCCTGGTGATCCCACTACTTGAGCTTTATAAATCCAGCCCCTTATCTTCCAGGCTAACCTTTCTCCCTCCCCTCACTGATACAGACACTTTCATCGCCTCTTCTTTCATGCATGCTATCACTGGTCCAAATCTGACACTATCCTTTCCTCCTTGTCACTAAGAAATGAATGTCACTTTGCTTCACCACTCTTCCACCCCCTTTACCCTGCTACAACATCTCTAACACTATTTTCTGCTTTACCCTATCTCCAAAACCTTTGCCAATGTTTTATCCTGTATTGCAACCCAAAATAGACTTAAATGACAGCTAAGGGGATTTATCTTATATGTAAGGAAAAATTTCCTGCCCACAAAATACTAGGAAAAAGCTCTTGAGGGAATCTGGGGCCATATTTAAGAATAAGATAGATTGACTTTGTGGGGAAAAAATGATTTTAAATTTTCTGACCCCAACTTAATCCCTCTGCTATCTATGCTTATGACATAAGATTTCTCCTCAAAGGATATAGAAAAAGAGATGATTTCATCTCTTCCTCTAGTGTTGTTGCCCAATTTCCATTCAGTTTGACTTAATTTTTTTCATCCTAAAGAACTTTTTTTTTTTTTTTAACAAGACCAATCATTTCTTTGATATAAGAAATTCTTTATGAGGATATTTCTTCTACCAATTCAGATCAGCTTCTGCTCTGCAATTTTAAGGTCTTAGTTATTTCAATCATATCCAACTCTCTGTTAATGCATTTTGGAGTTTTCTCCGCAAAGACACTGGAGTAGTTTGCCATTTACTTCTCCAGCTCATTTTAAAGGTAAAATAGCTGAAAACTAACAAAGTATCTTAGGGATTACAGGCTAGATTTCTTATTTTTTTATGGACCATGTCTTTAACCCAATCACTCTGACTCTCTTTGATTAGCCAACAATAAGTCCCAGGCAATGTTTGTATTCCTTTTTTTTTTTTTTTTTTAATTAAAGCTCTTTATTTTCAAAATATATTCATGGATAATTCTCAACATTCACCCTTGCAAAACCTTGTGTTCCAAATTTTTTCCTTCCCTTCTCCCCACTCTCTCCCCTAGAGAGAGGATTATAATCCAATACATGCTAAACATGTGCAATTCTTTCTTTCTTTTTCTTTCTTTCTTTCTTTCTTTCTTTCTTTCTTCTTTCTTTCTTTCTTTCTTTCTTTCTTTCTTTCTTTCTTTCTTTTTCTTTCTTTCTTTCTTTCTTTCTTTCTTTTTCTTTCTTTCTTTCTTCTTTCTTTCTTTCTCTCTCTTTCTCTTTCTTTTTCTTTCTCTCTCTCTTTCTTTTTCTTTCTCTCTCTCTTTTTTTTCTTTCTTTCTCTCTTTCTCTCTTTCTTTCTTTCTTTCTTTCTTTCTCTCACTCTTTCTTTCTTTTTCTTTCTCTCTCCTCTTTTTCTTTCTTTTTTTTCTCTTTCTTTCTTTCTTTCTTTTTTTTTTTTTTGCTAAGATAATTGGGATTAAGTGATTTGCCCAGGGTCACACACCTGGGAAGTGTTAAGTGTCTGAGGGCAGATTTGAATTCAGGTTCTCCTGACTTCAGGACTGATGCTCTATGCCCTGCAATTCTTTTATACATATTTCCACAATTATCATGCTGCACAAGAAAAATCAGATCAAAAAGAAAAAAAAATTGAGAAAGAAAACAAAATGCAAATAACCAAAAGAGTGAAACTACTATGTTGTTATCCATACTCAGTTCCCCAGTCCTTTCTCTGGGTACAGATGTCTCTCTTCTTTACAAGACCATTGGAACTGGCCTGAATCTCAATGTTTGTATTCCGATGACTAAGAGTGAGTATAAATAGCAATTGTTTCTGTTATGGCCAGAAAACCTGGGGTCTTCCCCTTTCAGATTTTTTTTTTAACTTGGTAAAAGATGTCATTCTTTGCTTCATTTTTACCTAGCCTTAAACACTGAATGGGTGTTGCCTCAGACAAACTGAGTCCTTAAAAAGACATTAGCTTAAAAAGGCCAAGGTCTCCTACTGCATTCCGGGTCATCGCTAGTGTCCCTGATCTCTATCTTTCCACTGGACCAAGATGGTTCTGGAGGAGAGAGTGACTCAGCCCTCTCTAACTCAAATCCAATACAATACAAGACACCTTCCTGATGTCAAGGCCTTCTTCCATAAGGGAGGATTAACAACAACAAACAATAATAACAAGGACTAAGTTAACTGCCTGGAACATGTCCAGATTAAGTGACTTGCCTAGAGTTACACAAACATTTTGTGTCAGAGGCAAGACTGGAACCCAGGTCTTCTCATATTGAAACACCCCTCAGACCTATTCAGTGTTGCCCCTTTAGTCCCAGTGAGTTTTTTCTGGAACGTCATTTTGAGGAAAGGGCCAGGCCAGCCACCCTTCATTTCTCTCCTGCTCAGTTTCTAACTCTGGACTTTGCTCCTCCACCATACTCCAAATCACACCCCATACACCTCTTTCAGTTCTATTTTATTTGATATCTTTCTGAGTTAGAATGTAAGCTCCTTGAGGGCAGGGACTATCTTTTTTTATATTGTATTTCCAAACTGAGAGAATAATTATAGGTTCTCTGGCAACTGGATAATGTGATAAAATTGCAAATATTCCACAACTCTCTGTTTTGTTTTTCCTTTGCCATCTTAGCCAACTGAAAGAGAGCTGAGGTCTTGTGGTATGAACTTCGCCCCATGTTAAGCCCTACTTGAACTAAATATAAGCCAGCAGTTTTAGCTGAACATTGGAACCAGATTCAAGTAAAATCACTCTATGGGCATCTCTTATAAGTTCATGTTGCCAGTAGGGAAGGATTATCTCTGTCTTACTGCTCTAAAAATCATCAGATTTTTGCCTTTAGAACAGAAAGAACTATGAATCACTGAACATCATATCAGTGCTCTAAGCATAGTGCATCAATGTGAACGCCCTGGGAACCAAATTGAAAAAGGTGTCCTTGGCATTCTTCAGAACCTGGATAATATACTAAGATAATGACAGATCCCAGTTAGGAACCTTTCTTGGAACAGAGCATGAGAAAGAATAATAAAAGGGGAAGACTGGGAAAATTCTCCTGGAAAAAAAAATTAATAGAGAACTGAAATGCTGAGACCCTCTGTAGATTTGGAAAACACCTTTGTGGGAGAAGAGATAATGAATTATTTCACAATATTTGCCATATCCATACCCTTCTCTGTATTCACAGAGTAGCTACATATATTGTGGCCCATATTGACCCTCAATAGGACAATTGCAATAACTTGCTAAAAGGGCTCTATGCGTCAAGTCTCTCCTCACTCCCATCCATTTTCACCACGCCTGCCAAAGTAATTTTCCTAAAGCACAGGTCTGAGCAAATTACCTCCATACTCAATAAACTACAGTTGCTCCCTAGTGCCTCTAGAATCTGATATGAAATAATCTGTTTGGCATATAAAGCTCTTTACTACTGGGTTCTACCCTATATTTCGAGCCCTATTACATATTAATATGCCCCATACCCTCTACTGTCCGGACAAATTGCTCTTCTTGCTTTTCCTCAATCCTTCATCTCCCATCTCTGCCTTTTCACTGGCTGTCTCTTGTGCTTAGGATATTCTACCTTCTTCACTTTGCCTTTTGGGATCCTTGCTTTCCTTCAAAACTCAGCTCCCGACACCATCATGTAAAGTCAGTCAGTCAAGTATTTATTAAGTGCTTGCAATGTGTCAGGCTTGGTACAAGCATCAGAGATACAACAAAAGGCAAAAAAAAAACTTCTATCCTCAAAGAACATCCCATTCCAATGGGAAAGACAGTGGGTAAATAAATATGTACATACAGAACATATACAGAGAAGATGGACAGTAGTCTGAGAGAAAATTCTCAGATGGCAGAAGGAAGGGTGGTGGTGGAAGGGACTTAAAGAAACTGAGAAATGCCTCCTACAGAATGCAAACTTTGAGATATGTCATGAGAAAAGTCGAGGATAACCAAGAGGTGAGGGGGAGGAGGCAGAGCTCTCCAGGCATAAGGGAGAACCAGTGCAAAAGCATGGAGATAAAAGATAGTGTCCTGTGGGAAGAACTACAAGAAGATCAATATACATATATCACAGTGCATGGAAATGGAGGGGGAAAAAGTGTAAAAAAAGACAATTGGAAAGAATATTATTTGTGAATAACTTTATTTTATTTTATTTGTTGTTTATTTATTTTTATTTTTAAAATTTATTTATTTAAAACAAATACAAAATAAGAAAAAAAATAGAAAAAGGGGTAGGAACATTGTCACGTACCCAGTAGAACATCAAGAAGAATTAAAAATATATAACAATAAATTTCCATTTCAAGAAAGTATATGTAGTATTAGAAGACATTGTATCCATAACTGTCTATTTTTGCTTCCTTATGGGTTTTCTTTTGTTCTCTCTGTATACTTTTTAGTTTATTTCTTTTCCTTTCATCCCTCCCACCTTCCCCCTAGCAGGCTACTGTTAAGCACAGATGTATTTATATATATATATATATTATATATATATATATATATTATGTTATATATATATATAATATATACATATATATACATATAACCACATGTACACATACATATATTTATATGCACACACATGTACCTACCTACACACATATACATATACATATATACTTTCATAGGCATGCATCTAAAATAATATGAATATGGCTGACATATAATGTACATTTCTCTCTTGATTGAATCTTTGTTTGACTTTGTCTGAGATAAATGATTATTAGCCCTCCTTTTTTTCGTAGTGAATTCTACTCCTGATCATTTTGTGTTTCTGTATTTCTTATTTTCTATCCCGTTAACCCTTCTACTTTAGATCTATCCCTTAATTTTCTCACTTTATTTAACTTCTCCTTCTCTCTTCTCCTCTTGGATACCTCTCATTTTCTCTCTTCACCCTTTCTCTCCTTCTTTATCCCATTCCCATTAATCTACACATTTTCTTCCTCTCCTTACATACCCTTCTCATACTCTACCTTAACCTATTCCTTCCTGCTCCCTTATCTAATGCTTCTGTGTTGATTCTTCCTCTGCACCTCATTAATATAGCACAATTACTATTTTTATCTTTTCCTATATGGTTTTGTCTTTTAGAGTCAGATCATACTCAGCTCTGTCCCAGTCTTTCTTTTGTATTACCCAATTACTCATGTTAATTTTAGACATATGGTTTATATGCATAATTTGCCCTTATTGAGGCCCTTGAAAAGAATCTTTTATTTGCTTTTTAGATGCTAAATTTTCTATTTAATTCAGGTTTGTTTGAGACAAAATCCTGAAAATCTGAGTTCATTGAGTGTCCATTTTTTTTTGTTCAATACTGTACTTAATTTTGTTGGATATAATATTTTTGGCCACAGGCATAGTTCTTTTGATTGTTGATATGTACTATTCTAGGACCTGTGATCTTTTATTATGGCTCCTGATTAATACTGTACAATCCTAATTGTAGCTCTAGCATATTTGAATTGGTTGTTGTTGTTGTTGTTGCTATTTGTTTCTTGTAAAATTTTCTCTTTGATTTGGGAATTTTGATATTTAGCAATAATATTCCTATATGTTTTCCTTGTAGGATCTTATTGAAATGATCATCAGTTATTTTTTTTTACTTCTATTTTCTTCTCTTGTTCTATCACTTCAGAACAATTTTCTTTCATTATTTCTTGTATTATTGTGTCAAGGTTCTTTTTTTGTTCACAACTTTTAAGTAATCTAATTATTCTTAGGTTTTTCTATTCTTGATCTGTCCTGTTATTTTTCTTATGACATGAGTCATATTTTTTCTATTTTTTTTCATTTTTTTGTATTTTATTTTGTTATTTCTTGATCTCTTGTAGTTTCAGGTTTTCTTTTGCTCAATTCTAATTTTCAGAAAATCATTTTCTTCTTTAAGACTTTTTTAGTTGGTTGACTTTCTTTTCATAATCTTCTCATTTTTCTTGGAGGGGCCTTTTTGTTTTTTCTTTTCCTTCATCTCTCATTTAATTTTTAACTTTTTTGAGTTTTTCTATAAATTCTTTTATAGGGAACAGGGACAGAGAGCCATTACTCTTTCAGCATTACTCTTTAGGGTAAGAGAGACTTTTTTTTAATGTCACTGTTTTCCTCTGAAGATGAACCTCAATCTTCCTTATTTCCACAATAAGTTTTTATGGTTGGGTTCTTTCTCCTTTGCCTGCTCATTATTATTTTTTTAAGGAGAACTTATTAGTGTAAACACTTCCAGGCTTGGGATGGAGATGGGGATGGAGGCACAAATTGCTTCCCTTCAGTTCTCCCCTCTGGCCTGGAACCCCAAACCAAGAGCTCCCTACTCATACAGGTGCCCATAGCCAGCAGCATCCCTGCCCTGCTACTTCTGCACTCACTGGGTACACTGCTTCCTTCTCTCCCAGGATAGCGTCTCAGCAGCACAGCCAAGCCTGGCATTCCTAATCAGCAAAGGTCCCTCATTTTTCCTGGATTCAGAGCCCCAAACTTCCCCAATGATCAGGAGATGAAAGTTCCTGTGGGGCTGAGGCAAATTCCCAGCCCAGCTAGCTCCAGGGTTCTCTATCTTTGGGCCTTCTCAGGTTGTCCCAGAAGAAGCCCCTTTCTACCTGGAGTCTTATTTGTTTTTCACTGATCTCTACTCACTTTCAGGTTCAATTTTGTTTTATTTGTTTGGGAAATCTGGAGAGTTTGTAATTTTCTGATCTATTCCTCCATCCTCTCAGAATCATCTCCATGAAAAACTTTAAATGCTAAAGAAAACTTTTTGTATTTGATCATGATGGTAATAGGGGAAAAGTGGAGTTCAATGAGCAAGGGAGTAACATGGTCATGCTTAAATTTGAAAAAATAAATCATTTGGGAAGTTGAATGGAGAATGGACTGGAGTGGGGAGAGACTTGGGGCAAGGACACCAAGCAATAAGTCATTGTAATAGTCCAATTGAGAAGTAATGAGGAACTGAATAAAGGTTGTAGCTATGATGGAGAGGAGATGTATATGAGATGTCATCAAGATAGCAATGACAAGATATGGCAATAGATTTGGATATGTAGATGAATGAGAACGTAATGTTGGGAATAATACCAAAGTTGTCAACCTGATGGCTGGGAGGATGGTAGTGTTCTTAATAGTAATAGAGAATTTCAGAAGACAAAAAGGTTTAGGGGAATCATGATGAGTTCTGTTTTACACTTGTTAATTTTGAGATGCTTAAGAGACATCCATTTTAAGAAGAAGCAGGTTGTATCAGGAAGTCATGCTGAGAGAGCCTGTGAGATAAGGAGAGAGATAAAGAAGATGGGGACAGTGAGGGAGGAGAGAGAATAAAGGTGAGACAGAGGCAGAGAAAGAGAGAGAGGCAGAAAGAAAGGGAGAGAAGAAACAGAGACAGAGACAGACAGAGAGAGAGACACAGAGACAGACAGAGACAGAGAGACAAAAAGGAAGAGAGAGAGAGAGAGAGAAAGAGAGAGAGAGGGATAAAAAAAAGACAGAAACAGAGATAAAGAGAGACAGAGACAGACATAGGGCATTTTCAGTTGAATAATAAATTTAGAAGCCTAATTAGAGAGGGTTTATGCAAGAGGGAGAGTAGAAACATCATTAAGTATAGACAACTTTCTCAAGGAATTTAGCCTTGAAAAGAAGAAGAGATAAAGTATTCTAGTTAATAGAGATGGTAGTGAAGTGAAGAATTTTTAAGGATGGGGGAGACGAATATGTTTGGAGGAAATAGGAAAATAGTAGATAGGAAAAAATTGAAAATGAGAGAGTGGGGAAAATAATGGAGACAATTTGCTAAGGAAGTCAGAAGGAGATGGGATCAGAGATGATTGTAGAAATTTGAATCTGGCAAGAAGCCGATTTACCTTTTCATCTGAAGCCAGAATAAAGGAGGAGATAGGGCTGTGGGAGTGGGAATAACATAAATTTGTGGTAGATTCAGTCAACATAGTTTTGTGATTTTCTTCTACTTCACCAAGTAACCCATCTCCTCTTCTTCCTCCTCCTCTATTTTCAATACTATTGGTTTTTTTTTTAGCTAAATTGTATATAATGACTGGTTCACTAATGTTTTGAAATAGAGGATGAATAAAAGTATAATTAAAGCAGGTCTAATAGTCTGGTAAGAACTGAGGGATGGAATAAATGTGGTTCAAGGTAAAGATGGAGAACCAGGTCAGAGATCAATAAGATAGAGGAAAAGATGGAATGATAAACAAATGTAGTGAGGATTCAGAACATTCCTAGTCTACTTAATATGGTGTCACACACATGAAAGATGCTGAGAATCCTGCTTCAAGGAGAATGGAGTACTAGAAAATCAATGGAATTTTGTTTTGGCTATCATGTGGCTAGGATCAGCTCTTTTCCATTGGCTGCATAGCTTGAACTGCTGCATCTTTAAAACTGCCAGACTGAGCACAGTCAGAGTTTATCCTGTATTCATGTCCAGGGATGAAGGATTTTTTCACCCATAGCAAGTGATACCATATGAGGAGGGTCTGAGACCTGCTTTCTGCCCAGTCCCTTTTAGGTCCAGAGAAACTGACGTGGGACTTTGTCCTTTTCCATTCTATGTGCAGGCAGTGAGTTTCTAATCTGAGACCTCAAGTCATAGGGATCCAGGCTGGGCATTCATGCCTTAAGGAGCACCAGTCCAGAGCACAAGCACAACAGAAGGCAGCACTGTCAGTTCTGGATTTGAAAATGGTGGAACTAGTCTATGTAGAAACTATGAGTTTAATCCTCCTATCCCACCCCAGCTCCACTCAGAAATGGAGGTGGTATAGAGAATGGATTGTGCCTACAGGATCTTGGGGAAAATATTTGTATGTTTGGTATTGTTTTATATATATGTATCTGATCTGATATATATGTATATGTATGTATTTACACACACACACACACACACACACACACACATATATATATATATATGTAAATAAAGCTGGTGTAAGTGGCTGCATGGAACTGAGATGCTGGTCACTGGGCTTCTAAGAGGAGAACACAATTGTTGGGCAGTCGAGCCTATGGCAGAGAAGAGAGATTTTCCAAATTCCTCAGGATACCAGAGAACCTTGTGGGGGAATAAAATGTAGCAGGTCTGGTCTTAAGAGAGTTGGGCTTGAGCAACCTCTGTTACATGGTTCTGATCAGATGAGCAACTTCAGAATTCATAAACAGGGAAGTAGAACCTTCGTGGGTGAGGGTAAGATAAGGGGTGTCTCTCTGTGTGTAGCTAAGACAGAGTGGAGGAGTAGGTCATGGGAAGTGAGTAGATAAGGGAAGGACATGGAGAGGAGGAATACTGTAATGAACATGAGGAAGAAAGGGGAGTGCCCTACAAGTCTGGAGATAACAGCTACTAGGACCTAGATTGGATGATAACTTTGGATAGCATGAATCTTAATGATGAAAGGGTTGCTTTGGTGAAGATGAAAGAGAGACAGAAACAGAGGCAGACAGGGATAGAAAGAGGGAGAGAGAGAGAAAGAGAGAGAGAGAGAGAGAGAGAGGGAGGAGTCTAGAAATGGCAGTGGGAATCAAGGAATATTCTGGATCTTCGACTTTGATATAGCTAGTACTAACAAGACCACAGAGGGAAGCACTACAATCAAGAGGAAGGCCAGAAAATGGAAGGACTGAGAAAGTAAGAGCTTTAATATGAAAAGAAGCTTGTTAATTAAGGAAAACATATTCCACAGGAGAATGTGAGAGATTTGGGCAGATTGGAGTGGGGCATGTGGCTATGGATAATGTTGAATAGGATGGGTATGAGGATATGGTTGTGGAGGATGGAGACCGGTGTTTATATAGAGGTAGCAGAGGATTCAGAACCATTGAAATTGAGTTAGTAAAAGGAGATGAATATTTAAAGTAAGTAAAAGGAGAAAGTATTCTAATCATCTAAATAATCTAACCATTTAGCTACGAATTCAGTCACATTATAAAGGCTTAGAGAGATTTGTTGAGGGAGGCAAAGTCTTCTCTTAATGTTCATTCTCCTGGCAGATGGTAATGTTGTGTCCTATGAAATCTTAGAAAGAAGATTTGATAGAAGACAGAGGGATAGGAATCTGCTCAGGAGATAAGGGTGCCTCATTTGCCCTGGAGAAATGCCTTAGGGAAGAGCAGAAGAGGACTAAATGTGGTCTTTCCTCATCCCCCTTGCTAGTGCCTTCCTATCCAAGATTATTTTGTATTTGCTCTGTATGTGTTGTGCATATACCTATATGTGTGTAAGTTGTCTTCCTTGTTAGAACAAAAGTTCCTTCAGAGAAGGGATTATATTGCTTTTGTCTTTGTATTTCAGAGCTTTTTACTGTGACTGACAGAAAGTAGTTGCTTTAAAAAATGCTTATTGATTGATTGAATTAATGAATGTAAAGAAAAAAGGCAAAATTAAATTACTATAATCCCTCTCCTCAGAGGCAGTGCCATGGAACATTGGTGGAACTGGAAGATGTTTTTGTCACAAGTACATACACGTTTTATCCTAAATTCTTCAAGTTTATGAGGATTTTTAATTTGAGATTAAAATTTCTTCTGAGAAGGTTGTCATATAATGAGACATTTAATCAATCATCAATAAGCTTTTGTTAAGTCATTATGTTTCAGTCATTATGCTAAATGTTAGGGATATAAGGAAGCAAACAAAGTCCAAGCCAATGAACTCACAAGTTCAGGCTGCAAGAGAGGAAGCTAATACAAAAGGGAGAGTGATAATCCAATCAAAACTGAGGTATATCCGAGAGAGAATTTCTACAGTTTTAGCATTCTCTGAGATATCCATACCTTAGACTACTTTTGAATCTGTAGAGAAACTTAACAAGGAAAAGATTCAGAATCAGAATGAAACAAAAGCTAGTGTTTTTCAGGAAATCACATATCCAGTACATAGCAGCTATCCAAAATTCCAGCTGGTAGCAATATCATATTTACTAGTGTTTTCCTTTTTATGTGGTTTATTTTCTCATAGTTTAAAAACATTTTTCATGTCATTCCTGTCCCTGTATCATCACTATCATCATCATCATCATCATCATCATCATCACCATCATCATCATCATCATCATTATCATCATCATCATCATCATCATCATCATCATCATCATCATCATCACATGGCATAGTGTCTAGAGTGCCAGGCTTAAGTTCAATCAGAAATCTCACTTCTGATACTTAAAATATATGTGATCCTGAACAAGTTGCTTAACCTTTATGTACATCAGGAAAATCCCTAGTATTTATCTACTGTGCCATAGTCCAGTTGCCACTGCGTTGGTGGAGAGAGTTTCCACTCAGGGAATTTCCCAGCTGATGAAATCCTTTGGGTATTTCCATACTTTGAAACAGCAACTGCTGTGGCCAATAGAGACTTATCTATGTGAAATATAATTTGTTCTTGCCAGAAAAATGACTTAAATGAAAGGAACTGGGAGGGGATTGTCTCTCATTTGAGGGAAGATGATAGGAAATGAGAAAGAATAAATGAAGGTAAAGGAAAGAAAGAGAGAAGAACTTTTTAACAAAAACTAATATTACTGTCCACATCCATCTTTTTTATTTTTATCTTTCTTATACTCAATGTAATCCAATCTTATAGAGATCCACTTCTCCCAGAAATATACACATTTTTAAACCTTTTTTTTTAAATTTGTAGAATGAGAGATTTATTCCCTTAGTCAAAGAATTTTAGATATCAGAGAGCTGATGAAAGTGTTTGGGAGAGTCATTTGGGTAACTTTGCTGTGCCCTTGAAATCATACCAGTAAGATATCCTACATTAATCAGTTAACCAAGGAGATACTAAATAACACAATATCTTTTTTAATCTGATAAATGATGTGTCATTACTTTGATTCAACTTTCAAACTCTTCTTGCTTGGTCAGTGGCTCCTTTAAGCTCCTATTAGGACACCCCAATACTGACAGGGCTTTCTAAAGTATCTATAAATGATCATCACATAAAGAGCTAATCTTTTTTCTTCTAATATCTATTTTAGTGTAATTATTGGTTCATTTGCATGAAATGGGAATGAACTTAGAAGAGTAAATGGGATAACTTTCACTGAGGGGATCCTATAATATTTTAGAAGTATTGAATCTCCTGGGGAACACAGGACTGCAGATATATTCTGATTTGGGAAAGACAAAAGTAGAAGTACTGTGAAATTGTGGAAGTTAGAGATGAAATCTTTTCATCTAGTTTAACTGACTTATTTTACAGATTCAGAAACAGAGGCCCAGAGAGATGAAGTAATTTATTCAAGGAAAATTTTTAAGCTTAAATCTTAGTTGTATTAGCAAAGATTATGACTTAGAGGTAACCACATAGTCATAAACTCTTAGAGCAGAAAAGGGTTTTAAGTATCAGCTAATCTAAATCTCTCATTTGAGAGATGAGGAATGTGAAACTCAGAGAGGTGGAGAAGGAAACATTGATTTTTAAAGCTGTGCTCAGAGCGATTACATATTAGTCACTGCAAAAACCAAATTTAAAATTCTAAACCACCAGATGACTAGCAATGGCAGGAGAGAACAGAGAATTGCAGCAGAAGTGGAACAGAAATACTGGTCAGGGCAATAAAAATGATGAGGCACGAATAGAGATGAGAAGAGCTTCCATTCCAGGGATGCAATGGTCTCTATGGTATTTGGACAAGAAGAGTAAGATGCAGAGGGCAGCCAGCGCCCTGGGAAGCGCTAAGAATAGCTCCAAGGACAGCTGCAGGCTAATTGATCAGAAGTTTGCATATCAAGTTGTCAGGCTTTTTTGTGGCATGATCCCAACTCACTTGGCAGGGAGAAGGTCTTGGAAAAGCTTATAAACACTTATAGCAAATAAATGTAATACATTCCAGAGGATGTGAAAATAAGGAATCGATCAAAGTCCTTCTTTTTTAGTAGTTATTTAAAAAAAAAAAAAAAAAGATCACAGAATATCTATCACCCTTCTCCACAAAGGTTATTTTCATCACTTAGAACATGATGAGTGAGAACTCTTCTCTTAGTGCGGGTGGGAGTTGTCCATATTCCATATACACCCCATAGGGTGTAAGAAGGGCATAGGGCAAATCAGCATTTGGGAATCCTAAGAATCTCAGACTTAGAAGAAGGGACCTTAAAAATCATGTAATACAAACTGTTATTTGGAAAAAGATTCTCTTCATATCATCAATGGCAAATGCCTCATCCAGCCTCAATTTGCAGACCCCCAATATTACTTTTCTTGAGTAGATTCCCTTTTATCAATAAGTTTAGATAATGCAATAAGCAGAAAATTAAAACAACAATAATAATATGTATGCTTTGTTCCTTGAACTGTTCTTCTTACTCTATTTCATTAAAGTAAGTAGGTGGCATAGTGGGAAATGCATCAAATTTGGGAAGCTCTAAATTAAAATCCCACCCCAAATACTTACTAGCTGCGTGAATCTAAGCAAATCAGATAATTTCTTTGTGCTTCAGTTTTCTCATCTGTAAAATGGGGATAAGAATAGTATCCATCTCACAGTGTTATTGGTAAGAATCAAATGAGTTAACATATTGAAAAACCTTGCAAGTTTTAAAGTGCTATATAAATGATAGGTATTATTATTATCAATTATTATTATTGGTTTTTACAGCAATTCCAAAAAAGGGGTTACAGTATTATCTTCCTTTTTCAGATGGGGAAATTTAGGCTTAGTGAGATTAAATGACTCACAGAATCATAGAACTAGTATGTGTCTGAGTTAGGACTCAAACACATCTATGTCATGCTGTCTCTCCTGAATAGAATCATGGAAATATATAATTTTGGAACTGGAGGAGAATTTGGAGTTTGCCCACTTATAGGAAATAATTTACAAATGAGAAAACTGAAGCTTAAAGAAATTAAGGAGTCTGCCCAGTGTCATGCTATATATAAGAATACACTGTTCATGGTTATAGCAACTTCCATATATTTTATTAAATGGACTCGAAGAAATTGGAAATGGACAAAAGTAAAGACATCAACTCTGATCATTATTTCTAAAGGAAATTTAATTGATGCAAAACATATGCTCCAGTGGGAAGACAAAAATGTCTAGAAACTATTTCAGTGAGCAAACTTTTTATCTCTTTGTCAAGCAGATATATGGCAGCCAAGAATACTAGTTCAGAGTAAAAGTTCATTTGTAAAATATTATAAAGCGAAATGACAGATTATGAAAAATACCTCCTCATAAAACTACTCAAAAATAGTTGAGGAGGAATGAACCTGTGGACTTGGCATGGGATTCACAAAGGCCAGATCATTGAAGAACATTTGTAGATGAAACTAGAAAAAGCATACTTAACATAAAAGAGAATGGATTTGTAGGTTTTTCTCATTGGTGATGGTAGCAGAATCACTTCAATTGGATTTTACCACCTTAGTATTTAATGTTTTATGAATGAGGGTGGCATGACATTTATAAATATGAAAGCAGAAAGATAATGTCCCTTGTACCCAGTAAATGCTTAATAAATGTTTACTGAACTGATAAAGAGAACTGAACTTGACATAAAAAAGAAATACATTTTGGAGATAACTCCATTTTTAATTCCATTTTTTTTCTTAATGTGAACTTGACAAAAACCAACAAACATGAGCATTTCCATATAAAAAGAACAGAAAAAAATGAATAGTGAAACATAAATCTCCATTATATCTAGCTTGTTTTCACTAAAAGTAAAATTAAATGTTTATTAAATAACTATGAAAAAACATTTACTAGTTTAATAAATAACAAATTCAACATGTTAGCTTCAAAGCTATTAGTCTTTGTCTCCTTCTGAATTCCATTTTATTCTTTTCTGTGCATCTTAAATATTTCACTGACATTCTTTTTTTCTTTCCCTCTTTTTTTTGCCATCACTATCACGAGTTCCCCTCTCCTACCTAATTCACCATTCACAAAAAAAGAAAGAAAGCCCTCCTTTCTAACAAATAAACTTAATCAAACAAGACAAATGCAAGATTGGCCATGTTATAACATGTTTGTCTTATCTTGTGCCTCTAGTCTCTCACCTCTCCATCAGGAGATGGGAAAGATGCTTCATGATCACTTGTATGAATACATAGTGGTCATTGTATTGGTCAGAGTTCTCAGTCTTTTAAAGTTTCTCCTCCTTTTCCTCCTCTTCCTCCTCCTCCTCCTCCTTTTCCTCTTTTCCCTCTTCCTCTTCTTCCTCTTTCTCCTCCTTCTTCCTCCTCTTCTTCCTCTTCTTCTTTCTCTTCCTCCTCTTCCTCTTTTTCATCTTCCTCTTCCTCCTCTTTTTCTTCCTCTTTCTCCTCTTCCTCCTCTTCTTTCTCTTCTTTGTCTTCTTCCTCCTCTTATTCCTCTTTCTCTTCCTCCTCCCCCTCCTCCTCCTCCTCCTCCTCCTCTTCATCCTCCTCCTCCTCCTCCTCCTCGTCCTCCTCCTCCTTCTCCTCCTTCTTCTTCCTCTTCTTCTTCTCTTCTTCTTCTCTTCTTCTCTTCTTCTCTTCTTCTCCTTCTCCTTCTCCTTCTCCTCCTTCTCCTTCTCCTTCTCCTTCTCCTTCTCCTTCTCCTTCTCCTTCTCCTTCTCCTTCTCCTTCTCCTTCTCCTCTCCTTCTCCTTCTCCTTCTCCTTCTCCTTCTTCTTCTTCTTCTTTTCTTCTTCTTCTTCTTCTTCTCTTCTTCTTCTTCTTCTTCTCTTCTTCTTCTTCTTCTTCTTCTCTTCTTCCTTTTTCCTCTTCCTCCTCCTCTTCTTCTTCCAATGTTACCATTCTATAAATTGTTTTCCTGATTCTATTCACTTCATTCTGCATCAGTTCATTCAAATCTTTCCAGGTTTCTATGAAGTACTCATTTTCATCATTTTAAAAGACACTATAATATTCCATTGCATTTATATATAATAATTTTTTCAACCATTTTCTAGTTAATGGAGGAACTCTTAGTTTCTAGCGCTTCAGTTTTTAGAAGCATTTATATGACTATATGCAGTTTTGCATGTTGATGATCAAAGCAATTTCACAGGAGATTGAAGGAAGAGGAAGTGGGAAAAACTTTGACAACATCTATTGCCATCATCAACTGTCAATTTCAGACTGTTGAAAGACCAAGTATATATGTACCCACTCTCTTTCAGATATGAGGATCAGCTGAGGATCAGAAAGCGGCCAAGTAACTCATTATCTAAGGAATTAATCACACCTGAATCATGAGAATAAGACTGGGAAACTAAATACCAGGAACTGAATCAGAGCAACCAGATCGGGAGAGAGCCAGACAGGATGGCTGCTATTAAGCCCTGTAGGCTTAGATTTTCTGATGTCTTACCAGCCATTCACCAGGTAGGGTCCATGAATGCCTCAGCTAGAGGCAAAGAGCAAAGGGATGAGGTCAAGAAATGCAGGCAGACACTTCTGTCAAGTCTTGTATTGCTCTCCTGTTGGAGCTCAGGTATCTAGCATCATCCACAGTCATCCTGATCTATATCTTGCCACTGGACCCAGAAGGCTACAGAGGAGAAAGTGAGGGTGATTTGTACCGTCCACCCTCACTTTAATCCAATCCACTTGCAAGTCAGGGCATCCCCTTCCAGATGTCACCGTTTCTTCAAGGAGAAAGGACAATTTTTAACAAGTTCAATGTCCTTTGAAATCATTATCTCATCTGCCTTCAGACCTGCCTGGGCAGTAAGCAGGTGTGCTTATCCTTATAGGTCTTTTGTTCAGACTTGCTTTCTGAGACTTGGTTCCAGTCTCAAAGGTTTGCATTTATATTGGCACACAAGAGCTGAGCTAAGATACTATTGTTGTCACTTGGGGCTTTCAGGCTTTGTCACCCTCTGAAAATGTGTGCCTTATCATGAATATCAGACACCTGACAAAAGTGCCTGAACTATTTTCTCCTTAGCCAGTCCAAGATGATAAGCAAAAGTAGAAATAAGATTTCAGGGCAGTCCTGACTGCTCTAAGTTTACCTCAAGTAGAATGGGGAGTGGGGATATTATAAATATTGGTATGAAATTCATGTACTCTGCACAATAGAACAAAGTAGTAAGTCACACCACTAGGAAAAGGTGGAGCAAGGGGAAAGGGAACAGCGAGAAAGGAGGTCTTTTTTTTTTCCTCTTAGAGCTTCCAAGAATCAGGAAAATGGCTTTGGAATTTTGTGATATGCCTTTCATTTGTTGTTTTCTGAAGTAGAATCACACAGTCTAAGAAGAATCTCACTGATGGGGTGTACTACAGCCAACTGACTCATAATTGTGAAATTTTCAGTGTGAACATTTTTACCTTAGAAGTTGGCAAACACTACAAATCAGTACTTGATTTGTTGCTTTGTTGACTGTCTGGACTTAAGAAAATGATGGAGAAAAATATGAAGAATGAAGATTAAAAGTGTTTCACAGTACATTCCTCTCCTCCTCAACCCCTGCCCCGGTGAGCTTGTTATTAAATATTTACCTGCTTATAAGCCATTCAACCCAACCTGTATCTAACCAAAGATTCATCTAGTCACACACATCCAGTGAAGAGAAACTCACCATCTCTAGAAGCTTCCTATTTAACTTTTGGGGGACTAATTTTTATGAAGTTTTTTCTTTTTAAATAAAATAAAAATTTCCCTTTCTGCAACTTCACCTACTCCTTTTGATTCTGCCCTGTGGGATCCAAGTAGAAAAAGAAATTAAATGTGTTTTCTTCATAAGAATCCTTCAAACATTTGAAGACATATTCTAATGAATATGTCTTCTGTAGAAGAATGAAAAGACTAAGTTAAAGGGAACTATAGATGAGGTGGTTAAGAAGAATCAGTGGATGTAGTACTAGATTGGAGATCAGCCTATAAATACCAAAATGACCTATCATTAGGACCCATGATAATATTATCAGTTCCTTGGATGCACAATAATTGTAAGCTAACAATGACCTCTCTCATTCAAAAAGGTAAATTTATTTAGCATAAAGAGTGGTGGGCCAAATCACAAATCTTAGATTGATGAACCAATTCTTGTGTGTTTATAGGCATATCTATAAATTTTTCTATTCATTTTCTTAATAATAGCTGATATTTTTGTAAATTTAATAGTTACAAAGTCCTTTCTTGTGATGACCGCGTATTTAAAACCAGCCAGAGTTAGGAATTCAGGTTAAGGGGAAAATCTTCAATCTTTATTCTCAGTAGAGGTGAAGAAGGATTGAGATAGCAATATGGGCAGCTGTGACAAGAAGCCAGCTAGCAGAGGGGGATCGGAGGTGAAGGGCAGTCTTGATAGCAATGTGAGCAGCTGTGACAAGACACCAGCCAGCAGTCTCTCTTTCTGCTTCCCTTTCCACTCCCCTGCCTCCACCTACCAAAATCATCATTTCCTATAAAACACATCAGGACTTGCACAAAGAGTGGACAGGGGCCATTCTTTCTCCAAGCTTATATTTTAATAGAATATGGTCCAATTACTATTTAGCCTCATGTGCTTGGGACCTCAGTGCATCAACTCAAGCCTCAGCCCATTACATCTCCTGCTTTCTTTTGTTTTAGAACACAGGTGCTCATGCCATCCCTAACTCCTCAGGGAGGTCAGAGCCCTCAAGGGAAGGTGATCACGACCCCCCTGACTTCTCAGGAAGGGAGATGAAAGCACTAAAAAGGAGATGATCACACCCTCCCTGACATCTCAGGAAAGGAGATGAAAAGCACCAAAGGGAAGTGAGGGTTGCTAGCAGTTCTCTGGGCTGAAGGGTATTATTAGAAACAGGTATGCACAAACCCGTCAGCATGGGAGGTATTACACAAGCACATAGCAATAACGCAGAGGCTATTAGTGATAACCCTCCCCACAGTCAGTGCAGGCTTGATGTGGTGTAACAAACATGATTTGTACATGCAAGTAACAGTATAACAAACAATATAAATCAACATGGTGTTGTAAAAGATTGCCAGAAGTCCTAGAAGGAGAGCATGTAAAAAGCAGTCACGCATATGCCTTCTTCAGCAGCCAAGAGATAGTCCAAAACCAATCTATTGTCCATTGCTTCATATGTCAGGAAATCCACTGATCCCTCCCCAAGTTTTTGAAGTCCTGCAAAAGTCTTTTATGTGGTAGGGAATCCAATGATTCCAGCAGATTTTGAAGTCCTGTAACAGTCTTATCATTTCTCAGAAAATCCAATGATTCCTGAGGGCTTTCAAGTCTTATGTCTCAAAGAATCCAATTATTCCTGAGGATTTTCAAGTCCTACAACAATCTTATGTCTCAGAGAATCCAATGATTCCTGAGGGCTTTCAAGTCCTATAACAATCTTATGTCTCAGAGAATCCAATGATTCCTGAGGGTTTTGAAGTCCTACAATTTTCTATGTCCATGAGTCATACACCATAACTGCCACTTTCTTTCAATGGTGAGCACAATCAACAACAGAACCACCCGATATTTCTTGGGTCTTCTTCGTTTCAAGGGTCTGCTCCATCTCTCTGCGATGGACAAGGCTAATATGGCTCATTGGCACCCATCTGATTCCTTCTCCTCCTGTAAAAATATAAGCAAACCCTCTTCCCCAAGCAGTTAACCTATCTAATTCCCTTCTATTTACCACTTTCTGGATCTCTCCACATCACCTGGCGATTATCTAAAGATAGTGGAGCTGTTTGCACTGGACACTGCCCTGTTGTGTTAAAAGGCCTGTAACCTCCCCAACTGTAATCCTGATTGCTTTTCTGTTGGTTGATGACATCAGAGTCCTGAATTTCTAAAGACTCTCTGGGTGTAACCTCAGTTGCTATCATGCCCCACCTCTCTTTTGATTGATACCTTGGAGCTGGGCCCTGCCTCTCATTTCTCTGGGTCAATCTATATTCAGTTACATTTTGGACATGGGTTTGGGTTTTATTCTCTCACCCTGTCTTCTCATTCTATCTCCATATCTACAATGAGCTCTCAGATGCCCTACTTTACCACACTGAAAGCATCTACGAATTTCTCTAGAATTCCTTTGTCAAGAAGGACCCTGTCTTCCCATGTTGGGATCTTGGGCAGTCTGCATCATAGCCTGGCTATAAAAGGCATTTGTGCCCACTGTGGCACAGTGTCTTATGAGCTTCTCTAAAGGAGCATCCTTGTGCTGTCCTAATATAATTCTTCTGCAAACCTCATTAGCATTTTCCTTAGCAAGTTGCCTTATCAAAATGTCTGTTACTGCATTTTCCCCATTAGTTCTTGTGATAGTTGCCTTCAAATGTCCCACAAAGTCAGCAAAGGGTTTGTTTGGCCCTTGTGTTATTTTTGTGAAGGCCCCACCCTTGTCATCTTTATTGTGGAGAGAAGCCCATGCTTTAATAGCATTAGCAGCAATTTGCTCATATGCTGCTATGGAATAATTAATCTGTACTGCGACGTCTGCATAAGGACCTACACATGTTAGTAGGTCACAGGTGATTGCAGCATGAACTCCACTTTGACTATTTTGTTGGACTTGTATCCTACAGAACTCACTATATTCAGAAAGCCACAAGTAGTTTTGTCCAGGTTCTAGGCATATCCTTGCTATAGATTTCCAGTCATTAGGGGTCAAGATTTCAAAAGCCAAATTCTGTAATGACATCTTAACATAAGCTGATGTAGCCCCATAAAAAGTACAAGCCTTTTTCAGGTCTTTGAGGATTTCTATATCAAAAGGAGCGTATCTTCTACTTTCTTAACCTGAAGAATTAAACTGTTGAATTACAGGAAAAATGTGGTGTTGAAATTCCGATACATCTCTGCCTTCCGCTTTGGCCTTAATTAGTCCCTTTTGCAATCTAGTCATAGGAGCAGCTGAATGCTGGGGGGGAGGTACTAGTGCTGTCACTCCCCCCCCCACCCTCCAACTACTTTTCCTCCCTCCATCCCGGAGAGTGGAGTTGATGGAGGGGAGTCAATTACCTGCTCCTCAGGTGGGGCTGAAGCTACCTCAGATTCACCACACCCTTGAGCCTCACTTAAGTCTCCATGCCCTGTGGGGATATGGTCATTAATCTGTTCTTTGTCTTCCTCATTTATCTCAGGGTTCCTTATTTGGCCATTCCTAGAGTTTTTTCCTTTTCTTCTAGAACTTATACGATTTCTTAAGGCCAACTGTATTATATTGTATAAATAGAATGCCTCGATGGAAATTGAATGAGGACCGTTTTCATTGTAATATGTGGAGAGCTGTTGCCCAATTAATGCCCAATTATCTGGAGAAATTTGCTCTTCCTCTAAGAACCAAGAGGAGGTGCGTTTTAATGTACCCAGAAGTCTAGCTGTCCCCAAGTTATAAGTAGCCCTTGATCTTCTATCAGCTTAAGCATGCTTTCTATAGCGCCACTCCTGGGTGGTGGTGGTGGGGGGGGTTGGGGTGGGAGATGGAGAATCTTTAGCTAGGATCTGTCCCATTTCAGCCAAAAAAGGTTACTAGTTTAGTCTTTAAGAAATAGACCTGTTTGTCTATTACACTCACCTAAGTTCCTGGTCACTGGAGACTTCTTCAGTGAAAGTAGGGTCCTTGGTTCCCACGCTTGGGCGCCAAATGTGATGATCACGTATTTATAATCAGCCAGAGTCAGGAATTCAGGTTAAGGGAAAAATCTTCAATGTTTATTCTCAGTAGAGGTGAAGAAAGCAATATGGGCAGCTGTGACAGGAAGCCAGTTAGCAGAGGGGGATTGGAGGTGAAGGGCAGTTGCGATAGCAATGTGAGCAGCTGTGACAAGACGCTAGCCAGCAGTCTCTCTTTCTGCTGCCCTTTCCCACCCTCCTGCCTCCACCCACCAAAATCGTCATTTCCTGTACAACACATCAGGACTTGCACAAAGAGTGGGCGGGGGCCATTCTTTCTCCAAGCATATATATTAATAGAGTATGGTCCAATTACTATTTAGCCTCATGGGCTTGGGACCTCAGTGCATCAAAACTCAGACCATTACACTTTCTCTATATTAACTCATTGGAAGTTATTGGTACTATTGTAATGGTACAAAAATAACTCTAAAACCTGTCTGCTTTGGGGATCTGGGGAAACTAGACTTTCTTATAACAGATTACTTCTCTAAGTCCTAACCCCTTCTTTCCATAGCACTTTTGCCTGACCTTTGCTATAATCTGTAGTGCTAGAAGCATCCATGTTTCATGCTTCTAGAATAGCACAGAGATCCATTTTCTGCCTCACCACTTGTGACACCAGATATTCCAGAAATCTGTTGGGACTGTTAAATTTTCTTTTTTTCTCTCAGTAGGATTTCATTTTTTTCAAATACAAAAACAAAGGTAGTTTTCAATATTAATTTTTTGTTTGTGTTTCAAATTTTTCTTCTCTCTCTTATCTTCTCTCCAAGACAGCAAGCAATTTGATATAGTTTAAACATGTGCAGTTCTTTGAAACATATTTCCATATTTGTCATGTTGTACAAGAAAAATCAGATCAAAAGAAAAAAAAACACAAGAAAAAAGCTAACAAACAAAAAAATGAAAATACTGTGTTTTGATCCACATTCAGTCTCCATAGTTCACTCTCTGGGTGTGGATGGCATTTTCCATCCCAAATCTATTAGAATTGTCTTGAATGACCACATTGCTGAGAAGAGTCAAGTCTATCACAGTTGATCTTTACATAATCTTGCTGTTACTGTGTACAATGTTCTCCTGGTCCTACTCACTTTACTCAGCATCAATTCATAAAAGTTAGCCTTCTCATCATTTTCAATGTTTCAATTATTGGTTGTTTAGTCTTAAGGGAGTGATACAGAAAATGTTAACAATGTAAATTAAATTGAAGTGTAGCATGTATATATATATATTTTTGGAGAGCTGATTATTAAATATTTACCAACAAACTCATGGACATGCCTGAGTGAGAATGTACAATATTCATTTGGAATAAGAAGTTGCCTGGGTCATTGAGCAGTTGGTCCAGCTGCATCAGCAAGGCATCCTGAGGTATCCCCTGCACTTAGTATAATAATTTTTATGTAGTAAGCACTCAATAAATGCCTTGTTCTTTCATTCAACTTCTCTATTTAGAATTCTATAATGTATCTCTTCTCTACTTTGGTTCTGAAGGACTCAGCTGCTGATCCCATTTTGGTGATGTAAATTCCTTCCAGAGTTATTTGATTCCCTCATTTTGATGTTTGGGTTAAGCCTTGAATTTTACTTTATGTGAATTAAACCACTTGCAATAAAAGACCTACTGCATAAAGCATTCACAAGTGTGTCAATCTCTTGTGAAATTTCCTTTATGTCCCTAAATGGCTGCAATGATCAAGTTTATCATAAGGCAGAAAGCCACTTTATACACTTGGAAGGGCTGTATAAATAGATAAGTCATTTTTAGAGGAGCTCTAGACAGTTGTTTGATTTATGGCATATATGGAAGAGCTATAGGTACCTTCATTATTGCTTATAAAAATCCTCAAAGGTGAAATCAATGGGACAGACCTTTGCAAATAATTAACTTGACCACAATAGTGAAGAGAGAGAAAGAAAAGAGAAAGAGAATTAATTTTGTGGATCATGGGGAAGCATGAATGAGAAGACAACAATAACTCCTAAGCAACATTACTATTTGGAAAAGAGGAAGGAAGGATATTCTGTGATGGAAAGATAGGAAAATAATAAATGAAGTATGAGGAAGGACATATGGAAAGAAGTATTCCCAGGTACAGAACTAATCCTTAGATTTAAGGCTATTGACTAAAAGACACAGGGTTAACCAAATAGTTGAATCAGCACGGTAGAACTCAAAAACAAGATGCCCAGCATTGAGCTATGGGGAAATCTCTACTTGCCGCGACATGCAAGGTCTCTATGACATACAGGCATGCCCTAATCCACTGGTTGAGAAATAGGGCACTAAAATGTCAGATGCTTGAGGGCAAAAATAATATGGCATCCAAACAGAACTGGGCCAAAATGGCCTTCTGCAGTCCCACATCTGATTGTGGTGCTTGGTCAAAGCTGATGATTAGGACAGGGGACCAAGAACATCAGCCTTGGGCAAAATTGTGAAGGAGACAAAGTTTAAGTTAAGGCTTTCCCATCTACCCTTATAGCGTATTCCCGTTTCTCTCTTCTTGAGCTCACAGTCTCCACAAATCCAGGATGTGCCCAATGTAGCTTCTTTTTCTTCTCTCATAACACATCATGCTCTTAATATAAGTAAACATACTGTTGGAGGAACTGAATCTAATCTAGTTTGACAGTCTTAATATAAATGAAAACAGAAGACAAAGCAGCAATTATGGTGAAATGGAAAGGTTAACTCCAGATTCTTGTTGGAGAGTGAGATGAAGAAATTGGTAGAACTGACTTTATAATTTCCTGGTCACCTCATATTGTATCGTTTATGAACAGCATTTGCAAAAAAAGGCTAGCATGAAATAGTTGCAGCATTTATGGACCAATGTATCCTGGAGAGGAAGGAATCCAGAAATTCTATAGACTATCTCAGTAAGACTTTCTGTATTTAACATATATTTTTTAACTTGGTGACAGCCCTTGAGGAACATACAATCTAATGGGAAAGACAATTATGACAGAATTATGTATAAACAAGCTGTATGAAGAATAAACAGGAAATATCCATCAGAGGGAAGACACTAGAATTAAGAGAGATTGGGAAAGTCTTCATTTAGAAGGCTGAATTTCAGCTGGGACTTGAAGGAAGCCAGGGAGCCTAGGAAGAGATATGAAAAGGGGGAGAGCATTCCAGACATAGGGGACAGACAGAAAATGCCTGGAGCTGAGGGATAGAATGTCTTTTTCAAGCAAGGAGTCAGGAGGCCAGTGCCACTGGATTACCAGGGGGCACCAAGGTGAAAGCATAACCCAGTGTACAATTCCTGTATTCAAGAGGGATGTATTGAAAAATATGTTACAGAGACTGGAATTAAAATAGCGAGCTCTGGTGACACAGCTGCTGCAAGGCTGACTCAGATACTTCTAGAAGAGACTTCATGTCTTCAAATCAGAATAGTCTCTGTTCCCCTACCAACTGTCGGTGCTCCACTACAAGAACCAGTGTCAACGGGACTTCTGTGGTATAAATTTGGGATTCAATTCTTCTCTAGTTTGTGGAGGAAAAGACCTTGCTTGGGATGTGTAATTAGCAATCTCTTGTATTTGATCAGTCCATTGGCAGATTAGCCAGAGTATGAACTCATGTGTGGTCTTTCTGAATCCAGGATGTACTTTTAAGGCTATTTGTCATTCAGAAATTTTGGCCATTGTCTCCCAAGTAATTTTATTTGTATAATAGGAGGCCTTCATAGAGTACGTGTTTCTCTCTCTCTCTCTCTCTCTCTCTCTCTCTCTCTCTCTCTCTCTCTCTCTCTCTGGGTGTGTGTGTGTGTTACAACATTCTTATGGATAACCTGGGAGAAGACTGGGAGGTCTATAGATCTCCCACCTATACACAGGTATATTAGAGACCCCAAGAAAGAAAAGAAAAGAAAACAACAACAAAGAAAAGAAAACAAAAACAAAAACAAATCCACTGAACTTTTTTTTTTTGGGGGGGGCGGGGGGAATGATCTATTGTGATACCAGTTGAGGGATCTTCCATTATATAAATTCCCTCCACTGATGAAGATTGACAGCTACCTTCAATTTATGGGCTTGGAGAATTGTCTGAGGTACTGAAAAGTTGACTGACTTGCCCATGGTCACAAATCCATTATCTCTTTGAGATAATTTGGATCCTTTCTAATTCCAGAGTTATCTCTCCAACTACTGTTCTCCCTTACTTGAACTTTTAATAAAAAGCAGAAAAGTTACAAGAAATTGTAATATATTTTCCAAAAAAATCTTCAGGTTTAACCAGTAAGCAAAAAGGTTATGACATTCTTCACTTAATGAAAACACTTCTTCTATTAGAGTTGATAGGTATGTTGGTTGATAGATAGTGTTGATAAGGGTATGCTCAAAATAGGAATCATGTTGCTTGGCTACAGTACACATAGCAATAAATGCATCCAGTGCAAGATAGAGACTTCATTCAGCAGCTAGCTTAAAGCCATAGATAGACATCTATATATCAGTGGCAACACATTGTGATATGCACAAAAGCAATTATATAAATAATTATCTGTAATATATGATCTGTAATATTGTTTGTTTATAATCAGAACAGTAGTGCAGAAATAAAAGTCAATACAAAATAAAAGAAAGAATAAACATGATAAGAAAAGGGTACCCAATTGAAATAAATAGAATTTGGTTTATTTAAACAAACTATTTATACTAAAAGATAAAAACACAGATATCAGAATAGATTGACTCCATTTCTTAAGGAAATTGAACTAAAAATCTATCACCAAAATGAAAAGATCAGAGAAAGCCTAGAAACTAATTCAGACAGTAAACATTTAATCTCCTCGCCAAATGGAAAGATATAGATGCCAAAAGCAACATTGATTTAGACTATAAATTTGCTTATCCAAATCTTATAAAAATGGTTGTTAGAAAATTTTGAGTAGTATCATCTCATGAAACAATGAGCAGCAGTGGAAGGGGGTGGGATGGGAGCAAATCATCACAAGGCAATTAAAGGATGAAAAACAAATGAAACTAGGAAAAGAATTATAAAGATTTCTATAACACATTTTCTTCTCCACCCACAACAGTACAACCACCTTATTTGTATTCTAATAAAATAGTCCCTGATGGAGACAGCTGATAAGAGTAGTTGTAAGTCTACACATAGGTGTACTGAAGGTGACACAATTTTAGAGGTCTGAAGAGATTGATTCTCAAGGTTTCTGAGAGAAAGAATATCAAATGTCAGGTGGCAATAGCACCAGGAGCTTAAGCAGGTGGCAATACTAACAATATTAACAGCAAGGAGAGTCAGTCCCAAACTATTACCTTCTCCAACATGATATAATGGATATGGAGGAATATATACTTGATGGGAAGGAGATTTTGGGACAGAAACTAGTGAATCCTCACTCATCTGGAAAATACATAATTTGAATTTGTCAATGGCACCCACAATAAAGATAACTTTAACAACTCTCCAGTCTTGAAATCTAATAACCCTTGAAAGAGTAACCTCCCTCAAGCCAAGAAAGCAAGTCAGAGAAATCAACTTCTTAGGTCTTCCAGTAAGAGTTCCACTTGCTCACCTTGAAAACAGGGAAAACCACCATCTCAAAAGTTAATCTATAGCTACCCATCTTCTCACAGAAAAGACTAGGAAGTTAAAGAAAATAAAATGTGGTTGAACTTCAAGAAATATACTGAGATTTCCCCCTCCACCCTTCCACCAGGACTGTAGTATCTAAATACTTATTTTTAATTTCCCTAACTTCCATCCTTTGCAGAGTCTAAGTAATTGTGGCTTTACCCACAGTCCTTAGTGACACCATTGTGGATTGAAGAATTACCCTTTCTTGGCTAAGGGTGAAGGAGGGGAAACAGGTCATAAAGCCTTTTCTTCTTTCCTTCACTTTTTCTAAGTCTCAACTTTCTTTTCTACTCCCCAACAAAGGAACTATACAATTATCCTTCTTACCAACTTTGATCCCCAACTTTAAGAAAATAATTCTATTACTCAAAATGTAAGCTTAACAAGTGTTTGAAAAAATCATGGACCTTATTTTACAAAGCTAAAATACCTCCCATCATTATATGTGTTGTAGACACTTTGAATGTACAGGGAGTAGATCTTGAATTGAATAGAGTAGGCTATATTGCTTTTGAGAAATTAGAAAATGCTTTTAGTGACCTTGAGTTTTCCTCCAAAACAAAGCATTATTTTAGCATTATTCTTTTCCCATCTGAATCACAGAATGCCACACTCTCTAAAAAATTTAAGTTACAGAATCATCAATAGGGCAATAATTGCTAAAGAGGGACATGATTAGAATATAATATATCAGTCAGGACATTTTTTAGGAGAAGTATAATGGATATCATCAGGGAAATATATGACTAGAAAAGTTAGTTATCAAGCATTTATTAAGCACTTACTTTGTGACAGATATAGTACTAAGTACTAGGGAAACTAAGAAAAGTAAAAATATTTCCTGCCTCAAGAAGTTCACATTCATTTTTTGAATTAAATTTTATTTTCTTCAATTAAGAAACATTTGTTTTCTTATTAAAAAACACCATTCTCACACTGGAGGAAAAAATAAAAACAGAACCTTTATAATAAATATGCATAGTCAAGCAAAACAAATTCTCACATTGCCCATGTTTAGAAGTGTGTCTCCTTTAGCATATTCAGTATATCACATCTCTCTCAGGAAGTGGATGGCATGCTTCATCATTCATCCTTTGGAAACATGGTTGATCCTTTTGTTGCTCAGAGCTCTTAAGTCTTGCAAAATCATGCAAAATCATTCATTTTTTACAATATTGTTATGGTATAAATTGTCCCTTGGTTCTGCTTGCTTCACTTTGCTTCAGTTCACATAATCATTCCCAGAAACTTCAAGATTTCTTTAGTATGGACTCATAAAGGACCACAGATAGTGGGAGAACTCTGAGCTGAAGGGTCTTATATCTTACTCAGAGTTCTCCCAAGTGTATGTGTGTGTGTGTGTGTGTGTGTGTGTGTGTGTGTGTGTGTATGTGTGTGTGTGTGTGTGTGTGTGTGTGTGTGTGTGTGTGTGATTGTTATTTATATACCCTCCTTCTAGGACTTATGGAAATCTTTTATAATCTCAGGCTGACTTGCATGTATTATTCCTCAAGTTGATTCATGTTGTTTGTTACATCACTAGTAGCCTGTGTTATATTACTACATGTTTGTGTAGTACCTCCCATGCTGATGGATTTATGTATACTTGTTTCAACTAAAACAAAAGAAAGCGGGAGATGTAGAGGGCCTCAGGTAGTTGAGGAACTCTGGGTAAGGTATAAGACCCTTCAGCCCAAAGGGAACCTGCTGACAATGTCTGGTTTGGCTCCCCACCTCCTTTTGGAGAGTCTGACCCTTTCTGAAAAGTCAAGGAGGGCGGGGACCACCTGTGTTCTACTTGAAGCAAGGGATACTTACAGTAAAGAGGAATTTACATATCAATAGCAGGGTGGTTATAGTCATCACTTGCTCAGAGTGATGATATAATGGTTCTCTAGTTGGCACATGCTGAGTGTGCTGTAATGATGTAATCATACTGAAGTATTTAAGGGCTGAGAGGACTGGAAATGAAAGACCCCATCTTTTACCATCCTGGTGCCTCTCCTGCCTACTTTATTTCTTCATTAAGACCAAGATCCTCCAAAAAGCTAGTCTGGACATTACAGGCCCAGCAGCTGTTGCAAGATTCTAGAAGAGGGCTAAGTCTACTGTCCCCTCTTCCCTTTTATTATGGATCCAACCACCAAGGCCCTAATTCAAGTGTGTGTTGGCATTTTCTCCCTCTACATTCTGGGAATCTCCCTCCTTTTCTGCTTGCAAGTGAACAATGGCTATCAATGACACTTCCTAATAGGTTCCCTTGAGAAACTAATGCATCTTTTCTTTATTGGTCAAAAGGGATTCTCTCAAACTCTTATTCTTTGGCTAAAAGTGGCAAATGTCAAGATATTTGGAGAGAACAGGTTTCCTAGAGCTAATGCCCAGCAAGCAGACTGTGTCCTGTGCTTCACATAAAAATGATCCCTAAAATATATTGCTTTGACCAGCACCAGATGTTCACTGCCCCTTATTTCCCAGGGACCATTTATCACACTTCGTGACATGCTTACAATCCCTGCTTCTTGTGACAGCTAAGTGAACCAAACCAGGTACTGCACTGCTATTCCTGCCAAGCTAACTGCTTCTTTGTGTGTCTGTGAGATAATCAACTTGGAGATTGTTTCCACAGGATTCAGGAACACTAGCCTTGTCCACTCATGAGCATGCTAAGGGAATAGTTAAGAATAATTATGTCATGGTCCAGCTGACTTAGGCATATATAAAGCACTTTCTTTGCCCTAGTGCATTAAGCCTCCTCATCAGGAAGACTTATTCTTGTACACACGGTCCTTAATTAAACTTTTGCTTGATCTTCAGCTCTCCTGTCTCTATCCAATTCAGTTCAGCTCTGGTCACCTACAGATTAAAGGCTGGTTCTAGTCCAGTTAATAGCTATAAGTAGTTGGATTTATCCACTTGAAAACATCCTATTCTTACCCTTTAATTAATCAATTGGCAAATAGCTTTTTATGAATTGAAACTAGTTACTTATATATTATGGGAATGAAACCTTGTCAATGAAACTTGCTGAAAAGATTTTCCCTAAATATTTGTTTCTTTTCTAATCTCAGCAGCTTTAAGGTTATTTTTTGTGTTTGTGTGTAAAAACTAAAATTTTATGTATTTAAAATTGTTGATTTTATCTCTTGTAATCCTCTTTCTATTCCTTATTTGAAGCTACAAACAAAATCTCAAAGAAAAATTGAATACAAACTCAACAAAAATTCCTGAAAAAATTTTTTAAATGATTTTCAAAATCAAATAAGAATGGTAGAAGAAGAATTAAGAAATTAAGGAAAAAGAAGAAAGTTGTAAAAAAAAAAAAAAAGAAAAAGAAAAAGACAATAGCTTGGCAAAAGAGGCACAAAAATACTGAAGAAAATAATATCTTAAAAAAATAGATTTAGAACTTCCAGGAGCAAGATAGTAGACTAGGAAGGAATTCCCTGAAGTCCTACCAAATTCTCCTCCAAACAATTAGAAAAGTGCCTCAGAAATGATCTCGTAACTTATCAGCATAGGGGAACAAGGTACAAGACCAACATAACCAGTCAGATTTATAGCAGGGGACCAATATCAAGACTATAAGCCAATTAGCCAATTCACCAGTCAGGTCCAGATCTCCAGCAAACCCTAGGCAAGTGAGCAATCTGTGTAGTGCAATGAAGCTTCACATCCCCTCCTCAATATAAAACACTAGTAAGGTCTTGCCCCATTGCTAGCCAGTATAAAGCCCTGTCTTGGGTCTGGCCAAAAAAAAGACCTCTGTGACTTACTAGCAGAAAGAAATCCTGTTTCCATAGCAAACCAGCAGCAGGGTTCCACTCTTGGAGTAAGTCAGCAGCTAAAATCCACAGGGGAGGCCCACAGAGATGCTCCAACTCCCAGTACAATTTGGAAGAGAAGATTACTTTCCAGAAAAAGCAAGCAGCTAGATCCTGAAGCCTAGTGAAAGAGAAAGCCAGCAGTAAGACTAGAACCCTAACACAACAAGCTTGGGACAATGCAGGTCCAAAGCCCAGCTATCACATAAAAACACTAAGTCACGCACACCCACAAAAGGCAGAAAAAAATGAGCAAAAAAGTCAACAACATCAAAATATAAAGTTACTGTGGTGATAAGGATAGCATGAACTTAGAAGAGGACTATAGTATCAAAATAGCCACATATGAAGCCTCAAAAAAATATAATTTGGTCGCAGGCTCAAAAATAATTCCTTGAGGACTTAAAATGGATGTTAAAATGCAAATTAGAGAAATGGAAGAAAAGTGAGGAAAAGAAATTAATAATATGAGAGAATCATGAAAAAGGAGTCACTACTATGGGAAAAGATATTAAAAAATTACTGAGGAAAATAACTCCTTAAAAATAAAATTGGACATATGGAAAAGAAAGTTCAAAAGCTCTGAAAAAAATAATTCCTTAAAACTTAGAATTTTACAACTAGAAACTAATGATTCTATAAGACATCAAGATACGATAAAATAAAATTCAAAAAGTTAAAACCTAAAAAATAGATCTAGGAGAAATAATTTAAGAATTATAAAACTACCTGAAAATTATGATCAAAAAGCCTGGACAACACTTTTACTTTTTTAAGTAATAGCTTTTTATTTTCACAATATATGCAAAGATAGTTTTCAACATTCACCATTGCAAAACCTTGTGTTTCAAATTTTTCTTCCTTCTTCCCCCCCCACCCCCTTCCCTAGACAGCAAATAATCCAGTATATGCTAAAAATGTCCAATTTTTCTATACATATTCCCACATTTATCATGCTGCACAAGAAAAAATCAAATCAAAAAGAACAAATGAGAAAGAAAAAAGAGCAAGCAAACAACAACAGAAAAAGTGAAAATACTATGTTGTGTTCCACATTCAGTCTCCATAGAACCTCTTTCAGGTGCAGATGGCTCTCTCCATCACAAGTCTATTGGAACTGGCCTGAATCAGCTCATTGTTGAAAAGAGCCAAGTCTATCACAGTTGATCATAACACAAATTTTGTTACTGTTGTGTATAGTGTTCTCTTGGTTTGACTTACTTCACTTAGCATCAGTTCATGTAAGTCTCTCCATACTTTTCTGAAATCATCCTGCTGATAGTTCTTACAGAACAATAATATTCCACAACATTCATAAACCATAATTTATTCAGCCGTTCCCCAACTGATGGGCAACCACTCAGTTTCCAGTACAAACAATATTTTTTAAAGAAATTATCAAAGAAATATGCCCTGATATATTAGAATCAAAGGGCAAAATAAAAATTGAATAATTCCAGAGACCATTACCTGAAAGAGATTTGAAAATGAAAATTCTCAGGAACATCGTAGCCAAATTCTATAGCTCACACATCAAGGAGAAAGCATTACAAACAGCCAAAAAGAAATGACTCAAATATTATAGAGCTACAGTCAGGTTTACACAGGATTTAGTAGCTTCCACATTAAAGAACTAGAGATCTTAGAATATCATATGCCAGAAGGCAAAGGAATTAGGATTACAACCAAGAATCACCTACCAAGCAAAACTGAATATAATCTTTTGAGGAGGGAGGTGGGGATAGATACAATGAAGTAGAGGGCTTTTAAACATTTCTAATTAAAAGATCAGAGATGAATAAAAAATTTGACCTACAAATAGAAGACTCAAAAGAAACATAAAAATTTTAAAAAGAAAAAGAAAGAGACAACATAAAAAATTCAATAAGATCAAGCTATTTGTATTTCTAAATGGTAAGATTTGCAACTTAATAATTTTATTACAATAAAAGTAATTAGAAGTATATATGTAGACAGGGGGTGTAAATATAAGTGACTTTGATGGGGTGATACAACTTTCCACAGTTGAAAGGGTGAGAAAAAGTTACAGTGGAAGAAGGAGGGGAACGATTTAATGGAGTAAATTATCCTAAAAGGCACGAAAAAGCTATAATAGAGTAGAAGATGAGAGGTGGGCATGGTGGGCAAAGTTTAAATCTTACCTTGATCACAATTAGTTTAAAGAGAGATAGCATACACATTCATTTTTCTTAACCTATAAAGAAGTTAAAAAGGGACAGGGATAATAGAAGAGGAAAGAGGATTGATAAAAGGGAAAATTGATAAAAGGGAAGGCATACTGAGGAAGTTGGTGATCAAAGTAAGACACTTGTGAGGAGGGAATGGGTAGGAATAAAAGAGAGAGGGGGATAAACAAGTAAAACATATCATAGAGGGAAATATACTATTATCAAAACTAAATTTGAATAAGCATGAACTCACCCATAAAACAGAAGTAAATAGCAGAATGGATTAAAAATCAGAATCTTATGTTATTTACAAGAAAGATATTTGAAACTGATTCACACAAGATAAAGCTAAGGGGCTGGTGCAAAGTTTATTAAGCTTCAGCTGAAGCAAAGAAAGCAGGAGTAGCAATTATGGTCTCAGATAAAGCAAAAGCAAAAATAGATCTAATTAATAGAGATAAATAAGGAAACTATCTTCCTGAAAGATACTTCAGATAATGAAGTCATAGCAACATTAAACAACATATACACACTACATAGTACAGCACCTAAATTTTTGAAGAAGTTGAATGAGTTACAGGAGGAACTAGACAATAAAACTATGCTAGCAGGGAACTTTTAACTTTCCTCTCTCAGAACTAGATAAAGCTAACCAAAAAATAAACAAGAAAGGGGTTAAAGAAGTGAATAAAATTCTGGAAAAGTTAGATATGGTAAATCTTTAAGAAAATTGTATGAGAATAGAAAGTAATATATCTTTTTCTCAGTACTACATGGTACCTACACAAAAACTGACCAAGTATCAGGACATAAAAACCTCACAATCAAATGCAAAAAAAGCAGAAATAGTAAACACAACCTTTTCAGATCATAATGCAATAAAGATTACAGTCAATTATGGACAATGGAAAAGGAAATTAAAAATTAATTGGAAATGAAATAATCTTTTCCTAAAAAAAGTAGATCAAAGAACAAATACTAGAAACAATAATTTCATTAAAGAAAATGATAATGAAATAACAAAATAAAATTTATGGGATGCAGCCATTATATAGATGTACTTGCTTATATCAATAAAATAGAAAAATAGCAGATCAATAATAATAAAAGCAGACAATTTAAAAAAATTCAAAATTCCTAATTAACCACCAGATTGAAAATCCTAAAAAATCAAAGGAGACATTAATAAAATTAAATTAACAAAGCTAGAAGCTGGTTTTACAAGGGGGAAAAAATGATAAAATAGATAAACCATTGGTTAATTTCAGAAAACCAAATTACTAGCATAAAAAATGAAAGGGGTGAATTCCCCACCAATGAAGAAGAAACTGATACAATTGTTAAGAGCTATTTTGCTCAATTATGTGACAATGATTTTGCCAATTGCCAATTTGGATGAATATCTACAAAAATATAAATTGCCCAGATCAACAGAGGAAGAAATGAAATACTTAAATAATTCAGTCTTAGGGGAAAAAATTAAATAAGTCATCAATAAATAATCAATAAGTGATCAGACAGGACCAGAGGGATTTACAAGAGAATTCTACCAAAAAAAATTTAAAGAATAATTAATTCCAATACTACATAAACTTTTTTTTGTGTGGAAAATAAGCAATGAAGGAATCCTACAAAATTGCTTTTATGATACAAATATGATGCTAATATCTAAATCAGGAAGAGCCAAAATAGAGGGAAAAAATTTTAGACCAACTTCTCTAATAAATATTTATGCAAAAATTTTAAATAAAAAGGTAGCAAAGAGAGTGCAACCATGTATCACAAGAATCATATACTATGATCAGGTGAGATTTATGCCAGGAATAGAAAGTTGGTTCAATATTAAGAAAACCATCAAAATAATTGGCTATCTCAATAATAAAACCAACAGAAATCATATGATTATCTCAATAAAGAAAAAAAAAAACTTTGACAAATATGGCACCTATTCTTCTTAAAAGCACCAGCGAGCATGGGAATAAATGGAGCTTATCTTAAAATGATAAGCAATTATCTAAAATCATAACTAAGCATTATATGTAATGAAGATAAGCTAGAAGTTTTCCCAGTACAATCAGGGGTAAAGCAAAGTTGCCAGTCATCACCAAAATTATTCAATACTGTATTAGAAATGTTAATTATAGCAATAAGGGAAGAAAAATAATTAAGGAATTAGAATAGGCAATGAGTTGATATGGTGGTATACTTAGAACATTCTAGAGAATCAACTAAAAAAATTGAAATTATTTATGACTTTATCAAAGTTGCAGGATACAAAATAAATCCATATAAATCATCAGCATTTCTATATATTACCTACCAAGTCCAGCAGCAAGACATAGAAAGAAAAATTCCATTTAAAATAACTGTATCATCTATGTATAATACTTAGGAGTCACTATATGAACATAACTATAAAACATTTTTCACATAAATAAAGTGAGATCTAATAATTTTTCCCAGAAAAAAATAATTAATTAGTTGGCTGAGTCAGTATAATAAAAATGACAATCCTATCTAAATTAATCCATTGATTCAGGGTCATACCAATCAAACAATCAAAAAATATTTTATAGAGCTAGAAAAAATAATAAGAAAATTCATATGGAAGGCTTAAATTTCAAACATATCAAGGAAATCAATGAAAAAAATGTACAAAAAGATGGTTTAGCTACAGATCTCAAACTGTATTATAAAGCAGTAATTAAGAAAACAATCTAGTACTAGCTAAGAAATAGAGTGGTGAAGCAATGGAATAAATTAGGTACAAATTACATTGTGGTAAATAACTATAATAATCCAGTATATGATAAACTCAAAGATTCAAGATTGTAACTGCTCAAAAAAATGGAAAATAGTATTGTAGAAATTAAGTATAGACCAACATCTAACACTGTAATTCAAAATAAGATCAAAATGGATGAATGATTTACATTTAAAGGATGATAATATAAGCAAATTAAGAGAACATGGAATAGTCTGTCTGTCAGGTTTATAAATAAGAGAAGAATTTAGGACCAAAGAAGATATAGAGAACATTACAAAATGCAAAATAGATTATTTAAATTATAAAAAAAATAAAAACTTTTGCAGAAACAAAATCAATGCAACCAAAATTATTAGGACAGTAAAAATTGAGGGGTGGGTGGGAATTTTTGCAATAAGTATCTCTGATAAAGGCCTGAAAAGACCATAGCCAAATAGAAAGTTTTACTTTGAAATATAAGACTCACATTAGCATTAAAAGATAAAGATGAAAAAGAAATATTATAAGAGATTCAATAAAGTTTAACTTTTTACATGGAAAGATAACAAATCTTCAAAAAAAACTATTATTATTAAAGCAGCTAGGAGGATTCTATATAGAAAGAGTTTGTTATTTTGGCATAATATAAATAAGTGTTGTGTGTGTGTGTGTGTGTGTGTGTGTGTGTGTCTGAGAGATACAGAGAGATGCCTTTGTAGAAGAGAAAAGGGAAAGGAAAAAAGATTAAATTTTCTCACATAAAAGGCATGGAAAAAATAGGCTTAATACTAGATGAGAAAATGGTGCAGGGAAGGAAAATGCTTGAACCACACACATCTAAATTGGTTCAAAAAAAGGGAAAATAAACACAAACATATATTCAATTGTACAGAATTATAATAAAAATATCTTTTACCCAATAATAAAGGAAGAAGGGAAGGTGGTAAGAGAAAGGGGGAGAAATAAAAGGGAATGAGAACAGATAAAAGAAGTGGTCAGAAGCAAAGTAGACTTTAAATAAGGGATAGGATAAAAAGAGTAAGAGAAGGATAAATAGAAATAGAATACAGTTAATAATCATTATAAATGTGAATGGGATGAACTCACCCATAAAACAGAAGTGGATAGCAAAATGGATTAGAAATCAGAATCCTACAATATGTTGCTTACAAGAAACATACTGAAAACAGAAAGATATACAGTTAAAAATAATTTATAGCACAAAATCATTCTTCAGTTTAAGTGAAAAATGAAGAAGTAGCAATCATGATTTCAAACAAAGCAAAAGCAAAATAGATTGAATTGATAAGCAGGATAATTACATTTTTTTACAAGGAAAAACAGACAATGAGGTAATGTCAATACTAAACATATATGTACCAAATGGCAAAGCATCCAAATTCTTAAAGAAAAGTGAAATGAATTATAGGAGGAAATAGTAAAACTATACTAGTAGAGGACCTCAACTGTCCCCTCAGAGCAAAAGGAAAAAAGATAAAATCTAATAAAATAAATAAGAAATAAGCTTAGATGAATAGAATCTTAGAAAAGTTAGATATGACAAACCTCTGAAGAAAATTGAATGAATGAGTGGGAATAGAAAATAATATATCTTTTTCTCAATTGTATTTGGCACTTTTACAAAAATTGATCACATATTAGCACACAAAAACCTCACAATCGAATGCAGAAAAGCAGATCTATGAAATAATCCTTTTTCAGATCATCATGTAAAAAAAATTCAATAAAGGGCCATGGAAGCTTAGATAAAAGCTCATTAGAAACTAAGTAATATAATCCTAAAGAATGGATGGATTTTGACCCTATGAGAAAATCATAGAAATAATCAATACATTCACTAAAGAGAATGACAATTAAATAACATTCCAAAATTTGTGGGATGAAGTCAAAGCAGTACTTAGAGGAATTTTTCAATCTCTAAATGCATATTCAATAAAACAGAAGAAAAGTAGCTCAATGAAAAAAAAAACAGAAAAAGAACAATGAAAAATTTCCACTTAAGCACCAAGAAGGAACTTCTACAAATCAAAGAAAAATTAATAAAACTGAAAGTAAAAAACTAAGCAAGACATTGAATTAATAAATAAAATTTACAAAGGTGCCAATAAAATTTATATGCCATTGCAAAAGTTGATTTTTTCTTAAAAAAGAAAGAATAAAAACAATTTTTATTGTACAAAAAAAATGAAAAAAGTGAATGCATCACCAACAAAGATGGAGTTAAAACAATTATTTGGAGTTATTTTTCCCAATTATATTCCAATATTACTAGCTACCTAAGTGAAAATGTTGACTATTTACATAAATATAATGAATGTTTAATGCTTAAATAATCCTATCTTAGATGAAGAAATTGAATAAATAATCAGTATTTTTATACACTAACAACAAAATCCAGGAGGAAGAGGTAGAAAGAGAAATTATTTTAAAAATAAAAGTAGACAATATAAAACACTTGGGAAGTGTATCTTCCAAGACAAACTTAAGTATTATTTATATATATACATATATATATATATATATATATATATTATATATATATATATATATATATAACCAGCAACACTTTTCCCACAAGATACAGATGTATACAAGTGGAGAAATATTAATTGCCATGGCTAATCTGAGCCAATATAATAAAAATGCCGATTCTATCTAAGTTATTTTACTTATTCAATGCCATACCAATCAAATTATCAAAGAAATATTTTACAGAGCTATAAAAAAAGCTACAAAATTAATCTGGAAGAATAAAAGATCAAGAATATCAAGAGAATAAATGAAAAAAAATGAGAAAAAAAGGTTCCAGATTTCAAACTATATTACAGTAATAATCAGTACTGGCTAAGATACAGAGTGGTAGATTAGTGAAATAGATTAGATAAACAATATGTAGTAGTAAATGACCAGAGTATTTGATAAAACCAAAGAACAACCATTGACAAAAATTGCTAGACAAACCAGAAAGAAGTTTAGTACAAACTAGTCATAGACCAACATTTACACCATGTAGCAGGATAAGATCAAAATAGATAAATGATGTAGACATAAAGGATGATAGGACAAGTAAATAGGGAAGCATGGGAAAATGTATCTGTGAGATCTGTGGATAAGAAAAGAATTTGTGACCAAAGAAGAGATAGCAAGGATCACAGGAAGTAAAAGAGGTTATTTTTATTAAATGAAATTAAAAAGCTTTTGCACAAATAAAACTAATATAGCCAAAATTAGAAGAAAAACAGGATACTGGGAAGGCAGGGGAATTTTTATAAGTTTCTCTGATAAAGGCATTATTTCTCAACTATATAGGGAACTGAACCAAATTTATAAAAAGAAGAGCCATTCTTCAGTTGATAAGAAGACATTAAAGCTATCAGTAATCACATAAAATATGCTCTAAATCACTAGTGAATAGAGAAATGTAAATAGAGACAACTTTGAGGGATCACCTCACACTTATCAGTTTGGCTAACATGACAGAAAAAAACTGACAAATGTTGGTGGGGGGGTTGGATGGAGAATGTGGAAAAAATTTGGACACTAATGTGCTCTTAGAATTGTAAAGTGGTCCAACTGTTCTGGAGAATGATTTGAAACTATGCCCCACCCTTTCACCCAGCAATATTATTTCTAGGTCTATGTCTCCAAAGAGATAAAAAAAGGAAAAGGACTTGTTTATACAAAAATATTCTGAGCAGTGCTTTCTATAGTGGCAAGGAATTAGAAATTGAAGGGATGTATATCAATTAGGGACTAGGTGAACTGAAGTATATGATAGAATACTATTATGCTATAAGAAATGATGGGCGAGATACTTTCAGAAAAACTTATGTGAAGTTATGTGAAGGAAGACTTATGTAAACACTTGCAAAAATGAAGCGTGCAGAACCAAGAAAACATTATGTATTATAACAGTAATATCATAAATATAACCATTTGAAAACCATAGTTACTATGATTAAAACAATAATTCAAAATAATTCCAAAAGACCAAAGAAAAATTCTATCCACCTCAAGAGGGAACTGATGAACTCTGAATGCAGATAGAAACATACTTGGAAAAAAAAAAAAACCAACTATTTTTATTGTTTTATTTTGTTTGCATGTTCTTTTGCAACATGACTAATATGGAAATATGTTTTGTATAATCTCGTGTTTATAATCAATATCAAATTGTTTGTCTCCTCAGGGAGGGGAAATAGTCATGGGAGGGGAAAGAAGTTGAAATGCAACAATTTTTAAAGTGTTAAGAATTCTATTTCTTGTTTGATAATGAACTTTCCTTTTGCCGCAAAACTAAAATATAATTTTTCCCTTGCTCCTCTAATTTGATATTATATGTTATATATATATGTAATATTATAAATCACCATTTATAGTTAACATATATTCATTTGAATCTTCTTTTGTTATATAATATCAAGTACTTATCTAAACCTAATTTCTGCCACACTGTTAGCTACTTTTTCCAGCAGTTTTTGTCAAAGTAGTGAGTTCTTACCCCAATAGCTAGGGTTTTGGGGTTTATCAAACACTAAGCTATTCAGTTTATTTGTTTTTGTAGATTAAGAACCTAATCTGTTCCATTGATTAACTTCTGTATTTTTTAAACATTACTAAATCATTTTGACAATTACTGTTTTGTAGCATGTTTTGAGATCTGGCTCCTCTGTTTGGATCATAGGGCTTCAAAGGGACATTGAAAATCTTCTAATTCAACTTTACAGTTGAGGAAGCTGAAGATAAAATGACCATGGTCCCACAGACAGTAACAGAGGCAAGATGTAAATGCACATTCTCTTCCTTCAAAGTCAGGGATCCTTTCACGTTGTTACCCTGCTGAATGGCCAGGGTAGAAGACATGGATGGGAATGTCCTTCACAAGGAAAGAAGCCCTAAGGCCGGAAAGAGATGAGCTCTACTTCTTCAAAGATCAATTTACTTTGATGAAAGTGTCAATAGATTTCAGTCAATAGTAAGGGTTTGGGAATCAGGGGATTCAGAGCCCAGAATATTAAACCACTGGAAGTCAATGCTGTTGGAAGACACAAGTGGGAAGTACTCTAGGAGCCACTTTCCTTTTCTACTTTTCTCCTTCCTCTTCCATTTCATAGAAAACCAGTAGCTGATGTTTACTTTCCTGTCTGCCTTTTTGAGTAGCTGCTGTAACCAAACTCTAGCTTAAAAGGCCCCGCCAGTGATTTAAAAGAAAGAGAATACAAATCAAGTTTTGTTGCCTTCTACAGCTCATAAAGTAAAAGTAAGCAAACTTGATTATGCTAATGGAATGCAATGCAGCGTGACAACAGCCCCAATGTCCTGGCATTTTTGAAATCAAAAGCACATCTCCCCCTCCCTCCCCACCCCCCGCTCCCCGCCTTTTTTTTTCCAGCCTTCATCCCTGCTACTTACAAACTTCTCTATTTTTTTCAAGTCAACCTTAAAAAGCTCATGGATTCTTAATTTTTAATAAATGAGATATTGATTTATTTTTGCCAAATACCCCAGCAGGTAAACTTTAATTGACTGCTTTTAAAGACCCATGCTTTTAAAAGTCTTCAAATCCCATAATTATTCTTTGGTTTTCTCTTGCTTCAGGAGGTTTTAGAAAGCATTCACACCTTAGAGACTTTTTTTTTTTGGGGGGGGGGGCGGTTAGCTTACAAAGACATCCAGAGGCTTGCTTCCTTCCCAGAGGCTTAGACAATGGAGCACTGACCTGTCTCCTCTTTAGCCATCAGAAACTCCAGCTTGGTTTGAATCTGCACTCCATGCCGGAACACACGTGGGGAAAAATAGCTCGTTTTCTGGGATTGAGTATTTCGTGCTGATCAAGGAAGGGGCAAAGTTACTGAATGTAATGGGCTGTCAACTGCCTTCCAGGCAGTCCACTTCAACTGAAATCTCTTCAAAAATGATGCACAATAAGAGCCCTAACTATGGTGGGTGTAGCGGGGGCCCTAAGACAGGGAATTTTGAGGACACAGAGCTTTATGGATGCTTCCTTCCCTGTAATAATGGAAGCAGGACGCCCATCCCTGGGATTCCTTCTCACCCTCGTGGTCTGTAATCACCCCACCTCACATCCCCCCATTTCAGCAATATCCTAAATGAGCCCGTATTGCCACCCTTTGCCCCAAGTGCAAATATCATTAGTTACAGCTGTGGGATGCATAATCCCATCCTTGCAGAGGGAATGTTGGAAGGGCTTGCAGGCTCGTTGACAAGACAAGTGCACCGAGTGGGTGGGAGGGCAGGAAGGCCTATTTGAGCCTTTCATTTCAGTCCAGGGTATATGAACTATGTTTTCATGTGAGATAATTAAGCATTAACCTCTGACATAAAAATTAAAAACATGATTATTAATCTAACAGAAGAGACCAACAAGCTAAGCAGAGAAACCAATTTGTAGCAAGAATCTTGGTCTTTGAGCTACACCTTTGGGTTTGTAGCCTGACCTGGGCCTTTCATTTTTCAAAATAAGGCAGCAGCCATGGCTTCTCTGTCAATAGAATATAGAATATAGAATGTAAACATCTCATGATAAAGTCCATAGGAAAAGCTAGGAAGTTTCACATTCAAAATGCAGTAAAAATCAAAACGGCCTAGGCTTTGCTAGTGGCAGAATGCTCTGCAGACAACCTGATAGGATTAGCAGCCCTGTTTGGTGATGGTGCAAATGCTATTGCCTAGTTACTGTTCAGCTAATTTCATTACCAGTTGTTTCCCACCTCCCTCAGGTTTGTCCTACCTACTGTAATAATAGTTATCCTGTCAAAAGAAATTATTTCCTGCTGCACAAAGATAGAGACAGGAGAGCATATGGTGCTATGCAAATCAGGAGGGATGATGAAAATCACTTCAAGTGGAATTCATGTTGGGGAATCTCAATGGGAAGAGAGGCTCTGACCTCATTATCGGACCATTGTAGTCCCATTCACCAAAATGTCCAACGAGCCGATTGCTATTTCACATTAAGCAAGACTGGAAAATTATCCAGGATTGCGGGGAAGAATGGCGTGAAAGAATATCCAATGAAAGATTAACACCAAACATTTAAATTTTATTCAAACAGTAAACTATCCTGCAGATAAATTCCCTCTCCATGGATTGTCTCACATTTTCATGAGTTATTTATTCTGTGTAATTGTAAATTTTGCGGGAAGACACCCAAGAATTTGTCAGCACAGGAAGCTTCTGGCATGGGAAGTCCTTCCACCAGCAGTCAGAATATAATATAAAAGAAAAAAAATTTTTTTTACAGTGCTTGAGGGAATGAAAATGATGTGGCTTGCCCAGAGTCAAACAGCAGATAGATATCAGAGGGGGATATTTGAATTCTGAATTCTAATCATTGTTCCATTCTATCTCTCTAATTGCAATTTATATAGATTTAAAACGTACTTTTTCCCATTCAGAACTCAGTATACATTCAACTGTACTGTATATCTCTCTCTGGAGTTATCCTTCTCAAGATCATTTACATCCTAATAGATGACTCTTAAGATATCAAATTCCTTTTGTGTAATAAGGAATGAGGCCCTAATAGTAAAATTTCAGAAAATAGTGATGGGAAACATATTTTAGGAGAGTAAACCATGTTGATATTTACTAGCTATATGATCCTGGGCAAATCATTTAACTCAGTTTGCCTTAGTTTTCTCATCTGTAAAAAAACTGAAGAAAAACTGAAGAAGGAACTGACAAACCATTCTAGTATCTTTGCCAAGAAAGTCCCAAATGGGTCATGAAGAATCGGACATGAATGAACAACACCAAAAAAAAAAAAAAAAGTACTTTTCAAATAATACTGGGAAAGCTGTATTATTTGTATGGCTATTCCTGTCTCTGGTTTTTGCCAAGAGTTTGAAGAAGTGACTCCCACAAACCCAGAAAATTTCTTATGGGAAAAGAACATTATTTTAGGGGATCAGCCCCTTTTGAGTGTATATGAGAACTCCCAGAAACAGGTGGTGGGAATGAGCTAGCTGTGTATGTTGTATATGTGCTTTCAAGTATTTCCTAGGAATGGAGAGGAAGAGGAGATGAGAGAGCTGACCTTTCCCTACCTGTGGTTCCATTTAAGTGCTACTCAAACTAGGCGTGAACACCAAAACTGGTAGCCTGTTCTTGCTAAGTGATTCTCTCCTAGAGCCCAGAATAAGTTCTATTCAAGAAGAGAATAGAAATGGGATAGGACCAGAGAAACCTGGAGAACTGTGGGGTTTTTTTTCCCCCTTTTTATTCTTGTTCAGAAAAGCCTTTACCCACATAGTTGTAGTAGTATTCAAAACATAAAGAGACACTTTGGTTCAATTTTGGTGTTATTATTTTTATTTTTTTCTCCACTATTTGTACTGGACAAATGTGGTATGAGGAATCCCAATGCAGATCAGTATCTTCCATTCTTCAAGTTTCTTAGCTACAGCCTGAGAAGACAAAAGCTTAAGAGATAGTTGTCCAGGGTCACAAAGCCTTGGGGTCCTTAAAACCAGAGTTCAGAACTGTTTTGCCTCTCTATTTCAATATAGTTGATTTTCTTTGATCCTACTTTATTAGTTTGTTTTTAAAATATATTTAAAGACATTAATCTGAGAAACGGAATAGGCTTCCTCAGATTGTCAAAGGCATCCATGGCACAACTAAAGTTAAGAACCCTTGGCAGTATATTGTAAGAGACAGGACATGAACCCAGTCCTTTCTGACTCTGTATTAGCACTGCCCTATGTCAGTTCCCAAGGCTTCTTTTTTGCATGATTTGCCTTTTTTTGGGGGGGAAGTTAGGGAACAATATTAGATCTAAGTTAGCCACCAACACAAGAGAAGACTTTAGAAATTTTTTTCATCTCTGTTACTGCTACTGTCTTAATTGTCATTTTAATGATTAAAGTGAAGGAAATGCTGCTTTTGGTTTTATTCATTTTATTCCAATATTCCACAATGGAACTTCTTGAACATAGAAAGAGGCCAACAGATTCCTTGCTCTGGAATTTTACTGCCTGCTCATCTGTTATGCAGAACACTTAATAGTATAAGAAACCATCCATGGTAACCAAAGATGCTTTTCTTTCTTTCTTTCTTTCTTTCTTTCTTTTTTTTTTTTTTTTGCCTTTCTCCATCTTTCTTACTCTCTCTCTTCACTCGCCTACTGTTCCCCAGCTTGTCTTAATATTTTATCCCCTCCTCCCGGATGGCTTTTTTAAAGCTGTGGGCAGATTGCCTGGTCCTTATAAACATTGTGTTGGGGGGGAAAGGGGAGAGAGACAATGACTGTATGAACTCATATTAGAAATTTCCTATATGGCTAGTTAATAGTAATGATGGTAGTCAGATTTTCTGGGACAGATGTTTTTAGATCTTTGGGGAAGAGGAAACAATACACCTGGAATACTGCAAAGATCCCAACATGAGGACTCAGGAGTTTTAGTCCTGACTATACACACCAGTATATGATGTTGGACTAGTAACTTAAACTTTCTGGCTTTGATTTCCTCAATAGTAAAAAGAAAGGAATTGACCTCAAAAGTTTCCCGGCACAATCTGTTTCTCTATAATGTCATTGTTTAGAATTAGACTCATTCTATTTCCAACATTTTCCCAGAAGGAGAATACCATGGTGGGGAAGCATGGAGTGGGAATTCAAATGATTCATTTCCTATTTTTAATGGAAGAAAAGATTCACCAGAGGAGAAACATACACATGCTTATTAATTGATGTCTGGTTTGAATGAAACTTTCCATTCTTGGTGGGAACCAAGCAGAGAGAATACATTTGATTTCTGCTAGCACTTAACCCTCAATTTTTTTCTGTCCACTACCAAGGGTATTTAGTGGAATAAATATTGAGGATAGAGTCAGGAGACCTGGGTGTAAAACCCAGATCTGCCACTTACTACTTCCCTGCATGATTTTGGACACATTTCTTAATTTTTCTGTGTCTTGGTTTCACTATATGTAAAATAATGATAATATACTAGATAATCTTTTAGACTTTATTCAGCTCTAAGTCTATGTTGCATGAATTAATCATAATTAGTATTTATCATTTTACATGTTATTTTGCAAGACACTTTCCTGTTTGTCATCAATATAAAGAAAAAATAAGACTGTCTCTGACCTGAAAGAGCTAAATTATTCTAATAGAGGGAGGTAACACATCTGAGGAGATGGCAAAAGAAGGGGATTTTTGTTTGGAGAGTCACAGGAATAGTGAGTATGTCTACTGTCTGTCATGTCCTTTAGAGAAGAATTGGGAACAGTGATATTGAGAATGGGAAGATAGCCCAAGATATCTAAGACAGATGAATATGAAAGTTAACCAAAGGTTGACTTGTTAGATGGTATCATCACCATCAGATGGATGAGGCAATTGAGACAGAGAAAAATTGGGCAAATCTCTTCATTTCTCTCTATCTCAGCTTCCACCATCCATCAGTCAGCTAGTTTGGATTAAGACAATGCAATATACCAGGCACTTTGATAGCCACTGGTGATGCAAGTACAAAGAATGAAGCAATTCCTATTTGAAATGAGCTTACATTCTAATGGAGAAGTACAATGAAAATATATATAGCATAAATATAAAGTTAATGCACTTTATATTATAAAGTTAATTACATATATTCAAAGTAGCTAAATGCAAGGCAGTTTGGGAGGGAGAGTCCTAGCTGTTGGGGAGATCCTGAAAGGTTCCATGCTAAAGATGGCATCTACATTTCCTACTAAAGGGAGGGATAAGCAAGAAGTATATTCCACATATGAAGAATGGCCAGTGAAAACATATGGAGCTGCAGTAAGGACAGTTTATCTGGATCACAGAACATGAAAGAGACACTCACGTACAACAAGAATGAGAAGATAAGTTGAAGCTAGATGGTGAAGAACCTTAAAAGCTAAACAGAGGAGGTCATATTTTGTCCAAGAGGCAATAAACAAAACCCTGGAGTTGGCTGAATAGGAGAACCATATGGTCAAATTCGCATATAAGGCACACTTTGATAGAAGTGTGGAAAATGGACTAGAGCAGCAAGAGACTTGGGGCCTATATTACTTCTGTTGCAATAATATAGGCAAGAGGCAAAGGAGGCTGAACTAAGATGGTACCTGTGTGAAAGGAGAGAAGTCGTATTTGAGAGAAGTTATGAAAGTCAAAATGATAATATTTGGCAAAATTTGGAAAATGAGAAGTCTGAGATAACTTTGAGATTAGGAAATCTAGACATTAAAAGGATGGTAGTACCTTAAACAGAAATAAGTATGCTTAGAAAAGAGAAATATTTGATAGGGCTGCAGCAGAGAAAGGGGAGAGAGAATAATGAGTTTTTTTAGACATGTTGAGTTGAAAATGTCTCCAGAACATCCAGTTTGAAATTTCTTAAGGACAATTGTTGATTTGGGACTGGAGCTTCAGGGAGACTGGGGCTGAATATATAGATCTGGAAATCATCAGCATAGAGACAATAATTAAACCTTTCGGAACTGATGAGGTTGCCAAGAGAGTAAAGATTAGACCGGGTAATCCTTCTGTTCTGTCTCTCTGATTTTATGATTTGCCAGTTATTAAAAGGGTCACAAGTAACATTTAGGTCTCATGATTCCCCAGTTCTTTGCTTTTTTCATTAAGCCATGCTGCCCCACTAGATCATGTTTATTATTGATCACAGACTGCTGGGACTGGAAAAGATTCTAGGAGTTCATTTAGGAAGGATGGGAACAAGCCATTTATCAAGTACCTACTACGTGTTAGGCAGTGTACTAAGGGCTTTAAAAATAATATCACATTTGAGCCTCACACTAACAATCCAAGGAAACTGGTGCTAATATCAGCTCTATTTTATAGTTGAGGAAAATAGAGAAGCAGGCGAAGATGAAGTGGCTTGCCAGGGTCATATAACTAGTAAGTGTCTGAGGCCAGATTTGGACTCAGGGCTTCCTGACTCAAATCCAAGTCTCAACAATGTCATCTAGTACATTTGTCTGAAAAACAAAGAAACTGAGAGCTGGAGAGATGAAATTCCCTTGAACCCAGATCTTGCGTCAGTGCTACTTTCTCTTACACTTTAGTAACATTAACTCTCAACATTTAAAAATATTTAGGGTGACATGTACATGGAAATGCATGCATAATTGGATATTGTGTGTATGTGTGTGCGTGTGTGTGCTGCACACATAGACACACATATTATACAAACTTTTCCTCTGGGCATCTGTCATCACACAGACAGTCACAGAACATGTAGTCAAAACAATGTCCTGTTTTTTTGAAGAGAACACTGCCCTAATTGTGAAATATTATGTGTGATGTCTGCTTTTGAGCCTCGTGGACTTTAAAAGGCGTCCCCAAAGATCTTGCTGCCTTTTTAGTAATGTGGATTCTCATCCCACTGTCTCAGGACAAGAGAAGAAAATAACATGAGGAATATGAGTTTTTAAAAATTCAACTGATTCTGGCTGCATCATAGAATAAGAATGGAATGCCATTCATGTCCTAATCTGTCAACCCGGTCTCCTGAACTGTATTCCAGCCCCTTCTCTCAAACTTCATTGCTTCCTAAACAAGCTAGAGACCCTCCAATATTCAGGCCTTTAGCTATGGCTTTGGTGCAGCCTTTCAATACCTTCTAGAGTAAATGAGGGTAGAACAAGGTATAAAATATATTAATCTATACTTTACAGATGCTGCTGATTTAACTCCAGACCATTGCAACAAAGCAAATATTGCAATAAAATGATTCACAGAAATTTTTTGGTGTTCCCAGTACATGTAAAACCATACTTACTCTATTCTGTAGTCTGTTAAGTGTACAGTATATTATGTCTCAAAATCTAAATAAATTAATTTTAAAATACTTTATTGCTAAAAAATATTAACCATCATCAGAGCCTTTGGAGAATTGTAATTGTTTTGCTGATGGAAGGTCTTGTTTTAGGGCTGATGGTGATTGATCTGGGGGTGGTTGCTGAAGATTGGGGTGGCTGTGGCAATTGTTTAAAAGAAGAAATGTAGGTATAACTGGATGTGTAACAGCAAACAATGAAGTTTGCTGCATCAATTAACTTTCCCTTCGACTTGACCACTTAAAGACCACAATAAGGTTACTAATTGGACTCATTTCAATATTATTGTGTCTCAGAGAATAGGGAGGCCTGAAGAGAGGAAGAGAGAGATAGTGTGGTCTTCAGGATACATACAATATTTATTGATTGTCTGCCATCTTATATGGATGTAGTCATGGTGCCCCAAACAATTACAATGGTAACATCAGAGATCACGGATCATAGCTAACCATCAACAGATATAATAAAAATGAAAAAGGTTTAAAATATTAAGGGAATTATAAAGATGTGACACACAGACACAGTGTGAGCACATGCTTTTGGAAAAACAGCGCCACTAAACACTTGACATAGGGTTGCCACAAAAATTCAGCTTGTATAAAATGCAATTTCTACACAATGTAGTAAAAAAAAAATTGCAATAAAACAAGGTATGCTTGTATTATTTGTAAATAAAGAATGAAAGTACCTTATCTATTCCAGTATTTTCTCATTTCTGAACATATACCCTTTTGGTGTAAATAAAATGAAGGGTGCTTAACCACTGTTAATACTTTTATCAAGCTCTCAAAATCTCTTTCTTGAAGGAGCTTCTACTATTGAAAAAAAATAGGCACAGCAGCTTACTAGTAAGGGAACAGTTCAGGGTAATATATAACAGAACCATGCTTCTTCAGTGTTGGGACTAAAAGAAAAATTCATCATCATCATCATCATCATCATCATCATCATCATTGTCATCATATAACCCCCTTTCTAGCTGTGGAATATTGTCCTAAAAAAAGAGAATTTGACACTCAGACTTTGTTCCTCGACTCACAGCTTTGCAGCTGAAAGAGTCTTTAGAGCTTGTCTAGTACATACATGCCAATATTCTAAGGACCCTTCAAGGGTAGAACAGATGAGCTCTAAGGTCCCCTCCTCCTCAAAAACTTTGACTTTAGCCTGGATGTCTGACTCTTCCACATGTATACATACATTTGTGTATATCTTTGTATGCATGTGGATGAGATAATCTCAAAGCTATATAGTCACGGTATCTGATTTATTGATTCATACATGCACACACACACACATATGTACTTACAGAGAAGAAAGAGAAATAGAGAGACAAATAAAGAGAAAGAAGGAAAGAAAGAAAGAAAGAAAGAAAGGGAAAGAAAGATAGAAAGGAAGGGAAAGAAAGAAAGAAAGAAAGACAGAAAGAAAGAAAGAAAGAAAGAAAGAAAGAAAAAGAAAGAAAGAAAAAAGAAAGAAAGAAAAAGGAAGGAAAGGAAAGAAAGAAAGAAAGGAAGGGAAAGAAAGACAGAAAGGAAGGAAAAGAAAGAAAGAAAGAAAGAAAGAAAAAAGGAAGGAAGGAAGGAAGGAAGGAAGGAAGGAAGGAAGGAAGGAAGGAAGGAAGGAAAAGAAACAAAGAAAGAAACAAAGAAAAAGGAAAGAGAAAAGAGGAAAGGAAGGAAGAAGGAAGGAAAAGAGGAAGGTAGGAATGAAGAATGCAAGATTTTAAGGAAGGACTAAGAGTTTTTTTCAGGACTATTTATCTATCGTTGGTGTCTGGTCATCAAATTTTTACCTGTGGCTACAAGAGATTGTAGCCTGCATAGCAGCCAAACCCTATAAACTGTCTCAGCAAATAGTTTAAAGGTAAGCAACAGGCCTTAAGCCCGTTGGTGAGTTAGAGGGATGCCCACTCCAAGCATGTGAAGACCTTCCCTGTAGAATGGGTGGATGAGGACAATTCATTCCAGAAATCATGCAGGCACTTGAAGCAGGCTTTCTGCAGGGCTTAGAGCTTTGTCAGGCTTCAGAGATGCCAAGGGCATCCAGGACATCCTTCCTTGGTCATGAAGTTATTTTGATTTTTGTCTTGCCTTGATCTTCAATGACTCTGGAAGAGATAGTAAGGCTGATGATTTTGTGCAACTCTGCCTCACTTAAATCCAAGTCATGGCCAAGTCAAGATATCACCTTTGATTTCACTGATCCTCTTCAGAAAGAAAAAACAATCCAGAAAAGAAAAGGAAAGCAACAAAATATATACAATCACACTTATTATACACATACATATGTGTGCATGTGGACTGGCTGAGCTCTAAAGTCGTTTCTACTCTAAAGCTGGGATTCTAGGACCATAATCAAGGTGTCTAATTATTCCTCTTTTGAGGAAAAAAATTATAATTAGAATGGATATTTTTGGTATTCTGAGGGACCTTAGAGTGCCTCCTGCTCCAAAGTTATGATCCTAGAAGCTTAGACTGTCCAACACATGCACACACATACATAATCCCACATGAATGCACAATTTCTGAATATATAGAATATATATACACATATATGTGTGCATTTACATATATACAAACATAAATATAAAATTATAAATATAGATATCAATATTTTTACAGATTTATGAATATGTAGTATGTTTTTTGGAGTGAGAAGGGTCCCTGGAGCTACCCTAATCTTATAAACACAAATATATGTATGAATCACAGGGTTTGATCAATCTCGCAAACATTTTTTCAGACAAACACAACAAACCCCTCTACTTCTCAGTCTCTTATTGACTTGTTACTTTGTTAATTTCCTCTCTCTCTGGATTCACAAGGCAATCTAGGGCTTTACTCAAAAAACTACAGAAATTAGAAAAAAAATTTGTTTCAAATTTCCATTCTAGTATATAAAACTGGAGAATTCTCTCTTCTTATGAGCTATCTTTCTTCACTCTGGTCTCAAACTCCAAATCTACAGACTTGCACAAATATTAGTTACCAAACATGAGATTTCATTGGCATTTAATAATAAAGAAATATAGGTAAACATTTAAATAATACATTAGTTATGATGAGGATCACAACTCAAGTCAACTTAGAGAGGGGCCAAAAAAGGCTGACTAGAATTTCTTTCGCCAATCATCACCAAGTGCAATAATCTAGTTCGGTCTCAGGTAACCTTTTCTCTTCTTGCTCTCTTTTCTGCAGTCATTTTCAATCTCATCTGCTTCCTTTTTTCCATCTCTTTGCTTGTGGTACGCTCATCTTCAGCCCAGAACTGCCAACTGCCGCCTGTCCTCAGAACTGTAAATAGTCAAGCCCTAGGATTCTCTAAGAGCTTTGAAATGTTAGTCTAACACACAATTTTTGTGATAGCTGAGAAAGTCATGGGATTACAAATCTAGAGCTAGAAGGAGCCTTAGAAATTATTGAATCCAATCCTTTCATTTTACAGGTTAGGAAATGGAGGCCTAAAGAAGCCCAGGGATATATATAGGGCCATGTAACTACCTGGATCAGAATTCAAACCCAGGGCTTCCTCACCCCAAGTTCATTGCTCTTCCCACATATCTTTGCTGGTTATTTGCAGTCTCTGTGGAAAGGACCGTTTAGACTGGATTAAATGCATAGTGTGTTTGTGTGTGTGAGTTGAGGTTGGTAGTGAATTTGCATTTTTCAGATGAGAAAATAAGAATTTTACAGAGATTAAATAACTTATCCAGTTATATAGTTTGTGAAAAAGAAGGATAAAACTAAAAATCAGGTCTCTTGTTTCCATGTCCAATGTTCCTTCCCTGACATCATGCTACCTCATGCCTTCATGTTGGGATTGGGTTTTTTATTTGTTTATTTTTGTTTTTCTTAGACTAGATTTATTATTTTGTTGGTATAAGGAAGTCCTATGGACGGAATCCCCTGCGCTCATAGATGAGCACAGCCTAGCAAGTTATAGTCATGGCGAGCCGCCCAGGGAACTACCGGGTAAGATGACTAAGTGTCAGAGGCAGGACTTGGGACCAGGTCTTTCTGAGTCTGAGTTTGGCCCCCTATCCACTACAACAGGATGTATGGAAAATAAGGTATCGGAATCCTGGTTCTCTGATTATCTTGTGGGAATTTGATTCATAGCTAGAATTTGTATGGCATGCTGATGGAGCCCTGGGACTTAGTTACAAGGATTATTTCCATTTTATAGATAAGAACACCGAGTCTGAGAGAGAAACATCTTGCCCACAGTCACATTACTGCTAAGTGTGAACTCTTCTCCAGGCTCTCCAGGCCACCTCGACACCTCCAGCAGCTTGCTTGTCCTCTGAATGACAGGGCTCACATTCCCTAGTCCCAGAAGCAAGAAGGGCCTCTTTTGTCCATTATACCAAGCAAAGCAGAGACTAGATGGTTGTCCCCACTGCATGTAAAAGTCAACTAAGTGTTCTCTGCTCTCCCTACTGAAAGCCCCCTTTGATTCTCCTCCAGCCCTATACTTAGCCCTAAACAGTCACAAATGACATCATCGAGGCTCTGGTCAGTCCACTGTTCCAACCCAAACCAGGACTGCTTTGGGACTTAGGTGGGAGAGAGTGAAAGGGTTTTCCTGGCTGAGAGAGTAGCGTCTAATGATGTTCCCTTTTCCGTCCCACACATGTGCTCACTCGACTAGCTGATATTTTTACATGAGCTTGAGAAAGGGAGCTCATTGGGTCTGTGTTAAAGCTCCTATGACAGGAGCAGCCTCAGGCCCTGCCTTCCACTTCAAGGAGACCTACATGGCTATTTCTCTATTTCTACTAAAAGGTTATCTTGAGATACCCCCCTCTAACCTGCTTCTATTTTAGTGTAAATTTCTATCTCCTTCTCAAGCTTCCTGAATCCTGGTTGCAAAATGTACTCCCTGCTGAATTGGCACCTGGAGTATGTGACATACAGGCGCAGGAACCTGCTCTGGAAACCTATGCAAATGTAACTCCCAGGTCCTCTGTGAACAGCCTGATGAGTGGTGGTTACCTAGGTACCCACTGTTTTTCCTGGCACTTTCCTGGAGACAGCTGGCCTTCGAGGGAGGGAGGATGGAAAAGTGAAAAGGGCACTGAATTAGGAATCACAAGTCTTGGGTTGTGTCACCTATGGCCAATCATATCAGGTTCTTGATTTCCCCTCCTGTAAAATGAAGAGCTTATTCTGCATAATTTCTATATTTTCGTTAATTTTTAACATTTCATGAGTTCCAAAATTGTTAATTATTTCTAGAATAAATTAATAAAATACTTCATTC